>NC_069660.1:259846362-261096362 GCF_027244095.1 Hemicordylus capensis
TGGCTGACAGCGGGAGAGAGAGTTCCAGAGCAGCAGGGAGTTTTGCGGGGCAGCTGGAAAGCAGTTTGACAGTTGGGGGCACTGTGAAGTGGAAAGGAGCTCAGAGGTTGGGGGCAGCTTTGGGAGCTGGATAGTTTGCTCTGGGGGCTGTGAGCAGCAGACAGTTGGCTGAGCTGCACCATGAAGCGGCAGGGAGCTCAGAGGCTATCAGGTGAGCAGGCAACAGTCGCTGGCAGCGGCAAGGGAAAGCAAGGACTGTGAGACAGAGATAGAGAGAGTTGCGGGGGCGGGCAGAGAGCAGGAGAGAGTTGCAGGGGGCAGAGAGCAGGAGAGAGAGTTGTGGGGGCAGAGAGCGGGTGAGAGAGATGCCAGGGCGAGAGCAGGCAAGAGAGTTGCCGGGGCGAGAGCGGGCAAGAGAGTTGCGGGGGGCGAGAGCGGGCAAGAGAGTTGTGGGGGCAAGAGCGGGTGAGAGAGTTGCGGGGGTCAAGAGCAGGCGAGGGAGTTTTGGGGGTGAGAGTGGGTGAGAGAGTTGCAGGGGCAAGAGTGGGCGACAGAGTTGCAGGGGTGAGAGCAGGCGAGAGAGTTGTGGGGGGGCGAGAGTGGGCAAGAGAGTTATGAGGGGGTGAGAGCAAGTGAGAGAGTTGCGGGACAGAGTGAACGAGAGAATTGCGGAAGGCAGAGCAGGCAAGAGACTTACGGGGGCAAGAGAGTTGCAGGGACAAGAGCAGGTGAGAGAGTTGCAGGGGGCGAGAGCGGGCAAGAGAGTAGCGAGGACAAGAGCGGGTCAGAGAGTTGCTGGTGGTGAGAGTGGGCAAGAGAGTTGCGGGGGGCGAGAGCGAGAGAGTTGCTGGAGGGGCAAGAGCGTTGCTCGGCAGCGAGAGTGAGCGAGAGAGTTGCGGGGGGCAGAGCGAACAAGAGAGTTGCGGTGGGGCCTGAGTGAGCGAGAAAGTTGCAGGGGGGACAGAGCAAGTGAGAGAATTGCCGGGGGCAGAGTGAGCAAGAGAGTTGCGCGGGGGGGGTCCAGAGTGAGCGAGAGAGTTGGGGGGCAGAGCGAGAGAGTTGCAGGGGGGCAGAGCGAACAAGAGAGTTGCGAGGGCACCAGAGTGAGCAAGAGAGTTGCAGGGGGGGGGCAGAGCGAGCAAGAAAGTTGTGGGGCTATGCCACAGGCTCAGTGCACGACCGCACAGTTGCTTTGTGCAGGGTCAGCTAGTATATATATAATTCTCTAAGGCATTCCCGTGGCTAATGCCATGTGTGGCAGCTCTCGTGAGAGTTCAGGGGCAGAAGTACCATGGTGATTGGGCAGTGGGGATTCTACATGCAGATAGAGAGGAGGAGTCTGTGATGGTTAAGGTCAATGCGACTGTTACTGGTTGGAAGATGTTCTTGATTGTAGAGGGATATAGATAGATAGATATAGTGGGAGAGCAGTCATGCAAAGAGAGCAGCCATGAGGGAGGAAAGAACCCCTTCAGGAGAAGGAGGATGCTGTTGTGTGAATTAGATGAGGAAACAAAATGAACAAGATCTGTTAACTCAGGAAGGGAGGGGGGGAGGGAGAGAAGGAGAGAGAAAGTCAGAGGGAGAGTGAGTGGAGGAGAGAGAAAGAGAGAGAAAGAAAGGAGGGAAAGAGAGAAAGAAGGAAGGGCGAGGGACAGGCCTGGGCCTGTGAGTGGCCTGAGGGGAACGAGTGGTCATTACGGTGGCAGCAGCAGCAAGGAAGGGCCCAGTCAACCACTGTTGCTGCTTAGGGCTACCAAGGCCATTGGCAAAGGGAGACAGGCAGGCAAGGGATGGACCCAGGCCTGTCAGCGGCCTGAGGCGAATAAGTGGCCATGGCAGTGGCAGCAGTGAGGAAGGGCCCGGTCAACCGCTGCTGCTGCTGCTGCTGCTCCTGTGGGAAGAACAGGAGCAGGGCTCGGTGAGGGTGGGGAGGTCTCTGGGGATAGGAGCAGCAGCTTGGCCAATAGGCATCAGCAACACTGCAGCCATGACCAAGAGGAGTGAGAGGGATGGAGTAAAGGGATGGAGGAGTGACCAGGGGTGTGTGGAAGCAACCGGATGGAGGAGCAGGAGTGCAGCTCAGGTGAGGGTGGAGAGATCTCTGAGGTGAGGGGGGCTGTGGCAGGGGGTGAAGGGAGCAATCAAGTACTAGTGTGCAGATGCTCTGCGTGGGTTAAGGTAAAGGTAAAGTGTGCTGCCAAGTTGATTTCGACTCCTGGCACCCACAGAGCCCTGTGGTTGTCTTTGGTAGAATACAGGAGGGATAGCTTAACGTCCGTTCCAGGCAAATTGATGGAAAGCATCCTCAAGGATAAAATTGTAAAGCACATAGAAGAACAGGCCTTTCTGGCAGAGAACCAGCATGGCTTCTGCATAGGTAAATCTTGCCTCACAAACCTTTTGGAGTTCTTTGAGAGTGTTAACAAGTGTGTGGGTCAAGGTGATCTAGTTGACATAGTTTACCTGGAATTCTAAAAAGCTTTTGACAAAGTTCCTCATCTGAGACTCCTGAGGAAACTTAGCAGTCATGGGATAAGGGGACAAGTACATGTGTGGATTGCTAACTGGTTGAAAGACAGGAAACAGAGGGTAGGTATAAATGAACTTTGTCAAAAGTTTTTGGGAAGTCCAAGTATACTATGTTGCCCCTGTTTTTGACCTTTCTTGCACACAAGGTGCCCCCCCCCCACCAGTAATGTGTTATAATTTAGATGGCATTATTCAAGTTAAACATTACCTTGGATGGAGCCTCAATCTCTGCAAAAAAATTACAGCCTTATTAAATTCCCAGCAGATGTTGAATCAAAGGTATCTTGCAACGGAACCCTGTTTGGATGTCTATGACATTTTTGCTAAAATTACTTGTGTGCTAAACTCTCAACTGACTACTGTAGGTCAAACCAGGAGGAGCAATATGAGGAAGGGATAGTTTGATCAGGGTTGTAGAATTAAGAGACAACCTTTGAGAAAATTTTAGAGATGAATTAGAGAGGATAGGTCTGATTCCTCGATTTGGCTACTGATCCAATTTCGATCCCAATATAGACAATTGTTAAAATCTAAGAAGCTTTCCTACTATAATGATCAATGGAGAGAACTTTGCCTCAGTATAATACAAAAAGAGAGAGGAAATTTTGGGAATTGGTGGCTAATTTTATATATTTATTTATCATATTTTTATGCCACCTGAAGTATAAAACAAAAGTAGTAATCTTTGGTAGTAGCAACACCAAACATAGGTGGTCAATTAATGCCCAACAAATAGAACAATGCTCCTCCTTCAAATATATGGGCATCTCCTTCCATAAGTCCCTTGCATGGAAGACACGCCTAACTCTGTCCCCAGTTACCACCAGTTCGTTTGGTGGTGACTCAGAGGCGGGCCTTCTCTGTAGCTGCTCCTGGGCTGTGGAATGCACTCCTGGCAGAAATCCACAATCTGAATTCTTTATTGACCTTCAGGAGAGTCTGTTTGGCCTGGCCTTCCAGGGTTTTTAATTTTAATTGTTTTAATGCTATAACCTGTTTTCCAGGGGTTTTTAATTGTTCTGGTTGTTTAATTGTTTTTTTATGATGTTTTAATTGTTAATTGATGTTTTATATTGTTTATATTTTTGTTTTAACTGTTATTGGTTGTAATGGTTTTGTTTTAATTTTAAACTGCCCTGAGCCACTTTGGAAGGGCTGTATAAAAATAAAATAAATAAATAACCACTGTTTTAGCAACTGCCTGATGTACAGTGGGGGCTATTCTGAAATTTTTCTACTCCAGTGGAGAGCAATTAATAGCCGCTGCACTAAAAATATTTCAGGGCAAGGTGATAGCTCAAATGTTGTGCAGAGTTGAGATCTAGGGGTGGGATGTGAAGACTATTGCCCTGTTGAAAGTGTAGGGGAGGAATGGCAGTTCAATCCCTATCAGCAAAGTAAAACCTGTATAGTGAGAACTCAGCCAAGCAGGAGGTCTGGAGACAGTTGTTTAAGTTTGGAGAAAACAAGGATTTATTTAGACGTAACAGGTAAAATAGGAAAGCCTTCAGCCTATTCTAGATGAGCTTATGGTTGAAGAGAGAGAGAGAGACTAACCAACAACTATCTCTGGAGAGACTACTGAGAGACTAACTCAGGGAGAACAAAGAGGGAAGGAGTCCTACAATCTCTATCTATGCCCTTAAAGCCCCTACTGGGCATTAGGAGATATTGCTGCTGAGCTCCAACACTCCTCATGGGCTCGTGCTGCTGTCTATAAGTCCCAATTTATCTCTTAATGTGTATCCCAAGATAGGAATGTGCACAGACCAGTTCAGAGGCCCATTTACAGGCCTCTGAACCAGTTCGAATGTCCAGCTGTTTGGCCAGTTTGAAGGTGGTGAGGGGGGGAGCCAGCGCTGTCTTTTAAAATGGTTCGGCATGGCGGCAGCACGCACGTGCACCGGGCACTTCTGGCCACTTCTAGTCCAAGGACGCACCGGGGTGGCAAGGAGGTATGCTGCTGCCCTGCTGGACCATTTTAAAAGACAGCGCCAGTGGGGAAAACATGGTGGGAGGGGGAAGAGCACCTTCCCCCCTCCTTAAATATACCCCCCCATCATACACAACACTATCCCAAAATAGTGTGAAATAGCTCCAGATTCTTTTACTTCTATCTCATTATTCAGATGCTTTATGATTTCAAGGCTGTCCACTCTATTTTCATAACAAATTATCAGATCACCAGTGGAAGTAAGTATATAGGTCCACCTGTTGTCTTTGAGCCTCGAGTACAAGCAAGGATCAGCCTTTCCTTGGGTAAATCCCTCATTGACTAGCAAGTGGTTTAATTTGACATTCCAGACTCTTGCAGCCTGCTTTAGTCCATAGATACCTTTCTGCAGCTCAGACACAAGGGTAAATTTTTTTGGGGGGGGAGGTGCCGGGTTCTTCAAATTCTGGCTCCATAGAAATATCTTCTTTGATGTATCCATGAAGAAAAGCAGTTTCCACATCTATGTGATCCACTTGCATTTTCTCTGCTCCTGCAATGCTCAGGAGTGTCCTTACAGAAGTATGTTTTACAGCGGGAGCAAATGTCTCATCATAATCCTCACCATATATTTGCAAGTATCCCTTTGACACTAGTCTCACTTTGTAACGTTGGGCATCTCCTGCATTTTGCTTAATTTTAAAAATCCACTTGTACCCCACAGTCTTTCTTTCCTCTGGTAGCTCTGTGATTGTCCATGTGTTATTTTTATGCAATGATTCCATTTCTTCTTTCACAGCTTCCTTCCAGTTGCAGGTAAGTTATCAATTTCTTTCCATGTACTTGGTTCTTGAAACCTTTCTTCCTTTGCAACGTAGGAATGTTTATTAGCTGGAATGCCTTTATTTTGTCTTGTTGAACACCACACCTTTTGTTCATCACCAGCATTCTCTTCTGCTTCTGAATGGCTGCCAGGTATAAAACTTACAGCAGATCCTTCCTTTTGGTCAGGTTGTCTTGATTTTTTCTCTAACTGAAAATTGGGCTCAAAGTTTGTCAGTTTTTCATTGTCATTGAAGTATGCAACATTGCATATTTCTGTGGCAAGATCTAAAATCCTGTATCCTTTGCATCCTAAGGAGTAGCCAGCAAGTATTCCTTTCTCAGATTTACAATTGAGTTTGGTTCTTTGGGCCTTTGGTACATAAGTTTATGCTTTAGATCCAAACAGTCGTATATGACTCAAAGTGGGCTTGTTGCCATGCCATAATTCATGTGGCATTGTTACTGTGGCCTTTATTGTCAATCTGTTTTGAAGGTAAATAGCTGCCTCTTCCCAAAATTTAGTGGTCAAACCAGCATCTAGAAGCATGCATCTTTTCATTCCCATAAGAGAATGGTTCTTTCTTCCCACCACTCCATTTGGCTGTGGAGTATATGATATATTTATCAATGCCTTCCTCCTTTAGGATTCTTATGACATAATTCCCAGTATACTCACCACCATTGTCAGTGTGAAGGATAGGAAGCTTTCTCTCAAACTTGTTGCTCACACTTGCAACATATTATTTAAGTCTTCCTAGTACTTGTCCCTTTTTAACAAGTAAGTATATGCATATCTAGAATAGTCAGAAGATATTTATTTCCTCCTGATGTATTAACGTTCATAGGTCCACAAACATCACTATGAATCAAATCTAAAGAATGCTGTGTTTCTTTTTCTTTGTGTGCAAGAAAAGGAGGTTGTGTTGCCTTTGCTCTTACACAGCACATAAACTTTGATTCAGTGTTGCAGGGGGCTATTTTTAGGCCCTTTACCAAATCCAACTTTTCAGCCTGAAATATAATTTTGGCATCCCTGTGGCCTACCTGTCACACAGAGATTCAGACATCCTCTGTGCGTGTGCATTCTTTCACAGTTTTGGCCTTTTCAGTCACACATTCTACTTCAAACAATCAATTCACTTCCAAAATTGCTTTCATAAGCAATTCCTGTTTATAAATAATGAACAGTGCCTTCCTATTAACCTTTTCTTCATAGCCCCTTTCTGTAGCATATTTTAAAGACACCAGACTGGTTTTTAGAGTACACACAAAGCTTCTTCAGTTGTTAATCCAATGATCTCTCCTTTCTCCAGTTTGCAGAGCAACTGTGCATATCCTTTCCCTTCTGCATACATAAGTTTTCCATCTGCCAAGTATATTGGGATTCTACAACTAGAGCTATAAATCTCTTCCTTTTTCTGATCAGGTTGCTTGTAGCACCTGAATCAATACAAATGCCACTACTGTGCTTCTCAGACTTAGCTTCCAAAACTTTATCTATTCTTGCAAGGCATATTCTTTGCTTATTAGCTTTAGTCCCGGATTGCTTGTGCGTTTTGTACTCTGTGTTCCCAGATGACTCACTGTCTTTGCAACTTAGCTTCACTTGTCTTTTGTCTGCAAACAATCTTTATTCTTTGTTCACTTATTCTGCAGATGCTTGGGGCTTCAACAAATAAAGCATTTTTTATTTCTTTGCAAGGTTATAAATGCATTTTCTTCACATTCCTTTGGTTGCCTATCATCCCTTCTGTGCAAATCAAAGTCCTCCAGATTGTTGATCACAAGTTGCAAGTGTGCATCCTCCTTGACTTCCAAGGCACTAGTCACACTATCAAAGTAATGTGGCAAACTATTCAACAACAGTCCTATAAAAACTGCATCTGGCATGATTACCAATATTTCTAATATTTCATTTATGTGCTTGGACAGACTTTCTCCTTTTCTATGTCTTTTATTGCTTAGTTTCTTTTCTAGATGTACTTTGAAAACCACAGACTTCTTTTTATATAATCCCTCCGGAGTTTCCCACATATCTGTTGCATGTTCTTTGTTTCTTGAATGGACTGAGATTGGGTCACTCACCACCAAGCAAATCATTCCTGATGCCTTTTCATCTGCTCTGTCCCATTCTTTCTGCTCCTTTCTGGTGTGCAGAACATTGCCAAGACAGTGATTCTTGAGGAGCATCTCTATCTTGAAAGACCAGAGCTCATACTCGGGTCCTTTCAACTTTTCAATCATATAGAATCCTTGTGCTGTCTCCATTTTCAAAGCTTTTCTCTTTGCTATGCTTTCTATGGACTTCCTAGACTGTTTTCTCTTAGACATTGGTCTCTGGACCCATAACACTTTGTAGGGCATGAATGGCAGTTCAACCTCTAACGACAGAGTAAAACCTGTATAGTGAGAACTCAGACAAGCAGGAGATCTGGAGAAACAAGTTGTTTTCTTGTTTGAAGAAAACAAGGATTTATTTAGACATAGAAGTCATTTCACTTGCTTGACCATACTGTAACCATCTTGTTAGTTTGATACTAGAGCTGTTTGAGCAGAAATGCTTTGCAAGGAGAAAACAAGACAACTGGCTTAGCACTGTAGGCAGGAAATGGCTAGCTTGGAGTTTTGGCTTGAAATAGATTTGGGGGAAAAGGTGTAAATATCCAACTAACTGATTAAAATGTTTAAGCAACTTCAGTGGGGGAATTTAGTTCTTGAAACAGGGAAAATATTAGAGATTGGTTCCTTGAATGAGATGCCAGTAGAGATGCCACAGTGGTGCAGTCATCAATGTTCTCATTCTGGCACCACTATTATAAGAAACATAGAAGTCTCTCTCAATATCTGGTTAATATTACCAGTGCTCCACTGAGGAAGGCTTTTACATCTTTTTGTTTTCAGACTATCTTCAGCATATCTTGAAGGAAGATTTTCCCAGTGAAACAGCACCTTTGCCCTTGTGGCACTGGTCAAGTGGAAGACATCATCCACTATGTACTCTATTGCCCTATTTATGATGAGATCAGCAGGGGAAACACTGAAGATAGATAAACCTAAGGGGTCAGTTGTAGAACGTTTGACTTACCTTCTTGTAGATGTAATTCCACATGTCAGCTGTCAAGTTGCTACTTTTGCTATGCTTTTTTTAGAACCCAAAGAAATTTATATGTTCTAAAATGTAACATTGGTTTTAGCTCAACAGCTGATTTAACTTCTTGGTATGTTGCATTTCTTCTTTTATGTCATCCTATGTTATGTTATGTCACAACAATAAACTTATTACTTACTTACAATGTCAACCGGATTACCTTTATCCACATGCCTGTTGACATTCTAAAACAGGGATGTCAAACTGTGGCCCTCCAGCTGTTTTTGGACTACAACTCCCATAATCCCCAGCCACAGTGGCCAATAGCTAGGGATGATGGGAGTTGTAGGCCAACATCTGCAGACGAGCCACAGTTTGACATCCCTGCTCTAAAAGAATTCCAAAAGGTTAGTGAGCCAAGACTTTCCCTTGCAGAAGCCATGCTGGTTCTCCTTCAGCAAGGCCGTTCTTCTATATGTTTAACAATTTGTCCTTAAGTATGCTTTCCATTAAATTACCTGACACAGAAGTTAAGCTAGCTGGCCTGTAATTTCCCAGATCCCCCCTGGATCCTTTTTTGAAAATGGGGGTTACATTGGCTACTTTCCAGTTCTCTGGTACAGAGCCTGATTGTAGGGACAAGTTACATACTTTTGCTAGATCAGCAATTCCACGTTTGAATTCCTTCAGAACACTTGGGTGGATGCTATCTGGCCCTGGTGATTCATTAATGTTTAGTTTTTCAAGACAGTTTAGAACATCTTCCCTTGTCACTTCAAATTGGCCCAGTTCTTCAGCCTTTAAACCTGAGAAGCTCAATTCCGGAGAGAGTATATGATCAGTATCCTCTGCCGTGAAGATAGATGCAAAGAACACATGCATAAAGGGTACATCTCTACTATGTGCTATAGCAGGGCTTTGAACCTTTATGCATGAGTAGAATGCACCCTTACTTGTAAGTAGGCCCCTTGCCCCTGCGCATGAAAATCTTGCATACCTTCAAAATTGCTTGCGAGTAGACCTTCCATCATTACTTGCCAATATGTTTCAACCTTACTCATGAGTAAACCTGCACTCTTCTTTTGCATAGTTCCTCAACCTCATGTGTGGGTAGATATCACATCCTTATTTGTGAGTAGGCTATCAGCCTGACTTATGAGTTGACCATCAAACTTACTTGCGTAGACAGTACATATGTGCTCATAAGTAGCCCCTCTACATAATGAGTAGACTTCACCATTATATATGAGGATGCAACATTTACATCTGAGTAAGGCTGGTGGTCTACTCACAAATAAGAGTGTGGTCTACTCATACATTAAGGTGGAGCTTTACTGGTGAGTAATGGTATATCTCTACTCATGAGTAGATGATCAGCCATACTCATGAATAGATTTTCAACATTACTGGTGAGTGAATGTGGATTCTACTCAGGAGTGAAGATGGGAAGTCTACTCATGAGTAAAGATGAGGTCTGCTCACAACCAAGGATGCAGGGTGTTTACAGGAGTAAGGTTGTGGATCTACTCATAAGTAAGACTGCAGTTTACTCATGCATAGATCAATGCTGCCTCATTCCTAAAGCAGTATACAATAAGAGACTGTAAAAGGTCTCTACGGCTTATATGGTGCAGAAGTTAAAATGGGCATCTTAACTTGCAAATCTTAAACTTTTTAATGCATGAATTCAAATCTAAAGCATCTTAAATATTTTAAGCTAAATAATTTTGGAGGAATGAATTATGTTCTAGGAAGGTCTCTCCTAATGTTAACTGATATCCACACAGGACTGGGATTGTTGGTGTTTAAGGAAATGTTTACTTACCATACAATATCCTCCCATATGTATGCACAACCGAAAGAAAAAGATGTCTTACATTGTCCCATACTTTGCTAGAAGGATCTTCTGTAATATTATTCTTTATCTTATAAACATAGAGCAGAAGTGATAAAACACATAGAAAAGAACAAAAAACTATGGGTAGCGCATAAAGCAAAAGAATCAGTACTAATAACCAAAAAGGCTGAAACATGAAGCCCAGATATTCTTTCAGGTAAGCAAAACCAATCCAGTTTTTCAGCATGTGAGCAAACCAGGTCATGGTATCCTGTTCTGAAGGATTGATTGTACTTGTAGCTATCATGTCACGTATGCCAGTGAAGTCTTTCTCCAGAAGTTATGTTATTTTTTTCATCCTACATGGAAACCAGAAGACACAATTTCAACCATTACCTCCCTGTTTTCTCTCATGGTAACATTAAATCCCTGTTCTTTAATGACAGACTAGTATCTATTTCTTTTAGCTTGATCTAGAGCTATAAGTATATGTTCTTATTTATTCAGCATGCATTAATCTATTTCTGTTGATAAATCAATACAGTACAAGGATTCTGGAAAATATGGTCATTTTGAAAATATAATGTGGGCAACCATTTTGCTATCAATTTTGGAAACCTAAAATATTATCATCATACAAATTGATTATAGAAACTGAAGCAGGTTGGATATATAGCTGATTTGAATTATGGGATAAAACCAGCATTTGCTTGATGTTAATAAAACCAAACTGTAATTTGTATTCTGTTCGCACTTAAATTGGAATCAAATATTTTAAGGTTGGTTTGTTGTTTTTTGACAACGGTTCAAGTCAAGCTTTTGTGAATTTCCCAAGCATGGAAAATGTACATTAAATATAGATCAATATATCACAGTAGAGAGTTCATACAAAAAAAATATTGTTTGACCTTATCCACTCAACAGACTAATCAATGGTGAGTACCTAGACACACTTCTAGGGTGATGCACAATCACAATTCATTGAACAGCCCTTCAGGGCTTTGGGACCCATGGAATTCAGAAGTGTTAGCCTTTCTTCTTACCCACTCAGAACTAGGTAGCTCAGGGGGAGTCAAGTAATTGTAGAGGAAACAACTTTAACTGAGAAACAAGAGTTGATAGGGGTTAAACCCCTGCTAACTGAGCTAAGAGGCACCTTTTTAAAATGGTGATTCTCTTTATTTAGCAGGGGGAGAGCAACTGGCCCTATCCAGCCCACCACATCATCCCTCCAGTGGCTGTTGCTGGTGCCTATCTTATGTTTCCTTTTTAGATTGTGAGCCCTTTGGAGACAGGGAGCCATTTTTATTTATTTATTTTTATCTATGTAAACCGCTTTGAGGACTGTTGTTGAAAAGCAATGTATAAATATTCATCATCATTGTCATTTTCAATAGTTATTACTAACTAATGTAGAGAGGGAGAACCTCTCAGTATGAATTCAGGACAGCAAGTAACGATGAGACAAACAAACACTTTGACTATATACCACAAGCCAGTACCACAAGCCAGTACATAGATACATTGAAAAAGAGAAGTATGAACCAATGAAGAACTGACACATCTATGGAAAAATCCCTTCATTCCACTTCTCATTGTCTTGTTCTTGAATTCTAAGTCCCACGTTTTGTTTTATGGTGTGATGCAATATTTCTTTTCCTGATGGCAGCAATTTACCTGTCTCTGAATCTGGCATGAATTCAATTTTGTGCCAGTCTGTAGGTTCCAGCATTCTCTTCTCTCTGGCTAGCAATGACAATCTTTTAGGTGGAATCCCTTTATTAATTCTGCTTGAGCTTCTTGTTCCATCTCAATCTTCCCTTCTTGATTGGAACTCTCTGATTCTGTCTCAATCACTCCTTCTCAATTCAAGCTCTCTGTTATGCCATAGTCTATGATTACTTATTCATTTTGTTGTTCTGATTGCTGTTCAGCCTTTTCATTAATTGGAAAATCCAATTGAGAGTCAGACATCACTTTGGCATTTGAATTTTGCCTCTCATCAAAATATGCAACCCTGCACA
Organism: Hemicordylus capensis; assembly: GCF_027244095.1. Lineage (NCBI taxonomy): Eukaryota > Metazoa > Chordata > Lepidosauria > Squamata > Cordylidae > Hemicordylus > Hemicordylus capensis. Next base: position 259,858,602 of record NC_069660.1, read on the forward strand.
ATTTTACAGTCTCTGTGATAGGATCAAGTATTCTGTAGTTTCTGCTATTCACTGCATAACCTATGAATATTCCTTCTGCAATCTAATTTTCTTCTGAGTTCTTTAGGAATATATGCATAAGCTTTGCATCCAAATTTTCTAATATGATTTAAGCTAGGTTTTGTCACATTCCACAGTTCAAAGGGTGTTACTCCTTCATTCACTCTATTTGTACCAAGGTTACACTTCAGATGAACTGTCCCTTTTCCTTCTGCAAAAATTTTCTGCCCATTAGCAAGATATATAGGATGTTTTTGTTCCATGCTCATCTCAAAGAAACCTTGCAAATTACTGAAGAAATGTGAAGTCGCTCCACCATCCAAATATATTTTGTTTCTACCTTGACTTGCATCAACCCTGCAACCCTTACTTTCAAGTCCACAATTTATCATCATTCTGTGCATGATTTTTATTGCTTTCACTTTTGCATAGGCAAGTTTGTTAGAAAGTCCATTTTTTCTGGAATTTAGTCTTATTTCCTTTGCTCTGTTGAGAATAAGTACCTTGCTCTTTACTAGGACAAGCATTCCTTAAATGCAAGATGCTTCTGCTTATAAAATATTGCCTACCATCAGCAACTTGGTAGCAAGCATGACTTGTCCCCATAGCTAAGCAGGGTCTGCCCTGGTTGCATCTGAATGGGAGACTTGATGTGTGAGCACTGCGAGATATTCCCCTCAGGGGATGAAGCCGCTCTGGGAAGAGCAGAAGGTTTCAAGTTCCCTCCCTGGCTTCTCCAAGATAGGGCTGAGAGAGATTTCTGCCTGCAACCTTGGAGAAGCCGCTGCCAGTCTGTGAAGACAATAGTGAGCTAGATAGACCAATGGTCTGACTCAGTATATGGCAGCTTCCTATGTTCCTCCCTTTCTGTTTGTTTTTTCAAATTAAACTCTAGAAAAGTTCCTGAACAAACCTCAAAGTCACATTTTCTTTAATTTGTGGAAAATTTACAATATTCTAATATTCTTTAGGCAAGTTATTAAGCTAATGTCCAGGCTTTGTTGGCTCAGGCATATTTATCTCTTGCAGTTCCAACTCATTCAGTATCTCCAAAATTTGCACACATGCTCCTGCAAACACTCTCCCTCTCTGAATCTTTTATTACACAATAGCAGCATAAGATCAATCAATCAATTTTTATTACAGCCATTGGCCAGCCAGCAGCATAAGAGAAACTTGATTATTCATGGTTCTTTGTTGTAAGACATCCTTTAATCTTTCCCACATCTCGCTGTATTTTTGTCTTCTATATGATAGATTAACTGATAATTTACAGCCAGAGATATGTGTCTCATGGCTTGTTTGTTTGCAGAATCCCATTTCCGTTGTTTCTTCTCATTCTCTTTTGGTCTTTGTTCCTCCAGAACATAAGTTAGTCCAAGAATATTCAGCAAACTTTTCACTCTGAAGGACCATTTTCTATAGTTTGTTTCTTTGAGCCCTTCAGCAGTGGGATTCCTCCCCACAAATGCAACAATAATCATCTTGTCCAGCTTTCTTGCCTACAAGCTCTTTGTTATCTCAAAACATATTTCTTCACAACTAGACCCATAACCCAATCTTACAGATTAATTACTTATCCTCTAAAAGTAATTGTACAGGAAGCAACGTTAACTGAGAAACAAGAGTTTGATCTTTATTACTAACTAAAACATAGGCTAAGAAAACAATAAACAAACTGTCTCTTATGCAGAGAGAGGGAGAACCTCTCAGTTTGAATTCAGGACAGCAAGTAAGGAGAAGAAACACAAACTCTGTGACTCCACTCACAAGCCAATCCATTCAAACAGAGAAACATGAACCAACAAAGAAATGAGACAATGAGGTCATACCATTGTCCATGCTATCCTTCTGGAGCACTTAAGCGGGCTGGGCAATGGGGGCACTGTTCTTCAGTGGTTCCGGTCCTACCTCACTGGGCGATTCCAGTCAGTGTGGGGGTGAGTGTTCTGTGCCCTGGCCCCTTTCTTGTGGGGTTCCACAGGGCTCGGTCCTTGCTCCCATTCTCTTTAACATGAAGCCACTGGGCCTCGTCATCTGCCAGTTTGGGGTAAGTTTTCATCAATATGCTGATGATACTCAGCTTTATATCTCTACCCCTGGCCAAACAGTTGATGCCGTCCATGTAGTGCCTAGAGGCTGTCAGGACCTAGATGGGCCAAAACAAGCTCAGGCTCAATTTCCCCAAGTCCGAGTTGCTGTTGTTCAGTCTGCGATCTGGCCAATCGCTGTGTGTGAGTTTATCTCTTGATGGGGTTGTCCTTCCCTTGAGAGATACGGTTCATGATCTGGGGGTCCTTCTGGACTCACAGCTCCTGCTTGAACAGCAGGTGGAGGCCATGGCCAGGGGTGCCTTTAGCCAGCTCTGACTGGTTTGCCAGTTATGGCCTTTCCTCGACTGGCAGGCCCTGGCAACAGTAACTCATGCCTTTGTTACTTCTCATTTGGATAACTGTAATGTGCTCTCTCTATGGTTGCCTTTGAAAACGATTTGGAAGCTTCAACTAGTCCAAAATGCAGTGACCCGCCTCCTTATGGGTGTCATAGATTTGATAGTTTCACACCTCTTTTACGGTCACTGCACCGGTTGCCTGTTCACTTCCGGGTCCAATTCAAAGTGCCGGTTCTCACCTACAAAACCCTTATGGGCTTAGCACCTGTATATCTCCAGGATCACGTTGCAGTGGTTCTGGTCCTTTCTTGGGGGGGGGGGTCCAGAAGGTGGTGCTGGGGGACTACTGCTCAGCTCCGTGGCCATTGGCCTGTGGGGTCCCACAGGGTTCAGTCTTGTCCCCCATGCTGTTCAACATCTACATGAAACCACTGGGAGAAGTCATCCAGGGACTTAGACTGAGCTGTCAGCAATATGCGGATGACACTCAGCTCTATCTCTCCTTGTCACCTGATCCTAAGGAGGCGGTGGATGTCCTGAATCAGGGGCTGGAGGCCGTGATAGGTTGGATGTGGTCTAATAAACTGAGATTGTATCTGGACAAGACAGAGGTAATGTTGGTCAGTAGGAGAGCCAATTGGGATGAGGAGATATTACTGGTTCTGGATGGAGTTGCACTCCCCTTGAAGGAGCAAGTACACAGCTTGTGGGTATTATTGGACCTGGCTCTGCTCAGGAGGCTCAGCTGGAGGCAGTGGCCAAGGGTGCCTTTGCACGACTTCAACTAGTGCACCAGCGGTGTCCCTTTCTCGAGAAGGCAAATCTGGCCACAGTTACCCATGCCTTAGTCACGTCACGGCTGTAACACGCTCTACGTGGGGCTGCCCTTGAAGAATATCTGGAAACTACAGCTAGTGCAAAATGCGGCAGCTAGGGTTTTATCTGGATCTGCCCGATGGGAGCACATCACACCCATTTTGAAAGAGCTGCACTGGCTACCAGTGTGTTTCCGGGTCCAATTCAAGATGCTGTTTTTGAACTTTAAAGCCCATTATGGTTTGGGCCCTGGATATCTGAGGGACCACCTGCTCCCAAGGGTTGCTGCACACTTGACGAGTTCATCTGAGGGGGCTCTGCTCTGGGTGCTGACAATGAGGGAGGCTCGGTTGTCATGCACGAGGGACAGGGCCTTCTCTGTTGCTGCCCCCAGACTCTGGAATGCTCTCCCGGTGGTTATTTGCTCCTCAGTCTCCATCACAGCTTTTAGAAATGTGGCTTTTTTCTAGTCTTTTTACCCAGTCTTTTAAATGATTGTCTCTGCTGCTGCTCTTTGTACTGTATTTTTTATTGTTTTTATGCTTGTGTTTTAAATTTTTAATCAGATTTGTTTTATATTTTTAGCTTAATATTTTAATTGTGTTATTTTTATAATTTAATTGTGTTATTTTAAATTCTGCTGTAAACCACCTTGGGATTGTTTTAATGAAAGGCGGTAGATAAATTTAACAAGAAATAAAATAAAAAATAAAAATAAATTCTGCACACAGATGAAAAAAATTAGAGAGAACAGCACCTGTTAGGTCTTCTCAGCCGGCCCTCCTTAGTGTCCCAGGCTCTGGTGTAGTGCATGGTGCCTGGGTCCGTAGGAGGGCCTTCTCTGTGGCCACCCCTCTTCTTTGGAACACACTTCCCCCCCAGATTTGTTTAGCCCCTTCCCTGGGTGCGTGTAAGGCCCTTCTTAAGACCACCTGTTTCTCCAGGCATTTGCCCTTTAATAATAATTGTTGTTGTTGTTGCTACTGCTGCTGCTGCTGTTATTGTATGTTGTTGTTCACCGCCTAGAGTCTTTGGAGGAGGTGGTATATAAGAACATTTAAATTAATAAATAAATAATTTACACAATCAAAAACTGTGTTCTGCCCAGGTTTGGGAGCTGTGTGTGCTTCCAATTTTCAGTTGTGTGGGTGCAAACAATTAGGTAGGAGGAGGGAGACATGACTGTTACCTGCTACTCAGGTTTCCTTCCTACCTTGCTTCCACACAACCAAAAACGGGGAGTATATGCAGGTCCCAAACCAGGGTAGAACAGTTTTTGATCATGTGAATGACATCAATGTCTATGGGAAAATCCCAACAGATCAGAGGATGCTCAACACAGATTGCTGTGTGGCAGTGAGAAAAGAGGATTTGTCATGTGTCTGATAGTAAACTCTGAAATAGAGCTAACTTGCAAGATTCTAGGGAAAGGCCACTGTTCCCTGGACAAATGCTGCCCCAGAACAAGAACCAGCACTCTAGCTAGGTTTATAAGTTACAGATCTATGTTAAATAAGTAGTAATGTTGCAGCCCATGTTTAACCAAAATGACATTATCTCATTCATTATACTTACACTTTACAGTTAAGATGAAGGGTTGTTTTAACATTCTGCCATTTTAAGCCCTGAACATTCTATTGGTCTTAAAATCGAAACCTGTATCACAACTAAGCTTAATAAGTGAAACTGCATTTGTCAATATTCATAACCTCATTCTTTTTGCTACCCCTTTCCCCTCCTTCCCTTCTAGTGCTTCAGTGAAGAGGCCTGCCTTTTTTCTGGTACATTGATAGCAATGATTGAGAGAGAGAGAGATAGTCAAAGGTCTCTCATTAAAGAACGAAGGATTTGCTAATATAATTCACCCTTTCAAGGCTTTTAGCCCCTGATTTTTGCTTTCTCTCTTTATGCATTTTGCATGGCAAAATATTATTGCATGTCTGCATCTATATTATGTTGACTCCGTGAATGCTAAAGGAAAAGTGGAGTTTCAAGGACCGTCAATGATGTCATGGAATGATTAGTAGGGGTTTTCCTAATGTGATGCTTGTTACATGCATTGTAATTAGTTTACACATGTAGATAATCATATAGATAATAGCATATTACTTAGAATACTTTAAGTAGAAGAATTTGTTCCTCAAATACTATTAGATAGGGTTTTGCAGTTGGATAAATACAATAGTACTATGGGGACTGATGGTACCAATGTCAGAATTATTGGAATTAATACAGATATGTCTTCCACGGAGTACTATTGTATGTCAGAAATGTCAAAATTACATAAAAATATAAGAACAGATCTGCTGGATCAGGCCCAGGCCAATCTAGTCCAGCATCCTGTTTCATACAGTGGCCCTCCAGATGCCTCCAAGAAGCCCACAGGCAAGAGGTGAGGGTATGTCCTCTCTCCTGCTGTTGCTCCCCTGCAACTGATATTTAGAGGCATCTTGCCTCTGAGGTTTGAGGTGGCCTATAGCCACCAGACTAGTAGCAATCGATAGAACTGTCCTTCATGAATTTGTCTAAGCTGCTTTTAAAGCCATCCAAGCTAGCGGCCATCACCACATCCCATAGCAAAGCATTCCACAGATTAATTATGCACTAGCTGGAAATCCAGCTCCAGATGGCATCAACCTTTGGCACCAGTAACCCTAATGTCCACGAGGGGCATTGGGAGTAGCGATAGATAGTTAGGGTCTCCTTCTTTTTCCTGTTTATCTCTGCATCTATGGCCCCTCTGTGGATAGAATGTACTCAGGAACTTCCTGGGAGTGACTTCTTTCTTCATTTTTCCTAGGGTGCTTCTAGCTCTCTCTTTCTGAGCACCATGCTTCTCTAGGACTCTCTCTGATCACCATGTAGCCAGTGGTTAGATATGGATCTTTCCTATCATCATGGACTTCTGAATTAAGTAGATTAGTTTAAACTTACAATCTCCATGCTTATCATTTACAAGCTGTTGCCCCTGAGACTGTTAACTTTTGCTGTAATGGGAGTGAGTTAGCGCCTGATATACTCTGCTATATAAATAATTACCCCCAACAACCACATCCTGTGACAGGGAATACCATGGATTAATTATGTGCTGTCTGAAAAGGTACTTCCTTTTGTTGGCCTTCAGTTTCATGGGATGACCCCTGGTTCTAGTATTGTCTAGTAGGGGGTATCACGTCTCCCCGTAGTTGCCCCTACTACAATATAATTCTGTTCTGTTGATTTCCAATTGGAATGACTGACTTAGTTTGGATTTCCATTAGGAATCAATGGGAAACATTTTTTTAAAAAAATACCTCCGTAACTGCTGAAGAGAAAGTTATGAAATTTCACATAGTGGTAGCATCTTACAAAAGAACTACTTGTGTTGAATTTGGAAGTAATCTGCCCACTCATTGATATTTAATGATTTTTAAATAAGTTTTTGAAACTTTTTTAAAGTGCCATAACTTCTTTGTTTTATGGCAAACAGTGCAAGAAGTCCTGGAATTAACGCTCTGACCCTGATCATCATTATACCATATTTTGGAATATATTGCTCCTTGCATTAATAGAAAATGATTAGTCCTCCCTTTTTGTATTCCTTGTTATAGTTCTGGAACAGCTGGGCACAAAGTTCTCAAAATTAATATGGTGTTAGCGTTTTGGTTGTCAAGTTTCAAAGAGATTAGTCCACCCCTTGATTTTTAATGAATTTTTAAATACCCTTTCCAAAGTGCCTTTAGTGACCATGCTTTTCTTCTTGACAGAAAGCGTTAAGTTCTATAAGAGAATCCCCATTCTAAAGGCCATTAATCATGCCACATCAGTATGGAAGGCACTTTTCCTTTTCCTTTTTAGATTGCAAGAGGCACATCTGTGTAGATGCACTGGCACAAAATGCAAATTCACATTTTTATTGTACCACCCTATCTGTGCAGATACACCTCTTACAAACTTGTTTTAAAAGTGCCTCCTGTACTGATAAGGCTTGATAAATGAACTTTTTAATGTTTCCCATAGATCCTAGAGAAAAAACGAGCTAAGCCAGAAGTTCCAACCAGAAACCCAGCCTAGCCAAACATTTTAGAGGGCTCCTTATTCAAATACTCACAATATTTATGTTTGATTGGTCACATTTGATCCGATCTGAATGTTTTTGAATGCACATCACTATTATTAGACTGAGACTTATTAAAGTTGGTTTTGGTATGTATTGTTGGAAGTGAAGGACTCTGCGCTGTCTCTTGTCTCAATGACAGAGGGGGACAGACTAATGAGTCAGAGGGCTAGAGGGGTCAAGACATTGGTCATTCCTCCTCTCTATTGCTCTATCCCTTTGGTATGTAGATTGCTACTTTCAGGGACTTCCTTCCTGCCTCCCTCCCTTCCTCCTTCCTACCCACAGGCTTGCCTCTCTCTGTACCATGTGTGCACAGAGATGCAGACAGCATCTGTCTGCATCCAGCTAGCTAGCTAGATTAGAGATTCTATCTCTCCACTTTCCTATCTAGAATGGAGTTCATCAGTAAAGACTACTTATATTGATTTGAAACTATGAACTGGCTCCAAGTTTCTTTTGGCTCTTAGCAGACATGCATGCCTGGGCAGATTCCGTTGTGCTTTTCCTCTGTGCACTCTGCTGTAATAGAAGGGTATCTCCTACCATAGAGAATTCCCAACATGCATAGGTCCTGAAATTGATATTCTATGAAGCTAAGAGCTACCAAACAGTCACTGGAAACACTTTTCTTTTAAAAGTGTTGTTTTTGTTTTGAAGGTTCAAAAAACCCATACACAGTACCATGAAATATAACTATGAAACAAAACTAAAGGAAAAGTAATGAGGAAAGCAACTTTTTGACCAGATACTATGCTGTGATGTGCAGATGGCTGAGTACTGGCTGCACTGTTGCATGTGCAAACCTCTGCCCACGGTATAAAGGCGGAGGGTATTTCCTCTCCAACAGGGTAGTTCTGCTCCAAACACAGAAATTCTGCTCTATTTCCAAATGTTTACATTGTAAATAATGCACAACTTTAAATCTAAGCAGAACTGCCCGATCAGTGACAGCATAGTTCAGGGTTTATACAAATGCACTGGGCAGGCAATGCTCAACTGTCTGTATATTACTGTGCAGAGCTTGTATTTTCCCAAAAAGAACGCAAGAATGCAACTCTGAATTGAGGATGACCCCATTTAAAAATGCAGGTTAAATACAGGTTATACTGTATTTACCTGACAGGAAAAGGACTCTGAATTTAAAATGACCCCCTGATTTCTAAAAATAAGGTACTTGGGAAAAACCTAGTCCTGGATTCAGGTAAATACAGTGTGTGGCTCACCAATTCTAAACATGATTTATGATTGTTCTTGTTCTTATTATCCACATCTTCCACAGCTCTATAATGATGGAAGAAATGTTTGGTTCCCAGAGCAGTAAGCATCTAGCTCAGTGATTCTCAAACTTGGGTCCTCAGGTGTTATTGGACTTCAACTCCCATAATCCCCAACCAAAGGCCACTGAGGCTGGGGATTATGGGAGTTGAAGTCCAATAGCAGCTGAGGACCCAAGTTTGAGAATCCCTGATCTAGCTGCACTGAAGCCTTGGTCTGTGACCCTAACAGAGAAAAGGAATTTTGGAGGGAGAGGAGAGCAACAAAAACCACTTTCTCCTTCCCCATGAATGCAGCTAGGCTCCTGCTGGCTGCTCTGTGAGGGTCGACCCATTCTTCTGCTTTTATAGCACTGTGGAAGACGTCAGGCGCTATTGTTATTACATATATTTTAACTTTACTTTTCATTTTTAAAAAAATGTTCTCAAAGCAAGCACTGGAAAGTTCTAGCAAGTGACTTTCTGGTGCTGAATGAAAAGTCTATGAACATCTGTCATGTATATTTTTAAATAGCCATTCCCACCTCCCTTTCCTTTCATGCGCTTTTGTTTTCCCCTCTGCATCTCTTTTCTTCCACTTCCACAAAAAAGGGAAGCAATATTCCAACAAAACCTGGACTAAGTTACTGAGAATTAAGTCAATTAAGTAATTTAAGAGAATGCCTTCTTTGTCATGAACTAGGGATGTGCGAAATGTTTCGGATACAAAACGTTTTGTACCCAAAACAGCCTGTTTCGGGTGTTTTGTAGACGAAACAAAACACCCATTTTCCAGATCCAAAAGTTTTGTATACAAAACAAAACATCCCTGTTTCGGCTACAAAACGTTTTGTTGTTTCGGACTTCCATTTTGTGGTGATCTCTGAGTCAGTCTCCATTTTGTGTTTGACATCTCTTTGAATTTCCCACCCTTCCAGCCTTCTGATCGGTGACCTAAATCATGGGCTGACCTGCTGACAATTCCCTCCTTGTTCCCCATTGGCTCTTTTGCTTCTTCCCACTCTTTACTGACCCCACGTTGGCCAGGGGAAGGGTCGCTAATCCATGGGGTGCTGGGTTCTGCTGTTTCTGTGGTGTTCTGAGTGTAGATTCTCTGGTAGCATATGAGAGTGGATTCTTGTTTTTCACTGAAAATCTCATATGCTACCAGAGAATCTACAATGAACACCTCAGAAACAACAAAACCCAGTACCCCACAGGCTTGTGGGTATGGGGGTGGTTGACACCCTATGTGCACTACACAACCCCTCGCCCCCCCCCCCAGTGGAATTATGGGGCTGCTGAAACCTCCATTATTCCCTATGGGAGAAATCTTAAAGACACGTAAACTTCAATAAATCACAAAAGATCAGCCCTTTGCCCAATTCCTTTGAAATAATTCTGGAGGTTTCCTTGCCCCCATTGGGCACTACCACCCTCCACACTCTGCTCTGGGTCATCCCTTTCCCCTTGATTTGAAGCGATACTTTTGCTGGAATCCCCATTATTCCCTATGGGAAAATTCTTAAAGATGTGTAAACTTTAAAAAAAATCACACACAAAAAAGATCAGCCCTTTGCCTAATTCCTTTGATATTTGGGTGGTAGCTTCCACCCATTTGACACTACCACCACCACACACTCTTTTTGCCCTGGGACCCTTTTTAAAAATCCAAATCGATTCAGATTCGGATTTGGAAAATTTGGCTACAAAACAAAACAGGGCTGATTCGGATTCAGAAAATTTGGGTACAAAACAAAACATGGATGTTTCAATTCGGATACAAATCGAAACAAGAAAATTCCAAAATGCACATCCCTATCATGAACCCTGCCTCCATTACACTATTTTAACTGTTGTTGTTTTTAATCTGCAAACAGGTTTTAATTATTTTAATTCATTTTTATGGTCGTATTTTTAAACCATTCATGTATCTACCTAGGGATATATCTATCAGGTGGTCTATAAATATGAGAAATAGATAAGTTCATTTATTTCCCTGACATTTCTGAATAAACACACATAGGATCAGGATCAGCAGAGATCCCAGGCAAGAATGTGTGTTCTCTTTTTCTCTCCCCTTGGCCTCTCCCCTTCCATAGCAAACTATGGAAGAACTTACTGTGGAAAAAGAACTCATTAATTTATCTGTGTCACGTTTCTGAGTAAATATGTGTAGGATTAGGAACATGAACCCCAGGATAATAAGCTCCAAAGAGGTGCAGTAAGGAGACCCCATACTCTATTCTCACCCACTGCCAAGAAACTAGTATTCTTGTATCAACTGCTCTTGAACGTGGAAGTTCCACATGAGAGTCAAATTGCCTGTGAACATAGAGGTCTCATTTGCCCAAACTGAAGAAATGAAAACCCCATATTTACAGGCATCTTAGTTGTGATGTGGAACCTCCATGATGAAGGAAAGGTTACACCAGAATGAAGGAAAGGTTGCACCAGTTTGTTGGCAGTGCATGGGAAAGGTGCAGAGGCACTCTCACCCTTGGACTTTGGGGCTGAAGCCCAGGGCCTCCACACCCCCTAGGGGCCCCCAAATCCTTTTTAGTCTGTCCCAGGTTGTGTGGTCATGTTAAAAACATGTTAAAAATACTGGGGGGGGGGCTCCAAAATTACCTTGGTGCACCTCTGAAAAAGTGCACTTCCTTTGAGCTTCTAGGAAGCACCTGGCTAAGCAATTTGGGAAAGAAGTTGTTGGGCTGGGGTAGATGCCCAGCAAAATCCTATTTTCATGACTGAGCATGAAATTCTGCGTGCACAGTACATGGGTAAGCTCCATTGAACTCAACTCAATGGGACTAGTTTCCAAATAATGGAAGAATTATTTTTAAAATCCTGAAAAATTATGCTTTATTATGTAAACATCCTTTTTTTATACCTGCAGCACTAGCTCCACTCCATCTGGCACACAGACTGTGCTCACAGAATCTAAAACAAGAATACCAATAACCCCTCTTCTAGTTTATAGAAATTCAGTTAAAGAATTTGTACCCTTTGGTTTCCAAGGATAGGTGTGGGTGTGACTGCTCCTACTGAGCTCCAAAAATTGTGGAAATTCCATGACCCATTATCTTCATGCCATGAGAGAGAGATATTTTATATACAGTCTGAGGTATTGTACTGGACTACAACATCATAACTATGGGCACACAATTTGACTAAAGCAATGTTTAAGAAGCATTTTGTAACATATGCCTCTGAGGGAATATGGCCTTAGTCTTGTAGCACTATTCTGAGAATGCAGCTGTAGGCTTATATGTTGTAGCATTGTAAACTAAATGGTTTATTATGGCATAATTTTTCATGGATTAAATCCCACTGTTTAATAAGCTGTATAATAATATTTATATGTAATTTATATTAACCTGTTAACACAGTTTTTCTAGTTTTTAAAAAAAAGGGGGGGGGAGAAAAATCCTGCTTTTGTCAGAGGGCGAGACAGAATTTAAACAGAGGGGCCAGTAGTTCATGAAATGCAGGATGTGCGTTGGATCTCTCAGAGTTAAGCAACTATAGGCCTGTCTCCAACCTTCCATGGTTGGGCAAGGTAATTGAGATGGTGGTGGCCTCTCAACTTGATGTAGTTATGGATGATGCAGATTATCTAGACGCATTTCAGACCGGCCTTTGGGTGGGCTATGGGGTGGAGACTGCCTTGGTCAGCCTGCTGGATGATCTCCAATTGGGAATTGAAGGAGGAAGTGTGACTCTGTTGGTCCTGTTGGACCTCTCGGCATCTTTCAATATTATTAACCATAGTATTCTTATGGAGCATCTGAGGGTATTGGGGGTGGGAGGCACTGCTTTGCAGTGGTTCCACTCCTATCTCTCAAGCAGATTCAAGATGGTGTCCCTTGAGGACTGTTCTTCAAAATCTGATCTTTGGTATGGTGTCCCTCAGGGCTCCGTATTGTTTCCGATATTATTTAACAACTACATGAAACTGCTGGGAGAGGTCATCAGGAGACTTTGTGCAGGGTGTTATCAGTATGCTGATGACACTCAAATGTATTTCTCCCTGTCAACATCATCAGGGGAAGGCATAACCTCCCTAAATGCCTGCCCAGAGGTGGTGAGGTGGGGAGAGAGAGAGAGAGAGACAGAGAGAGGTGCACACACACAAACACACAGAGATAATATACCAATATTAAAAATGGACTCTAGTCCACAGAACTTTGTTCTATTTCAATCCATAGATATTTAAGATGCCACAAGACCTTATCTCATTTTTATCTATAGGAAACATAGGTGGTCCTTCCATGAGGTGTGATGAAGCAGTCACTTCAAGAAGCCGATTATTGGGTATCACTGGAGACCCAAGATTCTCCCACCATCTCCTGCTTCTTCACTCTCCTCCCTTTGCAAATTGTTATACACCCTGTTACTTACTGATCCTGGAAGTCCCAAACTCTCCTTTTCTTTAGTCACTTTGCTGTAGAAGCAGCAGCAGCATCTGCACCTTCAGTTGAGTGCAGTATTTCTCTCCTATTTGCTAATCCATATTGGGAATGGTTCCCTTTATACCTTGGAAAGGGAGAATGGAGTGCTCCACCTTATGAGGAAATGGTTTTATGAGGCCGAAGACTTAGAAAACATTATTTCTTTCATAAACAGGTCACACCCATAACATACTCATTCTCAAACATGGTTACTTCATCAAAGGTGAATATGAGGTACAGAATGCCAGCACGCCCTTGTAGATCTAATAATAGGAACTGCATCTCAGTGTCAGATCTGGCGCCTTTCCAGATGGTGGTTTATTCCATTTTAAATGGATCATTGTGGGATATTTTGCCATCTTCTTACACCACATTGATCATATCCCAGATCCTTTGATGCTGTTTCCATAAAGTACCCATTTCTTTACAACTTATTTTCAGAGAGCAATATTAACTGCAGCAAAAATGTCCAGAGAATCAGGTGCCACTTTAAATCACATAGAATATGGGATTTTTTTAAAAGAAAAAAGTAGCTTCTTTGTGAAAAGTGAGGCATCTCCAGACAAGGTCAGTGTGCTTAAATAGCACCCCTCCCCATTTCAAACTATTCTAGAGTCAGAAAAGTCTAGGCAGAAATGGGAGCTGCTGTCAAAGTTCAATGAACTAGAAGTGTGTGACAAAGGAATTTAATTTATATATTATTTCCAAAAGAGCTGAAAATGTTGATATCCTTAGGAATGGAGAAATGGAGCACCTGCAGGCAAGTGGAAGGTGCAGATAGACTCAGGGTGGCATATAGATATGTTGATTCCATAGAAATATTAAGGAAAAAATATAATGCCCCCCCCAAAAAACCCTCCAAACTGTGCTCATTTTAGTCAATGGGACAGAATGTTCTAAAGATGTGAAAAATGTTTTGCAGTTGGAACATTCCAACTTGAAACACAGCATTTCAAGTTCAAAACAGAAGGCCCTTTGAATAAAAGGCCTGCTTCGAGTTTGAAACACCAATTCCATTTTGATCGGAACAATTCGAGTGTTCCGACCAGGGCTGGCTCTTGCGAGGAAGCAAGAGATGTGTTGCACCTGAGCATAGCTTGCTGTGGGAGGCGCAGAGCGCCACCCACTGGGAAGGTGCAGATGGAACCTGAAAAAAAGCAACAGGCTTTTCTGTCTCTTTCAGTGCAGGGAATCTGCAGCCAAGTGGATTGCAAAGACAGACAGAGGTGTCTCGCAGAGGTGGGGGGTGGGGTGGCTTCTCTTTCTCCTAGCTGCCTGCCAGTGCCCTCTGGTTCAGTCTGAGTCAACAAGTCATCAAGTCAAAACAAAGGGACTCTTTTTGTTTTGCAAAGGGACTCTCAAACAAACTTGACCAGAGCCATGTAGAAAGGGGCTCTCCTCCTCCCCTTGCTTGCTCTCTGGGCTAGACTGTCTGTACATGCACATAGTCACTCCTCACCTCATGTGTGAGGCTCTTCAGATCAGAGTGAGGAGAAAGGAGACATGGGCAGCAAGACCACAGGCACAGTCTCATTTCAAATAGGAAGCATCCTTTATCATTCATATTTCAAAAACAGTAAGCAAAAATGGAGGGGTGCATGTGGGGGATGTTTTGTGAAATGGGGAGATACCAGGCATGAAATCACTCTGTCTGTGATTCTGGGGATGGCAGAGTATTGAATGCAAAACATGCAGTGCCTGTAGAATCCAGGGCAAAAAATGCAAAAATGCAGTATGTTTTAGTTGCTTAATGCAGTATAATGTTCAATTTAATTTTCAATATGATTATTTTGAGTTAATTGAGTAGAATTTACAGGCATAGGTAGGGACTATTTTTTAAAGGGTGAAAATAAGGAGCAAGGACTACTTCAGTGTTTTGCCTGCTTAATCATGAATGTATGCACAAAACTGAGATTAATTGGCACAAAGAAAAAAGCCTGTGTGTGATCTTGTGTAAGTTTCAATGATGAGATAGAGGGGAGTAAGAAGGATTTTGTGAAGGTGGTTGTTCATGCTGGCCAGTGAATTGCTGTGAAATGAATACCTCACTTATATGTTACACCTTAGTTTAAAGAATATACATACGGATCTCTCTCTCTCTCTCTCTCTCTCTCTCTCTCTCTCTCTCTCTCTCACACACACACACACACACACACACACACACACTCCTCATTCAGTTCTGGACATGTAAAGGTAAAGTGTGCTACTGAGTTGGTGTCTACTCCTGGTGACCACATAGCCATGTGGTTGTCTTAGTTAGAATACAGGAGGGGTTTACCATTGCCATCTCCCGTGCAGTATGAGATGATGCCTTTCAGCATCTTCCATGTAGCATGTGTATAAATGTGGTGTAGTGGTTAGAGTGCTGGACTAGGACTGGGGAGCCCCGAGTTCAAATCCCCATTCAGCCATGAAACTAGCTGGGTGACTGCAGGAACTGGGCTACATAGGAACACATATATCCAAACTATTTTATTAGTATAGAATTGTGCTTTCTTAATAGTTACAAGTGATACTTCATTTGAAGTATTTATAGTAACCTATAAGTAACAGAGCCAGCGTGGTGTAGTGGTTAGAGTGCTGGACTAGGACCGGGGAGATCCGAGTTCAAATCCCCATTCAGCCATGATACTAGCTGGGTGACTCTGGGCCAGTCACTTCTCCCTCAGCCTAACCTGCTTCACAGGGTTGTTGTGAAAGAGAAACTTAAGTATGTAGTACACTGCTCTGGGCTCCTTGGAGGAAGAGCGGGATATAAAATGTAAATAATAATAATAATAACAACAGAAAACAGAGTTTAGATATCAACAGAAAAAAGAAAAAAAGAAAAAAATTAATTATTAAATGAAACCAAAAAAAAAGTACTGTGAAACCCACCCATTCTACTGAAAACCTGGCACCCTCCCCACATACGTTCCCCCGCCCTCTCAGTGCCCCCAGTCTGGCCCTGGTCCCTCTGTTCCAACCCGATCACACGCGGCTGCTGGCGCCGCTGTTACTGTGCATCACGTGGACCTGCCTGGCACCTGCATGCAGCATCCCAGCCATCTCCCGCTGACGCCTCCTTCGTCTTCCCATGCTCCAGACGCTGTGCTTGCTGTGACTCCCCTCTGAGCTTGTTGCGGGCATTTGGGGGGATAGGTTTAAACAACAAGCAGCAGCAACCAACCAAACCAATTCTCTAGCCTGTGTTGTTTTCCTGCGTGTGGGTCCGACCGTTCCCCTTTCCCTGCTCTTGAGGGAGGACAGAGCTGCCTGAGCATATGATATCAGACAGGGTGAAAAGCTGTGGAGGAGCTGCACCCTGAAAAGAGTGGAAAACAGGTTCCCCTTTCCCTGCTCTTGAGGGAGGAGCTGCCTGCCTCAGCATATAATATCAGCATGAACAATTAGCAGTCTGACATTTACTCAACTAAGTTTACTTCAGCTAAGGTTGAAACCTTAGTATAATTATCCCAACCATGTCCAGTATAATTATCCCAACCTGATCCATTTGTTTGTTTTCCTGGCTGTCCATGGTATCCTCAAAAGTCTTCTCCAGGACCAAAGTTCAAAAGTGTCGATGCTTTTTCTATCTTGCTTCTTCAAAATCCATATATATTAGATACATAATTATATTATATACAATGTTATGTACACAATTACATAAAATCTTTGTGTATTAAATTTTGAATACACACTAATTGTATTTCAAATTTTTATTTTTCATGATAACTAAGGGCGCTCAACAGAATGTTGCATCTGGGCGCCAGATCCCCTAGAGTCGGCCCTGGTTCCTACTATCATGTCGGGGGGCTGTTTTGCCCTTGTTGGTTGGTTTTGCCATTGTTGACTGGCACTGCCTTCGATTGGCTTGAGATCTTGCTTCCTGGTTGACTTCTTATCACACAAATCAAGTGTTGTCATGGGCAACTGTGTCCCCATTGACTAGGGAGAGGCAGGAGGGAGAGGGAGCCAGAGGCTCCCTTTTTTTTCATTTACATTTTAAATACAAAATGTATTTAAAGGATTGGGAGGCCAGTAGGGATGTGCATGGTCCGGACCGGTCCGGACCGGCACTGAGGGGGGGTCTCCCTTTAAGGGCAAGGGATTAGAACGTACCCCTCCCGCCGCTCTTCCCCCTCCGGCGCTGTAGTGTTAAGCAAAGTTTTTGGGGCGGCAGCGTTCCTCGCTGCTGCTCCTGCCCGCGTCATTGTCTGTAAAGCCTTTGTAAGTGCAGCACGCATGCATGCACAGCGGCGCGCGCACCTGTCGCCACCGTGCACGCGTGTGCTACCTCCGTCACACAAACGTGCACATCCCTAGAGGCCAGATAGCTATTTCTTATAGTGTGCATCTCAGGAGAAGAGTAAGGATCAGCCTGAGAGACTGCAGCAGCACAGAATGAGATTGGTGGTGTCGTGAAGGGGCGTAGCATCTATTGGACTGGGGGAGGAATTGTCCCCAGGCCCATGGGGGGGCAGTCCCCTCGGCCAGTCCCCCTTGCCCTGCTCGCTCTCTCTCCTGCTTGCTGGCCAGGCGAGCTAAGCATCCTGTAGCAGCATTTCCTTCTGCCAAGCAGCTGCTTCCGTGCCTACTCCTGTGTATTCCATGGTGCAGGACATGTGACATGTTTTGTATCTCTCTTGCCCATGCCCACCCAAAGAAAGAGTGTGAGGCGGTGAGAGGGACGGCTGCACGCGGAGTCAAGCAGTGAGGAGGACTCCCTTCTGTGGCAGGCTATGCACAACACACCTTGCCCCGCAGTCGTCACTGCCGCTGCTGTGCCAGTGAGCAGGAGGAGGAGAAAGAGGAGCAAGAAGGGGCAGAAGAAGGAGTGGGCTTCGATGCCCGCAGCTGGATTGAAAGTGGTCGTGGGAGAGAGTGAGTGTGGACAGACAGCTAGCAGGCTCCCAGGGGTGGGGGAGTATATAAGTGTGTGTGTCTGGTTTTATCCCTGTTTTCTTGGAACAGAAGAATGAAGGAGTGTAGCTTGTTCCATTCCACTCCACTCGCCCTTTTACACGCTCGTAAAGGGTGGGCCGGCCTGCCCCATGGGAGCGAAATGTGTGTGAGGGACGTCAATCACTGTGGAGCGACTGACATCCCACCCACCACCGACCTTTAAATTGTGCCTTCCAAGGAGATGACAACACACAAGAACTCAACGTTTCTTGTTGCCCTCCCCCAAATGACTTTCTGATAGGAGCAGTCCTGTATGGGGGCAAGGCTGGCGAGCCTCTCCTCCCTCGCTCTCCCCAATTATGTTTGAATCTGAAAGTTGAGTTTTTCTGCTTGAACACTTCTGGCAGTTTTTAGTTGTACCTCTCAGTGTTTTGTATCCTCCTTGCATGTTACTTCTACAGATGGCACCTCTGTTTTGGATTAGTTATCTGGCATTACCCTTGTATCCGGCTTCTGTGCTTGCATTCCCTAAATGTGGCTTAGAATCCCCCAACCCGACACTGAGGGGTGCCTCCTTAGTCTTCTTTTGAAAATAAGCATTAAGGAGAATGAATTGTCGGTTGCACTTTGAAATGCACTTAAGGTATCATCCCTAGTACTTAATTTAAACCTATGTTGCTGTCATTTAAACCAGTTTCTATTTATTTGTTTGTTTTGTTTTTATTTTCTGCCTGGATAAGCAGAACTACTGTGTCCTTCCTTCCTTCCTTCCTGATGTTCTTTTAAATATATGAAAATGAGAAATGGGTCCCCTCTCCTGGTCTTCTTTTTTCTAAGCTAAATATTCTTGGTTTCGTCAGCCTGTCCTACCATATGATTTATGTTCTTTATCATCCTCTGTTGTTTCTCTGAATACTTTCTGGTTGTCTAGCATCCTTCAGTGGTAGCACCCAGAACTGGACAATATACTCCCAGTGTGGTTGTATCCATTGTTATGCTCTTGAGCGTGTAGCGTTGAGAAGCCTTGAACAAAAATTGGAACAGACTGCAAGACCTGTAGCCGCCTTGTCACTCTACAGCAGGCCTGCTCAACTTACCCCCCCACAGCTGTTTGGGGACTACAACTCCCATAATCCCCAGCCTCAGTGACCAATAGCTAGGGATTATGGGAGTTGTAAGCCATATCTTCAGGAGGGCCAAAGTTGTGCAGCCCTGCTCTACAGTATCACAAGTGGATGGCAAGAATAAGAGTTGACCAGGATGCTTGTTAATTCTTACTCACATCATGTTTAATTTGGATGAACATCTTCCCACATTAAAACCCGAAGATGTAAGTCAGTGGCTTTCCCCCGGCAAAGCTGAGTCTACAATCCTGTGCACACTTACTTGAGAGTGAGTCACTTCGTTGAAAGTAAGTCCTACAGAATGACTTCTGAGTAAACATGCTGCAGATTCGGCTGTAAATTCTTGCTTGACAATAGTTCAGGTCCCAATGTTATGCAAAGTGGATTATATAAAACTAATTAAATTGTCTACATAACATTAGCATCACAAGCGTAGTGAAGTAAGATTAAAATAGGCTAATGATGATATGTGCTAATTCTATAATGTGAAAGGTGGTGAAAGATTGCCCACATGACTCTTCTCTATTTGTACTCTGTTTGTCAAACTGATCTCTAGAAGTGGCAGTGTTCTAGGGGGTGTGCTTGTGTGTGTCTCCCTATTAATAAAGAAGTTGTGGTTCATGAAGATGCAGCCAGGCTGCAGGGCTGCCCCTCCTTGGACTTTGAGGCACAAGGATGACTCCAGAAACAAGAGGGGAGCTCAGGCTAGTCGTTTCTCCCCACCTGTTTAAGCTCAAATGGATGTGGATATTTTCTGTGCCCTTTTGGATAGTAATAACACTGAATTTTGTTTGTATATTTTTAATGTGATACATTGTTTATATTGCTGTTTGTTTTAAATGAACAAATGAAAAATAATCTGAGGCACAAGCAGGCTAATTTGTTGACTGTCTAACCCATTTGAACCAAATTACATAAAGTTGGAGTGAGTGACACACAGGGACACCTCAATGGCATAGTTTGTGATGATGTCATCCACACCAATTCAAGATGGCAGATGAGTAACCTTTGGAAGCACAAATGGGCTAACTTGTGAACCACTTAACCAATTTGAACCCAATTTGCTACAGCTGTAGGGATACATAGGGACACCTCAATGGCGTAGATTGTGACAATACCATCCAACCTACTTCAAGATGGAAAACATGTAAACTTTTGAGGCACAAGTGCACTAACTTGTGCACAGTCTAACTGATTTGAACCAAATTTGTGTTGTGAACCAAGCCTGATCTGTATACTAGATATGCTCTGGAGCTAGCATATGAAATTAGGCTTGTTTCATCAGTGTCACAAAATAACCAGTTCTGTATATGAAGACCATGTATAGTCTGGGTGTGAAGGTAGAAAGAAGATCAAAAACAGTCCTAAATGATTCAATGGGCTTTATTATAGAAAGTTGCTCATCAGGATAAAATTCAAAACAGGTCATCTAAGTTAAACATGTCTCTGATTCAGTGTACCTAGCTATCATATGTGTGTGCAATCAATAATTACAGCTGTCTAATAAATCCTAATAAAGCATTTAGAGATAAACAGAAGAATGAGGAAGAAAGGGTTCAAGAAGGGAATGGCCATGATTAGTAGGGAGGAGGAGAGCGGGGGAGCAGGCTGGGCTGTGCATTGGATAGGCAACTCACCAGGTTCACAAAGAAGGCTTCAAAGGATTTGTTCATTGCTGGAGCTTGAGAGAGATGCAGGCTTCAGCTTGAAAAAGGCTTGGTGCTGGATTTCACAGACAGAGTCAGCCCCTGGTTCTTCGCCCCGTGGCAAGAGTCACTGAGCAGTCTCTTGTCTGCAGGCTCCAGGCTTCTGCTCACTATGCAGGTAGACAGAAAGCACTTGGGATACGCACATGAGCAAATAATGCCTGTTAGATAAAGCTTGCTGGGAGTATCATGGCTGGGGAGTCTTGACTTCTCACTGCACAGCAAAAGTCACAGACAGTCCCTTCTCCCTCGAAATAATTCCTGCTTTAGCCCCATGGCTTTGAGCAACAAACTCTGGGATCACTCATGAGCAAGTATTGCTTGTTAGGCAAAGATTGCTAATTGCCATGTCCAGAGACTCCTTCTTATAGTGGTTTCATCCTTTGATGTCCATTGAGTCTCCTGGATCACAAAAGGTGTCCATTCTTGTTATCCTCTGGAGATTGTCTTTTAATTATCAAAATTAGTTCAGGATATTAGCTCAGTCCAGGCTCTGAGCTCCATCTCCTGTTAGCTGTTTGTTTGGGAGGGATAGAACAACAGAACAACATTGTTCAATTGACATTCCCCAAAGCAAATCTGCATCTTTGAGTTTGCAAATGGGCCTCTTCTCCTGTCCCCAGATTTCTGGCACCTGGTCCCAAAAAGTGTGAAAAGGTGTTAGCAAAGAAGAATTGAAACAATAGGTGTGAGACAATGATTAAATCATTTTTTTGGTGTACCTCTACATAGGGTGGAATTCCTAAAGACAGCAATCCAGTGTAACAATACTACTCATTCTACATAGTGGATGTTTCTTAGAGAGAGACAGAATTATCTCCTTTGGGCAGACCAGAGCAATCATTAACATGGATTAACATAGACTTTTTTGCAGGAGGAAATACGTGCTCAGCTCCTAGCTCCTCCCAGAGACATTAATTGATATGAAGTTAAATTTTAGCATTTGGATAGAAGACCAAGCTTGTCCTTTGTGTTTCTTTTGAGTACCCATTTCACAAACATTGAGAATACAATGCTGGATTGCCTCTTCCTTCACAGAGCAATTACTAGAGGCAATCATGAGACCTGAGTATCAGGCCTGATCAGTTCATCTTGAGTTCGGGCATTAATTGATTCCTTAATAAAATGGAATCAGACACAGGCCTGGATTCTACATAGTTCTGAGTTGGTAGCTCTGGGTCCAATGCTGTAGTCAGAGCAACCACAACATTTGCTACACCTGTATGGACACATAGTGATGCCCCAATGGTGTAGTTTGTGGTGATGTCATTCACCCCAATCCAAGATGGTGGACGTGTGAACTTTTGAGGTGCAGGTGTACTAACTTGAGGACTGCCTAACCAATGTGAACCAAATTTAATACAGTTGTAGTGAGTGACACACGGGGACAACTCAATGGTGTAGTTTGTAATTATGTCATCCACCCCGATCCAAGATGGTGGGTGTATGAACATTTGAGGTGCAAGAGATCAAACTTGTGGACCTCGATTTGAACCAAATTTAGTCCAGTTGTAGAGACAGTGAAAGAAAGTAGGCTGATTAGTTCTTACTAGAACAACTTGTTTTTATTTGCAGTACCAACAACTGCTTTATTTTTTCTCTTTTAAAAAATGTGCCAGCAGCCCCAGTGGATTTAACTGGGTACTGCTCTCTCTCTCTATTTTTTTTCTTGTGTGGATTTCTTCTTCTTATAGCCATTCTCCACTGGGTTTAATAATTGGAGTGCTGTGCTGACTTTGTTTTCTTTTGCAGCCCCAGACTGCTGCTGCTGCCGCTGTGTGACTGGACTGGAATAAATTTATGTTTTGTATGCTAGTGTGTTCTGTGACTTCCATCTGGTGCCCAGCCTGCCACACTCTCTCTGTTTCTCTTTTTTATATTTGGTGAGTGCCCACCTGCTGGCACCCACCTGCCCTCCCCCCAGCTGTGGAGTTCCAGTCTTCTTGGCCTGAGAGCAGCACATGGCCAGACCCAAGCAGAAGACACCGGAAGGTAAGTAAGCACCCCAGTCTTAGTCCGGTTAGATTCTTTTAAAATGGGGCCTAGTTTGGGGAAGGGAGATACTAGGTAGGACTGTGGGACAGGAGAGGTGGGTTAACTTAGGAGAGGCCACAAACTAATCACCTTTCCCTTCCCTTCCTTTAGATGTATCCCATTATTGCCTGCTCCCTCCAAAAAAGCCACACACACCCCAAATAAAGCCTGCTTCTTGGGGGGGGAGATGTTAATTTTTCCAGTTTCTGTGTGTGCTCTACAGTCAGAGGAGCTCTAGCCCCTGGAACTTGGGGCCCTGGTACATGGCCTCTAGGGTCCAGGAGGGCTCCAAATGGCAACTACCCCGCACCCGCCCAGCCGAACCTCTGTATTTTTTAAAAAAATTACAGCTGCTGCGTGGCTGAGGAAGGGTAGCTGCCAGGGGGTGACCGGAGCAGTCCTTCTTTGCTCTCCATTATTCTTCCCCTATTCTCCCTCCCCCAGCCATGACACCACAGGCTTGTGATGTGCATAGCAGCTGTGATAAAAGAAAAATGGAGGTTTGGTGAGGCCCCCCAAAAGTAGGTTTCAGGGGGCCTCATGTGGGGCAGGGGCTTGCGGCTGGGAGGTCCAGGTGCCTGAATCAGCTAGATGCACCCCTGACTACAGTGCTATAGATAGCACTGTGTGTGGCACTGTCAAGGTGAGGCTCTTTCATATAAAAGTGCTAACTGCAGGAACGTGTGAATTATCCTGGTCAACACTTCCTGGCACAAAACAAACACCCACCGTTAATACAGGTGTATAGTTTGGACAAAAAGAAGGTCACAGGCTCCTTTCCTTTTGTCATATACAATATATAAGATAGTATTGTATATAACATAATATACAATACAGTGGTCCCTCGACTTACGAACTACTCGACAACCGAATTTTTCGACTTACGAAAGGAAAAAGTGGCCGCACGCTTACGAATTTTTCGACATCCGAACGGAAAACCGTTGGCGGTTTTAGATGTGGTTTCCTCGACTTACGAATTTTAGATGCGGTTTCCTCGACTTACGAATTTTGATAATGTGGTCGTTGCCCCATGGCGAGCAATGCTCCGCAGGAGTTTGCAGAGTTTGCGGAGTTTGCATTTTGCATGCCTTTAAAGTGCACTTGATAAAGAGTTTTGCACATAAAACTGGGTGTCTGGGTCTTTTTCCTAGGCTCCGGAACGAATTAATCCGTTTCCAATGCATTCCTATGGGAATCCGCTTTTCGACTTACGAACTTTTCAACCTACGAATGTGCATTCGGAACGGATTAACTTCATAAGTCGAGGGACCACTGTACTCAGAGGCATAACTACTATTAGGCAAGGGGAGGCGGCTGCCTGGGGGCCCCCACGCCTCAAGCCCCCCCCCCCCCCCAGAGGCAAGTCACATGTGAAGTGCATGTGTGTGTATCAGCGAGGGGCCCGTTTTAAAATTTTGTCGCTGGGCCCACTCCAACCTTGTTACACCCCTTACAATACTGTCATATACAATAAAATAAAAGTGAGATAATAATACTTGCAGAAGTTTTAAAATCAAAGTATTAAAAGCCCACAAAAGGTGAGGCTATCAAATGGAGCAAAAAGTTTTCTTTTTAAATGCCCAGTTTTTACATAGGTTAAAAATAAGGTACAAGTCCAATTCAAGAAAAAAGAAATCCCTCTCTTGCTCTCTCTTTCTATACTTGGTTTCCAAAACTAACAAGCACAGCCTTAATTAATTCAGAATGTACACAAGGAAGGTCAAAGGATGGGAATGTTAGGGATGTGCACACTTTATATTTTGTGGTTTGATTTGAGGTTGAATTGAATCAGCCAGCTTCAATTCAACTCGAATCTGCAAACTCAAATCTGATCAGATCCAATTTGACTTGGATTAGATTTAACTTGGATTTGAATTGACCCACTTTTAAAGGTCCAGGGGGCATCAATGTGAGGTGTTGCATAGGGCCCCATGGGTCCCACCTACTACCCAAATTTCAAGGCGGTGTGGCACATGGTTGATTTTTAATCTTTCTTTTTTTTAGTTTTTAGTGATTTTTTTGTATATTTCTACCATAGGGAATAATGGGGATTCAAAGCAGCCCTAACCATAGCTCTAATCTGGATCCCCAGCTTTCATTTTTTAAAAAAAATAAGTTCTAACACATGTCAAAGTGGAGGTATAGAGCAAAATGTGCTATCACTAATTTTGAAGTGTTTAGACTCTTTGGTGTGTAATGACATCTCCTCATAATGATTTCCTTTGAGGATTTGTTACACAGCAATGAGTCTAAACACTTCAACAAATCCTAAACTGAACACCCCACTGCCTTGAAGGGGGAAGTTAGTGCCACCCCATGTGCAAACTAACCCCCCAACCCGCAAGCCATTCAAATGTAAACTGAGTACTCCACTGTCTTGCGGGTTGTGGGAAGTAGTTGACAAGGCAGTAGGGTTGTCAGTTTAGGAATTTTTGAAGTGCTTGTACTCTGGTGTGTAATGAATCGCCATAGGGATTCATTAAGAGGGAAAATCATTACACACCAACAAGTCTAAACACTTCAAAAATAGTGACCACATATTTTGCTCCCTAACTTCACTTCTACAAGGGCTAGAGCTTAGTTTTTAACAGGAAAGGAAAGGAAAGGAAAGGAAAGGAAAGGAAAGGAAAGGAAAGGAAAGGAACCTGGGAATCGGCGGGGGGGGGGCAATCAAATCTGGGGAGATACGATTTGAGCTCAAATTTGGCCAGGGATGACTGGGCAGATTTGTTTTGAGGTTGACTTAAATCAACTGTTGACTTAAATCAATTGTTGACTTAAATCAACAATTTTTAAGTCAAATCGATTCAACCTCATATCAATTCACACATCCGTGTGGGAATGCCCAGTGCCTCTGTCTTCCATCAAAGAGCTATGTTCTAGATAAACCCTTCTAACTGACTCATCCCTGCTCCCAGAGTATTCTCAGAAAACAGGTTGGGAGAGGCTAGTGGTCCAGTTTGGTCCCAGCTCCTCCCAGAGGGTTACTCCATGGTTGAGCAGGTGAGAGGATGTGGTCAGGCAGCTGGGGTGGCTGTGGTCTATAAGAATACAATCTCCCTTACCAGGATCCCTGTCAGGGATTTGACTAATACTGAAAGTTCTGCTGGTGTACCAATCACCCTGCTGCCCAGTTGAGTACCTAATTGAGCTGACAACCTGGTTGCTGACTTGGAATTGGAGTCACCCAGGTTGTTGTTGTTGGGGGACTTCAATATTCATTTTGGGGCTGGGTTGTCGGGGGCAGCTCAAGAGTTCATAGTGACCATGATGACTGTGGACCTATCCCAATTGGTCTCTGGTCCAATACATGATGCTGGTCACACACTCGATTTGGTCTTTTGCTCTGATCAGGGTGGTGTTCCATGGGTGGGGACTCCTGTCATCTCCCCACTGTCATGGACAGATCACCATCTGGTTAAGCTAGAACTTACAGCCACAACCCACCTCTGTAGGGATGAAAGACCTATTAGATTGGTCCACCCGGTGGGGTTATTGGATCCAATAGGCTTCCAAGAAGCCTTGGAAGAGTTAGGGTTGGCTCTGCTAATGATTCTGTCGATGCTCTGGTACAAAGATGGAATAATGAACTCACTAGAGCAGTAGACACAATAGCTCCTAAGCGTCCTCTCCAACTTGTCTTAAAGACAGCCCTGTGGTATTTGGATGAGTTACAGGAGTTGAAGTGGCAAGGTAGATTATTAGAGCACAAGTGGAGAAAGATTTAGCACGAGTCTGATCGGGCACAATACAGAGCACATTTGAAGACCTATGCTCTGGCAGTGCGGGCAGCAAAGAAGTGGTTCTTTTCTGCCCACATTGCTTCCACAAATTAACATCCAGCTGAGTTATCTAGGGTTGCAAGGGGGCTAGCTTCTCCCTTGAATTTAAAATTGGAACCATCGGTCACGCGTCGTGACATTTTTAATGACTTTTTTGTGAATAAAATTCCTCAGATTCAGGCTGAGCTGGATTCCACAGTTACTGCAGAGTCTATTGTGGAAGTGTCCAGCAACTGCTCTTATGGGGTTATATTGGATCATTTTCAGTTTGTGACTTCTGAGGAAGTGGACAAACTGCTTCGGACTGTATGTCCTACAACCTGTTCTCTTGACCCTTGCCCAACTTGGCTTATCTCATCTGATAATCATATTATCATATTATTATAAATGCTTCTCTGAAGGATGTGTTCTTGTCTTTGAAGAAAGCTTCACTGCATCCCTTAAAGTTAGCTAATTACAGACCTATATCTAATCTTCCATGGTTGGGCACGGTGGTTGAGCGAGTAGTGGTCTCTCAGCTCCAGGCAGCTTTGGATGATGAAGATTGTCTAGATCCATTTCAAACTGACTTTCATGTGGGCTATGGGGTTGAGATTGCCTTAGTCGGCCTGATGGATGATCTCCAACTGGCTATCGACAGAGGGAGTGTAACTCTGCTGATTCTTTTGGATCTCTCTGGGGCTTTCAATACCATCAACCACGGTATCCTTCTGGATCACCTGAGGGAGCTGGGTTTGGGTGGCACTGTTTTACAGTGGTTCCACTCCTACCTCTCTGACAGATTCCAGATGCTGTTGCTAGGAGACTGTTGTTCCACTAAGCGAGAACTGAAGTGTGGAGTCCCACAAGGCTCCATAATGTCTCCAATGCTCTTTATAATCTACATGAAACCACTAGGAGAGATAATCAGGAGGTTTGGTTTTGGGTGTTATCAATATGCTGATGACACCCAGATATATTTCTCCATGCTGACTTCATAAGGAAATGGCATATCTTCGCTAAATGCCTGCCTGGAGGCAGTAATGGGCTGGATGAGGGATAACAAACTGAAGTTGAATCAAAATACGATGGAGGTACGGACTGTTGGGGGACAGAACAGGACCCAAGAGAAGGTTTAGATCTTCCTGTCCTAGATGGGGTTACACTCCCCATGAAATATAAGGTATTTAGCTTGGGAGTGCTCCTGGACTCAAAGCTCTCCCTGGTTTCTCATGTTGAGGCGGTAGCCAGAAGTGCTTTTTATCAGCTTCGGCTGATACATCAGCTATGTCCATTTCTAGAGGCGAATGACCTTAAAACAGTGGTACATATGCTGATAACCTCCAAGCTTGACTACTGTAATGCGCTCTATGTTTGTACATAGTCTGGAAACTATAATTGGTACAGAATTCAGCAGCCAGATTGGTCTCTGGGACAACATGAAGGGACCACATTACACCAGTTTTGAAAGAACTGCAGTGGCTGCTAATATGTTTCTGGATGAAATACAAAGTGCTGATTCTTACCTATAAAGCCCTTAAAGGCTTAGGTCCAGGCTATTTAGGTCCCCTGCTAACTGGGCAAAGAGGCACCTTTTACTACAGTGATCCACCCCCAGCACAGTACTTCCAGTGACTGTTGCTGGTGTCTATCTTGTGTTTCTTTTTAGAATGTGAGCCCTTTGGGGACAGGGAGCCATCTTATTTATTTATTATTTCTCTGTGTAAATTGCCCTGAGCCATTTTTGGAAAGGCAGTATAGAAATTGAATTAATTAATAATAAATAATAATAATAATAATATTTAATACCTGTTATCAGATACACTGCAGGAATAATAGACTGGACCCAGGCAGAGCTAGAGACGCTAGATCGTAAGACCAGGAAAATCATGACCATCAATCATGTTCTGCACCCCCGCAGTGATGTGGATAGGCTATACCTCCCTGGCAGCTCAGGTGGAAGAGGAATGCTGCAAGTCCATCAAACAGTAGAGGAGGAGAAAAGAGGCCGTGAAGAATATATCGAGGACAGTGAAGAAGATGCACTTCAAATGGTCAATAATGCGAAACTATTCAACACCAATGAAACAAAGCAGGCCTACAAGAAAGAACAAGTCAAGAACCGAGCAGAAAAATGGAAAAATAAGCCACTGCATGGTCAATATTTGCACAATATAAGTGGAAAATCAGACATCACCAAGACCTGGCAATGGCTTAAGAATGGCAACTTGAAGAAAGAAACAGAGGGTTTAATACTGGCTGCACAAGAACAGGCACTAAGAACAAATGCAATAAGAGCAAAAGTCGAAAAATCCACAACAAACAGCAAGTGCCGCCTTTGTAAAGAAGCAGATGAAACCGTGGACCACCTAATCAGCTGTTGTAAAAAGATCGCACAGACTGACTACAAACAAAGGCATGACAAAGTAGCAGGGATGATACACTGGAACATCTGCAAAAAATACAAGCTACCTGTAGCCAAAAATTGGTGGGACTATAAAACTGAAGAAATTGTCAAAAATGAAGATGTAAAAATATTATGGGACTTCCGACTACAAACAGACAAACATCTGCCACACAATACACCAGATATAACTGTAGTCGAGAAGAAAGAAAAACAAGTCAAAATAATCGACATAGCAATACCAGGGGATAGCAGAATAGAAGAAAAAGAAATAGAAAAAATCACCAAATACAAAGATCTACAAATTGAAATTGAAAGGCTGTGGCAGAAAAAGACCCAAATGGTCCCAGTGGTCATTGGCACCTTGGGTGCAGTTCCAAAAGACCTCGAAGAGCACCTCAACACCATAGGGGCCACAGAAATCACCATCAGCCAATTACAAAAAGCAGCTTTACTGGGAACAGCCTATATTCTGCGACGATATCTATAACAATTGACAATAAAATTCAGGCATCCCAGGTCCTTGGGAAGGACTCGATGTCTGGATAAAACAAACCAGTCAATAACACCTGTCTGACTGTGTAAACAAGAAATAATAATAATAATTAAGAGAGCGCCTCCTTTGTCATAAACCCTGCCACCTGTTACGATCTTCTGGAGATGTCTGGTTATGGATGCCACCAACTTGTTTGGTGGCAACCCATGACCAGGCTTTCTCTGTGGCTGCCCCAGGACTCTGGAATATGCTCCCTACTGAAATAAGATCGTTTTCTCTGTGTTGTTTTTTTCAGGAAGAACCTCAAGTCTCTCCTGTTTTCACAGGTTTTTTATTAGAATTAATTATAATAATTTTATAAACTTGTTTTAATATCTATTTTATTCTATTGTTTTTATGGTCACATATTTTAATATGTAACTTTTAAATAATTTAAATTTTGTACAACACCTAGAAATGTACATATCAGGCGGAATAGAAATATGATGAATAAATTCCTTTGTTGACAACAAAATTCCACTGTTCGTCAGTCCACATTTGTTTAGGTTCTTCAGTGGTGCAGCAGTTCAAGATACTCTGCAATCTTTGCAGTGGAAGGAAGGAATGCAGGCTGCAGACTTTTTCTGGCACCGCTGTGGGACAAAGGGCTTTGCACACAGAGGTTTCTTAGCAGTTCTTTGCAAAGGGATCACAGGAAGTCCAGACAAAAAAACATGGTTTCACTCAGGCGAAGCACACAGGCCAGAACGGTCGAAATCCAAATGCAGAACACCATTTCATGACATCACGTACAGCATAAATTGACCACCCCTGACTTCATAGCCCTTTTTAAAATAACTGCTTTAAAGGTGCTTCTCCCCACCCCCTGTCAGAGTTAGGGCTTAAATTTTTAAAAAACCCAAGATGTCTGGGGGATGCGAGGCAGAGCCAGGAGCAGATTGGCAGGGAAGAAGCTCTCCCTGTGGCAGTGGAAGTGGTGGTGTTGGCTGCTAGCCCAGCCATATCACTTTCACCATCCTCCTTAGACCCCCTAGGCAGTGTGCCCACCCCCTGCCAGACTGAGACTGAGGAGGAGCTGGAGGAAGTCATTCTGGTCCCTTCTCATCCACAGACTGGGGGCATAGGTGGTGGTGGCCCCAAGAAGGAAGCAGCAGCCCCAGGACCACCACCACCGATTTGGAGGTGGACCGGCTCCGATCACGGCAACATGGCAGGACCACTTTGAACTCCACCATGAATACCCAACTCATGCTGTCTGCATCCTCTGCAAGACACAGGTCATCAGAGTGAAGGACCTGAAGTGTCTTGGGACATTAGGGATGCTGAAGCACCCCTAATGTCCCAAGGCATCACCAAGGGGCTCCTGTGCCTGCTGTGCCCTCAACTAGTGGCAAGGCAGCTACTGCTGCTCCCAAGTAGGGGAAGTTGCCTGCATGATGGGTTCAGTCCATGGGCAAGTGTTCTGGTCACCCGGAGCCTAATCTCATCACCCAGGCACTTGCCAAGATGATCACTTTGGACGACCAGTCATTCCAGGTGGTGGAGAACACCAACTTCTGCTGGCTGCTTATCCCCAACTATAATATTCCCTCATGCACCACCTTCAGCGAGCAGATAGTGCCTTCCCTGTACTGGATGTGCAGGTAGGCTGTGTCAATAAAGTTCTGACTTGAAACAAGCCAGGTTTCACCATTTTTAGCCAAGTTTTTTTTAAATCACCAAAATCAGAGGAGTGACCTGTAGGTTGGGGGGGGGGGTTGGCATTCAGAGTCCTTCCAATCTGGACTTCATGTGTGTCAGATTTGATTATTGCGTGCCCATGTATTCCAGAAATATAAAAAGGGAAAGGGAGGCATGCTGTTATCCCTTTTGATGAAGGCAAATTGCAGATTCCTCCACATACTAGTGGAATCATGGTCCAACGAGGGTCTTCATTCAGAAGTGTTTGTAAAGTTCTGGCTTGAAACAAGCCAGATTTCAATATTTTTAGCCATTTTTACAAAAAATTGAAAAATTCACCAGACATCAGGGGACTGATAAATTATCTTTACATCCGCTAAAAAGGAATGTGCACAGAACCAGTTTGGAGGCCCTTTATGGACCTCCAAACCGGTTTGAAAGACCGGTGATTTAGCCAGTTCAAAGGTGGTTGATAACTTTAAGGACTGGGGAGGGTGCTCTCCCCACTTGCTGAGTTCCTCCCCCCCGCAGCACTGTTCTAAAAAATGGTCCTGCCGGGGCGGCAGCATACCTCCTTGCCACCCTAGTATATCACGGACCAAGAGTGGACGGAAGTGGCCTCTGCACATGCATACATCATGACATGCACAGACATCACAACGTATGCACATACAGCAGCCACTTCCAGTCCATGGCATGCCAGGGCAGCAAGGAGGTACGATGCCATCCCTGTAGGACTGTTTTTTAAAACAGCACCGGCAGGGGAAACTCAGCTGAGGGGGGGAGGAAGAGCGCCTTCCCAATCCTTAAAGTTATCCCCACCACCACCTTTGGACTGGAAGTCACCAGTTCCATGCACATCCCTATCACTAAAGAGGGTTCTGGCCTCCTTATGCACATTTATGCCAGGTATCAAGACGCTTGGGCCAATCAGTGGTTTTTAGTGATTTTTTCCCCCCAATTTCCCCATTGGCCACAATAGGGGGAAATCCAAAGTCGGAATTCGGATTTGGATTCTGAATCCAACCCAATACCTGACATTGCCACTGCCATCAAATCTGAATCTAATATTGTCAAATTCAGATTGGGTTGAATCTGAATCTAGAATTTTATGAACCTACATAAGCCTAGTTCCCCACCCACCCCCGATGGCATTCATGGGTTGAAGAAAAAG
Organism: Hemicordylus capensis; assembly: GCF_027244095.1. Classification (NCBI taxonomy): domain Eukaryota; kingdom Metazoa; phylum Chordata; class Lepidosauria; order Squamata; family Cordylidae; genus Hemicordylus; species Hemicordylus capensis. The sequence continues at coordinate 259,890,918 of NC_069660.1, forward strand.
ACAGCAGTTGTATTTAGATTCTTACTTAGATTGCTGCTTTATTTATATTGCTGATTGATAACTCATTATTCTCTTGAATGGTTTGTGTGTGTTAAATATTAGTTAAGTTACTTATAATGAATAGTTTTTAACTAGACCTCCCTGCCTGCATCTGCCTGCCTTCAACACATTTGTTCTAATCTAAAATCCTTACCATACTTTTCTCCAGTACAGCAGGTGTGGTCCAATACCTGTCTCCACCTCCTCCATCTCTATGCCAACACCTGCTTGCCTGCCTGACTTCAACACATTTGTTCAACTTTTAATTGTCTGGACTGATTGCTCCAGTACAGCAATCCACCTCCACTACCTCTATGCCAACTCTTGCCTTACTTTCTTTATATTTTATTTGTATTGCTGTTTTATTATATTTTATTTGTATCAGTGTTTTATTTATTTTGCTAATTGGTGATTTATTTTTCTCCTGAACAATTTAGACATTATATTAAATGTATTAGATAGATAAACTTTATTACGATCGTAGATCAGACAGTACAACAAAAAAACATTGCATAAGACTAGAGCGTATAATACAAACAATGTGGCAAAACCTAGCCACCTTGAAAGTGATCTCTTTACAAAAGTTAGATAACAAAAACTCTAAGTAAAATTCATCAGAGTGACCTGGAAACTTCCCCAAGAGAGGAGAAATTAGTTTTAAATGAGCATTGCTATAAAATTTACAATATAAAATAATATGAGGGGTGGTTTCTACAGCACCCATTCTACAGGGGAAAATCCTTAAATTAAATGGAATCCCTTTATATCTACCATCCCTACCAGCCATCGGAAGGGCGTTTAGGCAGGCAAGAGTAAATGGGCTCCTAAATTTAGGGATATGAATATTATCTAAATATTCTGCCAGTTTGGAATTAAAGTTGTTTCCCCAGATAGATACCACTCTTTAGACAGGCTGTATCCACTTGTAATTCTGTATCAGCAATACCCTGCTTGATAACCTGCCAGTCCTGATCATGTCCTAATCTAAGAATTTCCTCATGGGAAAACCCAAATTGAAGAAGTTTATTTTTAACCAAGGCCTTCCACTTATGGTTAAAGTCATCAATCATTACCAAAGAAGCCAGACCTACATTGGCAAAAACCAGTTTTAACCAAAATTGTATAATACAGGTCCAGTAGCCCGATTCAACCCTAGCGAGACCTACTTCTCATCTGGTGAGAGAATTGGGATATTAAGTTTATTATAGACATAATATTAAGACATTATATTGTCTTAAAATCATTTAAAATATTCAACAATTACTAAAAGCCAGGCTTTAAAAAAATGTATTCTAAGGGCTCTTTTAGAGGCTGGTAAAGATGTTAAACCATGAACGTCTATAGAGAGCACATTCCACAGCCCAGGAGTTACTATGGAGAAACCCCACTCCCAAGTTGCCAATAGATGAGCTGGCAGCATCTGGAGATGGACCTCTCTTGATGACCATAATGTGCGGTGGGGATCATGCAGAAGAAGGCACTCTCCCAGGGAACTTGATTCTAAGCAGTTTAGTGCTTTAAAGGTCATTACCAGCACTTTGAATTTTGCCCGGAAACCTATTGGCAGCTGATGCTGTTGTTTAAAGACAGACATAATATGGTGTCTCCAAGAAAACCCAGAGACCAATCTACTGTAGATACTACATTTTGGATTGAATGAACTAGTCTCACATAGAGCGCCACATAGAGCGCATTGCAGCCCTGTGTAGAGCACATTGCAATAGTCAAGCCTAGAGGTTACCAGAGGGTACACCACAGTTCTGAGATCATTGTCATCAAGGAATGGACAAAGCTGTCGTATCAACCAAAGTTGATAGGAAATGCTTCTGGCCATAGCCTCAACCTGAGAAACTAGAGTGAGTCCTGGGTCCCGAAGCACTCCCAGGCTATATACCTGTTCCTTGGGGGGAGTGCAACCCCATCCAAAACAGGAAGATCTATCACTATCCTAGAAGAATGACCCCTACCATTAGTACCTCCGTCTTGTTTGGATTCAGTGTCTCGGGGGAATAGGGGCATTGGGTGTTTAGTTTTTCAGGGGCTGCATACTGTGGGCAGTGGTGGTGGCCCGAGAAGGAACCAGCAGACCCACCACCACCCAAGTGGCAACATGCTAGAGAATCGAGTGGCAGCATGATGTGGGATCACTTTGAGTTTTGCCTTGGTGATACTGCCTTTGCTGTCTGCACCCACTTCAGGGCACAGGTGAGCAGGGGCAAGGACCCTAAGCATTTCGCAACATTGGGTATGCTGTTGCACCTGCGGCAGCAACACCTGGGGGTCCACTGCCCTCAGTGTGGGCCTGAGAAGGTCCAGGAGTGGGAAGTGTGATTACTTCCCCCTGGCCCTCCTCAGACACAGACCGGGGGCTTACACTCCCAGGGGGCATTGGGGAGCATGGCAAGACGGGTATGACTGGATGGCAGGCAGCCCCGTCTGCACTTCCTCCATGGCTGCCACAGGAAGAGCCTCTTCCCTGACAGGGGAGTACCTGTCCCCTAACTCCTGTTTGGCCATAAGCCGCAGCATGGACCCAGGCTCACCCAAAAGGAGACCCTGTGCATGACCAAGGAAGCAGAGGCAGGGGCAACTTGAGGAGTAGGACCCTGTTGCCTCACCCCACCTGACCAGCACCACCCTCTCCATTCAACTCTACCTCTACTCCTGCCTCTAACCCTCCCAGACATCGCTTTTTAAAAAAGCCTTAACTAATGGGGGGTTAGGGGGTGAGAACAGAAGGGCCAAATTGGGGTATCTCCGGGGAGTGGGGGGAGTGGGCTGTTTAGTATGCAGTTGGGGTGGAATTCAGCTGTGTGCCACACATTGCAAGAGCTGCAAGAGTTCAAAATACAAAAAGCAAAGGAGGTGGTTAGGGGGCCAAGAAGCAAAAGGGACAAGTAGGTGGACTTCAGCTGTGTGTGCCATACTCTGTGGGGTGGGCACACACAAGCTGCAATAATCTGAAACACAAAAAGTGAAGGGGGTGTTTTTATTGCTGCTTTTGAAGCAATGAAAAAGTGGGTTGAATGTTAGGTGCAGACAGAGACTCAATGTTAACCAAATATTCCTGACACCTACCTAACAGTGGGAATCCCTCCCACAAAAGCCCTATTGAAAATATTTTTGAACCTAAATAAAAATCCTTTAAAAGGATTAAACCTTTTAAAGGATTAAACCTTTTAATCCTTAGCCATTACTAGCAAGGCAAAAATGTGTGTGCATGGGGGGGGGGAGAGAGAGAGAATTGGGGTATTAACCCTCTGAAGTCTTCATTCATGGTGCGGAATCTCATTCGTCACCTCCTCTCTTCAACTGGAGTCTCCAGGGAGCTGGTTTCTGCCAAGCAGCCCTACTGACACCACTCAACAGCCGAGGGAGGGGCACCCTGCCACCCAAACTATGCTAAAATTTAAAAAGCTGGAGCCAGCCAGAGGAAAGCCAGACAGCAGAAAACAACATTAAGAAAACACTTGTAAGGAATTGTTTTTAAAGGGGAGAGATGGCAACACAGGTTCCTCCTCTCCTCCAGCAGTCACTGGCCTTGCCGCAGTGATTTCTCTCTGCTCAGGGGCGGTGGGGGGGATTTTTTTTTTTTTAAAGCAGAAAAATCTTCTTCAGGTCTCCAGGCAGAAGCAATCCAGCATGGATAAAATAATCTTCTTCCAACAGCAGTTCTCCATGAAGAACCCACTTCTCCATGGTGGCATCAGTCACCAGCCAACAGCAGTTCTTCTCTCTTCTCCCCCACAAGCCAGAAGCAATGGCTGCCTCAGGGACTCTATCACCTTAAGTACATCTTGAAATTTGCTCCATCTGCCTCAGCCCTTCCCTTGTTCCTCACCCCCTGCCAATGGTGGCACAGTTCCCCTTAGCAACACAGCATTTATAACACAATGGTATACAAATGTACTAAATTTATTAATTAAATAAATTTGAATTTATTTATTTACAAGCCAACCAAGAAGCAAAGGAGATCACCAGCCAAACATGATGCAGTGCAAAGGAACCAACCAGGGATGGCAGAAGCTCGCAGGGGACAAAATGGAGGTCACTGGGGACAAAATGGAGGCTCGAAGCACTGAATTGATTTGAGCTTGAATCTAGGGTGATTCAATTCAATCTTGAATCTGGTCAGCACCTTCAAGTGTGATTCAATTCAAGGTCCAATCTCTTGAATTGACCAGATTTGAGTTGAATTTATTCACCCACGAATCGATTTGCATATCCCTACCATCGACCTTGGTATTCTTCTGGATCACCTGAAGGGGTTGGGAGTAGGAGGCATTTCCTCACCTGCCATTTGGATAGATTCCACATGGTGTCAGTTGGAAACTGTTCCTCTTCAAAGCAAGACCTACTGTATGGGTTCCCACAGAGCTCCAATTTATCTCCAATGCTTTTAAATATCTGCATGAAACTTCTGGGACGGATCATCAGGAGATTTTATACAAGGTGTTATTGAGATGCTGGTGACACCCAAATCTATTTCTCCACATCAATTTCATCAGGAAATGACTTAAATTCCCTAAATTCCTGCCTGGAGTTGGTAACATGCTAGATGAGGGCTAACAAACTGAAGCTGTTAGAAAGAAGCTGTTAGAAAAAGCTGAAAGATGTTAGAACTTAGGAAATGGTTTAGATCTGGTTGGGGTTACATGCCGTCAGAAAGAACAGCTATGTAGTCTGAAAGTACTCCTGGGTGTTTTCCAGATTACACACTGGAACATACTCACAACTTATCCTCTAAGTGCCCCTCCATATTGCCTGTGTTTCAACATCGGTGTCACTGCGTTGTAAGCAGGGTGTGTTCACATTTCCCATGCCTTGATTCAAATTTTAATGATGTGTTTTTGCCATACAAAATTGTAAATGAGCTGCAGGAAAGTAGCTGTATTTTTCTATTGTAGGGAGCCTTGCTCCGCATTTTGTTCGCTGTAGCATTTTGTAGTGTGAACAGTTCTTTGGTCCCCCACCCAAGCTTGCTTCCTCCATCCCCTCGCCTCGGGGACAGAAACAGGCAGGGAGAAATCTCAGCACCCCAAACCTCCCTCCTCCTCCACTTACTTCCAACATAACTTGAACTTCTCAACACAGAAGGGGAGGGGGAAGGAGGAGATCGGAAGGGTTTCATTATTTATTATTATTATTCCACTAGGGTTAGAACATAAGAACAGCCCTGCTGGATCGGGTCCAAGGCCCATCTAGTCCAGCATCCTGTTTCACACAGTGGCCCACCAGATGCTGCTGGAAGCCTACAGGCAGGAGTTGAGGCATCCTGCCTTTGAGGCTGGAGGTGGCCCTCCAACTAGTAGCAGTTAATAGACCTCTCCTCCATGAAGTTATCCATAAGAACTTTTGTTCTTTTAGTTCTTTTGTGTATTCCCCTTTTAATTTGATACTTTGGCCAGAGACTCATACTAGTGCAGCTGAGCAGATTTCTGAATCCAACCCTTTCTCGTGCACTTTTTACTGAAGAAGGAGCCCATTGAACCAAATCATTTACTTCTGTGCAATCCTACTTGCATAAGAGCTTCCTGTGTGCCCGCCTCAGTTCTGTGCAGGAGCAGTGGTGGTGGCCAGTGACTGGCAAGCAGCCTGCTCCACTGGGCGAGGCTGCCCACACGCCTGCCTCAGCTCAGGTGGGGGGTGGAGCTGAGGGGCTGCTGGCTGCCACCTCCACCATTGAAGAAAACACCCACCTAGTTCCTCTCTTCACCCTTCCAGACTCACTACAGGATTTCCTCCCCCATTTTAAAAAAAACCACATCACACACACTCCATGACTCCATTGGCCCCAATGGAGCAGGAGGAGGAGCAGATACCTGCATTTCAAGGAGAATATGGACACTCCTGCCTGGAAAATAAATTTCAGGGGATGGGAAATATGAATAGCCACCAGCTTATAACAAAGCATTAAGCCACCCTTTACTCTCGTTTTGAAACAGTTACACTATTCCGTCACAGTTTGCAATGCATTAATCTTTGCAAATCTCATAGTCTGGAAAACACCCTGGATTAAAACCTCTCCCTGGTATCACAACTTGAGGCAGTGTTCAGGAGTGCTCTTAATCAGCTACAACTGATATGCAAGCTATGTCTACTTCTAGAAATGAACAAACATTAAAACAGTGGTACACATGCTGACAAGATCCAGGCTTGACTATTGCAATGTGCTCTATGTTTGGCTGCCTTTGTATGTAGTTTGGAAACTGCAATTGGTGCAGAATGCAGCAGCCTAAAAGAACTACACTGGCTGCCAATAGGTTTCCAGGCAAATCACAAAATGCTGGTTCTTACTTATAAAACCCTGAACTTCTTGGGTCCAAAATATTCTGAGAGCACCTTCTTCTTCATAAACCTCACCTCCTATTAAGGTCAATGAGAACCACCCTGAGCCTTTTGGAAGAACAGTATAAAATTTTTAATGATAACTAATAATTAATAAATAAATTGAGGGAGGTCTGAGTGCAGTTGCCACCAGCTTGTTCGATGGCAACGTAAAACCAGGTCTGCTCTACGATTGTACCAGGACTTTGGAATGCACTCCCAAACAAGTTTACAGCCTCCCCATCTCTGGTTGCTTTTTAGAAACACCTCAAGATATACCTAATTAGACTTTTGGTTCATAAACTTTAAAAATATATATTTTAAAAAACTTATTAATGGATTATATGTCCGTGCTCTGAATTTTTAAACTGCCCAGACATCTGTATATGGGGTGGTATACAAATGTGTTAAATAAATAATAAGACACTAAGAAATGAGAGGCAGGAGGAGCCCGGGTTCCAACTGTGGCATGAGATCTCATGGAGCCTGAGGAGATGCAACACCACCCCACTAAATGGAGAAAGAGGGTGAGGTTGACTGGAGGAACTTAAGAGGAACTCCCTGAGAAGCAACAAGCTACAGAGATCACCCATGGAAAGAATGTATTGATCAAGCTGAAGTGCCCAAGGCAGGGGCTGTGAAGAAATATGGGATTATATGTCTCCTAGATATCAGTCCCTCCCACCCCAGAAGACCTCTGTACTCCAATAATGTTCAAGAGATTGCACTTCTGAATGTCTTGTCTGAACTGTTGCACCATGCTGCTAGGTAACATTCTGGGTTCCTCCCATATGGTGGGAGGAAATGCCCACAATGCCTCTGCCATGGTTGCCAAGGCGGGCCAATGTGCTACCTTGGATTTTTCCCTGGGGAAAAGTCAGTACTGTTTATTATGCTTCATTGTGCCAGTGCATTAAGAACCCCCCCCCCCCCGCTTTTTTTGGCCTGCACTCCCCAGTGCACATACACAGTTACTGGTTTGGTTTGGCAACTTCCCAGCCTAGAATAAGAAATCACCTAAAGTAGGACATCATACATTTTTGAATGGGTTTTTCCTCATAAGGTATAATGGAGCTTTCAGCAGCCCCATAAGTGCACTTGGGGGATGCTGGGGTGGCCCAGAGCGAGTGATGGTGTAGTGCACATAGGGTGCCAACAATCCCCATGGGTTTCTAACCCATGGGGTACAGGGTTCTGTTGTTTCTGAGGTATTCTGAGTGTGGATTCTATGATAGCAAATTAGAGTGGATTCATGGTGTCTCATTGAAAATCTCATTTGCTATCATAGAATCTACACTCAGAATACCTCAGAAACAACAGAACCCTGTACCATGGGTTAGAAACCCATGGGGGTGGTTGGCACCCTATGTGCACTACACCACCACTCGCTCTGGGCCACCCCAGTACCCCCCAAGTGCACTTATGGGGCTGCTGAAAGCTCCATTATACCTTATGAGGAAAAACCCTAAAGACGCGTAAACTTCAACAATTCACCAAAAATCAGCCCTCTGCCCAAATCCTTTGAAAAAATTCAGGTAGCTTCCTTGCCCCTACCTGGCACTACCACCAACCCCACACTGCTCTAGTCCACCCCTTTCCCACTGACGTGAAGCGATACACCCTTCATTATACCTAATGGGGGGAAACCTTAAAGACGCGTAAACTTCAAAAATCACTTAAAAATCATCCCTTTGCCCAATTCCTTTCAAATAATTCTGATAGCTTCCTTGCCCACCCTAGGAACTACCAGCCACCACACTCCACTCTAAGACACCCCTTTCCCCCCGACATGAAGCTATACATTTGCTGCAATCCTAATTATTCTCTATGAGGAATTCAAAAATACTTTAACAATTCACCAATAATCAGAGGAGTGTCAAATTGCCTTGGGGTTTTGTGGGTGGTAGGCACCCCTGTCTGTCTACCACCCACCCTGCTTTTGTGCCCTTAGGTACTCCACAATAGGGGATATGGACTGGTTCGGGTCCCATTATACTCTATGAGAAAAATAATTAAAAATATTTCAAATATTCATAAAAAATCGTAGGACTGTCTGATTCAAACCGAACTCAATTCAATTCGAATTCAAACCGAACCAGGGGGTGGTTCGAACAAAACCAAAACCGAACCACCCCCTCCTGGTTAGAACCTGGTTCGAATTCAAACTGAACCAAGTGAACTGGTTTTGTGCACATCCCTACAAAAAACAGAAGCCATTCATACTGAGCCTAATCAGTCCACTGGATTTGAAGTGGGACTTGTAGATGGGATGGCAGAACTCCAGTCACTTCATAAGCCGGACAGCATAAAAAAAGAACTTTGGCCAGCTTACTGAACATTTCACAGATTATTTTCTATCAAAATACATAAACTATGATGAACTTCATGATCACTATGACATTGATATGTCACTCAAGACAGCAACAGGTGAAAGTCGACAAGGGCAACAACCATTGATAGCTTACCACATCACAGATACAACAAACAGCAAAATTAACAATGAAGCAGCTTCTTTCACATGTGAAAACAAACATGGAACTAAAACATTACTTGTCAAAGAAGATACTTGAAAAAGCACATACAAATGGTAAAAAATGTGGCAGTGGCATGGAGATGTGAATGCAGAGCAACACAGAGAGATATGAGCCATCTTCAGAGTAATCAGGAAGACATGGATACAAAGCTTTTGCTTCCGTCTGCTGATGCAATTTTCGGGCCTTTTCAATTGCTGCCCCACTTCCTTGGAACTCTGTTCCCCTTCAGATTCGTCTAGCCCCTTCCTTACTGATCTTCAAATCTCTATTGAAGACTTTTCTTTCTTGCCAGGCGTTTGCCCTGTAGTTTACTTCATTTGTTTTTGTTAGTTACTTTAGATTTTAATTTAGAATGTAATTTTTAATGTTTGGGAGCCTTTTATAAATTATAACATTCAACAAGGTCTCCATTTGTTCCCAGTGTTGGGATTTGATTTATGATCTTCTATGTACACAAGGTAAACACAGCATAAAATATTGCAGGAAGGGGTGTTCTGCCGTTTGTTAACTCGGCTTTTTAATAGAAATGACTCTTTTATTACTCAATAGAATTGGTTGTTGTTGTTTTATCATTCTTATCTGTGATTATGGAATGTTAGGTTGTTGTTTTTATTCAGTTTTATGTTCTTTTGTGTACACAAGGTAAAAATGGCATAAAACATTGCAGAAAAGGATGTTAGTCTGTTAACTTGGCATTTTTAAAGAAATGATTTTTCTAAATGATTTTTATAGAAATGATTCTTTTTTACTCAGTAGGCTTTTCATATGGCTTTTCATCATATCTGTAATTATGAAATGTTAGGTTGTTTCTTTATTTAGTTATCAAACTATGGGCGGTGAAAAGTGTGGGAAGAGGTTGCTGTTTTTCTTTTTCCTTGTTTAAAATTTATATTGCTTGATATTTTCAAACACTATTGTTGTATCTCTCCTTTATCTACTTTTTATTTTGAAAATTAAAATTCTATTTAAAAAAATAGAATGTAATTTTTAATGTTGACTCTTTTGCATGTTTTTGTGTGCTGCCTGGAGTCTTTGGAGTGGGTGGTATATTAAATGTTCCTAATAAACAAACAAACAAACAGGCTTCCGGAATCAACATTCACTCACCAGACACTGATGTTTTTATGCTAGCTCTTTGACAGTACCCAGAATTATGCACTGACATGAATTTTGTTACTGGAAAAGGAGAGTTGTACTGCACTATTCCTCTACTGTCCATATATGAAGCTCTTGGACACAGCAAGGTTTCTGCTTTTTCTATCAGTGGTGCAGATAATACTGGAAGTTTTACAGGAAAAGACAAACTAAGTTCCTGGAAAGCTTTCAAAAATGCCAATTATCATATGATATAAGTGCACTTGCAAGCCTGGGGAAGGGTTTACTCCCCAGTGATGGTGCATTTGCTGCCCTTGAGGAATTTACATGTCAGGTTTATTTGCCTCATACATGGATCTCACAGGTTGATAGGTTAAGGTGGTGGCTGCTCACCAAGAAACAAGCCCAATCTGAGAGCCCTCCACCTACAAAAGAGGTATTAAACCACATAATACTATGAGCACACCATCAAGCAATCATTTGAAATAATTATATGACAGTGAAGCATGTAATCCCCATCAACTGAAAAATATGGTTGGAAAATGGAAGGGGATGTCTAGATACCAATAATGACCAATCATCTCCCAGCTCCAAAAGCCTTACTTCAATTGGTGAGGTGTGGATGTACTTCCTCCAGATTATTTATTATTATTATTATTATTATTATTATTATATTATTTATTCAATTTCTATACCACCCTTCCCAAAATGGCTCAGGGTGGTTTACACAGAAAAATAATAAATAAATAAGATGGCTCCCTGTCCCCAAAGAGCTCACAATCTAAAAAGAAATAAAAGATAGACGCCAGCAACAGTCACTGGAGGTAGTGTGCTGGGGGTGAATGGGGCCAGTTACTTTCCCCCTGCTAAATAAAGAGAATCACTATGTTAAAAGGTGCCTCTTTGCTAAGTTAGCAGGGGTTATGCCAGGGAGATGCCAGGAAGAAAGATGTAGCTGTCATAAAGCAAGGTTGATCTGCTGTGACATGTGTTCCTGAGCATTTCAAAATATATAGAACCAAGAGGATGCTTGTGGCAACATGATGGAGAATGAAGATGCAGAGGACAAGGGGCTAGAGGAAGAAGATGACAAAGATCTCTAGGAAGAAGCAAATTAATGCACATAACGTGATCTGCCAAAGTGCAAAAAACTTTTTTTTAATTAATTACAAACATTTTTCATATGCTGTAATATTAATTAGGTGTAAGGTAATTCATTATTGTAAAATAAACTTGTGCAAAACTTGTAGAAAAAGTCACTTATGGAAAATGTTTATTATCTATCATTTAATTATTCATTAACAACTTTCACAGATCAGCACAACAGTCTGAGCAGTCTCAGACTGCCAACATGGTTTTTTTCTTCTTATGAAGAGAATTGGGTTTTTGGAACCACAGCAACAGGGGTGGGGAAAGAGAGCAAAAGGACACAGGATCTCCTGAGTGTCAAACTTACAGGGGTTCCCAAGGCATAAGACATGCATGCAAGTAATTTTCATTGAGAATCGGGGGGCTGTATGAATGAGTCAGCACCATCAGGCAGGAACAAAAGGCAGCAGGGCTCTAGCACAGGACTACTCAACTTTGGCCCTCCTGCAGATGTTGGCCTACAACTCACATCATCTCTGATTATTGACCACTGTGACTTGGGATTCTGGAAACAATAAGTCCAAAAAACATCTGGAGGGCCGCAGTTGGGTAGCCCTGCTCAAGCAGACCCAATTCTGTCAGTGGCTAGGAACAGCTCTGAATGCATTAGGATGAGGTTGGTAGGTCCATTGGAAGACCATTTTTTCCCACTGATTAAGCGCTACTCAGGCATTCAAAAGAATGCTGCTCAACACACGTGTGCCCAAAGTGTATCGGAAGTCCTGCTCTGGTGTGTCAGTTACAGAAATAGCAGCATTTCTGTGAAGAGGGAAGAGCTGTCACCTTGATGGCAGGTACTTCCACAGCCACCTACTAATCTCTCTTCTCCTGCTTGAGCACTAGCTGCCAACAATCCTTTCCTATTTTTCAAACAGCCCTGGGAGTCTGGAATCCACATAGTAACAGTTTATGCACACATCCATTGCAACTAATTATACATCTGCAAATTCACTTCAGGGCCTGATTAGTTGGTCACCTATTTTGTAACATGTGGGTTCTGAAGGGCCCAAAATAGCAATGGAATTTGCAAGAGACCATTAAAGATAAAATAAATCATAAGCATATTTATGCAAAAATTCATTAACAGAATCGTTTAACTGAATGATTCTCACACATGTCTTTCCCACTCTCACCTTTTTGTTTTTAAAACGCCCAGTGCAATCCAAACGTCCTTACGCATTAACCTGGGAACTACACACCCTGGTAGCTATAGAGCAAAATTTTGTTACTATGTAAGAAATAAGAAGGCATTATCTGAGAGTAAAAACTTAACTAAAAAATCATCAGGTTGACCCAACAATCCAGTTAATAAATGTAAAATGTCTGATATTGCTATAAAACCTACATTTTAATAAAACATGAACAATGGTTTCAACCTGACCAGAATTACAGGGACACAATCGGGCTTCCAGGGGCAGATGTTGAAATCTCCTAATTAGCAGAGCTGATGGGAAAGCGTTAAACTGGGTTAAACTGGAAGGGGAAACAGCTCTTAGATTTCTAATTTCCCTTCCCTGTAACAGCCCACTGACCTGCCAACATTACTTCTTTTGTTCCCCACCACCACCGGAAATTTCCACCCCATAATTAGTGGATATGCCCCCTGTCTCCCTATCTCTAGACAACCTAGACACATTAAATGTGTCTCACTTAAGCAATGCTTAAACAGAAGTCAAAGTGTTATATACCCAGCCACTCACCCACCCACCACTATCACACACAAGGTTCCTGGGACAGGAGGCTTAGCCACCACCAACCCCCAGAGTGGGTCCCCCAAAGAGGCAACCCCCTTTGGAGTTGTCCCCCTGATAGCAGGCCCACTGCTACAAGCATCATCCCTTTATAGGTCCAGAGATGGCCACTATGGGAGGTGGTATGCAGGAACTGCTGCGTCATTCCTGGCCCCAATCCTGCACAGAGTCCCCACAAAGTAGCCACAGCCAGAGGCCAGAGTCCCACAGGTCAAGCAGGGGCTGGCACTCAGAAGCAGCAACAGGCAGCCAACACCAGTCTCCCTGGGGGCTGTCTCAGAAGCAGGTAGCCTCTCTGTCCTGCTGCTACAAGTCTTCTGGCAGGCTGAGGCAAAAGCAGTGTCCCTTTATAGGCCCAAGGATGGCTACTCCGGGCAGGTGGTATGCAAGGACTGCTGAGTCAATCCTGGGCCCCAATCCTGCACAGACTCCCCGCAGAGCAGCCACAGTCAAAGGTCACAGTCCCATAGTTCAAGCAGGGGCTGGTGGTGGTCTCTCCCACTCCTGCAGGCAAGCAGTCAGTAGCAGCAACAAACAGCCAGCACCAATCTCTCATCTAGGGGCTGTCCAGGAAGCAGGTGGTCTCTCCCTCAGGTGCAGGGCAAACCGTTGTTTGCAGTTTTATCCATTTCCCTACAACATCACATCTTCCACATGCAATGACTACAAGGTGTGGAAGGGCAACACTTCAGGTCATCTTGTCCAACCCCTGCTAATGTGAGAACTTTAGAACTTTGAACATGAGAAATGGTGTGGACTTTTCTTTGTTACAAATGGACTGCAATCTGCTGAACTCCAAGGAATCTACCATCTCTGTGAGCCAGGTTTCTATTTTCTACATCAACATTTTTGCCTGCTTCTCATATACTGTCAAGAACTGTTTAAGATAAGCATGCAAAAATTAATGTTGAAAACATTTTTTAAAAGACTGGTTCAGTGCTCAATTACATCCAGTATTGCTAGCTAACACAAATGTTGTCTCAGATCTTCAAACTCTGCAGGCAAAACCCATCTAGTTCTCTCCTTAAAGGGCATATATCACTGATCAGATATTGTGAGTTATACCTGAAACCTACCAAAGTCTAAATCATGTATTGCAAATGCTTCGAATGCTTCCTTAGCTACAATTTGAGAAATTGAGAATGTACATACAATGCAGCACCCTGCTGATTGAAGGGTGGGCAAAGCACATTCATTCCATGTATCCCTCACTTCTGCCAAGCTCTCAAAATAAATTTGTTGTTATACATTCTAGACTGAGTCTCCGCCACTGTAAAGCAAATACAGAAAGCACTCACTTTCAGAAAAAGAGGGGGAAAGCAGGAAGAGAGAAGGCAGAATTAAATATAATTTTGCCACAGGCATATAATTTTGAATATAATGTTGCCACATGAAACTCTATCTAAATCACTCTCATTTTCTGAGCTATCACTGCCAGCAGTTTCTGCTTCTTCTGATGCTTCATTTTAGCCTACTTTCCAGTAGGCTTATAAGATCACCTGACAAATCAGGTGATTTGAACAAATTTGGTACTGTTGCAGTGAGTGACACACAGGGACACCTCTGGGGTGTGCACGAACCGTTCCGAAGGCCATGTTGGAGGCCTCCGAACTGGTTTGGAGCCGGACCGGTCCGGCGGTCCGGCACCGAGGGGGGGACTACCTTTAAGGGCGGGGGCGTAGAACTTACCCCTCCCGCCACTCTTCCCCCTCCGGCGCTGTAGTTTAAAGCGAAGTTTTTGGGGCGGCAGCGTTCCTCGCTGCCGCCCCTGCCCCCGTTGTCGCTTGTTAGTCTCCGTAATAGCAGCACGCATGCACGCGTGGCGGTGTGCGCATGCCGCCTACGTCACACGCACGCTGCTTTAAAAAGACGTCCCAAAACCATGGCTGGGAGGACTGGTAGAGCAGCGTTCTTGACGTTGCTTCCATTGGGCAGTTCTATTCCTTCTGTTTTGCTTATTTTCCCTTTGTTCATTATTAATGCAGCACACTTGTCTAGTCCAAACTCCATTGCTATATCGCTACTGAATATACAGACAGCGCTTAGCAGTGATTTGATTTCTGACTGGGACTTTCCATACAACTTCAGATCGTCCATGTACAGCAGATGGTTGATTTTACTTGATGTTTTAGATGTTTGGTATCCAAGGCCTGATTTGTTTAGTATTTGTGAAAGTGGGTTCATGGTGATTACAAACAACAGATCGGATAGTGAGTCCCCTTTGAAAATGTTTCTTCTAATGCTAACCTGTCCAAGTGTCTCACCATTGATTTTTAACTGTGTACTCCACATGCTCATTGCTTTTTAAATAAATATCTGAATGTTTTTGCTGACACCAGTTGTTTCTAAACATTTTAGTATCCATGTGTGAGGCAATGAGTTGAAGGCATTCTTGTAGTCAATCCATGCAACACTTAGATTTGTTTTTCTTCTCTTGCAATTTTCTAAAATCATTTTGTCAATCAGCAGCTGGTCTTTTGTGCCTCTGGTGTTCGGACAATTTCCTTTCTGTTCAACTGGAAGCTGTTTGTTAGTTAATAAGTGTTGCATCACTTCATCTGCTATTATTCCAGTTAATAATTTGAACATGGTTGGCAGGCAGGTTATCGGTCTATAATTACTTGGAAGTGCACCTTTTGCTGAGTCTTTCATTATGAGATGAGTTTTCCCAGTTGTTAGCCATTGTTCAATATCACCTCCTTGCAAAATGTGATTGAACTGTTTTGATAGTTCTTTATGAAGGCTTGTTAGGTGTTTAAGCCAAAAGCCATGCAGTTCATCGTCGCCTGGTGCAGTCCAATTTTTAATTTTCTTTGCTCTTTCACTTATTAATTCTGGTGTTATTATTAGATCTTGCATTTGTTGGTTACATTTTTTGACCTCTTTCACCCAGCCTGCTTTTTTATTATAATCTATTGGATTGTCTCATAATTTCCCCCAGAATTGCACTGTTTCTTCTTTATTTGGTGTTTCTATGTTTCTTGCAGTTTCTCCTTCTATGCTTTGGTAGAAACGTCTCTGATTCAACTAGAATTGGAGATTCTGCCAGTGTTGTGTAATTCTCGCTTCATATCTGCTAATCTTCTTTGACACTGCTGTTATTTGCTGCTTTATTATTTCCAGGACCTCTCTAATTTTCCTTGAATCTACAGTAGGTGGTATTTTTGGATCAGATACTGTTTGGTGTTTTCATTCTTCAGCTTCTTGTCTTTCATATCTTTCCATTTACTAGCATCTGATCTAAGCCTGGAGATTTTATTTTCTAATCTAATCTTCCATTTAGGTGATGTACTACTTTCTTTTTTTTACAGGTCCACTGATCTTATATCCGAGCTCTTGTGTTGTTATTGTTGCTGCACTGTACATTAGTTGGTGTGTTGCAAATTATTGGTTGTTATTTCTGCAAGTGCAGCATTGACATCTTTTAATACCTGAGCAAGTTGTTTTTTGGCAACTGTTTTAAGAGCTGGAAGTCGAACCCTGGTGGTTGTTTGGTTCATGTGCTCAGATATTTTTTGCTTTAGTTCTTGTTGCTTTTCTGTTAAACGGCATTTGGGTTTTTGAGGTGGAGGCAAAGGGGAGGTTCCCTGGATTTGATTTTGAAACAGTTCAGCAACAGTGGTATCCTCTATTTCCAACACCTCCTCCACCTGCGCCTGAGCAACTTCTTCAGTTGGTGGTAATTCTTCTTCCATATCTTGAGCCTGTGTTGCTCTTTGCAGTTCTTCCAGCTTAACTTCTGTGAATACTTTATTTCTTGTTATGAATCTTCTCTGGTCTGCTAGCCTTTGTTCTGTTATTTCTGTATCTGGATGCTTCTCTTTCCAAATTTGGTACATTCTTTTAAAATAACCTCTTCTAGTTGAACTAGACTTCTAATAGCAGATCATTATTTCCTTGTTGGCATTTTTCTTATATATTTTTTCGGTTAAGCAACGTTTCTTCCAGTAACCTTGCAGTCTCCAGCCCTGGTTGCTCAACTGAAGATCCTGAGTCCTGTTGCCCACTTGCCTCCAGATGTCCAGGGACTCCAGCACCTGGCGCGGTCCTTGTTGACCCGGGCGATGACCGATCCGGTATAGATTGATTAAAGTTACGTCTCACCATATTGTTGATGGGAGAGGCCCTCTTTGCCAAGGTAGTGCCTCACTGGGGGCACTAATTATTATTAATTATCAACAACAACAATAATAATAATTATTATTATTTTATTTTTTACATTGATATCCCGCTCTTCCTCTAAGGAGCCCAGAGCGGTGTACTACATACTTGAGTTTCTCCCCACAACCACCCTGTGAAGTAGGTTAGGCTGAGAGAAAAGTGACTGGCCCAAGTCACCCAGCAAGTCTCATGGCTGGATGGGGATTTGAACTCGTGTCTCCCTGGTCCTAGTCCAGCACTCTAACCACTACACCATGCTGGCTCTTTGTAATAAATCATTCAAGAAATGCAAGCTGCTGTGGAGTCTTGGTGTCTACGAGGGCATGGTATCGGTCACCCCTGGTTTAGCCCCTCTACATGTTCACTTGAGCCTGAGTCACGAAGGTCCAATCGCGCTAACAGAAGGATGAGGTTGTATGATAACCATTGCACCCCTCTGGGCTTTCCCTATCCCTGCTCTTTCTTAAATCCAGAAACCTGTTTCTCTTAACCTTCTTTCTCTAGCCAGCCTGGAGTTCATTTAATTCTTTGCAAGTGTCTGATTAATCTCTGTAACGTATTTTAGTAATAATATTGCTGTAACACTCTCTCTTATTCTGCTGTACTCCTAAACCTCAAATAAAATCTTACTTGGTGTAAATCTTAACCTACTCTCTGTCAGTTCATTTCTCCAGAACCAGAACCTTGCACAAATGTATTCTGACGTGGGACTGCTCCACCCCAGCTCTCTAATTCTCCACACAAAGCCCAGATGTATTGAGGTGTGTTCACCAATCACCCTAGAGCAATTTCATTAACAGAGGCCACACAAACAGGATGTGCTGGGAGGACATCAGGATGGGTGCACTTTCCTATGTCCACCTCTTAATCACATGGGCCAGTTTGGGGGATTGTCCAAATGAGCCCTATCTTTGTCTGAAAAGTGGAATAAAAATATAATACATGCAAATGTTTATTAATGAACTCAAGCCTTGATTCTTCGTCTTCTTTTCTGAATCATGTGAGAAGAATGTTGG
Source organism: Hemicordylus capensis (assembly GCF_027244095.1). Classification (NCBI taxonomy): domain Eukaryota; kingdom Metazoa; phylum Chordata; class Lepidosauria; order Squamata; family Cordylidae; genus Hemicordylus; species Hemicordylus capensis. The sequence goes on from NC_069660.1 coordinate 259,908,990, forward strand.
TTAATGTGCTAGTTAAATATTATTTTTTATAATAGATTGTAGTCAATTTTACATAAATTGTGAAATCTGTTGAAATTCTAAGTTGCAAAGAAGTAGACAAACATAACATCAATGGATATAACCAGTCTGGCTCGCTCAGTTAATAGGATATTCTCTCTCTTTCTTTCCCCCCAGAGGCAAATGTGAAGAAATCACCTCATGAATGGAATTGCACTTGGTTTGACTTTTATACCAAAGATGACAGTAGAAAACACCAGCTACACTTTAGGACAAGAATTTACACGTTGGCTAACTTACATTTTGGAATGTTATCTAGACTCTATACCATATCAACTGGGACTGATAATAATTTTCATAGCATTATATTACCCAATTATTATTTCATTATTCTTTTTCTATATGACCATTGCTTATTTGGCTATTTGCAGAAAAACTGGTAATTTACCAGTAGGTCTCAATAACAAGCAATGGGACAAGCCAAAGAAAAGGGTAATCTTTCTATTGGATATGATAAGAAGTTTGTTGCATGGTAAGCATGGTTTTCTCTCTCTCTTAATCGCTAAGAGAATACTTTCATATTGATCCAATACAGGTGGCCCTCATCACCTGTAGTTCTGGTGACCATGGTTTCACATATTCATGGACAGGTCTTAGGGACCCAGTTTCTTTAGCCATGGTGCCAAAATAGGCTGAATTTCTCCTATTTGCAGTTGCGAAATGGCAAGAAATGACTCCCAGTATCACTTCCTGCCTCCATTTTAGAACCTCCATTTTGAGGATCTTTCTTTTAAGTGTTTTTCCTCTGAAAATTCAGCTGATGGGGGAGGCGTTTCGGGGGCATTTTCAGAGCCCTTCAGTCCCGGAGAGCAAGGTACTGTGCATTTCTACTCTTATTTCTTCCCTCTTCCCATGTTTTAGGCATGTTAAGGCCTTTTTTCTGTTCAAGGTCTAACTTCCCAGTTCACATAGAGTTACATTTTCGTTATTCATGGTTACCATATTCACACCTACAGGCGAGAACAGAACTCCCACAAATAATGAGGGCCAGCTGGATTCCTTTATTTCAGAATAAGAATGAAAATCCAACTGCCTATGTCTTGTCATTGCAATAGGCAATTAAATGTGATTTGATTGTGAGCTGAGTGGTTTCTATGACGACTCAGCATTCAGTGGTGCACCTAGGTAATATTGGCACCCAGACTGCCCATGCCACAAGCCCCCCCTTTGAGCCGCCCTCATAAAAAAGAAAAGAAGCCTGCCACCACTGCTCTGCCATGCCGTGAAGGCTTACGACGATCTATTCCAACTGCGCAGGCGCGCTGGAGCATCTTGCAGTTCTCAAGGGCTGCTGGGCCGGATAGACAGACCCAGCGGCCACTCTACCTGCTGCCGCCATGGAGGTGGGAGACTTGCTTGGCTCACCCTCAACCCCTAGCCACGCATATGGCGGCTAAATTATGGAAATGATCGGATATTCGGCATGGTGAGGCAGCAGCGGGGTGGATGCAGGGTGGCAGCAGGAGGCCCTGGACATTTGAAGGCCCCCCCCCCAGACCTTGGAGGCCACAGACTGGGCCCCCAAGATCCAGGGGTAAGAGTGCTTCTGTCAGCATTACAGACAGCAATAGAAAATTTAACTAAGGCAGGGGCTGCATTTTGTATCTCAGGCCTAAGTCTGAATTCAGTAGAAACATACCAGTTAAGACTGTCAGATATTTTTTAATTGTTGTTTTGCTTTCCCAGTGCAATCACACACACACAAATGGAAAAGGAAAACCCAGAAACTACCAATAATTAATTCACTAAAGCAACAGCAACAGCAGCATAAAACCGTGCGCCTGCAAGATCATCTACCGTAGTTACTCTTTAGCAACAAGTATTCCCCAACTAAAGTAAATGCTGATCATTCAGACAATAAACTTTGTGTGCTGGACAAAAACTTCAGCTTCAGCATCCTGCAACATGCTGACTTCTGACTTCTGACGGAAAAGGAAAAGCAGGGCTGTATCCCCACTAAACTGTAAGTAAGCAGAGGATGTACAATTACAGAATGTGTTTCCTGCTTACATAGGCTGACATACTAGACACATTGATATAAGAGAGAAGTGCTCATGCTGCAGCGATGCAATCTAAAGCAGGCTCCATAAAGCTATGGAGGCAGGCTGCTCCGTGCCTACTAAGCACTGTGTAATCGCAGTTGCAACACTATTTCCAGTGGCAACAATCGAAGTAGTGCCACAACGGCACTTGTGCAACGCTGAATGGGCACAGAAGTGGCCCACTTCCACAGCCGTGTGGTTGTCCTTTAGAGTGCATCACAGCAGCACAGGTGCCTCTCTTACATCAATGTTTCTCTGCTCAGAATGTTAGCCATATCACAGTTGTAGGGAGTTTGCGTCATCGCCGGTGGCTGCCCCTGAGCTATATCTGTGCTCCTGCACTAGAACACACAAACCACACCCCCTGCATCTGACATCAGATGCAGTGAGTGGGGCAGGTTCTGGGCCACTTGACTCTGCTATGGAATCTCCCCAGTCAGCAGTTCATTGAATCGCTGGCTGGTGAGACTCCACAGTGGGGCCAAGTGGCGCATCACTGGCCATGCCCCCTGTGCCTAACATTGACACAGGGGTGTGTGGCCACTACTGGGAAGAGGGTCCTTTCAGACCCTCTTTCAGTCCTCACCAGTCAGCATTTCATTTAAAGGCTGATTGGCTGGAGGTTCCCCCCTCGCCCTCGCTGGGAGGAAGGCAGGGACAAAAGCTCTGGACCACTCAGAATTTCAATGAAACACTGGCAGCGAGCGCTTCGTTCAGTGGCTGGGTGCAGGAGGGGGCAAAGGGGTGACCTAGGTGAGAATGAGAAGGTGTCTTGTTTCCCTCCCCAAACCCTGGCAGCCCAAGGACTGTTCTCTCTTGCTGTATTGACCCCATGCCCCTGAGACAATGAGGCAAGGCTCACGATCAGTGAGACCCACCAGAAGGGGTTTTGTGGGGAGAGCGGGCTAAGGGGATAGCTACTTTGGCGGGCTAGCCGCCAGGAAACCACCGGGCTTGCCTGCAAGCCTGCTGGTTCTCACGATGACTGGAAAGCAGGTTAGGATCACGTGTTGTGTGAAAAAGTACTTACGTTTGTTGGTCCTAGACCTCCTGGCAATCAATTTCATGGAGTGATCCCTGGTTCTAGTGTTGTGTGAGAGGGAAAAGAATCTCTCTCTCTCCACTTTCTCCACACCATGCATGATTTTATAGACCTCTGTCATGTCTCCCCGCAGTCGTCTTTTTTCTAAACTAAAAAGCCCCAGGTGTTGTAGTCTTGCCTCATAGGAAAGGTGCTCTAGGCTCCTGATCATCTTGGTTGCCCTCTTCTGTATCTTCTCCAGTTCAACAATGTCCTTTTTAAGATGTGGTGACCAGAATTGTACTCAGTACTCCAAGTGTGGTCGCACCATAGTTTTGTATAAGGGCATTATAATGTTAGCCGTTTTATTTTCAATCCCCTTTCTAATGATCCTTAGCATGGATTTGCCTTTTTCACAGCTGCCGCACATTGAGTCGAGGCTTTCAACGAGCTGTCCACCACAACCCCAAGATCCCTCTCCTGGTCCGTCACCGACAGCTCGGATCCCATCAGTTGGGGGTTTTCATCCCAATGTGCATCACTTTACACTTGCTAACACTGAACCGCACTTTCCATTTTGTCGCCCACTCCCCCAGTTTGGAGAGATCCTTTTGGAGCTGCTCACAATCCGTTTTGGATTTCACTACCCGGAAGAGTTTGGTATCATCTGCAAATTTGGCCACATCGCTGCTTACCCCTGCTTCTAGATCATTTATGAATAAATTAAAAAGCACCGGTCCCAGTACAGATCCCTGGGGGACCCCACTTCTTACTTCCCTCCATTGTGAAAACTCTCCATTTATACCTACCCTCTGTTTTCTGTCTTTCAACCAGTTAGCAATCCACACATGTACTTGTCCCTTTATCCCATGACAGCTAAGTTTCCTCAGGAGTCTTTGATGAGGAACTTTGTCAAAAGCTTTTTGGAAGTCCAGGTAGACTATGTCAACTGGATCACCTTGATCCACACACTCGTTGACACTCTCAAAGAAGTCCAAATGGTTGGTGAGGCAAGATTTACCTTTGCGGAAGCCATGCTGGCTCACTCCCAGCAGGGCTTGTTCTTCTAGGTGCTTAACAATTTTATCCTTGAGGATGCTTTCCATCAATTTGCCTGGAACGGACGTTAGGCTAACTGGCCTGTAATTTCCCGGATCGCCCCTGGATCCCTTTTTGAAAATCGGTGTTACATTTGCTACTCTCCAGTCCTCTGGTACAGAGCCCGATTTCAGGGATAAGTTAAATATTTTGGCAAGGAGGTCGGCAATTTCACATTTGAATTCTTTGAGGACTCTTGGATGAATGCCATCCGGCCCTGGTGATTTGTTAGCTTTCAGTTTTTCCAGACAGTTTAGAACATCATCCCTTGTCACTTCTATCCAACTCAGCTCTCTAGCCTCCATCCCTAAAAAGCCTGGTTCAGGAGCAGGTATATGCTCAGTATCCTCTGCCGTGAAGACAGATGCAAAGAACTCATTCAGCTTCTCTGCAACCTCCATATCCTCCTTAATAATCCCTTTCACTCCCTCATTGTCTAATGGTGAAAGTGCTTTCTATCAGCTTCGGCTGATTTGACAGCTGCGTCCATTCCTTGAGGAGGATGACCTCAAAACAGTGGTGCACCAGCTGGTAACCTCCCGGCTTGACTATTGCAATGCGCTCTACATGGGGCTGACTTTGTACGTAGTTTGGAAACTTCAATTAGTTCAGAATGCGGCAGCCAGATTGGTCGCTGGGGTAACCCGGAGAGACCATATTACGCCTATTTTGAAACAATTGCGCTGGCTGCCGATATTTTTCCGGGCAAAATACAAAGTGCTGGTGATTACCTTTAAAGCCCTGAATGGCTTAGGCCCGAGTTACCTTAGAGAGCACCTTCTTCTGCGTGATCCCTACCGCACATTGAGGAGGTTCGTCTCCAGCTACCACCAGCTCGTCTGGTGGCGACTCAGAGGCGGGGCTTCTCTATAGCTGCTCCGGGGCTGTGGAATGCGCTCCCTGCGGAAATCCGTAATTTGAATTCTTTATTAGCCTTCAGGAGAGCCCTTAAAACGTATTTGTTTGGCCTGGCTTTCCAGGGTTTTTAAATTCTAACCCAATTTTGGGGCTTTTAATTACTGGAATTGTTTAATTGCTGTTTTAAAATGTTTTAAAATTGTTGATCATTGTTATATAGTTTTTAATTTGTTTTAGCTTTTTATTGTTTTAGTGGTTTGTTTTAATTGTAAACTGCCCTGAGCCATTTCGGAAGGGCGGTATTATAATGTACCACTCAGAAGTTTGTAGAATATAGGCCTGTGTCTGATTTCATTTTATATTAAGAAATGAAATCACGCCTGAACTCTGGGTGAACTGCCTGCTCTGCAAAGGGAGAGGCATTCCAGCATTGCGTTGTGAACTGGATACTTAAGAAAACACAAAGGGCCGGGCCTGAGCTAATCAATATGCTAAAATGTAACTCACTATCAGATAATGTCTGTGGAAGAGGCCAGGGGCTGAACGCCTCTTTCCTGTTGCGAGAAATCTATGTTAATCATTGTCAATGATTGGCTCTGCTATGCCCAAGGGGGATTACTCAGTTGCTGTCTATAGAAATTCCACCCTAGGAGAACACCTGTAGATTTAGTCTTTCTACTAACACTTGCTCCCCCTCCCGCTCCCTTCCAACTGCACAGTTTGCAGAAGATGAGATTCAGATTTCTCTGAACTGGCCAGTATCCTGAATAATTAAAAGACATAGTCCATAAAGTAAAAGCTTTGTCACCCCTTCTGGGGAACCCAGGAAAAGATGAGATTTGAATAGATCTTTGAATAGATCAAAGGAAAATACACTATAAAGAATGAGGCCACTGGACAGAGAGTTAGCAGTTCTTATGCCTACGGGCAATCCTGCTCACAGAAGCCATCCCAGAGTTTGCTGCTAAGCCGCATGGCAAAAGCAGGAACTCTGCCCATGGACAGAGGCTGCCTGTGACTACTACTGCGCAGTGAGAAGTCAAGGCTCCCCAGCCATGGTGCTCTGATGCTCAGCCGTGCCCTGAGCAGACTGCAAAAGGCTCCTGTCTCCTACCAAAGGCCTGGCTTCTTCAACTGAAAAGATCTCCACTCTCAAGTCTCTGATCCTGGTAAATATGCTGCTCCTACAAGCCTGGAATCCCTTCACACACCCCCCCTTCTCCTGCTCCCTTCCCCTCATCCCCCTACTAATTCCTGATCTCCCCCAAAACCATGACAGCCCTCAGCCTTCATCCCCCCCCTTCTCTGCCTGTATCTGAATTATATTAGGCTTTAGGAAGATTTAATGCACACACATTTAATTAGGAATACTGGGTGAATATTGGTGCTGGCTAGGAAATACTGTTGCTGATACTGATAGTTCTGCTTTCTGCTCATTTAGAATTGATGTTGTTATTCTTTTGTGCTCAATAAAGCCCATTAAATCCTTTTTAGGATTGGTTTGATCTCCTTTCTTCCTTGCGCCCAGATCCTACATGGTCACTATATAAAAGAACTTGGTCACTTTGTGACACTATGAGCCAGACCTAATTTTGTATACTAACTAATTTTGTATACTAGCATATTTAGTATATAAATCAGGCCTGATATAAATCAAATAAAGAAAGAAATGAAATGAAATGAAATGAAATGAAATCACATCTGACTGTGCAGTTTGGATTTTGGTCTCAGAAAAAAGTGGAAAGTGCACCAAGATTGCTGAGCAATAATAGTTTGGTTTGAGGGCAGCCAAAGTTTTGGATGTGGGGCAGTATTGAGGATCTTGAGATATGGGACTAATATTGCTTTGACACTGTTTTCCTATGCACTTGTATGCTTGATAGCTACCTGTTCAGCCTGTACATTTTTAAATGAACTGATATTTTCTCTTCCACAAGGAAACTATCATTCTAAAAGGGTGCTCTGAACTTTTCACTGATTAGCAAACAGGAAGCATGAAACAATCTGTTTCGGAAAAGCAAGTTGGCAATTTGAAAGAAATAAGTATACTTTCTTTACTTAATTTATAATTATTGTGGTGGTGTTATAAATTTTATAATACTACTTGTCCACACAGAAATCCTGACTCTATGACTTTGGAGTTTAATGAGCTCATTTTTAGGTCATAATTCACATGGATTTCCTCTATGAGTTTCCTTATCCATAACAGTCTACTCATCTATTTTTGATGGCTAGAATTTTTTTGGTGGGTGTTTTTTGAAGGGTCTTTGATTGGGGCTATTTAACATTCACTAATTACCTGGAGTGTGTTGTGAGATAATTCTATATGCCAATGACAGATTACTCAAGCAGCTGTGAAGCGATTCAAAAGGATTGCTCCAACAGGAATGAATAAACAAGTGACAAATATATGACTTTTCCTTGTAAGCATACATCCCCAGCATAGCATCTCTCCAGGCAGGCTGTTGCTGGGGACTGGGTCTATCTTATGTTTCTTTTTTCGGATTGTGAGCCCTTTTATTTTTTTATATCTATGTAAACTGCTTTGCAAATTTTTGTTGAAAAGCAGCATATAATTATTTGTGTTATTCATATCATTGGCAAATGATTTTATGATCCTCTGCTTACAAGGAAACTAACACAAGATGGTTAATCAGTAGAATGGAGCATCTTATCTATGATGGAAGGTTGGGGATTTTTAGGTTGAGGGGGGAAATGATAGTAGTTTATGAATGAATGGCATTCAGTAAATAGAGAGGATAATCCTCACTCTGTCAATGTATTTGAGTAAAGAGTGACAGGATTTTTAAAGCACTGCGGTTTTCAAGTATTAAGGTTTGAATAAGTATTTGTAACAAAGAGGGCATGAGGAGTTTAAATGTTTTTTTAAGCACAGCATATTTTATGGCAATGTCCTGATATTTTTTGCCTCTGATTATTACCTGCATCTTTGAGCCTGAAGCTCAATTATTCTAATATATATATAGGGCTTTTTCTTCATCCCCCCCCACCCGCCGACAGACAAAAATTGCAATTGAAGCTTTACAAGACAAACACCAGAAAATACCTGGAATGTTTTGAGATGCATCACCATGATGAATAGTGTGTGTAGTGTCTCCTCCTGGAAAGGACAGAAGGATAAGAGCTGAAACCAGCCCTGGTGTGAGAAGAAATGAAAAGAAGCCAGCCGATCGCTGCCTCTCTAGGCGGCGCGGCTTGTTTGCCCACAGCCCCTCCTCCAGGAGCACGTGGCACTGGGAGCCAGCTCCCATTGGCCCCGACGCGTCCATGGAGGCGGGACCGGCAGCAGCAAGCCGGCAGCACGCACGCACCAGCTCAGTCTTGATTCGGCTAATGCAGGAGAAGGACGTGCTGCTGCCAAGCGCCAAGGCTTCCACGTGGTCGGGCCTTCCGGGAGCGGTTGCGCCTGGGACCTCTGAAGGTGGCGGCGGCCAGGAGCGGCAGCGGAGTGGGATAGAGGCCAGGAGCGTCGGCCGCGGCCAGGAGCAACAGCGGGGGCAGCAGAGGCCACGAGCGGCGGCGGAGGGCTCTTAAGCCCAACCACCTGCGGTATCGGGGGTTGGGGGGTTGGGGCGGCTTGCCGGGGTGGCAGTCGTGGGCCAAGCAGCCCGGTAGGGGGCTTTTAAGCCCGGCCGCTCCTATACCGGGGGCGGGTGGCCTGCCGGGGCCTGCCGCAGGCCGAGCGGCCCTGTAGGGAGCGGGCAGCTCGCCGGGGGCTGGGACAGCGGCCGAGGCATTTAAGCCTCACCGCTCCATTGGGCGCAGCGGCCCATCAGCGAGGGCCCGCCGGGGGCTGTAGCAGTGGTCCAGGCTGTAAGCTTGCCGCTTTGGGGGGCAGTTGTGGCCCATTGTTGGGCGGTCCGCTGGGGGGGCAGCTACAGCGGCTGGGGTTTTTAAGCCCCGCTGCTCTAGAGGGCCGGGGCCCATTATCAGGTGTCCCGCCTTGGGAGGGCATTGCAGCTGGGGCGCTTAGGCCCAGTGCTCGTGGGCCCACTAATGGGGGCCCCGCCGGGGAAGGGGCTTTGCCGCGGCTGGGGCTTTTAAGCCCTGCCGTCTTTTGGTCTTAGGCCCACAGGCCACACAGGGCTGCGAGCGAGTGCAGGCCTTCCTTTGCCCACCCAGGCCTTCATCGCTAGGTGTGGGTGGCTGGGTGCAGGCAGCAGGGTGCCTGGCCACCATGGGCCCAAAGAAGGCCCCGGTTAAAAAGGGCAGGAAGGCCCCGTCAAAGAAAGGCGGCAAACCCGCATGGCTGGCCAAGAGGCCCAAGGTCCCCGAAGAGTCCTCAGAGGAAGAGGGCGACCTCGAGCTGGGGGCCATCAGGACGCTTATCACACGACTACAGGCCCTCAAAAAGCAGCGGGCCACCCCAGGGGGGATGATGCGGGTGGGGGGCCTTAATGGGTGCCCCCACATACACAAAAGGCATCCAGGGCAGACAAGAAGGCCAAATTGATGCAAGGTTTTGCTGAATGTTTGGCAGCACTGGAGGCGGCAGCTGGACCTTCCCCGGTGGATGCAGTCGGGAGCAGGCCACACCAGGCGGAACCAGGGGAGGTGATGACCACGGGGACGACAGGGATGATGCTGGTGAGTCCCCGCAAGGGGCATGGCCTTGGGGCATGCCTTACAATGCCCCCTATGGGCCATATGGCTGGTACCCCGGGCTGGTCAACTGGGCGTCTCCGCACGCCACCTGTAATCAGGTCTGGCAGGGGGGGCCTGCCCTGGCCCCCCACGGGGCGGTGGTGCAGATGGGCACTGCCTGGCACACCGGGGACGGGCCAGTCCCTTTGGGAGACCACCTCTCGCCGGCGGTCAAAGAGTGGATTTGGAAGGGTGAGTGCATGGATATATTCCAGTTGCTATTCAAAGAACCTGAGCCAGTAGATAGGGACGGGGTCCAGGTGAAAGACAAGGAGAGGACTAAGAAGAAGCCCATTGAACATAATTGGGCCAATTGGGTCTACATGGGCATGGTAATGCAAAAGTATCCTGAGAGAGGCCCCGCACTCGGTTAGTACTTTGATATTATCCACAGGGCCTTTATGGACTTTGCGGGTAATGCCTGGGAGGGCTACGACCAGACGTTCCGGGAGCGCACCTCCAATAACGCAGGGATCTCATCGGAAAGGCAGCACCCCGAGCTATGGCTCCAGATCATGATGCCCTCCAGGCCTTTGGTCAGCGAGCGTTCTGACAGCGGGCACCTCATTTCCAAGACTCCGGCAGCGTCAGCAGCCTCTGCTGCTGCGTGATTACCCTGATAGGGAGTGCGCACGCTACATAGAGGATGGTTTTGTGGAGGGCTTTAGAATACCATGCCACTCCAGGTGGGTCCATAGCTTGGCCCGCAACTTGAAATCGGTTGAGGGAATGGAACACATAGTGGCTAGGAAGATTGCCAAGGAAGTGACGCTAGGGAGCGTGCTGGGCCCCTTCGCTGGGCTTCCGCTGCCTACCTTGCAGGTATCCCCATTAGGCGTGGTCCCAAAGAAGGCGCCAGGTGAGTACAGGCTTATACACCACCTGTCCTACCCGAGGGGCAGCTTGGTCAATGACGGCATACCGGCCAAGCTCTGCTTTTGATGAGGCTGTGGCCATGATCAGGGGTTGCGGGCCGCGGGCCCTTATGGCGAAGTGTGATATCGAATCTGCCTTCCGCCTGATGCCCGTGCACCCTGATGACTTTGATCTGTTGGGCTTTGCATTTGATGGGGGGTTCTACATTGATAGAGCTCTCCCCATGGGATGCTCGGTCTCCTGTGCGGCCTTTGAAGCCTTCAGCACTATGCTGGAGTGGGCATTGCACCGGGTGGCACAGCTCAGTTCCTCCACTCATTACTTAGACGACTTTATTTTCGGAGGAAGGGCGGGATCTGGCCAATGCCAACACCTGCTGCACACATTCAGAGCTCTCTGTAGGGACTTGGGGGTGGGACTGGCAAGGGACAAGATGGAGGGGCCAACCACAAAGCTCACATTTTTGGGGATAGAGCTGGACAGAGCTGAAACCAGCCCTGGTGTGAGAAGAAATGAAAAGAAAGAATGCTTCAGTGAAAGCGGAGTGGGATTGGAGCACTCATGGAGAGAGACTGGGTGACCAGTCTTTTGGGATTACTTGTTCTTTTGAAAACTGACAGAAGATTAAGAGTTGGAGGAGGCTTTTTGAGGAAATTGGGGTGATATGTGACCAGTGCTGGGAATGTAAGACTAGATATTACTAAATCTCTGCTGTACTGGCAGTTTCCTTCTGTACTCCCCATGATTTTTAAACTTAATGCTTGTGATTTTTTTCTCTCCTGGTTCTAATTTTTTTGTGGCACAGCTGCTAAAATATGCCTTGGTAATTGTTTTCAGATCATTCCAGGGACGCAAGGGGCTGCAGTAGTTTTGCGTGGGAGTGAGATACACCAATTGAAGGGAAGTGGGGCTAGAAACTCCCTTTAGTCCCTCCCCACCCCTCCAGCCATGGCAATCTGAGTTATGCTGCCGACATGCCATGACATGCTGGTACTGCTGCTAAATGCTAGGTCAGTTCACAATAAAACTACCATCTAATTATATACACTCCATCAATTCAATCCGAGATTATTCTTTGCCTCTAAAATATCCTAGATTTGGATTTCAGCCAATGTTTTGTTTCTTCTAATAATTACAGTTTTGTGCTCCTCCTAAGGATAACCCTACATATTGCTCCATTTTGGCTTGCCTTCTTCTCTTGCTGTACTCTAATAACATATTGCATGCTAACAAAATATGTAAATTAGTCTATCACAATCTTCACTGCTGTTCATTTTAATAATCTTGTTACCGAACCTCAAACTGAATAAATACATCATTTTATGTATGTCTCAACAAACTTTGAAGTTCTTTGAGAGTGTCAACAAGCATGTAGACAGAGGCTGACACAGTAAATTTGCTGTGTCAGCCTCCCAAATGTTTTTGAAAAATATCCTCATCAAAGAAAATTAGCAGTCATGGGATAAGGGGATAGGTTCATTTGTGGTTCACTTATTCCCAGCCTCAGGAAACAGAGGGTAGGAATAAATAGACAGCTTTCACAATGGGGACAAGTAAGAAGTGTGGTTCCCAGGAATATGTACTGGGACAAGTGCTTTTTAATTGAAATTGAAATAATAATAATAATAATGAAAGAAAGAAGAAAGAAGAAAGAAAAAGAAGAAAGAAAAACAAGTTAAAATAATCGACATAGCAATACCAGGGGATAGCAGAATAGAAGAAAAAGAAATAGAAAAAATCACCAAATACAAAGATCTACAAATAGAAATTGAAAGGCTGTGGCAGAAAAAGACCAAAATAATCCCAGTGGTAATTGGTGCCCTGGGTGCAGTTCCAAAAGACCTTGAAGAGCACCTCAACACCATAGGGGCCACAGAAATCACCATCAGCCAATTACAAAAAGCAGCTTTACTGGGAACAGCCTATATTTTGCGACGATATCTATAATAACCAACAGTACTGATGATAAAATTCGGCCATCCCAGGTCCTTGGGAAGGATTCGATGTCTGGATAAAACAAACCAGTCAATAACACCTGTCTGACTGTGTAAACAAGAAATAATAAATAATATGTATATAAATGATGTAGAAATTGGGGTAAGTAGCAAACTGTCCAAATTGTAGCAAAATCCAAAGCAGACTTTAAGGATATCCAAATAAATTTATCCAAATTGGGTAAGCAGGCAACAAGGGTATTCACACGACTGGGAGGCGGGAAGGCCAGGCAGGGGGAATAAACTTACCTTCCCAACAGATGAGTCCCCATTGGTGGGAAGTGCAGACAGTGCTCACAAAAAATTTGCACTCCTGCATGCAATGCAGATCTCCAAGATGCATCCAACAGTGCACTATGGGTGAGCACAAATTGTTTGTCCTGAACCGCTTTGCCTCGAAGCAGGGCCGGTTCAGCGGTTTGATCATGGAGTGCAGAGGCCAGAACCTCCTTGCATGCATGCAGGCCAGAATCAAGCCGTCACTGAGCGGGCAGCTTGAAAGATGTGGGAGCATGCTTGCCGTGCTGGGGGGATGAGTGGCAGAACTGGCAGCCTTTAAATACCCTAAATAGCTTTCCCCCCTCTTGCTGCTGCCACCTAGGGACTGCCTCTTTGCTTGTAAAGGCAAATCTTAACAGAATTCCCCCCTACAAGTATATCCCTTGAACTGGTTCGGAACGGACACAGAACCGAACTGGGCCGAGTTGTTTTGAATTCAGTTTGGATTCAAACCTAACTGGCCAGACCAGTTCTGTGCACAATCCTAAAATGCACTGTGCAATGACTGCAGTGCATCAGAGGATACCATGTGATGGGCACTCTAGGCGCTCATCTCTGTGTGCACTTGGGCTGCAAGCAGCCCGAGCACAAACATGATCCTGGCACCAGAGTTAAGGTCACGCTCATGTCATTAACCTCGGCTAAAGTCCGGGCTTAAAAGTGGGGTTATACAGACGGTGGAGAGTGCCGGGATCCACGCAGATGTGCTGCACATGAGCAGCCTTAACAAATGGCAAATGCAGTTCAGTGTAAGAAAGTGTAAAGGGAAGTGCATTGAAGCAAAAAAACGTGAACTTAACATATACATTGATAGGGTCTGAGCTGTTGTGACTGATCTTGGAAAGGGAACTTGGGGCTGTGGTAGATAGCTCATTGAAAGTGTCTACTCAGTGTGCAGAAGCTGTGGGGAAAGGCAAATTCCATGCTAGATCTCATTAGGAAGGGGGTTGAAAATAAAACTTCTAATAATATAATGCCTTTATGGAAGTCTATGGTGCGGCTACATTTTGAGATCTGTGTACAGTTCTGGTCACTGTTATCTCAAAAAGGATATTATAGGGCTGGAATAGGTGCAGAAGAGGGCAAACAAAATGATATGGGGTCTAGAGTACCTTCCTCACAAGGAAAGGCTACTACACACCTGGGGCTTTTAAATTTAGAACAAGGGTAACTAAGGGGGCATGATAGATGTTTATAAAATTAAGAATTAAGCATGGTGGGGAGAAACAAATTTAGGACCAACAAAAACAAGCACCTTTTCACACAGTGCATAATTATCTATGTAATTCTTTGCCATGGGGTGGGTGATGGCCACCAGCTTGGATGACTTTAAAAGGGGCTTAGACAAATGCATGGAGAACAGATCTATCAGTGGTTACTAGTCTTGATGACTACAGGCTGTCTCCAGGCTCAGAAGCATCATGCCTCTGAATACCAGTTGCAGGGGAGCAATGGGAGGAGAGGGGGCATACCTTCATCTCCTGCTTATGGGCTTCTCATGGGCATCTGGTAGGTCACTATGGGAAACAGGATGCTGAACGAGATAGGTCTTGGGGTTGATCAAGCAGGGCTATTCTTATGTTTTATTGCCTTCATACTGACATTAATTAGGACTTGATTTACAAACCATAAAAGTTCATGCGTACAGCTGTATAGCAAAGGAGAGCTTTAATCATTTAAGCTTGACATAGCTTAGAGCCTCAGCATGTCATTATTCGGCCCTGTTGACTGGATAGCCCTATTTTGAGTGTAATCCTGAAGGTTGAGAGGAAGAAGATTGGGTTGAAAGACTAAGGGAAAATCTGGATGCATGGAGATTTCTAAGCCATGTGAGACTGCAGAATGTGTTTACTGCTTACATGGTATGTAAGTTAGATAGATGGCGTAACTTGGAATGTTCATGGTTGACTGAACTTGGAAGCACTGTTACCAGCTGAGCTTATTCTGCCTGCTCTCAGAAGCCTCCCTGGTTGCAACTGCATCTCCAGGTTTGGAGATTGCACTTTTGCTATGCTCAGGAGCTGCACTGCAATGTGAGCTCCCAGTCTATGTTATATATGGGGACGTGTATAACAGGTGGCAGTGGACTAGTCACCCCTAGATTTGACTACAAGCCCTACAGATTGGAAAGGGGATTAGCTTCACACTCTCTATGAGGGGTACCCAGCTAAGGAGACTCCCAGGACTAACTACTGAAGAGCCCCTGGTGGCGCAGTGGTAAAAACTGCTGCCCTGTAACCAGAAGGTTACAAGTTCGATCCTGACCAGGGGCTCAAGGCTGACTCAACCTTCCATCCTTCCGAGGTCGGTAAAATGAGTACCCAGAATGTTGGGGGCAATATGCTAAATCATTGTAAACCGCTTAGAGAGCTTCAGCTATAGAGCGGTATATAAATGTAAGTGCTATTGCTATTGCTACTGCAAGTGTCTGGCATCTAAGATCATTTCAGCCTTGGAATGAAATCTAAACTCCCCTCTTCCTCTCGCAGAGAGACAATACCTGGCCATCAGGCCAGGGAGAAAAGACAGATACGTTTTTTATCTGCAGCCTCCATTACAATAGGGATGAGTTAGTGATGTAACTTTGAAGAGGTGCCCATTGAAACTTTTGATGGAATTATTGGGAAGCCCTTCCCAACGCAGGATGTTCTTTAAACGCACCTGCACTCCCCAATTGTCCTCACAATCAGCCTTGAATGCCATAGGCGATTCACACACATTCCTACCCAGGAAGGATTAAGACACAGTGCATTCCAAAAATGGAAAAACAGGGTCCCCGTTCAGCAGAACAGGACAAAAGGCAACTGCCCTCAAGACACCTTTTGGGATATAAGTATCCCTAATTCCATGACCCAGTGTGCTTCCTCGTGTTGCAAGGTGAGGCTGGGATCTGTCCCTCCCTTGGACCTTTTGGACATTCCTCTCACTGAACTCTTTTAACCGGACTCTACCCAAACCCGTAGGAACTTACGTACAGTGCTATATTCTCTCTACCACTGCAACCACACATTCGTTAGTACGCGGCCGTGCTTTATCGGGAAATTCTATTCACTGTTGCTTTTGTAAACCATATGTTAAACATTCTCCAATAAAAGTCCACCTGAGACTCCCACTGTGAAACATCTCAGTGCCTCTCACTCTGGACTCCAGCAGACTGCAACAAGAGACTCCAGCAAACCACATTGGTGTTCCTCTCCAGAACAAGTGATGAAGCCCCTTGCCTGGCTTCTTCAGGGCTGAACCTATCCCTTTCTCTTATTTCTGAGATCTTGCCCCTCTATCTTAAAAGTACCTCTCTAGCCTGCCTGGAAATTTACACATAATTTGGAACTTTTAAGCTAAATGGGTCTTACAATAGGCTATTTTTAAACATATCTGCATTGCTTCTACTTTATTAAGTCTTAGTATTTTTGCTTTAAATAAACTCCTTTTTGATTTAATTCAAACCTCTCTCAAGCCGATTTTATTGAGTTCATATGCTTGCACAAATTAAGGCTGAATGGAACTGTCTCCCCTTTTGAGCTAAATTTCTCACATTCACCCAAACTAGAGGGTGCAGGCCAATTACCCTTGAGGCAGTTTCATTAACAACACCTTAACCAAAGGGTTTCTTAGCCTACGAAGGCAGCAAAATGTAGCATCAGTAGAGTTATATAATAGTTCTTTGATTTAACACAATAAGGCAGTTCACATGATCATAATTAAGGCAGAAGTGTCCTACTCTAATTCAGAAGCTCTGCACACTCCCATTTGGTCTGTTAGTTAAAAGCAAGCTTGGAGACACCTTCTGTGCTCATGCACTAAGCAGCAGCTGGATTGAAAGACTTTCCCCCCAACTCATTCAGCAGCTTCTTACAGCTGCTGGGTAGGAGAGAGCTAATAATAGTTTGCTTATGACACAAAATTAACTTTGCATGGCCAGGGGTGGAGGGAGAAGAGAGATGTCACTTATCACCATGTTTTTTTAAAGTCGCATCTAATACCTGTGTGTGATACTTGCACATGTCCACATGGCAAATGGAGACAGTCATTGATGCAAAGACAAATCACATTTTCACGCATTTTAAATATATGTGCATCCTGTAATGAAAAGTTCTGAACAAAAACAGACTACATGCATCAAACGGTGTAAAACTGACCTTTTATTGTAATTTTACTTTCAAAATCTATATGCATGTTTATTGCACTAAAATTGATTACTTGGAAAATCTGAATGGATCAAGACTACATTTTGGAAATATTGGGTAGGGAAAGGCTGTTCCATGGTCAAGAGTATTGCAGAATAATTGGAGGGAAAATAAAAGTGCTGGACAGAAAGCTAGAAAGAAAGAAAAGAGGCTGCTAGTGGAAAAGAAGGGTTAAGAAGCAAGCTGGGGCTGTGATAGGAGGCAACAGTATGGGATCTTGGAATGGCCTGAATGTGGATTGAATGTTGATTGAAAGTAACTGTTAGTTGGAAGCCAGGGTCATAGGGCTGGTGGAAGAAACACTCTGGTTCCCTGCTTCTCGTCCATGCTATTCATACAACACAACTTTTTGAGTTTAAGCAGATTTAGCTTTTATTATACTGGGGCAAATAGACCCGCTTTACCAAGAATTAGCAGCAGCTGCCAATTGCCAGTGTTGGCTTCCACAATGCACAGGGAATCACCGTTTTGAGGGAGAGGTGCATGCACATGAGAGCCACTACAGAGCAAGCCTGCACAAGGCTTCCGAACATGGGATTGCTGTGTGCCTACTAAGCATACCAAGCACACAGTTGCAACAATACTCACACTGGGCATGATGGAGCACCATTGCAACTGCAGCAGCCCTGCCTTTGGAAGCTGCACAGGCATGCTTTAAAGTCAAGGGCAGCACCAGAGGTGTGCCAAGTGCACCCCCTCCCCCACCTCAGACAAGTAGTTTGTTTCCCCCAATTCTCCCCCCCGTCCGCCATTTTCTGCTTCAGAAATCTAATATGTGGGACACAGTTTGCTCACCCATGAATGCACTTTGCCCCTTCTGTGCCTCTCCCCAATATATTTTCTGGTACTGCCACTATCTAAAGTGGCTCCCAAGGAGCATGCTCACCTCTCCCTTTGACTGGTGGTTCCTTGTGCAGCATGGAAGGCACAGCTAGCAGTCAAGTGGTCTTTTATGGATCAACAGCTTCGTGTAATGATGCACCCAGTTACTACATTAGCAAATTAGAAAATCTAACTGAAATTACATATAAATACAACAGCCAATCACATATGATTATATGCCTACAACGGTGTTTGCAGTGCAATCGTATGCATGGTTAAACTGCTCATTTCAGTTACAGGCCCAGAGTGCTTTCACTCAGCAGATAATTCACATCCACACTGCATCATGGATTCTGTAAGTTTAAGGCTGTATATACACACACAATCAGGCTAAAGTTGCAAGATCATGACACAGTGAAAATATGCAAAATAAGCATGCATTTATACTAACAGTTATGCAACAACTGTTTGCACAATTAGTGCATTGTGGTGGAGCTGATGGAAGCAATGAAGACTTCAATAAATCTGTCTGTAGTCAAATTAACAGAGTCAATGGAAGCCCAAATGTTGACCCAAATCCATTTTAAGATTAAATTCAGCTGCAATCCTACTTGCAACATGATCAAACATCAAACATATCTTGGAAATTCAATGAAAGATATTCATGCCTTCGCTACCATACACAGTCATGTTCATTTGTCAAAAGAAAGGGGTTGATACAATCAATAGTTTTAGTTATGGAATGTAAGATGAAGTACAAAGCATGCTTAATACAGAACTGCACAAGTAATCCTCCTCAGCAAGGTGATTGACATTCAAATGAATCTATTTCAAATCTCAAAATTCAGTCAAAATATTTAAATCCAATAATGTATGAACAATAAATATAGAACAGTCCTAATTAATGCAGAATCGTCTGTAGAAATAGGGTTGATATCAAATGCATATATTTCAAATCCAAATAAAGCAGCAACCTCAAAATATCTCAGATTTTGTAACAGTTAAAACATCAGTGAGTTCAACCAGATTTCTTTTGCAGTAGACAGATGTCACAGACAGGTAGGTATGAGTGGTGAGGATAGTTCTAAGTGCCCCAAAATGAACTTATTGTATTATCTGATAATAAGCACCACATCACTGTGTCCACTTAGAGTGATACAGAATATGTGTTTACGCAAAAAAAAATTATTATTATTAAGAATATTTAAAGATCGTTTGTCAACAAAAGTTCTCAATGTGGTTTACATAGAAAGATGTTGATACCCTGTTCCCAAAGGACTCACAAACTAAAATGAAACACAAGGCAGACACCAGCAACAGCCATGAAAGTATACCATGCTGGGGTTAGATAGGGACAACTGCCCTAACCCACTAAAGTCACCACTTTAAAAGGTGCCTCTTTGCCCAGTTAGCAGAATTTAATCATAAAGCTCATGAAGTACCAGTTGCGAGGGAGTAACAGCAGGAGATAGGGCATGCCCTCAACTCCTGACTATGGCTTCCAGATAGTAGTGTGCATGGTTTTGGTCCGGCGCCATTGGAATGACCTCCAGACCGGTCCGGAAGTCCGGCGGTCCGGATGGGCGGGGGACTGTAACTTTAAGCGGGGGGGTGGTAGTAAACCCCCCCCCTGCCAACACTCTTCCACCTCCGGCGCTGGTCCTTTGAACAATCTTCTTGGGGCGGCAGAGTTCCGCCGCCCCTGCCCCCGTTGTCGTTCCTTAAGGTGCAAAAGAGACGAGCGCTAGAGGCGCGCATGTGCCCTGTGCGGCATGCACGCTTGTCTCTGATGCTGCCGCGCGCACGCCGCATACGTCGGCACACGCGTGGCAGCGTCAGAGACGAGCGCGCGCCGTGCAGGGCGCATGTGCATCGCTAGCACTCGTCTCTTTTGCACCTTAAGGAACGACAACGGGGGCAGGGAGGAACTCTGCCGCCCCAAGAAGATTGTTCAAAGGACCAGCGCCGGAGGGAGAAGAGCGGCGGGGGGGGGAGTACTACCACCCACCCACCCCGCTTAAAGTTACAGTCCCCCCTGCTGGACCGGGGGGGACTCCAGACCATGCACACCCCTACTTCCAGAGGCATCTGGTGGGCCACTGTGCAAAACAGGATGCTGGACTAGATGGGCCTTGGGCCTGATCCAGCAGGGCTGTTCTTATGTTCTTATGAAATGTGGCTGCATTAAAAAAGCTTTTTTAAAAATTATGAAAATGATCTGCTTGAAAGAGTTCAAACAGCAAGTGGGAAAGAGACTTGGATTGCCTAACAGAAGCTGCTTCACAGCTAACCCAGCCTAGCTGAGATACACAGGAAATAGTGAACTGCTTATGTGCTTAATATATACTGAATTCATAACCTCTTGCGTGTTGAACTATTTTTTATTATTTTAACATACATTTAGTAAACAGTTTTTAAAAGTACACATTTTCAACTGTGTTAACAGATTAATCATCTTTTGGATGCTTAGCAAATCGTTCCAAGAGAGCTCTGTTTATGCTACCTGGTATTTGTTGATGTTTATCTCTGAGATTTTTTATTGCAGTCTTTGTCTGAAAGAACAAAAAAAAAAAAAAAAAAGATCATTTTTGCACTGTCTTCCCACCCTCCATATTACCTCAGCAGAATATCTGAGCGTGTGTTTTCTGCATTTTCAAGGCCAGAAGAAGTTTTATATTCTAGCAGCCGACATGTTGTGCAGGCTTACATCGGTATTTCCAATTGGCTTGCACTGCTGCAAGTGTCTAAGGAAGTGCTGGTGGTCTTGCACAGGAACTCAAGTGCGCAAATACTTAAAGTTAAACTTTAATATTTAAAGTTGCACACCAGCACTTTAGGAGCACAACATACATAGTTTCCAATGTAAGCTACACTCCAGAAGTGTGGGCATGCAACTAAGTATTTGCACGTTTGTGCACTTGTGCTGTTGCACAAGACTGACAGGCCTTAGATTCTTGCAGTAGCATCCTTAGATGCCCGCAGTAGCATGGGCCAATTGGAAAAACTGCTGTAAGCCCGTGCAACATGCGGACCAGCAGAAACAAATATTTGAGCTCATCAGACAAATAAATGGCAATTAAATAAAATCCTGAATCTGCATAAAACATTTCCTTCCATGTCTACCTTATTGGCTTTTTGACAAGCTAGTCAAATGTACTGCCTTGTCTCATGAGTCACTGAGCTGACAGAAGTGAATCTTATCACCTAAGAAGTGAGTAGGAATAGAACTTTATTGGTCTTCCTAGCTAAAAGTGCTATTTTGCTCATACGTATTACAATTAATACAGATTTTCTATATGTTTCAGTAGTATACCAAACCTACCTTTTCAGCTAGTTCTTCAACTGTAATGTTTGGATCATAAAGAATGGGATCTCCTACATACGTGCAAAGTTTGACTGGAAGCCCTCCATATATAGGAACGACTGGCCATCGGGTAAACTCATACAACCACTTGAATGGCCCTGTATATAAAATAAGATATATACTCATCTTTTGAAAATGGTAGTATATGCAAAAACTAGAAGCCTTGTCTTTAAATGATCAAAGTGTGATGATGAACTAAAACCTTTTAGAGGTTCAAAGAAACAAAGAATGGTATACAAAAGAACCCCAAACAAAAATTTCAATCTGAATACATTAACACCTTAAACCATGAAATATACAATTTTAATCAAATATGCATAACAAACAACATTAATAATTGCATTTATCCCAAATGCTAAAATCTTACCAAATACACATTAAAAACGCACATTAAAGATACATTCCATTCATGACAAATATACATAGTCTCTTTAAAAACTCCAAAGATTGTTTCTTCTATATTTCCTAGTCAATGCAATAGAGGTCAATGTGTTGTCACACATTAATCAAGCTCCATGGATAAATCTAGAAATTCCATGTGAAAGTATCCACTGATTTCCTTATCTGAGGAATAAACCCAATGGTGCTTGCTGTTTTGGAGAAATACATTCAGCAGTTCTTCACAATATGCCATATGCGTTTCGGCTGTTTCTCAGCCTTCTTCAGTGGCGTTGTTTCAAAAATTCTTTAATGCAGTCCATTCAATAAAAGTTTAAGAGAATTCTCTCATGAATACACTTCAAACTGCATCTGGCTGCCCTGTCAGATCTTTGACCTTGGGGAGCACTGCCAACAACCCACATAGCCTTACCTTGCTCCTTTACAATGCCAAGTTGGTCCAAAATAAACCTGAAGTTATCCATGATTTGATTATGGATGCAAGGGCCGACCTGATGTGCATCACCAGACTTGGTTGGGGGAGGCTGGTGGCCCAGTCTGGTCCCAGCTTCTTCCTCCAGGTTATTCTGTAGAGGAGCAGGTGAGGGGACGTGGGCAGGGAGGTGGATTGGCTCTGTAAGGATAACATCTCCCTTACCAGGGTCCCTGTTAGGGTATTGGACCATATTGAATGTGTGTACTTCCGTTCGGGGACCAGGGATAGATTGGGACTTCTGTTGGTGTACCGATCACCCTGCTGCCCAATGGAATCCCTTACTGAGCTCATGGACTTGGTCGTGTTGGAGTCTTACAGACTTCTGGTACTGGGAACTTCAATGTTCGTTTTGGGACCAACTTGTTCAGGGCAGCTCAGGAGTTCATAGCAGCCATGACAACTATGGGCCTATCCCAAGTGGTCTTTGGATCGATGCATATTGCAGGTCACACACTTGATTTGGTCGTTTATTCTGATCAGGGTGGTGTTCCATGGGTAGGGACTCCTGTGATATCCCCATTGTCATGAACAGATCACCATCTGGATAAGGTTGGACTTATAACTACCTCCCACCTCCGCAGGGGTGAGGGGCCCATTAGAATGGTGAGCCTGAAGAGGTTATTGGATCTAGCAGGATTCCAAGAAGCCTTGGAGGGATTCAATGTTGGCTCTCCTGGTTATCCTGTTGATGCCCTGGTTGAGAATTGGAACAACTTGTTCACCAGTGCAGTAGAAACTATTTCTCCTAAACGTCCCCTTCAACCCACTTCCAAATTGGCCTCTTGGTTTACGGAAGATCTACAGGGGCTGAAGCAGCAAGGTAGGCGACTGGAGTGCAAGTGTAGTAAGACTCGACTCGAATCTGACAGATTACGATATGGAGCACATCTAAAGATCTATGCTCAGGCAATACGTTCTGCAAAGAAGCAGTTCTTTTCTGCCCGTATAGCCTCTGCGAGTTCACGTCCGGCGGAGTTGTTCAGGGTTGTGAGGGTACTAGTATCTGCCCACTCTCCCTTGAACCAGAATTTGGAATAATCAGTTACCCGCTGTGATGTGTTTAAAGAATTTTTCGCAGATAAAATCTCTCGGATTTGGACTGACTTAGATGGAGACTCCACAATTAATTTGATGTCTCAACTGGAGGTGTCCAACTATTCCTCTTATATGATTCGACTGGATCAGTTTCAGTTTGTGACTCCTGAGGATGTGGACAAGCTGCTTGGGCCTACCACCTGTTCTCTTGACCCTTGTCCAACATGACTTGTTCAATCTAGCAGGGAGGCTGTTGTAGGCAGCCTGGTGGAAATCATAAATGCTTCTCTGAGGGAGGGTGCCTCCTTGTCTTAAGGAGGCGATTATTAGAGCTCTTCTAAAGAAGCCTGCATTAGAGCCCTCAGAGTTGAGCAATTATAGGCCTGTTTCCAATCTCCCATGGTTGGGCAAGGTAATTGAGAGGGTGGTGGCCTCCCAGCTCTAGTTGGTCTTGGAGGAAACTGATTATCTGGACCCATTTCAAACTGGTTTGGATTTCTCGGTGGCTTTCGATACTATTGACCATAGTATCCTTTTGGAACGTCTGAGAGTGTTGGGGATGGGAGGCACTGTTCTACAGTGGTTCCGCTCCTACCTCTCAGACAGATTCCAGATGACGTCGATTGGAGATTGTTGCTCATCAAAATCTGAGCTTAAGTATGGTGTCCTTCAAGGCTCCATACTTTCTCCAATGCTTTTTAACATCTACATGAAACTGCTGGGAGAGATCATCAGGGGATTTGGAGCTGGATGTTACCAGTATGCTGATGACACCCAGATCTACTTCTTCATGTCAACCTCTTCAGGAGCTGGCATATCCTCCCTAAATGCCTGCCTGGAAGCAGTAATGGGCTGGATGAGGGAGAATAAACTAAAGCTGAATCCAGATAAGACAGAGGTACTTATTTTGTGCGGTCTGAACTCTAGAGACGATCTTGATCTACCTGTTCTAGATGGGGTCACACTTCCCCAAAAGGAACAGGTTCGCAGTCTGGGAGTACTTCTGGATTCACACCTCTCCCTGGTTTCTCAGGTTGAGGCAGTGGCCAGGGGTACTTTCTATCACCTTCAGCTGATACGCCAGCTGCGCCCGTTTCTCGAGATCAATGACCTCAAAACAGTGGTACATTTGTTGGTAACCTCCATACTGGACTTCTGTAATGCGCTCTATGTGGGGCTGCCTTTGTACATAGTCCGGAAACTTCAGTTGGTTCAGAATGCAGCAGCCAGGTTGGTCCCTGGGTCATCTTGGAGAGACCATGTTACTCCTCTCTTGATGGAATTATACTGGCTGCCAATAGGTTTTCGGGCAAAATACAAAGTGCTAGTTATAACTTACAAAGCCCTAAACAGCGTAGGCCCTGGATATTTAAGAGAACGTCTTCTTTGCTATGTGCCCCACCACCCTTTGAGGTCTCTTGAGGAGGTCCATCTCCAGCTGCCGCCAACTCGTTTGGTGGCTACACAGAGACGGGTCTTCTCAGCTGCTGCCCCAAGATTGTAGAATGTGCTCCATACTAAGATATGAGCCTCCCTATCTCTGGCAATTTTTAAGAAACTTCTGAAAACAAATCTCTTCAACCAAGTTTTCTCAGCTTTTTAAAACTTCTTTTTAAATTGTTTGGCTATTTAATTGGTGTTTTATGATGTTTGATTTTTAATTATTTTATGCAGTTTATAATTTTTTCTTTTATTATTAATTGATTTTAATGGAGTTTTAATGTAAACCGCCCTGAACCTTTTGGAAGGGCGGTATAAATTTTTTAATAATAAACAAACAAACAAATAAACAAACAAACCTTACTTCTCAGTATAATTCAAGTATAATACTGCTAAAAGCTTTCACATATGGCTACCACTTAGAATTAGATATGTAAAATTCCTCAAGAATACATTTCCAACATGGTACTCTTCTCTCCATGTGTAATGCTATCGTGGAGTGCTCTCCAGAAGCTTCCATATATTGCTATATTCATTGGGAATAGTGATCACTAGAGCTCTTCAGCATCTAGCCCTATAATTGGCTATTGTAAATGAAAATATAGATTCAATGTATGGGTCCCAAATATTGTTTATATACATTCCTCTTAAATTCAATACCCACCTGTGTACAAACATAGGCTGTTTACCACATCTCAGAATATCTTTTACCAATGTGTATCTTGTATATCTTATACCATGTGCCAATGTTTCCTAATAATCTGTTCCACACCATGTGTGTGGGTGTCAAATTATTGGGATGATCATCTTATCTGCAGCATTCTTTTTAGCACTATTACCCAACAGAATGTCTCTTCCTTTAGCTTTATAAAAGTGTTCTTTTATAGACGTTCAGGATATCCTTTTTCTAGGAAATATATTTTGAGAATGTTGGCTTGCCTGCAGAAAGAGTTTAAGAAGTTAAATCATTGCAGTTTGTTCAAAGTCTTAGCATTTGAGCGTAAGAAAGATTCTTTTTCAGAGCACCAGAATGATAACTATCATATTTAAACGAGCTGAAAGTCTTCTATACAAATCCATTACTAAGGTACCTCCCCTCCTTATTCCTAATTTCCACATCCAGAAAGTTAATCTTATCTTTCCCATGAAATATCTGAAATTTGACAGTGGGATGGATATTGTCTAAAAAAAAGTTTTAAAGTTATATAGTTTTGGGCCTGACCATATTTTGAAGATTTTGTCCATATGGAATTGCTAAAATGAAAATACACCTAAATACAATAGCTGGAAAGCGGGGAAATTAAGTTTGTCAGCCCCAGGATAATTATTTTCAGAATCAGTACATTCAATGGAATTAAAGTTCATGATTAACAACTGTTAGCATTATTCAAATAGAAAGCACTTGGTATAACCATATTTAAATGTTGAGAGGCAGTAGTGGTATTATGGCAAATGAGCAGATGTCTTAATTTTGAGAAACAAGAGCAATATATGGTGTGTGTATATATATGTATATATACACAGTGAGTAAGAATGCCCCAGCAAAAATGTGTGTGGTATGGATTTATGAGAGGAATGTATATAAACAATATTTGGGACCAATACATTTAATCTATATTTTCATTTACAAGAGCCAATTTTGGGGCGAGATACTGAAGAGCTCCAGTAATCACTATTCCCAAGGAATTTAGCCATATAGCTTCTGAAAAGCACTCCACTCTACCATTACACATGGAGAAAATATTTATTTTATATTCCCAAAGTGAATATATTGGGAAATATATGTGAACATTTGTGAATATTCACAAATACTTGTGCATATTCAAAGTGAATATTTGGCCCTTCCCAAAGTGGCCCAGGGTGGATTACACTAAAATCAGAAATACATATCTATTAAAATCAGGAACCAATTAAAAGCAGATTAAAATTATAGTTAAAACTAAATATCTTCAAAAGCCAGGATAAAAAGATGGGTCTTTTAAGGCTCTCCTGAAAGCCTCCAGGGGGAAAAATCCTCATATCCATGGGGAGACAACAGCAGAGGGTGGAGGCTCTATCCTAGGCCTCCACCCGATGAACTGGTGGCACCGAAAGATAGACCTGAAGAATAGTACAATGCTGGAAATATATTCTTGAGGGTTTTTACATATCTGATTCTAAGGGGTATAGCTATATGTGGAAGCTTACAGCAGTATTATTCTTGGATTATAATGAGAACTAAGTTATGTTTGAAGTATATACTTGAGAGAATATCAGACTCCTAGGGGAAAGGGTGGGCTCCTAGCCCTTCTTGAACTCCAGAATGACTAGATAAGCACCAAAAAACCCCTAAGAAAATAGCCAGGAAAAGAGATTAGTTTGTCACCTGAGTTGTCATTCTCCTCCTGGCTTGCTGCATTCAGCCAATTCCCTCTTCTGGAGAACGCCTGGCTCCCATACTCAGAAGCAGCTCCTCTTTATCAGCTGCCTTGTCTTTAAATACCCCAGTGCAGAGCTGACAGGGCTTAAAGCCTATTTCCAACCCCAACCCCTTCCTGGCCTTGCTTCCGGTTTCCTGCCACACTCAATTTAGCTGTCTTCCTGGAGCTGTTTCCTGCAGCTTTCCCTGCCTTGTTCTCTCAGCCCCACTAGGATCTGACCAGCCTGGACCATTCCCATCCCCACTGCCCCCTGAAGGGAATGAAAGCCCCACAGGAGAGATGCCAAGCCCTTCTCCAGAATGCACAGGGCCACCCAAGCAACCAGGTAACATGGCATCCTGACAGAATTCTTGACATATTTTTGTATAGACTGCATCGAAGAATTCTTGAAACAACACCACTGAAGAAGGCTGCGAAACAGCCCAAATGCATCTGCTGTACTGTAAAGAACTGCAGGATTTATTTCTCTAAAACAGTTATTTTTACATGGATTTTGTCATACTATAAAGCATCATTGGATATATGTCCCAGAAACAATGGATACATTCATATGAATTTTCTAGATATATCTATGGAGCTCCACTAAAGACAACAAACTGACCTCTATTGCATTGACTCAGAAATAAAGAAACACTCTCTAGACTTTTTTTAGAGAATATTTGTCATGATAGGAATATCTCTCTCTCTCTCTCTCTTAATGTACTTTTTAATATGTGAGTTTAGTAGGATTTTAGCATTTGGGATCAATGCATTGAAATTCATGAAGCGTTTATTATGCAAATTTGATTAAAATGGGTATTTCATGGTTTAAGGTGTCTATGTATTCAGATTGAGATTTTTATTTGGGTTTCTTTTGTACATCATTCTTTAAATGATCAAAGGCCATGCATCTGACACATAACTGTGCAATAAATTTATATATTTTATTTATTTTATATGCCGCCTGACTCCAAAGGCTCTGGCGGTTCACAAAAATAGATTGTCATGCATAACAAACCCCAGGGTCCCAATCTAACACATTATTATGTCTGTTTAAGACCTCATTGATCTCACTAGGCTTATGTGTACATAAGTGTGCTAGACTGCAGCCCAAATAAATCTGCATCAACCTCTGTTATACAAGTGGTCAATGACCAAGTGCTATTGGACACTTAACAGGCATTTAAAGAGGCATCAAAAAGAATAACAGAAAAAGAAAGATGAACAATTAACAGAAAGAAGCAGGACAGTGAGGTGGAACTGCAATCAGTGAGAGAAGGGGTGAAGATGCATGAACAGCAGCAGAAAGTTCAACAAGATTAACAAAAATATTCTAGGGCAAAAATCTCAAATGCAATTACAGTGAAGTCCAATTTAAATCAGTAGGATTTACTTCTATGTACAGTAATGTGTTTATCACTAGGGAATAAGCACATGGGAAGATGTAAGCAGAATCAATCTTACATATTTTTCCAAGTGTCCTGTATCCTTCCCGAAGATTTTTTGTAAATATAGGGATGATAGGCTAAGAAAGGTGGGAGAAAAGTGGCCACAATTAGGGCAGTATTTCAGGCTCTACTTAAAGACCCTGCATTATTATCATAGTGTCCCCAACATGTGTAAAAAGAAAATGGTAGGGGTTGGTAGTTATGACACCTTTAATATCAATTTCCAATAAAACATCCTCTCACCCAAGTTTCTAATTTCATCATCAGTATCACTGCCTTATTTAATAAAGTGGAACTATTATGCCATGTAGCTAATCAAAGTGATTGACAGTGCACTATGATACAAACCTCGTTGGAAGAGATCACTCCCAGATAAGAGGGTTTAGGACTGCAGTTTGAGTCATTACCTCTGAAAATTACAACACTCAACAGAGCAGTTGAAAAATCACATGTGGTAACCTTTCACACAGTCTGAAGGCTCAGTTCACATGATGAGAGGAAGCGTGTATGGGAGCTTTGTGCAGCTGTTTACAATGCTGAGAAACTGAAGTGTTTCCTTCCACCTCAGAATGGGTGATAAGGTTGTTAGGAGGAACAAAAACAGGTCCCCGAGCAATCCCTCACTCCTAAGAGGGAGCACCTAGCCCAGGCCAGCCTGCCCATAAGAAGGCCCTGGAACAGACAGAGTCTGCCCTGATGCTAGTAACCTCAGAACAAAGCTAGCAGACGAAGGAGCCTAGCCATTGCTCTCTATCCTAGAGTGACCCAACCCAGGCACTCTGTCACCCCAAACTCATTTTTTGGATGAAGACTCTAGCTTCCCTGAGACTCAGGGCAAGGCGGCCATAGGCCCTTTCACCCAGTCTCTCAGCTGTACTCCTGATCAGTGCCACTGAGTCATGCCTCACTGGTCATCCAAATCCCCAGAATCAACAAACCAATATCCCTAGAGTCAACACTCTGCCTCCATCCTAAGGAAATCCCAGGTTTATGTCTAACTACCCCCAAACCCATGGTTCTCCACTTGAGATTACCCTCTTTAACCATCAACACATAAGGGCACTGATTTAGCATGCAGCCTTAGCCACACAAAGCATCTCTCAACCTATAAAAATAGCTAACCAAAGTTCCCCCAAACTGGATAGTCTCTGTGATTTTCTAGAGATTGTGACACTCGGCTTCTTCACCCTTGCACCCCAGTTTCTTCACTAAGGATTCAGGTTTCTCTCCCTTCACAATGAGACAGGAAAATATAGGGGGGTTCCCCTTGTCCTTTGTCCTGGGCGTGTGCTCTCCCCCCCCCCCCGCTTTCTGGAGTGTCTGTGCGAGTGAGTGAGTGTCACTAACAGCTAAGTTAGAAAGTTCCTCCTTTCCCCTTGTACTACTGTAACTGCCTGACTCCCAGTAGCCTCCCGTAATCAGCATAGGCCAGTCCTACTGACTTCCTGACTCCCAAGAAGCTGGGTTGTGAAGGCAGGGTTCGGCCCTGGTGTTCCCCTTCCATCGGGTTAGTAGTCACTCTTCCAGGGAGTGAAGAAAGCCATTTCTCTGTACCATTCCTCCACCTCTTATCTCCCAAGACCAGCCAGAGTCACCCTCCATTCTTACCTCTCCCTCCTCTGGAGACCAGGAAGCAGAGTTGGGGCTCTACCCCCAGACCTTTCCTCCTCCACCACCAGTTCTTTTACCTTCTCCACCCTCTTTCTCTCCCCAAACTTTATCAGCTTACCTTCCTTCCTACCCTCAGTCTCCTTGCCAGTTCCCTGACTGGCTCTCCCCTCCTTGTCTCCCCAAGCTCTCTCAAGTTGTCTTCCTCTCTGCCCCTGCTCTTCCACCGGTTCTTTTACCAGCCCTTCCCTCCTCTTGCCCCCAGGTTCCTCCCTGTGTTGTCTCCACTGAGCAGACCACCCACCACCTGTTCCCTGTCCGACTTCCATCCAGTTAGTACTTACATTCATAAACAGAGGTAAAGCATTGTGCCCAGGTTTACCTCCCTCTGGGTGCCTGTGTCATGTAGGAATTCTCTTGTCAAGATTCTAGTCAAGTATCCTACTTTGTACTCAAGTAACGCGGTTTATTTTATTTGGATTCAAGTTTGTGGTTGTGACTTTCTTGGGAAACTGCCAACATTCCCACAAGTAGGAGCAAGAAAGTCTCCACATAACAAGGACAAGGGAGGCTTTGCAGTGCCTTACCCATACCCTTGATGAGAAAAAGGAGCAGAAGGTGCTCTTGTCACCATTACTGCTGCAGCCCCACACCAAGCCATATTTCTCAGCAGCAGTGCTGATCTTCTTTTAAACCAGCCAGGGATGGCCCTTCCATAAATTAAGGTAAAGTGGTCTCTTCAAGCAGCAGATTATTGGCATGCCAGCAGGGAGACATGATGTCCCCTCTACTGCCCACCATCAGAGCACTTAGAGTGTACTCTCTTTCAGCATTGCATTTTGCTCCAGTCACATTTTTGCTCTCTTTCAAAATTGCATTTTGCTCCAGTCGCAGAATATGAACGAACCTCTGATGTCCACTCAATTAATTTTAGATTCCGCTCAGGTTGAATTAGGAAGGCCCCACTCTGAATGCATGTGCACACACAGTGCCTTGATATTGCTGCTCAGAACAAAACTCATTCCACTCAGAGATGAAAAAAAATTAGAGAGACCACTGATCTTGCCCCCACCCCAATAATCTGCCACTTGAGGTGACTGCTTGAGGCTACTGCCATCATTTGACCCCATGTGGTCCTTCATTTTCTTCATTGGACTCTAGAGCGCATCTGCATTACTCTCAACATTTCTTCCACTTCCTCCTCCTTTTCATTCAAGCCCAGTGCTGTGTGAGGGAGAGAGTGCATGCTGAGTCAAGTAGCAATGGATGTCACCACAAAGGAGGAGGTGAAAGTGGAGGGGTACACATATGCCTGCCCATGCACCATGTCAAAAACCACTGCTTTTGCTTCAGAAGAAAAATAAAGTGGAGGTGTATGTGCTTAAACATTAAAGAGGGGGTGGCTTTGGGACCCTGCCTCAGGCACACTTGGGTCAGTACTGAAAACAGCCATAAGTGGTTTGCTTCAGCAACAGCAAAGGTGGCTGCTGCTTAAACAAATGAGGATGTGCAGCTTTAAATGAGGACATGTGTCTTTAAAAAGATAGCTGCATCTCTAAGGAAGTTGGGTTGGAGCAGGGCAGCAGTGGCACTTCAGGTCCTTGTGCACTCTTTTTGGCTTTGATAGAGAAGCACAAGACAATGTTAAGTCATTCTCACTGGTGGAAGGTAGTCGCCCAGCCCCCATCCTTCTCATAATTCCAAACAGCCAGAGGAATATCTTTAGTCATGTGTTACTATGTGAACTGAGCCTTAGGGAACAGCACTTAGGAAAATATATACTTGAGCTCAATTTATTTTTAAAATGCTGCTTATAAATTATTTTCAAAGATACAATATTTTCATTCCAATGTACATTGATAGTGGAAACAAAACAATCTCCAAAGGAAGCTTACAGAGGTCTTGTGTGACTGAAGACAACAAGTTAAATCATAAAGCTCCCTGAGATATTCAAGAAAATACCTCCAAATATAAAAGAGCATGCCTAAATGCTAACTATTTTTGAACTATTTTTTGTTTTCCCCACAAAACAGTTATACATACACACCCCATTATTTCTTAAATTTAGTACATTTTTAAATAAATTCAGTACATTTAAAAAAATTATATACATTAAATTTAAATTATACACATTTTAAAATTATGGCTTATTTCTGCCATAAATTGCATACAGAACAGCTTAACAATTCATAGAACATCTAAACAATCATGAAAAACCTAAAACAGCAGATAAACAATCAATCCTGATTAAATTAATGGCTGACATCTAGACTAAGTTACAGAATAGTACTAAGCATCTACTGTAAAGGACTACTCGATTTCGATAGGACTGCCATCAAGTAATTTAGTCAGAATGTCAGCCAAAGTAAATGCCAGACAACATAATACTGTAATCAAATAAAGCAGTAAAATAAACTAATATCTATAAGTCAAAATAAACAGGCCAAATTTTTGTGTGTGTCCCATTGATTTCAGTGGCTGATACCTTCACTTACAGAGTGCACACACATTTGCTGCATTCCACAACAAAGCAGGGACAGTTGCATAGGAGGCCGATATCTGTGAATCTCCCTTTCCTTTTAAAGTGTTCTGTGATCCCAAAAATGATTTCCTGAGGGCTGTGCAACCCTTAAGGACATCTTTTCAAGGATGACAGGAAGGAGAGATCGGCCTCCTTCCCGTGTGAGCAGTGCACCCACACTGCTTTACTCTGGAATTCAGCAAGTGCATGTGTGCTTCCTTTGCTGCACATTCACTTTATAAGTCAGGATCCAGCCAGTGTATGGATCAATAGGAAATTTGCAGCTGCCCAAGTTAACTACGTTTTTGCAAGCTGAAACTTAAAACATAAAATGAGCTCTTACCATAGAGAATGAGCATAATTCTCTATTTAATGTATACAAACTCTGACTCTTAGTTCTTCCAAAGACCCCCACAAGGTAGCATATAATTAATAACATTTTAAATACTAACAAAAGCAATACAAAAGTTGTAAGAACTGAAGTCAGTTGCACAACTTTACAATATTCTTTCCGCTATTATAGAGCATAAATCCAGCCAAAAATCGGCACTAGCTGTACCCATTAAAAGAACTACAATTCCCATCATTGACCCACCAGCTTGGGTTTTAAGGGCTTTAAACAAAAAATGTACCTTTTAAAACAAAAGCCATGGTTGGAGGCAGTGGCTAGAAGTCTCCAGAAGTTGACACAGTGCTGCAGTCCTCAGGTCCAGGTAAAGGATAGAAATGGAGAGAGGACAGTTGGGAGAAAGAAGGGTCTGACAAAATGTCAGAAATATTATGTTCTGATCGACCAACAGTTTTGGGGGGCCATGTCAGCCCTCCCAACAATTTCTCTGTTGCATCAAATCAGATTGGATCTGACATTTTTCGCCATGTGTCTCCCTAAAATTTTTTTAAAAAATCTTCATTTTCTCCAATCTAAATCAGTGGAACCCCTCTGACCTGCTTCAAAAGTGGCCCCTTGGTATACGGAAGACCTACGGGGGCTGGGCTGAAGCGGCAAGGTAGGCGACAGGAGTGCAAGTGGAGAAAGACTCGACTCGAATCCAACAGATTATGACATGGAGCACATCTAAAGATCTATGCTCAGGCGATACGTGCTGCAAAGAAGCAGTTCTTTTCTGCCCGTATTGCCTCTGTGAGTTCACATCCGGCGGAGTTGTTCAGGGTTTTGAGGGGACTAGTATCTGCCCCCTCTCCCTTGAACCAGAATTTGGAATAATCAGTTACCCACTGTGATGCGTTTAAAGAATTTTTCGCAGATAAAATCTCTCGGATTCAGGCTGACTTAGATGGAGACTCCGCAATTAATTTGATGTCTCAACTGGAGGTGTCCAACTATTCCTCTTATGTGATTCGACTGGATCAGTTTCAGTTTGTGACTCCTGAGGATGTGGACAAGCTGCTTGGGGTGATGAGGCCTACCACCTGTTCTCTTGACCCTTGTCCAACATGACTTGTTCAATCTAGCAGGGAGGCTGTTGTAGGCGGCCTGGTGGAAATCATAAATGCTTCTCAGAGGGAGGGCAGGGTGCCTCCTTGTCTTAAGGAGGCGATTATTAGAGCTCTTCTAAAGAAGCCTGCATTAGAGCCCTCAGAGTTGAGCAATTATAGGCCTGTTTCCAATCTCCCATGGTTGGGCAAGGTAATTGAGAGGGTGGTGGCCTCCCAGCTCTAGTCGGTTTTGGAGGAAACTGATTATCTGGACCCATTTCAAACTGGTTTTCAGGCAGGCTATGGGGTGGAGACTGCCTTGGTTGGCCTGATGGATGATCTCCAATTGGGAATTGACAGAGGAAGTGTGACTCTGTTGGTCCTTTTGGATTTCTTGGTGGCTTTCAATACTATTGACCATAGTATCCTTTTGGAACGTCTGAGAGTGTTGGTGGTGGGAGGCACTGTTCTACAGTGGTTCCGCTCCTACCTCTCGGACAGATTCCAGATGGTGTAGATTGGAGATTGTTGCTCTTCAAAATCTGAGCTTAAGTATGGTGTCCTTCAAGGCTCCATACTTTCTCCAATGCTTTTTAACATCTACATGAAACTGCTGGGAGAGATCATCAGGGGATTTGGAGCTGGATGTTACCAGTATGCTGATGACACCCAGATCTACATCTTCATGTCAACCTCTTCAGGAGCTGGCATATCCTCCCTAAATGCCTGCCCGGAAGCAGTAATGGGCTGGATGAGGGAGAATAAACTGAAGCTGAATCCAGATTAGACAGAGGTACTTATTGTGTGCGGTCTGAACTCTAGAGACGATCTTGATCTACCTGTTCTAGATGGGGTCATACTTCCCCAAAGGAACAGGTTCGCAGCCTTGGAGTACTTCTGGATTCACACCTCTCCCTGGTTTCTCAGGCTGAGGCAGTGGCCAGGGGTACTTTCTATCAGCTTTAGCTGATACGCCAGCTGCGCCCGTTTCTCGAGATCAATGACCTCAAAACAGTGGTACATTTGTTGGTAACCTCCATACTGGACTTCTGTAATGCGATCTATGTGGCGCTGCCTTTGCACATAGTCCGGAAACATCAGTTGGTTCAGAATGCAGCAGCCAGGTTGGTCTCTGGGTCATCTTGGAGAGACCACATTACTCCTCTCTTGATGGAATTATACTGGCTGCCAATAGGTTTCCGGGCAAAATACAAAGTGCTAGTTATAACTTACAAAGCCCTAAACAGCTTAGGCCCTGGATATTTAAGAGAACGTCTTTTTCGTTATATGCCCCACCACCCTTTGAGGTCTCTTGAGGAGGTCCATCTCCAGCTGCCGCCAACTCGTTTGGTGGCTACACAGAGACGGGCCTTCTCAGCTCCTGCCCCAAGATTGTAGAACGCGCTCCCTACTAAGATACGAGCCTCCCTATCTCTGGCAATTTTTAAGAAACTTCTGAAAACAAATCTCTTCAACCAAGCTTTCTCAGCTTTTTAAAACTTCTTTTTAAATTGTTTGTCTATTTAATTGGTGTTTTATAATGTTTTGATTGTTAATTATTTTATGCAGCTTTACAATTTCTGTTTTAATTGTTAATTGAGTTTAATGGTGTTTTAATGTAAACCTCCCTGAACCTTTTGGAAGGGCGGTATAAAAATTAAAATAAATAAATCTATATATATATATATATATATTTCTCCTGGGTGTGCCCAGGAGAAATGCGTTCCGGCAGCCCAGCTGATTGGCTGGGCTGCTGGGGCGCCTGATTGGTCCTGGCGCACCCAGGACAATGGCAGCGGCGGCCATGGCCGGGGAGCCAGGCGGGTCCGGCCGCGGAATCGAGGCGGCGGGCCTGGCCGGGCCCGGCCGCGGAGGCGCGGTGGGCCTGGCCGGGCCCGGCCACGGTGGCATTCTTGGGCCCGGCGGCGGCGGCGGGGGCACCCTCGGGCCCGGCGGCGGCGGGGGCACCCTCGGGCCCGGCGGCGGCGGCGGGGGCACCCTCGCTCCCGGCGGCGGCACTCTCGGGCCTGGCCGTGGAGGTAAGGCGGCGGGCCCAGCCGCAGCGCAGGCGGTGGAGGGCCCGGCCACAATAGAGGCACAGATGCTCTGTGCCCGGGCCCACTAGTAAATAAATAAACTACAAGTGCTGGTCTTTGACTGGACTTACATTCTATATTAGATGGAGGACTCTCTTAAAATCAGCAAAATGTAAAAATGCCTTACTCCAGCTAGGCTGTACTCACTGATATTAGAGATTGAGCTTTATCAGTATTCAAAATCCACAACAAGCCATAGAGGGGTTTTTTGTTACCTCTATGTCCCTGCCTAATGGTTATTAATGTCAAACAGAGGTCAAACATTTGACATTAAAAGATCTGTTTATTCGTTTTAAAGATCAATCCTTTTCACATTAGATATTTCTCCTTCTGTTCCCAAATTTTATATCAGTTGACCATTCTTTCTAAAGCAACAGCTTCTATACATTTGGCAACTGTCCCAAAGCTACATTGTCTCCACTATTGGTGGTTTCAACATGAACTTTCTTGTAGATGAATTTTCCCATTGCAGAATAAATACAAACAACCTGCATTTCTTACCAAACCTAAATAAGTAGTTGGAGCTTCTATGGATCTTGTTATAGGATTGTTCTTGATCCACTACATGTAGATTTCCATTTGGACACACCACAAACATAAAAAACGTATGACACATGTATGGTACTTACCACTTTTGCATCTCTGGCCACGTGAGCAAAGCCCAACCGACCACCCCAAACGAGGCTGTAGTTCTCATCACTAAAGAAGGCTTCTCGGGCTCCACCTGGCAAAACTCCTAATAAGTTCCCTTTTTTCAGAATTTCAACACATCCCATTCTCCCATCATTTGTAAGACCATGGACATTATAAAACAGATTTATACCTGTATCAGATAGAAACAATTTAAGTTATAGTCTTATTTATTTATTTATTACATTTTATATCCTGCTCTTCCTCCAAGGAGCCCAGAGTACTACATACTTAGTTTTCTCATCACAACAACCCTGTGAAGTAGGTTAGGCTGAGAGAGAAGTGACTGGCCCAGAGTCACCTAGCTAGTATCATGGCTGGATGGGTTATTGTCTGAAAATAAGCTGCATATAAAGTGTACATTTTGAGTACTGTATCTGAAGGTCAAATTAGGTGTCTCCACTGCCGATGCCAACAACAGCCAAAAAAAGGAGGGAATGTGGTCTGGCTGGAGCAAGCAGGGGGACCAGCAAAAATTCCAAACTCTTGTTTTAGCACTGACTTGAAAAGTCAGGTTGCTTGCCTCAACAGCATTTGTCGGAACACTACTTCCATCAAGTGGTGATGTGTGGTAAGACAATGAATTACCATATTTACCTGAATTGAAGACAAGTCTAAATTTAAGACAATCCCCTCCAAAACCAACAACAGCAACAAAAAGAGGGAGAGTAGTGTTTATACGAGTATTTACCTGAAAAAGAACTCTGGATTTAAGATGCCCCCTGACTTTTAATATCAAAGAAATCAATCACTTAGAAAAAAAATAAATCGTGGATTCTAGATAGGTAATTACTTCTAGGCATGCCACATAGAGCTAACAATGCCTAGAGTCCATTGCCAATTATGAGACCTTGTGCATGCCCACTTAGCTGACCTCTCTACAGACAGTGAGCTAACATTTCTAAGGCAGAACTCCCCTCCCCTTACACTGATCTAGATGGACCAATGGTCTGATTCAATACAAAGCAGCTTCCTAGGTAGTAATTAATCATTAATACAGTCTTGCACAATACAGTAAAAGGTCTTCCACCAATTATACATGTATCACCTATATCAAGAGCTTCCAGAGTCAAGAATATGTTCTGTTATTTAAGTATTAAAATATGTTGCTACCGTTCAAAAAAAATTTAAGATGATGTTTCATGGATGTGGATAAATCAGGAAAATGTTATTGTGCTCTATGCTCCAAGCAATGTTTTCCAATTGAAACCGGATTTGCAAGCCCAGTAATCAAGAGGTGGTCTGGTAGCAAGTGTGCTCCAAGCTCAGAAACTCTGGCTTGGTGAAATGCTCTAAAATGCAGACAAGAAAGAGCAAGATTTTACACAAAAAAGACAAAACTAAGAGAAGCATTGGAGGGGGAGAGTTAAGAGAGGCCAAAGCTATTGTGACACAAGAGAAACAAAGCTCTTGAAACACATTTGTGTCTCAATGGAGGGATCCATCATTTCAT
Organism: Hemicordylus capensis; assembly: GCF_027244095.1. Lineage (NCBI taxonomy): Eukaryota > Metazoa > Chordata > Lepidosauria > Squamata > Cordylidae > Hemicordylus > Hemicordylus capensis. Next base: position 259,947,254 of record NC_069660.1, read on the forward strand.
ACAGTTTGCTAAGCAGGGTCACCCTGGTTGCATCTGAATGGGAGAACACATATGTGAGCACTGTAAGATATTCCCCTCAGGGACTGTAGCTGCTCTGCTTGCATGCAGACGGCCCCAGATTCCCTCCCTGTCAGCTCCAAGATAGGGCTGAGAAAAATTCCTGCCTGCAACTTTGGAGAAGCCACTGCCAGTCTAGGTAGACAATCGTAGATGGACCAATGGTCTGACTCAGTATATGGCAGCTTCCTATGACATATATTTGTTTAATCAAGAAGTAAGGTTTGGAAAATGCCATCCTTTAAAGTGTGAGGGTACAAAGGATTCAGATAAAACAGAAAGGGACAGAGCAGAACCACATAAAGAACAGACAGAAGGCTGTGCCAGCCGGTCAAAGAGTCAAAAGAAAGATAGCATACACCAGGGAAGAGATTCAGTGTACAGGTGCTTATATGCCAGTGCCAGAAGCCTCCAAGCCAAGATGTGTGAGCTGGAGTGCTTGGTTGCTAACACAGAAATAGATATAGTGGGCATAACAGAAACATGGTGGAACAGTTAGAACCAATGGGACACTGTTATCCCTGGATGCAAACTCTATAGAAAGGACAGGGAGTGGTGCCTTGGAGATGGAGTAGCACTGTATGTTAAAGAAGGGATAGAATCTAACAAGGTAGAAAACGTAGGAGGACCAGAGTCCTCCACAGAAACTCTGTGGGTGACAATACAAAGTCTGAAAGGAAATGTGCTACTGGGGACATGCTATCACCTTCTGGATCAAAAAGCTGACAGCTGCAGGAGGAAATCAGGGAGGCGTCAAGGAGAGGCAGGGCAGTAATAATGGGTGACTTCAATTATCCACACCCACACATAGATTGGGTAAATTCACAGTCAAGTAATGACAAAGAGGTCAAATTCCTAGATACACTGAATGACCGTGCCCTAGAACAATTGGTCTTGTAACCAACCAGAGAAAAGGCAACCTTGGACTTAATTCTGAGTGGCACCCAGGACCTAGTGTGTGATGTCAGTGTCATCAACCCTTTAGGGAACAGTGACCATAGTGTAATCAAATTCAGCATATATGCAGGGAGAGAATCACCAAGGAAGTCTAACACAGAAATTTTGAATTTCAGAAGAAGAAACTTCTCCAAAATGAGGAGTATGGTGAAAAGAAAGCTGAAAGGGAAAATCAGGAGAGTCACTTCACTCCATATTGCATGGAATTTACTTAAAACCACAATAATAGAAGCCCAGTTAGATTGTGTACCCAAAAGGAGGAAGGTACCACTAAGTCCAGGAGGATGCCAGCATGGCTAACAGGTAATGTCAAGGAAGCCATAAAAGGGAAGAAGACTTCCTTCTGAAATTGGAAGGCCTGTCCAAATGAAGAGAACAGAAAGGAACACAAACTCTGGCAAAAGAAATGCAAGGTGACAATAAGGGAGACAAAAAGAGAGTTTGAGGAACACTTAGCTAAAAGCATCAAGGGGGATAACAAAAACTTCTATAATACATCAGAAGCAGGAAATCTGCCAGGGAGGTGGTCGGACAATGTTTGACAATGAGGGAGTGAAAGGGATTATTAAGGAGGATATGGAGATTGCAGAGAAGCTAAATGAGATCTTTGCGTCCGTCTTCACGGCAGAGGATACTGAGCATATACTTGATCCTGAACCAGGCTTTTCGGGGATGGAGGCTAAAGAGCTGAGTCAGATAGAAGTGACAAGAGATTATGTTCTAAACTGTCTGGAAAAAATGAAAACTAGCAAATCACCAGGGCCGGATGGCATCCATCCAAAAGTCCTCAAAGAATTCAAACGTGAAATTGCCAACCTCCTTGCTAAAATATATAAATTATCCCTGAAATCAGGCTCTGTACCAGAGGACTGGAAAGTAGCCAATGTAACACTGATCTTCAAAAAGGGATCTAGGGGCGATCCGGGAAAATACAGGCCAGTTAGCTTAACGTCTGTTCCAGGCAAATTGATGGAAAGTATCCTCACGGATAAAATTGTAAAGCACATAGAAGAACAGGCCCTGCTGAGAGAGAACCAGCATGGCTTCTGCAAAGGTAAATCTTGCCTCACAAACCTTTTGGAGTTCTTTGAGGGTGCCAACAAGTGTGTGGACCAAGGTGATCCAGTTGACATAGTATACCTGGACTTCCAAAAAGCTTTTGACAAAGTTCCTCATCAAAGACTCCTGAGGAAACTTAGAGGTCTTGGGATAAGGGGACGAGTACATGTGTGGATTGCTAACTGGTTGAAGGACAGGAAACAGAGGGTAGGGATAAATGGAGAGTTTTCTCAAATGGAGGGAAGAAAGAAGTGGGGTCCCCCAGGGATCCAGATTGGGACCGGTGCTTTTTAATTTATTCATAAATGTTCTAGAAGTAGGGGTAAGCAGCGAGGTGGCCAGATTTGCATATGACACAAAACTACATGGGGTAGTGAAATCCAGAACAGATCTCTCCAAACTGGGTGAATGGGCAACAAAATTGTAAATGTGGTTCAGTGTTGGCAAGTGTAACGTGATGCACATTGGGACGGTAAACCCCAACTTCAAGTATACGTTGGTGGGATCTGAGCTGTCAGTGAATGACCAGGAGAAGGATTTTGGGGTCGTGGTAGACAGCTCATTGAAAGTTTCTACTCAGTGTGTGGCAGCTGTGAAAAAGGTCAATTCCATGCTAGGGATCATTAGGAAGGGGATTAAAAATAAAACTGCTCATATTATAATGCCCTTCTACAAAACTATGGTGTGGTCACACCTGGAGTACTGCATACAATTCTGGTCACCACATCTCAAAAACAACATTGTAGACCTGGAAAAGGTGCAGGAGAGGGCAACCAAGATGATCTAGATGCCAAGAGCACCTTTCTTATGAGGCAAGGCTACAACACCTGGGGATATTTCGTTTAGAAAAAGGACAACTGCGGGGAGACATGATAGATAGTACTATAAAATCATGCATAGTGTGGAGAAAAAGGATAGAGAGAAATTCTTCTTCCTCTCACATAACACTAGAACCAGAGGTCAAACCATGAAATTGATAGCCAGGAAATTTAGGACCAGAATACGAAGGTACTTTTTCACACAACGCATAATCAACTTGTGGTATTCTCTGCCACAAGTTGTGGTGACAGCCAACAACCTGGATGGCTTTAAAAGGTGTTTGGATAACTTAATGGAGGAGAGGTCTATCAATGGCTACTAGTTGGAGGGCTATAGGCCACCTCCAGCCTCGAAGGCAGGATGCCTCTGAGTACCAGTTGCAGGGGAGTAACAGCAAGAGAGAGGGCATGCCCGAAACTCCTGCCTGTAGGCTTCCAAAGGCATCTGGTGGGCCACTGTGTGAAACAGGATGCTGGACTAGATGGGCCTTGGGCCTGATCCAGCAGGGCTGTTCTTATGTTTATGTTCTTAAGTAAGAGCAGAAAATGCATGCCTGAAGCAGTATATGCACTTATCTTGTTCATCAGTCACTTGAAGTAACTAATTGAATAATTCAATGGCTTGTTGCCAAAACACTTGGTCTGTTTTATAGGCATGAGAGGACAGACTTGACACCTACACAGAAAGTCATGGAACACTGGAACAACCTATATATACCCTATATTACAGACAAACTCTGGGCCTTGAACATACTCATTCAATGTTGACCACTGTTGACCTTTATGAAGACCTTAAAAACACATATTTTTAATCAGGCTTTTGGTACTTTTATTTATCCATCTTTTCTTTGTTTGTTTTAATTATTTTTAGTTGTTTTCATTAGTATAGAAATGTAACGAATAAATAAATCTGAACATGCCTTGGTAACTGTAGAAGCCAAACACAGCCAAGGCAATGACAATTGCAACCAGTTTGGGAACTTGACTGGGAATGTCTTCAGTGTCCCAGCTTGACACTTAAGACTATAGTTTGCTCTAGGCCAGGCCAGAAGTTAATTATTTTGAGTCAACATATATCCAGGGAGTTCTAGACTTGTCAAGTATACCCAGATGCTGTATTTCAGGACTGACCTTTAACATATTTTGACATTTTATTTAAGGCATAAAGTATTTCTTGCTTTAAAGCTTTGTAGTACGCAAGCATGCTCTCTAATATTAAAAGTACATTTTACCTGGAATTTTGGAAAAATTGTAATCAACCACTGTGTGGCAGAGTCTGCCTGTCTGTAAATAGAGTCTAGATACAAAATAGAAATAGTCCAGCGGAAAAGCTCCATGGTAACACACAATAAGTCCTGGTCCTTCTGGTACTTTATTCATCCCATGCACCTCATAGCCTGTTCAAAGAAAAAAAATAAGCAGAAAACACAATTTTAAAAACATTTTTTTAATATAATCAAACCCTTACCTAAAGAGTAACATCACGGAACAGAAGAAATTGCAACCAGTGTCACATTAGTACAGTTACTAACTTCAAGGACGAACTCCAAATTAATTTGTGTCTCCTGTATCCTACCATATTGAGCCCTCTAATATTATTGCAGGCCTTCCCTTTCCTATCTGTGACCCACATCAATCAATACTGATATGAGGTGAGATTGTAGCACAGTGGCAGAGCATCTGCTTTGCATGCAGAAGGTCCCACATTCAACCCCTGGCATTTCTGGTTCGGGCTGGGAAAGACTCCTGCCTGAAACTTTAAAGAGCTGCTACCAGTCAGTGTAAGCCACCTAATGGCACAGTGAGGAAGTAACTTGCCTAGGGAGCAAGAAGTTGCTGGTTCGAATCCCTGCTGGTATGTTTCCCAGACTATGGGAAACACCTGTATCGGGCAGCAGCAATATAGGAAGATGCTGAAGGGCATCATCTCATATTGCACGGGAGATGGCAATGGTAAACCCCTCCTGTATTCTATTAAAAAAAAAAAAAAAACCACATGGCTCTGTGGTCGCCAGGAGTTGACACTGACTCGATGGCACAACTTTACTTTACCAGTCAGTGTAGACAATACTGAGCGATATAGACCCATTGGTCTGACTTCGCACAAGGCAATGTCTTATGTTACCACGGCTTCTTCTCCTAAAATGTATGAATCTGATTGATGCTCATTGTCTGTTGCAGCAATCTGGAGCAATTCTTAATCTCTTATCCCAAGGTATCTTTAATTTTGATACTGTGTGAAGCTGAACTAATTTCCTTACCAAAGGCCCTACATACATATTGCACTAGGAATCCAAAAGTAATGTCATTTATTTTGTGTTTTAAAAAATGTGTCTTTTACTTCCATGGTTGTCAGAATAATTATCAAATTAGTCTGTAGCCCATAACTACCATAGAAGAATACTATTGGGGTGGGGCGTGGGGGGGAATACTGTAGTATGTATCCTTCTGTTCATATACAGCCAGCATAGAACCATAAAGTAAGGCAGCAGTAAGCCTCCTGACTAGCATTAGTAGCAGGATGGTAAAGCCTCATAAAGCATTCTGAAGCACAATGCACACCAATGTTTGACTAATTACTACTCATTATTCATGCATACTGTTCATGTAGTATCAGCTACTAAGGGCATGTCCAGAGCTGAATGTTCTGCTTGATGTGCTGAGCTGAATGAGAGTTTAAGAGTTTAATTTGTGAAATTTAGTGCAAGAATATTATTTGATTGTGTAATAATTTGACACAGGAAATTATTTATAAATGTCAATAGCTCAGCAACTTGGTTAGGTAAAATAAGGAGGATATAGTGACTATGAGTATGACCCATGAGTTATGAAGTTCAAATATCAAGTCAGAAACTCATTGGCTCCATGAAGGTCTAACACTAAAACATGATTTAGCATTATGTGCACAGAGGGAGAGAGATGATCCTTTCCTCTCTTTCCTTTGTGTGTGAGGGTAGGGGACTAAAAGCTTCCACTTTCAGTTCAGAATAAGCCACAATTTCTTGTAATGTTCAAACTTGGGAAACTTTGCTTTACTCTAAGCATCTGGTTCACAAGCCAGGTTCTGAAACCATGGGTTGATCCCAGTTTCAGATCCTGGCCTGGATCTGAAACTGGGATCAACCCATGGCTTCAGAACCTGGCTTGTGAACCATCTGTGATCAGAATAAAACAATTCTCTGAGTTCATACATAATAGGAAACTGTGGCTTATTCAAAACCAAAAGTGAATACTTTACAACCCTCTCCCCAGACAAGGAGGGGGTCACATCAACTTGCTTTGTAATTGGAAACCTTGATTTAGCATTATGTCTGCAAGCAGTTAAGCCACTTCTCTCAAATGCACTCACTGTATCCTTGCAAAATAATACTAATAGTACCTGCCCAGTTTCAAGGGCTGTGTAAGAATTCCTGCAGCAATATACGTGGAACTCTTGAAATGTGCTATATAAATTCTAAGTATTATTATTAAAATCTATTTTACAAACAGAACTAACATAAATACAGTTATTCATGTGCTCTAATATGCAATTCTAAAGACAAAAATTATGCTTACCATGCCACACTATGCCATATATGTCCCAAAGATAAGATACTGCTCTCCTTCCAGTATTCCATGATTTACCAAGATAATCTCCCTTTAAATTACTCATTATTTTGTAAATATGCAGGAGAAGAGTAGAAAGATAAATAAAGCCAAGCAAAATTAGAACAGGCGAAAAAAGCATTATGAAGGGTATTAATACCCATAGATATGCTTTATAGTCTGTGAAAATCCCCAGGTAATGATCTGGACAAATCCATTCTTTCAACAGGCTGGTCAGCCAGGTCACAGATTCCTCCCCAGAAGAGTAAGATTCACTTAGGCTGATCATCTTCTGTTTAAAAGTGAAAAAACACAACTCTACGAAGAAAGCAGTTTCTTAGTTTCGAACCTAGATGTAGAAAAGACACTTTGTTTTAATGTAGTGTATTTGTTACAGCAATACTTGCATTCCCAGAAAAGTTTGGGTTCCCTTCAAGTGGCTTTAATTGAAATTGTGTGTTCTTAAGTGTTGGCATCCAGGATTCAAAGTGAATGCTGATTTAATACATGGTGTGATCATCCATATCATACTTCAGGAATTTCCAGCTTTGGGTCCTGATAGTATTTGAGCTACATCTCCCTGCACAAAGGCTGCTATGGCTGGGGTGATGGAAGTTGAAGTCCAACAACATCTAGGGACTCAAGATTGTGAATTCCATCATGTATTGTGAATACATAATGCAAAGTCTCATGAGAAACACTTGGTTTGTATGCATTCTATTCAAGGGGACAGGGCTGGCTGGATATTGTTGAAGGGGTGGGTTGAACAGGCAGGTTCATTGTGAGCGAAAGAGACTGTACTCATGGTATATTTTAGATACATTTTTTAAAACTTGATCACCTTTGCAGCTGGTGGATCTAAGCGAGTTTGTTGTACAGCTAACATTGGCTACAGTTTCATTTTGTGTGTAAAGCTTATCACTAAATATTGGATTTATCTTCTAAGCTTTCTTTGAATAATACGGGCAGTCTGGTATAGGCTGGATTAAAACACTATTTTATTTATTTATTTATTTAAGTACATTTATATAACTACCACCCCGTACAAAAAGTCCCTGGGCAGTTAACATAACATGAAACCTTGGTGTTAGATTACTGTCTAACTCAGTCTGGTATAGGCTGGGTTCAGACGTAACACCAAACTTCAATTTGTGCCAACTATAGTTAAGAAAGCACACTGTGGTTTGACCTTCTAGATATACACGGGGATGGCAAATCATGGAGGTTTTTGTCTGCTTTTAAAAATCACAGATAACTGTGTTGGTCCATTACCAAAAAAAACCCTCTCAAACTACAATCAAGGACTAAACAATAATGCAAAGTCTTGGGCAACAAACTTTCAGATTTTCAAAACTCTTCAACAAGCTGGATGTTAAGCAAAGCAGAGATGGATGAGACAGAGGGCTGAGGGTAGTCTAATTGCCCCAGAGTCTACAGTTTATGGTTTCATGTCTTAATATGGAATACAGAAGTTATGCAGATTTAAGATGATTAGCTTCTCTAGGATTTCAGGGCTTCTGGGCCAAAGACAGAATTTCTAGGAAATATAAAATCTAGAAATCATTGGCCCGACTTCCCATACTGCTTTTATTTCCCATCTGCTCAGGACTCAGTTTCATTAATTAATTCCTGCCTCCATGATGCAGCAGCTTCCTCAGGTGCAGCAGCCTCTTGAAGCAGAGCAATGCTCCTAACTGTCGTTTACCAGCGGTCTACAAATTCAGACATAATACGGAGGTCTGCCCTCCACCCCTGCTACAATGCCATGCATTGCTTCCTTTCCAAGTATTGCTTTTGTTCAGTCTCTCGCTTTCCCTCTCGGTCCTCGCTCTCTCACGCACATACACGCCTTGCTTTTCTCTGCTTCCCGCGTCTCTCGAGTCACGCTGCCTACCCGCTTATGTCCTCACACCCCGACTTCAAAATCTGGGGCTCCGACTCGTGCGTCAGCCATCAAACGATTTCCCCCCAAATCTCATCTTGGCCCTTTCTGGTCCCTGCGGGGGTGCAGATCTCGCGGGAGACAACAGGCGGCTAAAGCGAATCAGGTGCCGGGCGAGGGGTTTGCAACCCTCCCGTATTCCGCGCAGATTCATTTCAGGCCGCAATGCAGTGACATGTTTCACGTCGTCGTCTGGTTGGAGGACACGTTTTGACGTCTTTTCTTCAAAAGAGAAGGAGGAGTAGCAGTGCCTTCTCCTGCAACTTGTCGTGGCGTTTCATTCTTCTGCTTTACACTGTATAAGAAGGACAAATATAAGCCCTCATGAACCCATTAACCTCATGTTCCAAAGGAACCCTTTGTTTAAAAGATGGCCAGTGGACTGCTGGGATGTACCACTGCAGATCGCAGGTGACGGTTTCTCATGTTCGAATACTCACAGGCTAATGAACTCTGCATAAAAGACGGATGTCGAGAAAACGGGAGCCTAGCTGGCTGTGTTCCTATTAATACAGCTGCCTCAGAAAGAAAGACTTCGTGATAAAAGCATAACGCTTTTATATATATATATATATATATATATATATATATATATATATATATACACACACACACACACACACACATATATATATATATATATATATATATATATATATATATATAAAGCGTTATGCTTTTATCACGAAGTCTTTCTTTCTGAGGCAGCTGTATTAATAGGAACACAGCCAGCTAGGCTCCCGTTTATATATATATATATATATATATATATATATATATATATATATATATATATATAAGGTACCCTATGCAGCTCAAATTAAGATGCATCATTCTTAATTTCGTACGTAATGGCCAAACCAGATGTGACGTTTAATGCATTAGTGGTAAGCGACTTAGTTTTTCTGTAGTCAATAACGGCAGTGGGAATGTGTGTGGCTCAGGATCCCGCAGCCCAACACAGCCCGCGGCTATTGGCATAGATTGGCCCTAATCTGTGTTCTGTAAATCTTACTTATTGGACTTACACATGCAGAAAAATGAGTGGGATGAAAAAGAGGTGTATTGGTCTGCGTTATTTCAGACTAGAGTTGCAAACAGAAACCAAGCATACTTCGCCCAGCGGTTTTTGCAGGGAGTTTAACAGACTGGAGGGGAGCATTTAGAACTGTGCTGTTTTGCCTGCACTCTTACTACCTCAGATTCTGTTGTCTAGAAAAGCGGTATTTAAATAGTAGTTGTTGTCTTTGAGCATGTGCAAACGGTTTCTCTATATTGTACTGAGTAAACTACAAATGTATTTTTGATTATATGGGGTCGCGTTTTCAGGACAAAAGGATAGGACTACCAAGCGTGATCGAAGCTTGGCATCTCTTATTTTAAAAATTACAGTGCGGTGGAGAGAGAAAAGTGTGGACTACTGTAGTTGTAGATCAGTACTACCCGGGTTTGTATGTTGGGGTTTACCTAGGGAAAGGGAAAGTAGTACAAAAATAGCTATTTTGCATCTGTAGCGTGTAGCTTAGGAGATGCCGATATGCTTGCTTGCTGTTGCAAAGCCACCGTGGTTATTGTACCGTGTCCGTGTGCAATGTATTGCAATTGGTATTGGTTTGCTTGGGTCTAAAATGAAAAAGCACTGTATGAACTCCTGTCCTTGTTTTGACCTTGTATGGATTTAGGGGAGGAGAAAGTACTCTCCTATCGTAACTACGCAAACTACTGCCCTATCGTAACTACGCAAATATACTGAATTTCTCAGTTATTCCCTATGAGCAGGTGTAGCAGTACTTTAACCTGCCCCTCAACGAGTCCTGCCCGGTGCATCTGAGCATGCTCATAGGCATGCGAGCATGCTCAGTATGGTCAAACGAAGCTCCTTCATTTTTTGCCCCCTCCCAGATTTTCAGTCCTGCTTAAAATATCAAAGAAAGCTAACCCAGGTTCTGCAGAAAACATCAGATGAAGACAAATGTGAATTTCTGTGAAATTCCTGGAGAACTGGCAAGAAGAGAGCATGCTCAGTCCCTCCAGTTGAAGCCAGTGCCCTTACCCTGAAGGTCAATCTAACGGAAACTCTTACATCTTGAGTGCTGGCAAGAATGCTCATTCTCTCTTAAACCTGTCAGAAGCTCTTACCCTTGTTCAGAACTAGTAAATAGACTTGTGTGCTCCATACATAGTCTTGCAGTTAGTTAGCATCAGCATTAGTAAATAGACTTGTGTATTCCACAAGCTTTCAAGTGACTGCCTGTGAACCAAGCAGAACTTATTGGACACATTTTCAGCTATTGTAGGTTTTGTTATTAACACTGGTAACATTTAGTAATCTGGACATTGTCTGAGAATGTTTCATGCTGCAGGAACATGGGCAAAGTTAATCAATTGTGCAGCTTTGCTAATGCCCCAATCAGTTTCCAGGGATCATGCTTCCACTCCTAGGCTGGGTCCAGCGCATCTCACTCCCCTCCCCGCCGTCCCTTTACATCTCCAATGGGTGCTCTTTTCTGGAGGACTGTCTGTGTTCCACCAACCCCACAGATTTCAACTGATTGCACTGCCCCCAACATATTTTTTGGACACAGGTTCAGCTATTAGATGTGTGATTCCAACTACCCCACAGATTTCAACGAGGCAGGCTTTTCTGATGGGTCTGCATCTCTGATGCACTAGGTTGTCAGTTTTCCCTCTCAGATTGTACCACCCAGGTGGGCTTTCTGATGTGTCCACATCTCTGATGCACAAGGCTGTCGGTTTTCCCTGTCCCTGTCAGATTGCACCAATCGGGTGGGCTTTTTAAAGGGGTGCTCATCTCGGATGCACAAGGCTGTCCTGAGTTCCAGTCCTCCACTAGGCTCCAATCAGTTTCATCTCTGATGCAAAAGGCTTTCAGTTTTCCCTGACAGTGGTGTCAGATTTCACTACCACAGTCAATCAATCATTTTGAACTCCTTACCTTTGTTTGCTGCAAAGGCTGAGTCACGAAAGCTAGCATGTGAGTCTCGAAGGAAGTTATCTTGCTCTGCCCTAGCATAAACTTTGCTAACTATGCTCAACAATGTTTTTGGGTGATAATTTGATTGATTGGAGTGCTGACCATTCTTATACATAGGGATACTAACACCTGTGTCCCATTCTTCTGTTATACAGCCTACGCAATCCAGTGATTTTTGTTACATGCACACACACGTTTTTTAATAATCACATAGTTCTTTATTCTTGATTGACATCACCATTGCACTAGGTAGGGAGAGCACAGAAACAAGGCATCGGCATCAGCGGTGCAGAAACTGCTTGCAGATTTGCTGAGTCACCTGCATGTTCCACACTCAGCCTTCTTATCTTTCAAATTGACTGCCACTCCTGCTGGCACACATCCACTGTGTGTGTAGTGATTACACGATGGACATTCCAGCTTCAAAACAGAAGAGATAGCATATGTATTATCTGCACCTATGCTTCAGTGTTTCATATTTTCTGTGTAGACTGTGCTATTGCTGGAACTTGGAGCTAAGAAGGTGTCAAGGAGAGGGGACGGGATTACAAGCACTTCTAATATGTTGCACTCATGCAAGCATAAGGCCTCCAGAATACAGTCCTCAGATGTGACTCATGAACAGACAAGCTTGGAGAGGGATTTTTCATAGTGGGACAGTCTACATTGTCTGCACAAGATCATCGTCCAAAACATGCCAGACCTGCACTCCTGAATGTCTTAACATGGATTATGAAGTCCTTCTTTCTATGCACTCAATAGAAAGTCCATAGGAGGGCATGATTGGAGGCCCTGATTTAGGAGCAGTGCTGCCCATTCCTATATTCACCTTGATTAAGTGACCTTGATTAAATGCTAGCAAAAATTGTATTGCCTTGGGCGGGGGGGAAGGGAGTTAATATATCTAATGCTGGTATCCTGTGTTTTCAAGAACAATGACACAACTGCCCCTGCCAACCAGCATTTACATTCAGGACCTCTGATAACACTGCTGTTCAGTGGTCTTACCAAGGTGCTTCTCTACTTCTTTGAGCCATCCTCATTGCTTTTGTTGCCACACATGACACAGTATTTCCTCATATCATCTGCATGAAAAATTGCTCTATGTAACTCTGGTGCAATGATTGCTCCCATTAACAACAATGACATGGTTCCAGTGCACATAGATCTGCCCTGTGCTTGGATAGTTGTGACACTGCCCACACCTGCCTGGTCAAGATTGCTGCTTAGGGGGCAAGCATACAACTCCGGTGTTGGAGCTGTTCTCCTCATCCTCATACTACCACCTTAATGTCCCGACTCTACCACAGTACTTTCTCCAGTGTGTGTGATCCTCCTTGAAATATGTATGAGGGTTTTTTTTCAATGGCTAAGTGGAAGAACTTTTGCGAAGTTCTTGTGAGCCCTTTGGCAACAGTGGATTCTATTATTCATGTATAATGTGTTTTTCTATGTAATCTGCTTTCAGAACTCAGGCTGAAGAGAAGTGTTGAAGTAGTTGTTGTATTAACAGGAGCAGTGAACAATTATACTCAGAAATACTTCTAAGGTTGCAAACAGAAGTTCACTTTGAAACCTCAGCATATTCCTTCAAAAATGCTTTTTACCTGATTCTTGAAGTAACCTAATTGCTATTTCCTTCCTGAACTGCACCATGCTGTCCACATCGGTTTATACAGATGATATTTCCTCACGCTGAAGGTACGATTCTGCAAACTAAGCAAATATTTCAGACAGAGGAATAGTTACCGTGTTGCGCCCACGTTATGGGTCCTCTGGATACTATTTCTCCTCCCATGTTTTGTTTACCTTTAAAATCAGGGGACCACAGTTGTGATCATCCTTCTGAACACTTTGACTCAAATAACTGATCTGCCACCCTACTGTTTCTTCAATCTGCTCAGTCCTCAGGATGATTCTGCACATAGAGAAGTCTAGCAATATTGATACCATTCCTGCAAATCTGATTTTAAGGCCCCCCCCCCCGTCACTGCTAATTATGAATTTGCACTGTCCGGTGATCATTTGGGTGGAGGTCAACACATTTCAGCAAACCCACCCATCGCTTCATTTTTCCATTCGTAGCTGGAATTATTGAGAGATCAATGGGAGATTAAAAACAAAGAGCAACCAAGTGTTCAAACAATGAATCTTCAACAAACTGCTGTGCTTGGCTCCTAACCAGGATATGTTGGTTTGGATCTTGTTTTGATTTGAAAACATCTGGCCAGGCCAGTTCCTTGCACATAGCTAGGATGCAGTATTTCAATTTGGCCTTTGTCAGTTACTTGCATGTAGCTAGAATGCAGTATTGTGGTCTGGTAGGAAAGATGCAACCTGTGATTCAGAATACAACTGCCCAGAGACATAAGTCTGTGGTGGTCAGGGGCGGAGCCATCATTGGGCCAATGGGTTCAAAGAACCTGGGCCGGTGGCCAATCAGGGGCCACGAGAAAGGCCCCGACACGCCCCCCGCGTCTGACATCAGACGCGGGGGCGATAGTTTAGCTCCTGAGCGGGGGCCGCGCGGCCCCTTCGGGAGCTAAACAAAGGCTGGTACTGCAAATGCAGCGCCAGCCTAACTAGCTCCTGAAGGGGCCGTGCAGCCCCTTCAGGAGCTAAGACTGGTGCTGTGTTCGCAACGCAGCCCAGAAGCGGCTCTTCCCTGCAGGGTCACTGCCAAGACCTGTTGAAGACAGCAGACCATTGCAATCATCACGCTTGAGATGTATCTATCATCACATTATAGAGGTGTAATTCAGCATGGCATGATTGTGCATCCCTAGTCAAAACTGGTTACAGTTCCTTTAGCATATGATCCCGACATCTATTTATGTAGCACATATAATGCATGTTAAAAATACACTAGATGTTGCTGCTGCAGTATGAGACATACTTGCAGCTCAAAACAGATCATTGCATACCTTCTTGCCCATCTTTCTTGTGATGCAGGCCAGGTAGGCATCGATCACCTGTCGTTGAGGCAAGCACGTGTTCACTCATTAATTCTCAGACAGAAACATACATGCTTCATAAACTGAGGAGTACTGACATTTGGTTATATGAACTTGCCTCATCTCCAAGCCATCCATGCTGACTCAGTCCATGAAAAGATGACACATACAGCTTTGTGGAGTGCACAACTGCTTCCAGTCTGTCTTCTTCCTTGCACTCCATGATCACTTTTGCTGCACACATCATTTTTGCTGCCCAGTGCAGGACTGGAACTCAGGACAGCCTTGTGCATCCGAGATGAGGACCCATCCGAAGAGCACACCTGGTTGGTGCAATCTGACAGGGAGTGGGGGTGGGTAGTGGGATCTGCTGGGTCCCAGCTCAGGAGAGGAAGCATGGTCCCTGGAAACTGATTGGAGCCTAGTGGAGGACTGGAACTCAGGACATCCTTGTGCATCTGAGATGAGCACCCCTTTAAAAAGCTCGCCTGGGTGGTACAATCTGACAGGGACAGAGATAGTGGGATCTACTGGGTCCCAGCCCAGGAGTGGAAGCATGCTCCCTGGAAACTGACTTGATTCCAGTGGAGGACTGGAACTCAGGACAGCCTACTGCATCAGAGATGCAGATGCATCAGAAGAGCCCACCTGGTTGGTGCAATCTGACAGGGACAGGGAAAACTGACAGCCTCGTGCATCAGAGATGCAGACCCAACAGAAAAGCCTGCCTGGTTGAAATCTGTGGGGTAGGTGGAACCACACCTCTAACAGCTGAACCTGTGTCCCCCCAAAATATGTTGGGGGCAGTGCAATCTGTACTGGTGTCATAGGAAGTTGCCATATGCTGAGTCAGACCATAGGTCCATCTAGGTCAGTATTGTCTTCACAGACTGGCAGCAGCTTCTCCGAGGTTGCAGGCAGGAATCTCTCTCAGACCTGATGTGCCTTGTAATCCCCCATCCCCGAGTTACAGTACTACCTGCATATACTTCATAACCTTGTGGGTTTCCAAATCCTTGTGTGTAAATCTTTGTAGATATATGATGTACAAACAACCACTTTGTATATAATTGTGCTTTGGCAACATACTGTATGCTTTGGTAGTTCGTTGGTTCAAAAAAAATAATCTTGTCCTACCAAAAAATAAATAAAAATCTTGTCCTATCTTGGAGAAGCCAGGGAGAGAACTTGGAACCTTCTGCTCTTCCCAGAGTGGCTTCATCCCCTGAGGGGAATATCTTACAGTGCTCACACATCAAGACTCCCATTCATATGCAACCAGGGCAGACCCTGCTGAGCTAAGGGGACAAGTCATGCTTGCTACCACAAGACCAGCTGTCCTCTCCCTGTGTGTCCAGGACTGGAACTCAGGACCTGTGCATGCAAACAGCAGTGACTCTGCTGCAACCCCCCGCAATGAGAGCTTCTCACCTGCTCATAGGGGATGTGACAGATGCAGCTAGCAGAGTTGCACAATTGATTAGGCTTGCCCAAGTTCCCGAAGCATGCCCATGTTCTTGGCTTGGTGATTAGGTAGAAGTGACGATTTTAATGTTTTGAAGATAATAAATGACCTTGTACCCCCCCCCCCCAATTGCAAAAATCTTGTACATAATTTTTAAAAATGTAGTTTAATTTCTCATTTAATAACCAAACCTCTAATAGCTGAATCTATACCCAGGATAAAACATTTTAAACATAATTTTCAAAAACGTAATTTTTAATGTTTTGAAGATAATGAATTACATTGCTCATAAGAGGACGTGACAGATGCAGTTAGCAAAGCTCCACCATTGATTAGTCTTGCCCATGTTCCCAAAGCACCAAAATATTTTAATGCTTTGTTCAGAAAAAAAGATTTAAAACATCTTAAACATTACATTGCTAGTAGTGTGCACGGACCGGTCCGGGGCCATAGAAAAGATCTCCAGACCGGTCCGGAATTCCGGCAGGGGGGGAGTGTGTCTTTAAGGGGGGGCGGTAGTGCTTCCCCCCGCCGTTCCCCCCCCGCTGCCGCTCCCCCCGCCGCTGCTCTTCCCCCCCGCTGCTCCCCCCCGCTGCCGCTCTTCCCCCCCGCCGCCGCTCTTCCCCCCCCACGCTCTTCCCCCCACTCCCGGCGCTGGACTTTCCAAAAATGTTCTTGGGGTGGCAGAGTTCCTTCCTGCCGCTCCTGCCCCCGTCGTTGTCTGCAAAGGGTTAAAGTAGAAAAAGCTGGCGGTGCGCATGCGCCCTTCGCTGGTGAGCGGCGGAGACGAGCGCGCATGCGCGCCGCCAGCTTTTTCTACTTTAACCCTTTGCAGACAATAACAGGGGCAGGAGCGGCAGGGAGGAACTCTGCCGCCCCAAGAACGTTTTTGGAAAGTCCAGCACCGGAGGGGGAAGAGTGGTGGGGGGGGGAGTACTACCGCCCCCCTTAAAGACACATTCCCCCCAGTCCCGGACCACGCCTCCGTGCACATCCCTATATATTGCTGCAAAAGTCTCTTCAAGGTATGGGCAACTGAGTGGCTACAAACGAGGACTGAGCGTGAGCAACCACACGGAAGTAGTAGCGAAATCTGAGTGGCAGGAGATAAGAACGCACTAGCGTGTCATAAAAGCCTGCGGGGCAGGGCTCGTTGTTGAGGGGCAGGGTAAAGTACTGCTACACAGGCTGGTGCCTTTCCTGCCCGCAGGAGTCGGGGGCGGGGATTGGAAAAGCATCAAAAATAACCAAGTTCCATCACTAGATGGAAGGGTGATGCAGGACACAACTTTGGCCCGCCTGCAGAGATGCTGGACTACAGTTCTCATCATGCCTATCAGCATGATCTACTGTGAAGCAGGATGCTAGACAAGATTGGCCTTGGGCCTGATCCAGCAGGGCTGTTCTTATGTTCTTCGATACCGTGGCTGGAGGATGACGGGAATTGTAGTCTAACAACAGCTGGAAGGCTGAAGCTGTGCAGCCCTGAGATTGAGGAACTCAGCTGTGACTGGTCCACTGTATAATACGGCGAGAGTTTTTCCTGGACACATTAAAATCCCTCTTTCCTTTACCCATAGAAATAAAAACTTCTTGCATCCGATGACCCGCCTCTTTTTCCGGACTCTTTTGAGAGTCGCACGCCTGGACATCCACTTCCGCCGGAAAGACTCGCTCCTGGGGCACCGATCATGCTTTCCACGCTGTAGTAGGACTCAGTGTGCGCACTCTGTGTCTTTCTTGTCGCCTGCAGAGACTCGGGAGAATCAGCATGTTGTGCGAGGCGCCGCCGAGACTGGTAGTGGCGGAGCTACTATTCATGCTGCCGGAGGAGGTGGAGGAAAGCAGCCGATGTCACAGCAGCAGCAACGCCAATAGCATCCTCTGCTTGTGCTCCCGCGCCTTCGTGGAGTGAGTTGGGAAAGGAGAGGGGATCGGCTCTGTAGTTACGGTGCACATCGATTGCACGGGTGGAAAGGAGTATCGATATGTCCGTGCGCCTTGGGGTCTGATTTTCATTGCACAGCAGAGGGAGGAGGAATGTGTGAGAGCCCTCCTTCTAGGTTCCTGCAGCCCCAGAAGCGTTCTGCATAGCTGGTTGTACGAAAAAGCTGGGAACGACGCCTTGTAAAGCAAAGCTACTATATCTTGGGGTGTTGCCCAGTCCTTAACAGCAGAAGCTGATGAGCTTATTGGTGTCTTTATTCATATGAATAACTGTTCAGCCTATTAGTCTATTGAGTAAGGTAGATGATGTCATGCGTCTAACCCTGGGATTCTTGGGACAAACGTCTGAGGATACATTTTGCAGCAAGTTTGCTGAAGCAATTATCTGCCTGTATGGGACACTGCACACATGCTAAGATGGGACTGTATGTAAAATACACACCTAGCCTGATGTAAGAAGGCTGCCCAGTGGATGTCTTGCATTTATGTAAAGTTCAGAGTAGTAGATGTGTATTTTGAATGGGGTGATTGACACTTTTTCTCCCAGGGCTATATAACGAGCCCTGGAGCTGTTGGCTACAACTCCCATCATCCATAGCCAAGGATGATGGGAGTTGTAGTCCATTTTCAGGCTGGCCAAAGTTGTGCAATCCTCCTTTATCTTGCCTGTTATGGCAGCAGCCATTAAATTAGAAAACACCTTAAGTGTGAGTAACTGTATGATTCTTATATCTAACTCAAAGTCAAGTGGATGTACACAAATACAGAATTAGGATCCAAAGGTAAATCCATGTAAGGCAGACTGAAAACTAAAGCATGTTTTGCAGTCCCAAGGCCCTTTATTGATTCTCTTTGTCTCTTGATGTCCTGCTGCCATATTTCAGTGATCACCTTAATAATGTGTGTGCATTCTTGTCATTCTTATTTTTCAGGGATCGAAAACTGTACAAACTAGGCTTAAAGGGGTTTTATGTCAAAGATGGAGATGATAGTATTGGTAAGATATATCTGTCAAATTTCAGTTGAATTAAAATTGTGTTTTGTAAACTAAGTACACTTCACATCCATCTAGAAGATAGGGAAATGTAAATTAACAAAATATCATTGTATCCCTGTTAATTTATCAGCATAATGCTTATATAGTTTGATCTCAAATATACAGGTGACCCTCGTTATTCGTGTGGGTTTCATTCTTGCCTATAGACATGAATAAAGAAATCTTACCCCTTTGGGAAGCCAGAGGTTAGGTTCCTTAAGCTAAAAAAGGGCCGAAAGAAAGGGAATAAAGCACAGTACCTTGCTCTCCATCAAAACCCACAAATCAGTCATGCACAAGACTGTGAATAATGAGGGCCACCTGTATAATCTGTAGACCGCATATCTTGCCAGTGTATGTAACAAATGAGAGGTTTGCTTGCAGAAGAAGGTCGTCGTTCTATAGGGAAGGAGATACATTCATTGTTTTTTTATTAAAGCTACTTTCAAAGGTTTTGTGATTTTAAAATTGTTTTAATTGCTTTTATTGAGTTTGATTTATTGTTTCAAGCTATGTACTCTGCCTTGAGATTTAGGCAGTCTATAAATGTAATAAATAAGTAGTTGTTTTTGAGTCAGCTGATTTTTCAAGAACACAAGAACAGCATGTTTAAGTATAACAACTAATTTAGTTCTATAGTATTAAACTTGTATATAGGAATCAGGAAATTGGATCTTTGCTTGACCATGAATTTGGTGGTTTCCCCAAAGGTCATTCAGTATCTAGTAGCCTAAATTTTCCACTGCAAAATGAGTGTACTAATAACCTTCTTTGGAAGAATCTTGTGAAGACAAATGTTGAGATTTTCTTTTTTTCCCCTTTTTGGCAGCATATTTACAGATCTTGTATATCACCTTTCAGCAGAAATATTCTCAAAGACGTTCATGTGAAAAGATTTTTAAAAATCAAATAGTAATCTTGAGTGCCTGCCATACAGACTAATGAAGTGCTGGTGCTATGGTGTGCTGGCAATTTTTGCGGATCTCTACTTCTCTTTTGAAGCACACTATACCTCTCGAAAATATCACTCTGAAGATTGATAGAATTGATGGATTGATGGATTGATAGATTGAAGATTGAAGAATGAGAGCCAGCGTGGTGTAGTGGTTAGAGTGCTGGACTAGGACCAGGGAGACCCCAGTTCAAATCCCCATTCAGCCATGAAACTAGCTGGGTGACCCTGGGCCAGTCACTTCTCTCTCAGCCTAGCCTATTTCACAGGGTTGCTGTGAAAGAGAAACTCAAGTATGTAGTACACCGCTCTGGGCTCCTTGGAGGAAAAGCGGGATATAAATGTAAAAATAAAAATAAAATAAAAAATAAAATTGTATCATCCCCAAGGACATATTTTCAGGAGGCAAAGAGCGCTTCAGAAGGATTGGGAAATGGGCGCGAATTGCCCCATAGACTGCTTGGATGTTAGCCAGTAACTAAATAACAGTAAAAGCTCATATCTGCAACAGCAGCAGTCAGACCAAAAACACACACACACCCTTTCAAAAGCTTAGTCTAATGTCTGAGGACTCAGTAGTGATGGGAAGCCCCCACCACCCATGGTCAGGCTTAGAATTGAGCTTGCAAATAATGAACTGTTCCTCCTCAGCGGGCAAAATGTGGACAGGGGGAAGTTTCATATCCAATTCAGAACCTGTTTCAGACCCTGTTGTACCCCAGTAATGCTGTTGGGATCGGGACAGGGCCTGATCCCTCCCACAACCTCCATAATTATGCAGTCGCTTCCCCCATCCTTACCTTTCTTGTGACACCAGCAACAACAAAAGATTAACAATGGCCTTCCCTCCCTGCCATAATGACTATGTGTGGCATGCAAGGTACACTGGAAATTGTACACTGGAAATCACTCATGGTACTGAGTGAAACCCAAAATCTTGGAAACTTGAACTAATAAGGAGGTTCATCTTAGCACAGAAATGGCTGTTGAAAGCACACATATCTCAGTTATGCACTTATAATTGGTATGTTCAAATCATAGGCAGCCTGTAATGGTCATGTCAGCTCTGAATCATAGGCAGCATGTAATAGACCTCTTTGAAATTCCTGCTAGGAATGCTTTTTTTTGGGGGGGGGGGGAATAATTTGGTTTGTAATTCTTCTGTATCAGAAATTTTGGAAATGTGACTTTGTAATGTAATGTTGCTGCTAACAGGGGAAAGTCAAGCGTCTGAGGGTGAAGAACAAGAGGAAAAATATACCCTTGAGACTGGTGATTTATTGAACAGCCTTGCTTCTGAACGGGAAGAAGTTGAACTAGATTCAGAGACTGCGCTTATGAAAAGTATGGGCTTACCGGTACAGTTTGGCAGTGGAACATCTCATAAGATTTTGGTGGTAAACCCCATTTTATTTTCCTTATTCTGTTCCTTTGTGCTGTCTTAATTTATTCAGATGGGAAATAAATTGAGCTGTTTGTATCGACAGACTAGTACTAAGGATTCTCGGTAATTAAAGTTAACTTGTAAAAGTTTTGGTTAATTTTCAGGGTTGATAAAAATCTATTTTTTAAAAATATAAAAATTGGATTTTTCTTTTAAAAAAAGAATCCAAGTCAAAGATAGCATGAATGTTAATCATAACACCTAATTATATCATGTGAACTTGTTAACAGCAGTATATGGGGACGAGAGGTAATAGACCTGATCAATCCTATTCTGCAGGTGATGTACATGCAGTGTATAACACACACACATACACAGTCAAGCCTTTCTTTGCCCCCTTTCTTCCCAAAAGTACAAAGACATTTGGCCCATTCATGTGTTATGTTTAACACTTGTACAATGAGTGTACAGTTTACCCAGGTACAAATCTGTGCACAGGTTCCCATGTTAGGTTGAACACAGGTATAGCAGTATGCTTATCTGTACTATGCATTTGAAGGGTCTGTATCCAAGTTCACTTTCAAAATGAACCCAGGTACAGTCCCTTGCCAACTGCGAGGGTTCTGTTCTTGCAAACCCCCACAGTAGGCAAAATTGGGATAACTAAGAAGTCTATGGGAATTGGGGTTAGGGGAACCATGGCCCCTCACTCTTCTCCTTTCCTCCTCCCTCCCCATCCCTCCACCTCACTCTCCACCAGCCCCACGTACAGAAGTGCCACAGGGTCGCAGGGGGAGGAGTGCAGCGGTGGTGAGAGGAAGGCGAAATGCACCTGCCCTAGCTCCAGAGTGTGGGGTGGAGAGGAAAGAAACAGCAGCAGGAGGAAAGAAGGAACAGGAAGTGGGAGGAATGTTGCTGCCTCGGCATGTGGAGGGTGGGGAGAAACTCGGCGTGTGGGAGACTCTATCTCCCCCCCCCCCCCCGCAACTACTTCTTCCCAGCAAAGCAGGGACAGACTCAGTGCCTCGGCGCGGGGGAGATTCTTTCTTCTCTGCTCCTTTCTTTCTCTCTTCCAAAAACCCAGTCGCATATACTTAAAACTGTTGGGCAAATCCATGGTTGGTGAGGGATGACTGTACAGTAATTCACACATGTGTACAAGTATATAGACATCTGTACACTTGTACAGCATCATGTCTGAATCAGGCTAAAGAGGCCAATGAATGAATAGAGGATTTGGGGAGATGGTATAGATCTGAGCAAGGAGGAGGAGTCTAGATATAAATACAAGGGACAGGGGAGGGAAATAGAAAGTGAAACTAAAAGTGAACAGAATGTATTCATCTAGTCCTGAGGAAATCTTTTCCAAGTGTATACTCCATTTTAGAAGGGAAATACCTATCATGGCAGCAGACCCTAAAAGAGATCCCACTTGGGAATATTTTAATGAAGTTCCTGTACTTCTGGCAAGACAGACATGCATGCAACCAGTGCAACAATGAAATGCAAGGCCTGGTTGCCCAAATGAAACAGAATTATGAGAAATGTGTACCTACTTTCTAAAAATGAAATTTAGATTTCTGAATATGTTTTAAGGTTATATTAGACAACACAAGTGTACTTTTACTAGAAAGTGATGATTAAATAGAATTTTCTTGACTAGTTATTTTGATTGTGATTTAAATAATTAAAATTGAGTTCTGTGGAGTGATTTAAATCATGATTTAAGTAGATCTGATTTAAATCAAAACTCTGTTAATTTATGAATTAGCACTTTACAGGGTACACACTTTAAATTGCAGAAGCATAGTAAACAAGTTTTGTGAAGAATTCTGTTTCTATGAAAAAGTGGAATTATTATCATGCTTTGTCTGGCTACATAATGATGTGACAATATCTAATTTGACAATATGAAGTCTGTTAGATAATGAAGTTGAGACTTTGTTTATCCTGATTAGCAATGACAGAATTCTCCACTGCACTTCTCCCTAATTATGCTTCTACAACTTCCTAAATATGTTTCCAAATAAACGCCAAATGATGTGTTACTTTGGCAATGACCCAGAGCATGAAGTCTCATTCCTTTTCAAAAGGAAAGGTCTCAAGCATGGCATTTTAAAATAAAGCAATGATTAACTGATTTGATTGTGGATTTAAATGTATTTCTGCTCTAAATGTTAGAACTGGCTTTGCAGAATCTATTCTAAAGAAACTGAAACATGTATATGATGAAAATAATCTATCACTTAGTTGGCATTCTTCTGGTCAGATTGTCCTATGACTAAAAGTGCCTTGCATTTGAGGGGCTTGATGCTTGACATGGAAGTACTTATACATTTAAATGAACATGTCAAAGCTATTTTTCTTCTCTTGGCTCCAGAATTAGAGCTAAATTTAAATGAGGAAAGGGAATAGGAAACTTTTGGAAGATAACAGAAAGCAAAGTTGGAGTGGAAATAACAAAATCAGAAAACAGGTATGCTTGACTATGGAGCTATAACAGCAGACCAAATAAGATAGACTTAGGTGCAGATTTTGAGGTCTGCATGGCATCTTGAGCTGCATAGCTGGCTCAGATCATAATAAAATGAGTGAACGTGACCACGATATTGAATTAGACATGATTGCTTTCTGTACACAAATTGTCTTGAACATTTATTCTTGTTGGATTTCAGGCATCAAAGAACATTGGAAAGAGAAGTAAAAAAGTGACGAAGAAGAAGAAAAAGAAAAAGATGCTGCAAAAAGACTTCCTTGAAATCATGCAGGAGACCTTAGAAGAGGGTCAGAATGATGATGAGCACTTCCTTTCTGATTATCCTGTTTTAATGAAAAAGGATGAAGAAAACTGTGAAAATGGAGATGTTCTGCTTGATGAGCTTCATCTGAAAGAAAAATGGGAAAACTATTGGGGCAAGTATGGAGAAGGATTGCTATGGCAAAGTTGGCAGGAAAAACACAAAGATATAGATTCCGGACTTCTGGATGTCTCTGAGCCTTGGAATAATCCTGAAGTGAAGGAAAGGTGGGAGCAGCATTATAGTGAGCTATACTGGTATTACTGGGAACAGTTTCACTACTGGGCAAATCAAGGTTGGACTGTTGACATTGCACAAAACAGTGGCTCAGAAACTAACACAAGTAGACTGGAAATGATGCAGCCAGGAGAAACTCATCATATTGGTACAGATGACAAGTGTGGAGAAATGCAGAACCCAGAACTTTATTCTCATCTCCCTTCCAGTACTACCTGTACAAAAAATCCTACTGAAAATGATGAACACTATGACGAAGTTCTTCCTGACATCAGTAAAATGAATCTGAACTCAGAAGAAGCAGAGCAGAACAAATTGGAAAACATGGTTGATAGTAATGGTCATCGGGCGCTGAGTTTAACCAGCATCGCAAGGCACTGTCCTGGTGATTCTGGCCAGACTGAGGAGTCTGCTGAGGGAACAAGGGAAGAAAGTGTGTCTTCTGAAAACAGATTGTCAAACCAGACAAGTTAGTATACCAGTGTTAAGAAATCCATTTTCTTAACTAAGTTTTTAAAGAGGGAATTTAGGGTGTGTAGCACTGTAAAATACTACCAAACAGCAGTGGCCCAGTTCAAGCTTCTGAGTTTGGAAGTGGTTTGTTGGATCAAGAACAAGTGAGGAACTCAAGGATTCCCTTCTCTCTTCATGCACCTGTCCTCCAAGGAGACTTCCCATTTAATTAGACCACAGTTTGCTATCATGTCCAAACCAGGAAACTCTGGTTTGAACCCTACAAGCCAGGATTGTGAACCAGATCAAACCATGGTTTCCAATCTGATTTTCAAGGAGTAATTGGATGCCACAGCAGACCAGGAAATCACCTTTGAAGCCAGGCATGCAAGGGAAGGAGAAAAGGGAATCAGTGTTCCCGCTAAGAAACAAGTTTTGTTTATGTCTGCTCAGTTCATTTAGATCCCACTTAGGTTGGATCAGGAAGGCCCCACTCTGAATGCATGTGCACGCACACCGCCTTGATACTGCTGCTTGGAACAAAACTCATTCCGCACGCGGATGAAAAAAAATGGAACACTGAAGGGGAGCACTTGAGCTCATTGCGTGTTCCTGGAAACATGCTATCTGAACTGGGTCAATGATTCATATGAATCCTTGTTCCATTTTAACACAAGGATTCTATCTCTTGTCTTTGGAGGTGGGAATATTTGTCATGGCAGTTTGGAAGAGGAGCATCTGGTGTAGGACAACATATCAGGTGTTGTCTGTCACGTCAGTGTGATGTCTGTACAAAGAGATGTGAAAAGAATTATGATTGATTGATTGATTTCTATACCACCCTTCCAAAAATGGTTCAGGGTGGTTTACACAGAGAAATAATAAATAAATAAGATGGATCCCTGTCCCCAAAGGGCTCACAGTCTAAAAAGAAACACAAGATAGACAGCAGTAACAGTCACTGGAGGTACTGTGCTGGAGGTGGGTAGAGCCAGTTACTCTCCCCCTGCTCAATAAAGAGAATCACCACGGTAAAAGGTGCCTCTTTGCCAAGTTAGCAGGGGTTATTGATTCTTTGTTGATATTTTTCTGGCTTCCATAGACCTGTGGCTGCTTCATGGTTAGCTTTTTTCAGTGAAGGACAGTGTTGTAATAGAAGAGGTGGTTTTATTTTATTTTATTTTAATTCATTTATATGCCTCCTGACTCCTATGGCGCTAGGTGGTTCATAAAAGTTTAAAACATTCACCTGATGAAGTGCAAGTGCTTGATACAGGCAACCTGGATGCCACTAGAGAATATAAGCGACTTTGTTGTACCACAGTGGATATACTAGCATTAGGCTCCTGAATGTGGTGTCTGCAGGCCACCCCACCCATCAGGATGTTTACTAGCTTTTTACAAGCAAGTTTCTCAAGCAAGTTTATGACAAGCCCGAGAGCAAAGCCCCAGAATACGCACTGAATTTTAAAAAGAGGATGAGAAGAAAGAGGTGGAGAGGCAAGGAAAGTGGCTACAACAGTTGATTGGCTAGGGGTCCACTCACTTGCTCCTTCAGTCCCTGGCCAACTGGACTGGCTGTTGGTCAAGCTGGTGAGGTACAACCTGGCTCAGCGACAGCAAGAATTGGAGAAAGAGAGGAGCAGGAGATGAAGCCATGTCAGGGGCAAAAAGTGTTTTGTGTGTGAGTGCTCATGCTGTCATTAATGCTGCAGCTGGGAGTAAGCAGCTTGAATACAAGGTGCAATATGTCTGAGACTGATGTTTGAAGTCCACTGTTGGTGTCTAGGACTTGCGGGTGGGGTAATTGTCACATTGTATGCAGTTCACTACATTAGACAATAGAATTAAGCAGTTTAACACCCTATACAGGAAATAGATTTAACTGCACACTTTAAATACATTGGGTGGCATCCAGAGTGTGCCACTGGTGTATTGGTTCTCACATCTCTTTCCTAGTGAAGTTCTCAGAACCTCCCGAAAGCTGTTTCTGAGGAAAGAAGGACCTTTAGCAGCGGCATATGTGGTGAGCAGAGCCTCCACTAGCTGTTCCTCCCCCTGTAGCTCCCCACACCTCATCCCATACTGTTTCTAAAGGCCCCTCACATCTCAGCAATGGCTTTGTGAGGGGCTCGGGGAGATTCAGTAGAGAAGAAGGGGACAGGGAAACACCCTACACTGGTGCATGTTGTACTAGTAGTACAGTTTGGGTGCAGAGTGTACATTGTGGAGCGCCATTAAGAAGATGCTTTCCCTTTTTCCATGTTAGTTTCACAGGGGTCATCAAAAGCATGTTCAGATGTCACAGGAAGGGGATCACACAACAGTGATGAGGAGGAGGAAGAGCCACCAGAACAGAAGCAAGTCAAGTTGAAGAGGAGGTAGGTTATCTTTCATCTTCTGTAATCCTGTTTTAGAGGTTTATAAACTTACTGGTTGCTATTGTTAACAACATTTCGCTAACAAGCTTCATTGCTTGTTTGTTTTAGCTAGTATCAGATACTCTGAAGAAATGGAGACTTTTCTCTTCTCTATTGCATGCCCATAGGACTTATTTCCTTTGAAATGATTTATGCTACGCTGTGTGGGAAAGATTCTGATAGCCTTGCAGAATGCCTCTTCTTAAACTACATTCTAACTTTTGAGCTACAAGTAGTTATGTCAGTTTTGCTGGAGAGTTGAGGTAGGTGTTTGAAACAATCCTAGGCAAAAATAAAACTTCAGGTAATACTTCAGATGTTCTTCAATAACTGCGCAAAAACTGGGTTGTGACAACTAGATCATTTCTGTCATTGTTAAAATGCTGGAAAATGTTTTTCTTTTAATTGAAAGGCACAGACACATCTCACCATGGCAGTGTATGCCTTAATTATAGTGGCTGACATCCAGACAAACATTGGGTTGGTAAAAGAACATTTTTAATTGGGCAAGGGGAAGGAGTAACTTTTGGCACTTTTCCTCAGCAGCCACCTACACCTCTGAAAAATATGTACCTGAGGGTCCCACAACCCTCAGGACATATTTTCGTGAGGCTCAGGCAGCTACAGAGGCAAGGGGGGTTGGGAAAAATCACCCCTCCTACTGTGTATACAAGATGCAAAACACACTTCTGCCAGTGAAACATTAGTTTGCATGTTGGCCAATTGGTTTGGATAACTGCAACATGCTCTATGTGGAACCGCCTTTCAAAAGTGCCCACACACTTCAGCAAGATCGAATTGTGGTGGCTAGTCTATGGAACGATGTCCTCCCTTCTAAGGCATGTGCACACACGTAAGCTTTTTGATATCTGTTCAGTTAATTTTAGATTCCGCTTTGATTGAATGAGGAAGGCCCCGTTCTAAATGCACATGTGGACACACTGCCTCGATACTGCTGCCTGGAACAAAACTCATTCCACACACAGATGAAAAAAATTAGTGGGAACATTGCTGTGAACTGGAGGTTGTTACTAGGATTATGTGAGTTCCTTGTTGTAGTGGTTATATTGATTTCTAATCTATTTCTGGGTCCAGTTAAAAGTGCAGATTTTGGTTTTTAAAGCCCTTTGTGATTTATGACAGAATCCTGGTCATAAACCATCTAACATTTTAAAAACCAAAAGCAACATTTAATGACTACCTCCTCGCAATGAACCTGCCTAGTTGCTGAAATCCTCTGTGTCCCACCAAATATCAACTGCATTTAGTTGGCACTCAGCAGAGAGTTTTCTTGGTGGCAGCAGCCTGGCTATGGAAATCTCTGCCGAGGGAGGTTTGCCTTTCCCCTTCATTATTAATGTATTTAAACCCACTAAGTGGACAAAGACGAATCTTTTAAAGTGGTGGTTCTCTTATATTTAACAGAGGGGAAGCAACTGTATGTATTCAGTCAGTTAAGATCTGTAGGAGAGGCCCTCTTGGTAGTGTCACCATTGTCAGCAGATAAAGGGGTAGGGCCACATGAGAGGGCTTTCTCTATGGTGGCCCCTAGGTTGTGGAATGCCCTCCCCTCTGAGGTGCACCAAGCTCCGACATTTTGTACATTCAGGAGAATGGTGAAGGCGCAGCTCTTTACCCTGGCCTTTGACTAGAGAGGTAGTGGTTCTTCCCCTCTATTTTTTTTACTGGTTTTGATTTTATGATGCTGAATTTTAATTATGTTTTATATTGGTTTTATTGTAACCTGCTCTGAGACCTTTTGGTATAGGACGGGCAAGAAATGTAAATAAATAAATATTCAGGCCCATGCAGCATTCCTGTATTCATTGTTGCTGGTGTCTATATTTCCTTTTAGATTGTGCTCCGTTTTGGAACAGGGAACTAGAGGTGTGCACAAAACTGGCTGGTTTGGTTTGAGTCCTAACTGGACCCAGAATGAGCCAGTTTGGTTTTGTCTCCCATTAGAAACACACACACCCCGCACCAGCTGTGCAGTTCGGGGAAGGGTTCACTAACATTTTTTGTTGAAGAAAATCTTTTTAAAAGTATTTTCCTTCTCCAAGGCCATGGGGTTCCATGGCAGTTCCACGGAAGTTACCCCGCCGGCCTTCCTTATGACCCGGCCATGCAGGGGCCCATTGTGCATGTGTGGTGGACTCCAATATGGCTGACACAATGGGGGAAAGGCCCGGGACGGGCCAAAGATTGCCCAAACCGGGTACTTTTTGACATAAGGAAGGGGGTGGGGAAACCTCTGTGAACCCCCTGTGGCCTCAGAGAAGCCCGCCAGAGGGTGTAAGTACTAAAAAACAATTCCCCCCCAAAAAAGCTAATCGAACCAGTGCAGTGTCGAGCCGGCTCAACATCAAACCAGTTTGCATATTGCTACAAGGCACCATCTTCCTATTAGGTTCTATGTTAACTGATTTGAGAACTTTTCTGTTGAAAAGCAATATAGCTGGTTTTTAATGGCTTCTCTGGTTGGTCTTCTCTAGAGTCTCTGTCTCCTGTCTAATTAGTATTTTTATTGTTGTTGATGATTTTGTGCACTGAACCAGCTTTATAATTTAAATGGAAAGGCAGAATTAAGTTAACCAATTTGTAAAGTGTTTTATAACTTTATAAGTACTTAAAAATTAATTCACTCTTATGTTGGAAGACAAAATAAGCAACAAAATTTTATCGCCACCACATGTTTATCTTCTTGCTATGGATTGTAACACAAGCATTATGGTTTCTTTCTAGCCATGAACTGGATGCTGAAGAACAACCACCAGCAGATCCAGAAACAATTTGTTGTCTTTTGGGACTCAAACATGGCACAGGACAAAAGTAAGAAGTGCACAAATGTTTTCCTCAAAATACTCGTTAATTTTGAGTACCTTCGGTCAGAGTAATATCATTGATTTTACGTGTGTAATGATATGATACAGATTGATACAAATTGATTAAATTAATCCTTTTTTCCTGCAGTACCATTAAAGGACACTCTAAGGTACAGTTCCTACAGGAACTCACGATGCAGTAAAATTATTATAGCATGACTTACTGTATTCCTAAACTTATAAAGAAGTACAAAAAGTAAATCCATAGAGAAGTAGCCTTACTTATTTATTATAAATAAATTATTTGTTTCCACTCACAGTTCATATGTGGACTCTTCAGATGCTAGATTATTTCAGTGTGTGAGTCATTGGGGCTGTTCTCACGCACAGCCAAAACTGGGCTAGTGAAGTCAAGCCCGTCTTGCCTGTAAATGAGAACCACTGGGATCGGGCCCAGTCTCAGCGGCATACCCACCAAGCCAGCCACCCTCCTAAACGGGGTTAAGAGAGTGAGCATTCGCTCTTTTAACCCCATTTTTTGGATAGTCTGGGAGTCTCCCGGTCGGTGGGGATCCCCCCCCCATTCCTCCCCATTGCTTGAGGAGGGAACTACACATCTGGGTGCATGCTCTCCAGGCCCAGACTCTTCACAAGGATTGTCCATAGGGGAGGTAAGCTTTTGAAGGCTTCCTCCCCTCACCCCTTTTGTGCCCTTTCTCCTGTTGTGAAAAGGGGCTCCGTGTGTTTCCAAAATTAGTACCAAATATATATTAAATCATGTCAAACCACGTGGCTAGCTCAAGGCCTTTGCCTGCTTGAGGCAGGCCATGAAGTAGTGCCCCTACATTGCAAGCCCCACCCTCTGGGCTGGAGCCCATAGATGACATTCCTTTTCCTGGCTCTTTCTTTTCCCTTTGCTGCCTTCTCGGTTCTTGCCCCTCTTTGTTTTCTTCCCTCTTCTTTCCCCACCCCCTGGGCTGGAGCCTGTGGACGACACCCCTCTTCTCTCTTCCTTCACTGGTCTTCCTTCTGCGAGCACTCACCTGCTGCAGCTGTGCTTACTGTAGCAGTGTGCACCTGACTGTTTTGCCTACTCAGAGTCTGTCTGTGGTCACTGCTCACTCACTTGCCCATTCCTCCATTTCTCACTGCTATTTGTTTCCCCAGCTGTGAGTCTCTTCCTTGGAGCTCCAATGGGATGCTTGACTGAACTGAAGGAGACAAGTGGAGAAATGTGGTACTGGGAAGACAAGTGGAAGCAACCAACAGAGGAATGAGTGGGCGACGATGATGACTAGATAGACTTGGAGCAGGAGAAAGCCAGATGCACTTTCTTACAATATGAGCAGGAGCAGGCGGGCAAGGCAGAATGTGCCCAGGAGAGGGGGAGGCTAGCAGGCATAAAAATAAAGAAGTGTCCTCTGGGGGCAAAGAAAGAGGAAAGAACAAGGAGGGGCAAGGGAGGGGAGTGGGGAAGAAGAGATATACATATATATATACACCAATAAACTTGTATAACATTTTAATAAATATTTTTACAGTGTGAACAATGTTGACGTAAATGCCCTTGTGGCCCAGTAACTTTGACACTCCTGTAAAGCCCTATTGGTAATAAGATACAAATGTATCAAACTTAATCTGTTAGTAAATGTGGCCACTGTCACAAAACTCTTTTCAAGTCCTACTGAAGAAGGCCTTAGCCACCTAATGGTGTAGCAGGGAACTGACTTGACTAGCAAGCCAGAGGTTGCCGATTCGAATCCCCAGAAACACCTATATCGGGCAGCAGCAATATAGGAAGATGCTGAAAGGCATCATCACATACTATGCAGGAGATGGCAATGGTAAACCCCTCCTGTATTCTACCAAAGACAACCACAGGGCTATGTGGTCACCAGGAGTAGACACCAACTCGATGGCACACTTTACCTTTAAAGAAGGGTCTGCTCAACTTTGGCCACCATCCTGTTTTTGGCCTACAACTCCCATAATCCCCAGCTGCAGTGGTCAATAGCCAGGGTTTATGGGAGTTGTAGGCCAACCTGCAGTAGGGCTGAAGTTGAGCAAGCCTGCCTTAAAGTGTAGAACACACCTCTGATAAATATACAGTGAAGCTAAGAACGTTTTCTTTCCCTGCCCCATCCTACCAGATAAAAACCATCTTCCCAAAAGCTTGCCCTAACTACTTTTTCACTAAGAATTAAAATTAATCTGCTTTTCTCCAGATACAAGGGCATTTCTGGTTTCAGTGAGAGAAGAGTGACCTGTTTCAATAAAAATATGAAGTTTAAGTCTAAATCCCTGGACATGCGCAGAACAATCAAGACGAAAAATAAACATACATATTTTACAGAAGAATCTGAAGTTTCATTATGCAAGATGAGCAAGACTTTAAATAAGGTAGATATGGTCAAATGAATGGCTTGCTTAGTACAAAGGTGATCAACCACACCATAGTTTAGATAAGTGTGAAAGCTCTCAGGCTTGTGCACTCCCTCCCATCCTTTTCAATGTGCCAGAAGATGAAACCAGAAGTCTCCACTTTAGCTTGTGATATAACTTTTGTTCCACATTGTTTAGGGAAGCTTGTTAGAACTTTCCTAAATTTAGATTACATTCAGATAGAGAAATTCAGCGTGAGAACCACCAGGACCAAGTTCGTCAGAACTTCCCTAAATTTAGGGAAGTTATAATAACTAGGTTATAGAACCATAATTTGTGCTTGGTTTGTTTTAACAGATGACAGAACAAACCGCAGCTCCTGGGTTAAAGTGTTAATTTCTGTAATATTTTAATTTGGATTGATACTGCTGATAGATACATGTTATTTCTAGGTAGAAAAGTTCCTGAAACAAGTGAATGAACCTGTTGAAGAAACAGCTCATGACTTATCTTTTCAAGACAAAGTTGGTCACACTTCTACAAGCAGTGGTTCAGAGGAACAGGAAAATGATTATGGCACGCAAAATAATTTGAATCTCCAAAACTGTGCCCTGCTATCCACCAGCTCAGTTTCTTGTGAAGTTAAAAGAAACAGCCTTGAGAAGCAATGTGAGGAAATGGTCATGATAGCAGCAAGTGTCTGTAACTCTCAGGAGGCAGAACCAGGAGAAGAATGTTCTTTGGGAAGACAGTTAGTTCCCCTGGATATTCCAGACTATCTGCAGATGGAAACAGAAGGTGCGAGGCAATGCTGAATAAATCGTTTGTTTGTAATAACATATTGACTGCGTTTGGACAAACTTTCCCAAACTTTGGAAGATCAGAATAAGCTTTGTGTGTTCCATGCTCCCCCTTCCCTTCCCTTCCTCCCCTCCCCTCACATGTATGACTTAAAGAGTTTGAGAGTGATACACTAATTATGAAGTGTCGGGTGGTGTTGTTTTTTCCTGGTGTAGGTGAAGTAAATACTGCAAAGAAGAAAAAGAAAAAGAAAAAAAAGAAAAACAGAACCACACAGTCCCTACCCCCTGAAATAGCCACTGATCCTGAGTTGACCAAATATTGGGCCCAGAGGTATAGGCTGTTCTCTCGATTTGACGAAGGGATTCAGTTAGACAGGGGTAAGTTTGTAGTGTAACGATTAATAATCAGACATGAGTTGAAAACTCTCATTATTTTGAAATGGTATGTAAAGTCTGTTGTAAACTGACAGATCATTCATGCATGCCAATTGCCACTTGATCATCAGTTACCATGTATGAACCATCCATGATTGATTGATTGATTTAGTGCCGTCAAGTTGGTGTCAACTCTTAGTGACCACATAGATAGGTTCTCTCAAGGATGATCTGTCTTCAACTTGGCCTTTAAGGTCTCTCAGTGGTGCATTCATTGTTGTCATGATCTAATCCATCCACCTTTCTGCTGGTCATCCTCTTCTCTTTCCTTCAACTTTTCCCAGCATTATGGACTTCTCAAGGGATCTGGGTCTTCGCATAATGTGTCCAAAGTATGATAGTTTGAGCCAGATTATTTGTGCCTCTAGTGAAAATTCTGGATTGATCTGTTCTATGATCCATTTGTTTTTCTTGGCTGTCCATGGTATCCTCAAAAGTCTTCTCCATCACCAAAGTTCAAAAAAACTAGCCATAGGAAACAAAAAAGAGGTGGGATCCTCAGATGTCACTCTTGTTATGTTGAACAGACTCATTCCATCGCGGAACCCACACAGTGGTAACCAGAAGGAAAAAAGGTTACCATGTTGTGTGTTTCATGATAGAATGGGCCTATGCAAGATAATCATGAATAGCTGAGGGTCCCTTATATCCCCCTCCCCCGCTCTTGGTTGTGCTTCCACCCTCCTCCTATCTTCTGAGACAGCAGCCATAACATTGTGCCAAAGCCTCTGGATTTATTTATGGTTTTGACTCATCTGATTTTTGTCCATATGTTTTTTAATTTCATAAATATGGCTTCTGTTTTCTTGTCAGAGGGATGGTTTTCTGTTACACCTGAGAAGATTGCAGAGCACATTGCAGAGCGTGTAAGGCAATGCTTCAACTCTGACATCATAGTAGATGCATTCTGTGGCGTGGGGGGCAATGCTATTCAGTTTGCCTTGGCAGCAAAGAGAGGTAAATGCTTCCACTAGCAACTTGTGCTTCCCTTCTTCCCTGCATTTCATTAGGCCTACTCCGTGTGTGATAGATACCAGAAAAGTTTGATTGTTCCAGTTCATTGGTTTTAAACTACTTTTCATGCAACCCAGTTGAAGGCAATCATTTATCCTCACCACCCAAAAGAATAATTGATTCTGAAAAGAGTGTTTATAAAATCACAGTGGGTCAGTGGGCTTACTGATTGCATTCTACAGCTCATCTCTCCACAGGAGTGAGTGGGAAAACATTGTCATCAGTTGATTGGTTACCTTCAATACTGCTGCACTGTGCATGTAGTACGTATACTAAAATTGAGCACTCTGGCACTACTACAGTGGCATTAACAAATCCTGGCTTGGCCTTTAAAGCCCAAAGTGGCAGCTGCTGTAGCTTTGTGCAGTTTGTGCCTGTCCACAATATGACCATAGCCATAGCTGTCCTGCAGTGGTAAAAGACAAGCAGGTCAGGGAATTGCTGTGGAACTGACTTTATTTCCCTGCTGGTGCTCTACAGCTGTGTATTATTTACTATTTTTTGTTTTTATTTATTATGAATATTTATACACCACTTTTCAGCAAGAAGTCCTGAAAGCGGTTTATGTAGAAAAAGAAACAAGATGGTTCCCTATCCCTGCTAAATACAAAAGAATCATTGTAAAAGGTGCCTCTATGCTCACTTCGCAGTAGGGTTTGCATGCTTTTCTGTCAGAGAGTGGGAACTAGGACTGGTAGATGCCTTAGCTCCAGGGGACCACATATGTGTGCATGCACTCTCTCTCTCCTTCTCCCCACTAGCAGAAAAGAGGAGACTGTCAGCTGTAATAACACTATATCGCTAGTTAGGGGAAATGCAGTGCTGGGGGGATGTAAAGAATGTGTGTGCTTGTAGTAGCAACACAAGCAATGCAAACCAAATGGGTGTGTGAGGGGCTGCAAATAGAGCAAGAAAGTTCTCGCCTGTTATTTCCCTTACATATTTTTTTCTATCCACATGAGCTCATGCTGTGACCCATCTTTGATCTCTTTTTTCACTCCTGCTCCTGTGTTGTTTCTTTGTGTCATGTCCCTTTTCTTCTACAAAAACCTTTCCTATACCATCATAGATAGTATATACTTCATCTAACTAGTAGCAGGAAGTTCAGAACCAGTCAACCAAATTTGTCATTTCTGTCTTTCCTTTCTCTGTCTTCCTCTTGTCTTTTCTGTCTTAAGATTTTGATCAGTAATCAGATAGTCTGTAATTTCTTTGTCTTGCACAATATCTAGCCATTTTGCATCTCCCAGATGGAGAGAAGAGTGGACTATACATTTATATAAATCTAACAAGGTTAGTGCTGAGTGTATAAGAATATAAATGTAATTCATTATGCTCATTCATTTAACTAAATTGCTAGAATTATGTGATGTTTGCCTGGGGAACTATGAACATAACTATGCAGGACCGTGTCTGAAATACAGGACAATCAAGTTTTGGGAAATAATTTTGAAAGTAAAATGGTGTTCTGATTTTAGTAATCCTTTAAAATATTTTCTGTTTTTCAGTCATTGCAATTGATATCGACCCTGTAAAGATCAGTCTTGCTCGCAACAATGCAGAAGTATATGGAGTAGCAGAGCAGATAGACTTCATATGTGGCGATTTCATGCTGCTAGCATCCGGTTTAAAAGCAGATGTTGTATTTCTTAGCCCTCCATGGGGTGGGCCTGAATACGCGACTGCAGAAATCTTTGATATTCAGACAATGATTTCTCCAAACGGATATCCTTTTCCAGCTCACTTTGACATAGCTTTCTCTGCAAAACTAAAGTTAATAACATTTTACCTTGCAGGAAGAAGCACTCTGTATTATATATTTGAGGTTTTTCTTGACTATATTGTTGTTTGTTTGTTTTATTTTTATACCACCCTTCCAAAATGGCTCGGGGCGGTTTACAATGAAAACAAACCATTAAAACAGTAAAGAGCTAAAACATAAATTAAAAACAATTTAACAACAATTAACAATTTAAAAACATTTTAAAACAACAATTAATCACAATAATGAAAAACCCTGAAACTGGGTTAAAGTATTAGTAGATGTTAGTAGATGACAAGAGCCTCCTTCCTTAATTTGGAATTGCAGGACACTCAGACATCCTGAAAAATGTAACTTTGGTTTCTAGCTATTAAATTTTTAAAGAAAATTTATAACACACATTGGTTGTGTTCCTTTTCAATCAAATCGAGCATCACTTGCTGTGGTCATGAAGTAGGAAATCAGTACTTTCTGTTGGCTTAATTTGTTGATGTTAAGTTGCATTTCATAGCAGCTGATCACAATATCAAATTTTATTTTCAGTTTTCTGTTGGTAAAGGTGACAGTTGTGACTTTAAGAACATGAATAATCTACCAGGCAAGCTATCTTTGCCTAATATATTTGGTATCAGAAAAAGTCTTAAGGATCATTATGTAAATCTAATTTTGTTAGTTTTTGTTGTAATTTGTATCAAAAAAATGAGTTCCAGTGGACAGCCAAACCTCAAACCAGCACACGTCAGGCTGTTTTGTCCAAGTTGCATGAAGGTCGGGAATCAGTCTGTCATCTGAGGGGATTTTGTAACTCTTTTTTTTTGGGGGGGGGGGCAAAGGCAAACCCAGGATTGCTAGTTTCCTTTTTAAAAAGCTGTACAGTTTGTCTTACGTTAAAATTTAACTACCAGATAAAGAAGCTTACGAGTTTTAGATTCGTTCATAGGGCTGAAAAGGATCAGATATTATCAAATCTCACCTCCAGTCCTGGGGCAGGATCGCCTACATAGAACATTATAATAACCTCTAGAGTCACGCTTCTGAGTTTTTTCGAAGGCATTTCCACAGATGCTGTTGGAATACAGTCCCATCATCCTCAGCCACAATAGTCAAAGTTGTGGTCCAGCAACATACATATGAGGACCCAAGGTTGAGAACCTCCCCCCCATCCCCAGTGTAAGCTGGCTTTACACACTGTATGTCCCACATACTGGCATTGCTTCTCTCTCTCTCTCCTTCCTTCACCACAGAAGGAGAGCAGAAACTGAAGAGCAATATCAAGTTCCCAAATTTCTCATGAACCTATGTTACCATAATCAGCAAAGTGTCATACTCTTATGCACTTTGCATAGCGGGTCTTGGGCCTAGTCCACACATACAGCAAGGGAGGTGGGAATGAAGAAGTAGTAAAGTAGACCATACCAGTGAGGTTGGGGATCACATTTTTGAATGCTTTCTCACATAATAGAATAGAATTTGAAAATTAGCACACTAATGTTCTTGGTCAGCCTCCACATTTCTTCCTGATGTGCTAGTTGTTTTTTGTGTTTGAGTGTGGGTTTGTTTTTGTTTTTTAAACTGGTATCTCTGATCAGCCTGAAGTGGTACAGTCCATTTCCCCACATTTTTCTGCTGGTTGTGTAAGCCAGGCCTTGCTCTGACCAGATTAGCAGCAGTGGTTTTTCATTTACCCCTGCAGAAGAACGTGTGTCCTTGTATTATGGAATTGTCTTGTTAAAAGAACTGACCCAGTTCATACAATATTAGCCTTCTTTTTCCTTAACACATCTCTCTCCACATTTGAAATTTTCAAGCTATCACAGAATATTACGAAGAGTGTTGTGTATTTTCTTCCTCGTAATGCTGACATAGATCAGGTAAGCTGCAGTTCACAGGTAGAGTGTCCATAAAACAGAATTTTTCTTTAACTCTAAAATGAAATAACTGAAACTGTCTTATGCCAATCACAAACATTTCACACTTTTGGCTTTATAGTGTATGAAAGTCAGAATCAATCACTTAGCTTTTAGCTTAAGACTTCAGAAACAGTCTAAATTTTGGCAGATTATTTATTTCTGTAGCTAGTAGTGAATTGGTAGAGAGAGTTGCTATGGGATACAGCTTTTGCTCTGGACTTTGAATGATTTTTCAGCCAGCTAACATAGTATATGGGTACAATGTTGAGTTGAATATGTTTGAGTTGAATATTATTTCCAAAAGGTAAAATTGATCACAGAGAATGAGGCAGTAGTCTATACACACAAAGCAGAAACAGGTAGTTCTCTTCATTTTGTAACAAATGTTAGCTCAGTTCTGCACCCCATCACTAAATGGATTGTAGCGTTGGACAGGTGTGGCGGTATCACTCCCTAAATGCTGACTGTGGTTAATCGGAAGCAAGATGCCGGCTCATGCACCATCTCCCACCTTGCGCTCAGATTCCCACCTTGCGCTCAGATGAATGTTTGCTTTTATATTTAAATATGCCAACTAATCTTAAGGATCTTAACCTGGTTTTGATGCTGGTTTTAAAACTTTGTTTCTAAGCAGGAGTTTAGAACACTCTTAATTGTAAGGGTGTAGACTGTAAGACTGCAATTACAGTATTGCAGGCTATACATTAGAGAGAGATGTTACTTACTGGGCTGGTTCAGACATCACATGGAACCATGGTGAAATCTAGATTCTGTGCGATCTCTCTAGTGCATACACGCACTCTCCGTGCGTGTGCATGAGTTGAATGAATTCCATTTCCAGTTAGAAATAATCCAGCGTCCAGAGTGGCCATTCTTGATTTATTCTCTTGAAATAAACCACAATACAAATCCAAGGTTTGAAATGGGTTTCAGGTCTCAAGTTATTTAGGAACATAGGAAGCTGCCATCTACTGAGTCAAACCATTCGTTCTACATTGAGTGGTAGCAGCTGAATTCTTGGAATTCAGGCAGGAGTTTTCCCTAGCCTACCTAGAGATTCGTGGGATTGAACCTGGGACTTTCTGCATGCAAAGCAGATGCTCTACCGCTGAGCTGCAGCCTCATCCACATTCAAGAAAGCTGGTTAAAATAAACCAGATAAGTCAGTTTGGACATCACAACTGATCTTGGTTTGTTTCTAATTGCAATCGGAAGTAGAATCCTTCCAAGTCATGCATAGCCTTATTACTTTGCACTAGTGTATTTTCTATGACAGCCAGCGCCCCCCACCCCGCCCCGCCAGTTCTATTGTCTCTTCAGTTGGTTACATCTTGTACATTCTGCATTGTCATTTACAGCACTGAGCTTGTAGGTGCAGTAGTTGTAGCTTATTGCAATTCAGCTCCATTTCAAGGTGTCAGGAAAAGCCCCAGTGGCATTTGTGTTTAATATAACCAATTAGTAATCCTGTCCAGCATTAAAATGTAATTGTGGCTTTATGTCTAGAAATAGATTGTGTCTGAGGAGGCAAAGCTGATAAAATTTGAATTTAAGATGTTGGTTTGTTTCTTCTTCCTCTAGAGGGAGCAATCACCCCAATATCACATAACATAAGAGCACAGTGGCTCATATCCTCATTACGGAAGCGCACACATAAAGTGAGACTACAAAGATGCAGCTGGGGTCCATATGCAACTTCCCCAGCTGAGTGGCATGGTTCCTCTCTTCCAGATCGCTTCTGGAGCTCTGGCAGAGTGGGGAGATTTCTCCCACTTGTGTGACAGCACACACGTAGAGGGACTGGGGAGTTGCATATGGGCCGTAGTCATGTCCCCACACTGCCTCTTTATGCATGCACTTCAGTGAGTAGGATGTGCATGTGTGCGAGAGAGATATCAGGAAACCTAACACAAGATAAATCAGCTGTGTGTGTGTCTGTGTATACACATTTCCAATAACATAAGAGAATTAAGTGTGATGTGTGTGTGAGATTACAGCCCCTAGTCTTGTAATTTTGGTCATTTTATTAGTGAGGTGTCCCTGTTACCAGCCTTCCAACTGCTAATTTGTTGTTGTTAATTTACTTTCCCATATACAACCATAATGTATTACAATGAATAGATGGGAAATGGGGGTGGGGGGAGTTTTAACGATCCAAATGTGAGAGAGACAGCAACTGAGTGAGTGTTAAAAGCAGTTTCTGAAAGGATCATTGGTTTTGTTTTAAAAATCTTCTGTCATCCACACTCACCCCACCCCAGCTGCCCTTCCTAGTTAGCTGTCAAGGTTCAGTGAACTTTGAAGTCTGGTTGCTGGGAATTGGCTGGTCCATAATTAGATTACAGTTTATTGTCATTTGCACATAAGCAAGAGTGGAAACTGCTGAGAAGCCTTTTCAGGGAGTGACGATAAGATGTAACTCCTTAATGAATTGACTTTTTTCCTTTTGCTTTTACCTCCCACCTAGATAGGAACAAGCTTGGAGTGGGGGACTAGTATTGGGGAATGTGAGAACTGCAATAGGCAGAATTTTGTCAAAGTGTGTGCATTTTATTGGTTAAGTTTGCCTCTGATTTCTGCCTGTACCAGTGTTGGTTCCTCCTCCTCTCTTTTTAGTTTGCTCTCTTTGATTGAACAACTTAATTCCCCTTGAGTCAGATTCCTAAAAATTAAGAATGCAGTTTGTTTCACTCCCTTGATATGTTCTATAATACTTTTAATATATGATTACTGAAACAAAACCTGAAACATCTTGCACTGCTGTTCTTAGCAAGAATCTGCCATCTTGCCCTGTATTTAGATGTTTAACTTTGAATACTTCACAAAAGAAAAGAGATGACAGAAAATTGACTTACTGGCTCATTTTTGGCTCAAGGACTTTGGGCTTTGAGGCTGCAGTTATCTATTATCTCTTTTTGAAAGAGCTGGAAATGTTATGGATGCATAATTGGAGCTACCTGCAGGCAGGAAGGGGATACTAGCAGACTGAGGATAACCTGCTGATAAGTCAGTTTAACAAAGATTAAGAAAAAATCCTAAAACGACCCCGCCCCCGAAATCCACCCTGAACTGCCCCAGTGTAACTCCAAGGATTGAACTCAGAGGGCAGTTAACAGACAACCAAGTGGGCGGAGCTAATGGAACTCAGTTGCAAGGAGAGGGCTTGAACAAAAAGCAGGAAATTTCTCAGCTTGAAGAATACTCCCTCAAGATAGTCACAACACCTTCTGCTGCTGAAGGGGAAAATGCCTAAAACTTTCACCATGCTCGGATAATACATATTGCAACTATGGGCCTAACCCAAGTGCTCTCGGGACTGACTCATATTGCTGGTCACACGCTTGATCTGGTCTTTCACTCTGAAGAGGGTGATGTTCCATGGATGGGGACTCCTGTGATTTCCCCATTGTCATGGATGAACCACCACCTGGTTAAGGAGTGTATCTGTTGGTCCTTTTGAACCTCTCAGCAGCTTTCGATACGATTGACCATAGTATCTTGAGGGGATTGGGGTGGGAGGCACTGCTTTGCAGTAGTTCTGCTCCTACCTCACAGGCAGACTCCAGATGGTGCCTCTTGGAGACTGTTGTTCAAAATCTAAACTTTTGAATAGTGTCCCTCAGGACTCCATATTGCCTCCTATGTTGTTTAACATCTACATGAAACTGTTGGGAGAGATCATCAGGATA
The DNA here is from genome assembly GCF_027244095.1 of Hemicordylus capensis. NCBI lineage: Eukaryota > Metazoa > Chordata > Lepidosauria > Squamata > Cordylidae > Hemicordylus > Hemicordylus capensis. Next base: position 259,989,133 of record NC_069660.1, read on the forward strand.
TTTGGTGCAGGGTGTTCTCAATATGCTGATGACACCCAAATCTATTTCTCCATGTCAACATCGTCAGGAGAAGGCATAATCTCCTTAAATGTCTGCCTGGAGGCAGTAATTAGCTGGATGAGGGATAACAAACTGAGACTGAATCCAGATAAGACGGAGGTAATTATTGTGTGGGGTCGGAACTCGGGAGACGGTTTTGATCCACTGGTTCTGGATGGGGTTGCTGCTCCCCCGGAAAGAACAGGTATGAAATCTGGAGATGCTTATGGATCCAAACCTCTCCCTGGTGACTCAGGTTGAGGCGGTGGCCAGAGGTGCTTTTTATCGGCTTCGGATAATATGGCAGCTGCGTCCGTTTCTTGAGATGAACGACCTCAAAACAGTGGTACATCTGCTGGTAACCTCTAGGCTGGATTACTACATGTACTCTATGTGGGGCTGCCTTTGTGCGTAGTCTGGAAACTGCAGTGTCAGGTTGGTCTCTGGGTCATCTAGGAGATACCGTATTACTTCTTTGTTGATAGAACTACCCTGGCTTCCAGTATGTTTCCGGGCAAAATACAAGGTGCTGGTTATCCTATATAATAAAATGCTTGGGTATCTGCGTCCATGTCTCTGGCGGACGTTCTGCGTATGTGTGGCGCGCGCGGCCTCTCATTGGCTGAGCGGGAGTGGAGGAGGCGAGGAGCCAATAGCCGTTGCCGGGGAAGGGGGTGAGCATAGCTGCCGGCAGCAGAGGAGGGAGGGAGCGCCCGGCGCGGGTGGCACTCGAGGCTGGGCGCGGGTGAGAGAGGAGCAGAGTGGCTGCCGGCGGCAGCGGGGGGACTAGCCCCGCTGGCGGCGCCAGCCGCGGCGGGAGGACTGGCCCCACTGGCGGCAGCGGCAGGGAGACAGGCCCCGCTGGCGGCGGGGGTGGGGGGACTGGGCACGGAGGGGCCATGGCCGGGCTCGAGCCATGGCCAGGCGCGGCAGAGGCACAGGGTTGCCGCCGCCGGAGGAGACGGGGGAGAAGAAGAGGGTTTAGCAGCAGCCCGGAGGGAGGAGGAGCGGAGAGGAGGAGGCGGCGGCGAGCCGGGCAGGGGGAGCTCACCCACGCCGACGCCGCTCCTTGCCCGGTGGCATGCGGAGGCGAGCTTCTTGCCCTGCGGGGCATGAAGGGGCCGCGGCCGGGCCTGAGCCATGGTCAGGCGCAGCGGAGGCACAGAGGCGGCGGTGGCGCTGACGTGAGCGGGGTGCCTACGAGGATTCCGAGGAGCGGCGGCAGCGGGAAGGAGGAGCGCGTGCAACAGGCAGAAAGAAGTCCACGTCCCTTGCCCTTCTAGCACCCGTTAATGTAACAGGCTTAACCCCACTAGTAACCTATAAAGCCCTAACCAGCTTAGGCCCTGGGTATTTAACAGAACACTTTCTTCACTTTGAGCCCCACCACCTGTTAAGGTCATCTGGAGAGGCTTGTCTGTGGTTGCCGCCAACTCGTTTGTTGGTGGATACTTGGGGACTGGCCTTCTCCTTTGCTGCTCCTGGACTTTGGAATGCACTCCCTGTTGAAATAAGAGCCTCCTCATCCCTGGCAACTTTTAAAAAGGCACTGAAGACACATTTATTCACTCAGGCTTCTAATTAGATTTATGATTTTAAATTTTAATTTTGGTTTTAAATTATTTTAATCTTTAAATGATTTTAATTGTAAACCACCCAGACACAAGTTTTGGGCGGAATAAAAATATGTTCAATCAATCAAAGTTTTGTTGGTCCATACTTGTTTATACAGTACTAATAACAAACTCTGGTTGAGTGCCTGTCAGTTTGGATGGAAAATGGGGCCACCCAAAAATAAGGTCATGTTTTTTCATGCTTGGGAAATTCCCTAAACATGCAGGAGTACATATTTTGTAAACTGAGCATGCTGAAGGTGTCAGTTAAAAAGAAAAGAGAGAGAGAAAACACCTGTGGGGAAGAAGCATATGGCCTGCTTGAGCCCCTCTCTTGGAGGCAGCGCATTCACAGAACACTGCCAGCGTCCAGACTAATGAAGTGCTGGTGCTAATGAGGGGTGGGTTTTTTTGTTGACCTCCCCTTCCCTCTGAAGCAGTTGGTGACTCCTGAAAATATGGCCCTGAGGATTGTGTAGTGCTCAGAGACATATTTTGGGGAGTCACAATGAGCTTCTGGGGGAAAGAAAGAGTGGCAAAAAACACTCCTTCCCGATACGACCAGTGCAGTGTTAGCAACTGTTAGTCTGGATGGTGGCCACTTCTGTTATCCTTGCTGACAATGATGTTCCTAACATTGATCTTCTGCTGAGTTGGTCCCCAAAGAGTAGTATTAGCGGTGCAGTTTCGTGCATTGTGCATACGTGTCCCAGGAACCTTGCAATTTATGGGCTCTTCTTACTTTCTTATAATAATATTTTGTAATTTTATAAATAATGGTTAGTTTCTGATTTTGTTTATACTGTGAGATTTCTGGTTTGTTTTCCTTGCTTTGTTCTTATTAAAACAAGGGGATTTGTTGGTGTGCTGAATAGCATAACACAGTTTTTTAGGAAGAGAAGTTATTTTTTGTGGATGTCTGATTTTGCTTTTGCATGCAAGGCTCAGACACTTAAAGAATGGATTAATCTGTTGTTACTTCCTCCTCTTTTACAGTAAGCTTGTTTTTAATAATAGCTTAAAGATAGAGGAAGTTCAGTGTGTTTACACTGGTGTGTTTGCTGCTGGAGACTACAGAAATAAAATAGTTACGTCTGGTATTCACTAGATAATAATTAATGGTTGGTTTAATGTTTGCAGCAGTCCAAATTCCTAGTCAGCATAAAATATCTTTATTCTTTAAATGAAGTGAATGTTGTGATGCTTCCCACTCCGTCTAATAAAAACAGGGAAAAAGCAATTAGGCTCTGCTGTAGCAATGGAATATAGTACCTGCTCTAACCAGTTCCATTGTTAAACAAAAATATTTATGGTGCTCGCTTAGCAAAGTCAACAGACTTTCTAATGAGTCTGCACTATAGATTTAGATCAGTGTCTTACTTTCAATCCCTTTCCTAGCATGTAAGTTGCTGTTTTCAGTGCTGCCATAACTGGAATTATCATTTTCTTTCATCTGTTTCCCATAAAGCCAGGATTACTTTCCTTGTTAGTCACCACCACCCCACCTGAACTCTTTACGTGTGAACAGGGCAGACGTATAAATAAACAAATATGACTGCTTCTGTCATGTCTTATATTGCCTAAGAACGTTAATATACTCTTCTTCCCTGCATGGCATGCTGCTGATCTTGACTGGAACAATTTGTTCTTTAAATCTGAGGGAGATGGAAGATTGTCTTGTGGGTATAGTTGTACCTGTGTGGAGCTCTTGGAAGGTGGTATTGGGTGGGGGAAAGAAGCTGGGAAAGATTGTATTTCTTCTCAGCCCCCGGGTGACCTCCTATAACTGTTGCTGATGGACAGCAAGGCCAGAATAGACATGCTCGGCTTGCAAAGTGTAGGATACTTCTGTAGCTAGTTCAGCACGCTGTTTGCCATCACTCCAGTGCCTATCACTTGCATTTGGTGTAACATGTCACATTGTGAGTTTATGGGTTTCTTTTTCTTTTTAGGTAGCTTCCTTGGCTGGACCAGGAGGAAAAGTTGAAATAGAACAAAACTTTCTGAACAACAAATTGAAGACAATAACTGCTTATTTTGGTGACCTAATCAGACCAGACATGCCCTGACTTTTGTGTGTGTGTGTGTGTGTGTGTGTGTGTGTGTGTGTTGTACGTGTGCGCAACTAATTCTCTGATCAGTGCAAAATGGATCATCCCAATTACTTAAAATCATCCCTTCAACACCTATTTCCACAATTAGTGGCTGACCTAAATGTTTTTTGTGTTGACGAGAAAAAAAAGTCTCTTACTGATGTCAATAAAATATTTTGTAATAAGATTTCATGCACGTTCTCTAGTAATGAAAATGAGTGGAGAAAATAACTGAACAATTAGAGAAGTTAAGCTCCCTGCCCCCGGCTGTGATATTAGATCATTTTCTGAGGTTATCTGAAGCTTGTCCCAGCCATGGTGCACCTTAAGTTGTTTTCTGCCAGGCACAGCTCCCTGTCACAGTGGGCTCACAATTAAAATTGACACAAGGGAGACAACAGAAAAAGGGAAAGGGAAGAGAAGCAAAGATAAACTGGGGCGGGCAGAGAGATATGCAGTTATTTCATTTTCATGTACTTGAGCACTGGGTGAGGACTGTCTGGATAGTCACCCCTCAAAGGAGGCGGCTTGCTGGGATTACCCTCTTTCCCCACTGATGTCAGTGGTAGCTATGGCTTCTCCTGCCAAATGGATATTCCTAGAGAAGGCCAATTCTAGCTATAAAACTAGTTAAGTTTTGTAAAAACAAAGTTTTATTTTTTGAGGGGGAGACCTGGTTGTGTGGTAGCAAGCATGATTTCTCCCATTAGCTAAGCAAGGTCTGCCCTGGTTGCATTTGAATGGGAGACCACATGTGAGCTCTGTAAGATATTCACCTCGGGATGGAGCCACTCTGGGAAGAGCAGAATGTTTCAAGTGCTTTCCCTGGCTTCTCCAAGATAGGGCTGAGAGAGACTCCCGCCTGCAACCTTGGAGAAGCCACTGCCAGTCTGTGTAGCCAGTACTGAGCTAGATAGATCAATGGTCTCACTCAGTATACGGCAGCTTCCTATGTTCCCAAGTTACAGATCTGGATATACAAAATATTACTGAAGACATTGCTACGTTTCAGTGAAATAGAATTGGTGGGAAATAGATTAAGAATAGGTCATGATGAAAGGTAAGATGTAGCAGCGTGTACACAATATCTAATTAACCTTCACCGGATGTCATGAAAATGCAAAATTTGTTATGGGGTAACTCTGTACCCAACATTGACCAGCCTTGGCAACCATGGCAGAGAGGTACACAGAAGGAGCATCCATTATGCTTTGTGCTTCTCCTCCTGTTCTCTTGCTTGATCTTCACACTTGCTTTTCTATCCTTGCTGGTAGAAAAGGGGCAATGGAACCCATATTTACTGGCAATGATGACTGGATGATATGGGACTTCTTTTGAAAAGTCAGAAGTGCAGTGACTTGGCAAGAATGCCAAGGTCAAGAAGAGGTTCCTTCCTCTTGAGAACAGGTGATAATGACTTTTTCCTGTATCCCGGGGTGGCACAGGTCAGATAACATTGTTAGGTGTTAAGGGGTCATTGCTAGGTGATAGTGTACCAAAGTTTATTTCTTATTTATTACATTTATATCCTGCTCTTCCTCCAAGGAGCCCAGAGGTTATGTTCATCCTCACAACAACCCTGTGAGGTAGGTTAGGCTGAGAGATATGTGACTGGCCCAGGGTCACCCAGTGAGTTTCATGGCTGAATGGTGATTTGAAGTTGGGTCTTCCCAGTCCTAGTCCAACACTAACCACTACACCACAAGGGCATAAAGTTGCCATTATGGTGGACTTCAAATGTATCCTGACCGATAAATCAACTAAACAAAACTTACAGAGGCAGACCAAGTCCTAGAAGAATATATTTAACTAAGATTGTAGGTGTTTTGCAGTACAACTAACTCAGGGGTATGACTGCACCCCTAATGGGGCATATTTGTACCACTGCAAGCTTTTTTTTAACCATGGAGGCAAAACCATTTCTGGTAATTACCTGCTCTTTGCAGGTTTTGTTTACTGGGGTGTCACTGACAATGTCCTAAATTGACAATATTTTAGAATTAAGAACCAACATGTTTTGAGCCCCTAGGGGTACAGAAATACTTCATGACAGCCAGTGAGGGTTAAAGATTTAGGATAGTTGCTGGAGGAAGAGGAAGTATTTAGAAAATAACAGGGAAAACTTGAGGCAATCCAAAGGTCAACCTGATTAAAAGTTGAGAGGCATAGAATAAAAGCAGGCAAGACAATGAGCAGGAGAGAAGAGCGCGTCATTAGAGCAGAGTTGGAACAAAGGAAGAAACCAACTGGGGGTGGCAGGGATGAAAAGATGGAGGGGAAACTGTAAGTTCATTTTAGATGCTGGTCGAGCAACAGTGACACTTGCTACCAAACCCCTTGAAATGCTGCTGTTTAGTGGTATCAGCTGCTTTTCAGTGCTGACTCTGTAGAGGTAGAATTATCAGTTTATTTGAATGCTGCTGACTACTTAGTGAAAACTGAGTAAGAAAGGATGGGCAAAAGAAACCAAAGCTGACCTTCATTAACTTATGTAATAAACTTCCATGAATTGCTGTAGCTTCTAGCTATTAATAATATCCAGTTCTGCTGCGTTAGAAGTCAGAACTAAGCCAGTTGTGGATACAGTTTTTATAGCACTGCCCTTTGTAATATGCCAATTCTCTTCATCCAAATGGATGAAGCTATGTCCATGGCCAATTCTCCTTTCTAGCCAAAGACAATAGTGCTAAGGTTGAGAAAGAAAGCGGGATGTATAGTTATCATATTGCAGTCTTGCGTTTTAAAAGGCAACAACTATGGTAGTTCTGCTGCTCTGTCCCTGTGGCACTAGTGGCAGCGCTGACCACCTGGAGATGATATATATTTGCCACAAGTCACAGATTATTGGGCTCCAATAAATGTATACTGCCCTGGTATCCCTGCTTCATAGTCAGATGTGAGTAATAAATTCTGAGCTGTGTCTGCCAGTGTCATTCATTCCCATGAGGTTGAGAAAGTGACTGGATCTACACAGTGACTAGACCTACTGGACCTACACACCAGGAGGACAGTAGTCTTCACAAGCACACAGGCCAAGCTGGCACACAGCCACCTCCATACCTCTTAGTAGAGAGTCACTGATCACTGCCATTCTTGATTCTCAGCGTTGGTTCTCCAGATGTTATTGGACTTCAGTTCCCATAATCCCCAATCAAAGGCCATTGGCGCTGGGGATTATGGGAGTTGAAGTCCAATAACATCTGGCAACTCAACATTGAGATTCCCTGCTGTAAAGGGTCGTAAGTTTTTCTTTGCACTTACCATAGCCTGCTGCAGCTGTTTTCCACTGGGATACTTAAGCCACGCTCACTGGGAAGATTACAAACAATTCCCAAAACAATTTTTTAGTTCCATCAGCTCAGAATGCCTTTTTATTCTGTTCCTGCCAGTCACTCCCTTCTGAGGTGTTTCAAACTCCCAGTTGCGTCCTTGCTGTAGTGTAGAATTCTTCATCCTCTCTAAAGAGAAGATGTGCAGAAACTTGTTTCTCATGACCTCTAACCTTCCAACAGAGCAACTAGCTTACACTTGCTTGCTGCAGGTGTAGTTTTCTTTTAGGCAAGAACACACCACAGGTCAGGTCACCACCACAGGGTTCTTGCTGTTCATCTTAACTTGATAACTGCCTGCTATATACTTGATCTGCACACCATGGGAACAGTATACTTCAGGAGCTGTCCATATTCTTACTTCTTGTTCACATCCTGAGCTCTGGCTCTAGTGATGGCATTTGTTTGAAAGTTGCCTGAGGCCCTATGATGTGCTGCTGTTTTAAGAGATTGAGGCTATTCACACGACCCAGGCTGTTCGTGCGGAGTACCAGGATGGCTCCTGATCGCGACACTCCCATCCCCACTAGCCCGACTTTTAACCCCGGCATTTAACTAGGGTAAAAGGGCATGAGTGCTTAACTGGGGTAAGAGGGCCTCAACTCCACATTCAGGCTCATGTATATGCTCAGGCTGCACTCAGCCCAAGCACATCAGAGTTGGGTGCCTAGAGTGCCTGACTAACAGTGGACTCTGCCAATGCACCATGCTAGTTGCATGGTGCATTATGGGATTCCTGGAGGCTGGGATTTGGTTTTCCAGCTTCCAGTGATCCGTGCCGCCAAGAGGAGCGTGGATTGTATGGGTGTGCAATGGTGTGCTGAAGAGGAGCTCCTTGTTCATCTGGGGGGAAGTACAGGTGAAACTCAGAAAATTAGAATATCATGCAAAAGTCCATTAATTTCAGTAATGCAAATTAAAAGGTGAAACTGATATATGAGACAGACGCATTACATGCAAAGCGAGATAAGTCAAGCCTTAATTTGTTATAATTGTGATGATCATGGCGTACAGCTCATGAAAACCCCAAATCCACAATCCCAGAAAATTAGAATATTACATGGAACCAAGAAGACAAGGATTGTAGAATAGAACAATATCGGACCTCTGAAAAGTATAAGCATGCATATGTATTCAGTACTTGGTTTGGGCCCCTTTTGCAGCAATTACTGCCTCAATGCGGTGTGGCATGGATGCTATCAGCCTGTGGCACTGATGAGGTGTTATGGAAGACCAGGATGCTTCATTAGCGGCCTTCAGCTCTTCTGCATTGTTTGGTCTCATGTCTCTCATCCTTCTCTTGGCAATGCCCCATAGATTCTCTATGGGGTCAGGTCAGGCGAGTTTGCTGGCCAATCAAGCACAGTACACTGTCTACTTTTCAGAGGTCCGATATTGTTCTATTCTACAATCCTTGTCTTCTTGGTTCCATGTAATATTCTAATTTTCTGGGATTGTGGATTTGGGTTTTTCATGAGCTGTTCGCCATGATCATCACAATTATAACAAATTAAGGCTTGACTTATCTCGCTTTGCATGTAATGCGTCTGTCTCATATATCAGTTTCACCTTTTAATTTGCATTACTGAAATTAATGGACTTTTGCACGATATTCTAATTTTCCGAGTTTCACCTGTAGGTTCAACCCTGCCTCTCCTCCACACCCCTGTTATGTTCATAAAAATTACTTTATTATTTGGCCTGCTGGTTGAGAGAGACAAGGTGGCAAGAAGGTCAACCCAACAAGTTCACAGTGATCTCCAGCTTTTTCAGCAGAGGCTACTGGGAGAATATGCAGAAGAGCTGCTAACTACCCAAATTTACTCCCTAAGAGTAAATAAAGCATTTATTGTCTTACAATTAGCAGCAACAAAAATTACTATTAGCAGTAATAAAAATCAGGTTAAGTTTGAGTGTAGTTTATAAAGCATTTGAGCGTGTAGTGACCCTATTAAAATGCACTAATGAAATTAACTAGCCTGCCAAGGCAAAGTGAACATCATGATTTGTTGTGAATTCTCCTGGGTTAATATAATTCATTGTCATTTTTTTCTAGGGTTATTGTACTGTGGCAAATTTAATGGAATCTGCAGGGTTTCTGCAGATTCCTATGCTTGTCTAGTTTGGGGAGAAATATAACCAAACATTCATATATTTAAGATGCACTTGTGCATTTTTTAAAACAAGAAATTTGAACAAGCAAAAATGAAAACTGCAGGGTCAGAGCCAGTTGTTAAGCATTGTGGTGAGTCATGTGTCTGACTTTGCTAGATAAATGCAACAGGACTTCCTGTCATTGCTGTTCGGTTTTCTTCAGCTTTGCTCTCCCATCTGAGGAACTTGGATGGAAAACCACTGGGGAAAGGGAAGTGGCAGCTTTTCCTCCTTCACATTCACACTTGGATAGGTGTTTTTTTTAACAAATGTATTTATTAGAGATATATTTCACATTAATAAGTAGGGGGAAAGTGAATGATTAAATACACTGCATGCAATCTATCTTAACTATTTTGAATTTATGCCATTATTTAAAACGTACTTCATAATTAACAATACTCTTAATTAATACTCTTCAGCCTTATAATTAATAAACAACTTTATTTGTTAGCTGCCCCATAACAAATTGTTCTCTGGGTGGCTCACAATGGAGGATTACATACAATAAAAATACATACCACATTAAATCATAACAAAGAAAAGAAAATACAATACAAAACAGCTTAAAAACTCATTTTAAAATTAGTTTAAAAAATCAGATCAAATCTGAAAACCCACATTTAAAAGGCCTGGGTGAAGAAAAAGATTCACCTTATTAGTAATCCTTATTTCCTTAGTCTGCACAGTCTCCCTAATCATTCTTTATCCATCTAAAATTAATTATTAAATCAGATCCAACAGCACAAATGGCCAAAAATTGTCATTTCAGTACTAAATTAATAATGACCATTTGTATACAAACTCGTTATCTTGCCATCTCCTTTCTCTACACCAGGGGACCCCAACCTTTTTAAAGCAAGTTTACTTCTTCTGTCACAAACCTTCAGCTTAGGTACCCCAGAGAGATTTTGTGGTATATATGTGTATGTGTACACACACACACGTTAGAATTTTGAGACAGGTGACTCTAGTCACTAGTTTACATCCAGGCTATTGCCTCATTCATATATTACTGTTAAAGGACAGTGTGCTCATGTACACTGTCAAAAGTCGGAATAGAAGTCCCAGCTCGTTAATAATTTCGTTCATTTCCCCTCACATGGTACTCATGCTTATAGCCTTAATCTGAAGGGATGAATGCTAGAAGTGTAATGTCTCCTGATCACAGAAATATCTGCCATCGCACTTTCAGTCTTTGCTGTTTCAGATGGACTGTGAGTATGAGTGCCACGGGATGGGAAGCGAACAAAATGATTGATAAGGCGGCAGGATGGGATTTCCATTTCCACTTTGGATGGTGTACACATGATGGTGTATGCAATGGAGTATTCATGAGTACTCCATTGAAATGGATGGGACACATTTTTACTTGTGCCATGGAGCCAGTGTCAACTCCTGGCAACCACAGAGCCCTGTTGTTGTCTTTGGTAGAATACAGGAGGGATTTACCATTGCCATCTCCTGCGCAGTATGAGGTGATGCCTTTCAGCATCTTTTTATATCGCTGCTGCCCTATATGGGTGTTTCCCATAGTCTGGGAAATAGACCAGTGGGGATTCGAACCGGCAACCTCTGGCTTAATATTCAACTCACTTCCCCGCTGTGCCTTTAAGTGGCTTTCAATGGGAATACTCCGTGCTAATTTTCTGAAGCCTGTGAGACTGAGGTGAGGAATACACTGAGCTTCAGCATATAGTCAGCCAAACAGGAGCAAAGGTGTGTGTGTGGGGGGGGGGTCTTCAGCCTCTTCTTTCCCTCCCCTTCCTCAGTGAACACATTGCTGAGAATGTGTGGGCTTCAAGCCAGCAATCATCAGGTGGGGAACAAATAGTGCAGCTACAGTGTGGGGAGGCAAGAGGACCGAGTACCCCCTGGGGGCCCTTCAACTACCCTTGCTGGGAACCCCTACTCTATGCAATATATCATTTGTAAATTTGACTATAAAACCTTCAAAATCCACTCATCCTATGTGGAGGATTTAAATTTCTCCAGCCTCTACTTTTGGTTAATCTAATTCCCTATCATTTGGCATTTGTCTGGACTGACCCAGGGAGGTTTTTATATGGTTTTAAATGTAGGAACTGATCCAGAAGATCACACAATGATCTTTTCCTATTTCCCGGACAGGTGCTCAGTACTATAGAAGTTGACAATTTTATAATATTAAGTACTAACAATTTGTTGGAAAATACAAACATTATACAGTATTTGATCCAGCAAAGGGAACAGTGAGTACAGCCCTGTGTGCTACTCTGGTTATCCTACAAAAAGAGCCATGTGACTGCCTTGGTTAGCTTGATGGACGATCACCAATTGGCTATCGACAGAGGGAGTGTGCCTCTGATGATCCTTTTGGAACTCTTGGTGGCTTTCGGTACAATCGACTATAGTATCCTTCTGAGTCGCTAGAAGGAGGTGGAATTGGGTGGCATTGTTTTACAGAGGTTCAGTTCCTACCTCTGGTAGATTTCAAAGAGCTAGTTCCACAAGGCTCTATACTGTTCCCAATGCTCTTTAACATCTACATGAAACCGCTGGGAGAGATCATCAGGAGGTTTGGTGCAGGGTGTCAGTATGCTGATGACACCCAGATCTATTTCTCCATATCAACTTGATGGCATAACCTCTCTAAATGCCTGCCTGGAGGCAGTAATGAGCTGAACAAGGGATAACAAACTGAAGTAGAATCCAAATAAGACATAGGTGCTGACTGGGGTGGGTGGGGGGTGGGGTCAGAGGCAGAACCCGAGATATGGTTTAGATCTGCCTGTTCTAGATGGGGCTACACTCCCCCTGTAAGATCAGGTACATAGCTTGGGAGTACTCCTGGATCCCAAACTTTCTCTGGTTTCTCTGCTTGAGGCAGTGGCCGGGAACATTTTTTTTATCGCTTTGGCTGATAGGTCAGCTACATCCATTTCTGGAGGTAAATGACCTCAAAACAGTGGTACATTTGCTGGTAACCTCTAGGCTTGACTACTGTAATGCACTCTACGCAGGGCTGCCTTTGTACATAGTCCGGAAACTACAATTGGTACGGAATGCAGCTGCCAGTCTGGCCTCCAGGAAACATTTTGACAACTTCCATCTGGGGAAAGAGAAGAGACACAGGTACAAGGAACCCTTTCATTTACGAAACACCTGATCTAGCATGGCTGCTCAGCAAGATGACATTTTATAGGTGTTACATGTGTTGTCTGGTTGGGTAGAAGTTCATTGGTTGCTTTGCATGCCTGAAGATTGTATTTTTAAAGTTCTCATGGATGGTACTGCTCCCTCAAACTGTATAGAGGGGTGTCTATAAATCTGTATATCTATATCTATATTTATTTATCTAAAATTGATGTTCACCTTTGGCCACCTGGTTTGGATGTACCTCACACTGGTGCAGTATTGTGTGTTCTCTCATAATATTTCAAAGTTTTCATGGAAAATCTACAATGAATGGGATAACCCTGCATGAGTTCAAAGAAAGCCTTTGGTTTTTTTCAGTGATCCTGTTCTTTTTTTTCTTTTTCTTTCTTTTTGGTACCAGTTTGTAGGGGAAGGGGGCCCCAGCCCCCTCCCCTGGGATGAAATCATGCAGTCTCAGCCATACCTCATGAGCAGAGCCATCCAATGGGCCAAAGGCTCAGGCTTGAAAGGTCTGTGAGATGACATATAATAGATGATTATGCCCTGCTCCCAAAGCCCGCTTTCTTATTAAAGTGCATGGCCATGGCATGCGGGTCAGAGGGCTGTTGCCACCCATCCCAGTTGCTAGTTCCATGCAAGCTCCAGGGAAGGGTCCCTCAGCAACATCTTTCCTGATCTCAACACCTGCTGTGGACCCTCTGACAGTCTGGTCTCCCCATGACACATATCCATGATTTTTTCCCTTTGCCCTGCACAATCACCTGGCTAGCCATGGATCACTCTCATCTGCAGGTGCCCTGCCCCAGGATGCCCCACAGTGGCCAATTTACATACGCTGCAGCACTGGTCACAGCCTGGCCTGTTTAGCTCTGGTCATATGATCCATTCCTGGTTTTTCCTAATTATGCCCACTCGAAATCACTCACAGCAGACCGGAAGTTGGACACATGCAGCAGATTCCTTGAGAGTCTGGAAGTCCAAGTTGATGTATTAGATAACGGTGAGATGTCATATTTGTTTTTTTCTCCTCCTCCATTGTTTTGTTTTTTGATTGGGGTGTGTGTGTGTGTGTGTGTGTGTGTGTGTGTGTGTGTGTGTGTGTATCATCCCCAGCAGCAATGACCTTTGGCTGGGAATGATGGAAGTAGTAGTCAACAACAACTGATTATAACATCCCTGTTACAGGGAACACTGATGGTGTCTCCATTGTGAACAATGCAAACCACCACCCGCTCACCCAAATTTCTTGGTTGCTGCTGTTCTCTCCCCCAAGACCTCATCACCATCTGCAAGTGTCCCTTGCCATCCCCCAGTATCAATAATTGTGCTTGTGAAAGACTCTATAGCTGCAGAGCTCTTGCAAAGGCAGTGGTGCAAGTGCAAGTGGTCTGAGGAAAGGGTTAAAATATCTTTTCCCTGCCAAGGGTAGGTGATTGATGCCAAAAACATATGATCGCACAGAGCATGCCCCCTCAAAGATTGTGGCCAATGGTTACCGCTTTACGGATGTCCTGACACCTTGCCCACAGTCTGGTGATGTGAGCGGTATGAAGCTTGCTGGGATGCAGCCTCAGCAGACCAAGAAGAGGGAGGGGTTCCTCTGCCCTGAAGCCAGAGGTTGCTGAACCACGGTCGATCGATTGTCTGTGGCATATGCTTGGTTTTGCAGATTAACTACAGCTTTCTCTACCCAAGGTTTCACGCTATGTCCGAATGGGGCCTGTGTGTACATGGACCTGCTCAACCATGGGATTCCATGTTGAAAACCCTGTTTCAATCTGCAGGCCACCCCTTTCCAGTAAAGATGATTATCTGTTGTATAACTTGTTTACTAGATGTTGGGGATTTGCAGTATTAGGTCTGAGTACTTTTATTATAGGCAGGATAAAACTTTTTATTAAACAATGTATTTTATTCCTTGTTTTGAAAAACAAATCACCCTGAGGAAGTGCAGTTTTCTCCTCTGGCCTTCTCATTATTGTGTAAACTGTGATTTTGTTCAGAAGTTCTATATTTTTATATAAGCAGGGCAACTTAGCAGGCTGTGTTTCATACCATATTTACCTGAATAAAAGACATATCTGAAAGTAAGATGACCCCCTTAAACAATGTGTGTGAAATACAGGTTATATCTGTATTTACCCAAAAGGAGCAAGCCACCTAATGGTGCAGTGGGGAAATGACTTGACTAGTAAGCCAGAGGTTCCTGGTTCGAATCCCCACTGGTATGTTTCCCAGACTATGGGAAACACCTATATCAGGCAGCAGCGATACAGGAAGATGATGAAAGGCATCATCTCATATTGTGTGGGGGGAGGCAATAGTAAACCCTTCCTGTATTCTATCAAAGACAACCACAGGGCAATGTGGTCACCAGGAGTCGACACCGACTCGACAGCACACTTTACCTTTATCCAAAAGGTAGATGCCTCAGAATTTAAGATGACCACCCCACCCCCACCCCTCATTTCTCACATCAAAGAATTTGGGGGAAACCTAGCAGGTAAATAAAGTACCTTTTGGATGCTGCTGCTTCACAGTCTTTTTCATAACCTTTTTGCTACTTCACACATTCAGCCGGTATGATTCGGCACTCTTATTTTTCTCTTAATAGTCTGGAAAACATCAGGATGTGGCAAACATACAAGCATCTCACAGAGATCATTTACATGATTACTTTGCTTCCCGTTGCCCCACCCACCCCAGGCCACTACAATTTTAACATCATGAAACCGTCTGGTGGCTTTTCAGCATCAAGAACTGTCAAATTAATCCACCTTAGTTTTAGTCTGGGGTAGAAAAACTTGGCAAACGGAAGTAGAAGTGGACTCTCAAGGCCTTAACTTATAATAGTAACTCCCCTCCCCCATCTCAAATAAAAGGAGGAAGAGGTTATGTGGCTAAAGAAACCGGCTTGAATCCAGCAAAGGCTGTGCATCATGCTAAATGCTTCTGTATTCAGATGGGGACTGGGCTTTCTTGCCTTCCAGTGACAATCCCTCCAATGACATGTGGTGGCGATCTGTAGGGCCCTCCAATCATTGGAGGAGAACTTTTACATGAGGACTTTTTGGCTGCTGCACAATGGGAGAAGCTACAAAAAGCCCCTGTCTGTGAATATAACTCAGCTCCCACCACCCTTGGATCCAATCTTATGTCAGGAGATTTATTGTTGAAGCAGTGCTAGGTAAGGGAAGCAGATGGGCCTACTTTAGGCTACAACGTTATTGTTGTGTATACCAACTTTTGGGCTCAGGTGGTTTGGAGGTGTTGTGTATGTTTTGCAGGGGGTGAGAGATTGTAGGTAAGAAAGTAGAGAGGAATGCCAGACTTCCTCTTCCCATAATTTGTCTGTCTCTTCTGCTGTTGCATTAACTTTATCCAAAAAAGATATCAATCTGGAAAGCCATTTTATGTCATTTAAACTATGACTATGCAGAAGTGGGTTTACAACTGCATCTCAAATGTAATTTCCCCCCCTAATCTTACATGTGAACAACTGCGTTCTATTTAAAGGGCACTTTTAGTCCTACGCACATTATTTTCTTCATAAATTTGTTTCTGTTCCTTGTATAGAAGTGCCACAAGTGTGGCTTCCTCTTCATTTACCATGACCACTGATATCTGAAACATAAGTTATTTCCTACTCTTCCCCCATGTTCTCCAGTGAAACTGACAAGATGGAGGAAAGACATCAATATCATAAAAGCATAATCTCTTCAAAGGAGTGGATATGTGCAAAAGGGCTACTAGACAGACTTCAGTGCAGTATTGTCAGTTTCACAGGATAGGCAAAGGGTGGTAGGGACAATGAAGGAAATGGCAGGTGTAATTTTGGAACAGGAGATTATGCCATCAAAAAGTTGGGAGCTGATTTCCCTCTAACAGAAATTCTCAGGTTTTGTGGACTACAACTCCAATAATCCCCAAGCAAATACCATTTCAGCTGAGGATTCTGGGAGCTGTTGTCCACAACATCTGGGAATCCCTGTTAGAGGGAACACTTGTTGGGAGTTATAGGTCTCCACAAGGCCAGCATCCAGGGTAGATAAGTGAGGAAGTGTCTTCTTCAGTTGAAGAAGGTGTGGACACCGCTTCAGATGAAGGGGTGTGGTGACAGCCCTTGGAGATGGGACCATAGCTCTGTGGTAGAACATCTGCTTTGCATGCAGAAGGTCCCAGATTCAGTCCCTGGCATCTCCAGGTAGGGTTGGGAAGGTCTCCTGCCTTAAACCTTGGAGACCTGTTGCCAGTCAATGTAACAACACTTAACTGGATGGTCTGACTTAGTATCAGGCAGCTTCCCATGTTCCTATGACAGGAGAAAAGGCATAACTTGTGAATGGTGGTAATACACAATAACTGAAGGAAGAGGAAGATTCTCAGCCACTCACTAAAATATACATGTGATTCCAGCCTAAGGTTATGATCTATCCAAAACTAAATACTGTGAAACCTTATTGTAAGCAATGGGGAAGAATTATGTGATACTAACTATGTGATTGAAGTCAATGGGATTTGTAAGTGCTAAACTATGGCTGGATTTGAATTCATTTTCTATAGTATTCTAAACAACAGTTCCTCTTCACAAAATATTGTACTCTATCTGGATATTCTTCCACTAGCAGCCTAAAAAAAACCCTCTTTGGTGAGTTGGCTACAAATGTTTAGCTTTGGTTTCTGTGATATTAATCTTCTTATAGTGTGCTTTCATCACTTAACATTGTCTAACCAACTGTAACAGCCCTTTGCTTCTTTCCTTATAATAGCATTCACCTCAAATAACCAGTTCAGGAATGTTTGATTATGAACAAAAGACTCTTGCTTCTTGGTAGCAATGCAGCTTGCAAAAAACAGGTGCACTTCCTTATACCGTAAGGGGAAAGGGTTTAAGACATTCCTATGCATTACTGTATTACTCTTCCATTTTAAAATACGAAAATAACTTCATGAAAAAAAGAGTAATTTAATTAGGGTTATGCAGAACTGGTTTGTTTGCAAACCAGATGACTGCAAACTAGGCCAGTTCAAGTGGTTCATCTGCAAACCACTTCAAACTGGTTTGAGCTGGTCCATTGAACCAACCAGCCCAGCTGATTGGTTTGACTGAACCAGTTTGCTTTGGTGTGTTTCAGTCCAAATTCGAACCAAGTAGCTAAGGACATAAGCAATGAGCTGGAGGTTTCTCATTCACTTCTCTGCTGAGGTCATAGGGTAAGTCCATAGTCTCTCATTACATCACATTATCCATATGGAGATAACAGTGGCCAACTTCATCTCAGTAATTCTTACTTCATGCCTTGTGCATGAAGCATGTTGAACACTTAGGAAATGTTTTTGCAAATAATTATTACAGCACAGATTACATATTCAATGTGGTTCACATATTCCAATCTATAACCCACCTCTGGGATATAACGGCTGCAGAGCAGAGCAAGGTTTTAAGTCAAGCAAAAGAAATCTGTGTCTATATCAGGGTGCCAACCTCAAACTCTCCAGCTGTTTTTCAAATGATTGATGAAGTGCCATCAAGTTGGTGTCGACTCTTAGCAACCACATAGATAGATTCTCTCCAGGAAGATCTGTCTTCAACTTGGCCTTTAAGGTTTCTCAGTGGTGTATTCCTTGATGTCATAATCGAGTCCATCCACCTTGCTGCTGGTCGTCCCCTTCTTCTCTTTCCTTCAACCTTCCCCAGCATTATAGACTTCACAAGGGAGCTGGGTTTTCGCATAATATGTCTGAAGTATGATAGTTTGAGCCTGGTCCTTTATGCCTCAAGTGAAAATTCTGGATTGATTTGTTCTATGATCCATTTGTTTGTTTTCCTGGATTTCCATGGTATCCTCAAAAGTCTTCTCCAGCACCAGAGTTCAAAAGCATCAATACTTTTTCTATCTTGCATCTTCAAAGTTCAGCTTTCGCATCCATAGAGTATCACAGGGAAAACCATTGTCCAAACTATTCTGATCTTTGTAGGTGTAGACACGCCACAGCATCTAAATATCCTTTCCAAGGCCATCATTGCAACTCTACCAAGTGCTAGTCTGCGGTGTATTTCTTGACTGCTGGATCCTTTACTGTTGATGGTCGATCCTAAAAGGCAGAAGCTATCCAGCACTTTAATGTCTTCATTGTCAATTCTGAGGCTGGTCGCTGTACCCGTTGTCATTAGTTTAGTCTTCTTTACATTTAATGGTAGTCTCATTTTTTTCACTGTGCTCCTTGACCTTCATTACTAGAGCTTGCAGACCATCTGCATTCTCAGCTATCAGAGTGGTGTCATCAGCATAGCGCAGGTTATTGATGTTTCTTCCTTTAAAACCACACTCATCTTCTTCCAATCCAGCTTCTCTCAGTATATATTCAGCATATAAATTGAATAAAGAAGGAGAAAGTATACAGCCTTGCCTTACTCCTTTGCCAATCTGGAATCAGTCTGTTTCACCATTTTCTGTCTGGACTGTGGCTTCCTGCCCTGTGTATAGGCTTCTCATAAGAACAATGAGATGTTCTGGGACACCCATTTTCCTAAGGATTTTCCACAACTTTCTAGAGTATCTTGGACGTTGACATCCCTGCTGTACAGATTTTCAGTATACTCCTTCCATCTCCGTTTGATCTTCTCTGAATCAGTTACTATCTGTCCTTTGGGATTCCTTAACATACCAATTCAAGGTTGGAACCTCCCTCTGAGTTCAGAGATCTTTTGGAAAACTTGCCTTGTTTTTCTGTCTCTATTTCCATCCTCAAGCTCTTTACAAATGTCATTGTAATATTGCTCCTTGTTTCTTCTAACGGCTTTCTGAAATTCCCTATTAAGTTCCTTCCAGATGTCTTTATCTTTCTTGACTTTAGCTTCTCTCCTCTTCTGGGCAATTTCCACTATCTGTTCTGGCATCCATTTTGCTTTCTTCTGTTTCTTGGTCTTTTGCAGTTTCTTTTCACATTCATCCTTGACAGCTTCTTTGATTTCATTCCACAGTTCCTCTGGTTCCCTGTCAATGAGGTTCAGAACTTCAAAGTGGTTCCTGATGTTCTCCTTGAAAATGGTGGGAACATTCTCAAGATCATATCATGGAAGCTGGATAGCTTTGTTTTTCCGCTTTAGCTTGACTTGGAACTTGCACATGAGCAGTTTGTGATCTGTTCCACAATTAGCCCCTGGATATGGCTTTGCTGTTATAAGTGAGCTCTTCTACCTCCTTGCACCAATAATGTAATCAATTTGATTTCTGTGTACTCCATCTGGTGCTATCCATGTGTATAGGCACTGCTTTGGTTGTTTGAAGAATGTGTTAGCAATGAAGAGATCATTGGCTTGGCAGAAACTAATAGGTCATTCTCCTGCTTCATTTCTGTTTCCTAGGCCATACAGTCCGACTGTATTTTCCTCCTTACCTTTTCCAACGTTGGCATTCCAGTCTCCAACCACCAGCATCACATCTTGCTTGCATGTCCTGTCAATTTCAGACTGAACTTAAGAATAAAATTCATCAGCTTCCTCTTCTTCTGCATCAGTTGTTGGGGCATAGGCTTGAAGAACTTTCATGTTAAAGGGTTGTCCATGAAATCTAATTGATATCAGGGATGTGCAAATTCATTCAGGTACAAATTGATTTGTACCAATATCTAGCTGATTTGGGTGATTTTGATACAAAACAAATCACCCCTGTGATCCATTGGCTAGATTTGGGTACGAATTGAATCGCGCCCGATCTGATCTGAATCGATTCAAGATTCGGATCCCTCCTATTAATTTCCCCAGATTCCCAGCTTTCATTTTAAAAAAGCTAAACTCTAGCCCTTGTAGAAGTGGAGTTATGGAGCACAATGTATGGTCACTATTTTTCAAGTGCTTGGATTCTTTGGTGTATAATAACTTTCCCTCAATGAATCCCTATGAGGATTCATTACACACCTTCATTTTTTCTATTCATTTTGACAGTCTTTTCGACAGTGCCAACTGTCAACTGCCTTGTGCCAACTACACCCCCCTCTCACCCACAAGGCAGTGGGTTACTACTCAGTTTATGTTCTAGAAATTTTTTCAAGTGTTTAGGCTCTTTGGTGTCTAATAACCTTTCTTCATAATGAATCCCTATGAGGATTCATTACACTCCTAAGAGTCTAAACATCTCAAAAATTCCTAAAATATAAACTGAGTACCCAGTGGCTTTTGGGTTGCAGGGTAGTTGGAACATAGGATGCCACTAATTCCCCACCCCCACCTGTAAAGCAGTGGGCTCAAAATGAACAGAAGCAATGAAGGTGTGTAATGAAGACACAAAAGAATCTAAACACTTCAAAAATACCTTAAAAATAAACTGAGTACCCCAGTGTGTGTGTGGGGGGGGGGGGTAGTTGGCACATGGCAGTTGACAGTTGGCACTGTCCAGTAACGGTCAAAATGAACAGAAAAATGAAGGTGTGCAATGAATCCTCATAGGGATTCATTATGAGGAAAAGTTATTAGACACCAAAGAATCCAAGCACTTGAAAAATAATGACTGCACATTTTGCTCCATAACTCCACTTCTACAAGGGCTAGAGCTTAGCTTTTTAAAAAAAGAAAAGAAAAACGAAAGAAATCTCGGGATCCATTTTAGGGTTAGAATATGGCAACTTAGAATCCCCATTGTTTCATATGGCAGAAATTTTCAAAATCAGTAAAAAAAATTAAAAAATCATTAAAGATCAACCACATGTACCACTGCCTTGAAATTTGGGTGGTAGGTGGCATCCATGGGGACCTACCCAGGACCCAAATTGGATGCCCCTAGTACCTTGTTAAGTGGTCCAAATCAGTCCAAATCAGAATCAAATTGAAGCAAATACAAATTGGATGTGGGGTGATTTGGAGGGGGTAGATTTGGCTACAAAATAAATCAGGGGTGATTTGCTTTGGGCACAAATTGAATCAAAAATCAATTTGTGCACATTGATATTAGTCAGTCACTGACCACATTGTATCCAAGTACTGTCATTGCTATATCCTTCCTGACTATGAAAACAACACCATTCCTTCTTTGGTTTTCATGTCCTGAGTAGTAAACGGTATGGTTTTCTGACTGAAAGTGTCCCATTCCAGTCCATTTTAATTCACTGATGCCCAAGATATCTATCTGTAGTCGATTCATTTCATCTTTCACTGTGCTGAGCTTTCCCATGGCTTGTCATCAATCCATGTCCTGGTTCGACGAGTCAGGGTTGCCCAGATGCCAGCAAGAGCAGGGCGCTGCCTCTTTGAACACCCATGGCTGTACCAGCTTGACAAGCCACCAGCATGAGTTGGGGCCAAACGTTAAGTGTGCAGGGTGGCGAGGGGGCAGGGGTGGCCCCCCCGGACATCCCCCACACATTCAGTGGTGGCTATGTCCCTGTTTGACACAAGACTCTCTACATAGTTTGGGCTGTTTATCAGAAGTTGCAGCCATAAGTCACATGCTCCATGTAGCTACTTTTGATGCCAGTGCTAGAAACCCTGGGCACTGGTGCAGAATTTGTGAGGTAATTAATCATGTGATCCAGGCAACCCATCTTATTGCTTTTATACATTATTACTACCCATCCTGAGGGCAGCATATTTCACAGATAAACTGGACCTCAGATTCATGCATTTGAAACTGCAACGCCCACATCATTTTAATCTGAATTAGCGCCATTCACTTTTAAATACAAGGCACTTTACATTGGTTAACTTCAAAAAACATTGCAGCGTGTCACAACATACACAATCACGTTTTTGAGCTTTGCGTGTGTTTGTTTATTATTTATTGTTGTTGTTTACACAGTCAGACAGGTGTTATTGACTGGTTTGTTTTATCCAGACATCGAATCCTTCCCAAGGACCTGGGATGGCTGAATTTTATTATCAATATTGTTGTTGTTATTATTATAGATATCATCGCAGCATATAGGCTGTTCCCAGTAAAGTTGCTTTTTGTAATTGGCTGATGGTGATTTCTGTGGCCCCTATGCTGTTGAGGTGCTCTTCAAGGTGTTTTGGAATTGAACCTAGGGTGCCAATTACTACTACTAATAATAATTAATAATTGATTATTATTACTGAGGTGGGGCCAGTGATAAAGCACATCTGTTACTTACACACGGTCCAAGGTTCAGTCAGCAGACATTTCATTTTGAAAGGTCTAAGGCATCAGGGCTGGGAAAATTGTCTCAGGTCTTGGAGAGCAGCTGTCAATCAGAGTAGAAAATACTGGGCTAAGTGGACCTAGCGAATCAGTGGGCTCACTCAGTGGGCCAGTTCAGATGAACAATGACTCCATCATGCTAACAGGGCAGGGACATCATTGAAGGATTTCCCAGGATGTCCTGTGTTCACATGAGAGGGTTGATCATCCAAATCACCCCTGTACACTTGCTACAAAACCCTGTTTAAACAGAGTTTTGTAGCGCAAATGGAGGGGCAATTTGGATGAATGCTCCTCTCATGATTAAAGGATGACCTGGCAGCACATTGGCATGTCGTTTAGTGACATCAGGGCAGGTGCTTTCTCAGCTGTCCCTGTCCTGAACATGTGTGCCAGCAGACCCTTGTCCAAACTGACTCTAGGCAACTTCATATGTTTATTCCTGGTTTCATATTCTCAATGAGGGCTATACAACCTTGGCTCTCCTGCAGATGTTAAACAACAATTCCCATCATCTTGACACTATTAGCCACTGTGACTGGGGATTATGGGACTTGTAGTCCAAAACCAGCTGGAAGGTCAAAGTTGTGCAGCCCTGTTCTAAATGCTCAAATTGATTAGAATATGTATCCCACCATTAGAATTAACAAATGGAGACTCAGTGTTCATGACAGATAGAACAGTGAAAGGAGATCTTCACTCCCTTTGTTCTCATCTTGACTCCAAGCTGTAGATCCATCTTCTAGTTCACTCCATGAAGATAAAGAGCAGAAATACCTAGTTTGAGTTAATGGGTCTGGTGATGGATTTTCTGCCCTCTCTGGTTCCACTGATCTGATGGGCAGAAGATGCCATCCATGGACACAGACATGGAAATATATAAGAGGATAGTGGTATCACAGAATTGACCATTTTGGTCTTGAGCTACCTAGTCCAGTTAACAGAATGACCTGGTGGCTGACCTCTTAATGAAGTGTGCACACTTTCAGTAATGGTGAGGGTGTGATGGGAACCTGAGCAACTTTGCCTTCCCTCTGCATGCATTCTGTTGCACACGTGCCTTTAGATTTCCAAGCACTACTTATGCTCCATAAGAGCTCTGCAAGATTGGAAACACATCACCGAGGGTCAGCAATGTGTTTCTGATCTAGAAGAGTGTCCTTCTGGAGCACAAGGAGTGCTTTGAACTGTAATCATTTCTTGCGCAACAGTGTGCATGCAGGGAGGACAGCCAAGTTGCATGAGGGCTCCATACCTCTGCTGTTCCTCAAAGCATGGATGCTTCATTAGTCAGGATGTTAGCCATTTTTTTTTTAAAATGTTGTTACTGGAGGCATGCTCAGCCCTGAAAGACCCTTGTAGTTATTTTTTGTGCTCTGAAACATCTATCTTCTATCTATATAATTCTCTAAGGTGTACCCCGGCTAATGCCATGTGTGGCAGCTCTTGCAAGAGTTTGTGAGCAGCTGCTGGAAGAGGGAGATAACTGCCGAAAAGTGGCAACTGGTTGGCTGAGAGAAAGCAACTGCGATGGCAGAGCTGGTTGAAGGGATGTGGGGTTGGGGACGAAGTGGCTGAAGGGATGGAGACAAAATGAATACTGGGCAGGGAGCTGGGTCGGTTGCTGGGCGGGGGGAGGTGCAGGGAGAACTAGGGGTGCAGATGCTCTGTGCCGGGTCAGCTAGTAATAACTAAAAGATACAAAAGCCTCAAAAACACTTTGTATAGCCAACGCCTGATCTGAAACGTTCTATAGATAAACAGTCATGGTGCATGTCAATGGTGGAGTCCTGCCAAGCATATTTCAGAAGAAACAATGCTGCAGTTTGGCCCAAATGACCAGGTGTTTGCCATTGTGTCCTTAACAAGCACTATATCTTTTGTTTTCTTTCTTTGACAGAATTAGCCCACCACAAAATGTAAAGTCTTTGTTTTAAAGGAAAGTATTCTTTAAAATAAATAATAACCCTAACATTATGTGATTGAATGCAAACATTGCATGGGGCAGCTTTATCCTATTACTTCATGGATTTTCTCCCACATTTATTTATTTATTTATTTATTTATACATACATACATACATACATACCGGAACTATGAGTAGGGACAGGTCAGTCTGGTTTAAGTTGAAAGAGTGGAATTCTAGATAAAGAAATGCACTCTTTTTAATGCATTCTGTTCCTATCTATTTTCTTTTTTTGCTTTTGCTGCGCTCTTTTTCTTGTTGTCAACTTCCAAGGAGTATGTTCACAATCATGCTCTAATACTGATCCTGAAGTGCTGCAATTGCTATATACTTGTCCATTTCAACACTAATTCAAATAGATGCTACAGGAAGATCAGGCAGGATTCACAAGTACCCCAACTGACTGGAGCACCTTATTAAGGGCAGCATCTTCAGGTGAGTATGATTACATAACAAATAGTGCTGGCATATTAATAAAACACAAATACATTAATGGAGGTGTATATAATAATGTATAGGTATTACTCTAACAGCTTTATGTTTAAAGATGGCTTCATTATTTCACAAATAGTGAGAGTGAGTAAATTACACATGAGTAGCTGGGGCTATAAGCATTTTTCATATCAGGTGGGGAACTATACTTTGTAAAAGAAACTACTGGAGCAGATTCCACAGAAGACAGCATTTCAAATACACAATTAATACCAGTAATATGGAATATGTGCTTTAATTTCTACTTTCAGAGTTTGAATTTGTAGCTGGTTCTTGGACTGCTGGACAAAAAATTCACCTGCATATTAATGGAACCAAAGGGGTTTAAATTTAAAAATCTTGGGTTTAACTGCATTGATGGAGTTAGTCTAAAGGTAAAGTGTGCCATCAAGTCGGTATCGACTCCTGGCAACCACAGAGCCATGTGGTTTTCTTTGGTAGAATACAGGAAGGGTTTACCATTGCCTCCTCCTGCGCAGTATGAGATGATGCCTTTCATCATCTTCATATATTGCTGCTGCCTGATATAGGTGTGTCCCATAGTCTGGGAAACTTACCAGTGGGGATTTGGACCAGAAACCTTCTGTTTGTTAGTCAGGCATTTCCCGGCTGTGCCATTAGGTGGCTCGGAGTTGGTCTGCTTTTGTTCTTTTCCAACTATTGGTATAAAGTCATATCTGAAGGTATTTTTGAAGTGATGCTTCAAATCAATCCAAGAACATACAGCAGCAATTTGCCCAATACCACCACACCCCTTAACACAGTGATTAGATGGTGACAGGGCTTAATTTTAGGGCTTTGAGTCTAGAGCTTCAAACATTAAGCACATCAAAGGGGGCTTGGGAAGCATGGTTGGGGGGTCTTCTGGGTCCAGGACCTACTTATCTTCTCCTGCTACAAGATCCTGACTCTTCCTGCAGCAAAACTGGGGACAAATGATGTATTTGTATGAAAATTACTCACTCCTGCTGATGCTGGTGGTGTGACTTGCTGTCACTGATGGCGAATCACCTTGGCAAAGGCCTGAGATCAATCTACTAGGTATTTGTATAGCACATTTAATTTGCAAAGTAAGGGAGAATATAAGGATTCTCTAGCTGGCCCTGATCAAAGTTTTGCACATCATTTCCTTCAACAGAGCTCCTGCAGTGTTTATAAGAGCTTTCATAATGGAAATAACTGTCCTTGTTTCTCTCTATTATTGGCTCATCAGATGCATCCTGCTTCTGAACATGGAAGTTCTATTTTTGTATCATGGCTAATAACTATTGCTAGACCTATGCTTCATGAGTTTGTCGAGACCATTTTAATAGCCATCTAGGAACACAGAAAGCTGCCTTATATAGACCATTGTTCACTTTGGCTCTGTACTGTCTACATTGAATGGCAATGGCTCTCCAAAGTTTCAGACAAGAGTCTTTCCCAGTCCTATCTGGAGATGCCAGGGAGTAAACTGGGACTTTCTGTATCAAAAGCAGATGCTCTTCCACTGAGCCTCATCCCCTAAGGGAAACATCTTACAGCACTCACATGTCATCACCTATCCAAATACAAACCATGGCAGACCCTGCTTAGCAAAGGGTACAATTCATGCCTGTGGTCAAAAGGCCAGATCTCCTCCCTAAAGTAGAGGCCAGTGTTGCCCTGTGTTGAGTATTCACTGCATGTGGTGATTCTTTGTCTTTTTTTGTCCTGAATCTACTGCCATTCACTTTTATTGACACAGTCATTAGTCTCCTCAGATAAATCTAATAAAGCAAGGCTTCCCTTTGCACAAGTCACACTGATTCATGCTTCAGGAATGCTTTCGTTTCCTGAGGTTTAACCATTATAGCTTTGCAACCTTTATTGCTCCTGCTTGCCTTTATTAAGGTAAAAGCCTCCATTTCCCATTTTGCTGACAGGGAAACTGGAATATAGTAATTTGCTCAGTACCACACCATGGCCACAATCCAACAAAGAATTGAATCTGTTTAGGCCCATTGCAATAGCTCAGTGTTGGACTGTGGTCCGTGCCTGGCATTCTGACTAAATGTACTAGAGGAGGTCCTATGGAAATGTAGCAGTCTTTTAGAGTAACTCCTGAGTAGTGAATGATATTGATTGATGTCTGCTGGTGAGCCTGTCCATGGCACTGACTGCCGGCGACGTCGGAAACTGAACGAGAGCCCACTTCATCTGGCTATCTATTGGATCGCCTTTGGCAACCGGAGTAGTTTGACCACAATTCCCCTCTCTAAACGAACAATGAAGGCAGACCATTATTTATCTTGGAGTGCAACCTCTCTAATAAAGGTAAACCAAGTCCTCACCTTTAAAAAACAAAAAAACAAACCATGGAGAGATCTTGCAACAAATGAGGTATCCAGCAAATAAGACTCTTGCTCTCTTTGGAGGTCCTCCGGTGGGTGTGCCTGTTTCCCCGGCCCCTCGGTGGAGAATGCTCGGTTTCTTATTTCAGCTTATCAATACGAAAGCAAAGCTTTCTATTTGGACGACAGCTCCCCCCCACACACACACACACGCGCGCGCGTCCCCACCCTCCCTCTGCTTTCCAGAAGAACTATGCAAATGTCCTGTGATCAGGAAGTAAGCAGCAAACTCGCAGGCTGCGAAAGTCGCTGAAGTTCCTCTCTGCAGAGGGGCTGGGGTGGCTGCTCGGAGAATGAGCCTTTCTGGTTCTCCTTCGGCGGGTTCTCAGTTCCCCCGTTGTCAAGCAAGCGGAGCTTCGTAGTTCTCCGAGGCGCTCCTGCTGAGCTCGGGCTCCCTTCACCAGCCTTTTGGCTGAAGCCACCGTGGGGTTAATTTGCTGATCTCTGAAGCCGCCACGTTGAGGAAAGTAAGTCTACCCAGCGCTCCCGCTGCTATACCTTTAAAACAGCGTTTGATTCGTTTGTTTGGGGGGCGGGGGTGGGTGGGGACTGACTCCTTATTTCTCCTGTTTGTTCAGTGAGCTGGAAAATGAATTTCAGGGACGAAACTCTACCCTGCCTGTGCTAGAGTTGACTGCTGCTTCCTTTAGCCAGGTGGCATCTCGTGTTGTGAGGGAAAGGCAGCTGATTTTGGCTGGCAGCTCCTAACTTTCTTTATGTGGTGGATTTCCCTTATGGATAAGGAGGTGTATTAGGAAGGATCAGGAGCGCGGAGTCCTCCTTAAGCATTTGCGGGACCCCGCCCCCTCCCCCATCTGATAATCCATATCTTCTCTCAGAAGTGTCTTTCTCTACCAAATGTAATGAGTCCTCCCCGCCCCGGCCTCTCTCCCTATCCGCACCTCTGGTTAGGACAGTAACCTGAGTCTTTGGCATTGATAGCCGTTGTTTCAGTTATCTATATTTATAAAAGCCACCAAATACAGACTTTCAGAATAAAGGATGATTTGCTGCTGTTCTTCCTTCTGAAAGTGGTTGGTCATGGATTCCTAGATACAGTATGGAAATGCTTTATGTGTTCTGAGGGAGGGGTAGTGTGCTGCAGTTGGTCGAGTATTGTGGGGGATTTAGGTGCTCATTAGCCATGGGCTGGGCTTGCCACCCTGCTCAGCTGGGATCCCATCTCACAGGGTTTTTGTGTGCCTAAACCAGGTAAGCATCTTGCACAAGCCAGCAGCTGCAGAACTGAGTACTAGTAATAGTAAACAAGTATCGAGTAAGGTTGCTCTTATCGAGTCCCGAAACCTGTGCATCTTTTAAATTAAAACCTTTAAAGTACTGCAAAGAAGAAAATAACATGGAAAACATACTTTTAAAAAGAGGAAGTGCGGTACTAAATGGACAGTTGGTGCTTCTGACCCCTAGAGGAACTTTTCTCTGAACACTAGATGAAAACATTCTGTTACAGTACATTAGTTAAAAGGAAGTCTGAGTCATTTTCACAGCCGCTCACTTTTCCTTTAGCCTCGGGGAAGGGGCTTTTATCTAGTTTAATCTCTCATGTGGTACCAATGAATTTTAAAATACATCTGACCTATTGCTTCCTAAGGACAGTTCACCTTTTCCAGTCTTCCTTGTAGGATCAGAATTGCCTATGATTCTTTCATTTTAAAAAGTCTTATGAGTTTCCAAGGTTAGGGATATAATATATTCTACCCACCCCCACCCCGCCATGGTAAACCTAGCTGGTACATTTTGAGAGGCTCAATGTGTACTTTTTGTGTCATACTCTATTCACTCAGTCTGTTGTACAGCGAGTCAAAATATTTCACAAAAGTATAAAGTATGTTACTACAGTTTTTCAACTGAGATGGAAACACTTAGAGGTGTAGGAAGCTTGCCAGTGGCTGGGGCACAAGCTCCTGCGGGCAGCCCTCACCCCACTGCAAATTGGTGATGTTCCCTAACTACATAACCTTGAGTCAGTGTCAGATGTTGGGGTGTGGCCAGTATTCGGAGTGGGACCGCTCAGCCCTGCTCCTGATTCTCCCCAGTCAGTGCTTCGTTCAAGCACTGACTGGGAATTTCTTTCTCTGCCTCGAGAAGCTTGAATGAAGTGCTGACTGGGGAGAATTGGGATTGGGGCTGAGTGGCCCCACTTCTGATACTGGCCACACTTCCTGCATCTGATGTTGACACAGGAGGGCATGGCCACTACCAGGAAGACAGGCTGCTCAGCCCTTCTCCCAATCCTCCCCAGTCAGTGCTTTTTTCAAGTGCTGACTAGCTGGGAATTTCTTTCTCAGCCTCGCTGGGAGAAAATTAGAGAAAGAAGTCCCCAGTCAGCCAGTGCTTCAATGAAGCACTGACTAAGCAGGAAAGGGGCACGTCTTGTGCTCCCAGCCAGTGAACACTTGGTTCACCAACTGGGTATTGGGGGGCAAGGGATGCCCTGGGGGAGAGGATGCTGTGGCAGCCCCCCAGACCCTGGCGGCCTAGGGACACTCATCCCCTCTCCTTGTCCAATGATGGCTACGCCCCTAGAATCACCACTGGCAGGTGTTAATGGATTTCTTAGTTTGGTTTTTATGTTGTTTCTATGCATTGTTGATTAGGTCTAATCTAGAAACTTAACTCTCTAGGCATGCAATCTAAATTATAAAGGTGACCATTCATTTTGTTTCCTGCTAGTTGTCTTGCATTTTTAGCTGAAAGATCCTGATATTTAGATTTACATAGTTGTCATCTTACTATTTATTTATTTATTTGGCATTATTACCCATCTTTCCTAAGACCTTCCACTGACAGCATCAGTGAGAGACAAGTGCCCCTGCCCAAACAAGCAGCTTCTCCCACCCACTATTGGAGCCCTGAGATTACTTGAAGGAAAGAGACTTTTCTCATGTTTAGAGTGCTTCTCTCTCACACACATACACACAATAGACCAGTTCACATGGTCAGTAATTGGGTAGGACAAGCATCCTACCCAGGCATGGTTGCTGTGTGCAATCCTGTTTTGTGATCATGTGCAAGTAAAAGTAAGGTAGGAGGCAGCGGAAGCAATCATGTGCCAGGCTGTGACTGGGTAGGAGGACTGCAGCATCCTACCCAGCAGCTGTGCCTAGCTGTTTAGTGAGGTAGGAGGAGCAGGAGCCTTGCACATGATCACTCCTCCCACCTTGTCTTTTACTTGCACACCATTGCAAAATGCTTGTCCTACCCAATTACTGATCTTGTGAACAAGAGAATCCATAAGACTTGCTTTAGATAAAATAAGCTTAGGAATGTTAAATGTGAGATATTAGATTTCTGAAAAGGAATTTTATGTGTGAAAAAGCTCAAGACCTGTCCCTGAAATGTAATTTTGCCCCTTCTGTGCATGTTTTTGGACCTTTTTAAGGTGACGTAATAAAATATAGAAACACCAGCAAGCAATGAAAGAGCAGTGCTTTTTTTAAAGCCATAATGAGCTATACTCCACCATATCTTACTTAGCTTTCTAGGATTAATCTAACCATTGCTCAGAATGGAGTGTTGAAGAAAACATACATAGTGCTAGACAAATAGAAAGCAAAAGGGCTAACTTCAACTTATTTTGTCTTTAATTTTTATAATGGAGCTGTACCTCTTGTCTGTTTCCCCCCCCCTCCCAAACCTGAACAGCAGTGAAACCCTCTTCATATCTTCTTAGCCACTTGGAAGAGAACCACATTTGAAGCAGGGTTCTGTTTGAAGCGCTGATGTCTTGATGAAACAAATGCAGTAGCTAGCCAAAGTAGTTTTTCGGCATATTTACAGACCACTCACCCCTTATTTGTTCTAGTGGTTCTTTGGTTTTTGTCAAGTTCGTAGCATGGCAGGCAAGAATAAATACTCCTCCCCCACACGGTGGGCTTCTGGTCGTAACCTCATTCTCACAGCTGCTATTTAGATTTTTTTAAAAAGAAGAATTCACCACATATGCATGACCAGACTTTGCCTTTAACATGGTTTGGCATGGTTATCCTATTGATCTCCCAGTCAAGCAGCTGTCAATCTACACCTGCTTAGCTTCATCAGTACTACTGCACTGAGTGCTCCTAGACTTAGGAACATAAGAAGCTGCCTTATACCAAACTAGAGCACTGGTCCATTTAGCTTAGTATTGTCTTTAGGTTTCAGGCAGGAATCTTTCCCACCTTATCTGGAGATGCCAGGGAGTGAACCTGAGACCTTCTCTATGCAAAGTAGATGCTCTACCACTGAGCTATGGGGCCCTATAGCTATAGGGCCCTATAGCTATGAGCTATGGCTCTATAGTACATGGGCTGCCCACCCAGGCACTGACCACACCAATACCTGTTTAGCTTCAGCAAGGTGGCTGTATTGTGTGCTCTTAGACCATGCTTTGTGACCGTTTAATGGAATGCTCACTAGTTTGGCTAGATAGCCAAAGACTAAAGTACATTGTGGAACAATAACCCTTAGTAAACTTCTCTGTGCTGAATGCTCTGAAGGAAAATGAAATGCAAATATCTCCCATTTCCAAGGAGACAGGAGGTGGAAGAGACTGATGAGAGTTCAGGCCTGCTCTGCTCAGCCCCGCCCAGACCCCAAGATAGCACCGCCTGGGAAAGCAAAATTGCACCAGTGCTTCATTCAATATCTTATGCTGGGGCTCCTGTCCTGTGTATGTAATCTCTAGGCCATGATTGCATATGAGGAGGGCTTGGAGCACATGACCAGCATCCAGCATATCGTAAGAAGGAAGCATGATAATGCTAACTTGCACTTGGTATGCACATTATCTGTTTAGACTTTGTATCACTTTTGTGGGACTTTGGTTTGAATAACTTACAAAGCTGTTGCATGATCATTTTAAATAAAGATCTGAGACATGTAGGTTGAGAAGGGTAGACTAGCTGCTCTTGGCTGCTTGGACTGAATTCTATTCAGTAACAAGGTTCCACATGTTCACACTGGAAAGTGGCAATATTTCACTTGAAAATGGAAAATGTTGAAGAAGATTTTCCTCTTCTGAAGCAATTGATTGATAATTGAATTGATTACATGCCGTCAAGTCAGTGTCAACTCTTAGCGACCACATAGATAGATTCTCTCCAGGACTTTCTGTCTTCAACTTGGCCTTTAAGGCCTCTCAGTGGTGCATTCATTGCTGTCGTAATCGAGTCCATCCACCTTGCTGCTGGTCATCCTCTTATTCTTTTTCCTTCAACTTTTCCCAGCATTATGGACTTCTCAAGGGTGTCCGAAATATGATAGTTTGAGCCTGGTCATTTGTGCCTCGAGTGAAAATTCTGGATTGATTTGTTCTATGATCCATCTGTTTGTTTTCCTGGCTGTCCATGGTATCCAGAGGTGCACCTAAGTAATTTTGGAGCCTGGACCTAAAGGCCTTCGGAGGCCCCCCCCCCAGTATTTTAAACACATTTTTAATGCAGCCACACTACCCGGGATGGACTAAAATGGATTTGGAGGCCCCCAGGGGGTGTGGAAGCCCTAGACTTCGGCCCGGAAGTCCAGGTGTGAGAGTACCTCTGATAGTATTCTCAAAAGTCTTCTCCAGCACTAAAGTCCAAAAGCATCAATACTTTTTCTATCTTTCTTCTTCAAAGTCCAAAGCAATACTATGATTCAAATATTTCTGATACACTGCTCCTAGACAGCACTGTGGAATCACAGGGGAGTGTCAGAATCCACAGACCTAATGACTATTAGCTTATTTTAAGTCTAATTACTTCCCCTCCAAGGCCACTGAGTCATAAATAATGGCTAGCAAAATACATTGTTTTAATAGATCTCTTAACCAGTACGAATACGACAAATATTTATATTCCACTTTTCAACCAAAGTTCCCAAAGCAGTCCACATACAGAAACTAATTAATTAATTAAATGGTTGCCTGTCCCCAAAGGGCTCACAGTCTAAAAAAGAAACATAAGAAAGACACCAGCAACAGCCACTGGAGGGATGGTGTGCTGGGGTTGGATAGGGCCGTTTGCTCTCCCCCTGCTAAATAAAGCAAATCACCACTTTTAAAAGGTGCCCCTCTGCTCAGTTAGTAGGCGTTACCTTTTTAACCTTTTAAATAACCAGCAAGTTTTATTGTAAGGATCCCATAACTGGAAAAGGGAGTTGCCTGTTCCAACTATCAGCAGCCTCCACAGAGAAACCAATGGTTTATAACATGGTACTCCAATAACTTCCTAACTTTCTTGTTTCTGTGGATAATAATGTGGCAAGGGTGGGGAAGGTAGTCCAAGTTTAATTGTCTGATTCCAAGACGATTCTTCAGAAGCCTCTGGGCAAACAGTGGTCTGCACCATCACAGCTAATGTGGTATCATTATTAGCAAGTAGCACAAAACCAAACAGTTTTGCTTTCCAGAGCTGTACCAATGAGATAGCTGCTGGGCTTTTCAGATGTTCCATGTGCTGCTCAGTCCACCTGTGTCGAACCTTCTCAGGTATTCTTGTGTGCCTTGACAGGAGTAGACGGCAACAGTGGTACAATAGTCAGAGGTCCTTTTAATAGTTTTGTATAAAAGAGATTTATACAGCTTTTCTCCAGCCTGTACAACAAGTGCACCCAACAAAATTGCTTCTGTACATCATTTGACCTCCTTTGCATCTGGTCACCCTAGCGGCTGCTAGTTTGGTACTTGCCCTGCATTGGCACCCTTTAGCCTATTCCAAGGTGCTCCAGTGGTTGGCAGATGGACAATAAGAACTAGTTTTTATAAATTTATAATTACTTGGCACAGTATACAAATTTGTCCAACTTATAGCATTCAGCTGTACGACAAAGGGAGTGCTCTTTCCCTGAAAGTTTGTTCTCCAGCTTGGAATATTAAGCAAGATTCTGGGCATGTGTGGTCAGCAGTCCAGGTGCCCCAAACCAGGTGAATTGCTAGTTCATTTACAGAAGCCTTTTAATGTTAGCTCTTTTCTCTTGATAAAAGGAAAATCACAGCCGTTGGTGGCTGTGATTTATGCGAATAGATCTCCCAACCACACAGCATTTTGTTTGATGAGTATATTAAGGTAAATGCTCTCAATTTTATGCAAATACGATTGTCTCCCATCAAGATCTAATGCTGTCTCTTCTTCCCGGGACAGTGATGATGTTGGAAGAGGAAGTTGAATTTACAACAGCTTTTGCCATGGTTGGCACGAGTGGTCCCTCTAATTTTTTTCATCTCTGTGAGGAATGAGTTTTGTTCTGGGTGGCAGTATCAAGGCAACGTGTGCACACCTGCATTCAGAATGGGGCCTTCCTGATTCAACCTGAGCAGGATCTAAAAGGAACTGAGTGGACATCCAAAAACTTGTGAGCGCGTTCACATGCTCACGCCTTAGAGAAAACAGTGGTAGGCACTATGGATGCAGGGCAGGTGAAACCATGCTGCAGTTCCCAAAGGCAATATGTATGCATCAATGTTTCAAACCCAGAAAGAACTCTTTGAATATAGATAAGCTTCTCCTGAGAGTTCATAAATATTGAGCTAATCCCAGATTGAACCTAGGAGTGTTTGCCTATCACTAATAGGGGCAGACAGTAAGTCCTTGCCTTATATTTCTTAAAATATGTTTTATCTAGTATATAAATGATGTAAATGGTTAAAACGTCAAACCAACTGCCACATCATCATTGTCTGGTAGGGTACATATTGTGTCTAGGAGACCAAATATCTATCGAGTTGCTAAAGATTGTGAATGTGGGTAATTCTTTCTACAGTTCCTCTGCTGAGGTTTCACTGTTGCCTATTAACAGTAGCTGGAGTAAGTCAAGTGTTCTAGACACATTTCTTTCAACCACTTTGCCATAGAAAAGAAGGAATACTTGCTTGGTTTTGATCATATTACTACTCAGGGGGTCAAGAAATATTGGCTCTTTTCAGCAGTCAGACAAAAATTTTACTCAAGCTATGTTGATACATTACTCATCAGGATTTTTTAAAATATATTTTTTGCTCATCAGATATCATCTTTCACTCATCACAGACAAGTAGACTAGTGGATTTCCTGAGCCCATACTATTATATAGTTAAGACTGGATTTTTGTAATTTTGACTCCTTAAACATATCTACTGTTCATCTGGATTACTGCAGCATTCTTCTCTTTGTTCTTTTAGCCATGTTATAACATGGTTGTTGAAACCTTAAAATAGCCTTGGTCTAGGAAATGCCTTCTCCCATACAAATCCAGTAGATGTTGCTAGATTGGTTCTCAATAGAGTTTAATGCAATTTAATGTGAACATTTATTTTAGCTGCACACTGTCATGCAGAACTTGGCAGTTCTGCTCTGGGAATTAAAATGGTTATAGTGTGTTTTGGAATGGCAAGATGACTACCATGTGCTCCATATCACTTAAATTATGAGGACTGGTGTTCTGTAGTGGCTAATAGGCTTATGCAGCTCAGAAACTTTAGAATTCCAATGTCAGAATTCCCTGCCCCTACTACCAGGTGGCAGTAGACTGTGGGGCAAGTGCCCTGGGTAGTGTCCTGGTGGGGGGGCCCTTTAATTTGCTGCCCAGCACTAGTGTGCGGCACAGAGATGATGGCGGGTTCAGGGCAGGGGCAGGCAGACGGCATGGAACTGCTCCCTGGAAACCCCACGTGCTGCTGTGGAAACGCACAGGCCTCTGGAGATTGCCATTCTGTGCAGGACTTCTCAAAGTGTCCTGCACAAGACTGCAGTCTACAGAAGCCCACATTTCCCCCCAACAGTGAGCAGGATTCCCAGGGAGCAGTTCTGCGCTCCCTGCCTGCCCTCATCCTGAACATGCCATCATCTCTGCACTGCACAGCTGCCCCCTCACCAGTGTTAGGTGGCAAATTAAAGCTCCCCCCCCCCCCCGAATGCTATCCAGGGCACTTGCCCCTGCTATCTACTGCCTCCTGGTGATGGGAGTAGGGAACTCTGATGTAGGAATTCCAAAATTTCTGACTTGCACAGGCCTAGTGGCTATTAACAGAGAGATTATATCTCAAAGTAATACCTGCCAGATGGAGTAAGGCTCACTCCTAAGACCTTCAGCACTGGCTGAGGCGCAGTGGTCCCTCTCGTTGTTTTCATCTGTGTAGAATAGGTTTTGTTCTGGGTGGCAGTTTCAAGGCAGAGTGTGAGCACCTGCATTCAGAGTGGGGCCTTCCTGATTCAACCTGAGCAGGATCTAAAATTAACTGATTGGACATCAAAGAACTTGTGATCCTGTGCACATGATCATGCCTTAGAGGGAACAGTGAGGGCATATACTCACCACTGGCAACAGAGCACTGCCAGTTCAAGGGAGGAAACTGGGTGGAGTTGAGGCTTTGTGAGTGAGGAGTGGAAACTTGCTGGAATTCTGTGCTTGCTTGAGTTTGTCAAAGACAGCCCAATATTATGCCTGGTTTTTAAAATTATCTGTTTATGGCATTTCTAACCTGCTTTAATAGAAATCCTCAGGGTAGTTTATATGGTTAAATAATTTTTTCTACTCGCATGGAGGACAGCTATTGTTCCTTTCTTCTACAGCTCCTTGTGCCCCCTGAAAGTATGTCCCTTAAGGTTGCAGGACTCTAACAGTGCTGGGTTGTGATGATGATGATGATGATGATGATGATTTACATGTATATCCTGCTCTTCCTCCAAGGAGCCCAGAGCGGTGTACTACATACTTGAGTTTCTCTTTCACAACAACCCTGTGAAGTAGGTTGGGCTGAGAGAGAAGGGACTGGCCCAGAGTCACCCAGCTAGTTTCATGGCTGAATGGGGATTTGAACTCGGGTCTCCCCGGTCCTAGTCCAGCACTCTAACCACTACACCACGCTGGCTCTCAATAGACAGAACCCTCTCCTTGGCTGAGTTTGGAGACATGCTTATGAACAGCAGACACTGGCAATCATTCTGATAAACATGGGGTGTCCAAACATGGGTGAAACAGGACTGGGCAAATGTGAAACATTTTGGAGCACAAATGGCTCATGCAATTACCTGAGCAAGGCTGCATTGCTTCATGTGACTCCTGTGGTCATCATGCTTCTCTCTCGTTTGTGTGTGGTTCCAACAAACCCTTTCCCTCCAGACATCATAGCAAGGGATCAAATCAGAGTGCTATGTCAACTAAGCTTGTTGTTTTCCAGTCAGCTACATCTCCATGTTATAAAGTTGTGCCGTCGAGTCTGTTTCAACTCCTGGTGACCACAGAGCCATATAGCTTTCTTTAATAGAATACAGGAGGGGTTTACCATTGCCATCTCCTGCACGGTATGAGATGATGTCTTTCAGCATCTTCCTATATCGCTGCTGCCCAATATAGGTGTTTCCCATCGTCTGGGAAACATACCAGTGGAGATTCGAACTGGCAACCTCTTGCTCTCTAGGTAAATTACTTCCCCGCTATGCAGTTAGGTGGCACATCTCCATGTAGGACCCCTTTTATACTGGGATCTCTAGGTTTGATGCATGGGACAAAGGGGAAGGAAAGGTCATCAGCTTGGCCCTGGGAGACAACAAAGGTCCTATTGTACATTTTTCTATCGTTTGCTCCTATAGCTGTGTGAGAAGCCTCCTTTCTTATCTTCCCAAGTACCCCTTTTCTGTCCAAGCTTACTGTTTCCAGTAGACTCCTCAGAGATGAATTTTGCCTTGTTGGGGCCACATACTTATATATGTGGGACGCATTTAGACTTGCATGTCTTGTTTGTATTACCCTTTCCCACTGAACTTCCAAGTTGCCCATGGGGTTTCCTTCTCCAGCTTTGTTGTATTCTTCATTCTTCCTTGTCCAGGTAGGCTACCTTGAAAAACTAGGTCTCTTCCAGTGGACACAAATAGAAATATTGTTTGTGCATCTATTAGCCTTGTCTGTGGGGAATTGTTGGCACTGCAGCAGGACCTAAGCCCTTGTCCTGAGAGGCTTTGAGTGTGACGTTAATGCTGCTTTATGGTTATGGGAGAGCTCTGAAAGAAGCACTGTTATCTATTCCTAGGAGCGTGTGTGTGTGTGTGTGTGTGTGTGTGTGTGCTCTGAATAAAGTGGAGTTGTCATGATATTCCCACTGTCACTGGTGCTTTTGCATGCATAGGGACGTCCTTGGTATGTAGCGTAAATGATAGGTGGCAGTGGAGTTTCCAGGAACACTGTGGGAGTATATGTTGATGTTGCTATGTTAGCTTTTGCTTCCACGGTATTGTGCTGCTAAAAGTGCTTAGAACATTCTATATTAGCCATAGCCTAGCAGTTCTGGTGTAGTGAGACCACAGGAATGGTCTGTAGGAGCTGAAAAGTCCCCAGTTCAAATCTTATCTAAGCCCTGAAGTCACTAGATGATCATAGGCAAGCCAACATTCTTCTATCCTCGGCCTCTCTGTCTACAGTTTAGGGGTAACAAAGAATACTGACTTGCCTTTCCTGTGCCCATCTAATGGCTGAGATGAGATTTGAACTGGGAACTTCCAGCTCACACTCTTACAGGCTCTTCCTGTGGTCTCACTATGTCAGGAACTATACAACATAGTAACACCCTACCTTGACT
The DNA here is from genome assembly GCF_027244095.1 of Hemicordylus capensis. Classification (NCBI taxonomy): domain Eukaryota; kingdom Metazoa; phylum Chordata; class Lepidosauria; order Squamata; family Cordylidae; genus Hemicordylus; species Hemicordylus capensis. The sequence goes on from NC_069660.1 coordinate 260,028,010, forward strand.
GAAATAATTCTTTAATTACCGTTAAGCACTATGTGACACCTAAATATTTATCTTGGACTGATGATTTTATATTTCAGAACTTATTTTTCTTGCTAATCCTGTAATGTATTCTGCTTTTTATAAAGTTTTGCATTTTTCCTGTACAAGTTTTAAGATAAGATAAAGTGACACACTGGCAGTTAGTGCTACTAAGCAATCTTTATGACTAAAAACAAATACAGAAAGCAGGCTCATATCGCTTGGTTATTAATGCAAGATAGACACTGCTATAGCATGTGTCATGTGATCCAAGTTGTTTTGAAATTATTTTTAACTTCTGTCAACTGTACATCTGACACACAGACATCTTCCTGTTGAAAAACATTTTCCTTATGGGGAGAAGAGAGAACTGTTTAGTTTTACTGAAATTGCCTTTGATTATGTTTACTGTATAAAAGTCCAATTTCTTTGCCTGATGTATTCTCAACAACCTTCAGAGTGTGTTTGTTTGTTTGTTTGTTTGTTTTGGGTGGGGTGGGGTTGAATACCTTAGTTCAAATTCAGAGACATTCTTCCCTGGTCTGTGATTGAAATAAAGATTCATTCTTTCATGGAGAGACCTTCAACTCTATGTGTGCAACCTACACATGTGCAAGGCAGCTAAAATAATTGGCTGCATCAAGACATTACGGCCAAGCAATACAAATTAGGAAATTAGGAGCTGGAAATGGATGATGATGAGTGGCCACAACAGGGGTTGTGAACAGAGGCAGTTCCTGGAAACTCTCTTGTTACTCCAGGATTAATGGTAATACCCAGCATGCCGTGGCAAACTGAATCAGGAATTGTTGCCATAGATTTAGATGAAAGTGAATGATAATTGAATATAGGGCTGTAAGGTGGTATTGAAAATCTGTGCGGTCAGGAGAAGGGTTCATAGTTCAGTGGTAGACACATGCTTTGCATGCAGAAGAACTTTGCCAGAGACTTTGGAGAGAATACTGGGCAAAATGGACCAATAGTCTAATTCAGTTTTGCAGCTTCATACATAGCATATATTCTAATAATTCTAAAGTAGACTGTAATCCTATTCATATTTACTTGATTTGACTAAGTTTTGACTTATGAGCAAATGTGTATAGAATTGTTAGTTGCATTTGAATCTAAGTGATAGAACACAATTCAAAAGCATATTGTGGAATACTCTATTATAGCTGGAATTTGTGTGTGGGGTGTGTTTGTTTTCTTTTTCCCTCTTTGGCAGCAGGATAGATTGATTTAAGTAACCAAGAAAGAAAAAGTCTGATTGAAATTAAGCATTCCTCTTATTATTTAGCTATTTTCTAAATGAACTTGCACATTAATTGGTTACTCTAAGCATAAAAACTTATTGGGTTTATCCGAAGTCATTCCATGGATGGATGGATGGATGGATGAAGAGCTGTCAAGTCAGTGTTGACTCTTAGCAACCACATAGATAGATTCTCTCCAGGGAGATCTGTCTTCAACTTGGCCTTTAAGGTATCTCAGTGGTGCATTCATTGCTATCTTAATTGAGTCCATCTACCTTGCTGTTGGTCGTCCTCTTCTTCTCTTTCCTTCAACTTTTCCCAGTATTATGGACTTCTCAAGAGAGCTGGGTTTTCATATAATTTGTCCGAAGTATGATAGTTGGGGCCTGATCATTTGTGCCTCAAGTGAAAATTCTGGATTGATCTGTTCTATGATTCGTTTGTTTGTTTTCCTGGCTGTCCATGGTATCCTCAAAAGTCTTCTCCAGCACCAAAGTTTGAAAGCTTCAATAGTTTTTCTATCTTACTTCTTCAAAGTCCAACTTTCGCATCCATAGAGTATCACAGAAAAAACCATTGTCCAAACAATTCTAATCTTTGTAGGTATAGACACATCATGGCATCTAAATATCCTTTCCAAGGCCTTCATTGCAACCCTACCAAGTGCTAGTCTGCGGCATATTTCTTGACTGCTGGATCCTTTATTGTTGATGGTCAATCCTAAAAGGCAGAAGCTATCCAGAACTTTAATGTCTTCATTATCAGTTCCGAGGCTGGTTGCTGTACCCATTGTCATTAGTTTAGTTTTCTTTATGTTTAGTCATAGTCCCATTTTTTCACTGTGCTCCTTGACTTTCATTAGTAGAGCAGATCATCCTCATTCTCAGCAAACAGAGTGGTGTCATCCACAATTGCACGAGGAGGTAACTTTTGCCAGTTCCTCCCTTCCCTAAGCCTGTTGTGTGACTTGAATAACTGATCCTGAGCATTTCATTCATTCATTCATTCATTCGATTTCTATACCGCCCTTCCAAAAATGGCTCAGGGCGGTTTACACAGAGAAATAACAAATAAATAAGATGGCTCCCTGTCCCCAAAGGGCTCACAATCTAAAAAGAAACATAAGATAGACACCAGCAACAGTCACTGGAGGTACTGTGCTGGGGGTGAATAGGGCCAGTTACTCTCCCCCCCTGCTAAATAAAGAGAATCACCATGTTAAAAGGTGCCTCTTTGCCAAATTAGCATTTGATAATCCAGCAAGGACAGGGTGTCAAGCAACATGTATCTGCTGAGGAAATGAGGGGTTGGTGAAAATTACTCCCCCCTTATGCACTAATGAAACTGCCTTCCATTCATGGAAGATTTATGTAGGATACAACCCAGTATCATTCTTGTACCCAGGCCTTGAATCTCATATTGAATCTACATTTCTCACATTTTCTGTTTTTACCCAGAGAAGGGATTTATTTAAAAGATTGCCTGCTAAGGTCTCCTTTACCTACAGCCATGACAAGTTTTTGTAGGTATTAAATTGTGATTCTGCTTTAATCTTCCCCTTCTCCTTTTATCACATATAACTTTTATCTTAGAAATGTTTTCAGCCGTAGTCTATGGTCTGTCTTTTGTCTTTCAAGGGAAAATGCATATCTGCATACTAGTTCTATTCATATTGCTCTGTGAAAGGTTTATTTATTTATTTATTTATTATTTATTCGATTTATTTATTTTTGTCCTTCTATAACATACATCTTTTGTGGATGACGGTGTATTATTGTTAGCATTCCTCTTGAGCAAAGTGCACTTTTTTCCTTACCCTTTTTTGATAATTGGAGGTCTGTGAGAGATAATGGTAATATTTTCCAGCCTGTTTATTTGAGACGCGTATGTGCATGTGTGCATATGCACATGTGCAATATTGATTCAATATAAATTCAGCCTCCATGCAAACTGTGAATCATCCGCTAATGGGCAACTACTTATCTTTTGTCACAGTGATCTGACTCAAAACCACTCTGACTCATGAGGTCACTATACCTTACATGAAGGCCTGCCTTTATGAGAGATAGGCTTCCTTTGCTTTCTGACTGAGAATACCTAGCTGGAGTGGATTAGTAACTATAGAAAACAAAAGATCATTAATCTTTTACTGCATTTTGCTCTGCTTTTTTAGTCTTCAGTAGGTAAACAATGATAAAATATGAGAATAAAATTCTCATTTGTGGGAATATGTGCACATTTCATTTTTTCCTTATAGAACTGGTTTTACATCTGGTTTATCTCTAGGAATGTACTTCAAATATTTTCCTCAGTTCTGCCTTATGGATTCATAATCTCTCTACTACCCTTGCTTTATGTTATAAAGTGTGCCGTCAAGTCGATTTCGATTCTTGGCACCCACAGAACCCTGTGTTTTCTTTGGTAGGATATAGGAGGTGTTTACCATTACCTCCTCCTGCGCAGTATGAGATGATGCCTTTCAGCATCTTCCTATATTGCTGCTGCCCAATACAGGTGTTTCCCATAGTCTGGGAAACATACCAGTGGGGATTTGAACCGGCAACCTTCTGCTTGCTAGTCAAGCATTTCCCCACTGCGCCACTTAAGTTGGTCCTCTGCTTTATAGTACTTGGATACTACTTAGGGAAAGTGAATGGTATGTGTTAAAGGTTCCCTGCTTTCTTTTTTCTTTTCTTTTTCTTTTCTGTTTGTTTAATCTATCTATCATATTTCTATACCGCCTGATATACACATCTCTATGCGGTGCACAAATTAAAAAACACAACAGATTTTAAAACAGTATAAAAGAGTTAAGATTAACAAAACTAATAAAACAAGACCACAGATAAAAACACATTCAGTAAGAGATTATAGACTTCCTACCCAGTTGGACTTCAGTTCAGATGATTGTATACAATCAACCCAAGGAACAAGGAGGGGGATTGTGCCTACTGGTCCAACCTTCAGCCCACCCACCCCCATTGCCTGGGTCTTGTACACAAAGTCTGTGTACATGCATAGCTGTCCACGAAATCTGTGCTGATAGGGAACCCTGACTGAGCACTGTTGCCTTCGTACATAAAATTAATCCTCATGCTGGGGCCACCTGGCCCATTATTGTTGACTCGGACTACAGCAACCTTCTAAGGCCTTCAGTCTTTTTCCAGTCCTAATATTTTATAATCTTTCAACTAGGGATGTTGTGGACTGAAACAGGGTGGTTCTGCTTGCAAAGAAAGTGCTGTAACACTGAGCTACAGTTCCTCTGGTGTGATGGCAATCATAGCTAGCTTCCTAATAAAACCAACTGAGCAGTCATCATGGAGGGTGGCAGTGACACCTTTTGATAATCCACCAGGGGATGTGGCAACACATTAAGGCGCTTGTGGTCATACTGTCTTCTCCCAAATGGAGCAAAGGAGCTGTTACCTTGAGATTCAGTGGTGGTTTCTCCTTTATGGCAAGTGGTGGCAGGGATGGAACAGCTTCTCCTATCATCAGAGGGGGAGAAAAAGAAACTGTTGCCCTGCATCCTGCTTCCCTCCCACTCCTCAAGGGAAAGTCCTGCTCCCTGCTCTCTAACATGTCATCTCTCATTCACATACAGGTGAAACTCGAAAAATTAGAATATTGTGCAAAGGTTCATTAATTTCAGTAATGCAAATTAAAAGGTGAAACTGATATATGAGATAGACGCATTACATGCAAAGCGAGATAAGTCAAGCCTTAATATGTTATAATTGTGATGATCATGGCGTACAGCTCATGAGAACCTCAAATCCACAATCCCAGAAAATTAGAATATTACATGAAACCAATAAAACAAGGATTGTCAATAGAACAATATCGGACCTCTGAAAAGTATAAGCATGCATATGTATTCAGTACTTGGTTTGGGCCCCTTTTGCAGCAATTACTGCCTCAATGTGGCGTGGCATGGATGCTATCAGCCTGTGGCACTGCTGAGGTGTTATGGAAGACCAGGATGCTTCAATAGCGGCCTTCAGCTCTTCTGCATTGTTTGGTCTCATGTCTCTCATCCTTCTCTTGGCAATGCCCCATAGATTCTCTATGGGGTTCAGGTCAGGCGAGTTTGCTGGCCAATCAAGCACAGTAATACCATGGTCATTGAACCAGGTTTTGGTACTTTTGGCAGTGTGGGCAGGTGCCAAGTCCTGCTGGAAAATGAAGTCAGCATCCCCATACAGCTCGTCTGCGGAAGGAAGCATGAAGTGCTCCAAAATCTCCTGATAGATGGCTGCGTTGACCCTGGACTTAATGAAGCACAGTGGACCAACACCAGCAGATGACACGGCTCCCCAAATCAACACAGACTGTGGAAACTTCACACTGGACTTCAAGCATCTTGCATTGTGTGCCTCTCCATTCTTCCTCCAGACTCTGGGTCCTTGGTTTCCAAATGAGATGCAAAAGTTGCTCTCATCAGAAAAGAGGACTTTGGACCACTGAGCAACAGACCAGTTCTTTTTTTCTTGAGCCCAGGTAAGACGCTTGGGACATTGTTTATTGTTCAGGAGTGGCTTGACAAGAGGAATATGACATTTGAAGCCCATGTCCAGGATCCGTCTGTGTGTGGTGGCTCTTGATGCACTAACTCCAGCCTCAGTCCACTCCTTGTGAAAGTCCCCAACACTTTTGAATGGCCTTTTCCTGACAATCCTCTCCAGGCTGTGGTCATCCCTGCTGCTTGTGCACCTTTTTCTTCCACACTTTCCCCTTCCACATAACTTTCTATTAATGTGCTTTGATACAGCACTTTGGGAACATCCAACTTCTTTTGCAATTACCTTTTGAGGCTTTCCCTCCTTATGGAGGGTGTCAATGATGGTTTTCTGCACAACTGTCAAGTCAGCAGTCTTTCCCATGATTGTGATTCCTAATGAACCAGACTGAGAGACCATTTAAAGGCTCAGGAACCCTTTGCAGGTGTTATGGATTGATTAGCTGATTGGAGTGGGACACCTGGAGCCTAGACTGTTGAACCTTTTCACAATATTCTAATTTTCTGGGATTGTGGATTTGGGGTTCTCATGAGCTGTACGCCATGATCATCACAATTCTAACAAATTAAGGCTTGACTTATCTCGCTTTGCATGTAATGCGTCTATCTCATATATCAGTTTCACCTTTTAATTTGCATTACTGAAATTAATGAACTTTTGCACGATATTCTAATTTTTTGAGTTTCACCTGTAAGTTGTAGTGGTGGGAATGTGTGAGAGGCCATGCACAAGAGGCAGTGTGAGTCTTGGGCCAGCTGTGATGTCAGCTGTCATAGGACTGGGTGTCTGTGTGTGTCCAGTTAGATCAGTCCAAGATCCTTGATGTCCTACTGCTGCTGTTCTTCATACGTATGCAGATTTATTGCTGATTGCAGACCTGCTTGTGTAACTGGTGAAGAATTATTCTTGTAGTAACTAGATTGGGTTAGAGAAATGTTATAATACATTGTTGCTGTTCTTGAAGGTAGTTCAGCAATGCTAGGATAACAGTTTATACACTAGAAAAGAACTGCCTAATAATTTTTTGCACTCTTTTGATATGTCTGATTACTACAGGTTAGAGGCGATGACTTCCCAGTACTGTGGTTATCTACTTAAAGGTTTAGGTACAAATAATGAAAGCTGGGTTAAGACAAATGGCGGAATTTCAGATGAAGAAGTGAAAGTTTCTGTAGAAGGAGGGGTGAATTGGAGAAATCTATATTTGGAGACCTGGAACCCAACCAAGTTGATAGGCATGGAATTGGTAATGTGGCAGCTTGTATTAGACCAATTTATGTTGATAAAAATAATTTATGAGCTTGAGAGTGTCTCTAAGTCTCTCCTTCAGTCTTTGTGACATGAAGTTAGTTGCATCCATGGACAACCCATTATTTCTTATCATACTCTCAAATGCACTCAGCTTTAGAGGAAGAGAACTGGCTGACAATACTAGACACTCCTGCGGAAACTCTCTCAGACAGAAACAAGCCCTTCCTATGTAGCTACTTGGTCTGTTTATATCTTTTCCTCCAGTGCATAAATAATTTTCACAGGTTGCCTAAAGTTGAAGAGCTTCTTAATTAAACTCATTTCTTCTTAAGAGTTTTTGACTCTTAAAAACACTTGATACTTCATGTGTGAAGAAGACTAAAGTGTCGGAAAACTAGAGTAACAGAATCACACACACACACACACACACACACACACACACACTTTTTACAGGGCCCATTCTCAGGGCTGAAGGAGGTGTGATGATGGCAGTCATGTTTTTTTTAATCTGTCCATCCAATCCACGTATAAAGTGTGTGTATATTCCTTGTAAAAGTAAAAAGAGCATGGAGAGAGAGGGGCACTGAACTCTGCAGTGCCTTGCCTCCCCGCCCCCATCCTTGGTCTTTTGCTCTTCTTCTCCCCCCCCCCTCTATTCTCGGCTCACTTCTGGTATTGAAGCTAGGAAGTGTCTGGAGCAACAGGGAGGCAATGAACAGGGCAAACATGTGAACAGTGGCCCCATCGTATCTTGTTCTGTCCTTGGCTAACTATGGCTTGAGCTGCTCTTGCAAAATTGCATGAGCATCTTCTCTTTTTCCTGTTGCATCCCCCACAGTTGCTTCATCTGCTGTATTTGCAGTTTCCACTCTTTAGCAAGTTTCACTTCACTCCTATAGAAGTACAAGCTTTTCTTGGAGAAAATAACCTGTGGCATCCAAAGTTATTTCATTAGTCTTCCTTTTGCTGGCTGCTGTTCCACAGAACAGGCAATAAAGCAGCTCACAGGAGGTATTTGTGGGAAGGGGTGGGGAGAGAGCTAAGAGGTAGTGGAGCATCTACAGAAATAAGAACCATGGAATACGCACAGTTATTTGAAGTCCACATCAGCAGTCTGATGACATGGGGCTGGATCTGATAGCAAAACTAGAGCGTTGGTAAAATGAGAGAATTAGAGGTTAAAAACTAGTGTTTTTAAAGCTTTGATCTTAATTATATATTCTCAGTGAACTCTGTTTTTTTAAAGCAAAGCTATGTTGAACACAGAACAGAAGTCATCATAGAAATATGTATTGAAAGCATATACATTCAGCATTCACATGCTTTAGTTTGGTTCCAGGGCAATCTCTGGCTGCAGGACAAAAAGTAAGGTTTTACTTCCAGTACTGGAAGACATTGACCAATCATGTGGGGAAGAGATGCTCTGTACTTGAGAAAATGGCAGCAGCATATTTTAATTACTTAGGAAGCCTTTTTTGTTCAGAGGTTTTGGAACCTATAGGGTGTATATTCTCTTTTGGCTTTGATTTAATTCTCCTTTGGCTTAACCTAGATGGCCATTTGGGAAGAAATAGAGTCTTGTATTTGGCCCTAGAGATATGAAGACCAAATCCAGCACATCAGTGAAGATTGCTATATGGCCCTGGCAAATCACTATTTTGCTCTCTAGGGTTACTGTGAAAATAAATTTTAAAAGGACAGTGACCACAGCTGTTATACTGCAGTGTGTGCTATGATAAAAACAGTATCTTGCTCTAAAGAGAGAACTATAATGGTTTCCAGAAGACTGATCATGAGTAGGGATATGCATGGATCTGCGGAGGTGCGGTTCGAAGCCGGCGAAGGTGCCTCTTTAAGGGCAGGGGAGGGTGCACTTACTCCTCCCGCTCCTTTTCCACCACTGGTGCTCCGCTTTTTGCAAAGTCCATGGGGCGGCAACATACCTCCCTGCCGCCCCTTGCCCCATTCGTGGCCAGAAGTACCCGACGCATGCGTGCTGCCACCCCATGGACTTTGCAAAAAACGGAGCACCAGCAGGGGAAAAGTGGTGAGAGGGGTAAGTGCATCCTCCCCCGCCCTTAAAGAGACACCTCCGCCGGCTTTGAACTTCGAGCTGGTACTGCGTTCGAACCGGTTCGGAGGCCTTCAGAATGGCCTTCGAACCAGTTCGTGCACATCCCTAATCATGAGTTAAAATATTCCAGTCTTATCTGGCATTAGTATGATGCTTTTATAAACATAATCTTCGATCTCTTTGTCAGCTGTCTGCCACAAAAAAGGCATAGTATGAATTCTAGTCTGGCTCCTCCTGATGCCAAACTTGCCTAATTGCTATTTTGTTCTTCTCTGTGATTAACCAAAATCCAAAATGGATGTTTCTGCTTATTACAGGCTTTTCCTCATATCAATTTCCATGTGTTTCCATTTTAAAACATGTTTGCAACTTTCATTGGTACAACCCTTCTGGAACAGTAATGGTTTGCAGATTAAACTTATTGCCAGAATGTTTCTCTGTGGAGAACCAAAATTTGAAATGCAGTGATAATTTAGTGCAAATTAGGCATATTTGTACAAAAGGAAGATTTCAGTATATATCTATTACATATAAAATGGCTATTCCCTGATCCTGCCTCTTTGTGGCATTCTAGCTTGACCAAGAAATGGCAGCTAAGATGGGGCTATATGCATACAAAAGTTGGTAAGATTCTGGTGGTGTGTTCCCTTTACCTCTCTTTACTTCCTTTTGAGCAAGAGTTCCCTGTTACATCTAAACTTATGGATCTGTGGTTTGTTCTAACTGTGATTCATGAAGACAACCTGTGATCAGATTTTGGGTCCCACTCCAGTCTGTCCTGAGGAGGCAGTGATACATTTGATATCTTGTGGGATGGAGTAGTTTCCATACCAAATAAAAGACAATTGCTTCTCTTACCTATGCCTACAGTGGTTCTAATTCAATTAGTTTTTCTTTTTTTCCTGCATGCCTTGTAGAACACAGCAGGTGGGAAAGAAGGAAGGCCAGTTAAACTACGGGCAGTAGAAAATTTTATCACTGAAGTACAACATGATAGTACAGAAGTTCCGTGCCAGGCTGGATGTGGCAACCCTAATTTGAGTGGTGCTACGTGGATAGCTAAATAGTATTGTGAGTGGGATGGTTGGGTTGAAAATGAGTTCATGGGCCTTGGTTACAATGAAAAACGACAAAGGTAATTGGACCAGGTGTATTCTAAAACAAAGTACTAAAAGACAGACTTCACCCTCCTTTTTTGCCATTTTGAGTACCTAGTTGTTACTTCTCAGATGGAAAGAAGGAGCAGGATAAAGACAAAGCTGTCCATTTTGAGGAATTGATTTAAATTCCGAGTCTGTTAATGTTTCTTGGGAGATTTCACATTCCTTAGGCAACAACATTCAGAAATCAGGTAGGTGACTTTAAACATATTACTGAGCTATAAAAATAAAGTAAGGACAAATACTAACAAATCTCCTTCACAGTTTTTTTAAAAACCTTTCATCTCAAAACTCTCCCCACAGGGGACCTAATTCTCTAAATTTTAATTTTGTAGAAATAAGTTAGCAAATTGCAAGCCCTGCACAATTACAAACACCCGTTCTTGCAGCTCTTTGGTCCAGGGACTTGTTTGTCTGGGGTCAGTTTTCAGAGAAAAGTGTGTTTTACTTGTGAGATCATTATTGATTTCCTTATATATCTAAAAGACTGGATCAATTCAATACATCTTGGTTTGAGACCATACCCCTGATGAAGACCTGGTGGTGTTAAAAGGAGTTTTGCATGAATTAAATCTCCATGCATCAGCCTTCTCTGTCAAGTCTCAAGTTTTATTTAAAAGAAATGATATTGTCTGTGTATTCTTTAAAAAACAAACAAACTCTGATAGCATTAACTTATATCTGTTTTCTATAATTATGTTGATGTTCTATTAGTTTGTATTATTGTATATGTTCACCTTGTTTTTAATTGGTCAGGGCCAACCATTACTCTTTTAATAGTATCTTAAGCATATTACTAACAGGTGCAGTTTAGGGAAGTCTGCTGTATGTTCAAGTCTACCAAGCATTTGTCGCAATACATATTGCTATTGCAACAGGTTTCTGAGGGTAATTGGTGCTTGCTAACTAGGCCTTTAGGGAAGGGAATTACCAGATAAGGGAAGTAACACAAGAAATGCTAGTTCTTGAAATTTAGAAGTACGTAGGTTCTAAGGGAAAATAGTTAGGGCTCATAAGCATTCTTTCCCTCTTCATACTAAACTGTGATGGTCTCATTTTGACCTGTGAAGCTTAACCAGGAGTGTAGGCAGATGTCTCTGCTTCTCTGGCATTTGGAGTGGGCATGGCCATAGGGGCTGTAATGAAGAGTGCCTGCACTTCTGAATTTGCAACTATTATTTATTAATAATAATAATGATAATTTGATTTGTATACGGCACTTCCAAAATGGCTCAGGGCGGTAAACAATTAAAACAAATCACAAAAACAGTAAAGAGCTAAAACAAATTAAAAAACAATATAACAATTAATTTAAAAACATTTAAAAACAACAATTAAACAATTACAGTGATTAAAAACCCCAAAATCAGGTTTTTAATTTTAAAATAGACCAAATATTAAAACCCCCCCAAATTTAGGAAGCTGAGAAAGCTTGGGTGAAAAGATGGGTTTTCAGGAGTTTTTTGAAATTTGCCAGAAATGGGGAGGATCGTATCTCAGCAGGGAGCACATTCCACAATCTTGGGGCAACAACTGAGAAGACCCGTCTCTGTGTAGCCACCAAACGAGTTGGCGGTAACTGGAGACGGACCTCCTCAGATGACATCATTGGGCAGTGGAGCACATGATGAAGAAGATGCTCTCTTAGATACCCAGGGCCTAAGCCATTTAGGGCTTTGTAAGTTATAACTAGTACTTTGTATTTTGTTCAGGAACCTATTGGTAGACAGTGTAACTCCATCAATAAAGGAGTAACATGGTGTCTCCAAGATGACCCAGAGACCAACCTGGCTGCCGCGTTCTGAACCAATTCTGAACCGCATTCTGAACCAAAAGTTTCCAGACTACGTACAAAGGCAGCCCCACATAGAGTGCATTACCAAAGTCAAGTTTGGAGGTTACCAACAGATGTACGACTGTTTTGAGGTCAGTGATCTCGAGAAACAGGCATAGCTGGCGTATCAGCCGGAGCTGATAGAAAGCACCCCTGGCCACTGCCTCAACATGAGAAACCAGGGAGAGGTGTGAATCCAGAAGTACTCCCAGACTATGAACCTGTTCCTTTTGGGGAAGTGTGACCCCATCTAGAACAGGCAGATCAAAATTGTCTCTAGAGTTCTGACCCCACACAATAAGTACCTCTGTCTTATCTGGATTCAGCTTCAGTTTAGTCTCCTTCATCCAGCCCATTACTGCATCCAGGTAGGCATTTAGGGAGGATATGCCAGCTCCTGAATAAGTTGACATGGAGATGTAGATCTGGGTGTCATCAGTGTACTGGTAACACCCAGCTCCAAATCCCCTGATGATCTCTCCCAGCGGTTTCATGTAGATGTTAAAAAGCATTGGAGATAGTACGGAGCCTTGAGGAACACCATACTTAAGCTCAGATTTTGAAGAGCAACAGTCTCCAGTTGATACCATATGGAATCTATCTGAGAGGTAGGAGTGGAACCACTGTAGAACAGTGCCTCCCACTCCCAACACCCTCAGACATTCCAGAAGGATACTATGGTCGATAGTATCAAAAGCCGCCGAGAGATCCAAAAGGACCAACAGAGTCACACTTCCTCTGTGAATTGCCAATTGGAGATCATCCATCAGGCCAACCAAGGCAGTCTCCACCCCATAGCCCGCCCGAAAACCAGTTTGAAATGGGTCTAGATAATCAGTTTCCACCAAGGCCGCCTGGAGCTGAGAGGCCACCACCCTCTCAATTAGCTTGCCCAGCCATGGAGGTTGGAAACAGGCCTATAATTGCTCAACTCTGAGGGATCTAATGCAGGCTTCTTTAGAAGAGGTCTAATGATTGCCTCAAGACAAGGAGGCACCCTGCCCTCTCTCAGAGAAGCATTTATGATTACAACAACCTCCCTGCTAGATCAAACAAGCCATGTTGGACAAGGATCAAGAGAACGTGGTAGGCCTCACTGCTCCACATCCTCAGGAATCACAAACTGAAAACGATCCAGTCGAATCACATAAGAGGAGTCATTGGACACCTCCAGCTCAGACATCAAATTAATTGTGGAGTCTCCAACTAGGTCGGCCCGAATCAGAGAGATTTTATCTGTGAAAAACTCTTTAAACACATCACAGTGGGTAACTGATGATTCCAAATTCTGGTTCAAGAGAGTGGGGGACAGATACTAATCCCCTCACAACCCTGAACAACTCGGCTGGACGTGAACTCGCAGAGGCAATACGGGCAGAAAAGAACCGCCTCTTTGCCACACATATTGCCTAAGCATAGATCTTTAGATGTGCTCTATGTTGTAATCTGTCAGATTCTAGTCAAGTCTTCCTCCCCTTGTGCTCCAGTCACCTACCTTGCCGCTTCAGCCCCCGTAGATCTTCCGTATACCAAGGGGCGAAATTTGAAGAGGTTCGGAGGGGATGCTTGGGAGCAATCGTGTCTACTGCCCTGGTGAGCAAGTTGTTCCAGTTCTCAACCAGGGCATCAACAGGATCACCAGCAGAGCCAACACTGAATCCCTCCAAGGCTTCTTGGAATCCTACTGGATCCAATAACCTCTTCGGGCGGACCATTCTAATGGTCCCCTCACCCCTGCGTAGGTGGGAGGTGGTTGTAAGTCCAACCTTATCCAGATGGTGATCCGTCCGTGACAATGGGGAAATCACAGGATTCCCCACCCACGGAACACCACCCTGATCAGAGTAAAATACCAAATCAAGCGTGTGACCTGCAATATGCGTCGGTCCAGAGACCACTTGGGATAGGCCCATAGTTGTCATGGCTGCTATGAACTCCCGAGCTACCCCGAACAGATTGGTCCCGAGGTGAACATTAAAGTCTCCAGCACCAAGAGTCGGCAGAGACTCCAATGCAAGTTCCACTACCAAGTCCATGAGCTCAGTAAGGGATTCCGCTGGGCAGCGGGGCGATTGGTACAACAACAGAAGTCCCAATCTATCCCTGGTCCCCAAACTCAAGTACATACATTCAATATGGTCCGATACCCTGACAGGGACCCTGGTAAGGGAGATGTTATCCCTATAGACCACAGCCACCCCACCTCCCCGCCCACGTCCCCTCACCTGCTCCTCTACAGAATATCCTGGAGGGAGAAGCTGGGATCAAACTGGACCACTAGCCTCCCCCAACCAAGTCTCGGTAATACATACCAGGTCAGCCCCTTCATCCATGATCAAATCATGGATGAGTTCAGATTTATTTTGGACTGACCTGGCATTACAGAGGAGCAGGGAAAGGCTATGTGGGTTGTTGGCAGTGCTCCCCGAGGTCAGAGAGCTGGCAGGACAGCCGGAAGGGGAGACCGCTATTAAATTTCTGACTACCCTTCCCCTGGAATGGCCCGCTGACCTGCCAACGTTACTTCTTCTATTCCCCACCACCACCGGGATAGCTGCCACATAGTCAACAAAGGCACCCCCTGTCCCCCCATCTTTAGATGAACCCAAACACATTACAGTAACTTCAACCCAAATCTAAAACAGCTTAAAACTAATTAAACAGAAACCCTCTAGCCCTCGCCCTCATTCTCCCCCAAGTGGCTCCCCCAAAGGGGCGACCCCCTTTGGTGTCACCCCTTTGGTGGCGACCCCTCCGGTGGCGGGCCCGCTGCCACAAGGAGCCTTCCTATAAAGCCCAAAACTGAGCAGATGACCCAAGGAACAGCTGAGTCACTCAGAGGCTGGTCCCAGTCCTGCCCACACTTCCAACAGATGTTGACCTGAGGCTGCAGCCCCACAGGGGAAGCAAAAGCACCACTGAACTACACCACTGAGCTTAACATAGTATATTTTATTGCTTGCTCTTAAATTTGTGGACTGCATGTTGTCATCAGCCTCAAGGCAATGTCCAGCATACAATATACAATTATATAACAACAACAACAACAACAATAAAAAATAATAATTGAACTCCAATGCCTCTTGAATGAGAAGCATTTTCCAAGGGGATTCACTATCCCCTCTGTTGTTTGTAAATGCCATGATCCCACTTTCACAAATACTAAATAAAACAGGTCTCGGATACCAAACATCTAAAACATCAAGTCAAATCAACCATCTGCTCTACATGGACGATCTGAAGTTGTATGGAAAGTCCCAGTCAGAAATCGAATCACTGCTAAGCACTGTCCGTATATTCAGTAGTGATATAGCAATGGAGTTTGGACTAGACAAGTGTGCTGCATTAATAATGAACAGAGGAAAAATAAGAAAAACAGAAGGAATAGAACTGCCCAGTGGAAGCAACATCAAGAACCTGGAAGAGAAAGAACAATACAAATACTTGGGCATTCTCCAGGCTGATAACATTGCACACACTGAAGTTAAAAGAAAAATTGGAAGTGAATACATCAGGAGAGTCAGAAAAATCCTAAAGTCCAAACTCAATGGCAGGAACACCATACAAGCCATAAACACTTGGACTATACCTGTTATCAGATACACTGCAGGAATAATAGACTGGACACAGGCAGAGCTAGAGACGCTAGATCGTAAGACCAGGAAAATCATGACCATCAATCATGCTCTGCACCCCCGCAGTGATGTCGATAGGCTATACCTCCCTCTCAGCTCAGGTGGAAGAGGAATGCTGCAAGTCCATCAAACAGTAGAGGAGGAGAAAAGAGGCCTTGAAGAATATATCAAGGACAGTGAAGAAGATACACTTCAAATGGTAATGAACTAGAAACTATTCAACACCAATGAAACAAAGCAGGCCTACAGGAAAGAACAAGTCAAGAACTGAGGAGAAAAATGGAAAAATAAGCCACTGCATGGTCAATATTTGCACTATATAACTGGAAAATCAGACATCACCAAGACTTGGCAATGGCTTAAGAATGGCAACTTGAAGAAAGAAACAGAGGGTTTAATACTGGCTGCACAAGAACAGGCACTAAGAACAAATGCAATAAAAGAAAAAGTTGAAAAGTCAACAACAAACAGCAAGTGTCGCCTTTGTAAAGATGCAGATGAAACCGTGGACCACCTAATCAGCTGTTGTAAAAAGACTGCACAGACTGACTACAAACAAAGGCATGACAAGGTAGCAGGGATGATACACTGGAACATCTGCAAAAAATACAAGCTACCTGTAACCATACAATTGAAAATGTTGAAGAAAATGAAGATGTAAAAATATTATGGGACTTCCGACTACAAACAGACAAACATCTGCCACACAATACACCAGCTATAACTGTAGCTGAGAAGAAAGAAAAACAAGTTAAAATAATGGACATAGCAATACCAGGGGATAGCAGAATAGAAGAAAAAGAAATAGAAAAAATCACCATATACAAAGATCTACAAATTGAAATTGAAAGGCTGTGGCAGGAAAAGACCAAAATAATCCCAGTGGTAATTGGCACCCTGGGTGCAGTTCCAAGAGACCTTGAAGAACCTCAATACCATAGGGGCCAAAGAAATCACCATCAGCCAATTACAAAAAGCAACTTTACTGGGAACAGCCTATATTCTGCGACGATATCTATAATAGCAGCAACAACATTGACAATATGATTCAGCCATCCCAGGTCCTTGGGAAGGACTCGATGTCTGGATAAAACAAACCAGTCAATAACACCTGTCTCACTGTGTGTGTAAATAAATAAATAAATAAATAATAGCGTAGCAAAAAACCCACAAATAAAAACAACAAACTCCAACAGAAAGCAAAACCCAATCAATTACAAACCAGGAGCATGTAAAAGCAAAAACAAAACCCCCCTACTCCAATTATAACCAGGCCAAGGGTACCCCCTATTCTCCAAAGGCCTGGGTTAAAAAAAAAATGATTTCCAACAATTTGTAGAAGACCAGAAGTGTGGCAAGAGAGTGGATGTCTTCTGGGAAAGCATTCCATAATCTGGGGGAATGCATAACCAAGAAATTCCTGTCCTGCAGGCATGGCTGAGCTGGAATTGCACACAGAGAAGTCACACCCAGAGACCTTGTAGGGCAGATACATGCAACAGGGACTAGATAGTCTTTCAGATGCTAGGGCCTATCTTTAAAGGTAATAAATAGAAGCTTGTATGGACCCAGAGCCACCTGATGGCGCAGCAGGGAGGTAACTTGCCTAGGTAGCAAGAGGTTGCTGGTCCGAAACCCCACTGGTCTGTTTCCCCGACTATGGGAAACACCTATATCAGGTAGCAGCAATATAGGAAGATGCTGAAAGGCATCATCTCATACTGCGTAGGAGATGGCTATGATAAACCCCTGTGGTCACCAGGAGTCGACACGGAGTCGACACTGACTCGACAGCACAACTTTACTTTACTTTGTATGGACCCAGAAGCAAATTGACAGCCAGTGCAGTGCTTTCAGTATTTGGCTGATATCATCCCATGCAGCACCCATTATTGATCTGGCTGTAGATTCAGAATACCCTTCAAGGACAGGCCTACATCTAGTGTGTTGCAGTAATCCAAATGTGATATGAACAAGGAATAGCCTACAGCGGCCAGTTCTGCCTGCTCAAGAAAGGGTTGCAGCTAGCACACTAGTCAAAGGCTTTCCTGACCAGAGCCACCACCTGGGCATCCAGGAGCAAGACCAGGTCCAGGAGGACTTGCAGACTGTGCATCTTCTTCTTCAGAGGGAGTTAAATCCCATCTGGAACAGGGTGAACCTCCTCTTTCTAATTAGCTCTCCAGTTGATGAACAGCACATCTGTTTTGCCTCGATTAAGTTCTTTATTTGCCCACATCCAGCAAATCACTTTTTTCATCTCAGGTTCAGGATATCAGGTTCATTATAGCTGCCATTTACCTGGGATCAGCTGAAATAATGAGAGGGAGCTGGGTGTGGTCTGCATATTGATGACATCACAGTCCAAATCTCTAGACAGTGTTCTCAGTAGTTTTATGTAGATCAGGCCTCCTCAACTTCGGCCATCCTGCAGATGTTGGCCTACAACTCCCCTAATCCCTGGCTATTGATCACTGTGGTTGGGGATTAGGGGAGTTGTAGTCCAAAAACAGCTGGGGGGCAAAGTTGAGCAGGCCTGATGTAGATAGAGGATAAGATGGGACCCTTTGTGACACATAAGCCAAAATGCCAAGCAGAAACCCCCCATCTTCTGGAGCTACCTAACCCTGTGACGTAATCCAGAAGGATACCATGGTCTAAGGTACCATGGTCTAAGGTAGCAAACGCTGCTGAGAGATCTAGGAGAATCCAGGAATGCCTTCCCTTTTTCCAGTTTCCAGCAGGGCAACCAAGGCAGTTTCATTCCCAAATCCTGGGCAGAAGCCAGCATCCAAGATCCTCTGTAGTTGGGATGCCACCACACACTGTATCACCTTTTCCAAAAGAGGGGAGATTAAAAACTAGCCTGTGATTTTCAAGGTATTAGTGTATATGAAATTCATAATCAATGTTGGTGATAGCATCCACTACAAACAGAACACTGCAAGGCTGCCAGCAACTGATGAGAAAGAGTTTGGTGTGAGGAGCTGACCACTTTGTTGCTTAGTATGCAATTTAGATCTCTTCATTATAAATAGTAGTCAGGCTGATGAATTTTCCCATTCTGATTTGTTGGTGATTGACTTTCTGTTAGGTTCTCATGAGCTTGTCTCTAGTTGGTTCTCCTTTACCAAGAAAGAAAGAAAGAAAGAAAGAAAGAAAGAAAGAACACCCCACATTTCCCTATTCACAGAATTTCTCAGTTCAAGGATATGAACAATCATGAGTGCAAAGCTGAGAAATTCCAATGGGATTGCTCAGAGATGCTCTGCTAATCTATGGGAAAGGAAACCTTGTACTGAGGTGGGCACTGTAGGATGCCTGCCTTGGCAGTAAGGGAGCCCTATAGCTGTCTCAGTGAAATCACCAGATGCTTTTTTTAAAAAAAGGTGAACTTGTATACATTGTCTTAATGTCACTTTAACTTGGGTATCATTTCAGTATATTTTAAACAAACACCTTGATCCTAAATGCATTCAGAGACTCCAGATACATGTCGCTGTGACATATGATTAGATATGTTATATGTTATGTTATGTTATGTTATACTTCTAAAGTGAAGGAGCTGAAGGCACATTGATGTCTTTATTGATCCCTCTCATTAGAGGCCAATACACAGGAAGAGAAAGCAGAATCTTGGAAGTAAACAGCTGGCTATGAATATGATATCATCAAAGTTCTGGAATCCTAGACTACTGTCTATGTTGCAAATCTAAAGGGCTCTTCACAATAAATGAGTTGCAACTCATGAAGACTAGGAGGAATGTGTTTTGTGGGAGCATCAGTAATCTCATCAGAAGGCTTTAAACTGAAACCTATGCGGAAGGGAGACAAAAGCTCAAAACTGTACTTAGTAGTTACATACTAGGGACAGGAAACCATGTGTCAAAGATGGAAGCATAATGGTAGATGAGATGATCAGAAATATGCTAGAAACTATACAGGGAAGTCAGGAGGAGATGATATTCATGGGCTCTGACGCTTATACACAGGCTCTGATATCTATACACTTATGCAAAAAGTATGGGAAACAAACAGGAAGAACTTGAAATCCTAACACCAGAAGGCAAATACTATCCGATAGGTATCGCTGAAACTAGGTGGGATGAGACTCATGATTGGAATGAGTGTATATAACTTGTTCAAAAGGAATAGACGAAACACAAAGGGAGAATTGCATTATATGGGGGGAAATGCATATAGCTACACAGAAATCCATTAATCTGAGCACTGGAGCCCTATGAAAGAGTCTGGTAAGAGAGAAATAGAAGCAATATCCTGAGGGTTTATTGTAGACCAATTGACCAAACATCTTAGAAGGCAGAATCAAGATTCAGTATTGTCTGGGCAGGCTTGCATACTATCTATCTATATATAGGGATGTGCAGAACCAGTTCGGCAGACAGTCCAACGGTTCAGTCTGGTTCTGTCCAGACAGGAACCGGACAGCTGGTCCGGTCTGACAGGTCTGCGATTTAAAAAAAAATAAATTTAAATGAAAAATAACTACCTGTAGCCCCTTTGGGGGACTTGCTGTAGCCACGGGGGGGGGGGGGGAGGGTTCACGAGGGTTCGCCCTACCCCTGCCAGCCTCCCTCATCACCCTTGCAGCCGAGTAAATGTAGGCTTTTGGGCCCTTTCGAGTCTCTGTAAAGGCGAGTGGTGGCCATTTTGGCCACTGCCACGCATGCACAAATGCCCTCTGCGAGGCCTAGCAAAACAGGGGGTGGGGGGGAGAAATCCCACCATGACTACGGCAAACATATATAAGGATAGTGTAAAGCAGCCAAACAGTGAAGATGTGTATAAACAAACAATGGACCAGTGGTTAAATAATCTCTAATTGCTAACACTGATGAACAATAAATCATTAAACCAAACACAACACTTCAACATGAAACAAGAATCATGATATGTACAATGATACTCAAGCCTTTACATGATACAGAAATATTAACATGTACAATAACAGTTAGAGATTTCCAGAGGAGGTGTGGCTGAGCAAGGCAAAAATAGGGCTGATAAATGAAGTGGGCAAGGCTCAATGTAGTCCATGCAGTAGTGGAAGTTCCAAATTACAAAAAAAGCCACATCGAACGTAGCCTCAATGGGGTGTAAAAGTCATCAGTCACAGACTAAGTCCCCTTATGCCCTTAAAGGAGAATGCAAACTGTACATGTAAAGATGTAGCTGAGCAGGGCAGAAAAGGGGCTGCTGGCTTGTTTGAGAAAGGCTAAATATCATCCACACAGGAGTAAAAGTTTCAAATGGCAAACACACAAATTGCAGAGAACCAGTCGAGCGTAGCTTCAATAAATTAGGTGTCATCAATCAAAGATTAAGCCCACTGCATGGCCTTGTGGAGGAATATACACTTCAGAAGTCAAACGGCTTTTCCGGATATTAGCCATTTCACAGACATAGCTTCATCAGCCTGTTCAATGTAAACATAAATACAGTCAGCCAGGGGTGGAACTCAACAATCAATGTGTTGCGGAGAAAATACCCTGGTACAAAAATACATACAAACCTCCTTAGGATCATAAATACCGGTACCTCATTCCTCAAGCTAAATAAAGCCTTTCAGTATTGTCCGGCATATGTGCTTGTGAAAGCTTCTCTAATTTATACCTGTCTAGAATAGATTTCCCACAGCTGTATACAGCGTCATCACCATCACCATCAGGCATGCGCGCATGCAGATGGATGACTCAGCAATAAAACAATTAGCACAAATTAACACACTGTAAATAACCTCAGGCATTATAAAGGCACAGAGTCCACAATACTAAACTCCAGGGAGCTGAGGGCATACCGCATAAGTGTCACAAAACCCTCAAGCCAGCCTGACAAAGCCAGGTGTAAACATCAGGAAAAAGGGGAGGCATTCAAATAACATAACTCAAAATAGGGGACGAAAAATGGGGCATACATTACTTCACCAAAGGTCTCCTAAACAAAGGCCAGGGGGAAATTGAGGTAGTAAATCCTGATCGGTACCAGGCAGTGCAATTGGATTTACAGGGCATCTATCCCTGATGTGGAATCCTAAAACTCAGGGTAGGGGAATCCTATGGGTGACAGGGCAAAACCAGATAGATGTAAAACCAATGGTCAGAAAGATCAAGGTGGAGTAGCCCTATAAATAACAGGACAGTTCTAAATTGGTATTAAGCCCAGACGGCTCCAGCGTCTGGTATGCAAAGATAAGGGAGGCTTCTATTTGCAAAAGCGTCTGTTGGACATCTACAGACATGAATCGACGCCTCTGATATACATACAGCACAAAAAACCGAATGTCATCAATAACATGCTGAGATTCAACAAAAATGACGGACCAAAGGTGCGTCCATAACTCGTGAGTTAATCCTAGACCTGTGTTCGGCAATCCTGATATGAGCACATCTCTCAGTCTTGCCAATGTACCATTTCCCACATCGGTCGGTGACAACATATACAATAGCCCTCGTCCTACATGTGGCAAAAAATCTAAGTGGTATACATATGCCAGTAATTGGGTGATGAACCCTAACCCTGGCATGGTCTATGGCCTCACAGAGGGCATTTGCACATGCGTGGCAGCGGCCAAAAAGACTGTTGATTGCCTTTACGGAGGCCCGAAAGGGCCAAAAAGACTGCATTTACCTGGCCATGGTGGTGATGAGGGAGGCCTGTAGGGGGAAGGGGAACCCTTGTGGACTCCGCCCCCCGGCGGCTACAGCAAGCCGCCCGAAGGGGCTACAGGTAGTTATTTTTCATCTAATTTTTTTTTTTTTTTAATTGTGAACCTGTCAGACCAGACCTGACCGGGGGGGGGGGGCGGTTTCCAATGGGGACCGGGTTCAATGGGGTTCTGTGCACACCCCTATCTATCTATCTATCTATCTATCTATCTATCTATCTATCTATCTATCTATCTATTTTATAAACCGCCCCATCCAAAGGCTCTGGGTAGTGTACAACAAATTTAAAAAGACTAAAACCATACACCATTTAAAACACAGTGCTAAAAACCATTTAAAAACAATTGTAAAAACCATTTAAAACTAATTAAAATACTTTAAAAAACAATTTACAAACCTTGGAAGGCCAGGCCAAACAAGTTTTTAGACCTCTCTTAAAGGCCAACAGCGAGCCTAAACTGCGGATATCTGCCAGGAGTGAATTCCATAGACCAGGAGCAGCTACAGAAAAGGCCCGGTTCCGTGTTGCCACCAGACGTACCGGTGGCAACTGGAGACGGACCTCTCCAGATGACCTCAATGAGCGATGGGGATCATACCGAAGAAGGTGTTTACTAAGCTAAAATCAACAAGATTAAGTTTGAGACAAATGTAAAGTTTCTCTAACTGGACTTTAGGTTAAGAAAAAATCAAATACACAAGTATAGGATGGGGGAGGCCTGGCCTGGCAGGGCAGCGGTATATGTAAAATGGATCTAGGCATCTTACTAGACCATATCTGAGCAAGCGGGGCGGTGCAGCTGCTAAAAAGCTAATTTGGGCTCTATTAACAGATGTACAGTGTCCAGATTAGGATAAATAATATTTTCACTGTAATAAAATTATTGGCGGAGAATTCCATAGATTAATTATGCATTGTGTGAAAAAGTACTTCCTTTTGCCAGTCCTAAATTTCCTGGACTTCAGTTTCATGGCATGACCCCCTGGTTCTAGTGTTGTGAGATCTCTCGTGAAATTTTGTGTCCAGTTCTGGGCACTGCCTTTTAAAGAGATCACTGATAAACTGCAATGGTTTCAGAGAAGGGCAAAAGAGATTGTGAGGGGCCTAGAAACTAAGTCCTAAAATAAATGTTTGAAGGAGCTGAGTTTTACCTGAATCCAAGACTAGGTTCTGTCCATGTTCATTGATATTGGAAATTGGGAGGGTAATCTTAAATTCACAGGGCTGTTCCTTATACATGTATAATCTGTAAAAGTTTGTATTTAACTTGTATTTAACCTATTTTTAAGGTGGTCATCTTAAATTCAGGATCATCTTCTGTTTGGGTAAATATGGTATGTTTAGCCTGGGAAAGATAAGTCTAAAGGGTGATATGATAGCTCTCTCCAGATATCTGAAGGGCTGTTCCTGATGGTACTATATCAGGCAGCAACGATATAGAAAGATGCTGAAAGGCATCATCTCATACTGCACAGGAGGAGGCAATGGCAAACCCCTCCTGTATTCTACCAAAGAAAACCACAAGGCTCTGTGGGCGCCAGAAATTGAAATCAACTGACGGCACATTTTACCTTTACCAAACAGAAGAAGTGGGCTCGTTTGCTGTTGCTCTTGAGCACGCCTGCTTAACTGAGCCCCCCTCCTGCTGTTTTTGTACTACAACTCCCATAATCCCCAACCACAGTGGCCAATAGCCAGGGATTATGGGAATTGTAGGCCAACATCTGCAGGAGTGCCAAAGCTCTTGAGGGTAGCACACGACCTGATTTGAAACTATATGGAAGCAGACTTTCTGCCTGATGTTAGGAGGCATGTCCTAACTGTAAGACCTGTTCAGCAGTGGGACAACTGAGGTAACAATCTGCCTTGCACAATGGTAGGCTCTAGAGGTTTTCAAACAGAGGCTAGATGACCATCTATCAAGGACGCAATAGCAATGTCCTGCACTGAGCAAGAGGTTGGACAAAAATATCTTCAAGGTCCCTTTCAACTCTAAAATAGGAATGTGCGAACAGGTTCGAAGTTTAACTGGCCTGGGTCGATGGCTTGATGTCAAGCTGAACTCCCACCAATTCGGATTGGCATCAGACCGAAAGCCAGCCAGCCAGCCAGCCAGCCACCCACCCCCGTCCATTTGGGAGGGGGGTTTCACAATTTTTTAAAAACAAAATTTAAAAATGTTTGTTCTTATCCCTCCAGGGTGCTTTTCTGAGGCTGTGGGGTGTGTGTGTGTTTCTGCAAAGCTTAGGCCTCTCCATTTTTCCAAAAAGTGTTCAGGCGGTCTTCAGCCCTTTCCAGGCCTTTCCCCTGTCATGGCAGCTTCCAAAATGGCCACTGTGATGGGGTAAAGGCCAGGAAAGGGCAGAAGACTGCCCAAACCGGGAGCTTTTGGGCAAAACGGAGGCTGGCATGGGGAGGAGTAACTTCTATGGACACCCCGCCCCCACAGCCTTGGAGAAGCCCCGCGGAGGGGGTAAGCACAAAAAATTTGTTTTTTAAAAAACATATTCACAACCCCCACCCCTGAGCTGAACTGGGGTGGTTCGAGGGGGGCAAAACCGAACTGGTCCAGTTCAAGGCTGGTTTGGACTCAAACAAAATTGGACCAGCCAGTTTTGTGCATACCTCGACTCTAAAATACTGTTATGGTGCACATGTGAGGACTTCAGGGTTAGAGCAGTTCTGTATATGCATTATTCTCTGAACATATTTTATGCTGTATTTGCAAGCAGCTGGACACTCATAAATTGACAGATTATAGGCTTGGTTCAAGGGTTTACCATGATGATATGAGTTGTGTAAAGGGTTAAGTGGAATAGCTGCTACAAGAGCAAGAAGAAGATACAGCAACTGAAAGCAATGATTTCAAACCTAACAAGCACCTTTCTGGAAGTACTTGGTATCTGACATGTAACTGAAATCAAAGGGGAAAATCTAGTTAGAGGAAATTAATAATATAATTGTATTACTGGAATGAGATGAAGTGCTGGCAGATTATAGGGAATTCAAAGAGAAAATTCAAGATGTGCGTTCTTGTATGCATCTGAAGGGAAGTGATTATACAGAAGGTATTATCAGTCATTTTTTAAAACCAATTTTCAGCTGCATTTGTAGATGGCTCTGTGTGTGTGTGTGTGTGTGTGTGTGTGTGATAAACTCACAATTAATTAAGCGTGTAAACACATATTTTTGTTCTGATTATGTTATTTGCAACTGAAAGTGAATGAAATACGCTGTTCTAGTATTTTGAAATCCATATGTGATCTGAAATGTTCTGCTTATTTACAAGTTACATTCATGTTTGAGATCATTATTATTGTCTATAATTTTCTCAAATTATTCTTCTGGTACAACTGTCTTTTTTCCATCTCCTTAGGGCTGTACAAATAATGTAAATATTGGTAATCTACTTCTGTTCCTAATCTCCTTCCCAAATCCTTTTCTTGGTAACTGCATTTCCCCCCTCCTATCCTTTATTTCCCCCTCTGTTCTGTGAAGTCTTATATAGGCATTAATTTGCTATAACCTTTAGAAGGAAGAAGCTAGCTAATACAATAATACATTCCAATATGTTCTTATCTGATGTTGTTTACAGTGAGAAAACTGTATTTAACAATAACAATATCTAAAAATTATTATCAAAACCCTAAATATGAGCCCCTGGTGGCGCAGTGGTAAAACTGCCGCCCTGTAACCAGAAGGTTACAAGTTCGATCCTGACCAGGGGCTCAAGGTTGACTCAGCCTTCCATCCTTCCGAGGTCGGTAAAATGAGTACCCAGAATGTTGGGGGCAATATGCTAAATCATTGTAAACCGCTTAGAGAGCTCCGGCTAGAGAGCGGTATATAAATGTAAGTGCTATTGCTATTGCTATTGCTAAATTCCTCTATGACTTTCTTTGAAGTGATTAAAACCCAGCAAAGAGAAATACATACTTATGTACAAAAACAGCAAGTGAGTAGTTTCATACAGCTGCATATATTCCAAGTTATCAATGTATGGATATATATGAGCAAACCTTATATGGATACGAAGAAATATAGGACAATATTACAAAAGCATGATCATATTTTAATAGGCTCAACAATTCCAGGCACCTGGAAATGTAAGTGTGGCACCTGAGCCAGGTGAAGGACAGATACAATTAGGAGAAGGAGGAGTGAGCAAGTTACTCCCTCCTATTATTGATTGTGTCAGTTCATTGCCTGCCTGAACCATACAGTTGTGATCTGGAGGAGAGGTGAGTAAGTAAGGTGGGGAGTCCACCACCACCCCTGGAGCAGAGAGTGTTGCTCAGGTGAGTGGTGAGTCTGCTCTTGCCATGGAGCAGTTTGACTCCTAAATTTTTGGGCTGGCTCCTAGTAACAAAGAAAATGTGTCAAGACCTGTTTTGATAGTTCTCTTTGCTCTGTGAGCTGCACAAAACCTCTTAAAATTGTAAGTTTTATTTTCTTTGATGTAAAAATGATTTTTCTTATTAGATGGAAAAATAGCTGCTTCCCTAAATATTGCAGTGGTGCACCTGAGTGGCTGCTTGTTCAGAACCTTGTTCTCCTGAACAAGTTTGGTTCTCCTTGTTCTCCTGAACCTTGTTCAGAACTTTGTTCTCCTTGTTCAGAACCTTAGTTTTGGATCTTATGTATGAGTGAGAAACTCATACATAAAGAAGTTGTTATATAGATCCATTCCTGTTGGCCATTTATGCATAACATGTGCATATGCCATATTAAGAAACTAACAGAACAGAACTACACATTACAGGCAACAAAGGGATGCTCTTCCTTTACGTGTAGAGATATCTGCCCCATGTTGTGAGGTCACCACATCTACCTCCCCACCTTTCCTCCAGATCATTGCTGCTCGATGTTCGCTGTGATGGAAAATGTGGTCATGTCACAGCACGAGGGTAGTGTCTCTACTTGTTATATGGGATAGCAGCCGAATCTAGCATGGGAATGCCACTGATTTCATTTTCATGTCATCTGCAGCTTGAACTTCCATCCTCTGTTTCTAATTCTGTTGGCTCATGGTGAAAAAAAGTTCTCATAAAGAAACTTGCACTAGGATAGAGTTGCCATGCCGCCGGAAATTCCGGGTTTCACCCGGATTTTAAGCATCTCACCCAGATTGCTTAGCCCACCCAGATTTGCCCGGATTTCAAATTCATATATATATTTATTAAACTAAGCTCTAGCCCTTGTAGAAGCGGAGTTATGGAGCAAAACGTGCAGTCACTATTCTGCTCAAAAATTATTTTCAAGCCAATTTACATAATATGCAAATTAGACACCCAGATTTGGAAAGCCAGAATATAGCAACCCTACACTAGGACCAAAATTGACTTGGACATTAAATTAATAGCACCTTGTTTAAAAATTTACCTTGTTCAGCTGATGAAGCTTGAGAATGTTGAATCCATGAGCAAAGCTGGTGGAAGAGGATGGGGAATGAGGTCCGTTATTTAATTTAGGATAGGTAGTTTAATTTGGTACCTCCAGTTTTCAACCCCAGCTTCCAACCCTCTAGCTTTCTTTCATTGCCTATTTACGTTTTACATACTTCCTCTTTTGTGTCTCTGTGTGTGTTTGTGTGTGATAAACCCCATTGGTTGGTGTATGCTCTTTATGTAAAAAGTAGTCAACTCTGTGAGCTAAGAAAGTCTACACTAGAAACTAGTGTACTGTTTCTTGCCACCTTCTATCACTTTTATTTATTCCAGTTTATCATGGAATGGCTGTCTTGCACATTGTGTTGGCTCTAGGAAATGTTAAGTAGCAAGAACAGCAGTAGTAGTACAGTATCGTGTTGCCATTTGAGATTAAAACTATTTGGAGGAATTTGCAGTCAGTGCCTAGAATATTTTAATCATTTGTTGATAACTAGCAGTAAGAAAAATAGGAAAAACATAATCATTTTGAAGGTAGAACAGTCTACCAATAACTTTATATTTCTGCCTAGCATGTCATCCTGGAATTAAAAACAAAAACAAAAAATCTATTTTTAAAATTATTTCTAAAATTATTCTTTCATTTTGAAAATCTCCAGTAATATACTGAAACTGTCATTGTGAATACAATTTTATCTTGCTTAAATAAGAACAAAAACACTGAAACTTGATCCACAGTAATAGTAAATATTTTTGTAATCAACTCAGTATTTGCAAAACCAAATCCAATGTTACAAATGATAGATAGCATGCTACGATTGGTGGATATGAACATCCAGTTTCTAGTAGCTGTACTACACATTCGTGAGGAAAACAACGGCTTGCTACAGATTAGATAACACAATAAAATATTTTTGCTTTATCTCTTTCTTTATTCCAACAGGAATTATGGGATGTATAAAATCCAAAAGCAAAGACAATCTGAATGAAGCTGGGCTAGATGTGAAGATCCAACCAGTACGTAAAACTGAACGAGCTATTTATGTGAGGGATCCAACGTCCAATAAACAGCAAAGGCCAGTAAGTAGATAGTCTCAGGGAGAATTCCAAAAGTGAGATCACGGTATGACTGGCATATCTTAAATTTCAATTTTAAAAAAATGTGCACAAATGGAAATTGATTACACTTTTGCTTTGAAGTATTAGATTGTTCAGTGCATGAAGAGTATGACTAAAATCTAGTATTTTATATCATTTATTCTATGGGTTCTCAAATGTAGGTCCCCAGATGTTGCTGGACTACTATTCCCATCATCCCTGCCACAGTGTCCAAAGACCGTTGATGGGAGTTGTAGTCCACCAACATCTGGGAACCCAAGTTTGAGAATCCTTGTTTTACACTCTTGTAGCCATCTCCGTGTGCACACAAAATGCATTCCCTTGCCATTGTCAGATAGGAGATCCCTGCTTCTATGTGCTGAATGACTTTACTTGAGTTTTAGCCTACTAGTATGGCTTTTGGATTTACATCTATAATAGTTTATTCTTTACTTACCATCATTTTGCTGTGTTTGCATTCTGTTTTTTACATGGATAAAATTTATTAGGATTTTTTTTCATGTTGTGTGTGATGCTTTAAGAATGTGGAGGAACTTTACAGTTTGTTACTGAATTTCATAATACTTTCAAAGCATCACTGTTTTAAGTGTGTATTATCTAGGAGTAGCTTTTTGAAAATTAGGGAGTTTTCATGGCCTCTTGTTATGACTGCTACTCCTGCAAACACAAAGAAGTATGATGCAGGTTTAACTAAGGCTTTTTTTCAGAATCAACTCCCATTTTTTCCTCCTTCTCCTTTTCCTCCTTTTTCTTTTTTTGAACCCCCCCCCCCCACCGTCTCTGCAGGATCCCCACTGTGACAAATGTCCAAACAACAAAACACACAAGATTACTAGTTAGAATGTAGCACCTCTCTATGAAAGAAGTGGCTCTGTCCAAAGTGTGGTTAACTAAACAAACAATACAGGCAAACTTTGTTATCCGTGGGAGTTTTGTTCTCAGGTGAAACTGCAGATAATGAGGCTTTGAGGCAATGGGATTGGGGGCCTAGGTTTCTGGAGGTATAAGAAATGGCAAAAACCAGTTTTAAAATGGCAGAATTAGTAGCAAAAGGAACGTATCATGCTCTCCTGGTCTCCAGTTGTGCAGCAATGCCCCCCCCCCATCCCAAATTTAGCCACCTTTTTGGTTACCCCCACTTTTTTTTTTTTTTTTACACAAATGAGCCACAAAATAGCTCCTTTCAAAATGGTGACAGAAAATGACCTCGGAGGTCATTTCTGGCCCCCTAGGAACAGTGGATACATGGTTCTTAACCCCTTTTGTAGCTGCATATGCCGAAGTTGGGTTTCAATTGCCACAGGTATGCGAAACCACGGTTGTTGGGACCATGTATGCCACGGTCCACCTGTATGCATATACTTCCCACATGGGCTGAAGAACAAGAGACACTTCAAATGAGACTTTTTTTCACATATACTCCTATATCATGTATAATCTGCACATGTGTTTTATCCAGTTATTTCATTTGAAATACAGAAGAACATAAATTCTAGCTTCTTTCAAACCTTTCATGTGTATTTTTAAAAGGCAAGCGGCTAAAAAGGCACACAGACAGAATTTAAATATGATACATGACATACGTATTCTATGCATCAATACGTTATACTTTGGGGTAGGACTGAGTCATCCAGAGATTGGCAATTAATTCAGGACAGACAAAAGGTAGTACTTTTTCATACAAGTCATAATTAATTTGTTGAATTTGCCGTGGCAAGAGATAGTGATGGCCAGTGGTTTACATGACTTTAAAATGGGATTAGGCAAGTCTCTATGAATAGGTCTATCAATTAGTATTAGTCATAGGAACCTCGATATTATTAATTATTATTAGTCATATGGAACCTCGATGTTCAGAGGCAGTGTCACTGAATACCCATTTCTGAAGAGCAGCACAGGAAGGGGGCAAGGTTTTATAACTGCTTCCCTTGTAAATATGAAGAAATCTTATGCTGGTTTAACTAAGACTTTATTCAGAAGCAACTCCATTTTACTTCTTTCCCTTTCCCTCCCTTTTCTCTTTAACTCCACCCCCCACAACTCTCTACAGGATCCCCACTGGGACAAATGTCCAAACAACAAAAGACAAACGAGTACTAGGTAGAATACAATACGAGGCTATGCTTGGAGCTTTCCAAAGGCATCCTTTTTGACACTTGGGAAGCCCACAGTGATTTGATTTAGCAGGGGATTCTTATGTTGGCAATGCAGTTCTCAAGGGAGTGCACAAACCAAAAATTGTGCTGTCAAACCAATTTGGTTGAACAGACCAGCTGGTTCAGTCCGTTTTGACCAAACCATTTCAGTTGTTCGAGCAGCTAATACTTGTAAAAGGGAATCCAGTGATGATTCCCCTTTACAAGTAAAGGGGTGGGATCCTGCGAATCCTCTAAGGGCACCGGGGCAGTGGTGAGAGAAGCAGTTTAAGGATCTTACCCAGCTGGTGTGGCTGCCAGCACCACCGCTCAGCCCCCCCCCCCCCCGCAAACAGCCCAAGGATGTGTGCTGCTTCGTTAGTAAGCCACCGTGCAGGCAGCTTGCTAAAGAGGCATTGCACGTACTTGGGCTGCTCCGGGGGTGGGTGGCAGGTGGCAGTGCCAGCAGCCACACCAGCTGGGTAAGACATTTAAACTACTTCTGTTGGCACTCCACTGGCCACTCATTTGATGCCAAACCAGTTCACCCGAACTGGTCTTGGTTAGGTTCTATCACAGATTGAACGCACCCTCTGTTCAGTCCGCAATTGAGCCACCAAACTGGTCCAGTTCAAGGTGAACTGGTTCAGCATTCAACGTTTTGTGCACACCCCTATAGTGCTCTCTGCATAGCATTTTTATCTACAAAAGTATGTCTTTGGTGAGCATCCCCTGCAACATGCTGTAAATTGACCATAAACCAGAAGGGAGGTTTGCTCTTGTTTTTACTGCGGTAGTAACAGCAGTTTTGTGTTGAACTGCAGATGGGACACATGCAGTGAAATGCTCCTCCATACAAAGCCTTCCAAGTAGTTCTAAAGAATGACTGGAGCTTAGTTTCAACTTCTTTTAACATGGTGACTCTTACCTAGGACCCCCTTGCATGTGCTGTAAATTTGGTTTGTCCAACTGTCCGCACATGGGTTACAATGGGTCTACACTTTGAATAGCCTCCATCTTGAACCAGATGCACACAAAAAAATATTCCTGTCTGGGTCCTCTAGGATATCCTCCCATGTGCTGTGAATTTGATTTGTTTCCAACTTAACAGCACTTAGTCAAACAATACTTTGAGTGGCTGCCAGATTTATTTATTTATTTATTTATTCATTCATTCATTCATTCATTCATTCATTCATTCATTCATTCATTTATATTTATATACTGCCCTTCCAAAATGGCTCAGGGCGGTTTACAGCATGATAAAAACAATTAAAACCAGTTAACAGTTAAAATCAAAACTATAAAAACAGAATAAAAACAATTACACAATTAAAACAGCTAAAAAACCCTAGAAATCAGGGCAGCAATTTAAAACAATTTATCAATCATTTAAAAACCCTGGAAGGCAAGGCCAAACAGATAGGTTTTAAGGGCTGTCCTGAAAGACAGTAATGATCTCAAATCATGAATTTTTGCGGGCAGTGCATTTGACAGCCCAGGAGCAGCTACAGAGAAGGCCCGCCTCTGTGTCGCCACCAGACAAACCGGTGGCAACTGGAGACTGACCTCCTCAGATGACCTTAACGTGTGGTGGGTATCATGTAGAAGAAGGCGCTCTCTAAGATAACTCGGACCTAAGCTGTTCAGGGCTTTAAAGGTAATAAACAGCACTTTGTATTTTGCCTGGAAACATAATGGCACCCAGTGTAACATTTTCAAAACAGGCATAATATGGTCTCTCCGGGTTACCCCAGAGACCAATTCAGCTGCTGCATTCTGAACTAACTGAAGTTTCCAGACTACGTACAAAGGCAGCCCCACATAGAGCACATTGCAGTAGTCGAGCCAGGAGGTTACCAGCTGATGCACCACTGTCATCCTCTTCAAGGAATGGGCGCAGCTGTCAAATCAGCCGAACCTGATAGAAAGCACTCCTTGTCATGGCTTCCAACTGAGATACCTGGGTGAGGCCTGGGTCCAGTAGTACTCCCAAACTGTGCACCTGCTCCTTCTGGCAGAGTGTAACCCTATCCAGCACAGGAAGATCTAACTCACCACTCAAATTCTGAGCCCCCACAATGAGCACCTCCGTCTTGCTTGGATTCAGCTTCAGTTTGTTCTCCCTCATCTAGCCCATTACTGCCTGTAGGCAGGCATTTAGAGAATGCGTGCCATTTCCTGAAAATGAAAAGGAGAAGTAGGGTCATCAGCATACTGATAACACCCAGCACCAAATCTGATGACCTCACCCAGCGGTTTCATGTCGGTGTTGAAAATCATTGGTGACAGAACGGAGCCCTGTAGGACTCCATATAACAGCTCCTGTTTTGTGGAGCAACTGTCACCAAGCTCCATCTGGAATCTACCCGAGAGAAAGGAGCGGAACTACTGCAAAGCAGTGCCCCCTATCCCCAACTCCCCCAGGTAATCCAGAAGGATACCATGGTCGATGGTATGGAATGCCTCCAAGAGATCCAGAAGAACCCGCAGAGTCACACTCCTTCTGTCGATTCCCCGGTAAAGGCCATCCATCAAGCCGACCAAGGCTGTCTCAACCCCATAGACAGCTCTAAAGCTAGTTTGAAATGGGTCTAGATAATCAGTTTCCTCCAAAACTGCATGGTGCTGGTCAGCCACCACCCTCTCAATCACTTTGCCCAACCAAGGGAGATTGGCCTGTAAGTATCCATCGTTAAGGGATCCAGGGAAGGCTTCTTTAGGAGTGGTCTAACCATTGCCTCCTTCAGACAAGGAGGCACCCTACCCTCCCTCAGCAATGTGTTTATGATATTAAATAGGCCACCCCCAACAATTCTCTTGCTAGATAGAAGCAGCCAAGTCAGGCAAGGATCCAGAGAACAGGTGGTAAGCCACACCGCCCCAAGCAGCTTGTCCACATCCTCAGGAATCACAGATTGAAACTGATCCAATCTAATACTGCAAGAGGGATTGCTGGACACCTCCTTAATAGACCCTGAAAAAATAGTGGAGTCCAAGTCTACTCGACTATAGGAGATCTTGTTCTCAAAAAAACCTGTTAAAAGCATCAAAGCAGAACAACCCCGGCGACTGATTTGGAGCAGGAAAATGAGCAGAAATCAAACTCCTCACAACCCGGGATAGCTCTGCTGAGCGCGAACCTGCAGTCGCAATGCACGCAGACCAAAAACTCTTTTTTCACTGCACACACCGCCACCACATAAGTCTTCAGATGGGTCTCGTGCTGTATCCTCCACTTGCGTTCAAGCCACCTACCCAACTGCTTCAGCCCCCACAGCTCCTCAGTATTCCAAGAGGCCATTTTTGAAGCTTGTCGGGACGCTTAGGTGCAATCATGTCTACTGCCCTGATGAGTTCTCTGTTCCAGGTTCCCACCAGGGCATCGACAGAATCACCAGCCACACTAATGTCAAAATCCTCCAAGGCCTTTTGAATTCCCACTGGGTCCAGCAGCCTTTTCGGATGGACCATCCTAATAGGTCCACCACACCTGTAGGGGTGGATTGCGGCTGTGAGACCAACCTTAACCAGGTAGTGGTCCGTCCTTGACAATGGGGAAACCACTGGATCCCCCACCCACGGAACACCCCCCTGATCTGAACAAAAGACCAAATCGAGTGCATGGCTGGCAACATGAATTGGTTCAGAAACTAATTGGAACTCCTGAGCTACACCAGACAAGCCAGCCCCAAAGTTGATATTGAAGTCCTCCAGCACTATAAGTTTAGGAGACTCCAGCACCCACTCCGCTACCAGCTCGGTCAGCTCAGTTAGGGAGTCAGTTGGGCAGCAGGGTGGACGGTACACCAACAGAATCCCCAATCTATCCCTAGTTCCCAGCCACAAAACTATGCATTCAGTTTAAGGCAGCTGTCTCACAGGGGCCCTGGTAAGGGAAATGGTATTCTTATGGACCACCCTGCCCACTGCCCACATCCTCTAGCCCGCTCAACGACAGAGTAACCTGGTGGGAGAAGCTGAGCCCACACAGGACCACTTGCCTCCCCCAACCAGGTCTCAGTTATACATGCCACGTCAGCTCCTTCATCCACGATCAAATCGTGGACAATTTCGGTCTTATTCTGAACCTGCTTGAAACAAGCTGGCAGATCAGCAAAAATAATTCAGCCATTTCAGCCATTTCTTCAATAACAGAAGCACCATTTCAGTTGCTGAAATCATAGGAAGCTTTGTGCTCTATCCATGTATAGCCTGACTGACCCATACATTTCTAGGTGCAAACATTGTTCAAAGAACATGCCACAGGTGCTCACATGTAGGGGAAACTGCAAGTGTGAACCACCCCTGACTTAATGGATTATGACTATTCAGTAGGCCAGGCCTTTAGCATAGTTCTGTTGACATCACATGGAACTCTGCAGTGCTACTGTTAGAAAATTTCTTACCCATGTGCTGTCAGAAAGAATTGAATATTGTAAGTGATGAGGACTACTAAGCAGTTTTATAATCTAAATGTATGAGGAGGTATTTTAAAAGTAAATCCAGGTTTTGATCTATGTGAAAGTTTGATCTGTTTTGCATTCTGAAAACCTCCCAAACTAATAAGTACTGGCATACTCTTCAGACTTTTCTGCTTAAAACACATTATTCAGCCTTTTGCAACAGCAACCAGGGCATTTTCCAGACTAGCTGCTGGAACAGCAGCAAAATGCCTCCATTCAGGCAAGTTGCATTCAGATTGTAAACAGTAGGGGGAGCAATCTTGCAGCAACTAACAACCCGAAAAAACAGCAACTTTTTCACGCTGGATATACGACGTCCTTGCTCTGTATCACAGTGGTTAAATTCGCAACAAGGCATTGGAAATGTGAGTGGCACCCTGCTGTCCCCATAGGGACTGTAGTCTTATGATGCGGGAAGTGTGGAAGCACACTTCTGAGATGCGTCCTGACCGCATTGTAGGGTCTAGTCGGGAAAGTGCACAGGTAATGGTGATTTCAGAGAATCTAAAAGCAGTCTGTAATTCTGTCCACTCTTACTTGGGAATAAGACCCATTCATCTTGGTGAAACTTGCTTTGAAGCACACACAACTAGGATCAGGCTGTAAATTACCTTGCTCAATCCAGACTTGCTTTTGGCCAGTATAGGAAAATTACATAGCATTTGCTCCTTGCTAAACACATGAAAGATACCCAGCTGTCTGTTAGCCAAAACTCATGTTGTTACTTCTGTTGTCAGTTCTAAATTGCTGAAGGTGTGGTTTGTTAAAGCCATATTCTGAGAGCCACAATACATGTGTTCTAAATTGTTTCTAAATATTGGCAAAGACAAGGCAGCCAACACTACATTAAAACAAAACAAAAAAAAACTTTTAGTGTCTATGTTTAAAACATGAAACTGACAATGATATAAGTCACTTGTATTAACTTTCTTTCCCTTGCAGGCTGAAGATGTACTTTTACCAGGTCAGAGGTTCTGTAAAGAAGGTATGACTTCAAAATGGCTTTCTAAAAAGCCACTGGTTATTTTTACAAGTTGCCATTTATTGAAATGTAAAGATGAGTGATGAGACTATTTCTTGAATTTCTCTACTAGCTGAGGAAAAGGAATATCGGGACATTGTAGTAGCCTTGTATCCTTATGATGGCCTTCATGAAGATGATTTGTCCTTCAAAAAGGGAGAAAAACTGAGAGTTCTTGAGGAGTAAGTAAAGGAGTTCTTGCTGTACTGTGCTTTTGCCTCTAGACACCACACAGGGCTTGCGTGTGTGTGCTGCACACACAAGGTGTCATCCTCCCCTTTCATGGAATGGTCCTCTGTCAGCAGAAGGGTTCATTGAACAGGAGCAATGCTCCTTGCATTCATGGAAAGAACTTCAGCTGATGGGCCACTAGTCTGGATGCCACCCATTGTGCCAAAATGTTCACAAACACATCCTTCTGTTTTAAAAACATCAGTGCTTAATTTCAACTCTTAAATGTTAAATCTTAAATGAGAGCCAGCGTGGTGTAGTGGTTAGAGTGCTGGACTAGGACCAGGGAGATCCGAGTTCAAATCCCCATTAAGCCATGAAACTAGCTGTTGACTCTGGGCCAGTCACTTCTCTCTCAGCCTAACCTACTTCACAAGGTTGTTGTGAAAGAGAAACTTAAGTATGTAGTACACCACTCTGGGCTCCTTGGAGGAAGAGCGGGATATAAATGTAAAATAATAATAATAATAATAATAATAATAATAATAATAAATTCTGGCCTGCTGGGATTACTATGGCTAATATAATCCTAGTTGAAAATGAAGACAGGTTGATGTGGCCAGCAATATGTTGAATCTTATTTCCATCTCCTGTACCAAAGCACTACAAACATTTTTACAATTGAGTGATCTGCCGTATAAGATCTGGACTAGGGCTTGCTAAAGGTTATGATACACATAAGCCCGGAGACCACTTGATTCCAGAGCCTAGCAGAAAACATCTCATTGCTCTGTGCAATGAAACCCAAGCTTTTATAGACACTGGTGAAGATGACCAAATGACTTGATGATTTCTCTCTTTGTTTACATTAATGTTAATCTTTTCTTTTTCTCTCAGACATGGAGAATGGTGGCGAGCTAAATCCCTCTTAACACAGAAAGAAGGCTTTATACCAAGCAACTATGTTGCAAAGGTCAACACCTTGGAAACAGAAGAGTAGGTTCTTTACTATTTTGTTTCCTTTTCACTACCTATTATTGTACACCATCTAGGAACTAGGAAAGTAGAGGGGAAATCATTTTTTTCCAAATTCTTTTCAGATGGTTCTTTAAAGATATAACCAGGAAAGATGCAGAAAGGCAACTTCTAGCACCAGGAAATGCTCCTGGAGCATTCCTTATCAGAGAGAGTGAAACGCTGAAAGGTAGGCATTGACTTTCTGAATTATATTATAGTTGAAAGTAAACCTAACATTTTGCTTTGTTAAGCCTAGGTAGGGGCTTCTCATTATATACTGTTTATGTAAGAATGACTTTATTTACAGTCTGTGGAAGTCAATGAAAAGTGCAGGTGCCTTAAAATTAGAATTTTAGAAATTTAGAGGACAAAAAGAGACTGTTTTACCAACAGAGTAGACTGAATAATTGTTGAAAAGCAGTATATAACTATTTCTAATAATAATCAAGTCTTAATATTGTTGTGTTCTTGCAATCATGTGATGTGAGTTTTAAAAAATCATATTTTGTAAAGTAGTGTAGATACTGGCTGACATCCTGATTAGCTCTGTGCACACTAAAAACATGTTGCGCATGCAACAGGGGAGAGCAACTTTCACCAACTTCCCCTTCTCACTGAGCCTCCTGAAAATGTGTCCCTGAGAATTTCACGACTCTTTGGGACATATTTTGGGAGGCACAGAAAAGCTACAGAGGGAAGGGTAAAATAATAAAGATTGTGTCTCGCTATTCCATGTGCTAAACATTTTTCAGCTTATGCAACAATAGTGTGGAAGTCAGTCACTAAGTTTGATCCTTGCAAAAATTTCAAATGCAGGTGTGGGCTTAAAATATAGTTGCATTATAACTTGGTTTTCTCATCTAGTTGATTATTGCTGGAAGGATTAGTTGGAAATTCCTTGCCTCAGATTTTGGATCTTCGGAGGATCCTAAAAGAATTCATATCAACTTTCTGTTGAAACACTTGTGTGGTGTCCCAGTGTTTCTTTAGTAGACTGTCTTTTAAAAATAATGGATAATTTAATTGCACATAATTTAACTGGTTTTCCCTTTAATTATAGGAAGCTTTTCTCTATCAATCAGAGACCATGATGAACAACAGGGTGATGTTGTCAAGCACTACAAAATCAGAAGTCTAGACAATGGAGGATATTACATCTCTCCAAGAATTACTTTTCCCTGTATCAGTGACATGATCAAACATTACCAAAGTAAGCCAATTCCTTTATTGAACTATTCATCAAAATACTGGCAAGTATATAAGGCAAAAAGATGCCTTTATTTCAAATCACACACCTTTTAATATATAGTGTAGATTGTGGCAAGGTGAACATTAATGGAAGTGTAGTCCTCACACTGGTGAGAATTAGAGGTAAGTTCATTCTGATCAAATGGGGTTGTATCAATCTGAAACAAAGCTAGGTGTGAGAGGAGTATCAGATTAGGAGATCAGAAAAGTATTTGCTTAGTAAGCAGTGTTTAGAGACCTGTATGGACATAGTGATATGCTGCACAGTTTTCAACTGTTAAATTATCTTGTGCCAACACTATGGCAAACCTACTTGCTGTGGGAAAGAAAAACTGCCATTGACTCCTAAGAGTACTGTTTGGTATATGTAACAATAACTTTTATATAAATATAACTTATATATAGTAGTTTGCAATTCATTCTTTTTCCTATGCATGTGTTCTCATCAGGTTGGGCTGAATACCATACTTTAGATCAGGGTACCCAACTGTGGTCCTCCTGTTGCTGTTGGACTACAGTACCTATCATCCCCAGCCACAGTGGCCAGCAGTTGAGGATAATGGGATTTGTTGTCCAACAACAGCTGGAAGTTGTGCAGCCTTGCTTTAGATGAACTTGGAGGCAAATCTTGCTAGATTAAAAATTTTAAATGCAATGCACATCTTTTAATATATGATGAGTGGTGAATTAAGCTATTTAAAACTCTTAGGTAATGATTATTGCAGTCAATAATTTATTTACATCTGCCCTGGTGACAAAAGTAAATTTATTCAGAGCTGTCTTCTGTGAGCAGATCTGTCTGCTACCTCCTGAGACTTTCTGTGGAAGTCTATTTACTATTTATTTTACTTTATACAGGAGGCCCTTGAATATTGCAGGGGTTACATCCTCTGAAAGTTCCAAAAATATTGAAACCATGACCCGAGAAGAGGCATGAGAGTGGATTTCTAAACTTTGAACCTCCTGGAGCACCCTGCATGTTGCATCTCAACTGGCATATGGGCTGCCCCAGATTCACTAATGTATACCAGTCAGGGGGTAGTTTAAAGGGTTTTCATGACTGGAAACCCCACAAACTACCCTTTCGATAACTGAATTGGTATATAAGGAGGTTGCCTGCGAAAGGGTGAAACCACGAATAATTAACCTACAGTATTCAAGGGCCTCCTATAATTAACAATTCCCCCATACTTTTGAAACTGGGTCATGCACTGTTGCAGCTAAAGCGGCATGGCAATGGGAAGCAAAGGTACCTGGGGAAACTCTCACTACATACATTATTTGCAAACTGGGAAAGGTGCAAGGTTGCATAGATGTCCATAGCTCCAGTGGGCCTGTTGCCATATCATGAGGTTGGTAGGGACCCTGATCCAGCACATTGAGCACCTTTATTATGATGCCATGCCAAAATGCAGCAGAATTGGTGGCAAAGGTTACTTTCTTTAATGGCAACAAAGAAACGTATGTAACATAGGCACAGCTTTCTGGAATCCTGTGCAGTTTTTCTGGCTTTTTATTTTCAGAATCTCTTGTATGGGTGATTTTTAGAGAAGCTGGATTAAAACCAGACTATAGAGAGGCCTATGTAGTTATTCTAATGTGACTTTTTGTTGTTTAAGGCACAAAATGTAACATATGATGTTTGTCTCTTAAACAGAGCAGTCAGATGGCTTATGCAGAAGGCTGGAGAAAGCGTGCATCAGTCCTAAACCACAGAAACCATGGGATAAAGATGCCTGGGAGATTCCGCGGGACTCAATAAAATTAGTGAAAAAGCTTGGAGCAGGTCAATTTGGAGAAGTTTGGATGGGTAAGCCTGATTGCACTGTGATTGGCTGCTCCAGCGTTTAGCATCCTGTAAATTCTTTCTGATTCCATAGTACTGAGGAGCTGTATTGCTAAGTCTGATGCTCTTCGTTTTGAGTAATGCAATGCAGGAAATGAGCTAGGTTTGGACACTTGTACAAAAGATATGTTTTGTTCCCTAAACTGTGGCTCTGTGTTGAACCCTGCAGAGTACAGACACTCCTATTTGTGAGTGAGTGTATATGTCCTTAGCCTGTGTCCTTGAAACGTAGGTTTCTCATTGAAGGTTAACCCATTGTAGGTTAGCCCATTGAAATGTAGGTTAACCCACTGAAAGTATTGGAAGCATTCTAAGAAGCACATGGTAAGATCCCAGCAGAATGGAACACAATGGGAAGCTTGTTTTCCATAGCAAATTGCTTTATATGAGCTGTAAACAAAAACTGGAGTATTTTTTAAATTGTCAAATCAGTGTGCTAGAGGAGCTGAAGCACCAGTCTAAAGCTTGATTCAGATACGAAACCCAAACTGTGGTTAAAGAAGCTTTACTATGATTATGTGCAATAGCCAAATACTAGCCAAACCATGGTTTGTATTATGCTGCAAATTGGAACAGCTGTTGCTCCACTTTTGGGGGCCCCTGGGCACCTATGGTGCATAGTGATGGTGCAGAGGGAGCTCTTAAAAGTGGAGCAACAGCTGTAGCTGTAGTTCCCAAGGCAGATGTACCTTCAAATCATAGTTTGCAAGTTCACTTGCACTGATAACATGGTAGTGCTGAGGAGACAGAAATTGAAAGCAGACAAGTACATGATTCCCCAATGCTAGATGTGATGGTGACACTAGCCCCATTCAGATGCTCCACCCCCCCCAAAAAAACCAACAACACCACTCATGCTTACAGTTCCAAAGGTGAGGAGGAAGTCTCACCCCAGAGCTAATGCTCACCCCTTCTCCAGCCGCTCACAATTAGAGTTGTGGTTGCCTGCAGCGGGCCCTGCTGTGACCATGAGGGAAGCTACTTCTGTGATCAGCAGTCTGGATCTCCCCAGGCTGCCAGTCATAGAAATGCCTTCCCTCACTGTTACAGTGGCCCTCTCTGCAAATGACTGCTGCTGTAATTATGAGTGGCTGGAGAGAGGGGGTGATTAGCAGCTCTGGGACGGAACTGCCTGCTCACTTTTGGAGCTGTACGAGTGTTTGGGCAGGGGCAGCATCTGAATTGGGCTGCTGAAGTTGGATCAAGAGACTCAAGGATGGAAGCAGCATTTGTAGCACATTCCAAGGCAGCTGTTCATTCACAGCATGAAGCTGGGGTTAATGCTGAGCTTGGTGGACACAGATGGGGTTCGGACAAAATCTTTTCTCACCCAAAGTGACCTGGCTGTCCTTACCATTTAATTTCAGTAGTATTTTGCAGGGGGAAAGAGTGTGGCAGTGCTCTAGTGACTCCATCTCTGTGAGTCTGTCTCAGTCTGGTGTCATGACGGCAATTTTGCTAAAAGAATTTTTTTTAAAAAACCATTTTATCATTCAATACAAAATATACTCTGTGAGTATCATCAGCTGAGTGGCATCATCAAAGGATTTGCTGTATAATAAGCCTGCGTGACAAATATCTTGTATACTGGACTTGTATATAAAGCTTAGTGAAGTGCTGTCATCTGCAGAATTAATTTCAGGAAGTTGCTAGTTCTGTGCCTGCATATGTGCGCACAAAAGTAGAGGGGGGTGTTTCTGGTTCAAGATGTTTCCTCTTGTTTATGTGAGCCTCTTGACATCTACATTTTGCCTAACATGGTCCTCTGGGTTATTGTGACGTTATGGGTAAAATTATTGCACCATGAAGCCAAACTACATTTCCTCTCCCTGCTGAACCATGAGAAACTGATTTGCATGGTGACAAATCTTTTTTACTATAAATATCTTGGAATTAACAGCAGGATTCTGTGGCTTTCCAGTTGCCTTTCTCCTCTTGTAAGGATTGTAAAGTGGCCCCATTTGCTGCAGAGGATGGGTTTACTTAGCAATCGATTCAAAATGATTTTAGGGTGGCAATGACAAATGGGGGGGGGGGAATGGTTAGCATCCAGGTTAGTACTTCTGCAAATGACATAAGTTCCACTTGGGCAAGGTGGAAGGGGTGATATTTGCCAGTCCCCCTTTCCACTTGCAGCAGATGTGTTTGGAAGACCCTTAGGAACAGATTTTTTGAGGGTGCAGTATGCCACAGAGGGAAAGGAGAATTGGCAAAAATCTCCCCTCCCCCCTTGCATCAGTGGCACGTCTTCAATTCATTTTGTTTGTTTTGTGCACCGCCCCAAACTTATGTCTCAGGGTGGTTTAAAGGTAAAGTGTGCCGTCAAGTCAATTTTGACTCCTGGCACCCACAAAGCCCTATGGTTTTCTTTGGTAGAATACAGGAAGGGTTTACCATTGCCTCCTCCCATGCAGTATGAGATGATGCCTTTCAGCATCTTCCTATATCGCTGCTGCCCGATATAAGTACCAGCGGGGATTCGAACCAGCAATCTTCTGATTGTTAGTCAAGTATTTCCCCACTGCGCCACTTAAGGTGACTTGCCAGGGTGGTTTTCAGCAATATAATACAAATTAAAACAGACATAAAAGCCTTAAAACAATTTAAAGCTACAAGTCTAGTTAAAAAGCTTGGGTGAAAAAATGTCTTTAAAGACTTCTTAAAAGTTGTCAGAGATAGAGACACACTTATTTAATCAGGGAACGCATTCCA
Organism: Hemicordylus capensis; assembly: GCF_027244095.1. Classification (NCBI taxonomy): domain Eukaryota; kingdom Metazoa; phylum Chordata; class Lepidosauria; order Squamata; family Cordylidae; genus Hemicordylus; species Hemicordylus capensis. The sequence goes on from NC_069660.1 coordinate 260,071,564, forward strand.
GAATCTCAGAGCGGCAACGGAGAAGGTCTGTCCCTGCGTTGCTACCAAACAAACTGGTGGAAACGGCAGGCAAATCTCTCCAGATGATCTCAATGGGCGATGGAGCCCATGGTGAAGATGACATTCTCTTAAATACCCTGGGCCTAAGCTGTTTAGGGCTTTATAGGTTATAACCAGTACCTTATATTTTGCCTGAAAACCTATTGGTGGCCAGTGCAGGTCTTTCAATACAGGAGTCATATATTCTCCTTGAGATGACCCGGAGACTAACCTAGCTGCTGCATTCTGTACCAACTGCAGTTTCCAGACTACATACAAAGGCAGCTCTACTTAGAGTGTGTTGTGATTAGTAGCCTGGATGCTATCGGTTTTTTAAAAAGAAGCCTACTAAATCTGCATGGTGATAAGAAAAGATGAGAATCCCAGAATCCCTTTCTGGGATTCTAGAAGGTGTTGCAGCAAAGAGTTCTGCAGCATCTTAAACACTAACCAGTTTATTGTGATAGGAGCTTTCGTAAGTGAGATCCTACTTCATCAGATTCATGAGTAGACATGTCATTCACTGGGTTACCTTGGGCCAGTTGCTATCTCTCTGCATAAGCTAATTATGAGGGTTGTTGTGAAATAAGGAATAAAATTAGCGGGGAGTAGTAGCCATTTATGCCACCTTATTTATTTATTTACTTATTTATTTATTTGATTTATATACTGCCCTTCCAAAATGGCTCAGGGCAGTTTACAACAGGATAAAAACAATTAAAATCAGTTAACAATTAAAATCAAACCTATAAAAACAGAATAAAACCTATTAAACATTCAAACAGCTAATAACCCTGGAAAACCAGGACAACCATATAAAACAATTTAAAACAGTTTACAGTAATTTAAAAACCCTGGAAGGCCAGGGCAAACAGATAGGTTTTAAGGGCTCTCCTGAAAGACAGTAATGAACTCAAATTATGGATTTCTGCCGGGAATGCATTCATAGCCCAGGGGCAGCTACAGAAAAGGCCTGACTTTGAATCGCCACCAGACAAACCAGTGGTAACTGGAGATGGACCTCCTCAGATGATCTTAACGTGTGGTGGGGATCATGCAGAAGAAGGCACTCTCTAAGATAACTCGGACCTAAACCATTCAGGGCTTTAAAGGTAATCACCAGCACTTTGTACTTTGCCTGGAAACATTATCGGCAGCCAGTGTAACTGTTTCAAAACAGGCATAATATGGTCTCTCCAGTTTGCTCCAGAGAGCAACCTGGCTGCCGCATTTTGAACTAACTGAAGTTTCCGAACTATGTACAAAGGCAGCCCCACATAGAGTGCATTGCAGTAGTCAAGCCGGGAGGTTACCAGCTGATGCACCACTGTCTTGAGGTCATCCTCTTAAAGGAATGGGCACAGCTGTCAAATCAGCCGGAGCTGATAGAAAGCACTCCTGACCATGGCCTCCAACTGAGATACCAGGGTGAGGCCTGGGTCCAGTAGTACTCCCAAACTGTGCACCTGCTCCTTCTGGGGGAGTGTAACCCCATCCAGCACAGGAAGATCTAACTCACCCCTCAGATTCTGAGCCCCCACAATGAGCACCTCCGTCTTGCTTGTATTCAGCTTCAATTTGTTCTCCCTCATCCAATCCATTATTGCCTGTAGGCAGGCATTTAGAGAATGAGTGCCATTTCCTGAAGATGAAAAGGAGAAGTTGATTTGGGTGTCATCAGCATATTGATAACACCCAGCACCAAATCTCCTGACTTCACCCAGCGGTTTCATGTAGATGTAGAAAAGCATTGGTGACAGAATGGAGCCCTGAGGGACCAGCTTCCATTTTGAGGAGAAACCACCAAGCTCCACCATCTGGAATCTATCCGAGAGATAGGAGCAGAAACACAGCAAGGCAGTGCCCCCTATCCCCAACGGATCGAATGCCTCCAAGAGATCCAGAAGAACCTACAGAGTCACACTCCCTCTGTTGATTCCCCGGTAAAGGTGATCCATCAGGTCAACCAAGGCTGTCTCAACCCCGTAGCCAGCTCTAAAGCCAGTTTGAAATGGGTCTAGATAATCAGTTTCCTCCAAAACTGCATGGCGCTGGTCAGCCACCGCCCTCTCAATCACTTTGCCCAACTAAGGGAGATTGGCCTGTAACTATCCATCGTTAAGGGATCCAGGGAAGGCTTCTTTAGGAGTGGTCTAACCATTGCCTCCTTCAGACAAGGAGGCACCCTACCCTCCCTCAGCAATGCATTTATGATATTAAATAGGTCACCCCCAACAAGTCTCTTGCTAGATAGAAGCAGCCAAGTCAGGCAAGGATCCAGAGAACAGGTGGTAAGCCGCACCGCCCCAAGCTGCTTGTCCACATCCTGAGGGCAAGGCTTGAAACTGATCCAACCTAATACTGCAAGAGGGATCACTGGTCACCTCCTCCATAGATCTTGCAGAAATAGTGGCGTTCAAGTCTACACAAACACAGGAGATCATGTTTGCAAAGAACCCATTAAAAGCATCACAGCAGAACGACCCGGGGACTGATTTGAAGTAGAAAGAGCAGAGACTAAACTCCTCACAACCTGGGATAGCTCTGCTGAGCGCAAACCTGCAGTCGCAATTCACACAGACTAAAATATCTTTTTCACTGCATGCACCGCCATCGCATAAGTCTTCGAATGGGTCACATGCTGTATCCTGTCAGATTCAAACCGAGTTCTCCTCCACTTGTGCTCTAGTCACCTACCCACCTTGCATCCTTTTGAAGAAAGTTTAGATAAGAATATAATAAATGTTGTGGGGAAACGCACAGCAATAGAACGCTTAAGGAGCGGTTTCAGAAAGCCTTTCTTATGATGGTTAGTCATATGAAATAACAGCAGGGGCGGTAAGACAACTCTGTTCATAATTACACAGAAGTGCAACTCAGCTCTAAGCGAAACATCTGGCCCATCCTGAGCTCACTAATTTTATTAATATGCTGCTTGTGAAGCTTATGTGGAAGAAAACAATTGTGCAAACTGAAGTAGTCTCAGCAGTGATTAAACTTTCCCCTTCTGTTTTGTTTCCTGATATACAAAAGAGATTGACTTATATACCTAGCCCTAGTCATTTCCCTTCTCTGTGATCCCAAAGAGACTTTGGAATTCTCATCTAGGGGCGTGCGATGATGATGAAGATGATGATGAAGATGGCTTTTTCTGTGACCACTGTGTCTTGCACATTGAGTCATGATATCTCACCCCCTTCTCTTTAGTTCTTCCAGCACCAACGTTTGTGAGCCGAATGTGGCAGAAAACCATGTATCCTGAGATGCCCTTGCTGGTTTTTCCTTTCTCACACAACAGCCATACCTAAGTCAGAGAGATCATATGCTTTTTAAACAAACAGTGATTTGAGATATCTTTTGGGCAGTGGGAAATGAGCAGTGAAAACAACTAGCAAGACTTTAGCGATGTCTGTGTGGTTCTCCCATGTTCCTTTGAATTTTGATTGTGGTGTAGTACTGTTTGTTAAGATTCATACACACTAGTTGCATCCCTTCTGATTTCAACAACTATTCACAGGCTTGATATGCCTAAAGATCCTAGGCCAGCCTGATGCAGCACTAGACCCTCCACGATCCAATCTTTCACAATGGGGCTATTCTCAGGATCAGGCAAAACTGGGCTAGGAGAGCATAGCCCAATTTTGCCTGATCGTGGGAGCCATCGGGCTTGCAGGAGAGCCTGGTGGCTCCCAGGCGGTTAACCCACCTAAGTAGCCCACTCCTAAAACTGGGTTTGCGGAGCGAGTGCTCCGCAAACCCAGTTTTTTTTTTTATCATGAGTAGCCACGGTGCGGCTCCGTGCCGTGGCTACTCATTAGGAGACCCCCGGAGGGGAGGCGATAAGCCACCTCCCAACTCTGGTGGTCTTGCCAGCATGCCCTGCGTGCTCGTGCAGGGCATGCTGGAGCTTCCGGGGGCCGATTGGCCCCCTTTCCCGCCAGCCCCCGTCGGCTCCATCATGGAGCCGGCAATCGATCCGGCCGCCCAGGGCTCCCTCCATGCTCGTGTGCGGGGAGAGCGAGCCGCTCACCTGCAAAAACTGGATCTCACTGATCGTAAGACCCAGCTCAATGTGTAATAAGCAGATAGCAAGTGCTTGGAAGATGTCTAAAGGTCAAATAGCTTCACAAGACTCAAGTGAGCCAAGTAATATACTGAATGCCACAAGTCCTCAACCAAGGGTTCCCAAATGGCCATTGAAGTTGGGGATGATGGGAATTATAGTTCAAACACATCGGGGGACCCAGGGTTGAGAGCGCCTGCTGTAAGGTGAAGGGACCACCTTCCCTTGAGAGTTACTAACTGGAGAAAATGTCCATGCCCAAATGTAGCAATCAGTTGGGCCCTACATGTGAGAGATTTGTTCATCAAAGTCTGCCTCAGTTGTCTTAGTATACAATATGTGCATTTAAATAAATGATTATTGTAATTTATTATTTATTATTATTTATTTAACATATTTATATACCACCCAAAACACAAGTCTCTGAATAAAGTAATGAAGTTCTTACAGCAAGAAATTAGAAAACTAGACTGTGTGTGTTAGTCCATTGTTTTCACATAGCTCTTCCTTCACCTCCAACAATCCATCTCATTACAGGTTACTACAATAACAACACCAAAGTAGCTGTGAAAACTCTGAAACCTGGCACTATGTCTGTGCAAGCATTCATGGAAGAAGCCAACCTCATGAAAACACTTCAGCATGACAAGCTGGTCAGACTATATGCTGTAGTCACCAAAGATGAACCTATTTATATAATAACAGAGTTCATGGCAAAAGGTAAGAGTTGCTAAATTCAATAAGTAGTAGTACAAGTGTTCACTAAGTTTTAGTGGTAGTCTTATGAATAGTACCCACAGTAGGATTTTCAGCAGCATTTTTCTGTAGCGTTCCATTCCACCCCACACACAGATTCAGCGAAATGCATGTGGGGAAGATGGAAGCTTTTGGCCAGCCACGTCTGCTAGCCACACCCATGCAGATATGTCTGCTAGCTGCAAACAAGCTGTGGTGTCAGTGTGTTCTGCACAGCCCTGGTTGTCAGGGTTCTATATGATGCAAACATAGCCTCTAGTGCTTGCCTATGCAGACAAGTGTGGACACATGGATGTCCAGGGAACGTGGCTAGCCAGTTTGTCACTGAGGAGGAGTGGTTAACCTGCTGCTTTTTGATTGATTGATTAAGTGCCAAGTCAGTGTTGACTCTTAGCGACCACATAGATTGATTCTCTCCAGGATGATCTGTCATCAACTTGGCCTGTAAGATCTCTCAGTGGTACATTCATTGCTGTCATAATTGAGTCCATCCACCTTGCTGCTGGTCATCCTCTTCTTCTCTTTCCTTCAACTTCCCCCAGCATTATGGACTCCTCAAGGGAGGTTCTCCCCTATTGTGTCTCAAATATGATAGTTTGAGCCTGGTCATTTGTGCCTCGACTGAAAATTCTGGATTTGTTCTATGATCCATTTGATTGTTTTCCTGACTGTCCATAGTATCCTCAAAAATCTTCTCCAGCACCAAAGTTAAAAAGTGTCAATACTTTTTCTATCTTGCTTCTTCAAAGTCCAGCTTTTGCATCCATAGAGTGTCATGGAAAAAACCATTGTCCGAACGATTCTAATCTTTGTAGGTATAGACACGTCACAGCATCTAAATATCCTTTCCAAGGCCTTCATTGCAAACCTACCAAGTGCTGCTTTCACTTTCACTTTATATACCTTGGGCTGCATGCCTGAACAGGGCTTATGTCAACCAGGGGTGAAGAGGAAAAGCATGAGCAGCAACTCCTCACTTAAATTTTTTATAGGCAGAAGAAAAGTACTTTTGAAGGGAGAAGAATACATTTGGGAGATTAAAGATATGGGCTGTGGTGTTTGGTGGGGTGGGATTCAGTGAAAGGAGGGGAGGCTCCTCAAATGCTTGGTGGCTATCTGCACCCCTATATCAACCTCCTATGTTAGACACATTTATTTCACATTAGCATAAGCAGTGTATGAGTTGATTTACTCTGAAACTTCTGCACCTTGGACAAGGCAACACAGGTGGTTCTGAGCTGCCCACACCACTGCAGGTCTCTAATGCTATGCCCGTGATGTGTGTAGCGGAACAAGACTTGTTTCCTGCTACTTAAAATTGCACAGTTGTACTTCTCTGGCACTACAGCTTTAATTTCCAATGTTTCCAGTTCAGAACCACCTACGTTGCCATGTGCAACATGTCAGCTGCTGTGTCTTTATTTGTGTCTGATGCCAACTTTTCTTGCACTTGCTTTATTCACTCAGGCAGCTTGCTGGATTTTCTGAAGAGTGCAGAGGGTGGAAAAACACTGCTTCCAAAGCTCATTGACTTCTCAGCTCAGGTAAATGAAGCAAACATTTATGCTAAGAAATATTACATACCTGTTGCTGTCAATTCTATTTTATCTATTTTATCTGCTGTTTTATCTAAAAAACAAAAACAAAACTCATGTAGTAGCAAAGAACTTAATTTTCCAAGGGTTTTTGTTTTGTTTTTAATGGTGTGAAACAATGGTCAGGAGAGTTGTTTCACGCAGTTGCCACCTCCACATTAACTGTCTGAAACTCAGTGTGTGCTCAGACTCCAGATGTGATGTAGCCAGGGTGGTTTGGGCCTGGCTATGCCTTGTTTCCACAGCTGCCTGGAGGCTGGGCCCAAGCATCATTTCTTTAGACCCAGTACAAACCGTTAACACTGCCCTCCTCCACTACACACCCCACATACATACAGTCTCATAAGAAACTTTTGATTTGTCTCTGAAATTACACTTTCAACATGTTCTCACCAGCCTGCACATTCTACCAGGTTCTGTGTGGAATGGTTGAAGAAATTGGGTTATGTTTAGCCTGGACACAATAAGACTGAGGGGAGATATTTATTATTATTATTTATTTATTCAATTTCTATACTGCCCTTCCAAAAATGGCTCATGGTGGTTTACACAGAGAAATAATAAATAAATAAGATGGCTCCCTGTCCCCAAAGGGCTCACAATCTAAAAAGAAATAAAAGATAGACACCAGCAACAGTCACTGGAGGTACTGTGCTGGGGGTGGATAGGACCAGTTACTCTCCCCCTGCTAAATAAAGAGAATCACCACGTTAAAAGTTGCCTTTTTGCCAAGTTAGCATTATCACCATCTTCAAATATCTGAAGGGCTGTCACATAGGAGAATCTGACTTGTTTGGTATTACTCTTCAGCAGTGTTCCTTCTAACAGGAATTCTCAGATGTTATTGACTACAACTCCCATAATCCCCAAGCAAAAGCCATATTAGCTGGGGATTTTGGGAGCTGTAGTCAACCACATCTGGGAATCTCTGTTAGAGGGAACACTGCTCTTCAGGGCATGACAAGAACCAATGGGCTGACATTACAAGGAAGCAGATTTGGGCTAAATATTAGGAAGCATTTCCTAACTGTAATTGCTGTTTATTAGTGGAATAGCTTGCCTTGTGCAGTAATGGGGTCTCCCCTGAGGTGTTCAAACAGCAGCTGGACAGGGATGCTAGAGCAGTTTCCTTCAGTGACTGGGACTAAAAAGCCCCCAAAATCCCTTCCAGTTCTAAAGTTCTGTTATTCTACCAGCAGCACTAGTGGATCCCACTGCCCTTGGGATCAATGTACTTGATCATACGTTGACTTCTCGCTTCTATCAGCTGTCCTTTTCCACCGCTGTGTAGAAGGACCTCTGGGAGTTGAGTTCTTGAGAGAGCATGTTGTGTAGGGAAGCATAAAACTCTCTGTGTCTCAAACAACAGGTCCTAAAATAGGCAGTGACAACCTCTCTTTCGATCGAGGTGGTTCAAAAGTGGTCTTGAGCCATATTTAATACTTCCTCTAATACACTGGGCGGCTTCACATGTAATGCAGCAAGCCAAGCTGCTGTGAAGCACTACTCTTGTGCCAGTTGGGTGGCTGCTTCAGATCTAGGTTACTGCTGTTGGGTTGCTGGAGGGAAGTGCTGCAGGAAGACCCAATGTTTCTGGGTTTAGACAACACAACTGTCCTGGAAGTAATAGCTCACTGGCAGTTTGAGGCAGTCTGACCTGCCACATGTGTGAAGCCTCTCTCTGTGTTATCTATCCCATACCAGCTGTATGAGGCAAGTTAGGGCCAGTTCTGAGGAAGAAATGGCAAGTCAGCTATGGGTGGTAGGGAGTAATAGACTGACACACCTAGACTACGGTATCTGAGCCCAGAGATGCAAAAGTGTCTTTTGAAATCATAAACATGACTTATGTGCAAAACTAGCTTTGTTGTGCTTATCTATGAAGTGATAGTTAATATTCACTGTGCTGGTAGAAGCAATGACTTGCTGTGCTGGTGGAACTGTTCCTGCATGTTGCCCTTTCTGGCTTCTCCAGGCATTGGCTGAGTTGCTGTGATGTGAAGGAATGTTTATAAATGTTTTCATTGGAAGAAGGAAGTGATAGAAGAAAATGACGATTTTGCGCTCTAAGGGGGAAAAAGAACCCTGACATAGTTCTTAGGAAAAAGAAGAGCAATTTTCTACTGCCAATGACTATTTATTTATCTTACGTATTTACTTACATAATGCTTTATATACCAGCCTATATAAAATCTCAGGTTGGTTTACAACTTAAACAAATAGCAACTAAAACTTAAAAATCATATAAAACAGATTAAAATTGCCATAAATAAAACTTTAAAACATCATAAACTAAAGGACTGATAAAACAAGTGTGTTTTCAAAAGTAGTTTAAAAACAACCAGAGATGGGGAGATTCTCAATTCCTTTGGGAGCCTCGGGGCGACTCTAGAGTAGGCCCATTTTGGGGTCTCCACCAAGCAAGCTGGTGGCAACTGCAACTGGACCTTGTATGATCTTAATAGGTGGTGGGGTTCATGAAGAAGAAGAAGGCTCTTTCTTAACTACCCTGGGCCCAAACAATTCAGGGCTTTATAGGTAATAACCAGCACTTCGTATTTTGCCCAGAGACTAACTGGCAGCCAGTGTAATTCAGTAATCAGGTCTCTATGGATGGCCCTGGAGACCAACCTTGCTGCCGCATTCTGGATCAGTTGCAGTTTCCGAACTACGTACAAAGGCTGCCCAACATAGAGTGGATTGCAGTAGTCGAGTCAGCATATGCATCAGGTCGTTTGTTTTGAGAAATGGATGTAACTGGTGTATCAGCCAAAACTGATAAAAAACACTCCTGACCATGGTCTCAGCCAAAACTGATAAAAAACACTCCTGACCATGTTGTGTAGGGAAGCATAAAACTCTCTGTGTCTCAAACACAGGGAGAGGTATCAGGGAGAGGTTTGGGTCCAGAAAATAACTGCTTCTTTCTGCATGTGCTGCCTGAGCATAGATCTTAATATGTGCTCTGTGCTGTGAATGATGTTAGTTAGTTTTTAGTTTTTGTTAGTTATTACATTGCAGTGAAGGTACCGAGAAGTTAAATGTTTGAGTCCAGGGTGTGGTTTCTGCACAGTCAAGTTAAAAGGTAGCCCAGGAGGGGCTGATGGACTACTACCGAGGGCTGCTCCTAATTGGGAAGGGACTGCAGGGAAGGAGCTTCCACGGACCCCAGGGAGAGAGAAAACTTTCTTGAACCTGGTGGGCACCTTAAAGAGGCTGCAGCAGATCTGGAAGTGCTGTTCCTTAATAGTAACACAGTGTGGTTCTGCAAGGGAGAATTGAGTTCATAAGTGTGTAGTTGGGGTTGTCCTGAGTGGTGCTTGGAATTGTGCAGAAACTGGTGTCAGCCTACAGGCAGGCTCCAAAATTCCATAGGCCCAAGATGCCTATGGATCTTGGTGCTTTTGCAATTGGTCTTGCTGCTTGGACTTGGAGGAAGAGAAGTGCCCAGCCTGTGGTGACTAGCTGTTGTGTGACACAACTATGGAAAGGAGTTGGATTTCATTACCTAATAAATGTCTGGAGTAGTTCCTACCAACTGAATGAAGAACAGAAAGAAACACAGTTTCTTATAACCCATTCAAAGCTGTTTTAGACTCTAGTAAGAGTCTAAGGGGAATTTCCAAATGAGGAAAACCCCAAACTAGTCAAAGTTCTCCTAGTTGTAGATATGGATCCTATAAGGACAGAAGCCAAGGGAAGGCAAGTTTGAAGAGGGCAATAATGACACATTACATTCTGGTAAATGGTTGCTCAACAAGCCATTCTCAGTTTCATCTTCCTTATTTTTGTGAATGTCTTTCATCCTCTTTAGAGCAAAAAATTAGAATATACTACACTTTATTAAATGCTCAGCTCTAAAGCAAGCACAGTGGAAAGAAGTATAAACGCACACAAGGGATACAAAGCTTGAGCTCGATTTGTTAAAAAATCAAATCCTTTTAAACCAATATTTACCAAAGGGCAAGTCACTACAGAGCAATGTGCTGTCCTGTAGAAAATATTCTTTGAACACAACCTTAATTTCCTGTTGCAAAAGTTGGCCTCAGTCTGATCTAAGACTGTAGCCATAGTTACAGAAGCTTCTGTTTTAGAATATCTCAACATACCTTTCTAGCAAGCTTTTATTTTGTCATATCAGTCTTCAGTTTTTCTATAGGATTGGAGAGTTTTAGTTACAAACCATGGCCAAACATATTTGAAAGCATTATTTTCCAACTTTCATAATGTGAGATTACCCTGGCTCTTTTGTGGTATGCTCTGTGCTGTGCCTCTTAGAATATTGCAAAGAAGATATGATATTGGCCAAGGGCTGGCCAGTTCCCTATATCCAAGAAGTTTAGAATTATGTGTAGTAGGGGAAGCTCCAGTGAAATGTTTCCACTCCATGCAGGACAAGACAATTCACCAACAGGAGTACAACAGCAGCACAACATGTAGGTATGGATTTCCCTAAACTTATCACAGCATGAACCTCTAGACATGTCTTGCAACTCCCAAACACACATATTGTCAACACATGCAAGCATCTGATACTTTAAGACTGTCCAGGTACATAGTCCTTGAATGCTAGCAGTTGCCAGAATATTGTAGTGGTAGTCTTATGATTAGGTTATGGCAAAATTGTCAATAGTGGATCAGGGGAATGAATCAGAAGGGGCAAGGAAAATGTATAAGACAGGAATCTGAACCTGGAACAGAAACCCAAAGACAAGAGTCTTAGGTTCCTGTCTTATCCTGCAAGTTGTATATATTTTGAATATCTACAAAATAGAAGACTGTGTACCTACTGCTGTACTTGCTAAGAAACAGTGCCTATGAAACGAATTCAGGCTCCCATGTGGAATGTCTGTGGGAACTGCGTGCACTAAAGTAGAGGGTTGCTGTTGTGTATCTGAAAGTTTCTTCTTTATCCTTGTGGGATGGTGACTGACTAATGGCTTGATTGGACTGTGACTTTAAACTTTCAATATTTTTTATTTGCCCTGATGAATCAGGCTTCCTGAGGAGTAGGAACTCATAGAACTGGAAGGAAATACTGTCTAGTATCTAAACATTTACCTAAACAGTCCTAATAGGACTTAGATGATGTATAGCTGAGGTGGGAGCTGACACTTCACGTAGGACCGGAGTGCTGGGCTAGGTTGGCAACCCAACCTAGGCTGGGCTGCATGCCCATTACCAGGAGGAAAAAAATGAGGCAAAACACTTGCTAACTGAGAAAAGAAACAAGCTTTTAAAGTGGTGGCTCCTTTATATTTGGCAGTGGGGGATTTTGTTTCTTTTTAGAGTGTGAGCCCTTTGGGGCTCACATCTCCCCCCCCCCATGTAAATTGCTTTGAAAACATTTTTGTGTAAAAACAGTATATAAACAACAGTAAACACATCCACTTTATTACTAAGGGAATTTGTCCTGCTTTTCAACCTAAATTTGTTACTGCAACTTGTAGATTTGTTTATTGTTTGTTTGATTTATATACTGCCCTTCCTAAACTGGCTCAGGGCGGTTTCCATTTAAAAAATAAATAAATAATAAAACAGTTCAATTTAAAAAAAACCAAACCATTTAAACCAGATTAAAACTCATTAAAAAAAAATTAAAAATCAAACTAGATATTAAAAGCCAAGTTAAAAAGATGGGTCTTCAAGGCTCTCCTGAAGGCCTCCAAGGAAGATAATCCTCTTATATGCACAGGGAACATGTTCCACAACCTAGGGGTGACAACTGAGAAGGCCCTATCCCAGGTTACCACCAGATGAACTTGTGGCACTTGAAGATGGTGATGGTCTTAATAAGCGGTGGGGATGATCTTAGTAGTAGTAAGTTTATTGCAGCCACAGACAAGATTAACAAACAATAACAATTAATAGCATTAATAAGAAAGTTCAAGAAATTTCAAAGTTTACAAAATCACAAACTGTTCAAATTACTAATACAGTCTTTACAGAGCTTCGATGCCACAAAACAGAACTTTGCCACATTATCTGAAATTACAGGTTTAAAATTAGCCAGCATAATTTCCAAATAAAATTGGTCTGTGTGACCAGGATAAATGGCTAAAATAGGAGCCATAAATTTGGTGCAAGCTTCGTTATAAAACTGGCAATAAAGAATAACATGGGTGATAGACTCTATATCCCCTGAGCCGCAGGGGCAACAGCGCTGATCATAATGAAGTCGTTTGAATTTACCATCAAGTACTGCCGAAGGGAGAACGTTCAATCGTGCGAGGGTCAGAATTCTCCTAAATTTTGGTACCAAGATCTGGTCTAAATATTCAGCCGATTTATAGTTAAAAGTTTGAGAACCTAAGTATATTCCCTTGGGTAGCCGTGTGGACTCCTCCTGCAAATCTATTTCTCAGAGCCGTTGCTTCACAAAGCAAAGCGCCTGCTCTAATCCTCGCCCAATAAGATCTTCTTGAGACATGCCCAAGTGATACAATTTTAATTTCAGAGCTGATTTTCATTTAGAAACGCAACTGTCTGATAACACTAAAGGGGCAAGACCAGCCAGAAAGAAGACCAGGCTTAACCAAAACTTAATTATGCAAAACCATACTTTTGCTTTCAGAGTGGTGACCTTAATAATGCTCTTATAAGCAGTGGGGATCTTGTAGTGAAAGGCACTCTCTCAGGTAACCACGACCTAAGTCATTCAGGGCTTTTAAGGTAATAACCAGCACTCTGTACTTTGCCCGGAAACATATCAGCACCCAGTGCAACTGTTTAAGAACAAGCATAATGTAGTCTCTCTGGGATACCCCAGAGACCAATCCATCTGCCACATTTTGGACTAACTAATGTTTCTGAACTACATCCTGAGGCAGCCCTACCTAGTGTGCATTGCAGTAGTCCAACCTGGAGGTTACCAGCTGGTGTACCATTGTTTTCAGGTTATCCTCCTCAAGGAATGGACGGGGTTGCCAAGTCAATCACAACTGGTAAAATGTGCTCCCAGCCACAGTCTCAGCCAGGGCACCAGGGTCCAGGAGCACTCCCAAACTATTAACCTGTTATTTCTGGGGAAGTGTAAACTCATCCAGAACAGGAAGTTCTATCCCGTTTTACAGATTATAAACCCCCACAATGGCACCTCTGTCTTGCTTGGATTCAGCTTCATTATCATCCCTCATCCAGCCTATTACAGTCCGTAGGCAGGCATTTAAGGGGCTAATGTCATTTCCTGATATTGATGACAGGGAGAAATAGATTTAGGTGTCATCAGTATATTGATAACGCCCAGCACCAAATCCCCTGATGGCCTCATCCAGAGGTTTCATGTAGATGTTAAAAAGCAAGGGTGACAGAATAGAGCTCTGAGAGACTCCAAATAGAGCTCCCATGTAGAAGAGCAACTGTCACCAAGTGCCACCATCTGAAATCTACCTGAGACATAGAAGCAGAACCACTATCAAACAGTGCCTCCTATCCCCAAATCCCTCAGACGATCAAGAAGGATACCATGGTTGATGGTATCAAAAGCCGGTGAGAGATCCAAAAGAACCAACAGAGTCACACTCGCTCTGTCAATTCCCTGGTGAAGATAATCAGTTGGGCCAACCAGGGCCATCTCAACCACATTCCCTGCCCCAAAGCCAGTCTGAAATCGGTCTAGATAATTAGTTTCCTCCTTTATGCTGGTCAGCCACCACCTTCTCAGTTTGCTGGAATGTTTCTTTTCAGGACATAGATGCTGTGCACAGGATCTGTGCTTTGCAGATCTGTTTTCTCTGCAGGGAAACACCTACTGTTTCCTTGTAGAGACACAGATATGCAAGGTACAGATCATGCACACACAGAAGGGCTGTGCACAAAGTCTGATCACTGCTCAACATCTAGTGGATGGAGTCAGGAGATATCAGATACAGATGATTCTGATTTGTCCAATTCCCATGCGCTGACTTTACTCACTTTAAAAAATGTCTGCATAGGGCTAATCTTGAATGCTGTCATTTGTAATTCCATCTCGTTTTGTGCCCATTTCATCCAAAGTCCTTAATTTTAAAAGTAAACTTCACTGCCTGACAGTACTTTTGTTGACTTCACTTTATAAGCTCTCTAAGTTTAGTCTGTTACCATGCTTAGTATAATTAATATACTGAGACCCAGAACAGCTAAATGCTGCAGCAGCCCTCTGAGCAGAATAAATGCTTCCAGTTATAAAAATGTCATTAATTAGCCACAAGCTTTGTCCAGCATTGGCCACAGGAAATAGTGGCTAAGGGTTCATCACACCCTCCAGTTACTTGAAGCCTTAATTTCTGAGCTTTCAGCAGACATAAATGGCCTGTGTTTTTTCCTGATGTTTATAATGGCTTGGGTTTGTGCAGTATTTCTCTTTTTAAATGATGTGTTCAGCACTTGTGACAGGGTGGCCGGAAGTGCCATCAGCTTTTTTCCATTGCCACCACCCAAAAGAGGAACAAGGAGAGTGTGTAGTTTCTCTTTTTATAAATGCTGGTCTGCATATCGGATACAGGACTGTACCTGAGGGGTATTTTTACTGTATTTATTTATAGCATGTAGCTCTACCTTTTCTTTGTGTGAAAAAACTCATAGTTTATCATAGCATATCATCTCTCTGCTATGCTGTAGTGGGTCAGAAATACTGAAAGCCATTGTGCCGAGCTGGCAGGAAACAGGGGTAGGACTCTGAAGAGGAGCTGCATTGATTTTCCTCTGCTATGCAGCGCCCTTGAAGGGCCTGCTCCTTCCTCTGTACTAGCTCTGAGCTACTGGGGCATGTTGAGTTGAGTGCAGTGCAGTGAGAGAGCAGCAGGGCAACCCATCACCTATAGAAGCTGCCACAAGCCCAGATGGCTATGTGTGTGCAGCCAGGGAAGGGGTTGTATGGGAGAGGGGGAGAAAGAAGTTGTGGCATTTTGTTCTGATTGGGTGACTGTACTGGAACTCCGTCTCCTGACAACTGCCCTACATCACTTTGAAAAGCCACTTTAAAACATTGCTAAATGTCTTAGATTTTTAAAGAGATGCTGAGTGAGTCATTGGTGAAATGCTCTTAATACCGTTGTCAAGCTTCCGAAACCCTTCTTCACATTAGCATGAGTCGGTTATATTCATGCTAATATCTATATATATAATTCTCCTGGGTGTGCCTTGGAATGTGTGTCCCAGCGCCCAGCTGATTGGCTGGGTGGCGGATATGCCTGATTGGCAGAGGTGCACCCAGAAGGATTGGTTGCCACGGTGGCAGCCCAGCCGTGGAGGCCAGAGTTGGTGGGCCCGGCCCAGCCGTAGAGGCAAGGCCCAGGAGGGGGAAAAGAAAGGGGGGGGCAGAAGTGGCGGTGGGGAGGAGAGGCGGCTGGGCCCAGAAGCAGAGACTGGGGCAGAACGGGGGGGAGAGGTAACTGCCGGCCCCAAAGAGCGCACAGATGCTCTGTGTGGGGTCGGCTAGTAGAATATATTAGCAGGTATATCATGGGGTATATCATGGGGGCAGGGGAGCGAATAAAACTCCCCACCATTCACAAAGGAAAAGGGACAGTTTAGTTTTAATTAGAAGTTTGTTTACTTGGTGGGGGGAAGTCTCGATTAGAAGTTGTTTTTCAATCTACCTTTTTTAAAAAAAATAAAAGACAGTTTAATGTAATATTCAAAAAATTAAAATTTTCAAAACATTATGCTTTTACTTCTACAAGAAAAGGACAAATCCTGAAACTAATATGAGATTCTGGACCACCTTATTGCTACACAGAATAGAGACCATGAGCCTGCCTGCCTTCACTCCCCCCACCCCCACAACCTTATGAATGAAAGGCTGATGGGGGCGGGGTTAGTTACATTTCCTTAATTACGGGGGTATGTCCAAACCACCCTTCTACACCTGCTGCAAATACTAGTTTAGTATTTGTTGCACATGTAGAGGAGCAGTTTGAATGAGCTCCCCCCGCCCAATCATGTGATTAGGAAAAGCAAACCTGGGAGGAGGCGGCAGGCAGGTGTGCTCAGGCAGGTGGATGGAGTATGCATGCCCATGGCGCATGCATGTCCTTACTGTGTGCTCAGGTAGGTGGATGGAGTATTGTCTAAACTGGCCGTGTGTGTGCGTGCGTGTCTGTAAACAATAGGAAGGGAAGAATTTAATATGTGGAATAGTTTTTTTCAGGAACAGTTCCACGTTTAGTGCCTGACTGGTGGGGGCAGAAACAGTGGTGCTCCTCCCAGTGCCAGCATTGCTGGACCCACCATCTCCCCACTATCCCCTCACTCTAACGTTACTCCGGAGTGATGCTGCATTAGCATTGTGGAGGGATTAAATGGCAGCCCCAGTCACACCAGTGCTTCTCTCGTATCAGGACTGGCAATGTGTGTTTTGTTTGGTCAGTGACCATAATAAAGGTTCTGTTCTTCTCTGTTCATATCAAGAACAACAAAATATTTATATACCGCTTTTCAACATGTTTACAAAGAGAAATAATAAATAAACTAGCCAACCCTGCACAGAGCCAGCTGCTTGGGGCTGGCTGTCGTCCCCCCCTTCCCTCCTGCCCTGGTCTTTCTTGCCCTCCCTCCCCCACTCCAGCCTCACTGGTGCCACAGCTGCTCCTCACAGGGTGGCGGGCAGCCAAAAAGGGCCCCGCCGCCGCCACTTCTCCTCCTGGGTGGTGAACAGGGAAGCCCCGCAGTCTGTTTCCCTTTTCTGCTGGCCTCCAACAGATGTTTCCCTGCCCCAGGCTGGAGGCACCCCGCCTCCTGTTTCCCTCCCGCCCCAGGCTGTAACAGGCACAGGGGCTTCACCCCCACCGCCCATTCCCCACTCACCCCTGCTGGTACCACCTGGGCCAGGGCCAGTCCGTCCCGCTGCCTCCCACCTCCTCCCAGGGCAAGGCCTGCAGCTGCCGCCACCTGCTCACAGCAGCCGGGCCAACCGGCACCCGGCCAATCAGGAGCCTCTGCTGGCCAACCTGAGCCCAGCCAATCAGGCGTGTCCTTCGCCGGCACACATAGCCTTGCCACATCCCCATGCTGGCTGGCTAAGAGAATTAATTATAACTAGCCAACACCACACAGAACATCTGTGCAGTGCTTTGGAGCCGGCTGTTTCCCCCTACCTCTTCCTCTATCCCCGGTCTCTCCTCTCTACCCTTTCCCTCCGGCCCACGCTCTCCAGTCCTCCTCCTCTCCCATTCCTCCCCCCACACAGAGCTGCGGCGGGCAGCCAAGAAGGGCCCTGCCGCTGCCATTTTTCCTCGCCCTCATCCGCCTGCCGCCGCTGCAGCTTTTTTCTCCCGTTGCTCGCTACCTGCCGCCGCCTTTCTCTCCCCCCGCCCGCCTCCGCCTTTATCTCGCTGCCCACCGCCACCTTTCTCTCCCCCCTCCTCTGCCCGCCGGCCGGCCACCACCTGCACTTTCTTCCCCCTCTCCTCCTCAGTCCTCACTTCGGAACTCTCGCAGCGCATCACGAGAGTTCCGCCACCAAATTGTGGGCATGCATGTCCCAAGATAATTAAATATATAGATAGAGATAGATTATAAGACGGCTCCCTGTCTCCAAAGGACTTACAATCTAAAAAGAGTTAGACACCAGCAACAGTCACTGGAGGTAGTGTGCTCAGGGTGGATAGGGCCAGTTACTCTCCCCCTGCTAAATATAAGAGATTCACCACTTTTAAAAGGTGCCTCTTTGCCAAGTTAGCAGGCCCTGTGGGCTTACTAGGCAATGAGTAATAGCAGCACTCTTCTCAGCACTGGCACAGCCGGAGCCACCATCTTATAATGTTCCCAACATAGCATCAGAGCTGAGGGTACCATCTGCTGGTGCCAGGCCTGGTAGCTTTAATTGAAAGCAACCATCTCTTGGGGAAAGAGTGGTCAGTTTATTCTTATCAGTTTAATATCAGATATGCTCTTTCAGAGAGAGACAGAGACAGACTTGGAGTCAAATCCTTGCACAGACATCCTTGTTCACTAGTTAGCCTTGGATGAATCACAGTAACCCTGTTCTGGCATTATGTGGTACGAGTATTCATATCTCTGTGCAGTCATTCATGTTTTTTGTGCCCTGTGTTCAGTTTAAAAGTGAATCTGACTAAAGGCCCCTCAAATACATGGTGCAGACAGGAAGTGTAGTGCTGTACCTGTGTTCAACATAATGTGTGAATAACTGTCTGTGTACAGGTTTCTATCTATGTACACTGTACAGTTGTACAGCTGAACATAATGTGTGAATAGGGCTACTGTCTTTGTCTAACTTACTTCATGGGGTGGTTGTGAAAATGACTGCTGTTAACTGGGCAAAGAGGCACCTTTTTAAAACGTGGCGATTCTCTTTATTAACAGTGGGGGAGTAACTGGCCTTATCCATCCTCAGCAGCGTCCCTCCAGTGGTTGTTGCTGGTATCTGCCTTTATGTCTCTTTTTAGATTGTGAGCCCTTTGGGGACAGGGGACCATTCTATCTATCTATCTATCTATCTATCTATCTATCTATCTATCTATCTATCTATCATTTCTCTATATGAATTGCTTTGGAAACTTTTGTTGAAAAGTGGTATATAAATATTTGTTGTTGTAAAAGTGGGATGACTCTTGTGGCGATTGTCCTTCTAGATAACCCTGCCGCCACCACCCAGACTCTGATGCCTTAGAGACAAATATCACTGTCTTATGAAAGACTTGTGACAGAGTTTATTCTTTATTATATTTCTCCAGTATAATAAGTCACCCCCATAGCACGGTGAAAAGATCTGGTGAATATGGGAGAGAAAATAAAACGTTATGTGACCTTGAAGTAACAGGTTTTATTTTACTTAAGCTCACTCAGATGATGTTGAACAAATTAAGCGTAATGATTTCAGGTATTGAAAATATAAACTTATATCAATGTTGATGTTTTGTGGTGTTTTACTGGCAAGAATATTTCTCCATGACTTTCCTTTTCAGGATTAGGGTGACGTGCTTGGTTCTTTTGTTTTGCTTCTGACCTGCCTCCCTGTTGAGGATTTCCCCAGGTCTTTCCCTGAACAGAAAATGGGTTTTCCTCTTAGAGTACAGAAATTGCTCTACCTGCCTTCTCTTTTCCCCTTTCTTGCAGAAATCACTTTCTTGTTGAGAAAGACTCGCCCTCTCCAGCCTCTCCTAACCAATAACTAACTCCTTTCCTTCTGCTTAACTATGTCTCCTTTCCACAGTCTAAACAGAGTGTATTCCCAGCTGCCTTCAGGGGGCCTCCCTACTGCAGCCTCTTTGTCATACAGAAATTGGTTTAAAACTTCACCTCCTGCATATACTTACATTGCATTATAAAAACATTGCATGCAACTCCATAACAGAAACAATTAGAATACACATATGCAACCCCTGTGAACAAACGATACTGGAAGATACTGCTAACTTGGCAAAGAGGCTCCTTTTAATGTGGTGATTCTCTTTATGTAGCAGGGGGAGAGTAACTGGCCCTATCCGCCCCCAGCACAGTATCTCTGATGACTGTTGCTGGTGTCTATCTTGTGTTTCTTTTTAGACTGTGAGCCCTTCAAGGACGGGGTCCATCTTATTTATTTGTTATTTCTCTGTGTAAACCTCCCTGAGCCATTATTGAAAGGGCGGTATAGAAATCGAACGAATAAATAAATAAATAAATACAAAACCTATTCCATGAACATTGCCTTGGCGCTTTGGAGGAAGGACAGGATATCAATTTGTCGGATTTTCCCATGTTGCTGTACAATTTTAAACATTCTGTCAGAAAAGCTTCTTCTTAGCTCAGTCTTCATAAGTCTATTCCTCCTTTTTGTGTCTTCCTATAGTTTTCTTCCTGTAATTGTTTTCCTTCATACATAAGAACAACCCTGCTGGATCAGGCCCAAGACCAATCTAGTTCAGCATCCTATTTCACACAGTGGCCCACCAGATGCCTTTGAGAAGCCCACAAGCAAGAGGTGAGGGCATGCCCTCGCTCCTGCTGTTGCTCCCCTGCAACTGGCATTTAGAGGCATCATGCCTTTGAGGCTTGAGGTGGCCTATAGACATCAGACTAGTAGCCATTGATAGACCTGTCCTCCATGAATTTGTCTAAGCCGCTTTTAAAGCCATCCAAGCTAGTGGCCGTCACCACATCACGTGGTACAGAATGACATAGATTAATTATGCACTGTGTGAAAAAATACTTCCTTTTGTCAGTTCTAAATTTCTCGGCCTGCAGCTTCATGGGGTGACCCCTGGTTCTAGTGTTGTGAGAGAGGGAGAAAATTTTTCTCTGTCCACCCTCTCCATTCCATGCATAATTTTATACACCTCTATCATGTCTCCCCATAATCACCTCTTTTCCAAACTAAAAAGCCCCAGATGCTGCAACCCTGCCTCATAAGGAAGATGCTCCAAACCCCTGATCATCTTAGTCGCCCTTTTCTGCACCTTTTCCAGTTCTTTATCCAGATCTGAAATTTTCACTTCTTTGTGTTCATATCAATATGGCCAGTGGGTAAACATGATCCACAAAAGGGAAGCTTGTTCATTATTTTGAAATTATGTTTGTACACGTCCTTGTGAAGTGCTAAACAAATACAGTATGAAAATTAAGACCCTTCATTATTTGTTGCAGATTGCAGAGGGGATGGCGTATATAGAAAGAAAAAACTACATTCATCGGGACCTGAGAGCAGCTAATGTTCTAGTTTCAGAGTCACTGATGTGCAAAATTGCTGATTTTGGGTTAGCTAGAGTAATTGAAGATAATGAATATACAGCCAGGGAAGGTATGTATCCGTTTAAAATTTCAAGCCACGGAAGACTCATTCTGTTAATGGCCATTCACTCAGATACTTCTAATGGGGCGGGGGGAAGCTGATATTTAAAATGCTACAGTTATTAATATCTGTAATATAGCAACAAAATCTTCCATACAAAATGTCCCTTTGCCTTCAGAACAAAGGGTTAATAGCGTCAGTCCATATCTTAATCAAGCAACACAACAGAAATCCTTGAAAATACTGCTTTGGTAACGGAAATATTTTATAAACAAAATCTAACTGTGTAGACTGTACTCTTTAATGATTATAGGAGATATCATGCTTCTTGAAGGGTTTCTATTAAAAACAAATAGGCATTACAGATAGCTGCTGCCAGTTCTCTCCTTGCTTTTCCTGCCACTATCAGGCTTTCCAGATGTCTCTTCTGGCCTGGGACTGCCAACAAGCATATTGCTGCATGAGCAGTCTTCATAGTGCTGCCTTGATCAACATGGCACCTATCTAAGAATTATGATAAAGACTTCTCCATTCTCTCCAACCTTAAAGTGCTGACGTCATGTTAAAAACTAGGAAGATAAATGAAAGAACTGGATGGGCCGCTGCCATAATACTGCTTTGGATAAGGCAGCTACACATGCAATGCAATCCTTGCTCCCAGGAGCAATTATAGTAGGAAAAAGAAGGCATCTCCTTGCTCAGAGGCAGTTCTTATTTGCTGTAGGTGGAAAGGAAAGAGCCAGCTTCCAGTGTTTTCTTATTATAGGCTGCTGTTCTGGTTTGCTTCTGAATCTTCCCTTTTCTCATCTACATTCCACTTATTAATCATTGAAATGGCTACATACATTTAAGTCAATTTTAAAATGTGTGTGGTTTTTTTCCCCACCTCCTCCCTCCCACTTAGGTGCAAAATTTCCTATCAAGTGGACTGCTCCAGAAGCCATCAACTATGGTTCTTTTACTATTAAGTCTGATGTGTGGTCCTTCGGAATTCTTCTGTATGAAATAATTACTTATGGAAAAATCCCGTATCCAGGTATCTAGATCACTTTGTTTACTATTCAGTTTAAGCCTATTGTGTTAATAAATGAACACAAACATGAGAAATGGGGAGCATTTTGATATTGATATATGTTAATATACAGTAGTATATTAATGTACACCTCAGTATCCATGGATATGTAATATACAACCACAATATCCACGGATCCAGCATCTGTGGAGTCACGTATTCGCAGTCAGGTAATAGACACCCAACTGTAGTATACGTAGGGGTGGAGGAAGGCTTTTAAAGGGGTTAAATCTGTGCATGCACAGGTTATAGGTGGCCATAAATGATCTCAGAGGTCATTTCTGGCTGCCATTTTGAAATCGGGAGCCATTTTGTGGCTCCTTTTGCCAAGCCCCCCCCCCCGAAGAATATGCAATTTGCAGCATTTGGGGGTTGTTTGTTTTTTAGTTTTTTTTACTTTTGGTGGGCACTGCTAGACTGCTGGGGACCTGTGAAGCATGGCAGATCACTCCCTCCCCCTGCATTTCTAAAACTTTCTGCCCTGTTTTGGGGACTTTTCCTGACCTCTGGGAACCCGACCCCCAGATTTCCATAGCCCCAATATTCCAATATTTGGGGTTGACCGCAGGATAACGAAACCCCCATGGTTCTCCTGTATCCTGTTTTGCTGTGCTAATGAGCTTATGAAGGTGTTTAATGCAGCAGTTACTTAGTTAAAAATCAGCAAATTGTGTGTGTGTATGTGTGTGTGTGTGTGTGTGTGTGTGAGAGAGAGAGAGAGAGAGAGAGAGAGAGAGAGAGAGGAGGAAGGGAGGTACACATTTTTCATTTATATTGAAGTAATTCAGTTCCAGCACTTTTTAGAAAACCAGAATTCAATAGATTATTTTAGAAAGCTTTGCCAATATGCTGCAGACTTTCCAGTTAGAATGTTTAAAATTAGTTATAGGAAGTTCTATACAGTGGTCCCTCGACTTACGAAGCACTCGACATCCGAAGATTTCGACATACGAACGACAAAAAATACCGGAAGTCGTTGCCGGTTTAGATGCGGCTTCCTCGACCTACAAATTTTTAGATGCGGTTTCCTCGACTTACGAGTGTTCTGGACCTCCGTGGATGCGCTTTTCGACTAACGAAAATTCCGACCTACGAACGTGCGTTCGGATCGGATTATCTTCGTAAGTCGAGGGACCACTGTATAGTGAATATTGGCTTAGACTAGATTGTGTTAAGAATGACCTCTTTCAATGACATCTTTCTTGGCATAGAAGATAGAAGCAGAGGCTACAAACCCAATAACATTTTCTGATATTAATGTTGCAGGATAGGACGGGGAGAGAGAAGGGGAGTGAGGAAAAATGCATGACATTTTTCATGCAAGAGAAAATATCTCTTGAACAGCTTTGATGTGACCAACCTTGCTAAACATCTTAATGTTTGATTTTATTCCATAAAGAGACATCATGGGCTGTCAATTATCTAGTTTATCTTGTGGGAGGAGGCAAGTTTTGAAACCTGTTGATCCTTAGAGTGCTTCACATATTACATAACTACAAACAGGAAAATGCTGTTGCTTAGGAACTGGCATGCAAATCACATATAGATGTGTGTGTGTGTGTGTGTGTGTGTGTGTGTGTTGGGTTTCTATATATACATTTAAATAAAATGTGAGTGATCACAGCATGATCAGGTTGCATTCAACATGGAAGTGCTTTCCATATAATAAATTTGCAGTGTGTGTGGAGCAGCTGCAAAATGATTGCAAGCTCAGGATTGGTGTTGCTCTTCCTTGGTGAAACAAGAATATATCTGAGGAAAGGCATGGAGTCTAGAATTGGGATAGCAGTGAGGCCTCCCAAGTTTCCCTGGGGCAGGGCTGAACCCTCTCATGGGATGACTGGACAAAAAAGACTTTTAGTGAAAGCTGACTGAGAAAGGAGAAAGACGCATCCTCTTGGTCAAGCTGAGGAGAGCTAACGTGTCTGGAAAGAGAGAGCTGGGGTTCGGAGTAGGGAGGCCGAGCCCTGAACACTGTGCTTCTTTGTTTACTGCCATCCTATAATCATGAACTGTCTATTTTCAGTACAGTTGGGACCTCTTTGAATTGAATGAGAGATGACATATTTACAACCTACCCTCACCTTTTGAAATACGGCAGGCATATCATCTCAATTCCTGTGCATGCTTACACAGAAGCAAGTCCTGCTAAGTTCAGTGGGGCTTACTCTCAGATAAATGTGCATAGACAATCAGCTAATTAAATAAGTATCTTCTCCTTTTAATGTCTTAGAAAAATTACAAAAAGAGACTTTAAATGACACCTGACACTTGCCATCAAAATTGTCTGCTAAAGTTTAAAACAGGAATTATGGCAGATTGTCACTAAATAACAGTTTAAAATGGAAAGAATTCAGCTGTATGCAGTGGGAAATGTTCTGTCCCCAGTCTTCTAATACAGCTTTTGTTTTTAGTGATGCTGAACGTATAGAAGACATTTACCTATGTGAGATTACACACATCTAACACCATGCTCATACTGGACTACTACTTCTTTATTTATAAATAAATAAATGTATAAATAAATGTATATGCCACCTCACATTATCTCTTATATGTACAGCTTTAGCATGCTAGGGATCCATGGTCTGATGTGAGATGCATGCAAGCCCCTTGGGTCTTTTATATCACCCAATGCCTCTTTTGAATCATTTGCTTTGCTGTACTAGCAACCTGCATCCAGCTTTATATTGGAGATAGAACATCTTACATTACTAATGTGGAAAGCAAATGCCTCCTCTTTCCAAATGAATTTATTGTTATTTGTACCAATTTTTAGAAAGAGATTGTGCACATGAGTGCACTCAGGTTACTAACTTCTGAAATAATAATTCTGGTACCATTGCTGGGCAGAACCTCTGGGCCAGGGGTGGAGCCCAGTGACAGAAACAGGGATGGAGACTAGTGATCTTTGGTGGGTCCAGAGACAGAGTCTGCTGGTGGAGCCCCATACAAAAATGATCTGTTCACCTTAAGTGTATAACTAATAAGTGGCTGAGGGGGAAATGGCCTTGCCTCTTGCTTTCTGGGGCTGTGTGTTTCTCATGGGCGGCAACCCTAGAGCATGATATTCATCAACATTCATGCGCATCAGTCCTCAGTCAAGTATGTCATCCTTTACATTCGTTTATTTGTAATCATAATAGATTATAGGAGCAACATGGGTTGAAAATATATGCCTCTTTGGCGTCCTTTCAGTAATTTCTGTTTTTAATGAGCAGCTTGGCTTTTGTATATTTATACAACACAACAGACTCCTTTTCAATAACAGCAGCATCCTGTTCAGTGATATTCTTTGCTACAAAAGCAGGTGTGCTTGCTGTTATCATAACTGAAATGAAAGACTGAGAGCAGGTTCTGGGACTGGAGCCAAATTTTATAGCTGAAGAACCAGTGGGCATTGACTAAAGATCCTTGGCTGTGAATGGTAGGGGGAAATCTGTTGATGAAATGTGATGAAAATAGACCTGGCCCTGGAGACCACTGACTTTTAAAAGTTGAATCAGTGATTAATATTTAAATGTGATCAGTCAGTGGCAAGTCAAAATGAAAAATTACATGAAAATGTAGATTAACTGTTTGACTTTCAGCTAGGTAACCAACTAGAGGAGCGCTGGTCTTGTGGAAGAAAGCATGACTTGTCCCCATAGCTAAGCAGGGTCTGCCCTGGTTGCATATGAAAGGGAGACTAGAAGTGTGAGCACTACAAGATATTCCCCCTCAGGGGATGGAGCCACTCTGGGAAGAGCAGAAGGTTCCAAGTTCCCTCCCTGACAGCATCTTCCAAGTTAGGGCTGAGAGAGATTCCCACCTGCAACCCTGGAGAAGCTGCTGCCAGTCTGTGTAGGCAACACTGAGCTAGATGGATCTATAGTCTGACTCAGTATATGGCAGTTTCCTGTGTTCCTATGTAACCTATTGAGAGCAATAGGTATTATTATTATTATTATTATTATTATTTAATTATTATTATTATTACATTATCCGTGAGTATGGTGCTTCAAAAACAATTGGAAGATGGGTTCCTGTCCCAAAGGAACTCAATCTAAAGTCAAAGGGGAAGGGGAGGCAAAGATAAACTTCAGGAAAAATATGATTATTTCACTTATGCAGAGTTACGCTTTGTTGCAATAAAGTATGGGATTAGGCTTTATAGGAAAAGTGGGTTTTGGGGGGGGGATTTAAAAGCAATGTGACAAACTGAAATGTGAAATTAAGGGGTTCTGCAGTTTGGGGGCTTTACACATTATAAAGTCAGTACAGGCCATACACATTGCTGTCTTTTATTATGGCCCATTATGGTTTTTCTTCCTTCGGTTCGTTCACATAGCAGACTTCCCCTTATCCATCTCACCCACTTCTGGCTAATAGGGTTGTAGAGGAAGCAGTTGGCACATTCACTTAGGCGCAGGGAGTGAAGCAAATGGCGGAGGTGGGGGGGCATATGTAGTGCTTGTGGATGGCCCCAGTTGTACCATTTTTACCCAAATCCAAGATGAGGTTTTTCCCCAGTTAAATATAACTTCCTGTTAAATATAAGGAGGTTAACTTAAATTCAGAGTCCTCTTTCTTTGGGGGTAAATACAGGTATAGCCTTTATTTAACCTCTATTTTATAGGCATCACCTTAAATTCGGAGTTGCCCTCTATTCTGGTAAATATGGTAATTTCCTCTGTCTCATTTATTTATTTAGATCAGTGGAAAGCTCCAGCTACTGTAATGGAGCACTAATGTAACTGGAGCAGCTACTGTAATGGAGCACTAATTCCAAACCGTGTTTTGCAGTCTCAGTGGAGGCAGGGGTTGCAAAGCTTCCCACTGAAATGGAAGTGCTTTCCTTTCTTATTTCACTGGGAGATTATTTCCATAATTTTCCAACAGTGTTCTTGGGCAAGACACCAGTACACTATAACACCAAAACACTAGAGCAATGGGAAGATCTGCCATATCACTACCTCACTAAAAATGATATCTCATGTGACAGCAGGCCATGACATACCCCCTCCCCAGACACCACAGAACGGTTATTCCTTCTTTCTATGAAAGGAAACATAGCTGGGTGACTCTGAAGTACTGGTGTTTTTTGCACAAAAACACCATGGAGGTATATATAAAAAGGAGAACCATACACATCACCACCTTACGGAAAACAATATCTCATGGGATAGAAGGGCACTACGCATGCTGCTTTCCCCTCCCCAGACGCAATAGAACTGTTATTGCTACTTCCTCCCTTTATGAAAGCAAAGGTTGCTGGGTTACTCTGATGAACTGGTGTTCTTGTGCAAGAACGCTATGGAAAGGTAGATAACATAATATAAAAAGGAGAACCAACTCGAAGGGGACACCCAAACACTGCTTTGTATGTCTACCGGGCATATATTTTAGAGTGTGCCACCTTGCCTCCTATTAAGATCATTTGAGAAGGTCCAGTTCCAATTGGCTCATTTGGTGGCAACTCAGGACCAGGTCTTCTCTGTGACTGCCCCAGGGCTCTGGAATGCACTCCTTGTCAAATCTCTTGCTGCTTTTAAAAAGATCTTTAAGACACACCTGCTTTCTCAGGCTTTTAGTCAAAATTAATTTCCAAGTGTTTCAGTGATTTTTATTCTGTAAAACTATTTTAATTATTTTTATTTTGTTTTTACATTTGTGGTATTTTAAATTATATACAACTGGGGAAATCCACCTAATAGCACAGCAGGGAAATGACTTGAATAGCAAGCCAGAGGTTGCTGGTTCGAATCCCCGCTGGTATGTTTCCCAGACTATGGGAAACACCTATATCGGGCAGCAGTGATAGAGGAAGATGCTGAAAGGCATCATCTCATACTGCATGGGAGATGGCAATGGTAAACCCCTCCTCTATTCTACCAAAGAAAAACCACAGGGCTCTATAATTGCCAGGAGTCGACATTGAATCGATGGCACACTTTAACTTTACCTTTACTTCTAGGGATACACATATCAGGTATATGAATATGATAAATAAATAATCTCCCCACCCGCTTCATCCCCGCACTACAGAGTGTGAAACCTGTTCTGGATTTTGCATTAGTTGCACCTTCCCATTGTTCTATTGCACTGCTGTTAGAGTATTTATTCAGGTTTCATACTGCCTTTCATAAGACATCCCAAGGTAGTTTACAAAAGTTAAAATACAATAGAACTCCATAAAAATCACATTTAAAAACCTTAAAATCAGATAAACAGTAAAAACCATAAAACCAACCAGGTCTGTCAGCTCACTTAGGGACTCTGTTGGGCAATGGGGTGATTGGTACACCAACAGAATTCCCAGTCTATCCTTGGTCCCTAGACTTAGGTACACACATTCAAGATAGACCAATTTCCTGACAGGGATCCTGGAAAGGGAGATGGTATTCTTATAGACTACAGCCATCCCACCTCCCCACCCACATCCTCTCACCACCTCCACTAGGAGAAACTGGGACCAACCCGGACTACGAGCCTCTCCCAACCAGGTCTTTGTGATGCACACCAGGTTGGCTCCTTCATCCATAATCGTGTCATAGATGATTTCAGGCTTATTTTGGACTGACCTGGCATTACAGAGTAATATGGTGAGGTTCTGTGGGTGGTTAGCACTGCTCTCCAAGGTCAAAGAGGTGGTAGGTCTGCTGGAAGGTGAAAAAGCGATTAAATTTCTGAATTCCCTTCCCCTGTAATGGCCCACTGACCTATCAACACCTTATTTTTGTCCATTCTCCACTACCACTGGAATAGCTGCCCCAGAGTCGTCCTCCACCTCCCTATCTCTGGACAACCAGAGACAAGACACATACCTGTACCAGGCCCAGCCAATTACTAGGCAACAACAGTATAAAGAGCAGGAGTCCAAAACAATACGTTGCCCTCAGAATCCAAAACAATACGTTGCCCTCAGCCCCACCCCCGAAGGCCGCCATCAAAGGCCAGCCCCCTTTTGGCAGCC
Source organism: Hemicordylus capensis (assembly GCF_027244095.1). NCBI lineage: Eukaryota > Metazoa > Chordata > Lepidosauria > Squamata > Cordylidae > Hemicordylus > Hemicordylus capensis. Next base: position 260,100,754 of record NC_069660.1, read on the forward strand.
ACTTGCAGGCTCCACCCCCATTGCTGTTCACCTTTATAAGGGTGAAGAGTTCAAAAGCCCACCCACCCAATTTGGCAATCTTAGCTCAGGTGCAAGATATTACAACAATTAAAGTGAGAAAAGACACTAGATAACAGCCAGTCAGGAGGGGGAGGGGGGGAGAGAGAGGTGTGCACAGAAGCTGCAGCCAAGGTCCCTCTCCCAATCTAGAGTGGGGTGGGAGGAAGGCAGATTAAAAAGAAACTGCTACCTCACAGTGTCTCTTCCAGTCACCTTCTGAGCTGACCCCGGTGCTGCTCACCTTAACGTAAGGACATAAGATCAACCCTGCTGGATCAGGCCCAAGGCTGATCTAGTCCAGCATCTGTTGTTGTTGTTGTTAATTAATAATAATTAATTCAATTTCTATACCGCCCTTCCAAAAATGGCTCAGGGCAGTTTACAAAGAGAAATAATAAATAAATAAGATGGATCCCTGTCCCCAAAGGGCTCACAATCTTAAAAGAAACACAAGATAGACACGAGCAACAGCCACTGGAGGTACTGTGCTGGGGGTGGAAAGGGCCAGTTACTCTCCCCCTGCTAAATAAAGAGAATCGCCATGTTCAAAGGTGCCTCTTTGTCAAGTTCACAGGGGTTACCTCTGGGGAGGATGCCTCTGGGGAGCCCACAGGCAAGAAGTATGTGCATGCCATCTCTCCTGCTGTTGCTCTCCTGCAACTGGTATTGAGAGGCATCAAGCCTCTGAGGCTGGAGATGGCCCAGAGCCACCAGATAGACCTGTCTTCCATGAATTTATATCTAAACCCTTCTTAAAGCCACCCAGGCTGTTGGCTGTCATTACATCGTGTGTCTCCCCTTAGTCGCCTCTTTTCCAAGGTAAAGAGCCCCAGTTGCTGTAACATTTCCTCATAAGCAAAGTGCTCCAGGCCCCTGATCATTTTGGTTGCCCTCTTCTGCACCTTTTCCAGTTCTACAATATCCTCCTTAAGATACGGTGACCAAAGCTGTATGCAGTACTCCAGATGTGGCCGCACCATAGTTTTGTATAAGAGCATTATAATATTATTAAAATATTATAATATTTTAATCCACTTCCTAATGATTCCTAACATGGAATTAGCCTTTTTCACAGCTGCCACACACTGATTCAACATTTTCAACTAGCTGTCCACCACGACCCCAAGATCTCTCTCCTGGTCAGTCACCGACAGCTCAGATCCCATCAGCATATATGTGAAGTTGAGGGGGTTTGCCCCAATGTGCATCACTTTACACTTGCTTACATTGAACCGCATTTGCCATTTTGTCACCCACTCCCTCATTTCGGAGAATTCTTTTTGGAGCTCCTCACAATCTGTTTTGGATTTCACTACCTAAATAGTTTAGTGTCATCTGCAGATTTGGCCACTTCACTGCTCACCCCAACTTCTGGATTGTTTATGAACAAGTTAAAGAACACTGGTCCCAGTACTGATCCCTGGGAGACCCCACCCAATCCTGCAAACCAATCTCACCCATCCAAACCCATCTTACCCACCAATCCGGCAAACTCAGCCTAGGTGCAAGTGAGCAACTAGCAACAATTAAAGTGAGCGGTTATTTTTAGAAGTAGTCACAGATTTCAAAGAGCAGACATTCACTTGCAACCATATTTAAATTGAATACATGTCAAAAATTGTTATTAAACTGAAAGCTACTAATGAAGACTTCTGACTGTTATTTCCTTGCAATTTGGGCAGCAACCAAACACTGTGGACTGCTGGGTCATTAGAGGATTTAGAGAGATGTAATCCTAATGTTGTCCTCCCTATATGCATGCAAGTATTGCTCAATTGCATCTTGCCTGATGACAGCCCTCTGAAAATATTGCAAGTTGCTAAATCAGAAGGGGTCAAAAGGCTGCTAGCAGAACAAAATCGAGAGCTTGAGCCTATATAGATCTTTAGATATAAATTGCACAACATCATTTCCCTTCCCCACTCAGCCCCAGATTCAGTCCAGCCCTTTATTGTCAAAAGTGGATTCGTGTAGTGTGTGTCTTTTTGTCCCAAGCAATCTTATCATTCTTTACCATCTAATCCATTTTCAGACCAACTGGGTTTTCTTTTGTTGTTGCACTAGCCTTTCGGGCAGCAGTGCATCTAGACTGCCACAGGATGTGGTGACAGCCAACAACCTGGATGGCTTTTAAGAGGGGTTTGGATAACTTCATGGAGGAGAGGTCTATCAATGGCTACTAGTCAGGGGGCTATAGGTCACCTCCAGCCTCAAAGGCAGGATGCCTCTGAGTACCAGTTGCAGGAGAGTAACAGCAGGAGAGAGGACATGCCCTCAACTCCTGCCTGTGGCTTCCAGCGGCATCTGGTGGGCCACTGTGCGAAACAGGATGCTGGACTAGATGGGCCTTGGGCCGGATCCAGCAGGGCAGTTCTTATGTTCTTATGACTTCGAAATCTGTATGGGAGAACTTGCAAGAGCCATTTCATTAAATGTGGATTTATATATTTAAATGTGAATATATATATTCATTTATAAGTGTACTTACATGAAAGCCAGTTTCCAAAAGGTCTGTCTTCAGCAGTCAGAATAAAACAAAGCCTCAGCAGAACAGGCAGCCTTTACCTACAACACAGTCTAGATACTGATTGAGAGAACCGAGTGGCTACAGAGAGATAGTGACTCAAAAGGGGCACGAAGTGGGCTATTTTCACCCTTCTTAGTGATACTTGCATATGTTGAAAATATACATTTGAGGAGGTAGCAACTGCAAGAAGGTCGACAGGTGGGAAAAGTCTGTAAGCAGCATTATTTTTATTATGAATGTGAAAAGGATATAGCTTGCAATTAATTTACATTGAAAGTCCATTTGTATGCTTTTACTCCTAAATATTACTCCTGCCTTACAGTCTCAAAAGTACTGTAGTCTGTCAATCAAATTGATCCTTCCTCTTACTCTAGCATCAACTTATTTAAATAATCCCCCATATGTTACTTATTTCTTAGTGAATTTGAACCATATTAAAAATGTGGATCATGTACTATCTCACCTTTAAATAATTACATAATCAGTCAGCTTCAATTGTTGCATTACATTACCACAATGTTTGTTATCTTTAATTAACACTCGGCTTTACTAATGGTATAATTTCCCACAACTTCTTTAGGAAAACTATTCTCTTTGGTCTAATTTTTCCAATGTCTTGTATATAGATGGGTATTGCCATCTATGGAACTGGACCATAAACACATTTGTCATATATATTAAACTTAAGAATTAAGAAAGCACAACAGAGGTCAAGTGTAAATTAAACTTGTAATGTATTACTTTAATTGCTCCCCCCTTCTTTTATACCCCAAACACATTTAATCAGTTTTCAAGTTTTCACAATGCCAGTGGCAATGTTTTCCTGTGCCTTTTATGTTTTACTTGGTGTTATGTATGACTGCCATATTGAAATATGTTTTCCTAAACACTTTCCTACTCCTGTAGACTGAACATGTACCTTTTAGCACATTGATCTCTTATATTTAAGAGGAACAGTTGCTTTTACTCAACTGTCCCAATATAGCATCTCTCCAGTGGCTGTTTCTGCTATCTCTATCTTGTTCCTTTTTAGATTGTGAGCCCTTTTGAGATAGAGAAGCATTCATTTTGCTATGTAAACTGCTTTATGAACTTTGTTAAAAAGCAGAATATAAATATTCTAAACAAAACTGAGGGACACAGTGGTGTAGGGAGGTCAGCAGTGGCCCCAGTTCAGCCTGCCAGCAGTGCCCTCCCCCAGTCACTCACCCTGCGTCCAATGTCAAACACGTCTGACATCAGATGCAGGGGGCATAGTTTCTCTTGCAAACAAGGCTGCACGCCCCATTTGTGAGCAAATTCCAGCCAGCACTGCATTTACAGTGTGACTGGGAGGAGTTCTCCCTGCTTTAAATGGCAGAGACACATGTTCCTTGCCATGCTGCAAGTGAGACATTGGCCTGAATTTGCTCAGAAATGGGGCATGCAGCCTGTTTGTGAGCAAAACCTTGTCCCCGTGCCTGAGGTCAGTTGCAGAGGGTGTGGCAGGGGCACAAGGCGTGGCGGCCTGGGTTCTTTGAACCTGTTTGCACAATGGTGGCTCCACACCTGGAGGAACATAGAAAGACTAAACCTTCTTTTTAAACAAATGGGCTCATATGCCACTTGGTATTTGCCTAGTTAAGTTTCTCGATCTGCATTTTCCCCCAAAATGGAGGCAAAACTTCTAAAATCCTAAGACTGGTTCTGCCAGTCCAAAAGTGTTTTCTTTTCCTGGCTAGTATCTTCTTTTTGATGACCATCATGCAGATTTCAAAACTCACTGTATCTGGTTATGTGCCCTGTGGATACTTCATCTGAATGTCTATTCTATCCAGAGGGGCCACAGCAGGCCTCCGAGAGAGAGCTCTTCATATAAGGCAGAATTCCATACCAATATGAGCCCCTCTTCATAACATCTTGCCTGCATTCAATAAATGCGGGAAGTGGGATTGTGCCTGTTGGCCATGTCCCCAGCAGGAGCATAATCCACTTCAGTGGCAGCACATTCAGCTTGCAAGAGAAAGGGGCCTTACCCTCGTACACCATGGAGGGATAACTTTTATTATATGGGGTTCCTGCTGTCATGGCATGTGTGGATACAGCCCTCCTCTCATGGAATTTGTCCCACTCCTTCTCCCAAAACACACATTTACTTAATGCAGGAAGGGTGTTGTAAGAGTTATTGTTAGAGAGTGTTTTGATCTTTCCATAAAATTGAGATTATACTTTGTAGGGAATAAGTCCATATGAAGCTGGAATTGTGAGTTCCTGTTGGAAGAAAGACAGAGCTAGAATGGGTAGGAAGGATTGCTAGTAAAGGCGGGGGGTGAAGGAGTTATTCTCTGCTTCCTTAGTGTCATAGATTCTGAGCTTTTGAGAAAATGACCACCAACTCTTATTTTAAAATATATTTTTTTATCCTACATTTGCTTCTTTACTAAAATATTGTGAGATACGTCTGAATCCAGCAAGAGAGATTATAGTGCTGAAGTCTTCACATGGTGTGTAGGGCAGGGTCTTAAACAGTCTATTTCAACAGTACAGGGAACCTGTACTTTGCAGAGGTCTTTGTATGGAAGCTTAGCATATGCCATGGTCAGCATACCCTTGGATGACAGCATAATCCTATAATTTGCTCTTGAATTCCCATGTGAATTTTCCTAAATTATTTGTTCAGTCTACATGTGTTTGAAAGCTTATTGAGTATTCAGAAAAATGAAGCATCTTAATTTCCTCTTGCTGTCTTTTTCCAGTGATAAAAGCCTATCCAGTGAATGGACTGAGTAGGAGAACCATGTTAGTCCAAAAAAAACCACAACCCCAAACAAAAGTCCTGCTTGTTTTGCATAGCCAAATCAGTGAGATAACACAATGTTTGCTCTTATTGTTTTCAGGCATGAGTAATTCCGATGTAATGATAGCTCTTCAACGTGGTTACCGCATGCCGCGCATGGAGGCCTGCCCTACGGAGCTCTATGATATCATGAAAACATGCTGGAAAGATAAAGCAGAAGAGAGACCAACGTTTGAATATTTACAGAGTGTCCTTGATGACTTCTACACAGCTACAGAAGGACAATACCAGCAGCAGCCATAGGAAAAAAGGCACTCCCTCCCTTGCTACCAATTGGCACAGACCTCTTATTAGGACAATGTGGCTGAGCCAATTGCTTTGATGTATTGGGATAGACCTATTGCTTGTGGTCCCTGAAGCCGAAGGCTGCTGCTCAGTTGGATGGATATGGACAATACAAATGCTCACCATCCTGCTTAAATTTAAAGTCCTGTATCGATGCTTTCTTTGTGTGTTGCTTAAACAAACATCCAGCTAAGATGAGCTTTGGCCAGAAGATGGTAAAAAGGCCACACCAGTACAATCATATTTATAAACAAGAGACAGCTGAAAACAAATTAACAACAACAACAAAAAAAGCTCATGAAGTTACTGTAAGTGGCCAAGCTAAGCCCTATATCATAAAAGTGATGTTAGGGCCAAAGTATATGCAATACATGAGATGCATGAATGATCTCTTGCCAGTTTGCTTGTTTCCTGAAAAGCGACCTTGAAGGCTACAATCAGCCAAGAATTATGAAACAGCATAGAGGATTGAGTTTTATTTCTGCTCAAAATTGTGTCCTGCCCTCTTGTTGCTTGACTTCATTTAAAGATACAGCCCCCTCCCCTTTTCTCCCACGGATAGGAAACTTCAGATTCAGAGAGGCTGTTCATACATCTGCTGCATAACCAGCTTGGCCTTGAGCTTTTCAACATGGATATTTCCAGGTGGTACTTGTCAAAATGGTTTGAATGAGGGATGGTAAGGGCTACTGTAGCATTTATGCTAGTATAAGGTTAAACAAAGTAATGTGGAATTGTACTTAGTACAAATATAGTGTGCTAAGTCAGCATCAAAAAAGCACCATGTTTTGGTTTTTTAAAGAACAGCTAGCTGTCGTGCATTACCTTCCTTCAATCCTATATGCTAGAACATTTCACAGTTCAAAAGGCCTTAGCTTCTGTGTAGACATGGAGAATCAGTAGGGACTGATACAGTCAAGAGGAAACCATACATGACTTTGTAGAATTTTTATATAGGAAGTCATTGTCTTGGTAGAGTCCTTTCTAGTGATGTGGCTGAATTCATAGTAGAGAGGCTTGATGGCTCTGCCAGGGGTAAAAATGTAATGTTCATGGTGAAGTATCTCATAGTATATAGGACAGGAATTTGAGGCAACATTTTACAATAAATTATGCCACCCAGTAGCTTCAGTCAGCAGCAAATACATTCATTTCATTGTAGAATTCTCTTTGATATCACTTCCTTTGGAATCATCACTCATTCTTACCAAATTATACATATAACATACAGTAGGTACAGTGATGACAAGTACACTTGGAAATCAGGTTTCAAAGCTTCACTTGGAATTAAGCTGAAAACTGGATGTGACTTTATTCTGTACCTCATGCTTTCTTCCACTAGGGTGTTTTTATCATGCTAAGAATTAACAGTAGCCCTCTTCAGCCATGCTTATGCTCAGAAGCCCCACCACCACCACCCAGTGTTACAGCATTTGCTTGCAGAGACTAGGGCTGTGTTCATGGACAGTTTATTCCCAGATCAGAATGCAGCATTTGGCATCACAGAAACTGACCACACAAGTAAACACCATAATCATGGACAGCAGAGGATCGGCGCAGTGGCTTCTGAGCATGTCAGCCCAGGACTAGGATTTCAGAGCACATTCTCAACACTCGGCATTCTTATGTCTGAGGAGGGCAGTGTTATTGAGGAATCTTCTCAACTATAACTGTGTAACTATAGGAGCATCTTGATTCGAACTCTGTTCAGCTGCACAAACCAATATTTTTATAGTACACCTACTGTTTACTATTTTTGAATGAAGGAATCCAGTTGACAAACTGGCAACCAGATTGTTAACATGTACATATTTCCATTGTATTGTGATTTTAATAAATAAACATTCTTAAACTTTGCACCTCAGATTGAAATTTAGCCTACAGTATTAACCCTAAGATTTTTAAGGGATGCAAACCTCAAATAGCTTTGTGTCTTGCTTTTGCCTGCACTAGGGGTGTGCATGAACCGTTCAACATAGAACTGGTGCACAACAAACCAAGCAGGTTCGATTAACTGAACTGGCTTCCAGGAGTGGCAGGCTGGTCTGCAATCAAACCAAACAGAGCCTGATGCGTTGCAGACCAGTTTGACTCAGTCTGGTGGGCTATGCATGTAAAGGGAAAGCCGATAAGAATTCCCCTTTACACACAAAAGGGAATCCTGCTTTGAAAAGGCTTCTGAAGGCATCTGGGCTGGCAGAGTGCTATGAGGGCATCTTTAAAGTAGGTTCTTACTGTATCTGGCAGCAGTGGCCACTTCTTGAAACACCGGTGCTCCCCAAAAGCCCAGTGGTGCAGTTCTGGCCTCCAAAGATGTGGACTGGAGGCCATATGTGTGGTATCTGTGCCTCCATGGAGAACTGCCAGGGTTTCAAGGAACTGCCCCAACAAGATTTGGTAAGCTACTTTTACTTAAACTACTCTTAAAAGGTGCCCTGTAGAAGCCTTTTCAAGGCAGGATTCCCCTTTGCTTGTAAAGGAGAATCCTCAACTGATTCCCCTCTACAAGCATGGCCCTTTGGCCCATCAAATCACTTGAGTTGGTTTGACCAAACCAATTTGTGGCCCAGCAGTTCAGTCCGAATTCAGACAACCACAAGGATCGGTCTACGTATACCCTTAGCCTACACTCAGTGGCTGAAATACTGTGCAGTATTACACATGCATTATGATTTCACTGTTGCACAACTCTATATGTGTAATTTGTGTTCTTGCACAATGGCACAAACTTTATGGTGCACAGTATGCTAGCCATCAATCTACAACTTCCTGTTAATTGTATTTATCATTTCTAATCTACAGGACTACAATTTTTGTTTCCCCCCAAAAATAATCAGTTTTATTTAATTTATATTGAAGGGTAGGTTAAGAATTTTGAAGGTGAGTCAAAGATAATCCCATCAACAAGAAAAGCAGAACATACATAAGAATGTTGGGACTAACATAGAAACTCAACAGCATTTTGGAAATTCTGGGGAAGCTCCTTAATATGGCACTGAGATTAGGGTTCACCTGTGGAAAAGATTGTATAGGTGAGATTTTAGAGCCAAAGAAGTCATCCTCTCTGAACAAATGAAGTAGTCTAACCCTAGTTGCTACCTGCTTCATCTACAAAGGGCTGGAGTATCTGGCAGCAAGACCCCCTTGAAGACTTCTCTGCCTGATGAAGGGATAAGTGATCCTTCAAACACCGAAATGTCAAGCTATATACAGGTGAAACTCAAAAAATTAGAATATCGTGCAAAAGTTCATTAATTTCAGTAATGCAAATTAAAAGGTGAAACTGATATATGAGATAGACGCATTACATGCAAAGCGAGATAAGTCAAGCCTTAATTTGTTATAATTGTGATGATCATGGCGTACAGCTCATGAGAACCCCAAATCCACAATCCCAGAAAATTAGAATATTACATGAAACCAATAAAACAAGGATTGTCAATAGAACAATATCGGACCTCTGAAAAGTATAAGCATGCATATGTATTCAGTACTTGGTTTGGGCCCCTTTTGCAGCAATTACTGCCTCAATGCGGCGTGGCATGGATGCTATCAGCCTGTGGCACTGCTGAGGTGTTATGGAAGACCAGGATGCTTCAATAGCGGCCTTCAGCTCTTCTGCATTGTTTGGTCTCATGTCTCTCATCCTTCTCTTGGCAATGCCCCATAGATTCTCTATGGGGTTCAGGTCAGGCGAGTTTGCTGGCCAATCAAGCACAGTAATCCCATGGTCACTGAACCAGGTTTTGGTACTTTTGGCAGTGTGGGCAGGTGCCAAATCCTGCTGGAAAATGAAGTCAGCATCCCCATACAGCTCGTCTGTGGAAGGAAGCATGAAGTGCTCCAAAATCTCCTGATAGACGGCTGCGTTGACCCTGGACTTAATGAAGCACAGTGGACCAACACCAGCAGATGACATGGCTCCCCAAATCAACACAGACTGTGGAAACTTCACACTGGACTTCAAGCATCTTGCATTGGTGCCTCTCCATTCTTCCTCCAGACTCTGGGTCCTTGGTTTCCAAATGAGATGCAAAAGTTGCTCTCATCAGAAAAGAGGACTTTGGACCACTGAGCAACAGACCAGTTCTTTTTTTCTTGAGCCCAGGTAAGACGCTTCTGACATTGTTTGTTCAGGAGCGGCTTGACAAGAGGAATACGACATTTGAAGCCCATGTCCAGGATCCGTCTGTGTGTGGTGGCTCTTGATGCACTAACTCCAGCCTCAGTCCACTCCTTGTGAAAGTCCCCAACAGTTTTGAATGGCCTTTTCCTGACAATCCTCTCCAGGCTGCGGTCATCCCTGCTGCTTGTGCACCTTTTTCTTCCACACTTTCCCCTTCCACATAACTTTCTATTAATGTGCTTTGATACAGCACTTTGGGAACATCTAACTTCTTTTGCAATTACCTTTTGAGGCTTTCCCTCCTTATGGAGGGTGTCAATGATGGTTTTCTGCACAACTGTCAAGTCAGCAGTCTTTCCCATGATTGTGATTCCTAATGAACCAGACTGAGAGACCATTTAAAGGCTCAGGAACCCTTTGCAGGTGTTATGGATTGATTAGCTGATTGGAGTGGGACACCTGGAGCCTAGACTGTTGAACCTTTTCACAATATTCTAATTTTCTGGGATTGTGGATTTGGGGTTCTCATGAGCTGTACGCCATGATCATCACAATTATAACAAATTAAGGCTTGACTTATCTCGCTTTGCATGTAATGCGTCTGTCTCATATATCAGTTTCACCTTTTAATTTGCATTACTGAAATTAATGAACTTTTGCACGATATTCTAATTTTTCGAGTTTCACCTGTAAGGTTTTTTTTACAAGGTAAGCAGCAACACTTTGAATTATACTTGGAAACAGAGAAGCAGTCAGGATTGCTGTGTATACACTGGCAAGAGATATTCCAGATGATCAACAGCCTAATTTATTAAGCACATTTATATACCACCATATATTTTAAAAAGCCCCTGGGCAGTTCACAATCTAAAATCCATTACAAAATTAACACGATTAACACAATTTAAAAATACAAATAAAAACTCTAAGAACCGAAGCTTTAAAACTAGAAACTAAAAACCTGACTGAACACGTATGTGCTCCGGTCCTTCTTAAAAATATTCAGAGAATGGCAAACTCTAGTTTCATTAGAAAGCATGTTCCAGAAGTCCCAGGGCAACACTAGAAAAGGCCTGGTTTTGAGTTTCCACCAACCAAGTTGGTGGTAACTGCAACCAGACCTCCCCAGATGATCTTAATAGATGGTGGGGTTGAAGAAGGTGTCGTTCTCTTAAATACGCCTGATGATCTGTGCCTGTATTTTGACCCAATTGCAGTTTCTACACAGTTCTGAAAGGCAGACACACATATAAATGAATTCAGTAATCTAAAAACCTTCAGTTTATTTATTTATTGATATTGTTAAATTTATACCCCGACACATTAAAACATTGAACTAAAAAAAATAAAATATTTATTTATTGTTAAATTTAACAATATTTTAACAGTTTAAAATGAGTTAAGATGGTTTACATTTTCACTCGTGCACTAAAAAGAATTAAAATTGTAAGTTAAGGTGCCCATCTTAATTTCTGCACCATATAAGCTGTAAAGACTTTGTTCAGTCTGGTATATGATGATGGCTTTAGGAATGAGGCTCCATGCACCCACACTTTGCCTTGGTCTTTCAGTTGGACAGGGAAGAGATGCATTTAGGCAGATATTTAACCGGTGCAGTTTCCCTAATCACTTCCTAGAGATGCCCCTGATGAATTTCTGCCTGATGAATCTCTGATCAAGGCAAAGTGTGGGTGCATGGAGACCTGAAACCCATTTCAAACCGTAGATTCATATTTTGGTTTATTTCAATAGAATGAACCAAGATCGGCCAATAGGAATGCTGGATTGTTTCTAACTGGAAATGGAATTCATTCAACTCATGCACACGCACGGAGGGTGTATGCACTACAGAGATTGCACAGAATCTAGATTTCACCATAGTTCCATGTGATGTCTGAACTGGCCCAGTAGGCAAAATGTGTCTCTGATGTATAACCTCCAAGACTGTAATTGCAGTCTTACAGTCTACACCCTTAAAATTAAGGGTGTTCTAAACTCCTGCTCAGAAACAAGGTTTTAAAACCTGCATCAAAACCAGGTTTAGAGTGTCCTTAAGTTTAGATGGCATATTTAAATATAAAAGCAAACATTCAGAGCGGTGGTGGGGAATCTGAGAGCAAGGTGGGAGATGGTGCATGAGCCTGCATCTTGCTTCTGATTAACCACGGTTAGCATTTAGGGAGTCACACTAGTCTAACACACTAGTCCAACGCTACAATCCATTTTGTGATGCGGTGCAGAACTTAGCTAACTACCTCTTTCTGCTTTGTGTGTATAGACTACTGCCTCATTCTCTGTGATCAGTTTTACCTTTTGCAAACATATTCAACTCAATATTGTACCCATATACTATGCTAGATGAAAAATCAAACTCCACAGCAAAAGCTGTATCCCATAGCAACTTTCTCTACAAATTCACTACTAGCTATATAAATAAATGATCTGCCAAAAATTAGATTGTGACTGTAATCTTAAGCTAAATGCTAAGTGATAAATTCTGAATTTCATACACTACAAAGCCAGAAATGTAATTTTTTTTGTAATTGGCGTAAGACTGTTTTGGTTATTACATTTTAGAGTTAAAGAAAAATGCTGTTTTACGAACACTCTGTGAACTACAACTTACCTTATCTATGTCAGCATTACAAGGGAGAAAATATACAACACTCTTTGTAATCTTCTGCGATAGCTTGAAAATTTCAAATGTAGAGAGAGATGTGTTAAGTTAAAAAAGGCTAATATTGTATGAACTGGGTCAGTTCCATAATACAAGGGACACACATTCTTCCACAGAGGTAAATGAAATACTACTGCTGCTAATGTGGTCACAGCAAGACCTGGTCTACACAACCAGCAGAACAATGTGGGAAAATGGACTAAACCACTTCAGGCTGAAGATCAGAGATACCAGCTAAAAAAACAACTCACCCTCACTCAAAAAAAAAAAAAAAAAGCCTCCCTGCAAACTAAACAAAAAAATATCTAGCACACCAGGAAGAAATGTGAAGGCTGAACTAGAGCATTACTGTGCTAGTCAGGAATGAATTTATTATAACTAGCTTAACCCGTGCAGAGAATCTGCGCGCTAGTACTTGATTGCTCCCCTCACCCCCTGCCACAGCCTCCCACACCTCAGAGATCTCCACCCTCACTGTGCTGCACTCCTGCTTCTCCTCCTCCATCCGGTTGCTTCCATTCCCCCCACCCCTCTTGGTCACTTCTCCATCCCTTTAGTCCATCCTCCATCACCCCTCTTGCTCGCGGCTGCATCTGCATCATCAATTTGATTTCTATACCGCCCTTCCAAAAATGGCTCAGGGCGATTTACACAGAGAAATAACTAACAAATAAGGTGGATCCCTGTCCCCAAAGGGCTCACAGTCTAAAAAGAAACATAAGATAGACACCAGCAACAGTCACTGGAGGACCTGTGCTGGGGGTGGATAGGGCCAGTTACTATCCTACTGCTAAATAAAGAGAATTACCAACAGGCACCCACAGGCACATTGCTGGTGTCTACTGGCCACGCTGCAGCCCCCTATCCCCAGAGACTTCCCCACCCTCACCCGAGCCCTGCTCCTCCACACAAGAGCAGGAACAGCACCAGTTGACCAGGCCCTTCCTTGCTGCTGCCACCACCATAGCCGCTCAGTCCCCTCAGACCACTCACAGGCCCAGGCCCACCCCTTGCCTGCCTGCCTCCCTCCGCCAATGGCCTCAGTAGCCCCAAACAGCAGCAGTGGTTGACTGGGCTCTTCTTTGTTGCCATTAGGCACCGCCATGGTCGCTCATTCCCCTCAGGCCACTGATAGGCTCGGGCTCGTCCCTCATCCTTCCTTTTCTCTCTTTCTCTCTCCTCCACTTGCTTTTCCCGTCTTTCTTGCCTTACCTTCTTTCTCGCTCTCACTTCCTGAGTTAATAGACCTTGTTCATCTTGTTTCGTCATCTACTTCACACAAAGGCAGCCTCCTTTTCTTGAAGGGGCTCTTTCCTCCCTCACAACCCTTCTCTTTGCAGACCCCTGCCTGCTATCTATCTATCTATCTATCTATCTATCTATCTATCTATCTATCTATATGAATGATTCCTCTCCTCTACAATCAAGAACATCTTCCGACCAGTAACAGTTACATTCCAACTGACCTTAGCCATCACAGGCTCCTCCTCCCTATCTGCATATGGAATCTCCACTGCCCAGTCACCGCAGCACTTCTGCTCACAAACTCTCACGAGAGCTACCACACACAGGATTAGCTATGGGTATGCCTTAGAGAATGATAGATAGATAAATAGATACCCCAATCCCCAGCCCATGTGTCGTATCCTTCTGGATAGACTAGTTGGTATCACAAAGCCATTGTTAAGTTCAGGAGAATTAGCAGGGTCACCCTTCCCCTGTTGTCATCTTCCCATCCTTGGGCCGGGTTGAAAAGCAGCCAGATAATCCATTTTATCAGAGAGTGGGTAGAGTTGCAAAAGCAGGAATGTGTTGGACCAACTAATAGCAGCTACAATCCAAAATAGGTTTCTTCATACCCAAATGGGTTTAAATGTTAAACTCCGCACAGGATAAGACCTGAATACACTTAGCTAGCATATCTTGCTGAAATCCTGTTCAGCCAATCAGGAACACACTCACACTCTCTCTCTCTCTCTCTCTATATATATATATACTAGTATGTGTAAGCCCGTTGTAATAACGGGCTCTAGTGGGGGGGGGGTTCCCGCTGCCGCCTCACCCGCCTCGGGCGCACTCCTTGGGCCGACACCTCCGCCACCGCCTCGGGCGCTCTCTCCGCCCGTCGTTTCTTGTGGCGGCGGCCGCCGCCATCGGAGCCAGTCGCCCCGCCACGGCCTCCTTGGCCCGCACTCCTTTGGCCGAGGCGGCGGCTCTGCCGCCGCCTCGGCCGCACTCTCCACCCGCCGCTTCTGCTCCTTCTGGTCTCCCGTGGCGGCGGCCGCCGCCATCGGGGCCAGTCGCCCACCGGCGGCCGGGTCCAACATGGCCGCCCATCTCCGCGCATGCCCAGAACGGGCGAAAAAGACACGGGCGGCACGGACGCACGCCCAAGGCTTTTATGGGTAAGGATATATATATATAATCTCCAATTCCGTGCTAGAGATCATTAGGAAATGGAGTGAAAATAAAAAAGCTAGTGTTATAATGCCCTTATACAAATCTATGGTGCAACCACATTTTGAGTACTGTATTTAGTTCTGGCCACCATATCCTAAGGAGGTCATTGTAGAACTGGAAAAGGTGCAGAAGATGGCAACCAAGATGATCAGGGGCCTGGAGCACTTTCCTTATGAAGCAAAGCTACAACACCTGGGGCTTTTTAGTTTGGAAAAGATGCAACTATGGGGAGACATAATAGAGGTGTATAAGATTATGAATGGAGTAGAGAGAGTGGAAAGAGATTTTTAAAAATTCCCTCTATCCCAACACTAGTACCAGGCATCGTCCCATGAAACTGAAGGTCTGGAAATTTAGGACGAACAAAATGAAGGACTTCTTCACACAACACATAATTTTAATCTATAGAATTCTATTCCACAGGATGTGGTGATGGTCACTAGTTTGGATGGCTTTAAAAGGAGGCTTAGACAAATTTACAGAGGACAGGTCTATCAATGGCTACTAGTCTGGTGGCTATAGGCCATCTCCAGCCTCAGAGGCATAATGCCACTAAATACCAGTTACAGGGGAGCAATGGCAGGAGAGGAGGTAAGCCCTCACCCCCTGCTGTGGAATTCTAGGAGGCATCTGATGGGCCACTGTGTAAAACAGGATGCTGGACTAGATGGGCCTTGAGCCTGATCGAGCAGGGTTGTTTTGATAATATTTTGATAATATCCCAAACCCAGAATCCCTGAATCTACTATTGGTGTTTTGAATGAAGCAAAGATATTAGCATCCCAAGATTACATTTCAAAATGTTGGTTTTAAATCCTGCTTTCTTTCCAAATCTAGCTCCACATCCACTCTTAGAGGAGTTAAGGCAAACTGAAGCCAACTACCATGGCTCTACTGCAAAACACTACAAAGGAGTACTGGTTTAAGCCACCACAGAGAAATTTTACTGAGCTCTAATTATAGTATAATTGTTTCCATGTTTTTTGCTTTTCCATTGGTGTAGCTGTACTAACCATGATGCTTCAAAAGGAAGCAAAGAGTGAAAAGCTAAATAATATAGGCAACTTGTGGGGGTGGTGAAAATAGTGGGGGTAGTAAATCCCCCCCCCTTTCTCCTTGTGCACACATGATAGTTATTTTGCAGAAAGCAAGGTACTTACTAGGGTGATTATTGGGATGGAGATCAAAACTTGCTCCTAGGCCTGGAATTACTGGAAACTATGTTTATTATCAAGTGTATAAAATAGTGAGCTTACATATTTATATCCAATTCCTTCACACAAGGAAAACAACTTAGCCAAAACACTTAGCAGCTTCTCATTTTTGCAACTTGTGAAGCAAGTTATGAAGGCCTGAACATTAGCTTCATGTCTTTAAACAGTGAAAAGAGTTCTGGAGTTTGGCCTAGTAGTTCAAGAAAGAAAGACAATTAAGTGACAGTGCATGAAACTGTTCTGGTATTCTTGATACAGATATTATCTGGAACTAAAAGCCAGAGCATTTGCTGCTGACTAACCCACGAGTTAAAATAAACAAGGCTGCACTACATTGTTGAAGAAACAACATCAAGTTCTTTCCCTTCAAGCGAGATGTTCATCTGTCTTCTCAGTGATTTTTCTACTATGATAAGTCACCAATATCATGTATTGACTAACTCAATAGCTGCAATTAACACAACTAAAAAGCTTCAACTTATTCTTTTACTTTACGTGGTCCTGGCGTTAGTTTCGGTGAAGCTGTAAGAGACTCATCAAGTTTTGCTGAGTCTTTGTCTCTGGAAGCTTTTGGAACTTCTGCTATAGTATATTTCAGATTTGCAAAGAAGCCTTTCTTAGATTTTTGGAGCTTAAAATCCTTTGTGCTTAGGACCTTTTTCCTTTCATCTAGTTGTGCTTGGAGAAGAGAGATGGTGGCTTCAAGCTCATGAACACGTTTCACCCAGTTTTGAAGGTCTCCAACTTCTTGTTCCTATGAAAGCAGAGATACATAAAAATAGCAATAGCAATAGCACTTACATTTATATACCGCTCTATAGCCGGAGCTCTCTAAGCAGTTTACAATGATTTTAGCATATTGCCCCCAACATTCTGGGTACTCATTTTACCGACCTCGGAAGGATGGAAGGCTGTCAACCTTGAGCCCCTGGTCAGGATCAAAATTATAACCTTCTGGTTACAGGGCGGCAGTTTTACCACTGCGCCACCAGGGTAAGAGTAGGATGGTTAGGGGTATTTTCTGTTCTTACTTCCATGACATCTTCTGAAGCTCATCATCTCAGCTGAATAGTCAGAATGTTTCCTAACATACATGAAACACAGAGACCCTAATGAAAATAGAATATTGGTACTTACCATGAAGGTTTCTTCTTGCTGGTGTAATGGAGGTCACCCATTGTGGCTTATCCCCACCCACAAGACAGGACGATGTAAATGAAGAGATCTTTAAGAGGCCCCTTGTGGGCAGATCCCTTCAATTCAGTTGAACAGCTTCAGCAAAGATAGCAACACAAAAATAGAACCGACGATGAGAAAGCTAGAGGGAACATGAAAAACCACAGTGGTGTACAGGCCATAAGCCTGAGGCCAGGAGGCTGGGGAAAAACAAGTTTAATAACCTGGCTAACAATAAATGGGGAAAACATACACTGCAAGAGATCCTCTACGATCCATGGGTGGGCATGGGAGACCTCCATTACACCAGCAAGAAGAAACCTTCACAGTGAGTACCAATGTTCCATTCTTTGCTGGTGTAGGAGGTCACCCATTGTGGGAAATACCACAGCTTACAACTCTGGGTGGGAAACATAAGGAAACTATTGAGGTGGGAGAACATGCTGGAGCACTCTTCAGCCAGAGGCAGCCCTAGCTGAAATGGAAGTGTCCAACTTATAATGTATAGAAAACATTGAGGGAGACTTCCGCGTAACTGTTCTACAGATCTCCTCTAGCAGTGCATTAGTAGAATGGGCAGCAGAATGGGACAGACTAACTAAAAGACCAAAGCTTCTGCGCGCGCGCGCAGAAGGCTCCCTGCACTTCGCAGAAGGCAGGGAAGGGGGCGGACGGACGGACGGACATCTCCCCGCCGCCCGCCCGAGCGCTATAGCACTCGGTCCAGGGCGAGATTTAAAGAGCTAAAATGGCTTGAGGGGGCTTCGGGGGCGGCAGGGAAGTATCCTGCCGCCCGATTTTGAAGACAAGAAGGAGCCCCGGAGCGGTGAGCGGGCGGCGAGCAATTCTGCGGCGCATTTTTTAAACTAATTATGGCGCCAAAGCAGCAAAGCGCAGGAGGGGTGAGTAAAGCCCCCCCCCGCCCTTAATGGAACCCCCCACCCTAACCCTCCCGAACCAAAACCACCCCTTGTCCAGACCGGTTCGGAGGCCAGTAGAATGGCCTCCGAACCGATCCGTGCACACTACTAGAGGAAAAGGAATTCCTGGGCATTAGATGTGAGGTCTGCCTCCCCAAATTGGAGGGTCTGTTCCAGGAGGAATGTTGAGCCAGTGGGGAATCTCTGTCGCAGAAAGAGGGACAGAAGGCACTAAATGGTTGAGAGAATTTCCGAGAAAGCCTTTTATACGCTCTCTCATGAGAAGAGGGGAAGGGCTTTAAGTTTATTTGTAACCTCCACCAAGATGTCTGTCTGTCTGTCTATCCCTCTCCTCTACAATCAAGAACATCTTTTGACCAGTAACAGCTGCATTCCAACTGACCTTAACCACCACAAGCTCCTCCTCCCTATCTGCATATAGAATCCCCACTGCCCAATCACCATGGTGCTTCTGCTCTCACAGGCTCCTCCCCCCATCTGCATATGGAATCCCCATTGCCCAATCAGGTGCTTCTTGTGAACTCTCACGAGAGCTGCCACACACAGGATTAGCCACGAGTATGCCGTAGAGAATTAAATAGATAGATCATATTATGGTCTGTAGACTAATAAGGCATATTGGTGATGATTTAACAACTCATCAATCCAGAATTTAGAGGCGTGATGAGAGACGCGATGGTATCTGCACTCATAGAAAAGGCTGAGGATTCATGGGCACAACGTAAAGAGGATTCTACCTTTCTTTCTGTGGAACTCCTGTCTTTTGGAACTATCATTCCAATGAAGAGAGCCACAACTGGAGCACTGGTGAAGGGCATCTTTAAGATGTCCAAAATCTCCTTTGAAAAACTGTAACAATTATTTATCTGACTGGGCCGTTTATTTGATGAGGGGTTCTATCACTCTTGTTTAATTGTTTCTACAAAACCCTCTGGCACATGAAAATTGGTCTGAGGAGCCTTAGATTTAGAAGGACTAGGGAGTCCCTAGATTGGGCATCCTGGGTAGCTACAGAGGTATCCTTCAGATCCAAGACCTTAATGGCCTGAGATAGCATGGGCTGAAAATCCTCCTGAAGAAAAAGACACTGCTTATTTGGGATAGATGAGGAAGCCTCATCAGATATCTCCCCTTCCTCAGAATCTGATGAACCATGCTGTATATCTGGGGACAAGGGATCTTGATCTGGAGATCCCAGGGGAATGTGGGGATCTGGGGATTCCCCCGCCAATTGCTCTGACAAATGCTTATGAGGAGAAACCCTCTGCTTAATTTTCCTAGGAGTCTTATGCTTCTCCCACCCCCCAAGACAGAGATTTCTCCGAAGAAGAAGATGAATATGAAGATGGTGACACAGGATGACTCGTCCTGGATCTTTTCCTTTCATGGTGAGATTTTCTTGACTTTTGAGTCTCTGATAGACTGTTGGATAATTTTTGTATCAAAGTCTGCCAATTGATTTGGTTATTCTGACCAGTAGGCTGATTAGGAAGGACTGGGCATGGTGTTGGATTTGAAAATAAATCCTTTCCGCCCCTGGGATGGGCTGAAAATGGTGTGTGTGTGTGTGTGTGTGTGTGTGTGTGTGTGTGTGTGTGTGTGTGTGTGTTGGGGGTGGGAGAGATTTGGAGTATTGGATAAGGGGCCCAATCCACCCTGAGGCAGGACTGGTCTCACCAGCTGCAGGCCTGCCACAGATTCCTGGTCATCCTCCTCGCTCTCCTCCCACATGCTCCGATAGTCCTTGTCTGGGGAAGCAGGATTGTGCGTGTCTTCCTCCTCCAAGGAGTGCTACTGCAAATTGCTGGGAGAGAGAAGTACTGGTGAAGAGCCTGATCAATCTGACACCTGTAATGGTTAAGGCGAGCCAGCTGGGAGCAATGAGTGAGTTCCACTGCTAATGGCGGGCATGGTGCTTATTTAAAAGCAGCTGGGCACTCAGACTGAGCCAAGAAGTGCAATGCGGCAGCCTGTTCCTGTTTGTGTGCCACCGGACTGTGGTGGCTTTAAGAACGACTGAAACTGGGGCTAGGACGCTCTCCCAGGTTGGAGGCTTGAGGAGAAGCCCAGCTGAGATGAGATGAGTCTTCCTTGCTGCCCCTAGTGATGGCGGCTGAGGAAGAGGCCTGTGAGGCCTTTTCAGGCCTCTGCTTGCTTTTGGGCGAGAAACAGTTCTCAATCCCATGCTTGCACATTTACCTTCCTTTGAACAGACACCATGAAAAGAATGGTAAAAGAGATGGGAAGAAAAAGAATTAATCTTTTTTTTAATACTAGGAGAACAAGAATCTGAAGAAAAGGTAAGATGCAGGAGTTAAAGAATTCACAAAAACAATAGGCATGAACAGTAATAAAAGATAAGGCAAGAAGTGGCTATCTGGAGTGAAAGCAGGACAAGAACTGAAGGGATCCACCCACAAGGGGCCTCTTAAAGATCTCTTGATTTACATGGTCCTGCCTTCTGGAGCAAGTGGGTGGGGATAACCCACAATGGGTGACCTCCTACACCAGCAGAGAATCACAGATTCTACAGACAAGATGATCTCCCTGTTGCTTGAATATGAAGGAAAAGAAATATAATCGTATGTAAATACTATACTTACAATTTATGCTAGAATAGCTTCAAATATAGTGCAATTTATATGATAACATCCCATATTTTTCATAGGCACCTTCCAAAATAAAAAGCAGAATCAGGATTTTTTTTTAAACCCACTAAACGTACATATTAAGACACACAAATAGATTTGAATAGAATCAAGAGCACAGAGATCTGATTTTTTTGGGGGGAAATTCTATTCTGCCAAGCTAGTCAGGTTAATATGTAGTCCATTTCAAGCATAACACTATTTCATGCATAATAGTATTACTAAGAAGCTCAGTCCAGTCACATACAGAACCACAAAACAGCCATACAGATAATGTTAAATACAATCATAACCAACCTTAAACATGACCATCTGCTTCAGTCTATTATTCTCTTCAGCTGTTTTTCTACAAATCTCCTTGGCATCTTGCAACATTTCATTTAATTTCTGTATTTTCAACTTCAGTGATTTTATTAACTGCAAGACGAATTCATTACTACAATCAAATGCTTCTGCACATTAAGGGAGAATGGAGCTTTATCATCATCATCATCGACTGCAATCTTCAACTGACTACACTTCTGTTATCTCTTAGGAAGTATTTGGGAAGCAGAGGTACACCTAGGTAATTTTGGAGCCTGGACCTAAAAGCCCACTCTGGCAAGTTAAGCATCAGCCTTCTATACACACACACACACACAGTATTTTTAGCATGTGGCTTCTTGAACTTGCAAGATAAAACAGGTATATTTATGCAAATATGCATTTGCATAAACATTCCAACATGCAACTTAACATATTCCAATCCCATATATTTCTTTCCCCACTTCCCCCCACCCCCACTAACAGATCGTTTGAAAACTTGAGATTGCTACTAATATATATATGACCCGTTGTTGCATTAAATTTCAGATTTTAAATATTTTACCCTCCCTGATCCAATCTGTACAAAGCCATATTACAAACAAACAGTACAGGGCACAGTGAGACATTGGTAGTAAGAGATACTCTTGTCCAGGGCTGAACAATTCTGACCCTCCAGCAGCTGTTGGACTAAACTCCCATCATCTCCTGCCATAATGGCCCATAGTCAGGGATAATGGTTGTTGTAGTCCTACACATAGGGACATGTAGTTGGACTGTGTTGGATAGTTCACATCCAACACAGAGGCTACTGCATATATACTGCTTTTAATTAATCTTGTGTTGATCCTTTATACAACCCAGCTCCAGCTTTCACCTGGCTACCATACACTTGACATACCAGAATCCTTAAAGATCTAATCTTACAATTTAAGTGACATTTATGCTTCATTTTTAACTCCAAGCATTATTTGATAATAGTGAAGAAGCTACCTCATCTTTTTCTTCACATTGTCTCTGCAAAAGGTATGAAGCTCTCTGCATCATCTTGGATTTGTCATCTGTGTGCAACAAACAAGTTTAAGAATATTCATACTGTATTCTAGGTAATAGTTAAGTTCAGGAATGTAGAATAGTTTCTTACCTGGATTAATTCCACCTTCTGTAGTATCTGATGTGGGACTTTCTGAAAATAAGGATTCTTGTTCTCCAAGTTTTAGTTTCAGCTGTAATATTTTCATATCTCTGTCCTGAGAAATAATAGTTTCTTTTATACAATGGTATATTATTTGACTGTACTGAAAGCCATTTTGGTTCTGATGATGATTTGATTTTTACATTTATATCCCACTTTTCCTTCGAGGAGCTCAGAGTGGTATACATGGTTATGTTTATCCTCACAACAACCCTGTGAGGTAGGTTGAAACCACTAATAGAGTAGTTAGCTATTCCTCCCCTCCTGCCCAAGAAAAATCTATATTAGCAAAGAAAAATACACAGCAGGTCAACTATGTAGCCATCCGTTCAATTGTCTTTAACGCCTATTATTTTCTTGACGATGACGACAAATCCATCCAAAGCCTTTGTATGGATGGGGTGGTATAGAAACATAATAAATAAATATTTATATACAAAGATTCCCAAAGCAGTTTACATAGATAAATAAAAATAAACTAGCTGGCCCAGGCAAAGAGCGTCTGCACCTCTAGTTCTCCCTCGTTCCCTGCCCCCTCCCTCTTTCTCTCTCACCGGCCTGGCCGCCGCTTTCTTTCCTGGAATGGGCACATGTCTGTTCGCCTTATCTTTCCCACTGTCGCTTTCCTCTCCCCCTCCCCTCACTCGTGAAATCTGCCATGCATGGGATTAGTGACAGGTATGCATAAGAGAATTAGATAGACAGACAAATAGACAGAGATCCCATTTCTTCACCAAAATGAAGTGCTGTGGAAAGAAACGTTTTATGCCACATGCTCCTTCTGGACTAGCTGTCTATATAGAAATACATATTTATCTCAAGCTTTCTTGATCAACTCCTGTTCATGCATCTGACAATGTACTCAAGTGATATATTATCATAATCATCTGGCATAACTACTTCAACAAATACATGACCACATTCAAAACAGGTAACTACTCTCCACCCCAATTTCATCTTTTAATAGAATGCTTGTATATGCTTCTGAGGAATGCCAATATTTGCAATGGACTAGGGTAACAGCTGTAAGGCAAGATGTACCTCAACTTTTGCTTGTTCAGCAATGAACTCTTCTATTGAAACATAATGCTCTTCAATTTGTTCCATCGCACACATATACGCATGCTTCTTTATAGCTTCCTTGTACATCTCAAATTTACTCTCCAGTTTTTCTTCATAATGTTCTTTTATGTCTTCTAAGCGCTTACTGGATAGGATTAACAGTGAGAGTCACCCAGTCAGGTTATAGCACACTTAAGTGTGTAGTCACTAGCCACAGTTGTTTTGCACCCATACTTAAATTAAGCTGCAATCCTATACACATTTGCCGCAGAGTAAGCTGCAGCTCGCAAGCAAACAAGAATAGGATTGCAGTGTGCACCACACAGAAAGAATGTGAAATGACACAGAAGGAATTTCGTTGGAGGAATTTGCATGAAATGTGCATGTATTGTAGACTGTTGTATCAGAAGCTCTAAGAAGAAATTGGGCCTGAAAGCACTGAAATAATAAACCCACATAATCTTATTAAAGTTTCATATTAAAAAAAATAATAATTCAGGACTTCTTGTACTTTCAAATTAATTACCTGGAAGAAAAACTGAAAAGGGGTAATATAGTCAAACACAAAAAGCCACAATCTTCAGAAACACAAATCTTCTAAAGTCACAGGATATGAGTGCTGAATTAAATGTTTACATGTATAATCCTAAGAACACTTACTCGAAGAGTTCTTGAATATATTGGGGCAAAAACACCCTTACTGGGCTGCCCTTCACCACTGCCAATATCTACTTGCTTGGCATAAAGCTGGCGAGTAGACAGATGGCAACAGCTGGTCCTCCTCCCTACCCTCCACCACTGTTTTTCACTTCCTCACCACCTCAGATCAAGAGTGAAAAGTGTTAGCAACAGTAAGCAGCAGCACTAGGTCCCAGCAATTGTCAACAGCAGGTCCCATGATGGGGAGCATGACCTCAGCAGAACCATGATGGCCCAACCATGACAGCCCTTACTTCCAAGTAAATCTGAATAGGATCTGCTCAGATCTTCATTTGGGCTACAGCAACTAAATCTGGAATTTAAATTACAGGATTAAGTTATCATATCTTGGACATCCTGTTACTATAGCAAAAACGGATGGCTGATTATGGAGGATCCTAGAATTAAAATGAGGGTATACTCCTTACTTGGCATTCCACAGCATTGGAGAAAAGGGGCTTCTGGATCCACACAATTATAGTAGGGTATTACACCCACGGTAGTGAGACAGCATAAAATGTTTGTGTTTTAATTTTATTATAATAGGGTTACAACAGTGCATATAGCATAATCAAGGATGGCAATTATATATATAACTTTTTTAAGGGAAGAGAAGAGGCATATATGAAGAACTTTGGGTTCTAGACATGGTTATGATCCCTTTCAACATGAAAAGCTTACATTGTGGGAGAATACCTGTTTGAAAATGGCTTGTAAATCTTTTTATTGGGCTAATTGAGCCTCCCACAACGTCATTACACTTGATCAATTGATCTCTTCTTAAGCCATTTTTACATCTTTTGAGACTTTGGAAGCCAAGTTTGATTTACCTTTAAACGTTAGCTGGCAGTTTATTCAGCTAAAATATTTGCTATCACAGCTTTTTGGTCCTGATGCGATTGCAGCTTCTGAAACTCCATTTCTGTTATTAGATCTGGAACATTTTTATTGGATGCACCTAAGCCTGTAACCGTGTACACTATCAGAAGCTTAAAGTTATTGATAAAATTGATAGATTATATCTGAGATCTTTGGAATAATGGTCTTGAATACCCTGTCTTATTAAATCAATTGTGGGTTGCTTTGAAAGCAGTGAAACATGTCTCTTTGGATTTTAAAATGAGGCTAATATAGCATGAACCTTTATTCTATGTTTACTGGAGACCTCAGAGAATGTTTAACAAGGGCTGATCACAGACTTCGAGATGTTAGACGTGTAATCTCTATGAGGATACACTTACACATATTTGGTTCTGTCCAGTTATTGTGCCATTTTTGCTTGAAGGTCATAAGGTGGTTACTATAACATTGCAGCAGTCATTGCCTGTCAAGGACGCTCATATGTTGTTCGAGTACTTCCCCAGCATATGAAATCTAGCAACATGGAATCTAGCAATCCATCAAGAGGAGAGCTGGTCTTGTGGTAGCAAGCATGACTTGTCCCCTTTGCTAAGGAAGTCCAGCCTGGTTGCATTTGAATGAGAGACTACATGTGAGCACTGTAGGATATTCCCCTTAGGCAGGGATTCTCAAACTTGGGTCCTCAGGTGTTATTGGACTTCAGCTCCCATAATCCCCAGCCTCAGTGGCCTTTGGTTGGGGATTATGGGAGTTGAAGTCCAATAACACCTGAGGACCCAAGTTTGAGAATCACTGCCCTTAGGGGATGGAGTATCTAGGTTCCAAGTTCCCTCTCTGGCATCTCCAAGATAGGGCTGAGATTCCTGCCTGCAACCTTGGAGAAGCCGCTGCCAGTCTGTGCAGACAACACTAAGCTAGAGAGACCGATGGTCTGACTCAGTATATGGCTTCCTATGTAGATTCTTCATGCTTGGGGGAGCTGCCAAAAGGATTATAATACACCACTGGAAGGATAAATTTACTCCTGAACTGCAGTTTTGTATAACTGACATGTGTACCTTGTCAGCATCTGAACTGCCCCCCTTGCCCAGAAAACTGATGAAGAAGAATTTTGGTCAAATTTTCATGAATTGTTTATGCTTGAAGACAAAAGATATATCCTTAGAAGAGGGGTCCCTCCCTGCAATTCCCTTTCTTTCCCCCCTAGGAAGGTTGTATTTTATTATGTTAAAGTTATGTTTAAGATAGCATAAAATTTTAAGAGACTTGCAGATTAATAGAACACATTTAAAGTATTGCTTAGAAGGCTAGAATATGATGTTGAAAACAGCAAGGCAAGTTTCTAGCCAAATATTTTGAAACAGTCTGGGATGCAACACAAAATAAAGATCACGTCAGCCCAATGGCCTGCCCCATTCAGCATCTTTGTACAAGTTCATAACTGGATGCATCACTTTAGAACTGACTATTCATTATCAAGAGATAACTCGAACTGGTCTGCCCACACAGCCCTTATTTTCCTTGGCACTACAAAGCTCTAAAGCAGGGGTTGCCAACCTTGGGTAGCCCAGATGTTGCTTGACTACAACTCCCATCATCCTCAGCCACAACGGTCAAAGGTCATTGTGGCTGGGAGTGATGGCAGTTGTAGTCCAGCAACATCTGGGGGACCAAAGGTTGGCATGCCCTACTCGAAGGCTTACCTCCAGGCCTCTTCTGTTTCCATCAGCTGCTGAAACATTGCTTCGGCCATCTCTTTACGTATATGCACCTCAAGCAGTAGTTTGTTTCGTCTTTCTGCAACCAGCTTTTCCTTTAGGATCTCGGTAGTTTTCAGGAGATCCTGCAATTATTTTATTTGTAAGCTGAGGAGTCAAACTAAGAATGAGGAAGAGTCGATACCCCACTGCTGGCTACTATAAATTGCTGTTCATTAGAGGCCAGCACTGGAGGTTGTCACAGCATCTCACATTTGTGAAAAAAACCTGCTTCACAGAAAAAGCCTCAATTCTCTTGTTTGCTGACAGACTGAGGCAGGTATCAGTACTAAGAGCAATAGAAATAAAAATACATCTACTTGACAATACAGATTATCCTCTATTATGTTAGATTATCCTCTAACAACAGGGCATTAAACAAGAGGGCCGCAATTGAAATAACTGGAGGAAACAGGATTTAAATGTGATTAACAATTTATAATCTGATCTCATGCATGTTTCTGTCCAACTAAGTCCCAATGAGCCCAATGGGACTTACTTCCAAGTAAGTGTAAATAAGGTTACACTCTTCTATTCTATGCACATTTACTCAGAATTAAGTTCCATTATATGCTATGGAGATCACTCCCCTACTATATGCAATGAGGCTTATTCCCTTGTGTGTTTAGAATTGCAGCCTAAATTTATCAAAACTTCAAATCCTTAAACTAACCTACTAATGACTCTTTCTTCCCCTCCACTTCAGTGCTTGGATAAAGTAAACAGCTGTGGAGACAGCACCTGTTGCTGATAAGTCACACAAGTTCTAAGATCAGGACCGGGGCACTTTCCAGACTAGCTGCTCAGCAGCAACAAAATGCCTCCATTCAGGCAAGTCACATTCAAAATGTAAACAGTAGGGAGGGCAGTCTCGCAGCAACTAACAACCCGAAAAATCAGCAAGTTTTTAACGCCAGATATACTACATCCTAGCTCTATATTGCAGCAATTAAATTCGAAACAAGGCATTGGAAATGTCAATGGTACCCTGTTGTCCGCGTAGGGACTGCGGTGTCATGATGCAGGAAGTGTGGAAGCACACTTCCTAGATACGTCCTGACCCCGTTGTAGGGTCTAGTCTGGAAAACACCCAGGTGAACCACCTGGTCAACCACCAAAGCCTATTCCATAATGAAACACATTTAGTGGAGACACTTTAGCAGCAGCAAGATGTCAGGTTTAGGAGGAAGTTCTTAGAAGGTCTATTACTCATGTTAAGAATTGTGGTGGACTTAAAGGAAAATTACTCAGAGTAGTCTCATTGCCTATTTTTCCTTTTAATTTCAATGGGATTGCTTTGAGAAATTGTCTTCAGTATGTTAGTCTGTGAAATTCAAATGTGTCTGTGGGATAGTGTTTCTTCCTGACCTGAAGTTTTATGTATTTTAAACCCATTTGCCAGGTAGTAGATCTGGCAGGGTGGGGGTGTTTCTGAAAAGAACATAGCCAGATGTCATAGCCATCACAAGCACCTTTAAAGAGACGAGTGCCACCTAGCCCTATTCATCACAATGTGAAATCTCAAATAAAGGGGCAAGTAGGCAGTTAGATCAGATATCTTATGTAACAGTGACATCTGGACCACAATGCACCACACAATAGGCGCCATTTTAAGCAGCCATCTATTTCATTCAGCTCATGCATAAAGCTTTTCTATGTCAGTAGGCAGGTCCCATTAATGCTCAGGGCTCATTAGCACTCAAGGTACCAGAGAGAACAACCAGCCAGTAGCTTTTAAAGAAGTGGGCACTTGAGCACCACCTTGTTAACAGTGAGAAGAACACTGTCGTCGGGTACACACACCAGCGAGGCCACCTCCTTCAGCAGTTATTGGAAGCCTCACATCCAATTCTCAGCTATGCCAGGACAACCTTCTGCCTACTGTTCTTGAGAGATGCATTTGACCATGAATAAAATAACCATTTGAGCTCAAAGAGTTGAGAAAGGCAAGAAATGTAGTACATTAATGTGCTTTTTGCACAACAACAATGTCTAGAGATTCTTTCGACTTATTCTTCTGCCTTTATGACTAAGGTAAACTGATCAGAAATAGAGCACAACAGGTATGCTTTACAGTTTTAAATTACCTCATGGCTCATAACGGCAACATCCATTTCCTCTTCTTCAGAGGAGATGTGTGAAACCTCTGCAATTTCTTCAGCAGATGTGTCATCAAAATGCACTGTGGGCCTATTTCCCCTTCCAATATATTTTTTTGGGAAATAATCAAAGATTTGGGGCTGAAATGTTTGAATAACCTGGAGGGAGAAAGTATAACCATAATGGCTTAAATTAAAAGGAAAGGTAAGTAACCTCTATCTATTTTAGCTTAGCCCTAGTAGGGCAAAATGGTACAACAGGAATTTTGAACGAACAACAACTTCATTTATTGGCTACTCCATAACAGTTCTCTAAGTAGCTCACAAACAGAACAGAAACATAAAATTAAAAGCAAAATGAAAACCACACACACCACAAACATGCAATGAAAATTAGGCAGTAAAACTGTACTCTTCAACTGAAATTATTGTTCATTTAAGGGAGTAACAGTTCTACTGCCAAATTTTAACAAAGTCTGTTCTATGTGCATTCAACATTTGTTCACAAAGCACATTGGTAGTTCAAATAGGATGCACCAAGTTTACTTCAAGGCAAATTTCCCTTATTCAGTAACACTCAAATGTCTTGCTTCAGATGATCTAATTTATCTATGATAATTGTACACTGCCCCAAACCAAACTTCTATCTCTGGGCAGTTTGCAGCAAAATAAAACAAATTAATGTCATCAGAAGACTTCCCTCTTTAAACGCAGATTTAGCCCAGTCAGACAAAGCTGTGAAGGGCTGGGTGCCCAGTTCTAAGAGAAAAAGTGGTATGTGGCTCCTGCCACACCTGCCCTGATTTGTACACAAAAATGGAGAACAAATGTTCTGTCTAGCCTTTAATATGAGGAATAAGCTAATATCATCAAGTCTTTGTGCTATTACAAAAATAGGTCAGTCATATCTTCCAAAGCAAATTAATCTCTACTTTCTACAGAATTTTTTAAAAGAACAACCCAGTACTAGTGACCTGCTTTCCAAATGAAAATCTAAGAGTCTTTTTTTTTTTTAAGAGGGGGGGCTTTTCTATTCAAATGAAAGATTTATCCATATTTTCCTTTTTATGAGGACAGTTACTGCAACATATGACCTCAAGCTAGGAAAACAAAAGACCCTCAAGAACTTGCAGAAAATTAAGAATATCCATTAGCAAAAAGAAACATCATGCAAGTGTACTTTTACTCCAGCATATCAGGACATGAATTTTAAACCAGATTAGAAATGGTAACAACTACTTGACTTTAAACAGCAATTAAAATTACATCAGAGTAAAAGGTTTATTGTAAAGAATCTGTGAATGAGGATAACTTCTTGTTGGGGGTGTGTGGAAATGGCCTTTTTGGCTATGTATGCCCTGGTCCTAAGATTACAGTCTAGGCGCACAGATAAATCTTGCATGTGTTGAATTGCAGAATCAGAAGGGATGCAACCATAGTTGACCAAATTCCAAAGATATACTACGGAAGACAATGGTGCAACGTACTCTGTACTTAGAGCATTGTGCGGGTATAGAATCTTACTTACTTGCTTAGCTACTGCAGAAAATTTCATTACGTGTAGTGTCTCATCATACATAGAGGCACATTGGTTAATGTTGACAATCATACAAGCATTGCCTTTACCACAGAAGAATGGTTGAAATAAACGGGTCAGTTTACTCTCTCTGAAGGGAATATATGCTGGCCTTAACCTTGGAGAGAGAAAAGGTATGAATATTGTATCTGAATCACAAAGAAGTTGAGTTTGGAACTGTGAATTGGCTGAAGCAGCAGTACATTAGAGTTCAAGAACACCCTGGAAATCCAATGCACAGTTTGCAGCTTTGCTGACTGTTTCAGGCATATCTGATTGCTTATACCTGTTCTGCTGATATATTTATAAATTAAATAAATATTACAAACACCCCTATATGACTTCAATGTTCTCTTATCCAAAGAAAACTAATCCTTGTTATACACCCCTGGGACTTCTCACCATTCAGAAAAGAGAGGGCAACATAATGTTGGGCTTAACTGTTTTAAGCAGAATAAGTTCCAAAATTCACTTTTGTAACTTACTTAGGATTTTGATTCTGTTTCAGTGCTGCGATGCATTTCCCAAGAATAAGAAGAGAATTATTAATATTGCCTGCTTCTTTAAGTCTGTCTCCAAAAGAGTGCGTTTTATTGCATCGTTCTGATCCAGCCAGGTCACATAGAGATAGTCTGCACAAATAAATGTATGAAGTTAAAGCTTAGACAGGTTGGTATAACCTTAGATACACTCAGTTAAATTTTCAGTCGACCAGTATTCAAAAAATCAGCCAATTAAACTTCTTCTTAAAAAACACTTATATTCTGCATCTATCCAAGAGGAGCCTCACTATACAACCACCAATAAAATCATATAATATAAACATAAATGAAGCAGCAAACAAAAGACATCAATGAACAATAAATTCAATAATACACACTCTAATTTCAAATGTTCCCATACAACAAATATTTATATACTGCTTTTCAACAAACGTTTCCAAAGCGGTTTACATAAATAAATAAATAAATAAATAAATAAATAAATAAATAAATAAATAAGAAAGATAGTCCCCTGTCCCCAACGGCCTCACAATCTAAAAAGAAACACGAGATAGAAACACAAGATAGCACAGTACCTCATGGGAGATACTGTGCTGGTGGTGGATAGGCCCGTTACTCTCCTTCTGCTTAATAAAGAGCATCACCACGTTCAAAAGCCTCTTTGCTCAGTTACCAGGGGTAAAGTGACAAAGTAGAAGCTACATATCACAAACCAAGCAGTGAAGGAGTCCAACAGGCCTCATATGTGGGAGCAACCTAGATGCCACTATCAAAAAGGGCCCTACCTCACATGGGCACACCATATTTCCAATGGGGGCAAGGCTCAAAGCAGAGGCTCTGAAGAGGACTTACATGAGCAGCTAGGTTTATACAGATGTCATTAATGGAAAAACAAGATACTGATCCAGCTTTATTGCGTGTGTGCGCATGTTGCAAAGCATATGGAGTTATCCTGTTCATCTTTATAAATAAGACAACTTCCCCCCATACACATACAGCAGAAGGATCTACATAGTGCAGAATCAAATACTCTAATTTGCCTGAGTACATTCATAACAATATATTGTGTCTGCCAAACTTCTTCTTACCAGCAAAGGCATGAGAGAGAGAGAGAGAGAGAGAGAGAGAGAGAGAGAGAGAGAGAGAGAGAGAGAGAGAGAGAGAAACACGAGGCAAAGTGTACATAAAGTTCCTGTATACTGACTGGCACCAAGGAAAAGAGCTCCAAGCTCAAAAGCTAGTATTTAACATTTTACCAGTTTACAGTCAGCATACTTGGTTTTCCTCAGCTATTTTCCTAGAACACCATCACAAAGAAATACACATTCCAGTATATGTACTGCAGCAGTGAGAATACACTCACTCAGAGACTCCAAGAATCTGTGGCACATTCTCATCACTCAAGTTGAGCAGTCTGATAGAAAATATACTGTGACTAGAAGGAAACAGATACATGCTTTTAGTTGTTTTGCTTCAGTTCTCGATACTGTGCATATCTCCCTCTTATGGCCTTTTGGTGACACAGTTAATAAACCAGTGCAAATACACATTTAACTTTTACCTAGAATTCTATTAAGATTTTTATTTATTTAATGCATTTTATAATACTGCCCTATATAAAACCTCAGGGTGGTTTACAATTTAAACAAACAGCAACTAAAACCTAAGAATCGCATAAAACAGATTAAAAGTACCATAAATAAAACTTTAACACATCATAAGCTAAAAGTGACCATGGTATCCTTTTGGAAAGGCTCCCAAAAGGCTTCGGGAGTTGGAGACGCTGCATTGCGGTGATTTCGCTTCTGTCTCCAGGGTCACTATAAAAGAGTTGCCATGGGGGAATTTTGTTTGGGTTGACCTGTGGGGTTCCTCAGGGGTTGATCTTATCCCCTAGGCTTTTTAACGTCTATATGAAGCCGTTGGGAAAGGTCATCAGGTTTGGAGTGAGGTGCCACCAGTATGCTGATGACGCCCAGCTCTATCTCTCTATTCCATCTCAGTCAGGAAAGGCAGTTGAGGTGCTTGACCGTTGCCTGCAGGCGGTAATGGGCTGGATGTGGACCAATAAATTGAAGCTGAATCCAGATAACATAGAGGTGCTGTGTGTTAGGGGCTCTCGAGTCTATGAAGTGGGGCGAGATCCCATTCTTGATGGGGGTTGTACTACCCCAGAAAGAACAGGTGCTTAGCTTGGCGGTACTCCTATTCGTCACTGTTGCTGGAGGCCCAGGTGGCAGTGGTAGCCAGGAGTGCCTATTTTCAACTTTGGCTTGTCCGCCAGCTACGGCTCTTTCTGAACAAAGATAGCCCCAAGTCTCAAGTCTTTATTTCAGTCTTTGACCAGCATAAACAGAGATAGCCTGGCCATAGGAATCCATGCTCTGGTAACTACTGTGGGGCTGCCTCTGAAAACGGTTCGGAGGCTGCAACTAGTGCATAATGCAGCAGCAAGACTGCTGATGGGCACTTCTGGCCAGATGCAAATCACACCCAGTCTTAAAGGAACTGCACTGTTTGCCAATTTGCCACTGAGCCCAATTCAAGGTTTTAACACGGACGCATAATGCCCTGAACAACCTGGCCCCCAAATACCTGAAGGAATGCCTTCTCTCATATAAACCTTCCCATCAGTTAAGATCTGTAGGAGAGGCCCTCTTGGTAGTGCCACCGTTGCCAGGGGTATGGGCACATAAGAGGGCTTTCTCTGTGGTGGCCCTGTTATAGCCAGCATGGCCAAAGGTAATGGACTAGACCCAGAGTTTGGTTCAGAACTCAGGCCTATTTCCAATAGCAATTTTCAGCTCAGAGAAACACTGATGCGAGGCCTCACCCAACTCCGAATGAAATGATTAACTCTTTTGACTCCCTCTGTTAATTGAATTGTGAAGGTAGCATTGTCTCTCAGTGTTTGTGAAGACACAATTAACTTGCTCTCAGGTAATCGCTGACAGGATGCTCATCATGATGTCACCTATTGTTCTGCCTTAGTCAAATGTGTGGATTAACTAGCCTCAAACATGCACCCCTTTTGCTGTGACTTTAAACATTCTTCCTCTTAGAATCACACAGGTGTACACAAGAAGTAATTTAATTACTGTTTAACACATATAGTTTGGCTTCTTCCTTCTTTCCTAACATCTTTGACTTTTAACATTCCTTAGGGACAAGGCGGCAGAAGATGCAGATTTGCCTTGGGGAATGTCAATAGAACAAACAGCTAACAGAAGATAGAACTCAGATCCTGTGTACCCTGACTGACTTAATATCCTGAGCTAACTTTGATAATTAAAAGAAAATATCCAGAGGATAACAGGAATGGACACCTTTTGTGATCCAGGAGACTCAATGGACATCAAAGGATGAAACCAGTATAAGGAGGAGTCTCTGGACATTGCAAATTAGCAAGCTTTGCCTAACAAGCAGATCTTTGCTCAAGAGCCATCTCAGACTTTGCTGCTAAAGCTGCGGGGCTAAAAGCAGGAACTCTTTCCATGGACAGGGACTGTTGGTGACCTCTGCTGTGTAGTGAGAGGTCAAGACTTCCCCAGCTATGGTACTCTCACTTTCCACCTCACTCTGAGCAATCTACCAACAGCCTGCTTGAAGACTGCCTTGCTTCCAAGCTCCTAATATCCAGCACCAGCCTTCTTGCAGCTGAAGCCTACATTGCTCTCAAGCTCCAGCAATGAACAAATCCCTTGAAGCCCTCTTCATGAACCTGGTGAGATGCTCATCCAACACACAGCCCAGCCTGCTTCCCTACTTCCCTCCTCCCTACTAAGCACTGCCATTCCCTTCCTGAGCCCTCTCTTCCTCCTCCTCTCTCAGTTTCTCTCTAAATGATTTATTGGGATTTATTAGACAGCTACAATTATTGATTGCACACACATATGATAGCTACGCAACTGAATCAGACATGTTTAACTTTGATGACCTATTCTGAATTTTCTTCTGATGAGCAACTTTCTATAATAAAGCCCATTGAATCATTTGGGAGTGTTTTTGATCTTCTTTCTACCTTTGCACCCAGACTATACATGGTCACTGTATAAAAAAACTGGTCACTTTGTGACACTGATGAAACAAGCCTAATTTCATATCTATTATACAAATCAGACTTGGTTCACAACAGGCCCTAGGTTGTGGAATGCCCTCCCCTCTGAGGTGCGACAAGCGCCAACACTGTGCACATTCAGGAGAATGGTGAAGATGCACCTCTTAACCGTGGCCTCTGACTAGAAATGTAGCCGTTCTTCCCCTCTCAGGCACTATCTTTTACTGTATTTTTGATTTTATGATGTTGTATTTTAATTATGTTTTATATTGGTTTTATTGTAACCTGCTCCAAGACCTTTGGGTATAGGGTGGGCTAGAAATGTAAATAAAATAAATAAATAAATAGAAGCTTGATGAAAAGGTGTGTTTTCAAAAGTTGCTTAAAAACCACCAGAGATGGGGAGATTCTGATTTCATTTGGGAGTGTGTTCCAGAGCCTAGAGAAGGCCTAGTTTTGGGTCACCACCAAGTGAGCCGGTGGCAACCGCACCTGCCCTGATGATCTTAATACACAGCAGGGTTCATGAAGAACAAGGTGCCCTCTTAACTACCCTGGGCCCAAGCTGTTCAGGGCTTTATAGGTAATAACTAGCACTTTGTATTTTGCCTGGAAACTTATTGACAGCCAGTGTAGCTATTCTAAAATAGGAGTCAAGTGGTCTCTAAGGAGACCAACCTGGCTGCTGCATTCTGAACCAGTCGCAGATAAGTATGTAAACCCATTTCATGTGGGGCTAAGAACAATTAACTTAAGGAGATGTAGTGAATGCCCAGCAAGAGGAAACCAGACCAAATCAGAATAAGGCTGCAATCACTAGAACCAAATTGAGGGAATATCATCTTATTTTAAATTGGCTTGCTGATTACTCTTTTACAGCCATTTTACACTTTTATTATTTTAGTATGCTTCACAGAAGACACTTTTATACTCCTTTCATAATTTGTGTCATTTTGATTGTTTTTATAGTTTTAGTTGTGTATCTTACTGCTTATGAAAGCTGCCTTGAATGTTTGGGAAAGGCAGGGCAAACATCTTTTGAAAACCAACAACTATTACAGAGCTGCTGTAAGACTCCAGTGATTTCTCTTTCAAATGAAACCATAATCCAAATAGAACTGCACCCCTGCAACCTCTCACCATTCAGAAAAGTGAGGCGGAAAGGTGCTTAATAATATCAATGGCCAATAGGAAGGAATTTAGGACACCCACCCTAATAGAAGACCTCAAAAATAAAGAACTGCTGGAGATAGGTGGTGGATGACCATGTCTCTTTAATACTCTGAAGCTTTCAGATTGGACAGATCAGGGTTGGACCGGTGGTGCTGCCATTAAATAAGGACATGTGTGTGCCCGGGGAACCTCAAAGAATCTATTGCCTGTAACAGAGCTATGTAACTAGAAGATGGCTCCCAAAATGAATCATTTGTGTTAATTGTGATATAAAGATACTTCCAGCCTGGAGTTCTAGAATTCTCAGTCTTCCAAGAGGAAAAGGTATTGCTGTTGTAGGATAAAACCTAGAACTCCTTTAGGTGCTGCTAATGACCTACAGGCACCATGCAGTTTGGGACCGGTCTGGGATACTTGAGGGACTGCCTGCTCCCAAGGGTTGCTGCCCACTTGACGAGGTCATCTGAGGGGGCTCTGCTCCGGGTGCTGACAATGAGGGAGGCTAGGTTGTCGTGTAGTTGGGACAGGGCCTTCTCTGTTGCTGCCCCCAGACTCTGGAATGCTCTCCCAGTGGATATCCACTCCTCAGTCTCCATCACAGTTTTTAGAAAGCATGTCAAATTGTGGCTTTTTACCCAGGCTTTTATATGATTGTCTCTGCTGCTGCTTCTGGTATTTTGTACTGTTTTTATGCTTGTGTTTTCATTTTTTATTTTTTAAATCAGATTTGTTTGGGGGTTTTTTTAGCTCAATGTTTTAATGTGTCTTTTTTATAACCTTGTTTTTAAATTTTATTGTGAGCCACCTTGGGATTTTCTTAATGAAAAGTGGGGCATAAATGTAACAATTAATCAATCAATCATTGAGTTTTTAAATTGTGACTTACATTGGTTACTTAGGGAGCTGCTTTATACTGGGTCAGACCATCAGTCCAGAGGAGGCTGGTCACTACAGTAGATTGGGCAGTGCCCCAGCCATTTTCAATACCTCAGAACACATGATCATCTCTCCCCCTCCTTCCCTACTCCCTTGCTTATTTATATTCAGTGTCTTTCTTTTTCACCCCCTCTAGTTTCTCCTATCTTTACTTGTACTTTCACCACTTTCCAGCAGAGGGCTTGCTTGTTTTATCTGGATTGTAGACTTGCCATTGGCTTCAAAGGAAGGATGTATAGCAAACCTTCTGCTTGATTGCCGATTCATTCTAGTGCATGCCAAGCTTCTATTCTTGTTTCCTGTTTTAAGTATTTTGCAAGCCTCTTCCACGCTATTTACATTGATCCACTTTAAGTCTGGGGAGAGAAAATATTTTAGAAAACCCAGTTTTTAAATGTTATGCATACCAAGATATACTTGTATTCTAAATAATAATGGGAGAACAGTTAGTGTATGGTCATAATGGGAGCTAAAGGAAGATCTGGAAAAGCAGCTAAAGATGAAACACAAATGATGTTTAGTTGTATTAGAAACAGGAAGCATATCAGAAATCATTACAGTCAAATTATGGATTAAAGAAGCAGCGTATAATCTTGATGAGGACCCAAGAGATGGTTTAGATCTGCCAGTTCTGGATGGGGTTACACTCCCCCTGAAATATCAGGTACGAAGCCTGGGAGTGCTCTTGGACCCAAAGCTCTCCCTGGTTTCTCCGCTTGAGGCAGTGGCCAGGAGTGCTTTTTATCAGCTTTGGCTGATTCATCAGCTATATCCATTTCTAGAGGCGAATGACCTTAAAACAGTGGTACATATGCTGGTAACCTCCAGACTTGACTACTGTAATGCATTCTACATGGGGTGCCTTTGTACGTAGTCCAGAAACTACAATTGGTACAGAATGCAGCAGCCAGACTGGTCTAGGAACATAGGAAACTGCCATATACTGAGTCAGACCATTGGTCTATCTAGCTCTGTATTGTCTTCACAGACTGGCAGTGGCTTCTCCAAGGTTGCAGGCAGGAATCTCTCTCAGCCCTATCTTGGAGAAGCCAGGAAGGGAACTTGAAACCTTCTGCTCTTCCCAGAGCGGCTCCATCCCCTGAGGGGAATATCTTGCAGTGCTCACACATCAAGTCTCCCATTCAGATGCAACCAGGGCAGACCATGCTTAGCTATGGGGACAAGTAATGCTTGCTACCACAAGACCAGCTCTCCTCTGAGACAACACGAAGGCACCATGTAACACCAGTTTTGAAAGAACTGCACTGGTTGCCGATATGTTTCCGGGTGAAATACAAAGTGCTGGTTATTACCTATAAAGCTCTTAATGGCTTGGGATCAGGCTACTTAAGAGAGCGCCTCCTCTGTCATGCACCCGCCCATCCTCTCTTTAAAACTCTAGGATTCTCTAGGTAAGCATCTGGTTAAAAGCAGTAGAGGGAAACCAATGATAGGAACATAGGAAACTGCCATATACCGAGTCAGACCATTGGTCTATCTAGCTCAGTATTGTCTTCACAGACTGGCAGCGGCTTCTCCAAGGTTGCAGGCAGGAATCTCTCTCAGCCTTATCTTGGAGAAGCCAGGGAGGGAACTTGAAACCTTCTGCTCCTCTGCTCTTCCCAGAGCGGCTTCATCCCCTGAGGAGAATATCTTGCAGTGCTCACACATGAAGTCTCCCATTCATATGCAACCAGGGCAAACCCGGCTTAGCTATGAAGACAAGTCATGCTTGCTACCACAAGACCAGCTCTCCTCTCCTCTCAATATAGAAATGATCAATTTCTATATTTAAAAGATGGACAAATTATTTGTATTTTTGCTTTGGAATGTTTCCTCCTTTTGTTATGGAGCATTTTATTATAAAATATGTAATTATGGAGTTCAGTTTTATATTTAATCATTTTTTATCTGCTTTCATTGAGGTAACAGTCAATAGTCTAGACATTTTATAAATTAAATACTAGGAACATGTGCTTTTGAAGACATTAACAATCCCAAAACAGGTGCAATGATTTCAGATTGTTAACAGTTACTCAGATTGTTAAGAGTTACAGGTAAATTTCAAAGGACTAGAAAAGTGGATAATGAGTGGAATGTGAAATCCAGGGTTGTTAATCTGTAGAGTAATGCTTGTTAGGATACAGAGAAAAGAGTTACAATTTACAAAATAGTCAGTATCTAGTCAGTCATTGTCACTCAAAATATCTGCATCATAGTAGCTAGTATCAAGATTATCAACACAATGCTCAGAAACTAGCAGAGCTACCAGAAACTCAAGAGGATATTAAGAATAATTAGCAAAAGAATATAAAAAGCATCAGATATTTTGCCCACCAAATCAGAGCCTATGAACTAATCCAACTACATCTCAAAAGGATTAAAGTGAGAAAAAATGTCTATTGCTTTGTCAGATATTGAAGTTTACATACTTGCTCCTCAGTATAAGAATAGTTGGGAAATTGTGTTGAATTCCTGTTGTATTCTATCTAGTAACCTTATGCTGTGTTGTGAAGTTTGTCCCAGTGGCGATCCTGCAGAGAGTGTGGGAGATGGAGTCAAAAAGGAAAAGAGAAGGCAAAGAGAAGGAGAAAAATGGACTTGTTCCTGAATAAACCTTTAGTTAAATCTACATAAGATTTCTGTGTGTCTAATGAGGGAAGTAGCTATAAAAGAATTCTCAAGTTAACAGCCTACTGTAAGTCTTTACAAAAGCGTTTACAAATACAAAGTCAAGTGAATCCATTAAGTTAATTCGCATTTGAATTTTGTAAATCATAAGATTTACAGTAGGCTGTTGGTTAACCCAAGAATTAATTTGGGTCCCGCTGGTGTTGCATATATAGTCTTCTCATCCTCAGAATAGTTTTGAATGCCTTACTCTTTGTAACTCATGCGTTATTATCTGTATTGCTTATTATTATTTATCTATCTATTTATTTATTTAGTGCATTTTTATACTGCCCCAACCCAAGGTCTCAGGGCAGTTCACAACAAATAAAAACAAAACATTAAAATCAATTAAATATTAAGAAGAGCTTAAAACAAATCAATAAATAATCCAAAATTTAAAAAGTTACAAAGTTAAAAAGCTAAAAGGCCTGGGTAAAAATATAAGTCTTTAGACACTTTTTTAAAGCTGCTAGAGATGGGGAGACTCTTATTCCCATGGGAAGCATGTTCCAAAGTCTCGGGGTGACAAAAGAGAAGGCCTGTCCCTGGGTGGCCACCAGATGACATGAAGGATGACAGACGAGCCTCCCCTGATGTACACAGTGGATGATGGGGATCATGCAGAAGAAGATGCTCTCTTAAGTACCGCGGACCTAAGCTGTTTAGGGCTTTATAGGTTATAACCAGCACTTTGTATTTTGCCCGGAAACTTATTGGCAGCCAATGCAACTCCTGTAATATAGGAGTAATATGGTCTCTTTGAGATGACCCAGAGACCAACCTGGCTGCCGCATTTTGTACTAATTGCAGTTTCCAGACTACGTACAAAGGCAGCCCCACATAGAGCGCATTGCAGTAATCAAGTCTGGAGGTTACCAACAAGTCTACTGTTGTTTTGAGATCATGAACCTCAAGAAACGGACGCAGCTGGTGTATCAAATGAAGCTGATAGAAAGTGCTTCTGGCCACTGCCTCAACCTGGGGAACCAGGGAAAGGTGCAGATCCAGAAGCACTCCCAAACTGTGTACCTGTTCCTTCTGAGGAAGTGTGACCCCATCTAGAACAGGCAGATCAATATCGCTTCCCGAGTGACGACCCTGCACAATAAGTACCTCCGCCTTGTCTGGATTCAGTCTCAGTTTGTTATCCCTCATCCAGCCCATTACTGCTTCCAAGCAGGCATTCAGGGAGGATATGCCTTCTCCTGATGTTGTTGACATGGAGAAATAGATTTGTGTGTCATCAGCATACTGATAACACCCAGCACCAAATCTCCAGATGATCTCTCCCAACGGTTTCATGTAGATATTAAAAAGCATTGGAGACAGTATGGAGCCCTGAGGGACCCCATATAAAAGTTCAGATTTTGAAGAGCAACAGTCTCTAAGTGACACCATCTGAGATCTGCCAGAAAGGTAGGAGCGGAACCACTGCAAAGCAGTGCCTCCCACCCCCAACTCCCTCAGACGTTCCAGAAGGATACTGTGGTCGATAGTATTGAAAGCCGCCGAGAGATCCAAAAAGACTAACAGAGTCACACTTCCTCTGCCAAGTCCCAATTGGAGATCATCCATCAGGCCCACCAAGGCAGTCTCCATCCCACAGCCCATCCGAAAACCAGTTTGAAATGGGTCTAGATAGTCAGTTTTCTCAAAGACCGCCTGGAGCTGGGAGGCCACCACCCTCTCAACCTTGCCCAACCATGGGAGGTTGGAGACAGGCCTGCAGCTACTAAACTCCGAGGGGCCCAAGGCAAGCTTCTTAAGAATAGGTCTAATAATTGCCTCCTTTAAACAAGGAGGCATCCTGCCCTCTCTGAGAGGTATTTATAATTGCCACCAGGCTCTCCACAACAACCCCCTTGCCAGATAGTATAAGCCACGTTGGGCAAGGATCAAGCAGACAATTGGTAGGACGCACCGTTCTGAGAAGCCTGTCCACATCCTCAAGAGTCACAAACTGAAATTGATCCAGTCTAACCACACATGAGGAGTTGCTAGATACCTCTGCATCTGACACTGTGATAACTGTGGAGTCTAAATCTAGATCGACCCAAATATGAGAGACTTTGTCCACTAAAAACTCTTTAAAAGTGTCACAGCAGGCAATTGATGGTTCCAAATTCGAATTCAAGGGTGCAGGGGGCCCTACTAGCCCCCTCACAATCCTGAATAGCTCCGCTGGACAAGAGCCTGCGGAAGCAATATGGGCAGAAAATAAACACTTCTTTGCTGCATGTATAGCCAGAGCATAGATCTTTAAATGTGCTCTATGTTGCAATCTGTTGGATTCGAGTTGAGTCTTCTTCCACTTGCGCTCCAGTTGTCTACCTTGCCGCTTCAGCTCCCGCAGATCTTCCATACACCAAGGAGTCATTTTTGAAGCGGGTCGGAGAGGACGCTTAGAAGCGATCATGTCTATTGCCCTGGTGAGCTGATTATTCCAATTCTCCACCAGGGCATCAACCGGATCGCCAGCAGGGCCAACATTGAATCCTTCCAAGGCTTCTTGGAATCCTATTGGATCCAATAACAGTTTTGGACAGACCATTCTAATAGGTTCCTCACCCCTGCAGAGGTGGGACGCAACTGTGAGTCCGACCTTAACCAGATGGTGGTCTGTCCATGACATGCACCAGACAACCCGGTCCCGAAGTGGATATTGAAGTCCCCAAGCACCATAAGCCTGGGGTACTCCAACGCCAAACCCGAGACCAAGTCCGCAAGCTCAGTTAGGGAATCTGTTGGGCAGCAGGGTGATCGGTACACCAACAGAAGTCCCAATCTATCCCTGGTCCCCAAACGTACATACACACATTCAATATGATCAGACACTCTGATAAAAATCCTGGTAAGGGAGATATTATCCTTAAAGACCACAGCTACCCCACTTCCCCACCCACACTCCCTTACCTGCTCCTCTACAGAGTACCCTGGAGGGAGAAGCCGGGCCCAAACTGGACCCTCAGCCTCCCACAACCAAGTCTCTGTGATACACACTTGTGATATTATATGTGAACATGTATTTTTCAATTTAACAGGTTTCTTTCCACTCCCCTCCCTCTCTCACACACACTCAGTTAAACACATGACAAAGTTGCGTTGAAACTAATGGACGTTAACTAAGTAGTCTGGATGTTGCTCAGAATATTTAGCAGAATACCTGTAGGTCCAAGGTCTATACACAATAATTAATTATTCCACTGAACCAATATCACTAAAGTAGTAAGTGTACCTTTAATGTAAGCGTTTCCACTCTGATCTTCACAGATCCTCAGAACTTTGCGCTTCGGATGTTTCAGTGTTGGCAGTAAATCTAGTAGGTCATAGATGTATTCGTTGTAGATTTCAAAGAAAGAAACCCATACAGAAGACAGCGTTCTTGGATAGCAGTTAAATACTTCTGAATCTAGGAGGTCAGAATGTTGGTCTTTTAAAAGAAAAACAATGTAATTCAAATACCAGTAGTTTGAGTTTAAATCAGTAAAGGTTCACTCAACCTTTTGATGCAGGTTTTCCCCTCCCATATTTATGAATATTTCTTTTAAGATAGCTGTTCATTTAAAAAAGGATAATGAAGCATTTATCTCACAGTTCTAATGGTTCTTCAACAATGGATTCAAAATGTTTGCTGCAAAATGCTT
Organism: Hemicordylus capensis; assembly: GCF_027244095.1. Classification (NCBI taxonomy): domain Eukaryota; kingdom Metazoa; phylum Chordata; class Lepidosauria; order Squamata; family Cordylidae; genus Hemicordylus; species Hemicordylus capensis. Next base: position 260,144,242 of record NC_069660.1, read on the forward strand.
TCCCCTATTATAGAAATCAATCCTGTATGTATATGATTAACAGGCCATGGTATAGCAATGCTCTCACACTGGTTTTGTTGAAGCTGCAAATATTTACCAATTACCTAATTGATCCAAAGCAAAACTTGACAAGTTACAGCTACTACAGCTTGTGTCTGATGCACTCAGATTTGTAGTGGGCTTCCAAGTATTTTCAGTCTCCTTGATAAATGCAAAAAAAGTTTTAAAGTTGATGGTGTTCCAGTATTATTCAGTTACAATGATTAAAAAAAACAGATACAGGTACAAAATGTAAGCTGTCCACTGATTTTGTATTAAAAGTCTAACTTAGATTTCAAAATGGATACTCCAAACGCCTCAATGTAGGCACCTTTTGCTGGGCAGGGCGGGTGGGGGAGACATTAAAATATGTAGAAGATATCCTACAAGTATAAAAGCTACCACTCAGTGTTAAAGGCATCTTTAAATATTTTCTTTTTTATCCCATTACAGAAACAGCAAGAAAGATGCTCTTCATTCTTAATCCCAGAAGCAAATCAGCTAGTTGTAGTTGATCGATGAAGTAAACTAATCAAAGCTTACAGCTCTCATTGTTAATCAGATGTTAGGCTACCATACTTTGGTTCATGCCACAAGGAGATACTCATTTACAGTTGGGTGAAGATGTATAGCAACATCTTAATATAAGCACTACTTCACTTATCAACCAAAAGAATGGAAGACTAACATCTGATTATCTAGAGGAATCCAAAGAGTACTGGTGTACTTCACACATACCTAAGCACTTGGCCAAAAATTCTCAGTAGGTTTTTGGTCTTTTTTTGTTGAATAGCAGATCCTCAAAAACTCCTTTGGGAAGTCCCCATTGATTCAAATATAGTTTGCTACATCATATGTGAGGGCAGTGGACAAGTTCAAAGCTCCCTGGGCATGCAAAGGTAGCTGCAGGGTTCTTTGGATCTATGAGAGCTGCACAAGACTCAGGAACACATTCCTGCATGCGACTAATCCTTTTGGAAGGAGGAGAGAGCAGCAAAAATGGTGCCCCCTGCCCCCTCTGTCCATGCTGGGCTGGAAGAAAGATCATGCACTGCTAGTTTCAAATCTCTTTGCACCCCCCACAGGGCTTCTTCCATTGTCGGAGCAGTGTGGAGAAATGTTCTTATTCAGGATTCCAGCCAGCTGGGAACAGTAGCCTTGCAGCACTACTTGGGATGTTCAGGAGAGGAATTTTAGATGTTTGTGAGGACAGAAAAAAACTATTTTTTTCCTTCCCACCCTTCTGAAACCTCCCCTAGGCACTTTCCAGATTAGACCCTGCAATGTCGGATCTTGGAAGTGTGCTTTCACATTTCTTGCATTGTGAAACTACAGTCCCTACATGGACAGCAGGATGCCGTTCACATTGCCAATGTCTTGTCTTGAATTTAATCGCTGCGACACAGAGCTAGGACATCATATATCATTATGTAAGGAAGGTGCTGTTTTTTCGGGTTGTTAGTTGCTGCAAGACTGCTCCCCCTGCTGTTAACGTTTTTAATGCAACTTGCCTGAGTGGAGGCATGTTGCTGCTGTTGAGCAGCTAGTCTGGAAAGTGCCCTCCCTACTGAGCAATAGGGTTCTAAAATTTTCACATCCAGAGCTAGCAGCCAGCTCCACCACCACCCGATTTTGTGCTATACTGGGTGCTAGGTGGGGGAATCTTTTGGAAGATGAGAAAGGAAAAAGGTGTCCTTTTGCTTTCTATACCCTGGAAACCTCCCTGTACAGTGAAGAGAGGAAAGGTTTCTAGGCTCATGGCACATATCTTTCTGCCCACAATCCAGAATTTCCCTTCCAGAATAAGCTGCTGCTAGCATCTTGAGCCAGACCATCTTCCCTCCTTCATTCCTCCTCATCCCCCACTCCCAAAACTGCATACACACAACATGCCATGCCTCAACTATCTTAGGTCCTTGTCAGGCTGTTTTAGGGATAGTTTCCTTTTATTTATAAATATTTTTCTGCATACCTAGCAAGTCCCAAAGAAACCACTACCTTAATTTGGGTGGGTTTATTCCACTTCCAAATCAGTATTCAAGGAAATGACAGCTAGAGAAACCATAGAAATTTGTTACATACAATGGACATCATCCAGACCAAGGATATATGAGGAGGTTTTGCGTGTGTAATGAGGGAGGAGCAGATTCCCTTTTCAGACCTCTGTGCCTCCCAAAAATATGTCCTTGAGAATTATTGAATACTCAGAGCCATATTTTTGGGAGACGGAAGACAAATATCACTCCTCATCTATTGTGTGTGTAACACTTTTTACCATGCACATGTCATTAGCCAACACATAGAAGAGTGGGATGAGTATAGCCATGCATAATAAAGTGACAGTGGTGTTGCTGTGTACCCTCATCTTGGAATTCACCTCTAATGGAAACACTCCCCGCTTCTCCCTCCTATGTGGGCTTTCAGTTTGGATATTTTGAACCCTCTAAAACAGGGCTGCTCAACTTCAGCACTCATGCAGATGTTGGCCTACAACTCCCACAACCCCTGGCTATTGGACACTGTGGCTGGGGATTATGGAAGCTGTAGGCCAAAAACAGCTGGAGGGCCTAAGTTGAGCAGGCCTGCTCTAGAACAAGTGATTCCACCATCGTGTATTTCTGAGGTGGTACAAGCATGAACACACACACATGTTTTTTAGATGATTGTAACATACTAATTTTTTTTCTAGAAAGGGTAAGTCAAGTGAGAAGTACAAATACTGAGTATATTGTAGACTCAAGTACCTGTTATACCCACAAAGGCTGGTTTCCTAACAAGCCTGCTGGTTAAAGCAAAGGTAGGTGCAGGCATGGGGTAGTTGAAGACTAGGAGAAGCGAGGAGGAATCTACGTATGTGCCCAACACTGCCTGTGCCTGCCACTCCTTCCCAAACATCATCTTGCACCCCTAGTCCTTTTTTCTGCAGGCAGGCTAATTCTAGACATGAAGTCTAGCTAAAGTAAAAGCAGTGCAGGAAAATAAAAATGCTGCTGCAGGGAGGAGACTTGGTGGGCAGGCGGAGGGTTAAGCACATACACCTTGCTCACCGATTCTACCATGCAAATGCACTCTGCAATCTCCATATTGACATAAGGATTCCCAACTTTGTTTCCTTATTATGTTTCCCTAAAAAAAAGTAGTTCCACCCCATGGAAGTGACGCAAAGCGGAATACAGAAGAGTGCTTGCCAATAACCTCTTTTAAAGAAGCAAGAAGTGCAGCTTTTATGCCTTCTTCTTGCTTGATCTGCATATCATTTAGCCTCTTGACAAGATTGCTGAAGCAGGGTTTTAAGTTCATCTTTGGATACTGCCTTCCTCTGATATGCTTAAAGATCAAGTCAAGAGAACGAGGCAGGATACCACCATCTTTTGGACAACCTGTGAAAACAATGAACTATGTCTTGTTATATGGCATAATTATGAGATCTTTAGAAATTGGCATTTCTTCAGTTAAAAAACACACTGTACATATATACCTTGAACAGTGAAACTTTTGCCCGCATTGGTAACACCATAAGTAAACACAAGGCCATTCACTCCATCAGTGTAGGCTTTTACAATCTCCTTCATGGTACCTTCAAAAAATTCTTTTTGAGTAGTGTCTGGTCCAAAAACCTAAAGGGGAAAAAGATCCCACAAACACACAAGTGAATTTCACCATGATACTGAGAACTGCTTAACTGTTTTGCTGATCTGTGTATGCTAAGCCTCTTCATACATGATCATGATCAAGATGACCTTCTTTGACTTCTTTGTATATTGATTTTTAGACCGAGACCTCTCAAACAGTTTAGGTTTCTGGCCATGGCTGTCTCTTAAAGCTGCAGCAGGCCCATCTGCTGCCAGATTTCCTTGGCAGGTACTTACATTGGGCCTGCTGCAGCTTTAAGAGACAGCCATATGAAGAGAATAGACAGAGAAGTGAAGTCCTGCCCCCTCTGTAGAACTGAAGATATAAAATGCCCTCCCCACCGCTGCCCATTTCTTCTCCTCTGCAGCAATTCCAAGTGGTAGCAAGGGGAGGAGAGATGGTCTTGTGGTAGCAAGCATGAATTGTCCCCTTTGCTAAGCAGGGTCCATCCAGTTTACATTTGGATAGATGCCTACATGTGTGTGCTGTCTGTTGTAACATATTCCTTTTAGGGGATGGGGCTGTATCTCATGCAGGAGGTCCTAGGTTCATTCCCTGGCATCTCCAGGTAGGACTGGAGGAGACTCTTCCCTGGAACCTTGGAGAGCTGCTGCCAGTCAGTATAGACAATACTAAACTATACTTTCCCCCTGCTCTGGCTGGTTTTGTGGTAGCAAGCATGACTTGTCCCCTTAGCTAAGCAGGGTCCACCCTGGTTGCATATGAATGGGAGACTTGATGGGTGAGCACTGTAAGATAATCCCTTCAGGGGATGGAGCCGCTCTGGGAAGAGCAGAAGGTTTCAAGTTCCCTCCCTGGCATCTCCAAGATAGGGCTGAGAGAGACTCCTGCCTGCAACCTTGGAAAAGCTGTCGCCAGTCTGTGTAGACAATACTGAGGGAGCTGGACCTATGGTCTGACTCAGTACAAAGCATTATTCTAGTGTTGTCGCTTCAGTACAATTCTTTTACTAAAACATGGGAGAGAAAACCTTACCTGAGTAAAGGTAAACTGATGGGCAGGTTGTCCAATTCCTTTCTCACTGTTCTTCATTGCAGCCGATTCTTTAGGTGCTTGAAGTGTTACTGTTTCTTGATTTTCAATAATTAAACAGCCCTAACACACAACTTTTTATTAATGCTTTCATAAAGCATTCTTAGTCTATTAAATTTCACACAAAAAACCTGTCTGAAGCTTGATATACATACATACACATACATATATATATACACACACAAATATAGTTCTATTTATGTTGTATATGATGCTGCAATCACTCATTTGTATTGCTCTTGATATGTGTTGCATTTTAATTATATTCAAACTATATTTTAATGTAGCATATGGTTTCGAACATATGCTCTCTGTCGCAAGCGACAATTGTGCTTTATGTCGTTTTAAACATCACTCTAGAAGTTCTTGTTTCAAGACACACTTTCATCATTTCTCATTTTTCTGTTTGAGCATCTGAGTTTTGTCATAAAAAGCAAACACCCAAGCTGTTGAATTTCTTCTACATATCCAGCTGTATTTGTTGTCAAATCTCATTAAATCAGAGCTGCTCAACTTCAGCCCTCCTACAGATGTTGGCCTACAACTCCCATCAACCCTGGCTATTGGCCACTGTGGCTGAAGATTATGGGAGTTGTAGCCACCTAATGGCACAACAGGGAGATGACTTGACTAGCAAGCCAGAGGTTGCCAGTTCAAATCCCCACTGGTATGTTTCCCAGACTATGGGAAACACCTGTACCAGGCAGCAGCGATATAGGAAGATGCTGAAAGGCATCATCTCATACTGTACAAGAGATGGCAATGGTAAATTCCTCCTGTATTCTACCAAAGGCAACCACAGGGCTCTGTGGTCACCAGGAGTCAACACCAACTTGACAGCACACTTTACCTTTAGTCCAAAAACAGCTGGGGGGGGGGGCTAAGTTGAGCAGGCCTGAATTAAATCATCATGAAGTGGTGTCCCATATGCAAATCAAGGAAAGGCTAAATCTTTTAGAAGCTTGTAAAATATTTTTCCTTTAATTATGAACGTCAAGAAAAATCAGCATATTCCATAACTAACCTGGTTTTCATTGTTTTCAAGTTCTGCATTAGAGAAGGGTCTTACTCTCAAATATACTTTCAATGGCTGACACAACTTAAAAAGAAAAAATAATAAAAGCTACAGTTTTATATGAAGATATTAAACACAGTTTTCACAGTTATGAAATATGTTTAATTATAACATTTCTATCCTGCTTTTCACTGTAACCTAGACGCAAATAGCTTACAATACATAACCAGTCTTTCATATCTTGTCCCCTCCTCTTATGCTTCCTCCAAACTGCCTCTTGTGTGCATGAAAGGTTATTCCTCAGTTTAAAAACCTTTCATCTCTTAAACATGGTCAGAAATGTTGCTCCTATAGGCAGCTGCAGTTACAATACAATCATAGGATTACATTTTAGACCAGAAATGCTCAATTTTCTGGTCACACATGCTTTGTGTTTACAATATAGAAAAGCAGGCATGATTATCCTGTACATATTGAGAGGACATTGCCAATGTTTCACATTAAGAACATAAGAACTGCCCTGCTGGATCAGGCTCAAGGCCCATCTAGTCCAGCATCCTGTTTCGCACAGTGGCCCACCAGATGCTGCTGGAAGCCACAGGCAGGAGTTGAGGGCGTGCCCTCTCTCACTTTAAACTCACTTTAGTCTTTGCTTCTTTCTCAGAAATAGTCATGGGAAACCCTATAGTAGAAGCACAATCAATACCCAGAGGGAAAAAAAGGAGGAGAAGGTCTTTGTGGTAGCAAGCATGACTTGTCCCCCTAGCTAAGCAGGGTCCTCCCTGGTAACATATGAAAGGGAGACTAGAAGTGTGAGCACTGTAAGATATTCCCCTCAGGGGATGGAGCTGCTCTGGGAAGAGCAGAAGGTTTCAAGTTCCTTCCCTGGCTTGTCCAAGATAGGACAAGATTTATTTATTTTTTTATAGGACAAGATTTTTTTTTTAAATTGAACCAACAAACTACCAAAGCATACAGTACGTTGCTACGATAGGGCTGAGAGAGATTCCTGCCTGCAACCTTGGAGAAGCCGCTGCCTATCTGTGAAGACAATACTGAGCTAGATAGACCAATGGTCTGACTCAGTATATGGCAGCTTCCTATGTTCCTATGTATCCAGTCATTAGTGGAATTCTTGGCTGTGTTATTATGGATTCTGTTTTCTTTCTCTGGACCAGTTTATGCTGTCAGTTATGCTATAACCATTCCTGAACTCACTTTGACTGCCTCCCACCCATCCTTTTTTACAAATCTAAAAAGTGAATTAGAGGTTGTGCAGTTTGTAAAGCCAGTTGAAAAGGAATAATTTTACAGACCTACACAAATGCCTGAACTATTCCAGCATAATTTGGTGCTTTGTCTCTCCCCAACAACAAAAGTAAGAGAAGCCTGCTCTACCCTTTTCAGAAGTATGATGCATTTCAGATTGTGACAAAAGAATCTACTTCACAAAAAGTAAGCCCCTTTTGTCTCCAAGAAACCACATCTAGAATCAGATAGTTCCCACAGGTTTAGTGTGAATTTGAAATGTTGAAGTGTTATATTTCTAAACTGGTATGTTTTATGAATGGTTATGTCTTTGTTCAATGAATTACATGTTTTCATTTATAAAATGTGTAACCTGCTGAAGGGTGTGCACATATAGGCTCTGAATGCTTATCACAGACACAATGGGAAAGAAATAATAATACTGAACGTGGATTTTAGGCCTCTAGCCTTCCTACCCCGACAAACCTTTAAAAAAAAAAATCAAAACCACCCTGAGGTTTGTGTGTGCAGAGAGACAGAGACAGTCCCAGGATAAATGCTGCCTTGGGTGAAGAGTGCTTTCGGTGCCCATACCCCATGTTGCAATGCTCAACTCGGTGCCCCAGTTGGCCAGTGCCCCCAGATGGCTGGGCACTTGGGCCTCTTTCTGAAGCAAAGCATGAGGTAGAAGCAGGGAGAAAAAGTGAGGGGGAAGCATCAATGCTTGTGAGAATCTGTAGCGTTCAAGCAAGGTCCAATCAGAATCCTCCGAGGCCATGGTGGCCTGGCTGGAGTATTTATATCCAAAAACCTGCCCTGAGGCAAGTATTGACTCAATCCAGTAGCTTCTCCTACCCTGGAGGACAAGGAGTTCTGTGCAAAACAACTAAGTTCATTGCAACTACGACTTAGTTGCTTTGGGTGTGATATACTGGACAAAAGGCAAGGGCAACTGCTCAGCTTGCCTACCACTAAGGCCAGCCCTGGGTAGAGAGAGAGAGAAGATGACTTCACTTCACGCTGTTTGGAATATTCAGATTTTATTCTTCCCTGCAGATTTCCAGGCCCTCCCCCCCCCCCTTTTTTTTTCTTTGAGGAAGAGAGAGAGGCTTGGAAAAAGGAATTTAGTTTCTACACTAATCATGTGTTTATTGCACCCAGGCAATAGAAAACAATGCAAAAGTCTTCATGAAATCAAAGACCAACCAACCCACCTCTTCTTCATACTGTTCCTTGGTGCTTGATATCTCTGACAACTCCACGGGCAAAGGTGAATCATGATCGGACATCAATCCCATCGTGCCACACACTGCCGAAGGTATCCCAGCTCTTTCCTGGCAATCCATTCTTTCACCTTATTACCATGAGTAAGAAACCAGCAGGTTTGTACATCACCCAACATTTGCACAAGAGACTATAGATTTTGAATTGCACTGAAGTCAGAGTCACAGATTATCACATCAACTCAGATTATAAAGGTTTTGGATTCCTCCCAATGAGTGCTTAATATCTTAATGGCTCTGAACTGTTATAAATTTGCTCTTTATATTATTTTGAGCAGTTTGTTCTAAACAGTGTTTTGTTTTTTACTTGTGCACCACCCAGAGCCTGTGGATGGGGCAGTATAGAAATGTAATGAAATAAATCAATACATAAATAAATAATGTGAACGAAAGGATGTTGCACAAAAGTAATAAAAGGTAACTATATCAGGAACTTGTTCCTAAAAACCTTGCAATGCAAGAAAAAACCCCATGCAGCACATGGCATAGCACCATTAATAAAGGAATGTTGCCCCAACCAAGGCCCAGCATGTTCCCTACTTTATTTATTTAAAATATGTATACCCCACCCCTCCAGTGCACTACTGCTCAGGGCATCATCCCCTCATATTCCACAGAGAGAAACAAGACAACTGGTTTGATTTAACAACGACAAAAGAAAAAAGGAGAGCACACATTCTTCTTCCTCTCTTAATCATCTCCACACGGTTTCTCTTACAGCCTGACTCTATGAAAAGTCGGGTGCCTTTAAAACCATTGATTTCAGTGGTCTCGGGCACACCTGATAGTGATTAGGGCAAGGCTACACTCCTGTGCACTTGATTGGGAATAAGGCTCATTAAACTGCCTAAGGACTTTTTGTATGGGGCAGTATAGGAATATACTGAGTATTTTTATCTTATTTATTTAGTACAACTTACTCCCAAATAAGGGTGCAGAACAGAGATATTAGATTCCTCCATCCTTTAGCCTCTCCACACACAGAGAGAGATTTAAACCCCATTCATATCTTTACAGACTCATCTTTTTTCTATTTACACCCTTATAGTGAGTTATGTAGCTTTCTTACTTTTTCTGCAAAGCTTTTCTGCATTATACCGACCTGATACTTGATTTCCTTGCAAAAACGTGCTTGTTTGCTTTCTCCTCTCTACCAACAGAAATAGCCTTCACCCACTGCTCCAGCAAAACCTGCTATGTCCCTCCCGCAGGAGTTAAATAATTTGGCAGCTGACCAATGAAAAACAGCCAAGTAAATCAATACTCACAATAAGCATTAAACAACTAATAATCCTATTCTCCAAACTACTTAGGAGAGTAACATACAGGCAGTTCACAGGATAACAACCCCACACAGCAAAGGGCAATCTAATAATTTTGGAGTAAAGCTTTGTTAGAGAGAGCCGTTTTTCCAAATCACCACTCTTGAAAACCATCGAGATACAAAGCCTCATTAGGGCTCCAAATCTATGGGCACATATTTGGGAGTAATCTCCATTAAACTTTATTTCTGAGCAGAGGTTGATCTGTGCAGCTGCTATTCACACAACTAGGAATAAGCCTGAGTGAGCACAGTAGACCTGCCTTACTTCAGAGTAAACCTACATAAGATTGAGCTATGCACATATGCATATCATCTATAAAAACAGTAATATGAATATAACATCTTAAAATCAAATATTTTCAATTAAAAAAAATCAGGCACAGGCAGGCATGTGAGAGTCAACTCCACTGTGCTGAGTGGTCATAGGATTGGCAAAGAAATAAAATTGTGCCTTTGTGAGTTTGAAATCAAACAAAATAGTGAACCCCCTCTGAGGCTGGAGGTCAGACTCACACACAGAAACACTGGGAATGAAGGAAATAAGTAAGATCTGCTTCTGCTCACAGGGGAAGGAATGAGTAAGTTCCACAGTCTGTTTCCCACATGTACTCAGGGCAGGCAGATGTGAAATAGCAAAACGGGGAACAAACCCAAATCTAAAAGCCGCAACAAAGAATCAGCACTTGCTAGCTAATGCTCCAAACGTAGTTCTGCTAGCAGCCATTTCTCCTGCTCCTGACAAGAACCAAGGAATCCATCTTCTGCTTGCCATCTGTGCAAAGGCATGTAGCATCGCAACTCATGCCCCCTTTACTGCCTTCCAGTCAATCAATGCTTCCTCACAATTACTCTAAGCCACACTTGGAGCTGCTCTAAGAGAGGTGCTATTGTTTACAGCAGAGCATGTGCTTTGAATACAGAAAGTTTGAATTCCTGGCATCTCCAGTTAACAAGGAGTACAGAAGAGTATGCACAGAAAGCAGATTATGAGGAAGGCCTCTGGAGAGATCCTGCCAGCATGGCTTCCCAACCTTGGGTCCCCAGATGTGGTTAGACTACAACTCCCATCTCATCTCCTCATCCCCAGCCACAATGACCAAGGCTGGCAACCCATAGAATATATACATTTTGGTATAGAATGTATACCAAAAAGGAGGAGACTTGGTACTACCAAGTCCGGGAAGATGGCAGCATGGCTAACAAATAAAGTCAAAGAAGCTATAAAGGAGGAAAAGACTTCCTCCAGAAATTGGAAGGCATGCCCAAATGAAGGGAACAGAAGGGAACACAAACTCTGGCAAAAGAAATGCAAGGAGACAACAAGGGACGCAAAAAAAGTTTGAGGAACATTTCGCTAAAAGCAACAAGGGGAATAACAAAAATGTCTTTAAATACATCAGAAGCAGGAAACCTGCCAGGAAGGCAGTTGGGACAGTAAGATGATGAGGGAGTGAAAGGGATTATTAAGGAGGATATAGAGACTGAAGAGAAGCTAAACAAGTTCTTTGCATCAGTCTCTACGGCAGAGGATGCCAGTGCCTGAACTGAGCTTCTTGGGGACAGAGGCTAAAGAACCAAGTCAGGAAGAGTAGAGGTGACGAGAGATTACATTCTCTACTGTCTGTAAACATTAAAAATTAACAAATTGCCAGGGCCAGTACTGGAGGACTGGAAAGTAGCCAATGTAACACCAATTTTCAAAAAGCAATCCAGGGGGGATCTAGGAAATTACAGGCCATATAGCTTAACATCTGTTGCAGCAGGCAAATTGATGGAAAGCATTCTCAAAAATAAAATTGTTAAGCATATAGGCCCTGCTGAAGGAGAACCAGCATTGCTTCTGCAAAGGGATATCTTGCCTCACCAACCTTTTGAGACTGTCAATAGGTGTGTGGATAAGGATGATCCAGTCGACATAGTATACTTGGACTTTCAAAAAGCTTTTGATAAAGTTCCTCATCAAAGACTCTTGAGAAAACTTAGCAGTCATGGGATGAGTGGACAGGAAAATGTGTGGATTGGTAACTGGTTGAAGAATAGGAAACAAAGGATAGGTATAAACAAACATTTTTGGAGGGAAGAAAGAATACAGACCCTCAGGGATCTGTATTGAGAACAGTGCTTTTTAATTTATTCATAAGTGATCTAGAAGTTGGGGATAAGCAGTGAGCTGGCCAAATTTGCAGATGACAGCAAACTATTCAGGGTAGCGAAAAAGAGATTGTGAGGAGCTCCAAAAGGATCTATCCAAACCGGAGAAGTAGGCAAGAAAAAGGCAAATGTGGTTCATTATTAGCAAGCATAAAGTGATGCATATTGGGGCAAAAAAGCACAACTTCACATATACTGTATGCTGATGGGGTCGGAGCTGTCAGTGACTGACCAGGAGAGAGATCTTGTGGTCATGGTGGACAGCTATTTGAAAATGTTGACTCAGTGTGTTGCAGCTGTGAAAAAGGCCAATTCCATGCTTGGAATCATTAGGAAGGAATTGAAAATAAAATTACTAATATCATCATGCCTTTATACAAATCTATAATGTGGCCACATTTGGAGTACTGGTCACCATTCCTCAAAAAAGGAAATTATAGAACTGGAAAAGGTGCAGAAGAGGGGAACCAAGATGATCAGGGACCTAGAGCAGGGTTTATTAACCTTGGCCCCCCAGATGTTGCTGGACTACAACTCCCATCATCCTCAGCCACAAAGGCCATGTCTGGGAATGATGGGAGTTGTAGTCCAACATCTGGGGGCCAAAGGTTAAGAAACCCTGAACTAGAGCCTTTTCCTTATGAGGCAAGGCTACAATACCTGAGGCTTTTTCATTTAGAAAAAACAATGACTGAGGAGAGACAAGTCTATAAAAGTATGCATGGAGTGGAGAGATAGATAGATACATGCTTTCCCCTCTCTCATAAAACTAGAACCCGGGTTCATCCCATGAAACTGATTTCAAAGGAATTTTGGACCGCCAAAAGGAAGTATTTTTTCACACAATGCATAATTAGCCTATGGAATTAACTGTCACAAGATATGGTGACAGCCACCAGCCTGGATGGCTTTAAGAAGGGCTTAGTATTGAGGACGTCTATCAATGGCTATTGGTCTGAGGGCCATAGGCCACTTATAGCCTCAGAGACAAGATGTCTCTAAATACCAGCTGCAGGGAAGAAATAGCAGGAAAGAGGGCGTGCCCTCATCAGCTCTTGCCTGTGGGTTCCCCAGAGGCATCTAGTGGGCAGTGGCCCACTAGTGAAACAGGATGCTGTACTAAATAGACCTTGGGCTTGATCCATCTGGGCTGTTCTTATGTTAACCCCTGGAATAGACAGTACTGGACTCGATAGATCAGTGCTCTAAGCCTGCTTCATGTAACCCACTCCTGACACCACATCAAATGTCAAACAGAAGAACATATTCCCCAATTTGCCAAGGACTTTATAAGCCACAAGTATGGCTAAATGAAGAGGCTCCATTGCAACTAGCACTGCAGCTCGTGTTCCCTCTAACAGAGACTTCCAGATGTTGACTACAACTCCCAGCATTCTCAGCTGCAATAGCCTTTGCTTGGAGATTATAGGAGTTGCAGTCAACTACAGCTGGGAATCTCTGTCAGAGGGACTACTGAGCAGCCGAACAATATTTTTTCTAGATCTGTGGGGTGAAAATACTAATTCTCCATCGGTTGATAACAGAGAATTATTTATATTGTATTACACTAATGACATAGTGTTCATCTCCTGTTCAGTGGGTTTAAGAACAGTTCATGTTTTGGGAAAATCTATAATAAGAATTAATTGAATAATAATGATAAAATCAAAGTGTCTGCCTTTGATGATAAAAATGGTGCAGCAAACATAGTGGGTTTATTCCTATAAAGTAGAGCAGATTAATACTTAATATCTGGGAATTTTATTTTTTGGTTCTGCATTCTAGAAAGGCCATTTGTACCAAGCACAGCTAAAAGAGGAAGATATCAAAGTTCTGTAAATTTGGAGGATCCTTGAGAGACAAGTATTTTCTATTTTTAAAATCCTAGAAACATCCTAGAAACAAATGTATACCCAGAGATTCTATGGAGTTTGATGCAGGGTGGTTTTGTCGCCCAAATAATCATGATTCTAAATTCTGTTTGGGGCAGCAAAAATGACCCTTTAATTGTAATATAGATTGAAATGGGGGAACTTCCCATAGAAGTAAGAATATGCCTCTATTTCTTTCAAAATTGATTAAAAGACTAACACAGCAGTGTCTTCATACAATGTGTTCTCACAGCATAGCTCAGCTAGTCCAGTTCTGTTTTTTTAGATTCTGATGTGTCAGTTGCTAAACTGGAATAATGTAAAGATGCGAGTGAGAAACATCTTTATTCAGTACAATCTTCCTTTGGACAAATGTTAAAACTGCTCAATCAATCTGGTTTCACAAGGGAGTGGAAAATAATATAATTAACTACTGCCAAGGCAAAGTAATTTTGTGTAAAGCAAGTTATTTACTGCTCCCACCCAGCACATTTCAGTGTAAAAAGCAGTGCATTCAGCTACTTTAAGTGGCAGTATTGTATATGCAAAATTTGCTATATGTAGGTAGGTGTGTATTTGACACACATTTATATATGCACAAGAGAATTTTTTATTAATATGCTTGTAAAAAAGGAAGTAAAAGAACAGTTTGAAATTTGGAGAACGTCAACATAAAAAATGAATTTTATTGAATAAATTACCATACAGTATCTAGTAAATTTGAATCGAAGAAAGATCTTCTGCTTCTCTTGAGCAAGATGTCTATTTGAATTATTGATCTGTTAGAAATCTGCTCAGAACACTGTTAAAATCTGTTTATATTCAGAATTTCTACTTAAAAATACCACACACACACACACACACACCCAACACATTCTAATAGTTCCTTCCTCTAATTTCAGTGACAGGATTGTCTCTACAAACATTTATCTGTAAGTAACCAGGAAGTATGATTTTTCTGTTATGCACATCCACCCACAAACTCTTCAAAATATGTAATAAATGAAAACATTTATATATTGCCCTCTGCTGCTAAATGGCCAATGTAACATCCCGTACAATTTAGAAACTGATTGTGGTAGGAAGTGTTTTTAAGTTCTTCTCCCAGCTGCTCAAGCATTTCAACTGGTCAAATTGGCAGATCTACTTGCAAATGACACTGTTGATGGCAGCTTCCCTCCTGGGGCCAACAGCAGCTGTAGGGACAGCCAACCCAGATTAGTGGCAGGGGCCAAATGTTCCTCCTCTAACATTGTGGTCTCAGTCCAGATTGGCTATTTAGAAGTGGAGGGAAACCAAGCAAGCACAGGCTGATGTATTTAACACAGCTTGACTCTAATTGGGGGTTGCTTAACATTCAGCTAGCAAAACCTAGGCAGGATATTAAATGGAAGAAAATTTATTCCTTCTAGCCCATTACCATTTTATTGACGATGGAGTCTGTAACATATCCCAAACATCACTAGCTATCTTCGCTCCTCCACTTCCAAAGAGATCAGAAATCAGTATGCTTGCCTAGAGCCAGAATTGCTGGATGCCTCTATCCTACCCTTGCGTTGCCCTTCAGTCTCTACATTCTACTCTTTATCACTACTACGTTTGAATTATCCATGGAGGGAGAGGGAAAGACACTACGGTGCTATGCTTTTAGCTACTGGGAAGGACAGGGCCGTTTTAGTTTTTACTAGAAACTTGGCTTTCAAAGAAAATGTTAAATCCGTGTAATGACACCACCAGCATCTGAGAAAACAACCTATGCATGTTTTCTAGGCCAGTTTAAATGTGATATTGCTATACTTGCTTAGCGATTTAGAACCCTCAATAAATATGATGTATTGTCTATGAACCCTCATATGATGCAAGTGTATGTCCAATAGGTTTGTGACCTGAAGCTAAATTTATGTCAGAATGAAGGGAAAGAAGAGTAATTATGCTGCCATTCCATGTGCAGACACATTTTAAAGACTCTTGGTCCACGCGCAGGTAGCAGCTGGGCATCTACATCATGCATGTGGAGTGAGCTTTTCAGATTAATTAATTAATTGCGTAAACCTAGTTAATAAGTTTCCTCCAAAACCGCCTGGAGCTGAGGGGCCACCACCCTCTCAATTACCTTGCCCAGCCATGGGAGGTTGGAAACAGGCCTATAATTGCTCAAGTCTGAGGTATCTAATGCAGGCTTTAGAAGATTACAGGCATACCATCGAAGTAAAGGTGCTTCTCAGCAACTTCCATGTGGCAACTAGGTAGTTTTTAATAGCACATATTTCTACATGTTTTGTATAGTCATAAGGTTATTACATAACTTCTTACACACGAGCAAGAATAACGTATATCACCCTTATGGTCCACCTTTTGTGCAAATCCAACCACCAAGTTATTACACCCCTGGTTATCAACTAATTGAACTCACATACCAGTTATGTGTGTGAGCATGTGGAAGAAATATATGACATCCACCAAAGCTTATATACAGTATATTAATTACTGTAAGCTAAAATTCTCTAGCACTGAGCAGTGATTTCACTCTCTTAAAAACAAATAAACCAGTTTGTAAATATGAAGGGAAACATTTAGGTCAGCATATATAATTTAGGAGCGGCTCTCTTCCGCTTTTTATCCCACATTAACGAGACAGCACAAAAGCAGCTTACATGTGCTTCCTTACAGCCATATGCAAGAATGCCCTAAGGTTTAAGGCCCCTTTGAAAATCTCAAGTACAGGTTATAAATCACAGAATACAACCAGACTATTTTGCAAACCACTGAGAAAGTCTTTAGTTGCTTTTACAATTGCAATGCCAGTGGTTATCCAGTAGAGGGCATTATTTTTTTCAAAAGGAAATTCAGGCCACAATCCAAGTTATGTTAGGTATTATGCCCACTGAAATCAGTGGACTGAAGTCCACCTTATTGAGAATTATGGGCTTCAGACTTTCAGCAGATGCTGATGATCTCAAGGACTTGAACTTCTGGAAAACTGATCTTTTAACAACTTATTTCTACAGTAAATAAAATGAATCCAATTACATACACTAGTGAAACACCCCATCGAGATGAACCCCCCTCTCTTCATAAGCTCCTCTTGTTTATCACAAGATAGCAGCCTGCATGAAGATGTAGGGTAGGAAATTTTATGTATTGCTCTACAAAATCTTCAGTTTAGCCTTGAATTCCATGTGCAAACTTATATAAGCTGGAAAATTTATATATTCAGAGGATGGTAACAGAGCTTAATTTTTATTTTTGTTTAAAGTGGGCTTTTAGCTTTATAGTTATTCATAATGCCAAAAAATTATGACAACTAAATTATCAAACACAAGAAGCAAAGGTGAAAAGCTGCTATCAACTTTTATTGCAGTAGATGACACTCATTTATGCATCAGCAATAGTAACTTCAACTTCTACACCAGGCTCAATACTGATAGAAGTTATTTGCTTGACAATTTCTGAAGGACTGTGCAAATCGATGAGACGCTTGTGAATACGCATCTGGAAACGATCCCAGGTCTTGGAACCTTCACCACATGGTGTTTTCCTTGTAGTGATTCGAAGAGTCTAAAATTTAAATAAACTGCAATTATCAATTTCAATTAGAAGTTAATAACACTATCTGGAAATTATTAAAATATATCTTGAAATCTTATAAGAAACTAAATATGTTTATAGTATTACTTTTACATTGTTTAAAAAATCCAGTACCTGTGTACACTAATACCTGCTCTCTTATAAAAACTGGGCTGTATTGACTAAAACAGCCAAATGACATTGCCTTAGGAAGTATCCCCTGTGGAAAAATCACCATTTACCAGCCATCATACCTCTAACTAATTCTCACTGTTTAGACTTCTCTACTGAGATGGTTGCATGTCTTGGGGTGTAGGAAAGGTACCCATTGTACTTGCATGGGAACCTACTAGAACGTGTCCTACAACCCCTTCTTCACATACTAGCACCATTTTATATTCTTTGGCCACATTCTTCTGTTATAACTGGTGGGCAGGAGTGTGTATGTGTGTCCAACACAGGTGTACATTGTGCCAGATATATTTTTAAGAGGCTAAACCACTCTTCACAAGGCTAGCCCAGAAGCTAGCCCTCTCCAGTTTGCGACTATGGGAGAATGACTATTCCCATGTGAACTTGCCCAAACCCTAAGATCAGCATCTGAGGCCCCACTCTCTGGGCTCACTATTACCCGAGATAGATCTTTTAAGTAATAATGCCCCATTTTATTAATGTTTTTGTCCAGCGAGACCCAGTAGAACCCTCTCTTGATACTTTTAAACATAGTTCAAACACATTTTTATTCTGCAAGGCTTTTTAGATTTTATCAAACATGCTGACCAGCTGCTTTTAATGGATTAAGTAGTACTGATTTAAGCAACTTCCATCCCATCCCACCTTTGCACAGTACAAAGCAGAAAACCAAACACAGAAATATCAACTATTAAAACTACATAAATCCAGCTCTAATAGAGCTTTCTTGGCTAGTATTTTTCTTGATATAGTGAAATGACATACCTTGGTTGGCATGCGAACAGGTCCTTTCACTTTTAGGTTCTTTTCCTTAGCACCTCTGATCAGGTCTGCACAGACTATAACAATACATCAATATATAAGTTTTTTGTGGGGTTTTTAAAGGAATTAAACATATATCATGATTAACAACGAATGATAACCATTGGCTCAGAATAGCGTATAAACTAATCACAGTTGTTCAGTTAACATTTTGTTCCTCATAGCCAACAATATGGGTACAATTACTTATTATTAAGTTATCCATGCTATCAACTAGACATTCTGGAAAATTATTTTATTGACAATCCCTTTCCTACAAGAATTTTTGTGTGTGAGAGAGATTATTGTGGTTCTGGGAGAAGAGCTGATTTTGTAGTAGCAAGCATGAATTGTCCCCTTCGCTAAACATGGTTCGCCTGGTTTGCATTTGTGAGAGACTACCTGTGAAGCAATGTAAAATATTGCCCTTAGGGGATGGGGCTGCTCTAGGGAGATTACTTGCATGCAGGTTTATTTATTTAAAGTATTTATACCCCCAACAATAAAAGAAGGTTCCAAGTTCCCTCCCTGGCATCTTCATGATAGGGCTGAGAGAGACTGCTGCTTGCAACCTTGGAGAAGCCGCTGCCAGTTTATGTAGACAAGACTAGATGGACCAATGGTCTGTCTCTGTATAAGGCAGCTTCCTATGTTCCTCTTCTGTTTAGCAGGTGGACAGCACCTGGTCCTATACAACCACTGCAGCATTCTTCCAGTGACTGTTGCTGGTGTCTTACTTTATATTTCTTTAAGATTGTGAGCCTTTTGACACAGGGAACCATCATTTATTATGTTTCTATATAAACCACTCTGAGAACTTCTATTGAAAAGCAGTATATAGTAGTAATATTATGGGTAGGGTCACACACTGGAGTTTCTCAATGTAAGGATTAGATACAACATGGTTTAGTTGGATTATCTGCTATACAGAATTAAGGTATCCAAAATTAATTTTGAGAATACAATTTTCCAAAAGCATTTCAATATGGAAAGTAATTGGATGGTTAAAACACAGACTACTTATATAATAGATAGAAAATTATTCCTAGCTCATGTGCTACAAGTGAACCCTTAGTCCCGAACTCCACATGGACATAGTCAATTTAAAGCAAGGATATCACTCCCAGTTTTAAAGATGGCTATTGTTAACAATCTAGACCTACATACAGCTAGTCTTACTTAAATCAACAGGTTTAGGTACACATAGCTGCATATAACCAGGCTGTAAGTGTACTGGAGCTCTAATAGTACAATTGCATTTAAGACTTCAACTAGCCGTTTCCTGTCTATTTTACAACTTACCCTTCTCAAGGGACTTGACATTGCGACTTGTCAAGGTAATTCTGATTCGATGGATTGCTACTTCCTGTTCTACAGGTGCTTTGCCAGTATCTTTAAATGCCTGAAAGATTAAAAAATGAGAGTTTGCAAGCCAAGTATCTGTCAGGGTCAGTGATGTAGTTGCAAATTCAGAAGTGCACACACTCTCCATGATAGCCCCCATGGCCATGCCCACCCCAAAAGCCAGAGAAGCCAAGTAGTACTAGTGCTCTGTCCCTACATGCCCCCCCTCCCCTGCTCCACTACACCACTGGTCTCAGTACATGTGTGTCAAACATTTTCAGGACAGACAAGAATTCGCTACAGAAATCAAAGGGGCTCTAATGCCAGGCAAGAGTGGATACCATTACAAACTGGCCAAACCTGAAACACTTAAGATATACAATGTATGTGGAAACCGCAAGCATATTTGGGTAGGGCATTTCTACAGGATCTCCACAACAGCAGAATCCGTTTCCAAGCTGGAACTAGAGCACTTTCAGTTGGGCATGCTTTTCATCCTACTATCTTGTGGTCAGGATTAAATATAATTATTTACACTTACACCTACAACTGGACTAAATTTGGTCCAGTTTGGTTAGGCAGTTCATAAGTTAGCCCACTTGTGCTTCAAATGTTCACTTGTCTGCCACCTTGAATTGGGGTGGATGACATCACAAACTACCCATTGAGGAGTCCCTATGTGTCCCTACAACTGAACCCAATTTGGTTCATGTTGGTCTAGGCATTGCAAAGTTGAGAGTGGGGGGATGGACACACACATGGAATGCTGGGCAATCTCATAAGATAATACAGAAGATGGAGGAAAGTGTTAGTAATTTCCCTCTTGTGCATCACAGTCCCACTGCACTACAGGGTTAGGAAATAAGCTGTTTTACAGAAGTACAACTTTATATGGCTGCAGAAACAAGCTAACAAAAAACTTCTAGACCACACAAGCCAAATGGGCTTTACTATAAACCTTTGCGTTTGGTGAAACCAAGGACTGTTTATTTCATCATTTATGTCAGGGTTTGGCCTTGCTAAGAGGTGCTTCGCTTCATATCCAGTACTTGACCCCACATTTAACAAAATTGGTGCAGCCCGGTCTTATCCGTGTCCGCTCGGACGGAAAAGCCTCGTTTTACTCCGTGGGTTTTTCTTTCCAAGTCGCCTCGAACTGGAGCAAGCCTAATGTAGCTGAAATAGCAGCCCACGCAATGCCGCTAAACTTTGTGAGGCTATAGGAGAGCACGCGCCTCGGCGCGCAGCTTTTACAGCCGCCCGCTGGAGCAGAGAGAGAAAGGGCTACAGGCGCGGGCACGCGCTTCTTCCCGCCATTCGCTCCGCGGGAAGGCCCAATAGGCTTCTGCCCCAGGTGGGCTCTGGGAGGCGGGAGAGAGCGCGGGACTGCCAGGCCTACTCCGACACCACCGCGCGCGACGGAGGAGGAATGAAGCGAGCGCGCGCTCAAGGCAGCCGCTAAACGAACTTTCTGCCAGCCAGTAAGAGAGAGCACGCGGGCACGCGCTCGCTCTCCTCCCTCTCGCTCCTTCCCATCGCGTTCTCACCATCGCCGCTGCGAAGCCTTCCTGACCGACTTATTCCTGCCGGAGCGAGCGCCTGAGGCCCGGGGAACAGCGGTGAGTCAGGAGAGAAGCACGACGCCGAGGTACGCACAAAGAGAGAGAGAGAGAGGCCCAGGAAAAGGCACTGCTTATATAGGCCCGCGGAGTAACACCCGCCTCTTCTACCCTTCGCCCCGGAACTGATTTGTAGGCGAGGGAGGGGGGGAACTGGGCGAGGGCGGAGCTGCCTATCAAGCCTCACAGTATCGGGACAAGAGCTGTTTTTCAGAATGGCGGCGTCGGCAAGCCTCCGCTTACCTTCTCGCCCTACAACTCGGCCCCGCCGCCTTGCAAGCTGCCCTGTCACTTTTCTCTAGGGACAGAGAAGAAATTATCTCTGTTCTCCCTACCGCTCCGAAAATCAGACCTTCCGCTCCTCACCCCGCATCTCCTCCTGCAGCCCTCTCGCTCCCCTCCTTCGTGTGGCTTCTCGATGGTGTTGCTCCGCCTCTGCCCGAGCAGTGGATTCGGGCGTCCCGTAGACCGCGCAGCTGGTGGTAATTGTTGCGGATCTCTTCAGCGGCTAAATTGGAGTCAGGATGTGCTGGATCCGGGCGTGCAGGATTGGCCTGGGAGAGCTTGCTGTCAGTGCTAGGAACGTCTTCAGCTGCCTGCAACAGTAACCACATGCCGTTGCTCGCTTCCCTATACGTATGTGTATAAGTGCTTGCAAAGAGCTTGAGCCCAGTATTTTTACGAGCAGCGTGCTCTTGCGAAGTGCGGATTGATCTCTTGATTGAGCATTAGTTTTCCGTAGAGATGGATGATGCTGAAGTCGACTCCCCCTTCTTTATTCATCACAGAGGCAAAGAACACCCCAAAATAACCCCTGGCCCTGGGTTGCCATATATGGAAATAGTACAATACGAGGTAAACTAAGCCTGGCCCAAAGTCTTGCTTTCACAAAAAACGTGGTGTTGTATGAGGGTCCCAAAGAACTGAAAGTGAACTCAACCTCAGCTCACATACCCACGAGGGGCTTCCGTACGGAACGCACTAGTATGGAGTCCATCCCAGTGCCTCGGGCCTCATATTGTCAGTGTTTTCCTGTACCAAACCGCCTTTGAGTGAGGAAACAGCCTGTTCCTTACTGTATTCACAACTTTAGATTGCAGTCGTATACAGTGCACAGATGCTTGGCAGTAAGCTGTGTACTTAAGTTCAAGTAAACATGCACATGGACCCCAAACCCTGAATGAATCATGCAAGTCTTTGATCTGTCACATTCTCAGTAGCAGCCCTGCAAAGTAGAATAGAACCCCAAGTTTAAAGAGTTGGAGGAGCATAGAGTATGACCCTTTGTCACACTACCATACTGTAAGTTAAAGCCCACCTTATAAATGTGTGTTTAGGCAGTAGAACTTTTAAGCATCTCAGCAGTTTGTTGGTGAGACAGGAGAGAATAATTGACTACATTATTGTCAAAAAAGGGGATGTTTCTCAATCCATCAAATTATAACCTAATTTGATCTGACTTCATTTTTGTTAATAACATATGTTACATTTCCAGAATATGGGGTTTGCAAGCATTTTTGCTACCTTTCTCCAAGTAACCCTCTGCGTGTATTGAAACAGTCTTACATATTTCAGTGCTGATCCAAGTCCACATGAAACGCTCCAAATGCCATCTTTAGATTTTATGAGCAGGACGCTTTCCAGACTCATGGTGCTCATCAGCAGCAAAATGCCTCTGTTTGGGCAAGTCACAGTTGAAACGTAAACAGAGGGAGCAGTCTCGCAGTAACTAACAACCGAAAAAACCAGCAACTTTTTCTCACCAGATATATGACGTCCTAGCTCTATATCCAGAGGTGTAACTAGGGAAAATAGCACCTAGGGCAAGCACTGAAATTGCGCCCCTGTCCAAACAGGAATGATGGGACTTGTAGTCAACAATATCTGGAAATCCCTGTTAAAAGGAACACTGTACCATCTAGACATGGTTGTTGATCAAAACCTGAAAACATGAGCCATCTCTGTAAAAGACTTAGAACAACAGTCAGGAGTTATGCGAGGATTCCAAGTGTCATTTTCTCTGTCTCATCTCATTCTTTAAAAAAATATGACTTTGTCCTAGAGGATCACCTGCCCAAATAGCCACTAGCAAAATAGGGGAAGAAGAAGGTGGTGGGGTGTGTGTGGGTCTATAAACCAGTGAATGATTCCTGCAGGGGCACAGCTATAATTGAGCGAAAGGGTTCAAAGAACACGGGCCCCCAGCTCCTAAGGGCCCTCCAGCTCCACCCCTCCCTATTTTCTTCATTATCTTCCTCACTCTGGGGGGCTGCCAGAGAGAGAGGGATTAACACGGGCCCCCTCTTCCCTAGCTACGCCCCTGGATTCCTGCCAGCCTTTGTCTTATGATGACTGTTGGCTCATGGTGGGGTATATGTGCATTCACCACACTAGTGCTTACTTTGACACCAAGAGGGAGGAGGATACATTAGTTTGCCACACTAGACAGAGGCATTTGCAACAGAAGCAGACAGCCAAGTTCTGCCAGGGCCAAAACCAGCCCCTGCCAGACGAAGAAATCATTGTAATTTGCCCCTTCCTGTCACAAGCAGTGTGCTGTTCTTTTATTATTGACTGTAACTCTCAGATATCCCAGTCATGGATGGAAAATTCAGGGTCAATTTACAAGAAATACATTTTCTACTTGGAAGTTTCTTCTGTGCAGGTGTTGTGCAGAAACCCATGTGTAGTGACCGCCAGGGGCATAGCAAGGTTGGAATGGGCCAAGATGAGATTTTAAAATGGGCCCCCAGCCCCTCAAAGTCCAGGGCCTCCACACACCCCAGGCCCCCAAGGATTTACATCTGATATTTCAAAATAAGCATGCTGCCTGGAAATACATTTCACTGAATACACACATGCACACTTCACAATATATAGCGATATACATTGAGTACTATATATTTGTGCTACTTTTAATGCCTAGAACACACTAGCAATGCTAATTATTAAAATGGCCCCCTCACTGCAGATTAGCAAAGGAGACTTTCAACCATGCAGTGTGAGCCTATGTTTGTTTTCTCAGAATTCTGACAAAATTCAGTAAAGTTTGATTCCAGGAGGTTTTTCACATGAGGCTTTTAAAGCCCTTTAACACACATCTCCTCTGGAATGGAGGTGCTGCATTCACATGTTGGCCAGATTTACCCTGAAGTCCCTGCATGTTACTGGGGAGCAGTTCACACACAAGAAAAATAAAATAAAATAAAAGCACAACACATGCTTCACAGTTCTCACTCAGAGAATTCATGCATTTATGAATGAATGAATAAAAATAAATAAAATATATGTGTTCCAGAAGTTTTTGTAATTTTCTGCCCTGAAACAAGCCACTTATAGGCCTTTTTATATAGTTTTTGTTTTTAAAGCCAGCACATTTTTCAGTCTGTTTTAAATTAAATATTCAGAGACTTCTCAGTCTCGCCCCATCCCCCATATCAAAGCCCTATGGCAAGCAGATTCCTATGGCGGGTGGGGGGGGGACACCACCACAAAAAGGAATTCACAGCCTACCTGGCAAAAGCTGTGCTGGATGGTCTGGGCAGAGGGTCTGCTGCTGCAGCAGCAGAGAACTCTGCCTGCTTCCTCCTTCCTGGCTTGCTTGGCCTGCCAAGTACAGGTGTAGAATTGTGCTAGCTTTGTAATAGTAGTGATATATAATGTACTTGGCTAACTTGCAAGTTATAAAATGTAGAAACAAGAAACAATATATTAATGTTCAATATTGTAATAACTGGCTGAACCGCAAGCTCTTAAACAATGTATCAATTTGTACTAGCTCACTTCTGTAACCCATTGAGCCATGTGATCTTGACAAATGGGAATGCTTAGGTAGTACTTACGAATGGTATGTATGGAGGAACGCATGAGTGAGCAACATGAAGAGCGCCCCTAGTCCCCACTCCCTCTCTAACACAGACAATGTTTGGAAAGACGCCAAGGCCCGAAGAGAACCAGGGAGGACTGCCAGTGACGTTGCAAGGGAAGAAAGAGCTGAAGGAGACAGGATGGGTACGTCTTGTAATCACAGAGATGAAAGTGGACTGCAAATGTACCAACCGGAACTGGACTGGAAACTTCCCTTTATAAGTCAGGCAGGAAACCAGAAGACCCCTGAGAAGCACTAACATCCCAAGCGAGGCCTCTACGCTTCTTCCAACACCCCTTTCAAAGACTGATCACCTTTGGAGTGGGGCTGGGTGAGTATGTGTGTGTGTGTGCATGTGTGCGTGTGTGAGTTAGAAGCTAGCAGGCTCTTTTTATTGGCTATAATAAACATGGATCCTTGATTGAGTAAAACCAGCTGGTGTCTGTTTCCGTTTCCTGGGGCTACCTTGTTGTTGGTAGTGCAGTGCTAAAAGGACTTAGAGTAAATAAAGGTCCCACATATTTGGTGGAGAATTGCGGGTCCTCTAATCTGTCCTTGTGCGACTGCGCTGACCAAGAGGGCAAGCGTAGCAGGGATTGCGGAGCAGACTTGGGTTTCTTCAGGAAACCCATTATGTCTTTCTTCAGGAAGAAAGAGGACAGGCCATCGCTTTCATTGCGGGAGCATTGCCCTGCTCCCAGAGATAAAGCGGATGGTCAGTAGATGACCACTTGACCTTCTCGTTGGAGAAGGAGCTCCTGGTGGAGCGTGAGACGCTGTTTGTGAGGGTATAAAAGATGAATTAGGAACCCTGCAGCGTACTTTGGACGCCTGGAGCTTGGATGGGGCTCGGCAGGCTGTGGATTCCCGTATCTGTGAGAGGTACAGGGAAATGGTTGTGGGACACAACCTTGAAACTACATCGCAACAGAAATCTGTTTTGATAGCCTTGATGTATTATACTCTGAAAGATGTGATGGAAATTTTGGGAAACTTGGTGGAGGAAAATGCAGGATATGTGAAGGTTTTACAATAGATAGAATAGGGAAACTTGCTTATGTGACAAGATTTGATTTTAAAAGGGGAAAAATTGGTGGGGTACACAGTCAAAATTAAATAGACAGACTAGGATCCAAAGAAAGTGGGGGAACCCGCTGGTTTTGAATTGAGTTGCACATATGGGAGGGAACTCCGACATTGAGTCTCATAGAAGACTTTCCTCCGCCAAAGGATATGGAGGATGGATATAGAATGTTCAGTACTTTAGACAGTTACTGACATAAAGAGAAATAAATGAAACTGAGGACTCTGTTTGCAAGAGTTTACAGGAAATACAAAAGTGCAGGCAGAACCTCTCAGACACAGCAGTAGTCAAATTACACTTTGCCCAAGAGAGTTGTGTCAGAGAAATGAATTCACTAAATTAGCAGAGAAGGGAAACAAACCTGGAAGATCCATTCCAGAGATTTTGGGAGGAAGTAACTGTAGTTTAAATTAAAAAACCGATTGATCCAGGAGGAACTGAGTAAGGCATACTCCTCCTGCAGGACATTTGGGCACATTATGCAAAGCCAGAGATCACAGGAGCCAAGTTAGTCCAGCAGAAGACTGTGCTAGTAGCTTTATTACATACAGCCCTAAAAGATGTCTTAGGAGTTCTGGGAAATTTAGCAGATAAAAGTATGAGAAATGTAACAGTGGTTTTTATGTGGAATGAATAAGTGGAAGGAGAGACAGTATGTGGAAAGGATGGAAACTTGGCAAGTTGAAGAAAAAATGGGGGGGGGAGAGATATTGCTTCATATGAAGAGCAGAATGTGTAAGGTTTTATTGGTTAAGTTTGTGTTTTGTCTTGGTGTTGTTGTGTCATTTGTTCTGTCCTGACAAAAGAAAAGAAGAGGGGAACCAGATCTGGGAAAAATATATATAGCTTCTATGAAGTGTTAAGCACAAAGAAAGAGTTAAACTGGTCTCAGACAGGCAGAGAACAAAAAGCAGTTGAGGAAAAGCCTGTAGAATTTAGTTGTTTGCTCATAAGCTTGATGCCCGGTGCTAAGACTTAAGCGTGCTTGTGAGCATACATGGGCACCCTTTATGGGCACCCTTTGCCTGGCGTACCACATGCAGTTTATAATGGGTAGCTGTTTATTCTATCGACTCCTGAATACGGGTTTTAGACATGTTTAAGGTGTATTTGATTTTGGAAACTGGAAAGAAAAGGGATCTTTGACCACTATGTTTTTTCTTATTGTAGCTAAATGTAAAAGGTGTAATTCCTGTGCTTTAACCATGGTATGTGAGTCTTGGGGAAAGTAGGAAGCCTTTTCCTCTCTCCCTGTTTCAATAAAATCTCCTGGGAAACCAGCCAAAACTTCTAGTTAGATATCAGCCACAGCCAGTCAGAGGAATGGCTAATTGAGAACTCCAGTTTGCAACCTATTCTAATTCATTAAACTTTTAATCAAGAGATTTAAAGCATATTTTACTATTAAGATTAAATGTAAGATAACTAACTGCTGAAAATAGGTTAATACCAAGCAGTGTATGTTTATGGCCATTTTCCTGTAAACACTCAGGATTTTGTTTGTAATTTTTTTGTATGAGGTTGTTTCTTTGGAAGCACTTTCATGAGGAAGCAAAAGGGAGCTTTTATGTTCTGAAGATGGGTAACACTTTGGACATATACTGAATAATTCTTCTGTAAGTGATTGTGCTCCTCTTAAAGTTGAAATAGGGTGAATTAACCCTTTACCAGTCTACAAGTAGAACCAGGGATACTGGATTAGCAATGTTCATGTATTCAAAATTTGGAAAGGATTCTAAGGTAACTCAGCTGAACCTGTTTAAATTGATCTCTTGTTTATTTTGGGGTTTGGTATTGTCTTTTCTGTGATGTCATCAGACTTTTTGGTTATTGATAAGGAAATGAGCAAAAGGGAGTCTCTATAAAAGCCAAGGCATATGGATACCCTGCAAAGAGAATGAACTCCCCCAGATCAATTGTGTAATCTATGTGCATGCGAAACCTTGTGATTTATTTTTCAGATGAACCCGAGAAAGATGATCCCACTTTGCTTTATAGTATGTATGATAAGAACACAATGCTCAGCAATTGGTGGCTTCGACATGCACAGTCCTTGTTTGACCTTTATGGACCTACTGCCGAGACTTATTATGAGTCTCCTCTTTCTGTCTCCTCTTTTGCTTTCGTACCTTCTTTGTTTACAGAGCCTTCAGTGATCATTGGTGGATTGACTTATGAAGGCACCCTCTTCAGTGAAACTCCAGCTGAACTTAATAGTGTCCCATGGCGCTGCATGCACTTTAACACTTATACCAAAGGCCTATGTTTTTGCTGTCACAGTATTGGTGTTTGGAATTCCAAAATACAGGGTTATGTGGAGGCTAAGCCTCTTCTGGATAAATTGGGAAACTACACTTACTGCTCTGACTATTTTTGGCTGTTGGGTTCTCGGAATGCTTCTCATGTTTATGATGTCTTGTTCAATGAAACCTCATTTGTAGATTTGTATCCCACCTATCCCTTGCTCTTCCCTTATTATTCGGGAAAGGGTTCAATTTGTGGGGGTTGGCAGATGCGGGATCCCAATTTGTGGTTCTTCTTTAATGGGTGGGCTACAAATTATCACTCTGGTAACTATCAATGTGCAGCTATTGGTTATTTGACTTTCTCCTCTCAGGTTGTACTACCTCAAAATCATTCCCAGTTGCATTCCCACAGTGAGCCTCATCGCCGTCGTGAGGCAGGACACTATATGGGGCCTAATTGTAATGATGAGGTTATTGTGGGAAAGCAACTGTCTACCTCTGAGGGTTCCAGGGTGGCGGGAGGTATATTTACTAGTCTTTTGACCTTGGGAGCCTACCCTGGGATCCTTACCCAGGAGAACAGAAAGAGCATTTTGGGTTTGAACTGTCGTATGGAAAAGATGGTTAATGCTACTGGCATCATTGTTCATGCCATCCAGACTGAGGTCAAAGAACTGAATCAGGAACTGATGCAACACCGTGTGGCTTTGGACTACCTCCTAGCCAGGGAGGGGGGCTATTGTAAGGTGATTAAGAATGGTTGTAAACTTGTATTTCATGATTTAAATGCAACTCTGGAATCTCAACTCCAATTGCTGGATGATTCAATTCAACATAACATTGAGGGACCCGGTGACTGTTGGTCATGGCTGACCTCTTGGCTCCCTAGTCCCACTTGGTTTCGTTCGCTTCTACTGGGTTTCTTAGCTTTCTGTTTTATGCAGCTACTTACTTGCTGCTGTATACAATTTCTACCTCTGCTTTGTCGGTCCTGTGTGCTAGGTCCTGCACAACCAACGGAAATCCCCTTGACAGCTGTCACCAAAAACTGATGGCTGCTTCTCCAGTGTTTCAGCAGTCATCAAGTGGGGGAATATGTAGAATTGTGCTAGCTTTGTAATAGTAGTGATATATAATGTACTTGGCTAACTTGCAAGTTATAAAATGTAGAAACAAGAAACAATATATTAATGTTCAATATTGTAATAACTGGCTGAACCGCAAGCTCTTAAACAATGTATCAATTTGTACTAGCTCACTTCTGTAACCCATTGAGCCATGTGATCTTGACAAATGGGAATGCTTAGGTAGTACTTACGAATGGTATGTATGGAGGAACGCATGAGTGAGCAACATGAAGAGCGCCCCTAGTCCCCACTCCCTCTCTAACACAGACAATGTTTGGAAAGACGCCAAGGCCCGAAGAGAACCAGGGAGGACTGCCAGTGACGTTGCAAGGGAAGAAAGAGCTGAAGGAGACAGGATGGGTACGTCTTGTAATCACAGAGATGAAAGTGGACTGCAAATGTACCAACCGGAACTGGACTGGAAACTTCCCTTTATAAGTCAGGCAGGAAACCAGAAGACCCCTGAGAAGCACTAACATCCCAAGCGAGGCCTCTACGCTTCTTCCAACACCCCTTTCAAAGACTGATCACCTTTGGAGTGGGGCTGGGTGAGTATGTGTGTGTGTGTGCATGTGTGCGTGTGTGAGTTAGAAGCTAGCTTGCTCTTTTTATTGGCTATAATAAACATGGATCCTTGATTGAGTAAAACCAGCTGGTGTCTGTTTCCATTTCCTGGGGCTACCTTGTTGTTGGTAGTGCAGTGCTAAAAGGACTTAGAGTAAATAAAGGTCCCACACAGGCTTCAGGGAGGCCTTCTCGGAGGCCGCTCTGGAAGCCCTGCCCACCCGCCGATCAGCTGAGAGGCGGGGAGAGGAGAGCTCTGCAGTTTGCAGACCTTGCCGATCAGCCGGAGCTTGAGGCAAGTGGCTGAGGGGCCCTGGGGCTGGGCAGGTGGGCAATGGGGTGGGGGTGGCAGGAACTGGCATGGCGCCCCCACCTCAGTGGCACCTAGGGCACATAGGAACGTGCCCTGCCTCCCCCCCCAGTTCCGCCTATGTCTATATCTCAGCGATTAAATTCAAAACAAGGCATTGGAAATGTGAACGGTACCCTGCTGTCTGTGTAGGGACCGCGGTGTCACAACGCAGGAAGTGTGGAAGCACACTTTTTTGGCAACCATCTTCTCAGTCTCTCAAATGATTAATTAAGAATTCAAAGCAGTGACATGATCCTGAAAAGAAAATTTATCCTACCAAATAATGCAGCAGCATTAAATTCCAATACATGTTCTTCACATGCATTTAAGAAAAATAATTTGATTGACAGTACACGGAATTATTAATCCAATTGTGAAATAGAGAAAAGTAGCTTCCTGGGGTTCCTATAGCCGGTATGTCTTGCTAAAGAGTTCTGGAAACTTCAACTTCACATTGGCAATACAACTGAAAGATGTCTTCAGACCTATGCTTTTGTACACGGAAGTAGTAATGTGTAAGCCAGAAGCAAGCATGCAATTGGTTAGATGTGATTTCCAAGTGTGAGAAGCCCAAGCTTTCCTTCCAACCCTGAAGCTGCAAGGGGAAGAATTGTCTCCTTAGCCCCAAAGCTGGACAGAAGCCTTGGATTTATTTTAACTAATGCTTGCTGGGTGTCTCCACACTCAGAAGAGAAGTGGAGCTGTATGGGCATGCTGATGTGTTTCCACCCTCCCCTTTCACCTCAGCACTGAATGAAAAAGGGTAGTCTGTTTGCTGGGGAGCCTCTGAGCTTCTGACAGTTGGATAGAAAAAGCGTGCTAACACATGGCCTCCATCTCCCTAGTCAGCACTAGGGGGAGACAGAGGCACATCAGCTTGCCTCAGCACCTGCCAGGAGCAGAAAGAAAGCAAACGCACATTCCTCAGTGTCCCTAGTCAGTTCTAAGCTAGGGAGACGAGTGTGGACTTGTCCCTGTGCTTGCTGGGCATTCAGAACCAAAGCAATCATCCATCTCTCCTTCAGCTCAGAGTTTGGGGGAGGGCATGATTTTGCATTGCAAGGAATACCCCACCCAGCTTGGAGCTGCAGAAGGGAATATTCCCTGACCTCATACTGAATTTCAGAGGCACAGCACAACAGCAGGGTGAGACCCCTTAGCAAAGAGGCATGGTCCTGATGACAACATTTTGGTTGGTCATAAAGGCCAGCCAAAGTTTGTTGACCTGTACTGATTGCATCAGCAATCACAGCAACCAAATATTAATGTGAATTAATAAATCATTAATACATTAGATTGATTTTACATGTAGTAAATGCAATTGAAGTGCCTTAACTCACAATTTCAGTATAGTCAAGTATAGTCAAGTTGCCAAATATTACATTTTTCAAGTGTCTATTCTTGGTACATAGTAGCAAAATTTTTACATATGGCAACAAATCGGACAACTGTCAGTAAAATAGTACAGTATTGGGTCAAAATTCAGTAAGAATCAGCAGCTGCTTTCCAGAAAAACACTTTGCCCGTTTTGATTTAATGTTTAAACAGATACAGTTGGAGTGCTATTTAAAAATTTCATCTTCCAAGTATAATAATCAAAGCAGAATCATTTGATAAAACTGTATGTGCAAACAATTTTTTTCTTCGTTGGCATTGCAGTTGTTTCCAGCTATGTTCCAGAAACAGTTCATTTTACTAGCTTGTGCACTTAAGCTACAATATATTCAAAATACAACAATATTAGTATAGGCACATGCTACAGACAGAAACATGAGTAATTACACATACCCCACTACCACCAACTCGGTAGCAGATTAAATCTTATGGCACTTTAAAGCCACTTTACAAGTTTTAACAGAGGAAAGGACATTTGTTAAAGGGAAGTCAAAAGTAAGGGTGAATGCACACAAACCTCTGGTCACACCTCAAGGAATTCTCTGAATTGTAACCGCAACACTGAAGAGGGAGAAAGAAGAACCTAGTCCCATCACAGCTCCTAGCAATATGTTTGAAGACTTTATCTAGTAGTCTAATGAACTTCAACTTAATTTCATGCCTAAACTACAATAATTCTATTCTGTGTTTTTAGAATGCATAAATAGGAAAGCAAGATGAAGTGTTGGTATGCAACACCACACACTTTGAACTTTAAAAAAATCAAGGTAAAAAGCATGCAAATAAAAATGTGGCATAAGACTTAAGGTAGCCATATTAGGAAAAGGTGTTTCCAAAGGATGTATGTTGTAACCCTTCATGTCAACATTTATAAAGGAAATCATAATCAATTGTTACACACATTACAACTGAGGAAAAGTCTCAACGGAGTAACAAGGATGCTATCACAGCCTAGGTTCCATCTAGCAAAGTATTGCTATCCTGTCTTCTGTTTCACTATCCTTGAGGCACGTCAGATTTCACACAGCCCCAGATGCATGCCAAACCATTTTTCATCATCACTATTCCAAGTTAATGTTTTGCACATTCTTAGTTGCACAAAATATTTACACTGCAGAGTATATTCATGGACGTTCTGGTCAGCAAGATCTAATTAAATAGGTCAGGATCAGATAAGTCTCTGTGACAATGTAATTTTTATCTCTGCTAATTCCAGTTCCAATTTAGAAACTGGAATTTTTCTATTAGCATCCCTTAGAATGAACTGTAATGATCAATAATAAATACCTATTTTCAAGAAAATAGATGAATCTTCATTTAATTTGAAGATTTACTGAAGCCTTATGTTAAATACAAGTGTCCACTGAAATGGCCATTTGAACACTCAGACTGTCAAGACTCTTTGACAGAGCACCAACTTGGCTTGGTCAAAGCCCATGGCTGTTAAGGCTTGCGGTGATAGGCCATAAGTAAGCAATTTCTTCTTAAGTGAACATTCCCATTTAGAAGTGAATTTGTCTACCAGCATCAGTAGTGTCAGCCCCAGGTGATAATGATTTTACTTAAGAGCATAGGAAACTGCCATATACTGAGTCAGACCATTGGTCTATCTAGCTCAGTATTGTCTTCACAAACTGGCAGCAGCTTCTCCAAGGTTGCAGGCAGGAATCTCTCTCAGCCCTATCTTGGAGAAGCCAGGGAGGGAACTTGAAACCTTCTGCTCTTCCCAGAGCGGCTTCATCCCCTGAGGGGAATATCTTGCAGTGCTCACACATCAAGTCTCCCATTCAGATGCAACCAGGGCAGACCCTGCTTAGCTATGGGGACAAGTCATGCTTGCTACCACAAGACCAGCTCTCCTCTCCTCTTGAGCCAGAACTTAAAGATGGAGAGCCAAATCTTAGTTTCTACCCTGACCAGCCCAGTCTCCAGCCGGAAGACTACACTGGGGATGCCGTGAGCTGTTTGGAAGAACTTCCTGAGGAATTTAGACTGTACTGCTTCTAATGCTGGAAAATTGGTATATGGGCCAAGTTAGGCACCATATAGCAGTTGGCCAGGCTGTTTGGATTCAAACAGCCTTATTGCAACAGGAATGAATGGGCCCCTCTGGAGTAAGAAAGAAAGAAAAAGCCCCCAAATGGCTGATGTAGACTTCCGTGCATTTTGCAGCACGTACTCAGAGTGAACCTTACAGCTGCCAGACAATTGAAAGACTATACCTAAGTACTTCAAAACTGACTTGCTCAATCCTGCATCCATCAACAGACCAAGACAGTATTCTTGGGTGCATTATGAACCTCATGATCTTCGTTTTGGTATAGTTAATCTGTAGGGCATACTCTTTGCAATTAAGAGCAAGGGAGTTAAGTGCCCTTCTCAGGCAGATTGGGATAAAACAGCCTCATCATCTGCATAAAGAAGTATTGATACCAGTTTGGAGGGTGGAAATCAGAATTCGCTAAGGCAGCAACAAGAGAGTTTATGGAAAAGTTGAACAGAAGTAGAGCTAATACTCCACCTTGTTTGACACCTCTTTATGTTAAAATTGCCTTAGAAAAGTGAACTGCATCGGTACACCTTACTTTCAGACAAGTATTCTGATACAGACTGCATATAAGGAGAAGTAAACAGCTAACTGTAGAAGCTTTCCATTTATGCCATCATTTCCCCCTTGATACAAGGTCAAAGGCATAATTCCTACTCAAATGTGCAAAGGTGTGTAGTCCAACTCTCTAATTTATGTAAATTCCTTTTAAAAACACGAATCAAATAAAAACATAATGCTGAATAAGATCTGAAACTAATTAATAACATTTTCCTCTGTAAAACATTATAAAACCTATTTCTAGTTTTCTGTAAAGAACTTTATTTATAGAAAATTTGATGATCAATACTTTTTTTAAAGTTCCCTTTGTACATTGACAAGGGTCATTAATAGACACTAATTTAGCAAGACAGATTATCAGCAATAAAAGCATGAACAGAAACAAGACAAGGAGATATAAGAACTTCACACAGTTAGAGACAGAGACTGAATATCATGAAGCAGGACTTCGGCACTAGGACGCTCTGCTGCACCAGCTCTCCAGCAACTTCCAATTATAGTCTCAAGTCTTTGACCAGTGACTGAACCTCTGAACACAGCTGCATTCAGAGAGGGGCGTAGGTTACAAGCCACCACAGAGTAAAGTACATATTGGTGCTCACCTAAATAAGGTTCTTCCTTTGTAACCATTTGCCAGAGAGTGATGGCAAAAGAGTAGATGTCTGCCTTGGGAGTGACTCTTTCTCCTTTCAGGAGTTCAGGCGCACGGTGAGTGTATGTTCCCCCTTGCTGACAAAGCTGTGGGCCCAGTGAAACATCACCCTCTAGTTTTTGGGAGCACCCAAAGTCTCCAATCTTGCATACATTTTGTTTAGTGATGAATATGTTGGCAGGTTTTAAATCCAAGTGCACAATTAACTGTGAATGGAGAAAAACTAAGCCTGCCACAACATCACATGAATAACTCAAAGACTGAGCTATGCTCAGAGACTCATGACCACATCCAAACTCATTGTCTTTCTTTTTTGTTATCGCACTGCCAGTCCCATAGATAACGTTGTGCAGAGTACCATTGCCTACATATTCCATTATGATGGTACCTAGACTATCCTGACTGGCAGGGGCACATGTACTAGCAGCTATTACACGCACCACATTGTTATGGCCAAGGCGCGCCACATTTAGTTCTGCCCAGAAGCTCTGCCGTGATGCCAGATGGTTCTTACTGCATTTCTTCACCTGCTTTACAGCAACTGTTGCTCCACGATAAGTAGCCTTGTAGACAGAACCAAAGCCACCTGAGCCTAGGGGATGTAGCAAATGCAACTGGTCCCAGTCAATAGAACACCAAGCCAGGCGAGGAGGTAGTCGGTGAGCTCTAGCAGAAGAGCTTTCCTCCAAGAGCTTTCCACCTTTAACAGGGAGCACCAGGGGACTGCTACAGGGTCGTTCATTCACAGATGGAGAAAATTCCAGGTGGAAAAGGCGACTAAGAGGAAGAGGGGATGGCATGGTGATCTAAAGATAAAGTTAAGCTATACAGGATTAACAAACTGAAAATATAGCACCATGGGGGAGGGAGCAGGATTAGATAATGTCTCTTGTGCTAGTTCTCTTTCACTTCAGGTTCCATTTCCCTTC
Source organism: Hemicordylus capensis (assembly GCF_027244095.1). NCBI lineage: Eukaryota > Metazoa > Chordata > Lepidosauria > Squamata > Cordylidae > Hemicordylus > Hemicordylus capensis. The sequence goes on from NC_069660.1 coordinate 260,180,207, forward strand.
TTATAAATAGCTGCATCTGTTTTCAGAAGACAAATCCTAACCAGTTTCAGATGGTGACAGTTGTTATAATTATACCCTATTAAGCCTATAAAGGGAATTTAGATTATAGCCCCAATCCTAAACACACAGCACCATTTTAATCAAGTTTACTTAAAAGTAAGTCCCCCTTATGTCAATGGGACTTAAACCTGGGTGAGTGTGCTTAAGAGCTCAGTTTTATGAGCCAACTACATGTAAAATGCCTTTAAGACTGGGGCCTAAAATATGTTAGTCCTTTATGGTATAGTCCTTGTTTTGCTTTTTAAAGCTACATTAACTTTTCTCAGTTGGATGAAAAAATGACTTGAATAAAAAGTGAAACACTACAGAACTACATAGGCTTATAAACAGCAAAAATTATCTCCAGTTTCAGAGAATAAAAGTGGATAAAACTGCTTTAAGATTATTCAGATTATTGCATTCTAAACAGTATGATGAAATCAATAAAAAGAATGGCTTGTGAACTTATAAATATTTCTTTAATCTGTTGAAATTGGTTTCAGCAGCAAGTATTTGACACATAACACTACTATGAGAAACAAAACCAAACACAACAGCATCCTAGGATTTTATTTAGAATCCAAGTTTATATATTCTATTTAATAATTTATTAATATGTGGAATTGATCTTATGGCTTGCCTATAGGGTTATGAAATACACATAAAAATAAGAGTAGGCACTTAGATCAAGACAATGCCAATGGTTGCGTATGAAGAATTTTTGACTGTAATTAAGCAATACTCTTCAAAACACAGCACCAGCTAGTAGGTTCTTAACCTTATCAACTGAAGCCTTTCTTTGGAAAGAACAAAGAGCAACATCCATCCTTTCACACTGAGGCTGGAATCCTAGGTGCATGAGAGTAGTCACCATTAACAGAATGGTATTTATTCTAGTAAGGATGCACAAGATTTTTATAACACTGATGTTTATAACCAGTGAAGTGATGCCTACAGAAGCTGGTCAGTCTCCTAGGAGAATGCTACAACCTTGTCTTGTGACTACAGCTATTTAGTTTTAAGTATATTTACTGCCATTCAACTTATATACTGAACATATACTGAGAGAAGCTGTATGGGAAGAAGAGTGTGGTTTTAAAGTTGGAGGAAGAAACATCAATAACCTGCGCTACGCTGATGACACCACTCTGAGCTGAGAATGAGGATGATCTGCAAGCTCTACTAATGAAAGTCAAGGAGCACAGTGAAAAAAATGGGACTATGACTGTAAAGACAACTAAACAAATGACAATGGGTACAGCAACCAGCCTTAGAATTGATAATGAAGACACTGAAGTGGTGGATAGCTTCTGCCTTTTAGGCTCGACCATCAACAGTAAAGGTTCCAGCAGTCAAGAAATACACCGCAACTAGCACTTGTTAGGGTTGCAATTAAGGCTTTGGAAAGGATATTTAGATGCCATGATGTTTCTGTACCTACAAAGATTAGAATTGTTTGGACAATGGTTTTTCCTGTGACACCCTATGGATGCGAAAGCTGGACTTTGAAGAAGCAAGATAGAAAAGGTATTGGCACTTTTGAACTTTGGTAATGGATCACAGAACAAATCAATCCAGAATTTTCACTCGAGGCACAAATGACCAGGTTCAAACTGCTCCCCTGAGAAGTCTATCATGCTGGGGAAAGAATTGATAATGAAGGAAAATTGATAAGAATAATTGATAATGAAGGAAAGAGAAGAGGACGACCAGCAGCAAGGTGGATGGACTCGATTACAACAGCAATGAATGCACCACTGAGAGACCTAAAGGCCAAGTTGAAGACAGATCATTCTGGAGAGAATCTATGTGGTTGCTAGGAGTTGACACCGACCTGACTGCACTTAAACAATCAATCAATCAGTATTTACTGCCATTCTAAAAAGGTACTCAGGGTTATACACAATCAAATAGCAGTGGTACTGGAGCTATATCAGTGAGGAATACATAAAGCAGGGCTTCTTGTATAGCCAGCTGAACCTTCTCCACACCTCCAACCTTCTCAAATTTGTCTTCACTTTTAAACTATATTGAATTTTCTTATATGCTCTACAACAATGTTCTTCATTGTAAGGCCCATGAGCCAGTGGCAGCTCCTGTCAACCTTCCTAATTGTTTATTGTGTAGCTTCCTGACTAATTGTTTATTGGACTTGTGCATAGTTTCAGGTGAAGCTGAATACTATGCACAGTCACCCGGCAACAGGTGGAGGCAACCATTCTCACCATGTAGTGCTGTGCTTTGCCTAGCTCAGGAAACTGAGCCCTCTTGAGTCTCTTGGAACCAGAGGGCATATACAGAGTTCTGGGAAGTGCTTTCTTTCTGGAGCTCTTAAGAGAGAGTCTGTCTCTCTTTAAAGGTCCTCCCATCCCTGAGAAAAGCACAGTACTGTTTGGAGATCAACACACTGGTGATCTCCATTGTGCTGATCCTGGATGAAAAAACCCTGGATGAAAAAAAATAAAGACCACTGCTCAGCACAAAAGCCTCTTTCCAGTCTTGGAATAAATTATAAATTAAATAATAAAAACACTGCTTTCAAGGAGCCATTAGCTGTTTCTTCTTGCAAAGTAGTTGCCATTTCCCCTAACTAATCCTGAATTGGACACCTGTAATTAGTAACTTGATTTGAAAAGGCCGATTCACTCACCTAGTTAAGTGTTTTACACAACAAATACAAAATATATTAAAAAACAATTGCTCACGTAAATTCTTTCTAGAATTACTAGGTTACACTTTCTTTCCCTTCTTTGTTCTTAGAATATCTCATCGCCCACTTTTCTTTCTTGATTTCGTGCCATAAAAGGAGCACTCAAATTTCTCTGTATTAAAAAAAATTTTTTTCATTCAGCTGATTCACTGATTCCCCCCTCCCCATTTTACAGTGATATTTTGTGGTGATCTCTGATTGATGCAACATGGAATCATCAGGGACCAACAGGTATTGTGCTTCTGGGCTTTTATTAGAAAACAAGGCATATATATTATTAATTCCTATAGACGGAGCAGGGGATGCGGCAAGCCACGCCCCTGATGAAGCCGTGACCAATGGTGGGTCCAGAGGAGGAGGAGGAGGAGGAGGAGCTTGACTGACAGAGGGGAGAGAGTTCTGGAGTGGCAGGGGGCTTGGCAGGCAGCGGGAAAGCATTTTGACAGTTGGCTTTGGGGTGCGTGAAGCGGTAGGGAGCACGGATGCTGGGGGCGATGGCTGGGCCCAACTAGAGGTGCAGATGCTTCATGCCCAGGCTCACTAGTTCTACTTAAACATGGTTGCCATCACATTGCAACCAATGAGCTTCATGGATGCTGGAGTTTTTCCGCAAGAAAATGTTGCATGCAGATTCTATAGAATCATGGGCACTAAATATAATTACATGATGATTCATATAAATGACTGTGTTGTATTTTATGGTTCTTTTGTCTATCTGATAGTTAAATGCATATTAGCCAAAAATTAGCAGAAAGTGGCTAATTAGCAGAAAGTGGCTAAGAGATGTAACAAATTAATCAATGAGAGAAATCAATAGTGGTTGACACTGCCACTTTAAAAAAAAATTCCACATTGGTGTGTGTGTGGGGGGGGGTATTAACTCTGCTACAAACATCTCATAGATTGTGTGTGCAAATTCATGAGCAGTTAGGAAAGTAAACTGCTACTTCCCTAATGTAGGGTTCATTTTCATTAAATAATGTTATTCACTGTATTTATTACAATATTCTTTAGTATTTCAGTTAGTGGTACCAATTCTGGAAACAAAAAAATGGTATATGGGCAGGACCTGGAGACAGCGCCTTCTGAGTGCATGGGTGGAATATAGAGCTAAGGCCAATTTTTCTGAGTTGGTCCTTGTGGGAAGCTGTACCTTGCTCATCACTCTGAGACACTGCTAATGAGTGGGGGTCTGTTCCCAAAACTGGAGAGGCTAATAACTTTATAACTCTGTAGACTGTCATGGGAAAACTGACTCCATCATGGCATTTGGGAGAGGGATGCTACAGTTACTGTTGGTACACAATGGCATTATTGTGCTGCAAGGCTGGTCATGCGCAAAAGGGAAAAAGAATGTATCTTTTGATGGTTTGTGATTGGTTACTGAGGGTGTGTTTGCGCATTGGGATTAGTGCATTTTTGGATCTTATTTGCATAAGTGCTAAGGCTGCTCAGAGGTGAACCTAGGTAATTTTGGAGCCTGGACCTAAAGGCCTTTGGAGCCCTCCCCCCACACTGCAAGTTAAACATAATTTTTATAATGTAGGTTCTTGAGGGCACAAATCACACCACCCAGGACAGACTAAAGAGGATTTGGGTGCCCCCAGGGCGTGTGGAAACTCTGGACTTCAGCCTCTCTGAGGCTGCTGCTTATATTCTCTGTATCTGCCCATAATCGGAGCTCTCAGCTTCATGTTGTTTGCCCGGCATATCGTGATCAATAAAGCTTTGAATCTGACGGGACGGTGTGTGGCCCCTGCTGACTAAAGAACCCCTAGGGAGTAAGTGTTCTCTGACAGGACCAATGTTCTTATCTCTTTCTCCCTTTATCAAGCTTCTGCTGCCACCACCAAGCTCTTCCGGCTTAGGTTTGTGTCCTGACAACCCCTTAGTAGTGTAGCTGAGGGCTGCGTGGGGAGAAGTATAACTCACAGGACACCGAGTGAGCTTTAAATTAAAACAAAGTCAAGTTTATTGATGTACAAGTAGCTTAAAGGTTACTCTCTGCCAAAACAGGGCTTTACATACGTAATGGTTTCTATAACAATGTTTCAGACTTAGTACTTTAACAGAGGCTAGACTTTTAAGTTACTGAAGTTGGATATAACAAACGTTCTCCGATTCTTAGCTCTTTTACTGGAAACAACCACCCTGGTTGAAGAAGTTCCATGTATATACCATACACATCCAGCATTCATACATAAGACTCACACTTGCTAACCAGAGGTGTTCACTGGTGTGTACAACTTACTACCCACCTCCCAATATCCAGCTCACCAGACCAGATACCCTAGCCCTAACTGTCCCTGTCCCATCCAAGCCCTCTCTGTGAGCTACCAATTAGACAGTTAAACTGCCACTCTCGGCTCCATTCTAAAGCCCCTTCCTAAGGAATCCTACCCGGAGGGTGGTTGCTTGGGCTTCAAAAAATGATTGAACGCTCTAGTGCTGCTGCCAAACATCACAGACCTCCAGAGCTGGCTTCCAGGGGTTTGAAGAATGCCTGGAAGAAGAGCTCAGCACAAAAAATGGCTGTAGGTACTAATTATACTTTGCACTTATATGGTAGTTTAGGATGCTTGAAGTGTTTCGCATACAGTTAGGTTGAAATGTAACACAGAACCATTATTTATTTTTTCTAACTGTGGCTAGTTTTAGTATCTGAACCAACCTTAGTTTATTTTGGGCACTCGAGCCAGATCTGAAATTGGCTTGTCTGCCTTGTTTAAGCATAACTGTAGTTTAGCATTGCATCCAAGCCCACCTCTCAAATAAACCTTGGTTTCTTTGACTCATTTACACCTGATAAAGACATATTTATTCACACAATCTTTTGTAATTAAAAATTATGTAATTTTGTAATTAAAGTGGTTTTAAGCTGCTTTAATATTTTAATTTTGTTCTATTTGTTTTATGTTGTTATATTTGAGGCAGTATACAAGCACAATAGATAAATAAGGAACCTCAAGGAAATCCTAAAACCCATTCCTACCCAGCACCAAGAAACCATCATTCTGATGTAGACTTGGCCTTTCAGTTGAACATTGGGCTGGGAAGGATGCAGCTTCCCCAATCACATCCTAGAGATGCCCCTGATAATTTGTGCTTGATGCATCTCTGATCAAGGTAAAGTGTGGGTACATGGAGGCTCATTTCTAAAACCATCTTCATATACCAGACTGTATATACCAGTCTTTACAGCTTATGTGGTGCAAAAGTTAAAATGGCAATTTCTATTCTTTTTAGAGCACGAGTGAAAATGTAAAGCATCTCAAAACCAAAGGTTTTTCAGTTAATGAATACAACACATATACTAACTAACTAACTATACTAACACAACACATATACTAATACAACCCCTGCTAACTGGCCAAAGAGGCACCTTTTACCGTGGTGATTCTCTTGATTTAGCAGGGGGAGAGTAACTGGCCCTATCCACCCCCAGCACAATACTTCCAGTGACTGTTGCTGGTGTGTGTCTTATGTTTCTTTTTAGAATGTGAGCCTTTTGGGGACAGGGAACCATCTTATTTGTTTGTTATTTCTCTTTGTAAACCGCCCTGAGCCATTTTTGGAAGGGCAGTATAGAAATCGAATTAACAACAACAACAACAACAATAATATACTTATCAATTAAGCAGTCTGCTAAGTCACATCTCAGACAATAGGTATTAAAGTGATTTGGTGGGGTGGGGCAATGGTGTTTGGATAAGTGAGTCACAGCTTTAAAGTACGCTTTTGGTGAAGCAGGTTAGGAAATGGTTAGCTGTGCTGGATGAGAGACTATAGATTGGGAGGAGAATCCTGCAGGGGATGTCTAGGACCAAAACTGCTCTTTATGCTTGTGAATTGTGTGGGCAACTCTGAAGAAGTTCTTGCTGAATTTATAAGCCCCCTCCCAAATTGGGACCAAAGGTTGAAGAGCAGCTGACAGGATAAAGCCTTGCCAGCATTACAGCACAGCAAAGCATCTTGGTATCCAAGGACTTCATTCAAGGCAAAGATCTTGTGTTCTTCTGTTAAGAGAAGGGGTAGCACACAAAGAAACCAGGATAGAGTGAAACAAATCTAAATCATTTGAGCATCTATAGGGCCAATTTAAGTTCATTCCATAGACCACAGTTCCAATTAACTATGGTTTTGCATGATATCGAAACACACCCATTAAATGCCAACCTGCTCTGATTCATGTTTATTCGGAAACTTACTTTCCTGCTTACTTCTGTGGGACTTAGTCTCAGGTACACATACATGGGATTGCGGCATCAGTTATTTGTGACTTGATATTGTATCTGAGGCCTCAGAGTGAGTGAATTGCCTAAGGCTACCTAGTAAGTTCATGGCAGAGGTGGGACTTGGCCACATACCAGTAGCTGGCATCCAGGCTAAACTACTCATGAGTAGTCCCATTGAAATTAATGGGTCAATGTAGTCATGATTAATTTGTCCCAATAATTTCAGTGGGACTATGCATGAATAATTTAGTCTGTCTGTCAGCCAGTGTAACTAAATATTATGAGCAGCTGTGTAAGAAAGGTACTGAAATTATATATTTTATGGTCAACTGATTGTTTAAAATATTGCAAGCTTTCAACTACATTAGCTTTGAGATCATTCTCTGGCTCTAGTTCCATTACGTTTGAATGCTTTTTGAAATAGAATTGATAAGGCAAAACAAATTGTACATTTGTAAAGCTGGAGAATAATTAGGCAAAGTTCATCCTAAAATAAATAAGAGACTGGGCAGGCACTGAATTTTCCTTCTATCTACAGCATAATGGCACAGCACTTACGTCTGTGCTATATAACACACAATATTTTATGGTGATCTGGGACCATAAAATATTGCAACCAAATGCAATATTTGCAACAACAAATACAACCAGAGTTGGTTATTAGCAGTTGATCTAGAAAACTGGGACACTATTACTATGAATATTTATATACCGCTTTTCAACAAAAGTGCTCAAAGTGGTTTACATAGAAATAAGTAAGGTGGTTCCCTGTCCCCAAAGGGCTCGCAATCTAAAAATAAACATGAGGAAGAGACCAGCAACAACCACTGGAAAAATGCTTGGGTTGCCTAGGGACAGCTGCTCTCCCCCTGCTAAAGATAAGATAATCACCATTTAAAAGGTGCTTCTTTGCTCAGTTAGCGGGACACTATCTTGGATAAGATGATGTCAGTGTTTAGCCAATAGCTTTAACGAAAAGTCTATTCAGTCAATGGCTGACAGCCTAATTAAGCACTGCAGGGATGCACTGTCTGGGAACCCTGGCACAACTCCCTCAGTCTCCCGACATGCCCTTAAAAGAGGCTCCGGCAGCACTCTGCAATATTGGAAACCTGTTGCTGAGTGCCAGTTATGTGTTTCTGACCTTACAGAGCACTTCTGGAGCAGGGGCAGTGCTCTGAATTCTAAGCACCCTTCTACATAACAAGGCGGCCGGGGGGCTGAGTAGCTGAACGAGAGCTCCCAGCACATCCCCACTAACACTTGAAGTGCATACACTTTGTCAGGAGCTCAGCTGATGACTCTTTCGTGGCTTATCTTAAGAGGATCGAGAGTGAATTTTCTGCCACCTGACAATGCCTACCGCTGAAACTGACTTGGCTCCAGTGCAACGTGGTTTGAGAAATCCACCCAGGATAAAGAGAGAAAAAGCAAGAGTCGTTGGGGCCTGCAAGTTCACCTTTGTAGCCTTCCCCCAAAAGAGCAACTGACCCAGCCAAAAAGTTTCTAGTGATGTTAACAGGTCAAAGAGGCACCTTGAAATAATAGCTGTCATATTGAACAGGGTGAACAACTTTCAATATAGCACAGCTGCCCTCCAGTGGCTATTGCTGGCATCTTCTTTGCATTTAATTTAAAATGTGGGCCTCTTTGGGATAAGTAACTTTATGTTAAAATGCAGCATATAAATAATCAAGGACAATCAGGGACACGGGCTGGGATATATTCTCACTCTTTTAAGGAGGAGCACTATAGTCCATTATGTACAAAGCAGAGACAGTGAACTATTATCTTCTGAAGTATTGTGACCTGTAAAGAAAAACCATGATATTTTTTATATACCATCTTTAAAAATCTCTTTACAATTGATTGTGTGTGTGTGTGTGTTTTTTTTTTTTCACCTTACTGGAAGTTAACACTGCAGTAATATATCCAAGCTTCCATAAGCAATGTTATCTGCAACAAATCAGAAACTTTAATAATCAGAAACAGAGAGCCAAACTACACATTATACCAAAAGTTTAATTGGCCCTATTATGCTTATCAGGAGGACCCTTCCCCCCTGTTGCTATCTTTATTCAGATCTCTCCACCCCAAGGTTGCCATTTCCCTGAGAGGGGCACTACCACTGACATCCTCCTCCATGGTTGCTGTTTATCGACTAAAATCAAGCCTATAAGGTCTAATGATGGAATTAACATAACAGGCAACTTGACCCAGAGTTTTACAGGAAAAACCACGATTAAGCGACTGGCTTGTGAGCACAAGCCGCTATACACATTTCCACTATCATCCCCACAACCTGACCCATAATTCCTGAAGCTGTTCCTAGCTTGGCTATTTTGATTAACTAGGTTCCGCTGTAAAAGACAATAATAATGTGACTGGATTTTGTATTGATAAGAGGGATAATGAATAACATAGTCAAAGTATTTTGTGTGCGCGTGCAGTGATGAATTAGAACAGAACTTGCAAAATGCAGTTCAGTAGTAATTATCTTTGTAGCTTTGCTTCTTAAGCCATGTTATTAATTTGGATTTAGAACCCATAATACCCTATTTATTACTCAGGGGTAGGCAACTTTTGGCACACCACGTGTTGAACTACAACTCCCATCACCCCCAGCCACAATTTGTAGTGGACCACAGCTAGATTGCTAAAGGTTGCCTACCCTGACTCAGAGGTTTCTATGATACATAGTAAATGAGATGTTATCTAGTCCTAAAAAGCTTATGAGAGCTTGTGATGGGAGACAAAATTACCTGAATGAGAATTGTATGCTATAGCAAACGCAAGTTTTGCACTGAGCAGTAGTGTATAAATATTGCAATATTTTAATGGATTGACTTTTGGTAGGTGTGCCGTAAGTGGCATACTTGAAAACAAGCCTTTAATTCATTCATTCAATAGGATTAACTTCTGAATAAATGTGCATCTCCACAACAGACTGTGTACTAAAATATTTATAGGTAACTTTAAAAGGCTAACTAAGATTTCTTAGGCATAATAGCTTTGATCAAAATTAATTTTATACCAAATATCTTTTTGTTTCAGAATTTACCACTGCACAAAGAACAGGAGCAATTAACAGTGGAAGCTGTATGGCATAAACATTCTAGATCCAGCTCATATTAATGATTTTAACAGCAGCTGTCTAATGCAAGATTTATCCTTGCTAACTAGGCAAAGAAGCACCTTTCAAAGTGGTGATTCTCATATTTAGCACTGGGAGAGCAACTGGCCCTATTCAACCTCAACAGAGTGTCATTCCAGTGGTTGCTGTTGGTGCCACCTCATTTCTGTTTGGACTATGAGCCCTTTTGGTAGTGGTGGGGCATTTTCTATGTAAGCCACTTTGAGAACTTGTTAGCTGAAAAAAAATAAATGGTCAGTCTAGTCTCTGGGACAACTGAAAGGGACCTTATAACACTGATTTGAAAAGAGTTGTACAGCCTGCTGTTATGTTTCCAAGCAAAATAGGAAGTTCATTATCTATAAAGCCCTTAACAGCTTATGTCTAGGTTACTTAAGAGAGTGCCTCCTTTGTCATGGACTCTGCCACCTATTAAGATCATCTGGAGAGATCTGGTTACAGTTGCCACTGGCTCATCTAGTGGCAACTTAGGACCCCGTCTTCTCTGTGGCTGCCTCAGGGCTTTGGAATGCACTTCCTGTCAAAATAAGACCTTCTCCATCTCTGATTGCTTTTAAAATGACCGTTAAGACACACCTGTTTTCTCAGGCTTTTAATTAAAACTATTTAAAATAAAATAATTGTTTTATTATTGTATTTTGGATTATGAGATATATATTAGGCAGTATATAAATAGATATATATTAGGAGATATATATTAGGCAGTATATAAATAGAAGTAATGCACATGGAAATCATTCACTCCCATTAAATAATGGATTTAGAAAATAATGGGAAACTTATTGTTTTCTTTACTGACATGACTGGACAGATTGCTTTTTCAGGGTTTTTTTAAAAATGCCAGACGGTATGTGCTAGAAAGATTTCAATATAATCAAACTAGAAACATGGAAATTATTGAAAATATATGTGTTAAGTTGGCCAGAAAGAGAAAATTCCAACAATCTAGAGTAATTTTCCCCACACAGATTACTCAGAATACTGGATTGTCCTTTCTGTATGGAAGAATTGTGTGAGAAGGTTGAATCCAGGAGGCATTATATCCCATACCAAAGATAATATCAGAAAGGTTGTGATATCAAATGAACAGGGAGGCAGCATGTACACAAGCTAAGAACAGAGCAGAGATTCTACAGGATAGAATATTTGCTTCCAAATGCTTCTGAGATCTTGCTGTTAAGCTATAGTGAAGAAATCACTATAAGATAAAGTTTTATTTCAATACTTATTTGGTGGTAACAAAAACATGTATAGTCAGGCAGTAGTAAGAAGGTACCAGTTCAGATGGAGGAGAGCTGGTCTTGTGGTAGCAACATGAATTTCCTTTACTAGGGGAGGTCTGCCCCAGTTTGCATTTGAATGGGAGGCTACATGTGAACACTTTAAGATATTTTCCTTTGGGAATGGGGCTGCTCTGGGAAGATCATCTGCATGCTTGCATGCAGAACATTCCAAGTTCACTCTCTGGCATCTCCAGATAGGGCCGAGAGAGACTCCTGCCTCTATCCTTGGAGAAGTCGCTGCCAGTCTGTAGATAATACTTAGCTAGATAGACCAATGGTCTGACTCAGTATATGGCAGCTTCCTATGTCAGAGGATGGCTGTTAAAGAATTGGGATCTCAAATCAGTTATGAAAAACCTTATACACTAAACAGACAGGTCAGAATTAATGCAAACATGTAATGTAAAATAGCAATTTTTTTAAAAAAACCTGTATTTAGAAGCATCACAGACAAGCTTACGATTTCCAAAAGGCTGTGGATTATGTGGACCAACATATGCATCCAAACATGCCTTGCATGAGTAGAAAGGCTATTCCACTTGTTAAAGGTGATCTCCCCCAGCTTCTGCTGACTTCTCTCCTCACACTGCAGCTCCCTACCCTCTAATGTACTGTTCTGGAGGATCTTCCAACCCTTAGGAGAGGATTTTCAGGGAGTATAACTGTGAGGAGTGGAGTGTGAGAAAGCCCCATTGTGAAATTGTGCTTGTGCTACTTTAGATATAACCCCAAATCTTGCTTGCTTACTTGCTTTATTTATTTATTTCCATTTAATATCCCGCTCTTCCACCACGGAGCCCAGAGCAGTGTACTACATACTTAGGTTTCTCCTCACAACAACCCTGTGAAGCAGGTTAGGCTAAGTGAGAAGTGACTGGCCCAGAATCACCCAGCTAGTATCATGGCTGAATAGGGATTTGAACTCAGGTCTCCCCGGTCCTAGTCCAGCACTCTAGCCACTACATCACGCTGGCTCCTGAATGTTTACATTCAATGAAGTTTGACATATGCTTGATGTATGTTAGCAAACTCTAATACAGTGTGTCTACACAAGGGGGCAACCTTTTCTTTCATCTGATTTGAATTTTTAGTAATACAGATTGTAGCGCCTTAAACATCTAGACCAGAAGATTTTTTAGATTATTTGTTTGGCAGCACACACTCTCTCAGTAAGAATCGCATCTAGGCTTTATCTTATGCAGGGCTCTACATAGTCATTTAGTTTATGTACCACACTGCAAAATGGTGGCCAGAAATAACATCAGAAGTCATTCCCAGCCACCCAACTGTTTAAATTTTGATCTGTATGTAATAATCTCATCAGTATGAAATACTGTTGTCTTTTATTCTTAGTTATGTATTTTTAGTAGTTCTGGTGGGCCCACTTTCAGTACCTTGATCTATCTATCTTTAAAAAAATTATTTGGTTTTATTGTTTGTAGTAGAAGCTTGATTGTTTTTTCTTCTATATTTGTTTTAATCTCATGCTGGTCACTGACTGAAATAAAGAGATTTGAATTTGGTACCAAACACTGATCTGCTCTATGTCAATGAAATGATTGTGACTCAAGTCACCAAAGTTCAGAGGCAGTCTGCTTTGATCCCTTTACTATTTATTTTCACTCCTCCCTAAGACAACATGATTTTTTCAAGGGGCTTCGCTGTAAAGATTGTGATTATATAATATACTTCAATTTAAAATCATCTTTACCCTGCCCATTAAATGGTTCATAAAGGGAATAAGCCCAAGTAATGACTGCTATATATCAGACATTTATCCCCAACATATAGCAGAGGGGTGTGTGTGTTAACTCAATGAACTGTGTTCTAGTGATCCTGGGCTTTCTGGGAAATTTAGAAGAGGGTTCTAAATAAGAAGTAATGGGAGACAAGCTTCTCTGAACAAACAAAACTTCCCCACCATTACTAATCTCCTGAAGTGTACATACTCAGGGGAGTAGTAGGTAAGTTCTATAGCATGTTAAGTTGGGCAAGGACAGCGAAAGCCAACAGATCTTTTTACTCATCTCCAGTAAAGTGTATGACTCAGAATCCTTGTTCACAGAAAAATTAGATATGGTTTCAATTCACAACAATGCAATTCTTTTATAGGTAATGTAATCTATAAACAGAAGCAGTATGACAGACTTGTAATAGTGAAACCAAAGATTTTGCCAAGTGCTCTGTAGTAGGACAAATGTAGCAAGAGATGCTGGTGCTTCTATGAATCAGTGGTGGATTTGTTTCAGTGGCCAGTGTGCAAAGAGAAAGGTGAACAGCAACATCAGACATTACAAGTCACCCAGGTTTGCCACATTTCTTATCCAGCTCAGACATTTCCTTCTTGATACCATTATCACCATCGGCAAAAGTGTGGGGTGTAGGGATAGGCAATGTACCTGAGTATCAACTGCTATGGACAAATTCCCATACAACTGCTATGGACAAATTCCCTAAATGCGATAGTTGATAACTATAAGCACATTTGTGGAAACACAGTGGTTAGGTCGAAGAATCCTTTAAACTACAGCCTGCTAGAAAACATGGCACTTAATATCAACCAACTGTGCTATAGCTCTGTATCATTCCAATGATACAAATATATTAATGATATCTTAAAAGCATAATTGGCAGTTAATTCAGCTGGTGACAGAGCACAAATATGACATCATCTGTGGTTGATAAGATTTAAACATCCCTGTCCATTTTTCATAAAAGCTCATTACTCCCTCATTTGGAAATGCTGTCAGTGGTTAGATAGTCATTTTTTTGGACTTGTGATAGCTGTCAGTTTACCACCCACAAAGTCAGATAAGCTGTCAGAATAGATTTTTATCCAAGATACATACACATCATACTTAATTCCAGGCATATTTTGTACATAACTAAAACCATTCTGTTTTATTGATATTTTGTGGAGTTCACATATTTTTGTACAGCAAACATAACACTGTAGGCCACAAGAAGCTGCAGCACTATTGTTTAATAGCAGCAAGTTATATTATCATCAGGGTATGTGGACAATAAATAGTCTGTTTCTTTGGATATGAATGTCTAAAATGAATTTCTGCTGCAGCCTCATAATGTGATAGCTATTTTACAGAGCTTATACACAAAAATATATATGCAATCTTTTGTCTATATTTTATACAAATACAACAGTAGTTTGTGAATACATTTTAAAGTACATATACATGATAAGCAACTCAATTTCCCATATCACAGGATAGTAATTTTAAATGAAATACACAAATTCAGTATGGAATGCATTTTTCATTTTTGACTCAAAATCTGTATCATTAGAACATTTTAGCACAGAAGTCCAAACATTTTGCACTATCTAAAAATATAATTTCAGCAATCCAAGTCAGGTTCAGGTGTCATCCTTTTAAAAATAATAATATTTCCCAGTTAAATCAATATTTGAAGGGCTGTTAGAAACAAGTATGTTCTTCACTTCACACCATATCAAAAGCCCCCCTTTCATTTGTCATAATCTAGTTTTGAAAATAGGTTTATTTGGGTAAAAATTTGCATATCCAAGTTTCTCCTTTTGCAAGTGCATATGAATACATGGTGGTGTACAAAATTCATTAATGACAAATTAAGTCACAGTATAAAAATATATCATACATCTATAAATCTAGTATAGGCCTTTCTCTATGGATAAAAGTACATCAGTCTGAATGAGAGAGGGAGGTCTGTAGCACCATGAGAGGAGTTGTATCCCAAGTTATATTAGCAGCATGATCCACTATAATATATTTGCAGGAGTGTTTCTGAGAAGATCAACATTCATTCTGGTTCAACTGTACCACTGAAGCTTATACTGAAAAGTGTTTGCATGCAATTAACAATAGTTCTGTGTCAATTTTAGGGTTCAATAACGTATCAAAAGACATGGCCTTCTAGCATACAACTACCCTTATTTTATAAGGGATAAAAGGACTGTATAACACTTTTTGTTTACTGTGAGCTCCATTTAAATTGCCTTCCTCTAATGTTAAACAGGTGAATCCTTTCATTGTATACCAATAGGATGCAGATAGGCAGCTGAGCCAACACAGTATACTTCATAGCAAATAAGTGTAATGTATTTGTTCTGTTACTAAGAGGCACATAATTTTGAGCTGCTAAACCAGTGTATGAGACAAATAATTAAGAGCTTAATCCTTCTCTTTATACTAACAGGCACAGGATCAACCCTATGTTGAATTCCAACAGCAGCACAGCTATGGTAGGACATCATCTATTTAGAATACTGCATATTTAACATTCTGAAAGGTTGCAATCCTATGCACATTTACATGAAGTAAATCCCACTGAATTCAGTGGGCCTAAGGAGTAAACATGTATAGGATTGGGCTGTAAGGCTGAACTTGTGTGCCTAATTTCACGTATGTAATTCCCACTGAAATGTATGGGACTTACCTAGCATTAGTGGGCATGTGACTGCTATGTCTAAGATTCCAGAGCATACACTTAACTATTGTTGACAACTCAATTTCTGGACTGTTGTTAAAATGGCAGAAGACAGCATAGCTTGAAACATGTAAACCTAGGAATCCACTGTAAAACCCTTTTAAAAAGACACACTGGTTCTGTGCAATATAGCAAATTGATACAAAAACACTGTAAGATGTACCTGTTAAAAGTTACAATGTTTACCATTTTGTACCCAAAGCATTATAACAAAGGCCCACATATGTAATCTAATGGCACTTGAAACATTATAATAGAAGATTTTATAATAGAAAGTATAACCTGTAAGAAATTCTTTTTATAAGGTTTAGATTTTCTTTTTGAAAGTGCTATATCTTGTATTATGTGTAACACAGAAGTTGATCGAGCTTTAGTTTAAAAAACATCAAACAACAACATTGGCCTACAATACATATAGAGCTCACTAGGCAAAAGATCCTGAAAATATGTACTCTTAACATTCATTATTAGCTTAATAAAGCAATCAGGTCTGGCTCATGTTTTAGTCAGTATATGGTTTTTGAAAACCTCTACTGCCAAATGAATAAATCACTCTATTCCACAATTCACTACTAATAAAAACACAAGCAAATTATATATATAATATTTTTTTAAAATCCATAGCAGAAGTTTAGAAGTTGCACAAAGTGTGGTGCATGATCAGCCAGCACACACCACACTCACCATTAAAAATTAACCTGGTAACTACAAAATAGGCTTTAAAAATTGACATTTTAAAGTTGCCAATAATGACTCTGCCTAAATGATAGTCATAAAGCATTAATGTGTAAATATTGCCTAAACTGTCGATCTGCTTCCACATACTTGTACATCCTACTTCAGTGGTGTGCATACAAGGTGTAGCCATCCGCCAAAGCTCTAACTGAATGAAGTTCAATATCTTGTCTGAGGTCCCTACTGGTACTTTGAAGTGTACCTGTCTAATCTTATTTTACAACCTAAAGGAATCACAACAATATGGAGTCTTCAGAGGTACCAAGTAGAACTGGCAAAACTAGGGTGGTTTTGTTTTGTTTTTTAAATCAAATTAACCAGCAACTAACACTGAACACAGATAACATTGTTTATATATACTGTCCCTGTCAAACCCCGTAAGAAATGTAGTGGTAAGCATCCATTAGAAACTGAAATGCTAAAACTAGTTCAACACACTTCTGAAATGGCCAATATGCATTTTTCAACAGTTGTCCAATAATGCTGTTTCCACTAAGTTATACAACTGTTTTAAGTGAATGAAAAGTGGGATAAGGCCAGTCACTCAGATGCTGATTCTGTGAGGTTTACTACCTTCAGTGTCTACATAGAGCACACAAGGACGTTTAAAGTTTCCTCATAGGATGAGACTCCGTCAGAGATATAAAGCCTTTTTAATATTTTTTAAAAACCCAAGAAAAAGGATTCAACTTGGTTTTTGCCATTTGGGTTCTGAAGTAGCTTCGTAATATTTCCAATTTTTCTTCTGAGATTTGTTTTTCACCTTTAAAAATTATGGTGCTAAGAGGCTGGAAAGCAATATTGAACAAATCATTCCACTAAAGATATATTTAAGCTATCTGTTTCATAGAAACTAAAAGGAAGCAATCATGCAGCAGAGCTAAAGTCTACTTTGAGAAAGTATTCTCACAGCATATTGGAGCAGCTTGCAGAATTTTGAAAAGGTATTTTCCTTATTAATACATCCTTATTTTAATGCCTTTGGAACATAAACATTTATAAAAAGTTACCATTCAGTAATAAAATTTAAATACATATCAGTATAAAATAGTAAAATCACACCTGCATATTGTTCCTACAATAAAAAAGTAGGAACTAATGATACAAATATTGGGAGCCAAAGCTCCTTAAATGGGAGCAACTTTTGTTTCTGTGAAGTATATTTATTTTAACCTCTTAAAAACCTTGTATTCATCCACACAAATGATTGGAGATAGTTAAGCAATATAAATTGTTTTTCCTTAATATGAAATGGAAAATAATGTTACCGAGTTATAGCAAAACTACCTTGCATTTATCACAGTTTCCCCCTCTTTTGCTATCGGGGGTAAGGAATATAAGAGGGTGCTTTGCAGAGGAACAGAAATTTGACATACAGCATGAATTTGCCATTTTTGTCATTACTTTTCCTAAATACCCTTGAATATTAGGTAAAAGTGGCATAAGCAATATGCTTTTACTTAACTCCTAAGAGTCCTGTTTTTAATTCTTGGCAGTGAAAAAAAGTCACTAGCCAAATACCCAGGCGTGGTAAGTGTGATCATCATCTAAGTTGTTGCTTAGGGTGACATTAAACACCATGAAATACAACTCAAGAGATCTGCTCCAATGAAAATATGGAAAAAGATGTATTTTCAAAAAATTACATTCATTTTCTGACTGCATTCTAAAAATCAGATTGACAAGTTATGACATTTTCCGGTTGGATCTGACCTCACATTTTGGATAAGTCAGCTGGGAAAAATGGATACTTACAGAAAAGGTGAAATACTGTATTCTTTCTAGTAAAAAAGTAAAATTACACAATTTCTACTGAATGTCAGCTCTTAATTTTTACCTCTTTTTAAATCTGCCAAATAGGCATTTTTTCTTACCAAATTTTACTACTACATAATTGCGCTTGTCAAATTAGAAATTTCTTCCTAACTTTTTGAGGTTACTTGAGCAAAAATGGTATGTCCTTCAGACCATTAAAGAATTCTACAGGTAAACACTGTACATTTTTCATACAAGAGTTAACATTTTACTCTTTTATAAAACATTATTTCAGGTTATGAACAAGGCAACATTTTCCTGATTTCCCCCCAGAAATTTATATGTAGTAACATTAATGTTTTGTTGCTATTTTTAACACTATTATATAGCCACCAATTCACTAACAGAATTATCAAATCTTAATGAAATTTTAAACAAGGGAAGCATAACATTTAGTGGGAATGGTTTTTTTAAAGAGTGTGTATGTATGTATATGGGTATATTGGCAGTGAAAAATAGAGACTTTTTAAAAAACCAAAGTAAACAACTGAATGAACACATTCAAAATATTTTAGGAGTTAAATTTGAATTTCATACTGGCTTAATGAGATTGGTACTGTACAAAAGTAGATTTACAAATGACATAGTAGGCACTACATTAATAAAAGTAATCTAAGGCATTTCTACAAATAAACTGTCACAAGGTTGTTTTTTCAACCTATTGGAAAGCTTGATGAAAACGTGGTAGGGTCGTGGTTGTGTTTAGACTGCTTGTGAAAGCTGCTGACAATGAATGCAAAGACCCAAGACCTATACTGTTTCCAGGGTCTTGTGGATCTTGTGCCTGTGGAGGAAGCTGAGTCATAGATGAATGTGCCTCCTCTTGTGTGTAATTCATTCCAAGATTTCCAACAGAAACAGAAGGGTTAAAAGGAGGTCCATTTACTGGTATAAAATTGAACAACTGAGAAAAGTCCAGTGATGGGGTACTTAGAGGTTCACTAATTGAAACAGAACTTTTGGAAAGGGAAACATCCCCAGATCCATCATCTAGTGGCCCCACTTGAGGATCCAATCCCAGTTTAGATGAAGATGCTTGAGAATCTTGGGATGAAGAAGGCAAACCACTTTGCAGCTCCATTAAGTAACTTTCAATTTCCCCTTTCAATGGCTGCTCTTTATCAGTCATAGAAACTGTATATGAGGTAGAACTGAGTGGATATTTTAGAGAAAGCTGGTGAGAAGGGTGGACAGATTCCATATCTATTGGACAAGGCATTCCTAAGGGTAATGATGTGGCAACCATTTGGTGTGCAGATGTTGAACTCTGCATGGACTGAATTTGAGTGTTATAGAGATTTAATTGCAAAGTGTTTGTGAATGGCTTTGATATCAGTTCACTGGAAGATAAAGACATCACTGGAAGCAGCTCATCCTTTATAGGCACAGAAACATTGCAAGTAAATGGGTCGAGAAGGTCCATTGGCTCTGTTTTGACCTTCAAAAGTTCTTGGTTGTGACTTTTCTTCATATGCCGTGTTAGGTGATCCTTCCGGCCAAATCTCTGTGCACAGTACTGACACAGGAAGTCCTTTCTTCCAGTATGCACTACCATGTGTCTTCGGACATCCTTTCGGGTGTAAAACCGACGATCACAGTGTTCACACTGGTGCTTTTTCTCCTTCACGCCACCTGATGATTTGCCTGCATGAGTTTTTAGGTGCTCCAACAGCACCCCTGTGCTTTCAAATGTCTGCAAACATACTTTACAGGTGAGGTCACCACTTGTTGCCGCATGCAAAGCCAGATGACGCTTAAACCCAAGCTTCGTGTTGTAGTTCTTTCCACATTCTTCACACTTAAAGGCCTCTTTATTGGGATTATGTGTATGTAGGTGATTCTTTAGGTGATCTTTTCGATGAAACATTTTCTCACAATAATTACACTTGTGGGTTTTCTCAGGAGAATGAGTAGCCATATGCCTTTAAACACAGATATATTCCGTAAGTAATTATTTTGATCAAGAATTATGTGCTCATTTTTAATGGAGCTAAATACTAAACAATTTTCCCCCAAACAGATATTGTGTAGGAGACATATCACTGCAAACACTGTATGTCATACTTAAATATAGCAAGTCACAAGCCATTTCATTTTAGCTTGATGATATTAAGCTATTAGTAAGATATTATGTGTGAATATTTTAGTTATGTCCATAGCCAAAATGTTCAGTCCATACACTTTGCAACAAGTTTATACAACTGAAAAGCTTTAAACTTCCTCTTTGAAAATAACACAAAACACAAACTCAAAGACATTAGCTTGTAAAACTATGCATTGTAGCTTATAATTCTACAATCTGATGTCTAAATTAACATTTCCTTCCTGTAAATCAGCTGAAGTGTACACAGATATAAGTTTACAAAGATTAAAATGGCCAACAAACGATAATATAATCTGAAAGATAAATAGAGTTTAATACCTTAGTAATTTGTACTTAGAAACAAAGGCCTTGGTGCAGTCTTGTTGTGTGCACTTGTAGGGCCTCTCTCCTGTGTGAGAGTATGAGTGAACCTTTAATTTCTCAACACTGTTAAAGGCCTTGTCACACAGTTGGCAAGGAAAGTTTTTTCTTGGTTTGGATTCACCACGCTTACGTTTCCCTGAAGGGACTTTCTGGGTATCTCTTACTTCTGACAAATCACCAGGAATGACAGTGGCCATCGCAGCCTAAACCAGGCCTTCTTGTTGGACACTTGGGAATTGCCCAACTCCACTAAATGATTTAGCTTTAGATGGCTTCTCAAGTTTCATGTGGTCGTTAAAGAAAGCAAAAGGGGACTGGAAAAAAAAATAAGAAACAACTATTTGTAACTACACTTAATTTTGAAGTTTACTTGCTAAGTGATGCTTTTGAATAAAGCTTAATATAAAATTAAGTTCAGCTGGTCTAATGTAATATATGTAGACAAGCTATTTAGCACAGCTCAAAATTCACTGCTCAGAATGGACAGATCCACATGTGCACTGAAACTACATCTTGTAATTTTTGTAAGGCTCATGAGATACTATTACAAAGTTGCAGGAATTTACTTAAGCCTATACAAAATTAGGCTGGCTGTTCATGCGATTTAATAGAATATGGTTTCAGTAATCTTCAAATATCTTTATATTGCACCAAATCAAATGTGATATGACTAAAGGGCATGCCATGCCCTCTTTCAACTAGAAGTTGGGTACATTAACCACTTCTGCATCTTACAAAGAAAGACACTTTGCAATTCAGAAGGACTCTAGTTTGTACTGGCCCACTTACTCTGCAGCATTAGGACGGCAAAGCAAGAGCTGCCTCTTCACAGAGAGGCTGCTGAAGAGCTCAGCTTGTACTTCAGTCAAGCATGTGCGGAGCAGTTATTTTGGTTGTTTTCAAAAGTATTTTTTTTTTGGCTTCTAGAAATATGTCTAAGGCCTCAGAAGCATAGTTCTGGAAGCCAACTGCCCCCCCTCGGCCCCAACCCCCCAAAAACACAACCCTTTGGGAGGGCAGAAAAATCAACAAATATCACTCGTCCTCCATGAATGCTTGACTGTGGGACAAGCATTTGGCTGAACAGCAGCCTCTCCACAAGGGTGCATCTCTTGCCCTGCCCTTCTGCTGCTGCAGTACATATTGGCCGCTACATATAGTTAGTACACTATATATAATTTTCACTAGTATATGGTGAAAGTTAATGGCAAAACAGCACAGAACAATCACATGGAACAGTCCTTTGGACGACAGGTGAGGAAACGGCACATTTGAATAGTACTACGCTGATGTTTTTCTTTCATGTGGAAGCTATTGTGTCAGGGAGAAGGCCTCTGATATAATTTAGCCTCCTTTGACACAAGTTTTTTTTTTTAAATTGCAGGAATTATTTTTAATAAGGAAAAATCCATAGTTGTGCATTCCCCTGCTACATTCTGAAATGCTATAGTATTCAGTGGGCTGTACCATGTGATTTTTCAGAATATGTTTGTGGTCCTAGTACTTCTAACTATATCAAAATCTGACTTTAAACCAACTATAAGTGATTTATGTTTAATATTCTAGTTCCCAAGAACAACCACCTAGCCCCAAAGTTTAGTAACCATTAACACTGTACAATCCTTTATTTTAACGAAGTGGCAGTATTTGAGAATTAAAATTAAACTGAGCCTATAGATAGTAGCCAAAGAAACTATGACAACAGAGTGGAATCTAGAAATCCAATTGACAGATAAAAGGAGTATGAGAAAAGACAAGCATAAGCATAGAAGGTCTCATAAGAGGATTTACTTAAGGCTGTCTGATGTTGGTCTCATAGCAGAGTGACTGCTCAAAATTCTGTAAAGTATCCTTTGAAACAAATCTCAAACACACCTGGTAGGTTGATTGGTAAATACACTTTTTATAAAATCTTATATTGTCTTAAGGACATTCATAAGATAATAAGGAACTGAAGGTTCTTGTAGAACAGAGATGAGTTTAACATGATTTCTTTTTTCCTCAATTACTCTGCTTCAGATTAAAACAAATTACATGTATCGCTTTTTACATCTGTTGCCACGCACCCACCACCCACCCCGGATGAATTGCATAAGGACTTAGCATATAAGATGAAGTAGTAATAGTCTTCAGAATGCAGTTTCATCAACAGTCTAGAAGTTGCTAGGGGCAAACTGAACTGGTGAGCTGGGATGCAACCCTGGCTCTCCAGCTGTTTAGCTACAACTCCCATCATCCTCAGCCACAATGTGCTGACTACAGTTAATATGTCTGCACCAGCAATTTCACTAACCATTAATGCCAAAGCAGAGTTTGGAAACCTACTTTTAAATATGTTACAAGCTGTGGTTTAGCTCTAACTATGGTTAGCAAAACTGCCAGTGCAGATGCAGTGCTCACCACAGTTAGGCCAAAAAAGTGAAAAGTGGGTATGAGTGTACAAGAGGAATAAGTATGTACATGAATCAAGCACCCATCACTTTCTAACCATAGTTCGACTA
The DNA here is from genome assembly GCF_027244095.1 of Hemicordylus capensis. Taxonomy (NCBI): domain Eukaryota; kingdom Metazoa; phylum Chordata; class Lepidosauria; order Squamata; family Cordylidae; genus Hemicordylus; species Hemicordylus capensis. The sequence goes on from NC_069660.1 coordinate 260,203,628, forward strand.
CTGGGCAGCACTAACATCCACCAAGCCTAAAATGGTTCTATGAACTTCTAAACATTTATAAAATGGCAGAGTATAAGGGTGGTTGTGTTGCTCATTGCTAGTAATATCAGACCACTCAATAGATGCCTGTAGCATTAGTCATATTTTATAAAGTACTAGTATTACAATTGTCAGGCTGTCTTGGTGGATGAGACAGCTGCATTCTCTCACTGATTAAAAACTGTGATTGAACACTGAAAAGCACATCTGTGCAAAAAGAGAACTACTTTATAAGAGTTTAGAGCCCCTCCACAAATGAACAACATCTGCATATTTGTTGTGCCATAAATAAACCGATAGCTTGAAAATGCTAAAGCTGAATTGCTGTACAATGGAATGAAAGGTTCCAACTAATTAATTCTAGTTCTTCCCTTAATTAACAAAAACAATCAATCTCAGGTAATCTGTAAATAAAAAAATACAGACCAGCTATAATTCCTGGCCGTCTGTCTTTCTAACCTTTCCATATTACTGCCAATATTTATTAAGCTAATTTAGAAAGTACCATGAAAGTGGAAATTCAGAAAAACAAAAAAACCAATACCACCCCCACCCCCGGATTCTATTGTGGGTTGTTACAAGAGGATGCAATGCTAAACTTGCAAGTTAGAGAAAGAAAAATAATAAAGTGCAAGAAGTTTTAAAGGAATGCTTTATGACTCAAGAAAGAAAGCACAATTGAAAATGTTTATGATGCTTCCTACTTCAGTGTTATCTCTCTTAGCTATATGGCACCCAAGTCCTTACAAAAAATAAGCAATACCTAAGGCACCTATGGTTAACTGCAGTTTTATTTTATCTAGTCATACAAACACAACAGTTTAAGTTCAGGGATTTGTTTTTTCATTTATAATATTCAACACACACACAAACCCCTAGAAAAACCAATGCTACTCTAACACTACTGGTGTTTGTGTGTTTTGCAAGTTAGGTAGCAACAGAGGAAAGGCTCTAGCATTTCTTTTTATTTTGCATTTAAGTTAGCAAAAAAAATTATTAATGCTGTGCCTCTTTACTAAAGAGTAATTGAGCGAGCGAGAGAAATTGGGAGCCATTATGTAAAACTATCCTCAGGCCCTAATTAGATGTGTTGGCAGAACAGCCTGCATCTTAGAACATGGATGTGCAGCACAGCTGTGAATAAACAAAATTTAAAGCAAGCAAGCAGTGGGGAAAGGTGCTGAACTCTTTCCTCAGCCACTGTTTTGGTTTTTTTGCTAGCCATGTTTCATTTGGCCATGTTCACTTCTGGTCTCAGAGTCTGGCTAGAAGTCATGCCAGTGGATTGCAGCATTGTGGGGTTCAAAAGTAGTAGGCAATAGGCATGGCACTTCTCTCCCATTGCTGCTCATCTACTTTTAAATGCCCACATCACTTGTGATCTGTGCAGCAGACACATGCTCCAACATACAAGCCTGCTCTTATTGCATCTAGTTAGGGTATATGTTCCGGATGATCAAGGAGACCTATTTGTTCCAAAGTTGGGATGTGGAGTGGGGGTAGGGGCTACTATTTGCTCCTGAAAGATCTGATCCATTAATATGAATCTTTCTTTTGTGACAAAGGAATTCAATAGAGATGACCTGGAAATAAAAATAGAATAGACTCAGTCATATAACAGATGTCCCTCCTAAGAACCTTAAGTTTTTCAACCGTTTTAAAATAAATATATTAAAGAGTGGGCAGAAAGTTAGAGATTAAGGACACATTTTCCTTATAAAAACATTTTGAAATTCACTGGCCAAGAAACAACAAAGTTTGTGCATGCATATAAAGTACTTTTATGAGCATAAAGAGGGCAGTTTATCTTCCCTGACAAGCTACAATCCTCATACCACATTGAATGCTACTCCAGAGGATCATCAGATCTTCAGGAGTGGCGTTCAGGTATGGGACATGCAAGGAGATGATGCAGTTTTATTTTGTAAGAGCATCAGAAAGCCCTGGTGTGCATGCAAACAACTGCATATGGTCCTTTGGATCCCAACCAGGATGATAATATTCTACTATTCCTAGGGTGAATTTCTAAATAATTAAACCACTCACTAATTCATTATTTCTGGATATCGTATGGCTATTTTAGCTGTGGATGTACAGGCTGAGCAATGCAGACAGTGTTTTAACATTGATGCTCAAATATTACACTTCTCAAAGACCAGCTGAAAAAAAATTTAGTAACACCTATTTCCAGCTCAGTATATTATCACTTCACATTGATACTTTTCACAACTACAAGATGAATGATACAATATTTAAAACTACATTAAAAAACAATACTTTTATATATTTTATACCATTTTAAAAGGTGTTCATACTCAAAACAGATTTATGGTAGCCTCTGTTCAGTGCACACCTGGTGATGGATAATGAAGAAAAACCTTCAGATTTTGGTCTTAACCAGTTCCATTGACATGTCTAGGAGCAAACCAGAATCCAGTGCTTCCCATTTTTGCTGATCTGAAAAACAAAGAAGAAGGGGCTAGACATTAGTGAAAGAGTTAAGTCCAGAAAGAAAAACTGCCCACGCTCAAGAGTTTTATGGTATAACTACATAGTTAACTAGGCATGGATAATTTGCTAACAATGGTCATGATCTAGATCCTCTCCATGCACAGAACAGGGTGTGTCAGCTCTACACAGAGAATTGGAATCTATCAAGCAAGGAAAAGGGATGTGTGACAATTGCCTCTCCTCTTGGTGCTCATACAACAGTGTCACCAAAAGGTACAATCCTCTTTTGGGTACATCCAGTCATACACTACCTATACTAGAAGCAGAAATAACTACACACAAAAGTGTCACTGAGTGCCCAGAGAAAGAATGGTGTGTGAAGAAGTGCCACTGGTTGATAAGGGGATTATCCATTTATTCTTCACTGCCCCTCTTTGCTCATCCATTCTGACTGGTTTCTGATCCTCTTTATGAAATCACTGTTTCTGCTTTCAGAATGGCTGGATAGTAACTTGGTACATCAGTTAATATTCTTAATTACTCATATCATCGAATAATTAACCATAAAATATTGTTACATGACAGCAATATTGTAGGCAAAAAAATTGCCTTTATCCCTTCAAAGTTATGTTTGAGATCCTGTTTTTTGGGTAGAGAGCTGACCTGAAGATGAAACAGTAGTTGGGGAAAGGGTTAAACACTCTTCTCCATCCCACTGCTTTTCTAAACCTCCTCCTGAAATGGGATTTCCGGTTTCCCCCCCACAAAAAGGAACAGCAGTCACTCCATGTGTAACATGTTGGGAGCTTCACATGCTACTTTAGATGCCAGGTTTGCCACCAGAGCCTTGGGAACATATGTGAGTCCAACTTCACACCAAGGTGATGCCAACATTGGTTGCGTTTTACAAACCCACCAATGCCAGCATGATAATTAGGGAAGATATGAAAAACAGAGGCATTCTAATATCATTGAATGATCTCTGCAGTCAGATAAAGATAAAATGTGCCGTCAAGTCAATTTCGACTCCTGGTGCCCGCAGAGCCCTGTAGTTTTCTTTGGTAGAATACATCGTCATACTTAGAATACTGTGGCAGAGATATAGCTTCTTATGAAGAATGGCTTAGATGTTTAGGGTTTTTTCCCTTTAGTTTACAAAAAAGGTGAGGTACATAATAGATGGTTAAAACATGCACAAGTCCTGAGAAGGAAATTACTGCATACTAATTATTCACTTTTTGAACATTCAAGAACCATTGAGAGACATCAGATTTTTGAGGCACTAGCCACTCCTGCTTGTCACAGAAACTCTTGAAGTGTGTGTGTGTGTGTGTGTGTGTGTGTATTTAAACAATGTGTTTGGTGTCACGAGTGTGTACTAAATTACACCAGTCCTATTTAAAAAACAACCACCACTGCACAACCTATCAGCTAAAAGCAAGTGCAGTATAACTGATATGGTATTACACTTAGCCTTGGGAAACAGGAGTTTGAATGTTGTGAAATATCTGGGCCATCTCTCTCTCTCTCTCTCTCTCTCTCTCTCTCTCTCTCTCTCTCTCTCTCTCTCTCTCTCGTGTGTGTGTGTGTGTGTGTATGTATGAGAGAGAGAGAGAGAGCGCATTACTAATTCTGATTGTAATGTATCCCACCAGGTTGTTGCAAGAATAAAGTGGAATTTTTCCAATGTATGCCACTCTGAGCTGCTGCTTGAAGACAGCGTTACAAATGAAAGTTTTCTTGCTTTAATCAGCCTTTGTCTTTTAAGCCAGACACACAAATAACTACTTCCCTAGTTGAGTAAAAATTGCCGACATAAAAGAGTCAACTCGAAGCTCTCAATATTCAGAGCATCCTTAGCATGAACCAAGTACTTTAAAAGTAAAATTCCACAGTACAAAGATGAACAAGCTTTGCACTTGTAAGTTATTAATGTACAAGGAGTTTCCCTGCTTTGTTCTGCAAACAGCTTTGCCATTTTTATAATTGTCAGGACCTGCAAGTTAGCTATAGAAGAAGAGTGTGCCACATGTGGGGTGAGCACATGCAAAATGGAACATACAGGATAAGTATATTCTGCCATATAAAGGTGCACAAAATATATGTAAATAAAAACAATCATATAGGTAAAGTTAACCACCATATTCAATGCTGATCATATCCCAGAGATAAGCAATCTTGAGAGCAAGACAAGGAATTAAGGCATTATGGATGAGAAGATACTGAAAATACTGGAATGAAGCAAACTATTATGTAAGTCATAAGCCAAAACTTAAGAGTTTGAGTTTTTAATATATCAGGTGTATTCCTGAATTCCTATTGTTCATAATAATATTACATTATTATTGTTGTTGTTGTTGTTCTTCATAACAATTAGTTTCATTGAACTAATTTTTACACTCACAATTACCAGATAATCTTGTTTTTAGTCTCAATATTGAAGCTCTTAACATTTGTCTGTAGAGCTTTTAATTTTATGATTAATTAGAATATCACTAAAAACATTTCTAAAAACAGAACAGATATATACTCTGAGAAGATATAGCATAGTAAAATTTTTAATATGTAGTTAGGAAGTATTTTAGTGATATTACAGTCATGTTTACGCTAAGGTTATTGGGTTAAAAGACAGATAGGAATATTGCTTGACAAAGGGAAGAAAACAACAGTGAGATATTTAAAAGAGCCATTATGTATGCATTTTAAATTTAAAAAAATCTCATGCACAATTGATAAATCCCAAACTGGTTAATATTAAGATATCTAGGAGCTGAACAGGTGAAAAACCTGTTTGGGAAATAAAACTGCAAAGTGAAATCAACAGGGATCCCACTTGCCTGTGGGAAGTCTATGTACCTATTGGTACTACGATTAGCTAAATATTTCTAGCCATTTCAACACCAAATCTTGAACATTTTCATCAGTGCCTATAGTGTTAACAGTAAGAACTGCTGGTTCTGCATTACTATGTACTCCATTCTAAGTACACATTTTCTTTGTGTAACAAATGTTACAGTAAAGTTTCAAGTCAAATGAGTGACTCAGCCAGTTTAAGAGGGTTTTTTAAACACAGGCGCACACAAAAGAGAGAGAGAGAGAGATTGCACACTATGAATGACGCAATCAATGAATCAAAGGATTTTAAACAAAGGCATTCCTCAAAAATGAAACTTTAGTTTCCCAGAGAAAGTCATTAACATTCTATGAGTCTACTCTGTACAGCCTAGATTCTTATGCAACAACAACAATTTTTCACAAACAGCTGCAAAGAGATGGCAAGCAACATGACCATATTCAATTCAATAATCATTATAATGTAGTATAAGAGTTTATTAGGGGTTCTGTAACTGAACTTGTGCACACCAGGCAGAGAGACAATCTAGGCTGAATTTGTACTAGTTTCCTATTGTTTACTAGGTAGTTCAAGGTGATTAACTACACAACCCTAAAATGTTCTGGTCTTAGCATGGACAAGAAGGGTACACAGACCCATCCAAACTGAATTCTATGGTTCTTCTCTACTTGAATAGGCCTGGGGCAGCAAGATGGAGCAGGTTATAAGCTTTTTAAAAAACCCACACATTCCAAAAGCATATCCATAGGCCCTAATCCTGCAAAGGGCCAGAGCAAGGGTGTCAAACGCAATTGGGTGAGGGGCCAGATTTGATTCCAATACATGTCTGGAGGGCCACACATAGCGTAGAATTACCATATATACTTACTAATATTTATTAAATTATTAATAAAAATTGTAATAAGAATTGTCAAATAAAATGTCATGACAGAAATTAAAAGATTAAAATGGTTTCTCACAGATAAAACAAATCAATACAAAATAACTTCAGAACAACAAAAATTACTCCAAAGAGTAATTTTGGAATGCAGTATACCACAACTTATTTGCAGTTGTGCTTCCAGTCTGTGGGAGGGGGTCAGCCTGCTTGAGAGGAATGCTGTACTCAACCAGATGACTGAACTGGGTAACAATGCACAGCACCAACCTCTGAGTGGTGTGTACAAGCTATTCGGGATGGTCCAAAGGCAATTGGTGACAGTATCCCAGTTATTTGTAACTGTGATATTAATGTGAGGGATGCACATTTGAGTGGGTTGTGCATAAACTGGCTTTTGGACAGAACAACATACATCAGCTCCTAGCGGACAGGAGCTTCACCATGTCTTCAATTAAGCTTCACCATGTCTTCAATTAAGACATGGCATGGGATAGTTAAAAGCTAATGTTGGGGTACAGACTTGTTAAAAATCCAGGTCCTCTTCTGATTTCATCTTCACCTTTAATTCAAACAAGTAACAAAAAACAGATACAGAACTTCAGCTTGTGACTGTAATGCACAAAGTGCATTTTTACCCTCACTTTTTTCTGTAAGGTCAGAAAGTACAACTTTCAGGCAGACTTCCTCATTTCAGAACACTGTAACAGGGGCTAGAAATATCTGACAGGGAGAACTGAAAGGTTTACAGTAGTGACCGATACAAATTTGAATTATGCACCCCAAACCCAACCAAATATAAGTCTGTAAGTGAATATAATGTTTCCTCCATGCTATCCAATCCACTATCAGAAGGGCAGAACGGAGAGGAACTTCTTTTCAAGGCAGGCTCCTCAACTGTGAAGCCTATTATTGTCAGAACTAGAGTCCCCAGAGGGAGTCACGATTAAGATTACAACCCTCTGCAGCAGATCTGAATGGAAATAGTTCCCACAATACTAAGAGGGGGCCTGAGGAAACACATTGCGTGCTGAAGCTGCAGCCTCTTTCTCTCCCTTGCCAGCACTGCCACACTTCCTGCTCACCTGCTGAGGCAGCTTCTTGCTGCCCTCTCCGGCATGGGCTGAAGCTACTGGCCCATGCCACTTCCTGGCCAGCAGCAGCAATGGCTACTTCTTGGCCACTGTGGTTTCTTCTTGCCCTCATCAAGAGCCCGCCGCCAGCAATCTGAAGCTTCTGGCTGCCATGGCTTCTTGCTGTGGACGGTGCTTCTCAGCCACACTGATAGTGGCACCAATAGCCACTTCTTGGCCTCTGCTGCAGTGGTGGCAGACGTGGCTAAGGGCTTGGGGACCGGACAGTTTGGCTCCACCAGCCAGATCCAGTCCACAAACTGGGACTTGGACAGTCCACCAGACTGGCTGGCACAGTATCACTTCTTTGATGCACCCTAACCACCACCTCTATCACTATGGTTTTTAAAGAGTCATTGTACACATACAATTAAAATAATGGGTAGCTGAGCAGTAGCATATCAAGACAAAAGGATGGGTGCTATGGAAAAGTTGCTATTCACTATTCTTAATAGCAACAGGACAAGCAGCACCCACCTTTTCCAAATTTACAATCTAAGTTACAGAGAGAAGTTTAAGTTTTTGGATGAACCAATGTAATTGTGTTGCTGAATAAAACTGAACTAAATACTTATGAAGTCTTTTTTTACAGAGAAAAGGAGAGCTGGTCTGGGAGAGGAGAGGTGTCTTGTGGTAGCAAGCATGACTTGTCCCCTTAGCTAAGCAGGGTCCACCTTGGTTGCATAAGAATGGGAGACTTGGTGTGTGAACACTGTGAGATATTCCCCATAGGGGATGGAGCTGCTCTGGGAAGAGCAGGAGGTTCCATGTTCCCTCCCTGGCATCTCCAAGACAGGGCTGAGAGAGATTCCTGCCTGCAACCTTGGAGAAGCTGCTGCCAATCTGGGTAGACAATACTGAGCTAGCTAGACCAATGGTCTGACTCAGAATATGGCAACTTCTTATGTTCCTATAAAATTTCACGCAAGAAAATTTGTTATTTTTTATCACTGTTTGAAAAAAGCATGACAAAATGTGTGGCTGTTGATCTCAAAGAAAATCTGCAAGCAACTGATTTTGCTAGCAAAATCTGATGTCCAGTTTATGTTCTAATACTGCATGGGAGGAGGCAATGGTAAAGCCCTCCTGTATTCTACCAAAGAAAACCACAGGGCTCTGTGGATGCCAGGAGTCAAAATTGACTCGATGGCACACTTTACCTTTACTGTACGTTCTACGTAACAATGGTATATCAAAGACATTGGAGAAGTTTGTAACTCTTTCATAAACCTGTGTCACCTCAGGAACACAGAACAGAAGCCTGCTATCAGTAGTGGGCATCTATCTTCTTTATATATATTTCTCTGAGGCATACCCGTTGCTAATCCCATGCGTGGCAGCTCTTGCGAGAGTTCAAGCAGCTGCCGGATAGCAACGGGTGGGAGGGAAGAAAATGGTGGCTGCAGCTGGTCGGCCCACAGGGAAACAAAACAGCGGTGAACGGTGGCAGCCAGCAAGAAAATGGTGGCAGCTGGCCAAGCGGCCAGCAAGAAAACAGCGGTGGCGGGCAGGTGGGGGAAGTAGCAGCTGACTGGCAAGCAGGGGAAGCACCGGGGGAAATGGTGGTGGAGGATGGTTGGCAGACGGAGGAAAATGGAGGCGAAAGACAGAAACGGCGGTGGGGGCAAACTAGAGGCACAGATGCTCTGCGCCAGTTCAGCTAGTTTTTAATATATATATATATATATATATAAGGCTAAGGACCACTCACACAGTAGGGCTTGCCAATCAGAGGTAACCTCCAATCAGAGGAGCAGAAGCACCGTGGTGATTGGGTAGTGGGAATTCCATATGCAGATGGGGGTAGGAGCCTGTGATGGTTAAGGCCAGTTGGAATGCAACTGTTACTGGTTGGAAAATGTGCTTGATTGTAGAGAAAAGAAGAGTCATGTGGAAGGAAGAGCCCCTTCAGGATAAGGAGGCTTTCACTGATGAGGAAACAAGATGAACAAGATCTGTTAACTCAGGGGGAGGGATAGAAAGACAGACAGAGGGGAAGAGTGAGCAGAGGAGAAAGAGAAAAAGAAGGGAAGGGAAGAGAGGAAGAAGGAAGGGTGAGGGGCGGTCCCGGGCTTGTCAGCATCCTGAAGGGGAATGAACAGCCATGACAGCAGTGGCAGCGAGGAAGGTCCTGGTGAACCACTGCTCCTGCTCCTGTGGGGAAAAGCAGGAGCAGGGCTCAGCTGAGGAGGTCTCTGGGTTAGAGGGCTGTGGCTTGGCCAAGCAGCACTGGCAAAACCAGAGCCACAACCAAGAGAGATGAGGGGGATGGAAGCAACAGGATGGAGGAGGAGCAGGAGCACAGCTCAGGTGAGGATTGAGATGGTGAGGGGGCTGTAGCGAGGGTGAGGGGAGCAATCAAGTACTAGTGCACAGATGTTCTGCGTGGATTAAGCTAGTATTTATTAAAATATTTATATTCCACATTCCAACCTCCTACAACTCTTATTTTAATATTCTATTTAATGTGGTGTCATAGTTTGTGCAGTCAGCCTCAGAATTTCTTTTCTCATGAATAATCTCGAAAAAGGATAAATTAGGTGCATCAAAAGCTGAACAGAACTTTGCAATGGCACTTCAACTGATGCAAAAGACTGAGATTGTACTTTTGATTCACATTTTAGATTTTTGCAGCTCACAGCCGGATTTTAAAAACCCAGCATCCACTGGCTGGTTCATCATCAACATCGATAAAATCAAGTCAGTTTTTTAAAGATAAAATATTGAACAAGTGGGTAGCTTACATCAGAAGAAGAAGGTAGAAAGAAGAGCAGTAAAAGGCATAGGAAGAACCCTTGTTGACTCCAACAATACAGAGCAGACAGGTTCAGAACAGTAAGATCAGAACCAAACAAGAACTATGGGGAAGGGTGGAAAATAGAGCACAGAGCAGGTAGGATACACATCAAGAAGAACTGAAAATAAGTTATGGAGATTCTCACCCCCAAGGCATAGCTGTTTCAATTTACCAGCCTTTACATTGTACTTCCTGATTTAGAATCTGACAAATCACTTTGTTTTACCACCGAACAAAAATCCTCAGTTTTACGACAGAACAGAAATTCCACCAGCCCCAGAAATTGTTAACCCAGATCAGTAACAACCCATGGAAGATACTTCAGATTAATTCCTATTTTAAAAATCAAAATCAATTTTATAAAAAATTACTCCAGACTTAAAGGGAAAGTACTGAGGCTCAAGATATTTATCTACCTGTCAACTTTGCCAGCTTTTCTGCTCCCCAAAGTGTATGTAATGAGGAACATTTAAGAAAAGTATAATCTAAAATCACGCACCAGGTCTAAATCATTATATAAACAAGGTAGATATTTTGTAAGGATACATCTAAGAGAGCATAATAGAAAAGGTAAGTTCAAAAGGCAGAAGTCCTAACTACAGATGTAACAGAATGGCTGAACCAGCAAATACACTTGAAAGCTCTAAATTTCACTGCATCTTTGTGATCCTACAGATACTTTTAGGTCAGGACCACAAACCTCTTACAAGACCCACAGCAGAAAGTAGTTCTCTATAACTTTGTGAACTCCAGCTGTGACACCAAAGACACCAAACAGCCCCCTGCCCCCGAACACACCAGAGGATTTATCACCTTTCAGGAAATCCAATCAATTCCACAAGCTTCACTTGTAGTAAGTTGTTTCTTATTCTTTATAGTCTGACCAGTTCTTTAGTATGCATGTTAATTAAAAGATCTACAATAGGCCTTAAGTGTCAGAAGAAAATAAAGATATTCTGTTTCCCACATTACAAGATCAGTACCTTGACAAGCCAGAAAGGAAGTTTGAAGTTGCTCTCTTTAGACAGTTGAGTTTAAACTAGGGATGTGTGAATTGATTCGTGGCCAAATCGATTCGACTTGAATCTGGGCAGTTTGAGTGATCTGACCTCAAATAGAATCACTCTTAACAATTCGGATGAATCTATTCGAATAAAATGTGAATCTAATAAACCCAGATTCTAGAGCAGCATTTGAGCTTGTATTGAATCAAGCCAATTTAATTAAATTTCAAATCAATTAACAAAAGTCAATTTGGACACATCCCTAGTCTAAAGCCAATTATTCTAATCAGTCTATGTGCTAGATATTTGCACTTTTGGAAGAACAAGCTAGATCAAGCAAGACCTTTTCAAACTGGGTGTATGAAATCCCAGCTCTCCAACAGCTAAATCTGATTGAAATTAACATCCAAAGCCTTCAAACAGAACAAATTCATGTCATTGTTTTGTGCTCCCTCCCCCTCTCCCCCCAACGAGCAATAAGAAGTTGCAGGAGCAGCCTTACAGAGGTGAGTGTGCTCCTCTCCTCACAGTTTTTGTTAAAATCAAGTTATTGTTTTTGTGATATCCATTTACAAATACCCAAGAGAACACTATAAGAGCAGGCAAGGCTGTCTTAAAGCAACATCAGTGCTCTGAAAGCAATAAGCAAACAATAGGTAACTACCTTAAATTGGGCTGACAATCAGATGCAATTTAATGTGGGCCCTAGCACACAATTTTTCAATAGATCAGATATTTTGCACCCTGTATTGGATCATATCAGTGACAATAGGTATCAGCAGTAGAGTTTAGAAACACTGCTTTCCTCCCTGACACCTGGCCCCAAATGTTCTAGGGAATAGTGTTCCTTCTAAGGCAGGGGTGGGGAACCTTGGCCCTCCAGCTGTTTTTGAACTACAACTGCCACCATCCCCAGCCACAATAATTGTGGCTGGGGATGATGGGAGTTGTAGTTCAACAACAGCTGGAGGGCCAAGGTTCCCCACCCCTGCTCTAAGGCATGCATGTGTGCTCACATGTTTTTTGATGTCCACTCAGTTAATTTTAGATCCCACTCAGGATTAATCACAAAGGTCCCACTCTGAATCCATGTGTGCACACACTGCTTTGATACTGCTGCCCAGGACAAAATTCATTCCACACTCAGATGAAAAGAACTAGAGAACACATTGCTAGGGAAGGCTATTTGCTGTGGAGGGAATACTTTGGGCCAATTGCTGGGGAGAAGGATGTGTTTTTAAGCTCTGTTGCTTATCAAGGCAACAGCTTTTTCGAGTTAGAAGGAAGGAGAACCCACTGTACTGCCACCAGAAAGTTTTCACACAGGGTTTTTAAAGCCCTTTAGCTAACATCTCTGCCGGAATGGAGGATATGCATTCACATATCGAGCAGATTTACTCCGAAGTCCCTGAGAGCTATCAGGGAATACACACAATTTGGTTTTTCAGTGTGCGTTAGAGTGCAGCCCGTTTTATATCCGCGGTAAAAAATTTCCCTTAAAGTTTAGAAAAACAATCATAGAACCCACGCTTTAAGTATCATAAAGTTGTGGAGAGTCGCATGAACAAAACACACTTTAAAACCCACATGGTAAAATATATAGTGGGTCAGTTCAGACAATCTTTTGCCAGATTTGCCATCCTACATGATAAAGAAATGAGTGTGCCATGAGAATACAGGTCTCCCCACTCCAGTGTGCTGTTTCTAAATCTTGTGAGGCTGAAATTCATCAAAACCTCTGCTTTACATGCAGTTCAAATACTACTTTAAAGTCATATCTGGACCACAAGCAGGGAGTGGCTTGGATGAGCCACCCTCCATGCAGTTAAGAAACGGTATGATGGGGGACATGCATACTTACATCTTTGTGATGCCAGATGAGCCCTTCAGGCCAAATATACAAAGGTTTTGGGAATATAGAAAATGTTCTGGGAATTCCCCCTATATTTCAGTTTTACTAAAACTACTATACAGTAGTTTAATGAATGCTAACTATTGTGGTGGTGGTGGTGGTGGTAGTACAGGTGAAACTCGAAAAATTAGAATATCGTGCAAAAGTTCATTAATTTCAGTAATGCAAATTAAAAGGTGAAACTGATATATGAGATAGACGCATTACATGCAAAGCGAGATAAGTCAAGCCTTAATATGTTATAATTGTGATGATCATGGCGTACAGCTCATGAGAACCCCAAATCCACAATCCCAGAAAATTAGAATATTACATGAAACCAATAAAACAAGGATTGTCAATAGAACAATATTGGACCTCTGAAAAGTATAAGCATGCATATGTATTCAGTACTTGGTTTGGGCCCCTTTTGCAGCAATTACTGCCTCAATGCGGCGTGGCATGGATGCTATCAGCCTGTGGCACTGCTGAGGTGTTATGGAAGACCAGGATGCTTCAATAGCGGCCTTCAGCTCTTCTGCATTGTTTGGTCTCATGTCTCTCATCCTTCTCTTGGCAATGCCCCATAGATTCTCTATGGGGTTCAGGTCAGCCGAGTTTGTTGGCCAATCAAGCACAGTAATCCCATGGTCATTGAACCAGGTTTTGGTACTCTTGGCAGTGTGGGCAGGTGCCAAGTCCTGCTGGAAAATGAAGTCAGCATCCCCATACAGCTCATCTGCGGAAGGAAGCATGAAGTGCTCCAAAATCTCCTGATAGACGGCTGCGTTGACCCTGGACTTAATGAAGCACAGTGGACCAACACCAGCAGATGACACGGCTCCCCAAATCAACACAGACTGTGGAAACTTCACACTGGACTTCAAGCATCTTGCATTGTGTGCCTCTCCATTCTTCCTCCAGACTCTGGGTCCTTGGTTTCCAAATGAGATGCAAAAGTTGCTCTCATCTGAAAAGAGGACTTTGGACCACTGAGCAACAGACCAGCTCTTTTTTTCTTGAGCCCAGGTAAGATGCTTCTGGTGTTGTTTGTTGTTCAGGAGCGGCTTGACAAGAGGAATACGACATTTGAAGCCCATGTCCAGGATCCGTCTGTGTGTGGTGGCTCTTGATGCACTAACTCCAGCCTCAGTCCACTCCTTGTGAAAGTCCCCAACACTTTTGAATGGCCTTTTCCTGACAATCCTCTCCAGGATGCGGTCATCCCTGCTGCTTGTGCACCTTTTTCTTCCACACTTTTCCCTTCCACATAACTTTCTATTAATGTGCTTTGATACAGCACTTTGGGGACATCCAACTTCTTTTGCAATTACCTTTTGAGGCTTTCCCTCCTTATGGAGGGTGTCAATGATGGTTTTCTGCACAACTGTCAAGTCAGCAGTCTTTCCCATGATTGTGATTCCTAATGAACCAGACTGAGAGACCATTTAAAGGCTCAGGAACCCTTTGCAGGTGTTATGGATTGATTAGCTGATTGGAGTGGGACACCTGGAGCCTAGACTGTTGAACCTTTTCACAATATTCTAATTTTCTGGGAATGTGGATTTGGGGTTCTCATGAGCTGTACGCCATGATCATCACAATTATAACAAATTAAGGCTTGACTTATCTCGCTTTGCATGTAATGCGTCTATCTCATATATCAGTTTCACCTTTTAATTTGCATTACTGAAATTAATGAACTTTTGCACGATATTTAAATTTTTTGAGTTTCACCTGTATTCTGTGGGGAAAAATCTGTTTCTAAAAATTTATTGTCTGACATTCATCTGCAAGTTCCAGACCAACAATGAGCTGTTGCTTGAACAGGGGAAGGGAAGATTTTAACCAATCTCCCATCTCCTCTGAAGCTCGTCATGTATCACCAAAATATGTCCTTGAGGGTTGTACAAACTTCAGGGACATAACTTGATAATACAAGGTGAGCTTAAAAGGTAAGGCAGGACTGGCAAAAATCACCCCTTTGCCTAGTCAACCGTCAGCACAGTGGTGATCTGTAAGTCATGCTTCTAGACATGTGCAATACTAATCCAGATGTCCATCATTACTTCATAAAATTCATTAGTAAGAATGAATTTACACATATTCATTATACAAGTTCACCAATTTGAGAGTTATAATGTTTTTCAGGTAATTATCCTTTGGAAGTGTATGAGGGAGAACAAATGTGTGTTTTTATTGAATATTTCAATCAATATAGTTTCTTTCCACCTACATCTTTTAATTTTAGTATAACATTTACATCACATTAAGTGTTATTATTTCCTATCCCCCATCCTGCAAAATCAAATATTTCAATTAACTTGACAACTTGAAAAACTTGAGAGATAGTGTGCGAGATATGAAGGTGTGCTTTTTACTAAATAAAAAAAGTAAAACATGCCAAATCAAAGCACAGTCTATTTAGGACATCAGGAAAATCTGCATAGTAAAATTTCCCCGGGGTGGTGGTGGTACAAATCTTATGCCAACAAGCAAAAAAAAAAAAAAAAAAAAAAATGCATGGAAAAGTTCTTTCCACTCAAAAGTGTCCACAAAGTCCACATCTCTGCAAAATATCATATAAACTAGCCCAATTCTTGTCTCCAGATGTTTTCTTTAGCCTTACAAATATGAGTCTGGGACTCTCCAGAAAAGACACACATCTGTGGGGGGAATGCCCAAGTTTCTCTCTCATGCAACCTATATACACATTCTGCACTCCAAGTTGCCTCCTCCTGAATCAGCTTCTCTAAAATAAAACTGGCAGTCATAGATTTGTTACACGTATTTTTGTACAATAGTTCACTGGACCCTTTGTTACACTCTGCTCTCACAAAACAAAAGCTACAATCCTATGCACATTTACTTGGAAACAGATCCTATTAAACTCAGCAGAACTTACTCCTGAGTATGCATGCACAGGATCACATATGGAATGCAGGAGAGGATGTATAGATAAAGGTGGTTCCATGAAAACAGACAAGCTGTAATTGAGAGAATAGGGGCAAGGACCTGCTTCTTGACCTTGACAACAGGGTCAGAAGGTGCAGAGTCACAAGGTGCAGGTTTAGTCCTAACCACAATGGTGTTTCTCACTGGGGAACTACTGCTCCATCCCCTGAGAGATCTGCTATGCAGAGAGTTCTTATTCTGACCCCCTAGCTATTCATCATTTACATAAAAGCCACTGATTGAGCTTGTCTAGGATTTTCGAGATTGGTATACCAATATCCAACTCTTTTAAATCAGATTTGAATGGCGCTGGATGAAGACCAATAAACAAACTCAATCATAACATTAAAACAGCTTTGCTAAATTGGCCCAAAGCCTTCTTTTGGTAGATGGTTTATCTGCCTAGATAGTGGTGTTTGCTCTGTTCTGGATAGGCTTGCACACACTCTAAGGGTCAGGTTAGTAGTCTGAGTGCTATTAAAGTGAATCTTTTTCATTGGGGGGGGGGGCCCATGTTGTCTTGGTGGAGAAAGGATCTTTCACCAACTAAGGCTGTAGAACCAGCTAGATGCTCTTCTGGACAGAGAACCGGGCCACAGTTATTCATGTTATGCTATTATCAACTGCATTATTACAATGCATTTTATGTGGCGATGTGGTTCAAGAACTACTGCTAGCACAAAATATGTTACTAATTGGGACTGTATATATCCAGACCATCTCCAGGTTGAGCCCTACATACATGGAACCAGGTTACCTTGAGGATCATCTTCTCCCACACCAACCAAACCAGTTATTGCTCTTCAGGTCCCTCACCTACATATGCAATAGAACCTTTTCAATTGTGGTGCCTCAGCTCTGGAATACTCTTCTTAGAGAGGCTAACTTTATTTCAACAGGCTTTTGTCTGAATAGTTGGTTTTGTTGGCTCTCATAGGCTGCCTTGAATGGTTCAAGTCTTAATTAGAAAGGAAGGGTACATGTGCAACACATTTTCTACCATATAAGTACCATCCAAATAGCAACAGAAATAATAAAGCCATAAGTAGAATGGTCTACAACACACCAGTTTAAAAACCAGAAACAGTCAGTAGTTACACAGCCAAGCAAAATTCCACACAGATTCAAAACATACTTTGGGACAACATTTTAACACAGTGACAGAAAGCTAGATGCAATGATGCAGAAACATCTCAGCTGGCAAACAGTTCCATAATGTGGGTGTCATTGTACATCCAGTTTTCTCACAATCTTACATTATAAGAGACAAAAATCAGAACTTTCAGGATTCCACATTCTTATCTAAATGTTCCTGTTTTTATTTATTTATTTATTTAGCTTAATTTGCTTAAGATGGACTAGAATACTCAAGAAACAAAACAGGAAAAGGCACTGGCAGCTGTTCTAGAAGCCTGAGCACCTGCTTGCCAATTGGTACACATTAATGTGTGGATTATGTTAATCCTGGTCATTATTTTAGCAGCTGTTTTCATCAGGTACCAACAGCATGTACGACTGCAATCGTAATAGATGTTCAAACATCTGTGTTTTTAATTTGCTTGGTTATTGAAAATGCTTCTGTGTATTTAGATATTCTTGACAAATTTCATGATGATTATTACTACAAATCAGTACTAAAAACAGTGCCAGCCAGCCCAGAAGACAGGCCTTTGGTCTGATCCAGCAGGACTCTTCTTGTGTTCAGAATCCTCTGGGATTTAACTGGAAGAGATTGGTCTATTACTAGTGCTGGATTTTCCATCAATATATCTGTTTTGGATTGTTCCTCATAGTTCCACGAGGAACAAATACAATTCATGTATGTGAAACAAGATGATGAAGCTGGGCTACGACTGCTCTGCAACATAGCAATCTGCTGCCTATTTAAATCATATAGTGCTAGATCCCAACTTATTCTATGCACACAACTCTCAATCTGCAAATGAAAGGAGATCTATTCATGGACTGCTAAACTAGGATCCAACCGACAGTCCTCAAACAAGTTGGTATGTTCAGAGACTATTATTTACTTATTTAAAGTATTTATACCCTGCACCTCCAGTACACTACTACTTGGGGCAGCTCACAACAATAAAATAGAAAAGTGTATGTAAAATACAAAATGTCAAAAAACATTTTTAAAACACAACTAAGAAAACTGAGCAAATTAAAAGTTGAAAGTCAGGCTAAAACCACAATTGGAGTTAAGTTTCAAATTAAAGTTATTTTAAATGCTAAAAGTTGAGAATTACAAAAACAAAAAAACTTACCAGATATAACAAATGATGAATAATTAAAAAGCCTCTTTAAAAAGATGTGTTTTAGTAGTTGTTTTTAAAAACACTGAGGGAGGGAGCATGATGAAGCTCTTCAGGGAGGGTGTTCCAACGCCAAGGGGCCACTACCGAAAAGGCCCTGTCTCTTGTCCCTGCCAACTGGATCTCTATTAGTGGTGGGGCCATGAGTGGGACCTGAGGTGATGAGCGGAGGGCCCTGGCAGGTTCATATGGAAGAATGAGGTTCAACAGGTACCCCAGCCCGAAGCTGTGTAGAGCTTTAAAAAGGTCAAGACCAATACCTTGAATCTAGCCTGATAACTAATGAAGCTGCCGCAGGATTGGGTATGACACTCGTGATGGAACTTACGCCCACGGGCATCCTTGCAGCAGCATTCTGGACAAGCTGAAGCTTCCGAACAGTCTTCAAGGGCAGCTCCACATAGAGTGCATTGCAGTAGTCAAATCTGGATGTTACCAAAGCATAACTGACTGAGGTCAAGTCTGACTTCTCCAAGTAGGGTTGCAGTTGGCGTACCAGCTGGAGCTGGTAAAAGGCACTTCTACACATCACCACCACCTGTGCCTCCAAGGTCAGTGTTGGGTCCAGAAGCACCCACAAGCTGCGGACTTTGTCTTTCAGAAGGAGTGTGACCCCGTCCAAGACCAGATTTACCTTGTTACTTGGATGATCGGTTTTACCAACCCAGAGCAATTCTGTCTTATCTAGATTAAGTTTCAGCTTGTTTGCCCCCATCCAGTCCAGAACAGCCTCCAAGCTCCAAACCATCCTCCAGTGGATGCTCTGAACCGGGGTTCAGAGCATCCACTGCCTCCCTGGTGTCTGTTGACTTAAAAGATAGGTTGAACTATCAGCATATTGATGGCACCGCAGCCCACACTCATGGATGACCCAGAGATTCCATGTAGGTGTTACACAGCATGGGGGGACATAACAGATCCATGTTACACACCATAGGCCAAAGGAGAAGGAGTGGAGCAGGCACCCTAAGCGCCACCTTCTGAGTACGACTCTCCAGGTAGGAGCAGAGCTACCGTATAACTGTGCCTCCAAGTCCCAACCTGGAAAGGTATCCCAGAAGGATATCTTCATCGATAGTATCGAAAGCCGCTGAGAGGTTCAGGAGGATCAACAGTCACACTCCCTCTATCTCCTGGCGTAGGTCACCCACTAGGGTGACAAAAGCAGTTTCCGTCCCATATCCAGGTCAGAAGCAAGACTAGAAAGGATCTAAGTAATCAGATTCATCCAGGACTGCCTGGAGCTGAGATGCTACTACGCTCTCCAATATCTTTCCCAATAAGGGGAGGTTTGAAAATGGTCAAAAGTTACGTAGAACTAGCTGATCCGGTGCAGAGTATCTGCACCCCTAGTTCACCACCACCACTTTCTCCCCCCACTGCGGCTTTTTTGCCTGCCCGCTGTCTCCGTCCTTCCCCACCTGCCGTCTTCTCCCTGCCCCCCCTGCTGTTTTCTTCAGCCAGCCGGTGCCATTCACAGCCAGGTTTTTGCCCGTCAGCTAGCCAGCTGCCACCGCCATTTTCTTCCCTGCACCTGTCCCGTGGCTATCCAGTAGCTCTCCAAATTCTCACGAGAGCTGCCACGCATGGGATTAACCATGAGTATGCCTTAGAGAAATATATAGGAGGAGGGAGAAGAGGAGGGAGAAGAGGAGGGAGAAATGTAAGCAGAATATTCCATTCAAGAGCACTGTTATTTTCAAAGTCTAAAGCCCAGGGCACTTGATATGGAATATACATGGGACAAATATATTACAAATGAAAGTATCTTCTTTTCAGTAAATCAGTGTGGAAATGTTATCTGCAACAACCTTCAAAAGTATTATAATTCTTCTGCAGTTTAGCAAAGCACAATTTTCTTTTAACTAATGAGAAAGAAACATTGGTCTTACCTGTGAAGGGTTCTTTTTCACAGTGTCTGATTTCATCCTAGATAGCAGGTTGCATTCCAAATCATGTCTCAGGAAGACAGGAAGTAGATTTCAAAGCTGTAGCCCATATCCGGTAGTTAGGTAGGCAGAGCCCAAACCCCCAGTTCTGGACTGTTGAGCCAGGCAACCATAGAAGCTACAATGCAAAAGTTAAAGTACTAGAGAGAGTGAGAGAGAGATACCTGGGGAAGGCAGATAGTAGAGGTCACATGGAAAAGAGAGGGGAAAAACATGAGTTAGAAGAGAAAATTGCTGTTACCCCAGGAGTCACCACCTCCCACAACTGCACCCCAACCCCTTAGGAGTAGGAAAAACGTCAGCGGGAGGGGAGGATGAAATCAGACACTGTGAAAAAGAACCCTTCATAGGTGAGACAAATGTTTCTCTTTCCACAGTTG
The DNA here is from genome assembly GCF_027244095.1 of Hemicordylus capensis. Taxonomy (NCBI): domain Eukaryota; kingdom Metazoa; phylum Chordata; class Lepidosauria; order Squamata; family Cordylidae; genus Hemicordylus; species Hemicordylus capensis. The sequence goes on from NC_069660.1 coordinate 260,224,276, forward strand.
TCTGATTTCATCCTAGATAATGGGAAATGCCTGAGCAGTAGAAATGGATAGGGAGGAACAAGTGGTTGGTTAAACCACCTGCTGTAAAACTGTGCGAGCCATGGCCACTTGATCGTCATGGGAGGACAAGACCTTATAATACTTGATAAATGGGGAGACTGAGGCCCAAGTAGCCACTTTACAGATGACCTGAAGTGGGGCATTAGCCGAGAATGCAGCCGATGTACTGGCACTGCAGGTAGAGTGAACTGTGATGCACCCTGGAATAGGCAGGTGTAGAGCTTTGTTCGCCAGGCAAATGGTGGCCCTGATCCACTTAGCAAGGGTAGTCTTGGACACTTTCTGACCTAGAGAACTAGGGTGAAAGGAAATGAACAGGGCGTTGGAGTTGTGATGAGGCCTGGTACGCTTCAGGTAAATTTGGTGCGCCCTGCATATATCCAGTTTGTGCTATGCTTTCTTTTTAGGATGTGTAGGGTTTGGACAGAAAGATAGGAGAACCATGTCCTGGGACCTGTGGAAGCTGGAATTGATCTTTGGTATGAACGTGGGGTCCCGGTGGAGGATAACTGCTTCCACGGTGAAACAGCAAAGTTCCTTGCGAGCTGATAAGGTTCCCAATTTGGAGACCCTGCATGGCCACTAGAAAGATAACCGTGTAGAAGAGTATTTTCAGAGGAGCTGATCCTACGGGTTCGAAGGGATCCCATTTGAAAGAGTTTAGCAACTTGAGATCCCAGGACAGAAGCCTGTGTATTGGCGGAGGGGCAAGATTGCTGGCCTCCTTTAGAAAGCATTTGAGGTGAGGGTGTAGCATGGAAGAACCACGGGATGTCAAATCCAGAACCGATGTGAGAGCTGAAACTTGTCTGCGAAGGGTGTTGGGGCGGAGTCCCATTCCTATGCCCTCCTGTAGGAACGGCAGGACTTCAGGGATCCCTGCAGTGATGGAAGAGAAGTGCTTCCTGCACGCTCATCTGGAAAAGGCCAATCATGTGGCTTGATAAGTTCTGTTAGTGGAAGGTCTCCTTGACGCGAGAATGGTATTTTGCACTGCAACAGTATATCCGGCCCGCTTCAGGGAGGCGTGTTCAACCTCCAGGTGCATAGTTGGAGCCAGTCTGGGTCCAGCTGTAGTACGGGGCCCTGGAGCAACAGATCCTGGCGATGAGGAAGGGGCCATGGTTCCCTGGTGGATAGGGAGACTAGGTCAGTGAAGCACGGTCTCCTGGGCCAGTGTGGGCTGATGAGGATTATGTTTGCCTTTTCTATGACCATCTTCTGCAGGACTTTGGCTATGATGGCTGTGGGTGGGAAGACTGGGGGGACCAGTTTGCTGTGAGCGCGTCCACGGCTTCGGTTAGCGGTGAGTGTAACCTGGAGTAAAACCGGTCTAGTTGATTATAGGATTGGGAGGTAAAGAAGTCCACAACTGGAATCCCAAACAATTCTGTGATCTGCTGGAAGACCTCTGTGTGTAGAGACCATTCCGCCGGGTCCATGGTCCAACGACTGAGCCAGTCCACCATCAGGTTGGTTGTCCCGCTAAGATATTTGGCTGTGATCGATGCTAGATGTTTTTCTGCCCAAGTGAACAGGAGTGTGGCTTCTTTCAACATGGAGCGGGATCTGGTTCCCTTGATTCACAATGTGTGTTTTTGCTGCTATATTGTCCATGCAGATGAGCACATGCTGGTCCCGTATCAGGTGAAAGAAGTGACTGAGGGTGAGACGAATGTTCGAGCAGGTTGATACTCAGCGAGGTCTCTCTATGTGACCAAGTTCCCTGGGGCGATTGTTAGAGGCAATATGCTCCCCATTCCTTCAGGCTTGCATCCGTGGTTATGTTGATCCTGTGAGGAGGGATGACTAGTAAACCCCAAAGGATGCCTGGTGACACCCACCAGCGTAGGGGGTGAAAGACCTCTGAGGTGACTACTATCGTCTTGTGGGTTCTGGAAGTGATGAGTTCCTGGGAGGGAAGAAGTAGCCATTGAAGAGGGCAGGAGTACCGTGCCCAGGGGGTGCACTCCATGCAGAATATCATTGACTCTAGTAGCTGCGCCAACAAGATGATGTCTGCCCTTGCCCTGGTTAGGAGAGGAAGGATTAGCACTGCTATCTTGTTGCTGCGATAGGTTGTCAAGGAGATTGTGCCGTGAATGGTGTTGAAGAGGGCTCCCAGGTGTTGTAGGGATTGAGAGGGCACCTGGTGGGTTTTTTTGCCTGTTGACTACGAAGCCATGTGACCCCAGAAGCTGTAGGGTTCTTCTCACACCTTGGAGGAGGGACAGAGAGCTTGGAGGAGGGACAGAGAGCGGATGAACAGATCGTCTAAATATGGGTGTGCATGTAGAGCTTCCACCCTCATCTAGGCTACTAGGGCTACCATGATTTTGGTGAAAACCCTTGGGGCTGAAGACAGGCCGAACAGCATTGCCTTGTACTGATAGTGTCAGTCATGGATCTGGAACCGAAAGAATCTGCAGTGGGACGGGTGAATGGGTATATGAAGATATGCCTATGAAAGACCTATGGAAGCCAGGAACTCCCCGTTGCGTACAGCTTCCTTGATGGTGCGAAGGGATTCCATCCTGAAGGTTCTCTTCCGAATGTAACAGTTAGGTGCTTGAGATCTAGAACTGCCCTTCATAAGCCATCCTTTTTGGGAACCAGGAATAATACAGAATAAATTTCCTGAGCATGTTCTGTAGGGGAGACCGGTTTGATGGCGTGTATCAGAATCAGATGTTGTATTGCCTGAGACATCCACCGCATTTTCTTCAGATTCTTGGATGTGGGGGTGCGTGTGTAGGAATTGTGTGGATGTGAGGTGAATTCCAAGTGGAAACCTTGGAAGACGATATCCAGCACCCATGCGTCTGATGTAGAATGGCTCCAGGATGTCGAGAAAAAAACAGAGCCAGCCTCCGACGGGTAAGGAGTCATTGCTTTCTTCCTTGTTGGAATCCTGATCTGAAAGGTTGTCTAGGGGCTTGGGTCCTGTTGTTTCCTCTGAATCGCTGCTGTTGGCCCTGTTGTCGTTAAGAGGACCTGAAATTGTTGAACCGGCGGTAGTCTCTGGAAGGGTTGAAGGCAGGTCTCTGGAAAGATCTATAGGGGTGAAAGCAACTCTGAAAGAACCTACCCCTACAGGATACAGGCATGGCCTTTTTCTTATTCCTAGTCTCAACTAAGAGAGGTTCCAAGGAGTCCCTGAAAGGTTTCGCCCCAGAAAAGGGAGAGGAAGCCAAGTTCAGCTTGGATTTGTGGTCTACCTTCCAGTTCTTTAGCCAAAGGCATCTCTGCACTGCCACACCTGCGGCCATGGACCTAGAGGCATGCTGGATGCAATCTAGACTAGAATCTGCCATGAAGGACGCAGCTTTAACTAGTTTGTTGATCCCTTGTCTAAGCTGCTTATTCTTGGGGGCAGGGATGAGTTGTATCAACTCCTTTGCCCATAAAACTGATGCTTGCACGAAAATTGAGTTAGCAGTGGCTGCTTTGATGACAGTTGCTGCACTGTCATGAACTTTGTGGAGGAGGAAATCACATTTCTTACCCTCAGGAATTTTTAGTTGCTCGTCTCCGTCCTTATTCATGAGTGTGCTGGAGACCAACTGTGCCACAGGAGCATCTACAATAAGAAAGACTAACAAGGTCATATCATCAGGAAGAGCATACAGCTTTTTTGGATATGGAGTTGTTGGTTTGGGAGCAAAAGCCACTTTCCCCTCAGACAGCATGGAATCCTTGAAGAGCAGGGGGAAAGGAACCGAAGTACAAGAGGCTGAGGTGGAAGGAAAAATCACCTGGTCAAAACTTGGTTGTGGCCGAGCAATGGATTCAGGGGAGACATCTTTAATGACCCGCTGTGCTTTTGCCAATAAAACTTCAAAATTATCTGGCTGAAAAAGCCTAAATGAGCTGGCTAGTTGAGAAGGAGATTCCTCCTGATAGCTCACCCTCCTCTATGGTGGTGGAGGATGAGTTGTCATTAGAGGGAGGAAGAGGAGCTTGGTTAGGATGAGTAGGAGCAGGGAGGGATTGCTGGGGTGGGGAGGAGAGTGGGAGCCATAGGTTTAGGTGCTGAGGGTAAAGGAATAGGTGCCACGGCGGGGGGGAGCATGTCTCTTGGAGGAAGGGGGAACAGGATCCTCCTCGGATAAAGATGGAGGAGGAAGGTGAAGGGCATGCAGGCCTCTTTGATCTACGTATCCTAGGAGATCTGGGAAGAAATTGTCCACATTCATTGGGAGGGATAACTTCTCTGGTTGGGCTTGACCCCGGGGAAGAGAAAAGAAAAATAGGTTTAGTTGGCTGCAAAGTTCCCCTTTGTGGCACATTAGGAACAGAGGAGAGCTCTGTTCTGATGAAACCCTTCAGCCACACTTGAAATGCAGGGGCAGATTGCAAGTTTAGTAGCCCTGTGGGGGAGGGAAAAATACTCACGCCTATTGTGGAAGCTGGGGTAGTTCCTGACCGGTCCCAGTAAGAGAACAAAAAACATATACAGGATAGTATATATATTATACATGGTATATATACTATCCTGTATATGTTTTTTGTTCTCTGGCCCGTGTATCCTCCATTCTTTCATTCGGTCCCAGTAAGAGCCAAACTTGGGCTCACGGTGCTTAGCGTAGCTGGCTAGGCTGCGGGATGACTGGTGGGCTGGGTTCCCCCTTCTCCTGTTGATTGCCAGTTCCCTCAATCGCGGGCACACACAGGTCACCCATCCCCGTGGCCATGGCTATTGCTCCTTCCTGCACTTGCAGTAGGGCCAGAGGAAGATGCCGAGGAAGGCGTTGCTGGCACACAGCCTGCAGTAGCAGGCATTTGCTCAGGCACGCGACTGGGGCTTTGATCTTCTTGCAATGCCTCTGCTTCTTCTGGGTAGACTTTTGCTTTTTGAGGGCTTAGTTCCCTCTCCTTTCAAATGTTTAGCCTTCTTGGGTGAAGCTTCTAAGCCTGCTGCCAAACGGGCATTTCCCGGCATACAGGGCATTAGAGCAGAGGAGAGGAATGCTGCCTGCATTGGGAGGCAGCGGGGAATGGGAATGCTTGCTGCTGCGGGAGGTTTCGCAGGCTTCATCCTTAGAGGGACCCATTTACGGTTCAGGGGGTTCCCTCCAATAGCGAGCCCCCCAAGAGATCCCCAGCATGAGCAGGCTCCATAAAGAGTCGAGGGGTGGCCAAAAGCAAAGAAAGTGAAAGTGAAAATAAGGAAACTAATAGACCGAATCCAATAACTTAAAAAAATAGAATTTAGCAGAATCAACAAGAATACTCCCTTCCCACCCTTGCACAATGAAAAGGGAGGGAAGGGAGGGAATAAAGGCAGAGATAATCAAGAAAAGACAAGCCTGTGTAGCTAATATTGGAGCTCTGTTGAAAGCGATGTTGCCTGAGGCGAGACAGGAACGGAACTGGAAGATTGGGCTCTGCCTACCTATCTACCGGATATGGGCTACAGCTTTGAAATCTACTTCCTGTCTTCCTGAGGCATGATTTGGAATATAACCCACTATCTAGGATGAAATCAGACAACTGAGGAAAAACAGTTCACCCCTTGTTTTCCAGACACAAACAACAATAACCTAGATCAGGGGTTCCCAACCTGTGGTCCTCCAGATGTTGCTGAACTGCAACTTACAGCTTCATCCCCAGCTATAATTTATTGTGGCTAGGGATGATGGGAGTTGCAGTTCAGCAACATCTGGTGGACCACAGGATGGGAACCCCAGCATTAAGTTACTCTTCACAAATGTTTCTTTTATGTAGTACCATTAGAAAATTGCTTGTCTACTTAAACACTGTTAAGTAGTTTAAATCTGTGGCGGCGTGCCTTTTAGTGGCGGCTCTCACATTTAGCAGGAGAGAGCAATTGTCTCTATTAAATCTAGCATAGGATTTCACTGGTGGCTATTAGCGGTTTCTGTTTTGTTTTTCATTTGTTGTTGTTGTTGTTGTTTAAGATTGTGAGCCCTTTTGGACAAGGAACCATTTTCTTATACCTTGCTATAGTTTACATAGCAATCTCATACTTTGAGATTTTTACAAATGACAAATATTTGTAAACAGTAATTTAGCAAAGATTTTTAAAGGAACGAAATTTGTCTTACACAACCTATGTAGAACCTTGCAACAAAGTTTCTTCTTCAAACAAGTTCTAGAATAAAAAGTTGTAATTGAGAACAGTGGCTGGATTTTATTATGGTAGTTTTACGTATTACTTCAGAATTAAAAGCAATGGGTTCACTTCTCAACTAAGTTTAATTCTGATACTAGAACCTATTCATCAGTATCCAACCATTAGGACAATTTTTTATTATGAATAATGATTTAATTATGAATAAATGTGGAATGCACCACTTTTAAATACCCCCCCCCCAAAAAACCCCAGTTTATATAGTAAAATGAATGTGAAAATTGTTCCTTATCCCAAAGGGATTCACAGTTTACCAAACAAAGGAGACACCCGCAAACAGTGATATCGAAAGATGCTATATTGGGAAGAACAAGGATAGCTGCTCCCCTCCCCTAGCTAATATAAGAGTCATCACTTCAAAAAGGTTATCTCATTGCCCAGTTAGCAGGTGTGAAAGTGACTAGTTATTTAGTTAAAAAAGACTAAGCGACAGCGCTTATGAGGACTATCTGGAGAGTGTATATTGAACACTGGATACAGCAACACCTAACACATTAATTATGACAGGGTCTCAAACAAAGGCAGGGTCTCAAACAAGAGTGAAACTACTTTCCAGTGCTCACCCATGCCCTGGAAGTGCTCTGTTAGAGCAAAAAAACACAACAATGATTGACTGCACTTTAGAGCAGGGCAGAGTAGCACTGTCTGGACACTGACATTAGGAATGCTTTGCTTTCCATATCAGCGTGCCACCGAGGGACAGCCGTTCGGCCGCCCAACTCGTGCATGAGGGAGATAGGGGTGGAAAAGAGACAACAACACAGCCAACACAAAAACACCCACACAGGAGCTGCAGAAGGACAGCTGAAGCAAATTGTCCCACACAAAGCATATTTCCCATTAAGTGAACTACCTCACAGATGCTCTGTTTAGGGTTCAGCTAGTATAGAAATAATTCTCTAAGATGTACTCGTGGCTAATCCCTGGTGTGGCAGCTCTTGCAAGAGTTTGCGAGCGAGCTGCTGGGAGAGCAGCGGTGGGGCGTGGGGTGGAGACAAAGTGGGTGGGCTGCAAAAAACGGTGAATGGGTGGGTGGGAAGGAAGAGAAAGCAGCAGGCAGCGGCTGGCCAGGCGGAGAGAGAAAATGATGGGCAGGCAGCCTGACCACGGCCATCCTCCTTAAAAGGAGACTGGCCGAGCAGGCAGCAGAGAGGGTTGTGCAGCCTCCTTCTCTGGGCCCTCCTGCCAGACAAATGGCAGGTTGAATTGGCCCCAGTGTGACCCCAGACCTGCAGGTGCTGGGGGAGTGGTGGGGGAGGGGGAGGAACAGCCAAGTGGGGGCTGAGTGCACAGATGTTCTGTGTGGGAGCAACTAGTATTGAATTATTTTCTATAATCCCATTTTTTGCAAAAATTTCCATGATTTACAATTTTTAAGAGTCCAGTTGTGACAGAAGTTTGATATAATTTTTTTAAGGATAGTTTGTTAAGCATTTGGAACAAGTTATTAAATTAAGAATAAAAAATACTATGGAATAATGAAGTTTTGTGTTGGATTTCAACCTGATTCAGATATCCATTTGCCATTTCATTTCAGCAGAATTCCCAATTAATTTGTCCTCATAAGAACTCATAAGGCTGTTTACTCATGATTTCAAGCTTCATGATTAAGTAGCATATTTGAACCTGGGTTTCCAATACAAATGTACTTTATCTACTCATTTACACCATACACACTAAGTATACAAGCATTCCTTTGATTAAAATTAACATACATAATTATTTTTTTCCTATTGTGATCACTACTACTACGAATATTTATATAATGCTTTTCAACAAGTTCTCAAGACCACTTACATAGAAAAATCTTTATTAATAACTTTAGATTGTTCCCTGGCCCCAAAGGGCTCACAAGCTAAAAAGAAATACAAGGGAGATACCACAGCCACTGAAGGGATAGGGTCAGTTGCTCTCCCCCTGCTAAAAATTTATATGAGAATCATCCAAAGGTGCCATTTTATTTAGCAGGGATTATCACAAGATGGTAATTCTTTCATCAGGCAAATTGGAGTTCACCATAATGTTTTGAATCCATGAATTGCATTTAGAAGTATTCTTACAGAAAAAACATTCTATTATAATGTCATGCACACATATTGTTCCAAATCATGGTCACCTGTCAGATAAGTACCAAGTTATGCCAGGAGTGGCCCCCAGTTAGCCCAGGTTTAGAGTCCTAGCTTTGTCTTGACATCATATTGTTAAAAGCATCAAATCTGCGATATGCTAGAAGCACTAATATTAACTTAATATGGTGCTCTCAAACTGATAGTACCTAACTTTAATCTATAATCCAAAAAGTGTTGTGACTCATTAGACCCTCAGCTTGAATTAGAGCAGCTGGTATTCGCCTAGGATCAGGAAGACCTGGGTTCAAATCTCCACTTAGCCATGATACTTTTTGGGTGACTGTGAACCAGTCACATATACTCCCCAAGACTAACTTAACTTGTCAGAGTTATTGTGAAGATAAAATGTGGGTTGTGGATAAGATCGGTTTGTGCCACCATGAAATCCTTTGACAAAAATAAAGAAAAAATATTCTATGTACACTCATAATTAAAATAAAATTCAACAAAATAATACAGAGATAAAATCACTGCCTCTCCCAAAGTATATCTACCATGGAAGCAATTTATTATTTGGAGATTTCATATAAGCCTCCTTTTAGCATGCCTAAACTGAGCAAATGCTAAGTTGCTTTGCAGAAACTAGCTCAATGGATATTCTACATATACTGGACCACTGTTAAGAAAGCTTATGCTTTCTTACCCATTTTATACAGATCCTGAAAAATTATGTAAAGAACAAAACTTGCTTCAGTAAAGAAAGTAGACATCAGTTCATCTATAAGACACAGGAGATAAAAAAAAGGAGGGGACTAAAATAGCAGCTTCAGGGATACTACCTTTCTCAGAACCATCTAAAATGTCAAAGCACTGAACAAACCTTTGAGTTCTCCAGAATAATTATTCAGGCTGCATGTTAAGCATTCACACAAAAGTCCTCTTACTACTTTGACAACTTGTCTCATACTACTGTGGCCTTTTGATTTTTGTGATTGACCACACAACTACCTACAATTTTTCCAAGGCACCATGTATTTAATTGCAATATACACTCAAGGATCTACACCTATTACCCATAAAGAATGAAAAGAACAATCCTCTGAGCATAGTCAAATACATGGAGCTGCAAATATAGAAATTATATAAGGCAATTGCGAATATTTAAAAACACCAGCACATTTCTGTAGCATAAATGTGAAAGGACAAAAGACTGGCAGTAACAAGAGCTCAAAGAAATAAGGAACAAAAAATTTCTAACTTTAGTAAGGAACATCAGGAGGGCCAAGACCAGCATTGGCCCATCATATTAAGATCTACAGAACACACACATCTGTTACAATCCAGCATAGAGTTAGTGTGGGCTTCAAACTGATGACTTTTGGAACCACAACCTATGTGGTGGATTCTATAGAACACCCATGACCCTTATTGTACACAAACAAAAATGTGATGCAACTAAAATAGTCTGTATACACTATGTATTTAAAAAGTCACAATCCTGATGTATTTCAAGGTAGTCTCCTCCTTAATACGGTTATGTTTGTTGTCACTCACTAGCCACTGAAGCTGGACTTGAATTTGTCCTCCACCCTATTAAAGATAGTAGAGACTAAAAAGCCACAATATTTATTATATTAAGGGCAAGATTCAAGACATATGTCCTATGCTACTTAACCACTCTTCAGTTTGGTTAATGTAATCGGAAACACAAAAGCCCTCATCAATATTCTTTTTAAACAGACTGAAATGCATTTTGTAAATTTTTTGTTTAGGATAAATGTTGACATGGTTTCACGTATATATATTTCTGGAATGGAAATACTGAAGAAAATATACCAGATCCAACTAAACTGGCATTTTAATATAAGCAAGCAATGTTGCTCTTTTGGTGCAAGATTCAGAGTTTCTTCAAGTCCCCTAGAGGAGAGCAATTAAAACTACAACAAGTTCATTCTTTCAACAAGCAAAATTAGCTTTAATATCATCTGTTTGACAAAATAAGTTTGTTTTTAAAGTCTAGAAAGGTTTTTCTGTTTTACATGTACCTTATTTATTTAAATTTGTGGCTACTCTATGACAATACACAAGTATTACTCTGTGCTAATTAGAGTACTATGGGAAGTGATATTGTTGTATAATTAGTTTGTACCCATTTTCTTGCAAGATGGACCCTCAAACAAAAACAATGGTCAGGTTTTGAATTTTTAGCATCAATAGGAAAAATCTCTTTCTGTAAAGTAATCAGATTTATTCTCCACAAGCATATTTTAATTTATACTATAATTGCAAATAATTTTAAAAATGAAAACACAAACCCCCCCAGGTATCAAATTTGAACTTCACATTTAATATTAAATGCAAGGACATCTCCATTCTTTGGGAACAAAGGTGTTTTATATTATCTCTAAATGTTTAGTTTCTTGGTGGAAGACATTTAGAAGCATGTTTTCTAAACTTATCTCAGTCACTAATATACACCTAAGGTATCTGAAAAAGCCCAATTTTTGTAACAGTAGCACAGTGCATTTCCCTACACATTACATACTCTCAAGATTACTTTATTACATATGACATACCTCATACACCACACAAAACTGGTTACTTTCACTTCTCAAAGATGTAATTCAGAATGTTGCAGCAGTCTTTCATTGACCAAACACATTTGTGTATGTTGAAACAATTACAGAACACAAATGAACATCGATTACCATCAAACTTCTCAAATAACCAAACAAATGCTGAAATACACTATCCTGTTAGTGTCTTGATGAATCATTTAATATTGTATTTTAATTACAATTTCTACTTTTATAGTGACTAGGTAAGTTTAAGTTGCTGAACTTTGTAAAGATCAATGCTTAAAAGCATTTTTGTGGTAAAAAAATACAATTTACTCATTATTTGAGTTTGTGACGCTATCCTGACATTAAATAGCAAAAATCCATTAAGAACAGTTACCATTAACAAATCCAGTTCGTCCTGTCAACATAGGAATCAGATCTTAGTGGGTGTTTTTTTTAAAAAAAAGAATAGTTTTAGTCTTTAAAAAAGCTGACAACTAATTCCCATTAAACACTTTCTAATCTGATTTCTAGGGATATTCTCTACAAAGCGACACATTTGGCACAATAAGTGCAAATAAGATTATAACAGCTTACTACAAAACACTTTCCCTCATACTGCATTTCCTCCCCTAAAAATGAGTTTTTCTTAATTTTCTCTTACACTTTTCTATTTTTATTTCAAAATGAAACAAAAATGAGTTTTAGATTCCCATTCTCAATATTTATTTAACCACTCTTGGAATAGATTCTTTTTAAAAAGTCATGTAGTAGGAAATGATGCTGATGCACACAAAGTGCTCTTGCTTCTCTCACACACATTATACCAGGTTTATCGATTCACTTATACCTTTACAAAAGTTCTGAAGCCAGTGGGATTATGGAACTGATGAAAGGTGCATCTATACATTAAACATACTGTTATTAAGAATAACACTTCAATTAAGAACAAAGTATTTTTAAAACTTACAAAACTAACCTAACGTTAATATAACTCTATAATCTTTACTACTTGTTGACCTCAGCTTTCAAATTTGCACAAAATTCACATGAAGTCCCAACACTCACAAAAGCTTTGTTAACACAATTATGTGGCAATTCTTAAAATAGATAGATAAAAACAATTATATTAATGGGAGCCCCAACACCACAGTGCATTCAGTAAAAATATTTTGTGAAAATTTAATTCCAGGGGATTGTTCATGCCCTAAAGAAGAGTTACTAACAAATGTAACATGTTCCAGATAGACAGCTAGATGGTAGTAATCGAAGAATTATGTATGAAACCATAAACTAATATACATTATGGCTTACTTAATACCCAACCCTTGTACTGCTACATATATTCACAGCATAGGCACAAAAACTGGGATGATACTAATGTACTATAGCTATACTTAAAACAGCTACTTGTCCAGTACAGAACTACATAACACCATTAAAAGTGCTTAAAACGTCTAGTAGAAATAGTAACATATTCTGTCTACTGCAGTTCTACCCACAAATCCACACCATTTACAAAAAAATCACTAAGTCACACTAATATCTTATGTTTGCTTCCTAATATAGACATTCTCCATTACTGAGATGTTTTACTTGTTTAATGCAGTAGCTATCCACCATATATTAGATTTCAAACATATATTTTGTGTCAGATCAGTACAAAATAATTACATTGTCATATTTTTATTTTAAATAGTTGTCCGTGGCTTTTTAAACAGTTGGTAATTGGTTAAAGATGGACAAGAAGTCATTGGACAGATATTAAACTTTCTCCCCCAAACAAGTGAATTATACTTGCAGGTATTTCTTTCAGAAACATATGTTCAGAGATTAATTTTAACATTATAGTGCAACTCAGTGTACATAATATTGCATATTATAACTCCAAAACTTAAGCTGTCTATAAGCAAAGTAATTCTTCAATATCCAAGAAGATACACATCTTACTGTGTAGGAAGATACCAATATTAGACAGATGGGAAATAAAACCTAAGATATAATCATATCATTATGAGTTCATATCATTATAAGACAGTTCTAGCTACAAGACCAATTCACAATATGAATCAGATGAAAACATTAAAGTGAGCAACTTCAAATATCTGTTCTAACAGAGTAAAATTATGGTGGTTTAACACCACCTTAAACATTTTGTGATAAGGATTAAAAATGTGTGTGTAAAAAACTAGTTTTAAATAAAGAGGAAGAAACAAATTTAGACAAAGATTTTGCTTAAGTAGCATCATATAGTAGTTTGGTCAAGATGCACATAAGAACCTTTCAAAGTATTTCCACAGAAACTGAAGTGTGTAAGATTCATAACTGTTTTAGAATCCACATGATTTGGAACAACTGAAACAAGATCTCAGTAATCCAAATAAACTTGAAAGTTCTTAGAGATAAATACAACTTTACTAACATAATTAAATTCCCTTATTTAAGTTAAACTGTTTCCGGGTATTATAATTCTTAGCATTTTAAACCTATGAAATCAAGTTACTCTACCTATGTGTTAGTTTTATCAATCTTTCCTTTTGAATTACTGTTGTAGCATACCCTCAAAATTAAAAGTATTTTAAAAGCTTCCATAAATGGAGAACATAAGTTAGAGGTTTCCAAAGAATATATTTCCTCTGCAGCATACAATTGATATAATAAAACTGAAGTTACTCAGGTAAGAGATAGATGTACTTTTCCATGTCTACAAAATGGCTTTTAATTTTTTGATTTTGAAGAGTCACCAGATTTTGTGTGTTCCTTTCAACTCCTCTTGCCACACACTTATTGATATGATTCATGTGTATGATGAAGCTTCTGTACAGTTCACAAACTCTTTAATGTATCAGATACATTTAGAATAAGATCCGAAGACTACAGGTTCAATTCCTGCTATCCTAGATGCACTTATGAACTCAGTGTCTTTAACTGGTTGATGAAAATTACTTATCTACAAACACTAGTTACTCAAGTGACATTCTTAAAACATATGGCATGCATCAGCCATTTGCCAAATTTCTGTTTGCTTTCAGGTCACTACCATTTAAATTAAAATAGAAGAAAAAGCTTATAGTAAAAACAGAGAAGTCATCAGTAAAAAGAAGATATGTGCACACAATTTCTTCATGTTAAGCACATTAAGAGAGACCTACTGTCTAGGAATAATTTATGTAATTTAATCTTTAGAACTGGGTCACTAGGGAACTTAGTATTTGCAACTATCTCAGTTAAATACTGCACAATATATTGCAAGGAAGGTACAGGTGCCCCATGATCTCAAAATACTAAGGCTTCCATCCTATGCACATGACACTCAAGTCCCTCTCAGTTCAGAGAACTTAACTTCCAAGTCAAAATGCATGGGTTCAAGTTGCAGATCAGGTAGATCATCGGAGACAGATTTTCTGATACAGAATATATGAAATAAAACTGATGAAGTTTCTCTCAAAATGTAGTCCAACTCTTTGGACATAATACCTGCTCTCTGAACAATTTAGATTGAAAACCTAGATACTGTTAGAGCAAATGACTTCAATAAAAATGTAACTGTGCATGCATGAGAAATGCATGATTGGTTAACAATTTTTTTCAAGTACTATTGTGATGTCAACATACATTTCAAGAAACATTTAAGCAATGACTATATAAAAGGTTTACATCATAGCAGTTGTACATTTTCTGTACACACCAAAATCTATCATGGATACTTCTCTGGAATCTGGTCCAAACCAAAAAACCCAAACAAACTGGCTCCAAACAAATACTAATCACCTATATCAAATTTACTTCTATTTTAGATAGTAGTGCAACAAAGCCAAGTCTAGGAACCCTATAAGTATACATAGGCACTAAAGAGAAATCAAAGCTCCAAGATTGTTTTTACTTCTATATTATGTTCAAAACCTATGTACAAATTTGAACACTACACACAGGTTTAAAGGTTTGTATGTTTAACCTATAAAATGAAACTGAAGATACTCAAATACAAGTAACACACCTATCCACATTTACAAATGGCTATTAAATTATACTATAAAGGGTCATTAGATTTCATGCATTCCTCTGGCCAACACTATACTGAAATACTAGCCAAGCAGTAAGACTGCTTCTACATCACACAGTTCCAAAATCAATTAACATGAATAAGTTAATTAAAATGCAGCCACCATACACTCTTGAAGAGTTACACACTCACGTGTGCGCACTTATGCTTAGGGCCATATACCTATTTTTCATACAAGGGTATGCAGTGACTCTATACATTGCAGCAATCCCACTGGAGTTAATGCCACCAGTAAAAGTAGTCACTGACTTGCCTTCAGAAGTTGATTCAAGTCTTTACACTTTACCAAACCTAAGACATTTACTTTCCTTTTACCAGAAACTCTGCATAGGTGAGGATGGGGAGAAATAAAAAAGGAACTGTCTCTTTAAGATAGCTGCTCTGTCCCTGATCCCACGTGCAAACCATCAACAGAACTTTCATATAAACTTCAGTGTGATCCAAGACAAGGGATCTTTTAAATATAAATATAATGAGAAAAACGCAGATTACATTATTTATGGAATACAAACAGATAAAACAAACAATCCCGGAAAAGTCACTAGTTCTCCTCCAGAAGAGGTGACCTCACTACGTGCATTTTTTCTATGGCACGTTGCTTCAAGTAAATTCTATTCTGAAAGAATGCACTTTACAGACGGGCTACAAATAACCTTGGGATCCATAGGCAACGAAAAGGTGCTGCATAAACCGGAAAGATTTACTCTTTTGCTTTACACATCCTGATTAGAAAGGGAGAAAGGCAATACATAGGTATTACATTTCGCGCCACCTCCCCCATCTTCCATCTGTGCCCCCCCAAAAAACAAAGAGCATGGAAAGGAAAGGTACAAAGTGCCAAATGCAGCATTTATCTTCTTTGCAATTGCTCCTCATTGCCCCAAAGTTGTGCAGCTCGTGCATTCCCACCTCCCACCACCATTCAAGGGAGAAAGGGGATTTTCACGTTCTCGCATTGTCAGGAATGAGCTGTAAAAGAGCTTTTGCCTTTCCAAAACAGTCATCAACAACAAAAATAGGCACCAGTGTTAACTCCTCGCTCTCTGAGAGCTGAAAAACCGACACGAGGAGACGCGGGGCTCAATTTAACCTCCTAGGTGAAAATCGGGGCACGGATACGAGGTGGGGCAATTTTTAGGGATTTTCGGGGCTATTTTTTATTTTGTTATATGCCTCAGTTCTCCCTCCATTTTGGTTGTTTATGATACTGACAACAAGCTGTCCCTGCGCTCTCTCTCCGGATCTCTCCTGCTTTCAGTTAACGAACCCCCCACTCCCCAATGCAACCCACCCTCCAAGCTGCCTTGCCTTTTGGACTTCTCTCCAAAACCCATACAAGAAGGGGAGGAAAAGCCTCCCGGGCTTAACGAAGGCAGAAAGGAGACAATTTCGATCCTTTATGAGGTGAAGGGGGGAAGAAAAAAAACTTTTGTCCAATAAAAAGAGAGAGAAGAAGGGCGCTGCATGCTCCAAAGAGACTCCAGAACCCCCTAAAGCTTTATCCGCGGGGTCCCTGGCACCCACTCCAGAGAGTGCAACCCCCCCGGAACGTTTCTGCGCAAAATGTAGCCGATTTGGTGTTATGGGTGAATTTATATTAATTTTCTCTCATTTTTGGGCACCGCGGGCTCTAATGTCTTCCGCTCCCTTCTCGCTGCTACTGCTGCTGTCACTATATTCACAGCACACAGACGCTGGAGCTCAGGGAAGGCGGGGGGAGGAAAGAGAGAGACACACGGAGAGAAGAGGTGGGAAAGCGGGGGGGGGGGGCTCGCAAAGTTTCTGCACGACTCCCCAACCACTAACAAGAAGCGAGGGGAAAGCAAAGACCCTCCTCGCAATCTCTCATGAAACTCTCTCTGTTCACTGGAAGAGGGAAGCTGGGCTGGGGGGGGGGGGGAGGCGGGTGAGGAGGGAAACTCTAGTCCGAGACCTGAAGAAAGTGAGGCGTATTTTCAGGGCGCTCTCCCGGGTTGCGTCCGGGGGCCCCCACAAGAAGGGCGGCAGAGCCCAGGAGTGCGAAGGAGGGAGAGATGGAGCCGCACAAACTTTCCTTGCTGCTGCTGCTGCTCCGCTCTTTTCCTCCCCCCTCTCCTCCTCCTCCTCCTCCCCTTCAGAATTTAAATAACCCTAATATTTCCCTGCTGAACCCCGGCTCCTGACCCCCAAACCCGCAACAGACTCACCGCGGGAGCCTTAGCATCCCTTCAGCGCCTTCTTCCCGCCTTTTACAGGGTTCTCCGATTTTTCTGTAATTTTTTCCCCATATTTCGGGCTGGACGCGGCGGGCCTGGAAATTGTTTGCTTTCCCCTCTTTCCAGCAGCCATTGTAGTGTATGCGCTGCGGTGCAGCTCAGCCTGCCGCACACGCCGCGCCCACACCGCCAGCCGCCCACACGCGCCGCGGGTTGGACACCTCCCCCTGTCACTCAGCTCTCTAGCCACACCCAGACGGCGGCGCCTTCTGCCCTCACGGCTCGTCCCGTTGGTAAGAGAGAACGCCGCTCGAAAAAGACAGGGGAGGGACCGAGCGCGGATTGGCCGATGCGCGAGTCCTTTGCTGCTGTCCTTCAAAGGGTTCGGGCGAGTAGGATTGGGTCGGGCTGCGGGGCCAGAAATGGGGTAGGCTGCGCCTCATATAAGGCGGCTGCCCAAGCCGCTGACGTCTTTCGAGTTGGAGAAGAATCTGGAGCCCGCCAGTCGGCTGGTCTCGAAGCGGCGGTGACGGCGGAGGAGGTGAGTGAGTGTCGTCTCCTCTCCTCCAGGAGCTCCCTGGTGCGCGGAAGCCGTCGAGGTCTGGCGCGACTTGGCTGGTGGCTTCGGCCTGGCCAACTACTCCGGCTTACGTTCTTGCCTAGTGTGCAAGGCAGGCAGCTCCTGTCCTTTAGAAGGGAAAGTGGAGAGCATGGTGCTGGCAGCGGTAGGCAATGATTGGGGTGGGTGCTTGCTTCGATGCCCCCCGCGGAGGATTTGATCCTCCGCGCTGCGTCTCCCGGGCAGAGGAAGTATGAGTGAAAGTCCAGGAAGCTGCTCTTGCAAGGGGCCGCGCATAGAGAGGGTGATGACCGGGCAGAGGCAGGATTCCTGTAGCCGTCTCTCCTCCTTGCTCTGGGTAGCTCAGCTGGTACCAGTAGCCCTCCCCACCGCGCCACTTGGGGGAGAGCGCGCGTGTTCGGGGCCAGGAGCAGGCGCTTGCACCCTCTCCTTCTCTGCTCGCGCTCTCTCACTTCGTGGCTTCTACCAGAAGCAGCCGCTGCCACACCCCCTTTCCCCCCGCCTTTCTCGGGTTGGCCCTGCTGCTGGCTGGTCCCAATCCGCCTCACGGTGCGGCCTCGGAGAATACGAGGAACTGCTGCGTCTAGCTCTGTGTGTTTAAAGAGCAGCTGCCACCTTGTGTCCACTGCTCACTGGTGCTTTCTCTTTGGGCTCTGTGGTGAGGAGGATTATAGGAACATAGGGAGCTGCCTTCTCCCGAGTCAAACGCTTAGTCCATCTAGCTCAGTATTGCCTACACAGGTGGGCAGTGCTTTCTCCAGGGTTGCAGGCTGGAGTCCCTCTCAGCCCCAGCAAGAGAGGAGAGCAAGCTACTGGGCAAAGGTAGTTGCTGCTGGTTCTGCAAGGAGAAAGTGCGGCTGCTCCCCCTGGCTCATGCCCTTTCTGGGGAACCTTGCTCCTCCTAGTCCATTGTGCCATGGTGCCAAGAGTGAAGGGGATAGAGAAGCAGCTCTAAGGAGCGGCTGTTGCCTACTATCTCTCACCCATGTTCTTAGGATCTTCCACCCCGTGTGTGCACAAGCATACTTTCTTCCCCTGTGGGAGGTATGGTGGGTAGGAACTAGACAGAAATTGTTCTACACTGAGCAGCCACCACATTCCCTGGGTAGCCCTGATGGGGCTAGAGATCTTGGACTCTGAAGGCAGAGGAAGAGATCTTGGTGCCGCTCTGCCTTCCAGGAGAGACCTTGTCTATAGTAGTGGCTTCAGCATCTACTGACCACCTCGGCAGCTGCCCCTGCTGTCAGCCTGCATGAAGAGTCGCTAGAAGCCCTCACTGGGATAGAACAGCAGAAAAGAGGCTGGATTGAAACTGTGTACATGGCAAAGGGATCAGTGAGTGACAGGTGTGACAATCTAGGCTCTGCTTCCCTTTCGGTCCTACCAAAAATGACTATTACTACTTCTGCTGTTCCCAGCTGGGTGCTTCTTCTTATAGCAGTTGATGGGGAGGTTGAGAGCAAGATTACCTTGGCTTGGTTCCCCAATATGGCATACATGCCTAATGTTTTGGCCGCTACCTTTCTCAACAGTATTAAAATTCTTGATAGATGCCATCCGGAGAGTCCACAATGGTGGAATCTTTTGTAAGTGTCAGGAAATATTTTTATCTCTGAGGAAAGCTGAGGCCAAAACACATTGGGTATATGTACAACATTAGATGAAGTTTAAGCTCCTTTCCCCCCCTTTCCACTTGTTTTGATATTGTCCCTCTCTTTGTGTTTGAGGGGAGTAATGCCAGCTTGCAGCATCTACACCTTCTGGAGCCTCTGTGTTAGATTGTCAGCCATTAAAGCAAACCTCTTGGACAGATACATAAAATCAAAAGCAAGATGTACTATTTCTTCCCACTTTTCTGTAGTTGGGGTTAATATTCTCCCACATGCACTCACTTTCCTTTCCCCATGCCTAGTGACTTTCTTATGCTTTTGCTCTGTTTCAGTGAATTGTGGGGAAGCAGCTTGGCCAGCATGGGATAGCTGTTGTATTTATGTTCTCCATTCATGGGAACAGCTAGTTGGACAGACGCTTGCTCAGATCTAACAGGATTGGTCTTATGGAGTATCCTAGGGTCGCAAATAGATTGTAAATGATTTATGTGACAAACTGTCATTTATAACTTACAGAGGGAGTGGGTGGCCTCTGCTAGATATTTTGAGTTGCTCCTCTCTCACTTGTCATTTATTCTTTTGGCTCTCTGTGACCTTTCACTTCCAATAAACAATTCTCTACTTATTGAAGATTGGCATGTTCTTCCTCTTAACCTGGCATTAAGCTCTTATGTTAAAATCAGAAAAGAACTCCTTCTAGACCATAAGAGGAATCGAGACAGCTATTAAGCTTTGTAAACTTAATAAATGCTTGAGAGCATTTATTTGTACGTGGATAATGGCGCAGTGGGAAATGACATGCCTAGCAAGCATGAGGTTGCTGGTTCAAATTCCCGCTGGTATGTTTCCCAAACATATAGGGAACACCTCTATGGGGCAGCAGCAATATAGGAAGATGTTGAAAGTCATCATCTCATACTGTGTGGGAGATGGCAATGGTAAAGGTTGACTCAGCCTTCCATCCTTCCGAGGTCGGTAAAATGAGTACCCAGAATGTTGGGGGCAATATGCTAAATCATTGTAAACAGCTTAGAGAGCTCTGGCTATAAAGCGGTATATAAATGTAAGTGCTATTGCTATTGCTAAGTGCTAAACCCCTCCTATATTCTGCCAAAGAAAACCACAGGGCTCTGGTCGCCAGGAGTCGACACCGACTTGACGGCACACTTTATCTTCACCATATCTTTACGCTTTTCTTCAGAGTTATGAGAAGTGGGGACCTTCAACATATCTGGAAAAAAACAACAACCAGAGGCTCTTACAGATTCAAATGCAACAGGATGAATGTCTGCCTGTTCTCCTGCAATGTCAGGCACTCTGTCCCCTTTGTGGGGGGAAATGCAACTCAAATCTGGATGTCAGGTTGTAGGTAAATAGAGATTACTAGTCCCAGGGCTGAAGCAAGTTCTTTCCTGTGGGGAAAATGGTTGCACTAGTGTTGACATTACCATTTGCTTCTTAAGGGGTAGCATTTGGCCTTGCTGCTCTCAGTAGCTGAGGACATGCAATTGTTAGCCCAATTTAGGCAGCTGACACTGGCCCATATATTTCACATAATGTCTCATCTAAAACTAGTTGCTGACTGGTGTTGCAGTCAGTAATGGGTGGTGTTGTACCACTTGTTGGTGGTGCCACTAAGTATGACATATGGTGTCCAAAAGAGCGGAGGAACATTTTTTATTGCCTGTGTCTTCTCTTCTCTCCCACGCTCCCCTAAAGCTGTAATCCGAACACCTACCTACCACAGCGATTTCCCTCTTCTGTGATGCAGTTTTTTTGTTATAAGGCTAGCCATTCTTCCTTCTGTAATGTAGCACTACTGCATCTGCACTACTGTATATGCACTGTCAACCCTATGGGCAAGGACCTCCAGTTAGGAAGCAGCCTAACATTTAATAGAAAAATTTTCTGCTGCACAAAAACAACCTTGTGGATTCCAAAGCACTCTCCTTCACTGACACATTTAATTACTGCCAAAAATGTCTCTGGAGTTAAGAGCAGCAGGAAATATTCTGATATTTCTAAACAGAAAAAAGCCTGAGGTCCAATATGTTGAAGAACAAATACTTGTCAGTGTCTACACATTTTAGTATTAATGGATATGTTTAAAAAGTGAAATGTTAACATGGATAAGAACTGAAGACAGGTATTTGGATTTAGTCCCATTTAAAAAAATACACATTAAATAAAAAAAAGTTCAAAAAGGAATATTTAGGTTGGACAGTTAACCATGGACATTCTCAGATATTTTATGCCTTTTATTGATAGTAAGACTATTTTGACTAGTTCTAGCACTTTTTAAAAGTGCTGATTCTCTTTATTTAGCAGGGGGAGAGCAACTGGCCCTATCCATCCCCAGCACAGAATCCCTCCAATGGCTGTTGCTTGTGTCTTATGTTTCTTTCTTTTTTTTAAGATTGTGAGCCCTTTGGGGTCAGGGAGCCATTTTTATTAATATCTATGTAAACTGCTTTGGGAACTTTAGTTGAAAAGCAGTATATAAATATTTGTAACTTTATTTGTTAGCCACCCCATAACAAATGGTTTTCTGGGTGGTTCACAACACAGCATTAAAACATGAAATGATTGAAATAAAAAAGCATAACACATTATCATAACAGACCAAAAGGGGAAAAACGATAAAATACAAAACAATTTTAAAACTCTCTTAAAATTAGTTAAAAATCAAATTTGAAAATCAAAATTTAAAAAGCCTGAGTGAACAAAAAGGTCTTTACCTGGCATCTAAAACAACAAAGTCAAGAAGCCAGGTGAATCTCACTGGGGAGGCTATTCCATAAATTGGGTGCACCCACCAAAAAGCCCCTCTCCCTAGTAGCCACCCGCCACACTTGGTTTGGCAGGGGCATTTGGAGGAGGGCCTCCGAAGAAGATCTTAAGGTCCAGGTGGGTGGAGGAACCTATATTAAACTTCTTATTAAATGCAAACTTGTTTAAGAATATGAACTACATTTAGCACTCAAACATATACTGTTCATATTTTTGCATTTAAAAATGCAAGTGCATTTGGTTTATTCAGTTAATATACCCATTGCTGGGGGTAGAGTTGCTGTATTGTAAGATACCCTTATTCTTCCCCCCGCCCACACACACTCTCCATTTTTTGAACTGGCACAAAGGACTATATTATTTGTCCTTATAATGTAATTAAGGTGTAACAATGAATTTGGATATCTGTTGTACTTTATAACACTACCCAAGAGCTCAATATGATTTCATCATAAACATGTTTTTGTTTTCATTTATCTAGGAGCAGGGGTGTCATAAGAGAGTGGCCCATGGGGCACAGGGTCCAAACGGAGTCACAGAGCCCTGAATCTCATCAGCCAGCTCCCTCCTCCATGACTTCTTCCAGAAAGGAACTGCAGCCATGGAGGTGCCTGCACAGAACATGGGAGAGAGCTCCTAGCCTCATTTAGCTTGATGCTGCTTCTACCTTCATACATGCTGGATATTTTAAAAAAATTGTGGCCAATATGATTGAGTTTAAAAGTTGGGGTTTGAGCCCAGGCCCTGGATCTTTTAAGCACCTAGCAATGCCTCTGCCTAGGCGAGAACAGTGGGTTTGCTGCTGAGTGCATAGGAATGGTCTTCACGTGTCATTTTAACTGTCCATCAGGATGGCTAGTTTCATTTGTCTGTTCTATATCCCACTCTGTCACCAAGAATGATGACATTATCTCTTCCTCTCCCTCTAATCACAATCTGTGTCTGAAAGATCAATAGCTTTTTCTGGGCTTTCATTTTGAGCTTCATTACCTGAAGACTGCCGACCTGAGGGGCAGCACACGGTAACCTCTGCCCTCAACCAGAGGACTTAGGACCACTGAGAGGTTGCACCCTGGGAAGATCAGCCTAGCTTTAGCCATTGGCCAGAGGAGTAGGAGCTGCAGGAAAGTTGCTTCCTTGTCAGAAAGAATGTTGCTAAGGGCTGCTGGGCTGTATATACTGCTCCCTACTGCAGTGCAAAGGGATCAGTTGCAGGACCAGACTGCATCGTACCAGACTGCATTGCCAGAGGAGGATTGACATGCATTGTTGTTTTCCACTTGAGGCAGAAGTTGAAGGAATTTGGTAAAGGCCTTGCTACTATATAGTGAGGATAATACATTTAGCAACCTTGCACTGCACCATATAGCTGAAGGTGTTCTGTAGCATTTAAAAGTACTCTATTGACATCACCACCTTGAGATTGTTTTAATGAAAGGCAGTATAAAAATTTAACAATAGTGTAATGATCAGGCAGTAACAGCCTTTCCTTTCCTGTGAAGAGTTAACTGGAAGTATACCCTGTCCTGACTGACAGGCAACTGATCAGTCACTCAGCACACAGTGGGTGGGACCTTGAGGGCCATGCGGCAGGTTTCGCTTTGTTCAGTGGGAGCCAGGATAGGCTTGCAACAGGAGGTGGACCAACCAGGGAGATGGCTACGAAATGAACTGCAGATCCTTGAGAGGCAGCACTGCAGGATAACTGAATCTCATCAGGTGAGGGGTGAGTTTTCAAGGAAAAAGGAACTTAGTCTAGGGAACAGTTTGCTAGTCAGTTTGTGTCAGAAACTTGCGGGTTTTTGCATGTGCCTTGCATAAGGATTTACAACTGTTCTAGGTTGTTTTTTGTGTACTGCAACTAAGCTAAGAAATGCTGAGCCTGTGCCATTCCAACAGAGAGTTGCAAAAGTCTTTGTAAACTCTTAAAAGGTGCCTTTTGTATTTTCTTATGTCTATGTACTTTGCAACTGGATAACCACGATTTTTAAATTGTGCCGCCCCAATATCATCTGAGGGTGCTTTTTGAAATACTCTTGCAGCTACTGAGTGTTCGTTTTACCTGTAACTAAAGGCTGGGAAAGCCTCAGATGGGAAAAGTCTGTAGTATTTGGAATAAAGTTTATTTTGCTTTTTTTGTTTACAATTTCAGTAAGCCTCTTGAGTGGATTTTTAACCCAGAAAAGTGGGGCTGGAAAGGATTTTTTGTCTCTGGTGCAACACACTTCTCAGTTTGATTGTTCAGCAACTCTACCAAGTTTTCTCATCACGTGTAGGCTTGTACATGGAGGTTTTTGTGTACTTTTCCAATAGTAAAGAGAAGGAGGGTTTCCCTGGAAATTAACCCAAGCAAGGGGAGGATAAGCTCTTGATTAATGGGTGTAGTGGCAGTGTATTATCTACCACCAAAGATTGGGGGAGCAGTCTTTGTGGGTGAAAGCAAGAGAAGATGATTCAGCATTTTTCTTCCCCTCATGTGGGATTGCTTTAAGACAAAGGCTTGGTGAAATCTGCTACAAATAAATAAATATCTTGCTTGTTCTAGTGATAAGTTAAAACGCTGTAGCAGCACTAAAGAGATGTATAGAAGTGTGGATTGACTCTGTAACCATTTTTTTAAAACTTAAAAATATATTTCAGTCAACCTTCTGAAAGAGAATTTATTACACAGAGTCCCCCCCCCCCCCCTTTTAGTAATGAATTCTGAGTTTTCAATGTTGAGCCTTTAGGGTAGAAAGTGGTATGGAGAATGTTCCTGTTCCTCACCTCAATTCTCTGCATCTGAATGACTTGACTCATACCTGTATAAACTTTCCCAACTTAATTGTCCAGTTAGTTGCTTGCAGTGGGAACAATAAAGGTAGAAAATACATAGGCTTCCCTAGATTTTTCTTTATGCTACTAAGGGATGGGTTCTAGAAGTCAGTCTCATTAATGAAAATAATTTGAAGAGATTAAAAGCTTTTAGATGGTGCCGGGGTGAGGGGGGAAGAGTGAAAGATCATCTATGGGTTGCCTCCACTTCTACTGACTGATAAAATCCTCATTAAGGTAGAAAATGCTATTTTTAGTAGGTATCTGTTAAAGCTGTTTTTCCCTCCCTTCTAGCTGTCATCAACAGAAAATACATCTTTATGTCCAGAAAACTGCAGCGACTTCGAGACCTTGACATAAATCCTTGTCTAGCGGTCAGTTCACTTGTATTATTGTTGAGATTCATTACTTAGATTTTGTAACTTTGTACGGAGATGTGGGGGGAAAAACCTTTCGCTGAAAAATTTGTAAAACAGGAAAAACTCCCCATACTTTATTTTTCTACAAGCCGACCCTGCACAGAGCATCTGTGCACTTTTGGGGCCGGCCACCTCCCCCACCCCCAGTCTCCAGCGGGGCCGAGTGCCGCCGCCTGTCGGGCCCGCCGAGAAACACTTGCCAGCCTTTGCAGCCAGCCCCCCACCCCCAGTCCCAGTATCAAGGCCCGCTGCCACTGCCACCTCCTCGGCCGGTCCTCCTCCTCGCTCCTTGCCCCACCCGTCGCTGGCAGGCCGGGCCCGCCAGTGGCCCTGGCCCACGCCGCGGCCAATTGTCCTCTCTCCTCGGTGCACCAGCCAATCAGGCACCTCCGCAGCCCAGCCAATCAGCTGGGCTGCCTGGACGCCTTTTGGAAGGCACACCTAGGAGAAATATATATAGAGAGATGGGAAATTTTCCAGCTGTCTGTTTGAAGAACGTTTGAGATACAATGAGGGGAATTAATATGGTGAAGGTGTTTATTACGATATAAGTAGGTAGCATTGCAAATCAGATCAAATAGCATGCCAAGTCAATCTATTAGATCATCAGGAAAATTTGTACAGTGAGTTATTTGGGGGGGGGGAACAAATGCAGATTGTATGAAAATGAGAAAATTTGCATGGAGAAATTTTCCAATTCAAAAATTTCCAGGAAATGCACATCTTTGCTTTGTGCAATAAAGAGGTTTTCTCTTTGAAACAAATAGGTCAGCAGTACTTGCATGATAATTTCCTTTTGAGAATGTAGTGGGCTTTCCCTGGATTCTGTGGTTAAAGTAAAGGTAAAGTGTGCTGTCAAGTCAGTGTCGACTCCTGGTGACCACAGAGAAGCCTACAATTTATTACAGCTTGGTATTCAGTTGTTAAACTGGGTATTTGACTTGTGTCTGTTCAATAATAGAAGCGGCAGTCTACCACTATCAATAATAAAAACACAAGCATCTACACCAGAATTCTTCTTTGAGCACAATGCTAGTTCAGAATCCTTTTGTCAATATCCATATTTTTCTTTTGATCATCTAGTATTGTATACCATTTAGTGTGCAAGGCATGCATCTTTAAAGAATTATCAATGTCTTCCATGCAGCTTCAGCTACATAAGTAAGCTGCTTTGTGATAGGATATATTTTGTCTTTGGCCACCTGGAATACAGGTGGTCCTCATCACCCGTGGTTCTGGCAATTGCAGTTTCATGTATCTGCAGAAGGGTCATAGAGATCTGTTATCTTTATCCTTGGTTAGAAAATTCACGTATTTGCAGCTACAGAAGTGACTTCTGGTATCACTTCTGGCCGCCATTTTAAAGCACAGAGCCATTATAAAACTCTTCCTTTTAAAATAAAAAGGGGGGGATGCAGCTGACGGGGTTTGGGGGGACATTTTTGGAGCCCTGAAGCTCTGGAGAGCAAGCTACTGTGAGGCTCCACTCCTAGTTCGCCCCTCCCACTTCTTAGGCATTTTAAGGCATTTTTTCCTTGGAACCTAACCCCCCAATCCCCATAAAGTTAAGGTCGTCTTGTTCACGGTTTACACATTCACGCTAATTGGAGGGAACGAAACCCCTGCAAATAACAAGGGCCACCTGTGCTGCAGTTATCTAAAAATCTTTAAGATTCCCACTTGAGTAGAATTTGTTGCATTTAACAGCTTTTCTAAATTGTATTTATTCATACTTTATTCATAAATTGTATTTATTCATATTGATAGAAGATTTAACCTCTGAAAACTTTCAGTTTTAAAAGTTTGTTTTTGTATGTGTATTTGACTTTTTCAGTGCTTAGGTATTTCACCTTTATGCAGTATTCTTCAGTTCTGGAAACTGGTAGAATTCCCTGAACCAGATCTCACTCTTCTATTCTCCACATTTTAAATAGATAGAAAACATAGCTGCAAATGTGGGTGTAACTTTTTAAAATTCTTCTTTCTAAAACATTTTAGGGAAATAGGATCCTGTTCAATTGGAAATCCATTAGCTTAACTTTGAATATCACCCAGTTTAAAGAATTGCATTCTCAGGTATTTCTTGTGCATCTAACAGGCAGTTGTGAGGGGAGAGAGAGAAACTTTATTACAATTATAGATCAGACAGTACATCAAAAGCAGTTGGGTGATGTTATAGGGTATTCATTCATTCATACCTCTTAGTCGTAACTGGTGACTCGCCTTTATCTTAGGGTAGCCCGGGGGGGGGGGCGGGGGGAGAGGCACCAACATGTACATATCCAAGTTCTTGGTATACTACTTGACACATATAGTAATGGGATGTGTTCATTTGGAAAGGAAGTTCAGGGTGCTGTTTCTGCTGCATGTCTATTAGTTACCTTTATTTAGCTGACCAGGTACCAAACATCTTGAACTCATTACCTGACTCCTAGTTTTAGGTTTGTTCAGAAGTATGCCTCGTTGAGTATAGCGTGTCTTGCTTTCTCATGAGTATGCTTAGGATAAAGTGTAAATTCCTTTCATATTCATTCATTCATTCAATTTCTTGATATTGATATTCATTCAATTTCTTCAATATTGAAGGAAACAGATGCCTCTACAAAATGTATGGATGAGAATAACTACAATAAGGATATGTGCAGCATATATTTTTTAAGGTACAAAAGCTGCAGAAAATTTTGGGTAAGTATGCTTGAGATTTCTCATTATTTGCACTGTAATTGGAAAGTTTGAAGTTATCTGATATTTTTATATCTGAATTCACAAGATCATGGAAACATGGCAACATTTTTTAGCAGTGCAACCAATGTTAGAAAACTTGGTGCATGCAGGTAGAGTTGAGCCAGCTGGACTCAAATAATGCAGTTCCTAGAATCTGTGTTAAGATTTAATCCCAATAGGATAGTGTGAACTCTGATTTGGTGTGGATCAGGCGCTGGCTAATTATTTAAGCCTGCAGAGTTGCACTCTTTCTTTTACCCAGCAGCTTGGAAACCAGATTACAACTATTTGGCACCTTGGGACAGGGTGGCGTTACCTGGATATTGCTGGTAGCTAAGCAATGAAGCACCACACTTTATTATTATATTCCATCTTTGCCTGCATAGTTCTTCAGACTGGCATCTTCTCTAAAGCTTTGGCAGACTAATGAAATTGGGCCCTCCAAGTCCCAAGTTTATAATGAAGTATGTATAGTAAAGTATGATGCTCTGGGCCAGGGTTTCTTACCCTTGGGCCACCAGATGTTGTTGGACTACAACTCCTAGAATCCCCAGCCACAAAGGCCATGTCTGGGTATTCTGGGAGTTGTAGTCCAACATCATCTGGGGGCCCAAGGTTAAGAAACCCTACTCTGAGCAGTTCCAAAGAGCACATAATTTCCTGGCTATGCCAAAATAGTCTCAGGACTATTGTGGGCTGCCAATACAGCATTGCTGGTGTAGAGCATGAACAGATCAGTTGCTTTGCATTCTAATTTTATTTTATTAATCATTTTTTACATTTCTATTGTCCTTTCTATACTGAATTAACAAAATTTCTCCAGCTGTACACTTTAACAGAGAAGAATGCCTCTCTTATTTATTTTATTTTATTTTATTTAACAAGTCTATATACTGCCCAAAACTGGGCAGTTTATAACAGTACAATAACAACAAATAAAAATGTTAAAACATAATTTAAAATTTAAAACAACGTGAAACCTATTAAAAAAACATGAAACTATTAAAACAGTATTTAATTAAAAGCCTGGGTCAGCAACGACTGTTTAAAAGTTGAAAGAGATGGGAAGACCATTATTTCAGCAGGGAGTGTGTTCCAAAGCCTCGCGGCAGCAATGAAAAAGGCCTGTCCCTGAGTAGCCACCAGATGAGCTAGTGGTAATTGCAAATGAACCAAATGCTTTGCAGTTGATGTGTGTCAGTTGGTTACATCTGTGGACTGCTGCATTGCAACAGTTGTTTGTTTACCCCAGTGTATGGAAACAAGTAAGGGGAAGTCTGTCAATACAACAGGTCTCTGAAAATAAATTGGAAGCTCGATATTTAAAATTTTCAAATACTGTACTTTTGTGATAATTGCCACCAACTCGCTTGGTGGCTACACAGAGACGGGCCTTCTCGGCTGCTGCCCCAAGATTGTGGAATGTGCTCCCTGCTGAGATACGATCCTCCCCATCTCTGGCAATTTTCAGAAAACACATCTCTTCAACCAGGCTTTTTCAGCTTTTTAAAACTTGTTTTTAAATTGTTCTGATTGTTTTAATTGTTGTGTTATGTTTTTAATTGTTAATTATTGTTTTATGTTTTATAATTTTTTAAATTATTAATGGATTTTAATGGTGTTTTAATGTAAACCGCCCTGAGCCTTTTGGAAGGGCGGTATAAAAGTTTTAATGATAGATAGATAGATAGATAGATAGATTGATTTAAATTATTAAGTGTTTGTATTTCTAGAATGGGATCATGATGCAGAGAAGAAAAGATGGAATAAATCCAGCTATGCCTACAGCTGAAGAGAGAGAGGAGATCCTGGCATCAATAGGAAGAATACCATACTGACCATCCAACACTACTGACTTAAGATGTACAATGGTTTTAGTGTAAATGAGGCGATCTGGAAAGAATGTTGAAAGCTACCACTAGCCATTTGGCCGAGTACCCTTGTACAATATCCTTTGCTTCTGCAAGTTTGTTTTTATTGCAGACAAAGCAGTAATCTGATACTTTTATTTCTTTATCTCAAGCTTAACATACATAGTAAGTAGGAGGAACTTACAGAAATAAATTAACTTTTTTTCATGATGGGACTTTGTTGATTTGTGGACTTTGGTAATGCAAAGATATGAAGAGTTTTCCAGCTTTCCTTTCACTTGCCAAACACTTTTTCCTTCCATGGTTGTAAGCTGGAACCAACATTTGAACTCACAAGCCTAAGCTTTCACCTATGGAACAGCCATATAAGCTGTGGCAATACCTGGTAACTGGTCATGGAATAAAAGACCAGGCTATAGATGCCTGTTGCCCCATAGAAATATACTTCTTTGTAGGCAATATCAGAAACCCTTCAATGTTGCAAGGGAAAGTTCTGTGAACAGTGAATATGCGATATTGGAGTGTTTAACCCAAAAAAGCGGTTGGGTTCCACACTCAGGTGACATGAGTGGCTGGGTCATTTAAATGGTCATTCTCCCTGCTTACCAGGTAGCGTGCAGGGAGGCTTTAAGTGGTCTGTGCAAGTGGCCCGTTGGAGTTGCCTTAAGAATCCCCATGTGCCAGCCCAGAAGCTGGTGCATAGGAAGACTTAAAGAGGCAACACAAGTGGTTAAGATCTAGCTATCGCAGGGGTAGATAACAAATAAGGTAAATGGACCCTCACCCCCCGGTAACTAAATAGATATGCACGCAGGTAGCCCACGATTGAGTGAAACCATCAATGCAGAACCTGTGGTAATCAAGGATCTCCTGTACTGTAGATTGAATCCTGTGGAGATGCCCTACAAATACCTAGAGGATCAACAATAATTCCCTTGCAGTCACTATCTGCCATCAATACTATTCTTATTTCTTAGGAAGTTTCTCCTGGGTGATAATCTGATGTAGTGCCATATACATAAAGAGTAACTACTGTTGCGGTTATAACAATATATTATAATTTCTTGTTTGCACAGTCAAACAGGTGTTATTGGCTGGTTTGTTTTATCCAGACATGAGTCCTTCCCAAGGACCTTGGATGCCAGAATTTTGTTATCGATATTGTTGCAATAGGTATCGTTGCAAAATGTAGGCTGTTCCTCGTAAAGTTTTTTGTAATTGGCTGATGGTGATTTCTGTGGCCCCTGTGGTGTTGAGGTGCTCTTCAAGATGTTTTGGAATTGCACCTAGGGCACCAATTACTACTGGGATTATTTTAGTCATCTTCTGCCACAGCCTCTCAATTTCGAAGTATAGATCTTTGTATTTTGTTGGTGGTTCTGTTTCTTTTTCTTCTATTCTGCTGTCACCTAGTATTGTTATGTCGATTATTTTTACTTGTTTTCCTTTCTTCTCGACTACAGTTATATCTGGTGTATTGTGTGGCAGGTGGTTGTCTGTGTAGTCGAAAGTCCCATAATATTTCTACATCTTCATTTTCTACAACTTTTTCAAATTTTGTGGTCCCATCAATTTTTGGCTACAGGTAGCTTGTATTTTTTGCAGATGTTCCAGTGTATCATCCCTGCTACCTTGTCATGCCTTTATTTGTAGTCAGTCTGTGTGATCTTTTTACAACAGCTGATTAGGTGGTCCACGGTTTCATCTTTCTTTAGAGGCAGCACTTGCTATTTGTTGTTGGGGGTTTTTAAACTTTTGCTCTTATTGCATTTGTTCTTAGTGCCTGTTCTTGTGCAACCAGTATTAAACCCTCTGTTTCTTTCTTCAAGTTGCCATTCTTAAGCCACTGCCAGGTCTTGGTGATGTCTGATTTTCTGGTGTTATCATGCAAATATTGACCACGCAGTGGCTTGTTTTTCTATTTTTCAGCTCGGTTCTTGACTTGTTCGTTCTTGTAGGCCTGCTTTGTTTCATTGGTGTTCAATAATTTCTCATTGTTGACAGTTTTAAGTGCATCTTCTTCACTGTCCTTTTATATATTCTTCAGAGCCTCTCTTCTCCTCCTCTACTGTTTGATGAACTTGCAGCATTCCTCTTCCACCTGAGCTGAGAGGGGGGTATAGCCTGTCTACATCACTGCAGGGGTGCAGAGCATGATTCATGGTTATTATTTTCCTGGTCTTACGATATAACATCTCTAGCTCTTCCTGGGTCCAGTCTGTTATTCCTGCAGTGTATCTAATGATGGGTATAGCCCAGGTGTTTATGGCTTGTATGGTGTTCTCACCATTGAGTTTGAACTTTAGAATTTTTCTAACTCTCCTGATGTATTCACTTCCCATTTTACTTCTAACTTCAGTGTGTTTGATGTTATCAGCCTTTCTTCTTCTTCTTCATCTTCTTCTTCATCTTCATCTTCATCTTCATCTTGTTAGCTGCCCCATAAATTGTTCTCTGGGTGGCTTACAACACACATTAAAACATGAGATAAAAACACACAACACATTAAATCATAACAGACCAAAAAAGTGGGAGAGAATACAAAATACAGTACAAAACAATATTTAAGACATTTAAAAAATTGGTTCAAAACTTAAAATGTCTGAGTGAACAAAAATGTATTTACCTGGTGTCGAAAAGAACAAAGTGATAAAGCCAGGCAAACCTAACTGGGGAGGCTATTCCATAAACAGGGAGCATCCACTGAAAAGCCCCTCTCCCTAGCAGCCACCTACCTCACCTCGTTTGGCAAGTGCACCTGGAGGAGCACCTCTGAAGAAGATCTTAAGGTCTGGGTTGGGATATATGAGGCAAGGTGTTCTCTCGGGTAACCTGGTTCTAAGCCCTTTAGGGCTTTAAAGGTTACATTTACTTGGGCCTGGAAATGGACTGGGAGCCAGTACAGCTCACAGAGCATTGCGTAATCTCAAAATGTCCAGTCCCAGTTAATAATTTTGCAGCTCTATTTTGTACCAGCTACAGTTTCTGGACCAATTTCAAAGGCAGCCCCATGTACAATGCATTGCAGTAATCTAAGCAAGTGGTTGCCAGACCATGAGTAACTGTGGCCAAGCAGTCTCTGTCCAGGTAAAGTCACAGTTGGCGTATCAGCTGAAGCTGATAAAAAGTGCTCAGAGCCCACTTGAGCCTCTAGTGACTGCTGGATTGATTAGCACCCGCAAGCTGCGAAGGAAAAAAAGGAAAGGTTGTGCCTTTGAGTCAGTGTCGACTCCTGGTGATGGTTCTTATGGATTTTTTTTTAAAGAGTGATTCAAAACTTGATTTTAAAAACATAGAATTTTATATAGGTCCCAAAAGTTTGTCTAGTTAGGCTGGCCTTAGCCCTATTCCCTTTCTCTCACCCCATTAATGCTTTCTGAGGCACCTTGATTACACAAACTTGAAATAAAAATGGCCTTTTCCCCTTCACTGGCCTCTAATAGCTGTTGAGACAGGTAGCCTTGGGTGTTGGTCTTCAAGATTTCTTCTTCAGATATCCAACTGCTGTCCTAGGTCTTTGCCTTGTTTGT
Source organism: Hemicordylus capensis (assembly GCF_027244095.1). Lineage (NCBI taxonomy): Eukaryota > Metazoa > Chordata > Lepidosauria > Squamata > Cordylidae > Hemicordylus > Hemicordylus capensis. Next base: position 260,257,716 of record NC_069660.1, read on the forward strand.
TTCAAACTTGAAATTTTCATTCTGGCCTCCCCTCTGTTGCTGGCCAGTTAACTATTTAACTGCCAGGTTCCCTAAAAATGAGCTAACTTTGCTTGTCAACTTCTTGAAGGTGCAATAGCTAAACCTTTTAGGAGACATCCTCAGGCCAGACACTCAGCCCTTTTGAAAGCATCTTTATCAGATCCAACCTTCTTGGTGACCAATGCTTCAGTGTCTGCCCTTTTGCTCTCCTCCCTGGCCTGCCTTCTTCCTCTCTCAGGTTCTTCTTCCTTTGGAGCTATCTGTCTTAATTTATTTTTACATTTATATCCTGCTCTTCCTCCAAGGAGCTCAGAGTGGTGTACATGGTTATGTTTATCCTTGCAACAATCCTGTGAGATAGTTTATTTTATTTTATTTATTTATTATTTATTTATCAAATTTGTACACCACCATCTCTGGGTGGTTAACAATAGCATAAAACCAGTTAAAAACATATACAAAATCCTTAAAACAATTTAAAAATAAATCGGAGATTAAAACCCAAAAAGTTTAGGAAGCTGAGAAAGCTTGGGCGAAAAGGTGGGTTTTTAGCTGTTGAGAGAGGTTGCTGAGAGATATCGATTGTACTCCAAACCTGCTCAGTCCATCTATATACCACTCCCTGGAATGTTCAGGTAAGCCAAGCCAATTCTAGTCAGCTGTTTGATAAGCCAAATCTTTGACCTGCACAACTTACTGCTTTAATCTGTTTCATTGAAAGAATATTCATCTGCAACCCTTCTCATGGGACAGTTTTAGGATGCCGCTAAAATCTCTTTAAAGCGATTGTATCTAAAAGCTACCTACCTATATAATTAATTCTCATAGACGGGAAGCATGGGGATGTGGCAGAAAGGAAGCGGTTGGCTGAGAGAGGGCAAGATACGTGAGGCGATTGGCTGACAGAGGGGGAGACACATGCAAGAGTTCCAGCCACACATCCCGTGAGCACTGGCAACCACTGCCGCCCTGAGGACGACGGCGGGTGGTGGGAGGAGGACAGGCGGCGGGCAAAGCCCCGTCACCCTGAAGGGGGGGACAGGTGGCGGGCAACGCCTATAGTATCTTCCTGCAACCAGACACAGACTTTACTATATAAATCAAACTGACAGACAAATTCTTTACAGATCCTAAAGGTCATGAGCAGAATAACTAATGCCGCTCTGCAAGTACTAGCAGAAATGTTTACACAGTTGGTAGGTTTATAGCCAGACTGCACAACTTTGACCCTTCTACTGATGCTGAACTACAACTCCCATAATTCCTGAATATTGGTCACTGTGGCTTGGGATGCAAGTTGTAGTCCAAGGGCTGGAGGGCAAAAGTTGTGCAGCCTTGGTATATAGCAATCCTCATCCTTTTGTTTGTACATAATCCTTTTTGGATTTTGTTCTTCTCACACAGTATGGTAGCATGGAACTTAAAATAGCTCTCAAGCAGAAGTCCCTTTCCATATGTGGATGGGCATCTTTTGAATCCAATTCCAGGTGCAAGAGTGACCACCATCAGGTGGAGGGAAGGATGCTCTTCTCAATATTGTGCCTACATTTTGGATGAAACTTTCAGGTGATTTTACAATTAGGCCATTTCAGGTTTAAAGTAAGTATTCAGCTGACATGATTAAAGATGTTTGAAACCTACTAGATGTGCTAAGCTCTTATCCTCTACATCAGGGGCTTCCATCCTGGGTACTGACTCCAGATGTTGCTGAACTACAACTCCCATCATCCTCATTTCCAAAGATGGAATTGGCATAGACCCTGAAGTGCAACATTATGCCAACTTGAAATGAACTGTGATGTTTGACACTACATGAACTAGCTACTTCTGCACCATAATGTTCTAATATACCTATATAACATATCTGCAGACCCTGATTCTTGTCTCTGTCCATGCTTTGCAACCTCATGTATCAAAATGCTTATTACAAATTCAACTTTTTAATTAATACAAAAGGGTTCCTACATTAGGAAAAGCCCATTATAAGAGAAATCAAAATGTATTAAGAACATACTTTTTAATCAATTTATCTTATACCAAAAATATTTACAAAAGTCACATGCAAAATGGGATCTCCTACATCTTAAGTAAAGAATGAAAAGTATACTTTAAATCATGAAGAACAGCATGTAGGAACATGCTGAAGAACAGCATGATCTTATTAGCACTATTCAAATAATAAAAAGGAGCTGTTTGTTTACAAATTTGTCTATTGCATTGGAAAACAGTTGTTGTGGTAAAGGCAGTGTTTGTCAGATGTGAAAGCCTTTATTGAGTAGTATGAAAACACACAAAGTAACTAATTTGGAAACAAACATTTGAATATGTGCTGTTACAACAGTTATTGTGCATAATCTAATATGTCAAAGCACTCTTCATTTTAAAATAACATTTTAAAAAATAAGTTACTGCTAGTGTGTTTTGTGTGTGTAAAGTTTATGGTAGAAGATTTCATGCCTGCAACTTAGTGGGTTACGAACACAAATGTTTCCTTGTGCTTTTTTCCTTTTGTTTAAGGTCTATGCTATTTTTACTTTTTCTAGGACTAAAAGCAATCTGAAGAAAAACTGCATTTAAACCCTAGAGTGATTGTCAAAAGCTGTATTGTGAAATACAGATGTGAGTGCCTGTAGTTCTATGGTTTTGTGTGTATGTCATTGCAGTTTCTGAGTATTGAGATGTTCAGCAAGCATGGGTTTCCCCCCAGTTGAGTTTGATGCATATTTGCCATATGTCAATGGTAGCAGCTGCTTTTATGTGTTAAGCAGGCAAGTGTTAGAACCATATCTGTTCCCTTCGTTCTCCCATGGCCATTTGAATTCTGCTGTCCCAGACACCCATCTTGTAAGCTATTTTAAATGTTAAGTAAAGGAATATGTCAGAATGAAGTCTTCAGCCTGGCTAAATGCAATTTAGGGTTGACAGATGCTGACTGGGAGTAGTTTCTCCTTGACACACCACACACTTTCTCCTTTTGAAGAAATGAGCTAGAAGAGAGTGGACACTGGCCAATATGCAAAGCCCATGGCAAAACTGCTCCACAAGATTTTGCCTTTACATAAATCACACAATTTGGGGGGAAAAGTCATACATACAAAATTACCAATATCTAACTTTAATCTACTGCAAGGTTTCCTGTTACTTTCTAGGGCTGATTCAGACTCATTCTAGTAGTTGCCATCTTCAGAGCAGGTCCAGAGCAGCCTCTCCACCTCCACAGAAACAGAGGCACATATGAGGAAGTTTCTCTATGGTGGAGTCCAATTCTATCCATGTAGAAAATCTATCACTCCTGTATTGTTATCTGTGATAAACGGAGGAACACCTAGTCCTCCTCCACACCAAGATTGTCACTTCTTATGTGTCTAAACATAGCCTGAAAGTAACACTAACAAAAAGATAAAGTAGTATGATCAGGTTTTAATACACAGAGAAATGTCATGGATTATTAACACACAACATTGTGGAATCCAGAAGCCCAGCATGATACTGGTCTCCTTGGGTTATATCTACACATTTTCCTTATCGGCAGTCACCACAGTACTTGCTGAAAAATGCAACTGCTGAATTGGTATTAAGAAAAAGTGACTACTTCTTCCTGCACGGATTGCATGTACCTATGCTGCTTCATATGTATAATAGTGTTGCCTCTTTCTCAGTCCTTCCACTTCCTAAACATACGTTTCTAGAGTAAGGCAGCAAGGTGAAAACACTCCAAATGATTTAGAATGTTAGAGATGGAGTTCCAGTGCATCGACCGTTTGCACCAAGTATACTAATGACCACTAGTGGCACTGAGAGTAGAGGTAGTTAGTGAGGGTCTCCTTACCTATCCCTGCTTGCCTGTGTTCTATGACCTCTGCTTTGACTCCTCAGGTACTTCCTGTAGTGAGTCAGTCCTCTTCCTTTCCTTCTAGAGAGAAAATGGAAACCTCTCTCTCTCTCTCCCCCTACCTACCTATTCATTATGTTGTTGATAGATAGGCTAGATCTTTCCTATCTCAAATGTACTTCACCAATAAATCAATTCAGTTTAGATTCTGCAGTGATCGCCATGCGTGTTACTTAAATAGCTGCAAAAACTAAACTCTGCACTCTGTAACTGGAGTGGTAGCTTCCTTGGTGCTTTGCTAAATAATTACAAATCCCAACCAAGAATGCCATCTTTCATCTTTTTGGTAGCTGCTTGCAATTAGCAAGCACCAGAAGTGAAAAATGTACTACAGGATGAGAAACGGATGCTGTGGAATGCAAAGTTCAGTATAGGACTTCTGAACATGTATATACACACACACACACACACACTCTCTCTCTCTCTCTCATGGTGGTTCCATCATTTCCTGGTTACTGAAGCTGGAACAATGCTTCCTTTTGTTGCCAGGCACATGGTTTCCATTAAGAGAGAGCTTTGATTTTGTTCTTTAAAAAAGCAGAAGCATGCATTTAAGTAAATTGGAGGTATTTGAAAAGTTTAGATACCCTTTCTGTCTAAGGTGCCACTAGTCTGAAAAGTAACTTTTGGAAAGAAAATACCTTTAAAAATAGACTTTGCTAAGATGAAGTTGTTTTATGATCTTTTCTGTGCCCTGAAAGAGCTGGTTAAGAGTTTAATGAAACTTCATGTTGTATGATGTTGTGCTTTCTGGCTGCAAGATAGTTGCTAACAGTGGAAACTCAACAAAGCAAGTGGCTGGAGGGCTGCACCTCTAGTAAGAGAAATAGAGAACTCTGGAATGAGCTCCCTGCTGAAATAAGAGCTTCCCCATCTCTACTTAAAGATTTATCTCTTCACTCAAGCTTTTTAATTTGACTGTTTTAAACTGTGTTAAGGTTTTTATTCTGTTAACTTATTTTATATTGTTGTAAACCGCCCAGAGATGGAAGTTTGGGATGGGAAACAAATTAACAGCAGCCTAATGCACAGAAATGTATACTGTGAAGGCTCTTACCAAAGGAAGAGGTTCACTGATAAATTTGTTTGTCAAATTATTCCTAAAGTCGGAGGATTAAGGCTAGTAAAAAGGTGTCATCCCAAGTTTATACTGTATCTTCTAGAATCATAGAACCAGTTCCAATTTATCAATGTCCTCAAAGTGCAGTGCCCAGAATTGGACAAAGTATTCCAAGAGAGGTCTGACCAGCACAGAATGGAGTGGAACAATCACTTCTTTTAATCTGAATCCTCTGAGTGCAGCCCAAGATTGCTTTGGCCTTTTAAGCAGCTGCATCACATTGCTGGCTCATGTTCAACTTGTGATCCTCTAAGGCACCTAGATTCTTTTCACATGCACTGTTGCCAAGCCAGGTCTCTCTCATCAAATACTGCATTTGATTTTTTCTTAGCTAAATGAATATCGTCTCATTTGTCTGGGTTGAATTTAATCTTGTTAGTTTTGGCCCAGTAATTGAGCCTGTCAAGCTCTCTTTTGAATCTTGATTGTTTTCTTATGCCTTATTTATACTCCAAGCTTTGTGTAATCTGAAAATTTACCTCTATACTAACATTTATATAAGTTACTTGGATGAGGAACAATATAGGATTCAAGACAAAATCCTGTGGCACTCTACTTGATACCCTCCAGGATGATGTGGAGCCATTAATAAGCACCCTTTGGATATAGTTGTTCAACCAGCTGTTAATACTCCTGGCAGTAGTATGAATGTAGCTCATCAAACAGGATATCTACTTCAGCTTTAAACTACTTCCCAAAACTAATATAAACTGTGAATGGTACCCATTAGCCAATATGCTAAATTAACCACCTCTTAGGTTGGTTCTTGGTGGACATGTGTTGCTTTAGGATCCTGCTAAAATCAGTTCTGTTTTTTAAATTTCACTCTTCTGTGCCCTAACAGTGCAGAAATTTTTGAATAGCTAATATTTCAGCACCTTGGTGCTAAACAAAAGAGTTCATCTAATTGCAAGTGCAAATATCTCAATTCACTAGAGCTAAGCATTTAACATCTTGTTAAGGGAAACTACCTTGGGACCATTTTACATGGCAGCCGAGAAAGGTGCATATTGCCCAGGAGATAGTGGCCATCCACTGGAGGTCATGGCTGTATGTCCCCCAAACACCTTGCAGATTGTTGTTGTAAACAGAACACTGGACTAGATGGACCTTTGTGTGCAAAGCAATTTTCATGTTCTTAAGAAAGAGCATGTTTACCTATGGGTAAAGAGAAGAAAATACTGGGTTGGTATAGGAGCACTTCATGCAACAGCAACCTTGTAAAAGCTGCTTTGCTATTCACAACAGAGGGAAGAGTAGCATTCAAAGGTACTGTAGCAGCTATATTTAATCTGCCACTGATGCTACTCGATGTTATTAACACTGGAGTCCACCTTCACTTTTTGTCCCAGGGCCTGCTCCAACTTTGCTATGCCCCTTCAAGAGCTAATGATTCTGATTTAGTAAATGGGGGGGGGGAGGGGGGCTCCAAAGCCCATGAGGGGAGATGTATAGGTACTGTCTCATTTTCTTCTGTAACTCAGGAGATGTTCCTCTTATAGTGAAATAACATCTAAAAGCCAAGAGAGAGTTACAGCACAGATTTCCTAGCAGCAGGGCATTCCAGAGCCTGGGTTCAACTCTCAACTCTATGATGTTTCAACCAAGCAGCCCTCGATAGGTGGCATTACATGGAGTCTAGCTTCCTCCTCCCCAAGGATTATAATAAGCAGGCAAGCTCATGTGGGAACATGTAGTCCTTTAGGATTAAGAGGCCTGCATTCTTCTAAACACATATGAAAGGATCTAAGCTGTTTATAAGGAGTTTATTGCAAGATTCCAATGTTGCAATGGGCCTCACCTTACAAATAATCATTTACATGCACACAATTCTATGATAGAATGGTGAAAAAGTTGCCACTGCATGAGTATCTGCTTCCCATCAATTGCTTGCCATACATTTATTTTAAGTGGGTACCCACATGTTTCAGGAGATGCTGAATGACAAAGTGGGGGGGGGAGATTTCCAACTGTTTCTTACCCATGTAAACCCACCATTCTTTGATTTCTCTGACTGCTCATAATTGAATGGAGATGGAACATATCTGCAAAAGATCCAAAATAGAGGCAGCTTGATAAAATATCAAGCAAACCTACCCTGACATCATCATCATCATCATCATCATTATTATTATTATTATTATTCATTTGATTTCTATACTACCCTTCCAAAAATGGCTCACGGCGGTTTACACAAATAAATAAGATGGATCCCTGTCCCCAAAGGGCTCACAATCTAAAAAGAAACACAAGATAGACAGCAGTAACAGTCACTGGAAGAACTGTGCTGGTGGTGGATAGGGGCAGTTACTCTCCCCTTGCTAAGTAAAGAGAATCACCAGGTTAAAAGGTGCCTCTTTGCCAAGGTAGTAGGAACGTAACATCCCTTTGCTGCCTATTTGTCCTATGGTAACAGTTTTGTGTGGTATTTAAATCCAACTATGACACAATCAGTTGTTCCCAATCAGCCAATGGTGAATGGTCATAGGAACAGGATCATTGGCAGACTCACTTATCTTAGCTGCATGTCACTATAGCCATAGAGGGCTATGAACTTGACAAATAGTTAGAACAGGAAGCATATGAGTTGTGTTTCCTGTTCCCTTGCATTTGGTGATATAGAAGAGCACATATTGCAGCAAAATGTGCAACCTACCTTACCTTTGGCACTTTAGCATTAAAAAAAAGTTTTAAAATTTCATAACAATAATTTGAAGTAGAACAACAAGCATTACACATAACAAATATAACCCTTTCTACAAATCACAAATTCTAATTTCTACTAGATTGCAAAATAACCTTATTTACAGGTGAAACTCGGAAAATTAGAATATCGTGCAAAACTCCATTAATTTCAGTAATGCAAATTAAAAGGTGAAACTGATATATGAGACAGACACATTACATGCAACGCGAGATAAGTCAAGCCTTAATTTGTTATAATTGTGATGATCATGGCGTACAGCTCATGAAAACCCCAAATCCACAATCTCAGAAAATTAGAATATTACATGGAACCAAGAAGACAAGGATTGAAGAATAGAACAATATCGGACCTCTGAAAAGTATACAGTGTACTGTGCTTGATTGGCCAGCAAACTCACCTGACCTGACCCCATAGTGAATCTATGGGGCATTGCCAAGAGAAGGATGGGAGACATGAGACCAAACAATGCAGAATTGCTGAAGGCCGCTAATGAAGCATCCTGGTCTTCCATAATACCTCATTAGTGCCACAGGCTGATAGCATCCATGCCACGCCGCATTGAGGCAGTAATTGCTGCAAAAGGGGCCCAAACCAAGTACTGAATACATATGCATGCTTATACTTTTCAGAGGTCCGATACTGTTCTATTCTTCAATCCTTGTCTTATTGGTTCCATGTAATATTCTAATTTTCTGAGATTGTGGATTTGGGGTTTTCATGAGCTGTACGCCATGATCATCACAATTATAACAAATTAAGGCTTGACTTATCTCGCGTTGCATGTAATGCGTCTGTCCCATATATCAGTTTCACCTTTTAATTTGCATTACTAAAATTAATGGACTTTTGCACGATATTCTAATTTTCCGAGTTTCACCTGTAACAATCCTTCCAGACACTAATATGATCAGAATGGGCAAAGCTTTCCTGATTTGTAAACAAAATAAAATCCAACCATGTAGTTAAAAAGCATTGGGATTGGTCTGACCCAGTCAAAGGTGTATAGTATGGGTCGATTTTCCCAATATAGCTATATGTTACATGTGCTGGTACCAAGTATCAAGGGTCATGGTTTTATTTTTTCAGTGCTGAGCAGTAGACAGTCTAGTGACTTTTAACATAAATATTATCAAATCCTTAGATGATAACTGGACTCAAACTCAGCCTCTGCTTTATAATGGCACTTTAGCATGTTCCATGCTTCGCTTCTAGTTTACCTGAGAAATCTTATCACAGTTACAACCTCACAACAGTGTGTCCATCCCATGTTTGCCTCCGCTGTATACTAAGTTTTATGAATGAATGAATCTCTATTTCTATCATGGACCAAAAACAAAGCCATAACACAGGCAAATGCTAATCAGTTTTATGGACTGAAGATGGCCATGGCTCTGGAGGAATTAAGAGTTTATTTGGTAGACATATTACTTGCATGCTGGGATGCAAATTGGAACCTTCTAAAAGGCTTCTACATCTCTCTCTCTCTCCACAAAATGTAAACAACACAAACAAGTTCAACATCCAACTATTACAAAGAAACTCAGAAAACAAGAAATTCAAATCAGATCCCCTTTCCTCCAACCTGCATTTTGTCATATCTGAAGTTGCTTATCTTTCACCGATTAAAGTTTCCATGAACTGAGATTATTCATTACTGAAGCAGCCATATCATACAATACATCTATAAGAAAACATAAATGCATTATGTTGATAAGTTTGAGGTAAAAGAACAAGATTTGGGCCAACCAGCTACTTTGAGTGCTAACCAATAACTAAAATGCTTCCTTTTGTTAATGGTCAGGGATTGATCAGAAGGCAAAGTTTCATTTTTCATATTTATGTTTGGAATACCATCTTTAAGTGAACTGTTCTGAATATAAATAGGAAATACTACTTGAGTACAGCAGTGTCTGTACTCTTGGCCCTGTCATTTGGTCCTGTCTTCAGATATTAACATATCAAGATGTAGAGATCAGTTCCATATAAAACACATACCAGACCTCCCCACAATGAAAATAAAGCAACGAATCCCATTTTGGAAAGAAATCTCTGTTACTAATATATATGGCACACAGGGGGTGGGGGTTGAAAAGTTAGTACAGTCTTTGGATAAATATAAAACAGATTTATATGCCAGATGGTGCATTGGATAAGGCGTGTTATATGGTGGTGGTCTCCAGTTAGAAAGCCATAGATGTGCACTAGTATACCACATGGGATGCCTAGCATTCCCAGCTAAAGTGAGTTTCTCTCCTGAGTACAGTGTTCGTCTCTGCTCTGTCATAAACAGTGAGGATGGAGCTATGGAGCATGCAAGGCAGGGATTGCCAACACTCCCACGGGTCCTGTACCTGGGAGCAGCATCCTTGCTTTACCTAAGTGACTAAAGAGGGCTAATGATGCAGAAATATTAGTCAAAATCTTCATCCACCACAGAAAGCCCAACTGAGAAGATCAGCATGTTGCAGCCCAAACACCAAAATCTTGCTATTTGTGTTAAAGTTAAAATAGCTAGATGCACAAATCTACTAATGCAGGTGGGAAGCAGGACCCAAGATTTAAAATGATATGCCGTTTCTCGGGGTGGTGGGGAGGCAATTGGTGTGTCACAGGTTGTGCAAATGCATGTGTTGTGCCGCATCCGCACAACACTAGTCTAGAACGCAAGTTCCCAACCTAGCAGAACTAGATAGTGTGACATCCTTGCCCTATCCTTGCATTAGTCTGGCTATCAGTCATTGTTTTATTTATACATAAAAAGGTACAGCTAGTATTGTATTAAAATCTTAAAATTGTATTAAAAGGTATTAGAATCTTAATACATCCATATAACATTTGTTTCCCAGTATTATTTTATTGCAGTAAAATACATCAGTTCGCAAGCTACATATGATAGTGACATTGAACCAGAGAGTTGTAATCCTCTCATACTCTGCCATCTGTGTAATTTGGTACTAGATCTTAGTTTTTACCGATGGTCCACCCCAATGACCCCACCCCACTGCCATTAGCTTTAGGCATAAATATTCACTATGGCAAGAGTCTGACATATGGAATCACCTGAGTTCCATACACATATTGAAAAGCAGATATATCAAGGCACTTGGATTTATTGTTGGTTTCTGAAGTTTATGGTCTTCAGTTCTTCTTTGCATGACCTCTGAACTTATTCATAAGATTGAAGAGTCCAAAGTAGTCTGCAGTGAGATGCACTAATTTTCCAGGCATGGTACTAGAGAAAAGAGACAGAACACAAGCCAGTGAGTGTTAAACTACACAAGATGGTTTTGTGCTTTTGCTTCATTAGGCACCAGCACACGGTTTCCAAATGCTGCACTTGCCCCATACTTCCACATGGCCCCACTTCTCAAGTCTGAATATAAAACAACTCACAGCTCACTAGTTACTGCTTTGGTAGTTTTTACTTACCACATTTCCTCTTTCTGTGCCCTAGTGCCAATCTACACATGATGCAGCAGATTCTAAAATGGATATCCTGACACACCCAATTCAGCCATTGGGGGCTGCCAATTTGTTTGGGCAGTGGTATGTTAAACTGTTTCCCTACCTTTTTCTCCATCAATGTCGGGGTGGACAATCTTGGCCTCCCAGCTGTTGTTGCACTACAACTCTCACCATTCCCAGATGGGAGTTGTAGTTCAACAACAGCAGGGAGGAAGGCCAAGATTGTCCAGCACAGTCTAAATTCTGCTCCAGCTGCTGTGTCCCTGTGGGAAATGGGAGGTGATATAGGAGCCTATGGGGTGTGTGTGTGTTTTCTGCTGGTGGCATGCAGCATCCATTACGAGTGACAGAACAGGCAGAAATTCAATGTCTCTACTATGATACACTATGCTACAATGTACTATGCACAGCTTCTGCTGGTCAATTTCTGCATCTTAGGAAGTTTCTCAGAAACCCTCCAAGAAAAGAGATGTTAAGCTGTAAAGAATGGAAGGATAATTTCTATTTCCTCAGTTAATCTCACATGATAGATACCTGCATATTCTTTCCTTCTCTCACACAACCCATGCACCTTTTCTGGGTAACAGTTTCATGCAATAGTTTCCCTAAAAGTTTCCCTAACCCCTGCTAACTGGGCAAAGAGGCACCTTTTACCATGGTGATTCTCTTTATTTAGCAGGGGGAGAGTAACTGGCCGTCCCAGCACAGTACTTCCAGTGACTGTTGCTGGTGTGTGTCCTATGCTTTTTTTTTTTTTAGAATGTGAGCCCTTTGGGGACAGGGAGCCATCTTATTTGCTTTATTTCTCTTTGTAAACCGCCCTGAGCCATTTTTGGAAGGGCGGTATAGAAATCGAATTTATTATCATCATCATCATCATCATCATAAAAGATCCTCACTTGCCCCAGCAGGTTTTAAGAACAGTCTAATAACAAGGGAGACTAGATTTTAATCCATCTAGCTCAGTAATGCATCCTCTCCCACTGCTGCTAAACAAATGTGAACTTGTTCTCCCAGTCTTAATCCCCAACAAAGCTGATGCTCTCCTTGGGAGGAGGGAAATATGGTTGTCTATATTATTTTACCCTGGGGCTTTTTTATTTTACTCTCCAGCTTTGGGGGAGGACAAAATTTAGATTGTGAGAACAGCAGGGAGAATCGGTTACGAGCCTCTCTCCATCCAAGGAAATGAGCACCTTCTCACAATAGTTGGATATATGAGTAGAAGGGGGGAGAGATCTGATAGATCTCCTATAATTTATTTATTATTTATTTATTCGATTTCTATACCGCCCTTCCAAAAATGGCTCAGGGTGGTTTACACAGAGAAATAACAAACAAATAAGTTGGAACCCTGTCCCCGAAGGGCTCACAATCTAAAAAGAAACATAAAAAAGACACCAGCAACAGTCACTGGAGGTACTGTGCTGGTGGTGAATAGGGCCAGTTACTCTCCCCCTGCTAAATAAAGAAAATCACCACATTAAAAGGTGCCTCTTTGCCAAGTTAGCAGAGGTATAATGCATGTAGTTTGATCTTTAATTGCATTTCCTGCCTTCTCTGGAGCCCATAAGATGGTTTATCATTGATTTATTGTTTGATTGACTAAGTGCCATCAAGTCAGTGTCAACTCTTAGCGACCACCTAGATAAGATTCTCTCCAGGATGATCTGTCTTCAACTTGGCCTTTTAGGTTTCTCATTGTTGCATTCATTGCTGTCATAATTGAGTCCATCCACCTTGCTGCTGGTCATCCTCTTCTTCTCTTTCCTTCAACTTTCCCCAGCATTATGGACTTCTCAAGGGAGTTAGGTCTTCGCATAATGTGTCCAAAGTATGATAGTTTGAGCCTGGTCATTTGTGCTTTGAGTGAGAATTCTTGATTGATTTGTTCTATGATCCATTTGTTTGTTTTCCTGGGTATCCTCAAAAGTCTTCTCCAGCACCAAAGTTCAAAAGCATCAGTACTTTTCAGTGTCACAGGAAAAACCATTGCCTGAACAATTCTAATCTTTGTAGGTATAAACACGTCGTGGCATTTAAATATCCTTTCCAAGGCCTTTATTGCAGCCCTGCCAAGTTCTAGTCTGCGGTCTATTTCGTGACTGCTGGATCAAGATGGTCGACCATCAACTGCTGTTGATGGTCGAGCCTAAAATGCAGAAGCTATCTACCACTTCAATGTCTTCATTATAAATTCTGAGGCTGGTTGCTGTAACTGTTGTCATTAAGTTAGTCTTCTTTACATTTAGTTGTAGTCCCATTTTTTCATTGTGCTCCTTGACTTTCATTACTAGAGCTTGCAGACCATCCACATTCTCAGCTATCAGAGTGGTGTCATCAGCATAGCACAGGTTATTGATGTTTCTTCCTCCAACTTTAAAACCGCACTCATCTTCTTCCAATCCAGCTTCCCTCATTATATGTTCACAGCATGTAAATTAAATAAATAAGGAGAACATATACAGCCTTGTTTTACTCCTTTGCCAATCTGGAAATAGTCTTGTTTCACCATGTTCCATCTAGACCGTGGCTTCCTTTTAAAGGAACAAAGTGCACCCCATGTGACAGCACTAGAACTCAAAAATGCTTAGCTATTTTTTCCATGGCACTGAGCCTATGTCCCCTTCAAAATTTCAACTGACATTTTCCAAACTGTTTTGTCTTGCAGACACGACCTTGTGACAAAAAGTCATTGGTTTATCAGGTCTGTCCCAAGCTGCTACACTGTATGAACCGAGAGAGGCACCCCAGGATCTGCTTCAAATAATGAACACATGAAGCTAACGTTTACCAAGTCAGACCATTGCTCTATCTAGCTCAGCACTGAAAGGGTCAGATTGTCAGGAATGGAACCTGGAACCTTCTGCATGCAGAGCATGTACTCTAATACTGAATACTAATGTCACAGAAGATCCTCTCTTTACTGCATACTGTTTCACTGGTACAACTAAAAATATTGCTTAGGGTTTCCCTTACTGTTTTATTGCATCTGCAATGTACATGCTTCGTGGCATTAACACAAGTTGCTCATTCCGAAGTACAGCAGATACTATTCTCTCAGCTGCATATTCAGGATCTAGAATAGGGAGCAAACGTGGCCACCTGAAAAGATACATAGAAGGAGAACACTTTAGAAGTATCCCTACTGTTGTTTCCTTCAATTAATTATTTTTAGATAGGAAAGTTGCTGCCTAATCTACGTAGTGCCATTTTTAATATCTCAAGACAGAAAGGTCTTCAGTGAACTTTCATAGAGATCATTGTAGTTCTCTATGGAAATTCTGGTAGTGGAATTGTAATACTTTAAGGGGGGAGGGGAAGAGTGAGTGAGTGAGAAAGTTCATACCTGACAAAAGAGGGAAAGGATTATCTACCTAGAATGGTGGATCAATTTCAGGCATAATGTTTTAAGTCAGTAGATAATGGCATAAGACATATTTCATATGAAGTCTAGCAAAACGGGCAGAAATTCAATGTCTTTTGTCTTGAATAATGCTATTATGGTGGACAGCTTCTGCTGCTCAGTTTCTGTACACAGAAGCTCTGCCAGAAGAGGTCTCAAATACATAATGCAAAGATACTGCGAGGACGATATGCAATACACCTGCTTCCCAAATATGTCCATGATCGAGACAGCCTGATTTGCAGCAATAAACTGGAAGAATGGCATACCAACGACTGGTCCATTTAGTAGAGCTGTGCAGCTCAAAATTGTCAGATTTTTATCGGACCCCAACAGGGAAACTGTTGTGAGGGACTAATATGACTCTCCCAAACTGGGGAATCATGTTGGAAATGATCTGGTTGGATAACATTAGGAATCTGACAACTTTTCACATTCAGGTGGAACCTTCTTACTATCCCCCTCCCCTATGTGGGACCCAGGTGAGTGCAGAAGAAAGCAGGTACAATGGCCTCTTCAGTTGTCCAGAGCACTGGATCCAGCCAATATGCCACTTCTCTGTGGCTTCTATTTTAAAGGTTCCCCCCACCCCCACTTTAAACTCCTTAGGCCCCAACAAATGTCTTGGGTGGGTGGGAACTGTAGTTCTGACATCCCTTAAAAGAACTACAATTTTTACGACACCCTGCACCAATTGGGGACCTGCAAATAACCTAAAAGGGGAAATGTACCTTTTATCTCAGGTAAGGGAGGGGAATGGGAGAGGGCAATGAGTGGGGGGATCTGGCAGGTATGTTGGAACCCTGACAGAATTCCACAATGACAGGAGATAAACGTCATCAGAGCTATGGCTGTCAGAGCTCCCTCCTGTCATTACAGAACTCATTCCAATAGTGCCCAGCACAGAGCATATTGGGTCCATGCCTGTTGGATCCGGCACAACACACCATCCTACCATTTAGTAGTGGCTTTTCAAGGTATCAGGCAGATGTCTTCTTCAGCTCTGCTACTTGGAATCCCTTAGCAGATGACACCAAGGACTGAACTTGGGACACTGGCATGAAAGCCTGACCCTAACTAGATTTTACTAGGGACTGGGTGATGAGGACTCAGAGGGTGAGGCACCTGAAGAGTCAGCTGACTCTGGGAACCTCTGCCTGGAGGACACCCCTCTGCCCATATCCTCCGATTCTGAGGATGCCCTGGGCACCCCACCCATGGCCAAGGAATTTCCCCCTCTCGATAGGAGCCTTCATTTAAGAAATAGGGCATGGCCTCCACATGTAGCCACAAGTTCTAGCAGGAGGAGAGGAGCTTGAAACTGGAACCTGGAGAAGATCTATACAAGACCTCATTCTATGGTAAGCAGTTGCTGAAGCAACACTTTTATGGATGCTCCCTGTTTGATGTGTATAACTTGCTCCAGAACTCCTGGCTATTGAAGCCCAGCTCAGCTTGACTACACTCTTGGCTTATCCCTTGCATTGAACTTCTGGTTTCTGATCCCTGGCACATCTTTGACTATGTCTTCACCTGCCACTGTTGGATTGCTGCCTGGGTTTGGCCTTTGCTGTACGCCCTCAATTTTGCCTGCCCTTTGAACAGATTCCTAGTGTGGACTATTAGCTCCTCCATTGCTATTAGATGTGCCAGTGCCAGCTGCAACATGACATACATTAGTGAAAGTTTGGGTTTTTTGTTGCTGTTAAGAGATCAACACTTCATATTTGAGTTCTTTAAGGCCTCTTGGGTGAATGCTACCTGGATCCTGTGACCTATTAATTCTTTCAGTTAACCCAAGAATGTCATCTTGTCACCTCCATTTGACTCAGTTCTTTAGATGCCGTCCCTGGAAAAAGCACCTCACGCATGGGCACATGTCCAGCAACTTGAGTAAAATTATTATTTATTATTATTTTTTACATTTATATCCCGCTCTTCCTCCAAGAAGCCCAGAGCGGTGTACTACATACTTGAGTTTCTCTTTCACAACAACCCTGTGAAGTAGGTTAGGCTGAGAGAGAAGTGACTGGCCCAGAGTCACCCAGCTAGTTTCATGGCTGAATGGGGATTTGAATTCAGGTCTCCCCGGTCTTAGTCCAGCACTCTAACCACTACACCACGCTGGCTCTCAAAACTGATGCAGATAATCCACTCGGCTTCACGGCAATCTCCCTGTCCTCTTTAGTAATCCTTTCACACGGGTTGCCCAACAGTTCAACCACCTGCTAGGTTAGCTTCCCATTTTTGATGTATTTAAAGAAATGTTTGTCTCAATGCTTTTGGCAGTAAACATGTCATTTTCTTCACTTGCCTTACTATAAACTGGGTTTTGCCAGAGTTTGTGCTCCTTTATATTTTCCTCTTTGGGGAAAGGCTTCCACTTTCTAGAGGAAGCCTTGTTACCTTTTATTGTTTCCTTGGCTCAGATCATTAATTTGCCGGTGTGGTTTAATAACCACCCACTAAAATGCATTCACAACAAGCAAAAGGCATAGTGGCATTTATCAGATTGGTCATGTTATCATAGGAAAGTAGTTATTTGAATAGTGGCTGCAAAGGAAGTGGCCAAAAATAACCTACCTCATGTGCATTCACCAACCAGTCATGCACACAAAGACTATGCACACAACCGGAGAGAAGGTGAGCAGGCAGGCTGCACTAAACTTACCTTTCCCCCAGACGACCCCAGAATGGTGGTGGGAAGCACAGACTGCGCTGCTACATGCAACTTGGATCTTTGGAGGCCAGGATAAAGAGTCCCGGCTTCTATGTAGCCCACAATGCACTGCACAATGAGCATGGTGCATTGGGGGATACCCCTGTGGAATGGGCACCTGTGTTCACTTGGGCTGCAAGCAGCCTGAGCAGCCACACAACCTCAGAACTGGGGTTAAGGGTGCACTTGCACCTTTAACTTTGGTAAGAGGCCGGGTCCAAAAGGCAGGTTAGACACTGTGGCAGCACCAGAAACTACCTCAATCCTTGTGCTGCACACCAGCAGCCTAGCCCAGGCTGGACTGCTCTAGCGTGGGTTAGGCTGTTTGTGAGAACAGCTGTACTGGAACCTGCTTGCTCACACTTAAGTTTCATATGTGGGTGGAAAAGCAACTTGATGTGTTTCAATCTTCCTTAATTATATTATATGACTAGAGTTAAAGTCCTATGGATACCAACAGTTAACTCACTTTGTCTCAACGCCATCAAACATGCTGGTGTTAATGAAATATGGGCAGACAAGTGTAGATTTAACACCAGTCTTCCCCAATGCCAACATCTCGGTATGTATAGATTCAGCAAAACCAACAGCTGCAAATTTACTTGCACAGTAATCTGTAAAGTGAGAGGAAGATGTAGATATCTCTTAGTAGTAAATATAACACGTGGGCAAAGCAAACTATGAGACTAGATATCAAGTTCTTAGCAATTCTTGTATAATCTTTCTAACAGCCCTTTTTGATTAACTTTTTTTTCCTGATTAGAAAGCAGTACAGAATGCCCAGCCACTTAGTTTTTCAAGAGGGTCTCTTCACCATGTCCCATCATCATCATAAGGATGCTTGGTGGCAGAGAATGCCTTCTTTGTGGTTGCACCCAGTTACAGAACTCCCTGCCCTTAGAATCAGATTGGTCTCTTTGCTCATGGCTTTTATATGCTAAGCCAAAATTGTTTTATTCTAGCAGGCTTATGATGGCTCCTAAATCCTGCTCTGAATATGACATTCTTTTTAGCTTATTATACATTTTAAAATTATGTTACTGCCCACCCTGAGCATATTGTGAGTTAAAGGCATCATTAAAATCAATACTTTCCAAGCCCACCCTTTCCAAGCCCACCATATATATGCAGTCTCTTCTGCAGATGTGCAGTCTACTACGCTGCAGAATCATTGTAGAACTGGCCAAATCCGAGTGGCACAGACCTCCGAGTTCTTATAGCATCATGGGAGCCATTGTTCCAATGTTTGCTTCAAGTATGGAAAAATGTACGGAGAAAACCAATGCTTTTGAAAGTGCTACTGTTTTATGGTCTGCCACCTAATGGTGCAGTGAGGAAAAGACTTATCAAGCCAGAGGTTGCAGTTTTGAGTCCCCGCTGGTATGTTTCCCAGACCATGGGAAACACCTACATCGGGCAGCCGTGATATAGGAAGATGCTGAAAGGCATCATCTTATCCTGCGCAGGAGATGGCAATGGTAAGCCCCTCCTGTATTCTACCAAAGACAACTACAAGGCTCTGTGGTCGCTAGGAGTCGACACCGACTCGACGGCACACTTTACCTTTACCGTTTTATGGTGCAGCTCTATGGCCCTCACTGCCGAGCCATTAAAGTGAGGAGGCCAGACAAGCCTCAACCTTTACAAAGGTACCTTTGTGCTGGTGTGTATGCACCAGTGAGGTTATTGCTGCATACTAGCACTTGGACATCTCTAGAAAACTGTTCCTCCCTCTTCCTTTAAATCTTGCCTCAGAAATCAAACCTTTCCATAAGGCCATTGGCCTAATTCCTCAGGCCCGCATCCCCAAGCAAAACAAAGCCTAATGATTTTGTATTTATTATCAAGAATATTTACCGTATTTTTCGGACCATAAGACACACTTCCCCCCAAAAAAAGTGGGGGGGAAATGAGGGTGCGTCTTATGGTCCGAATGCTGTCGCCCGCCCGAATTAGGGGCCGAATCGGCCCAAGGTACTGCCGCCACGGCCGCCGCGGCCACCCACCCTCCCTCCCAGCTGCCCGAGTCCTCACCACCTTCAGGGACCCGCAATTGGAAAAGGAGAGAGGAGCTCGCAAACAGAGCTCCTCTCTCTGCAAAGCCTTGGCCCGAACTGGCGCTTTGGGCGCAAAGGACGCCTGGGAGTTCCGAAGAGCGTCGGAACTCTCAGGCGTCCTTTGCGCCCAAAGCGCCAGTTCGGGCCAAGGCTTTGCAGAGAGAGGAGCTCTGTTTGCGAGCTCCTCTCTCCTTCTCCAATTGCGGGTCCCTGAAGGTGGTGAGGACTCGGGCAGCTGGGAGGGCGGGAGGGTGGTCGGCGGTTGCGGCGGCAGTACCTTGGGCCGATTCGGCCCCTAATACGGGCAGTCGGTCGGCGGCAGCAGTAGCTTGGGCCGATTCGGCCCCTAATCCGGGCAGGCGGGCAGGCGGTCATCGTCGGCAGTATCTTGGGTCGATTCGGCCCCTAATCCGGGGGTGCGTCTTATGGTCAGGTGCGTCTTATGGTCCGAAAAATACGGTATATACCCCTTTTCAACAAGAAATTCAAAAGCACCTTACATAGCAAGAGGAATGCAAACATGAGAAAGAGGTTCCCTGTCCCTAAGCGGCTCCAGTCTAAACAAGAAATGGAAGGCAGACAAGTAGCAACAGCCACTGGAGGGATGCTGTACTGGGGTTGAAAAGGGCAGTTCCTCATCCCCTGCTAAATATAGGAGACACATCCTTTTGGAAGGTGCTTCTTTGCCCAGTTAACAGGGGTTAGCTAAGCACATAACCACAACTGAGCATATTTAATCCTTGAGATCCTTGCACCTTCTGTTCTCTCATACTGTCAAAGTTTAGATTTTAAGCTTCTTGAAGAAAGCTTATTTTTACTTATGCATGCTTTTAAAAAAAAGACTAAATTACAGCAGCTAGGATTATATATGCTTCTAATTGGCATATTTTGGAAATCCCTTCCTTAAACGACTGGTTTTTGAAAGTGTGGGACTATGCTTCAATTTCGAAAGTCTCAGCTTATGTACATGGTATATCTACTGAATCATTCATGTCTGTCTGGGAACCCTTTATAAATTATTATATCTGTTATGGTCAAACTTTGTTACCATTTTCTGGATTTTACTTATAGTGTTCTCGATATGTAACTTACAAGAAGCTGATCAGATTTTACAACTTTAAGAGTCTGAATTTCTTTTGCTTTGTCTTTTTCTAGATATCTTTTCTTTACTGATGTAATTAATTAAAAAAATGAGGTTTTTCATTATGAAAAATGATTGGTTTTATATTGTCTTTTGGTGATTTGTCTCTGTCTCCTTTGGCTTGCTTCTGAATAAAAATTCTTATTTTAAAAAAGACTAAAATATTAGTGGTGTTATAACCAAAAAAGGGCTTATAAGGCCTCCAAGCTCTGTAGTGGGTTCCAATAAGCTACCCATTTCCACCATAATTTGTCAGGACCCTCATAATTTGTGTGGAAATTCATGTGGGGGCATTATGAGATGGAATCCTTTTCTCAACAACCTCCTTTATGCAGATATGTGCTGTGCCCCAGTCTGTAATTTCATACTCCTAAAAGGGACTTTTGACACTTGATGTAGAGCCATGGATTGGCAACTGGTAAAGCAGCTTAAATGAAACCTTTGGACTAAAAAGAGGGGCCCTGCTACCCTTTCCATAGCATGAGTTGTAGAGCACTGTGAAAGCAGCCAAAAGTCTATGCACCTTTAGAAACATAGGAAGCTGCCTTCTATCGAGTCACACCATTGGTCCATCTAGCTCAGTATTGCCTACACAGACTGGCAGCAGCTTCTCCAAGGTTGCAGGCATGAGTCTTTCTCAGCCCTATCTTGGAGATGCCAGGGAGGGAACTTGGAACCTTCTGCTCTTCCCAAAGTGGCTCCATCCCCTAAGGGGAATATCTTACAGTGCTCACACATGTGGTCTCCCATTCAAATGCAAACCAGGGTGGACCCTACTTATCAAAGGGGACAATTCATGTTTGTTTCCTCAAGACCGGCTCTCCTCCCCAGGATGTGTGCTCCTTCCCAGATTGGGGAGTAAGCCTTTAGATTGCTCTGAAGCACATATGCTATGAACTAACCTGCCAGTCCATTGATTCCCATCAACCCAGCTCCACTTGCAATAGTCACCAAGTGTCCATGATTAGAAGCCATCATGGCTGGAAGGAATGCTTTGAAAGTCTATGAAGACAAAATACAAAGACCACTCCTGTTATAACAGAAGAACATATGGAGGAATACCACACATGCTAGTATAGTGGGTAAGATCAGGAGCAGCAAGCCACCAAGTTCCCCATAGATCTCACCAAGTGGCCTTAGGCCCACAGTTGTTTCTTACCTTAGATAGTCATTACAGGGGTGGTTGTAATTATTAGTTGAAATAGGAAAAGTGCAACAAGTAGAAGTCTGTTAGAAAGAAAGGTGCTCCCTTCTTTTTAATCTTTACCATTTTATGTATCAAATACTTTACAAGAACAGTATTCAAATTACACTGTTAAACCTATTATTTATTTATTTATTTAGCATATTTTTATACCGCCCTAACCCAAGGTCTCAGGGCCTGTCTCTCAACCTAGACAATTATGAAATATTTATTGACTATATGAGACTATAAGATGATTTAAGGCACTGAAATAAGAGGACACTCTAGCATTTGCATTTTTTTCTGTCTTATTTCTTCCTCTTAAGTCTAACCACCAAGCTCCTCCTCTCTTCCAATAAGGACGTCAATCTAAGTCAACCCAGTGGCAAGCTCAGAGAAAACAACTAAGTGTACTGTATTCTATGGATAAAGTACCTCTCAACTTCCTGGTATTTCTTTAAGGTTACAATAATCCACTAGGGGGCACTGTGGGAATAATCAATAAAACTACAGGGATGAGTTGTTTTGCTTTTTCATAATTACACTGCAGACTCAAATCAAGCATTTCGTTTTCAAACATAAGATTGTCAGCAGTAATAGATGTCTGCAATTTCTAAAAGCAAACAATTCATTTGAGAATGATCACTTACAATATTTATCTATAGCCAAATTTCTCCTTTTGCAACATTAAATTTTGATTAAGCCTGGTCTTCTTTCTGGCTGGTCTTGCCCCTTTAGTGTTATCAGACAGTTTTGTTTCCAAATGGAAATCAGCTCTGAAATTAAAATTGCATCACTTGGGCACGTCTCAAGAAGATCTTATTGGGCGAGGATTAGAGCAGGTGCTTTGCTTTGTGAAGCAACGGATCCGAGATATAGATTTGCAGGAGGAGTCCGCACGGTTACCCAAGAGAATGTATTTAGGTTCTCAAACCTGTTTGCAGGAGGAGTCCGCACGGTTACCCAAGAGAATGTATTTAGGTTCTCAAACTTATAACTATAAACCAGCTGAATATTTAGACCAGATCTTGATACCAAAATTTAGGAGATTTCTGACCCTTGTGCGATTGAACGTTCTCCCTTCGGCAGTACTTGATGATAAATTCAAACAACTTCCTTATGATCAGCGCTGTTGTCTCTGCGGCTCAGGGGATATAGAGTCTATCACCCATGTTATTCTTTATTGCCAGTTTTATAAGGACGCTCGCACCAAATTTATTGCTCCTATTTTAGCCATTTATCCTGGTCACACAGACCAATTTTATTTGGAAATTATGCTGGCCAATTTTAAACCTGTAATTTCAGATAATGTGGCAAAGTTCTGTTTTGTGGCGTCGAAGCTCCGTAGAGACTGTATTAGTAATTTGAATAGTTAGTGATTTTGTAGACTTTTGAAATTTTTGAATTGTCTTCAAGGCAGAACTTCCTCAAGGGTCTAGATTCCATATCAGACTCCCAGGGCAGTTCCCACAGACAAGCAAAAAGGGAGAAGACTGTTAAGTATGATACAAGTGGTCCAAACACACCGTGAATCCTGAAAACAAAATGCCTCAAATGATGAAGTGAACACTTACACCATTTAGAATATGCACATATAGGTTTATGAAGAGCTAGAGTGAAGACAAACATACATTCTAAAGAACTACACATCCCACACCACACAGCTGTGCTCTGGGGACTTGGAAGAACTTAGGATGCGGGGAGGTGATATTTTAAAACAAGCCACAGCAGAAGGTAAGCCTCACTACTTGCCTTTTGCTGCAGCTTCTGTTTTAAAAGTTCTCTCCACTTTTAAAAGTTTTTTAAAATCCCCAGAAGCACAGTGCATTGTAGGGGTATGTAGTTCTTTTCAGGCACACAGTAGGGAAATGTGAGCCGGGCTCGACACTGAGCCGGCCCAGTTTGGGCGGTCTGAGTTCAAACCGAACTGACTCCTGATTCTAAGAACCGGCTCACGGACTAGCTCAGGTATACTTGTAAAGGGGAATCCAGCGAGGATTCCCCCTTACAAGTAAAGGGAATTCCCTTGTAGTGCAGAGAGGGAGGGGTGGGAGAAAGGCAACATTTTGTCTAGCGCAAACACGCTAGCTTTCGCGTGGCTTCGGCTAATGCACCATCACACCCATTTTGAGAGAGCGGCACTGGCTGCCAGTTTGTTTCCAGGTCCAATTCAAGGTGCTGGTTTTGACCTTTAAAGCCTTTAACAGTTTGGGCCTTGGCTACCTGAGGGACCACCTGCTCCCAAGGGTTGCTGCCCACTTGAAGAGGTCATCTGAGGAGGCTCTGCTCCAGGTCCCAACAATGAGGGAGGCTCGGCTGCCGTGCACGCAGGACAGGACCTTCTCTTCCCAGACTCTGGAATGCTCTCCCAGTGGCTGTTCAATCCTCAGTCTCCATCACGGCTTTTAGAAAGCATGTGAAAACTTGGCTTTTTGCCCAGGCTTTTATTTGAGTGTCTCCTCTGCTGCTTCTTTGTATTTTGTATGGTTATTTTATGCATGTATTTTTAAATCTTTTAAATTAGATCTGTGTTTTTATTTTTTAGCTTAATATTTTAATTGTTTAATTTTTATAGTTTGGTTTTAACTTTTCTATGTGAACCGCCTTGGGATTGTTTTAATGAAAGGTGGTATCCAAATTTAACAATAAATAAATAAAACTTTTTTACCTTTAATTTTCAGTTGCCAGGGGTGGCAGCAGCTCCTCAAACACCCCCCACCAGCCTCCAAAATGGCAGCCTGGGCTGGCTGTGGCCTGGTTCAAGCCTCTGCACATGTGCAAAGGCTAATAATAATAATAATAATAATAATAATAATAATAATAATAATAATAGCAGCAGCCATCCCAGGTCCTTGGGAAGGACTAGATGTCTGGATAAAACAAACCAGTCAATAACACCTGTCTGACTGTGTAAATAAATAAATAAATAATATAGCAAGTGCCGCCTTTGTAAAGAAGCAGATGAAGCAGTGGACCACCTAATCCTCTGCTGTAAAAAGATCGCACAGACTGACTACAAAAAAAGGCATGACAAGGTAGCAGGGATGATACACTGGAACATTTGCAAAAAATAAAAGCTACTTGTAGCCAAAGATTGGTGGGACCATAAAATTGAAAAAGTGGTAGAAAACGAAGATGCAAAAATATCATGGGACTTCCGACTACAGACAGACAAACATCTGCCACACAATACACCAGATATAACTGTAGTTGAGAAGAAAGAAAAACAAGTTAAAATATTCAACACAGCAATACCAGGGGATAGCAGAATAGAAGAAAAAGAAATTTAAAAAAATCACAAAACACAAAGATCTACAAACTGAAATTGAAAGGCTGTGGCAGAAGAAGAACAAAATAATCCCAGTGGTAATTGGCGCCCTAGGTGCAATTCCAAAACAACTTGAAGAGCACCTCAACACCATAGGGGCCACAGAAATCACCATCAGCCAATTACAAAAAGCAACTTTACTGGGAACAGCCTATATTCTGTGACGATATCTATAATAACAGCAACAACACTGACAATAAAATTCAGCCATCCCAGGTCCTTGGGAAGGACTCGATGTCTGGATAAAACAAACCAGTCAATAACACCTGTCTGACCGTGCAAATAAATAAATAAATAAATGATTCTATTTCTATACCGACCTTCCAAAAATGTCTCAGGGTGGTTTACACTGAGAAATAATAAATAAATAGGATGGATTCCTGTCCCCAAAGGGCTCACAATCTAAAAGAAACATAAGATAGACACCAGCATCAGTCACTGGAGGTACTGTGCTGTGGGTGGATAGGGCCAGTTACTCTCCCCCTGTTCAATAAAGAGAATCACCACATTAAAAGGTGCCTCTTTGTCAAGTTAGCAGGGTTAGAGTGACTCCTACGCACGTGTAGAGACCATTTGAGAGCAGAGGCTTTCTAAAGGGTTTTGCCCTCTGCAAAGTTTCAAAGCCAGGGAAACTTAGAAATACAAAGGGGAAGGCTCCAGGTACAGGAACTGGAGAAAGTGTGGTATTTCCTATTCAGAGGGAGCATGAATCTAAAGTACTCTATCGTGCCAAATATACACAACTGAGTTGAGAATTGACCTTAAATGTATTCCAGGCTATGTTGTCCCTTCTTCTCAGGAGCAGTCCTTTGTCTTAAAATCTTTTTCTGTGTCAGGAACTCTGATTTCATTAAGAATGGATGGAGCTCAGGGTAGGTGCATCACCTTGTCATAGGTAACTGTTCCACCTGTTCAAGATTTGCACAATACAGTTGTTTGATCCAAACCGAGGACAACTTCTCTCCTGGCTTCTAGTGTTCATCCATGCCTTGCTCAGCCTTGCTTCTGTTGGAAGTGAGAGTTTCCAGAGACAAGGGGACTGAATGGCAACACCACCAACTCACACTCTAGCCTTCTACAATGACAGGACTGTCATTCCACAGATCTACCTTGCTTTCATAGCATACAGAGCCTTCCCAAAGGTGTCCCATGGCCACACGATTTTTTTCAAATGGCTCAATTCTATCTTGCCATTTACAGAATGCAATGGAAGAGCTGCCCAAGTCCTATCGTCACTCTTCATGCCTGGTCTATGGCTCCTTCTACAACTTCCACTGGAGGCATCCCAGCCATTTACAAATGTTGAGTGGTCACATGGTTTTTAAAAAATTATTATTGTATTTGTACACTGCCCCAAACTTCGGTCTCTGGGCAGCTAACAGCAAAATAAAACAAATTAAGATAGAAATTAAACACTTAAAACAATTCAAAACCACAAGACTGGTTAAAAGCTTGGGTGGATAAGTGTGTCTTTAAATACTTCTTAAAGGTTGTCACAGACAGGGAGGCTTTTGTTTCAGCAGGGAGTGCATTCCAGAGTCTTGAGGCGGCAACAGAGGAGGCCCGTCCCCATGTAGCTACCAGACAAATTGGTGGCAACTGCAGATGAACCTCTCCAAATGATCTCAATGGGCAGTCGGGCTCACAGTGAAGAGGACATTGAGGCTGTTCACATGCAAAGCAAAGACTGGGTTTAGGCAGCCAAGCTCAGTCTTTGCTGTGTGTGGGAACTGTCGGGAGGTGCGCGGCTCCCAGCGGACGCAAACCCTGTAGGGGGCTCCGGCTGTTCTGTGTCTGGCTCTGTAGGGGGCTCTGGCTCTGGCTGACTGTTTACTCAGTGGTGTGGGTGGAGTCAGCTAGGGCTGGGAGAGGCCCACATTCCTTTCCTGTGACTCAGATCTTGTGTGACAGTTGGAAGGCTACTCTGGGAAGTTGGAAGGCTACTCTGGGAACAGCAGACACAGAAGCCTTTCTAAACATCTAGCCTTTTCCCCTTCAAACAAACTAACAGGAAGAGGGGAGTTTTGCAGGGGCTGTTTCTCTTTAAGGGGTAGGTCTTAGTCTCTCTGTCTCTGTGTGTGTTACTTGTTAGGGTTACGATATCACAGGGCTAGGAGTTCTTAGGGTTACCTAAAGGCAGTGTTTACTCAGTGGTGGGGGTGGAGTCAGCTAGGGCTGGGAGAGGCTGTGACTCAGATCCTGTGTGACAGTTGGAAGGCTACTCTACATATGAGGTGAAGAGTAGGTGAAGAGCCCACACCACTGAGGCCCGAGAACATAGCGAACAGAGCATAGCGGACAGGGATAGCAAACAGGACGTAGGAGTTTTGCAGGAGTTTAGCGGGAAGTGTGCGAGGGAGCTTGGAACAAGCCCCTGCGATCACAAGGAGCCTGGTGGACAAGAGAACGTAAGTATATATCCCTCCCTCGTATCCCTCATATTCTTGGGAAAGACTGTTTGGACAGTTAAATAGTTGACCATTACAGCCGAGACCTATCCTAATAAACTATCTAATAAATGGACAATAAGCTCCCTAAATACTGTAAAAAGCCAACCAAAACAGTATGAAGATAGAAGGTCAGCAGGGGAAGGGGCACTTCCCAGTGTATTGCACAGAGTGCCACATGTACGACTATTTGCCCCATGGGCAGAAGTCATGGGTGTGTGCTTGGTGCAAGGAGCTCCTCGTCTCAGGGAACAAATCTGTTCCCTCGAGACCAAGGTGGCGGATCTGGAGAAGCTCAGAGAGACAGAGAGGCATGTGGACGAGACCTTCAGGGATGTGATAGAGGCATCCCACTCCAGGGCTGGTAGCTCCTCTGCTGTCAGGGAGAATGAAGGTCTTGGGCAAGGAGGACATCGGTCTGAGGAAGAGGGAAATGCTCCTTTAGAAGGGACCCCTTCCGTGGCTGATGAGCCCATATCCTCGCGCACAGGGGATACTCCTCTTGGGGGGTGGGGCCTCCTTGTAGTGGGTGATTTGATTATTAGAGGGATAGAGAGATGGGTTTGTGACCTGCGTGTTGACAGCATGGTGATTTACCTGCCTGGTGCGAAGGTTGCGGACATTACGCAGCGTCTAGACAGGCTCCTAGGCAGTGCTGGGGAGGAGACAGCTGTCGTGGTGTACGCCGGCACCAACGATGTGGGGAAATGCAGTCGGGAGGTCCTGCAAGCCAAATTTAGACTGATAGATAGCATTTTGAAGTCCAGGACCCGCAAAGTAGCATTCTCAGAAATGCTACCTGTTCCACGAGCAAGTACAGTGAGACAGGCAGAGCTGAGGGGCTTCAATGCGTGGATGAGACGCTGGTGCCGGGAGGAGGGGTTTAGATTGGTTACGCACTGGGACACATTTTGGGGCAAGCAAGGCCTGTACAAAAGGGACGGGCTGCACTTGAACCAAGATGGAACCAGACTGCTGGCGCTTAAAATCAAAAAGGTTGCAGAGCAGCTTTTAAAATGACACCTGGGGAACAGCCGATAGGAGCTGGGCACTATCCCGTTTGGCAAAAGCCATCCTTTAAAGTGTGAGGCTGCAAAGAATTCAAATAAAACAGAAGGGGACAGAGCAGAACCGCATAAAGAGCAGACGGGAGCCTGTGCCAGCAGGTCAAAGAGCCAAAAGAATAGCATACATCAGGGGAGAGATTCAGTGTATAGGTGCTTGTATGCCAATGCCAGAAGCCTCCGAGCCAAGATGGATGAGCTGGAGTGCTTGGTTGCTAACGCAGAAATAGACATAGTGGGCATAACAGAAACATGGTGGAACAGTGAGAACCGGTGGGACACTGTTATCCCTGGGTATAAACTCTATAGAAAGGACAGGGAGGGGTGCCTTGGAGGAGGAGTAGCAATGTATGTTAAAGAAGGGATAGAATCTAACAAGCTAGAAAACCTAAGTGGACTGGGGTCCTCCATAGAAACCCTGTGGGTGACTATACAAGGCCGGAAAGGAAACGTGCTACTGGGGACGTGCTATCGCACTCCGGATCAAAATGCCGACAGTGACTGGGAGTTGCAGGAGGAAATCAGGGAGGCGTCAAGGAGAGGCAGGGCTGTAATTATGGGTGATTTCAACTACCCACACATAGACTGGGTAAATTCACATTCAAGTCAGGACAAAGAGGTCAAATTTCTAGATACGCTAAATGACTGTGCCCTAGAACAGTTGGTCATGGAACCGACCAGAGAGAAGGCAACCTTGGATCTAATTCTGAGTGACACCCAGGACCTGGTGCGTGATGTCAGTGTCATCGAACCTTTAGGGAACAGTGACCACAGTGCCATCAATCTCAGCATACATGCGGGGAGAGAATCACCAAGGGTGTCTAACACAGATATTTTGAATTTCAGAAGAGGAAACTTCTCCAAAATGAGGAGTATGGTGAAAAGAAAGCTGAGGGGGGAAATCAGGAGAGTCACTTCGCTCCAGAGTGCATGGAGTTTACTCAAAACCACAATACTAGAATCCCAGTTAGATTGTATACCCCAAAGGAGGAAAGGTTCCACTAAGTCCAGGAGGATGCCAGCATGTCTAACGGGTAACGTCAAGGAAGACATAAAAGGGAAGAAGACTTACTTCCGAAATTGGAAGGCCTGTCCAAACGAAGAGAACAGAAAGGAACACAAACTCTGGCAAAAGAAATGCAAGGTGACAATAAGGGAGGCAAAAAGAGAGTTTGAGGAACATTTAGCCAAAAGTATCAAGGGGAATAACAAAAACTTCTTTAAGTACATCAGAAGCAGGAAACCTGCCAGGGAGGCAGTTGGACCATTAGACAATGAGGGAGTGAAAGGGATTATTAAGGAGGATATGGAGGTTGCAGAGAAGCTGAATGAGTTCTTTGCATCTGTCTTCACGGCAGAGGATACTGAGCATACACTTGCTCCTGAACCAGGCTTTTTAGGGATGGAGGCTAGAGAGCTGAGTCGGATAGAAGTGACAAGGGATGATGTTCTAAACTGTCTGGAAAAACTGAAAGCTAACAGATCACCAGGGCCGGATGGCATCCATCTAAGAGTCCTCAAATAACTCAAATGTGAAATTGCCGACCTCCTTGCCAAAATATTTAACTTATCCCTGAAATCGGGCTCTGTACCAGAGGACTGGAGAGTAGCAAATGTAACACCGATTTTCAAAAAGGGATCCAGGGGCGATCCAGGAAATTACAGGCCAGTTAGCCTAACGTCCGTTCCAGGCAAATTGATGGAAAGTATCCTCAAGGATAAAATTGTAAAGCACCTAGAAGAACAAGCCCTGCTGGGAGTGAGCCAGCATGGCTTCTGCAAAGGTAAATCTTGCCTCACCAACCTTTTGGACTTCTTTGAGAGTGTCAACGAGTGTGTGGATCAAGGTGATCCAGTTGACATAGTCTACCTTGACTTCCAAAAAGCTTTGGACAAAGTTCCTCATCAAAGACTCCTGAGGAAACTTAGCTGTCATGGGATAAAGGGACAAGTACATGTGTGGATTGCTAACTGCATGAAAGACAGGAAACATAGGGTAGGTATAAATGGAGAGTTTTCACAATGGAGGGAAGTAAGAAGTGGGGTCCCCCAGGGATCTGTACCGGGAACGGTTCTTTTTAATTTATTCATAAATGATCTAGAAGCAGGGGTAAGCAGCGATATGGCCAAATTTGCAGATGATACCAAACTCTTCCGGGTAGTGAAATCCCAAACGGATTGTGAGCAGCTCCAAAAGGATCTCTCCAAACTGGGGGAGTGGGCGACAAAATGGCAAATGCGGCTCAATGTTAGCAAGTGTAAAGTGATGCACATTGGGACTAAAAACCCCAACTTCAAGTATATGCTGATGGGATCCGAGCTGTCGGTGACGGACCAGGAGAGGGATCTTGGGGTTGTGGTGGACAGCTCATTGAAAGTGTTGACTCAATGTGCGGCAGCTGTGAAAAAGGCCAATTCCATGCTAGGGATCATTAGAAAGGGGATTGAAAACAAAACGGCTAAAAGTATAATGCCCTTATACAAAACTATGGTGCGACCACACTTGGAGTACTGCATAGAATTCTGGTCACCACATCTTAAAAAGGACATTGTTGAACTGGAGAAGGTACAGAAAAGGGCAACCAAGATGATCAGGGGCCTAGAGCACCTTTCTTATGAGGCAAGACTACAACACCTGGGGCTTTTTAGTTTAGAAAAAAGACGACTGCGGGGAGACATGACAGAGGTCTATAAAATCATGCATGGTGTGGAGAGAGATAGATTCTTTTCCCTCTCACACAACACTAGAACCAGGGGTCACTCCATGAAATTGATTGCCAGGATGTCTAGGACCAACAAACGGAAGTACTTTTTCACACAACGCGTGATCCACTTGTGGAACTCTCTGCCACAGGACATGGTGACAGCCAACAACCTGGATGGCTTTAAGAGGGGTTTTGATAACTTCATGGAGGAGAGGTCTATCAATGGCTACTAGTCAGAGGGCTGTGGGCCACCTCCAGCATCAGGGGTAGGGTGCCTCTGAGTACCAGTTGCAGGGGAGTAATGGCAGGAGAGAGGGCATGCCCTCAACTCCTGTCTGTGGCTTCCAGCGGCATCTGGTGGGCCACTGTGTGAAATAGGATGCTGGACTACAGGTGAAACTCAGAAAATTAGAATATCATGCAAAAGTCCATTAATTTCAGTAATGCAAATTAAAAGGTGAAACTGATATATGAGACAGACGCATTACATGCAAAGCGAGATAAGTCAAGCCTTAATTTGTTATAATTGTGATGATCATGGCGTACAGCTCATGAAAACCCCAAATCCACAATCCCAGAAAATTAGAATATTACATGGAACCAAGAAGACAAGGATTGAAGAATAGAACAATATCGGACCTCTGAAAAGTATAAGCATGCATATGTATTCAGTACTTGGTTTTGGCCCCTTTTGCAGCAATTACTGCCTCAATGTGGCGTGGCATGGACGCTATCAGCCTGTGGCACTGATGAGGTATTATGGAAGACCAGGATGCTTCATTAGCGGCCTTCAGCAATTCTGCATTGTTTGGTCTCATGTCTCTCATCCTTCTCTTGGCAATGCCCCATAGATTCTCTATGGGGTCAGGTCAGGCGAGTTTGCTGGCCAATCAAGCACAGTACACTGTATACTTTTCAGAGGTCCAATATTGTTCTATTCTTCAATCCTTGTCTTCTTGGTTCCATGTAATATTCTAATTTTCTGAGATTGTGGATTTGGGGTTTTCATGAGCTGTACGCCATGATCATCACAATTATAACAAATTAAGGCTTTACTTATCTCGCTTTGCATGTAATGCGTCTGTCTCATATCAGTTTCACCTTTTAATTTGCATTACTGAAATTAATGGACTTTTGCACGATATTCTAATTTTCCGAGTTTCACCTGTAGATGGGCCTTGGGCCTGATCCCGTAGGTCTGTTCTTATGTTAGCCAGGGTTAAGGGTGTGAGCTAACTGCTTGTGTGCCGGTGCTGTGAAGCTCCATGCAACACCTACACATGAGTAGCCTCCTGGCCTGTGTCAGGAGGCTCCCCATAATGCACTGTGCACTTTCACAATGCATTATGGGAGTTCTGGGGGCCTCCCGCCCCACAAAACCTCCTTGCTGCCAGGAACAGCCAGCAGTCATTCGTCATCCAGCAACGTCAGGAAGATGGTCTGTCTGAAGGGGAGGTAAGCATTTTGAGGCTTCCTCCCCTCACCCCTTTTGAGCCCTTTCTCCTGATAGTGAGAAAGGGCTCAGTCTTTTAAATACCCTGTGCCTAAGCTGTTTAGTACTGTGTATTTTGCCCAGAAACGTATCGGCAGCCAGTGTAGTTCTTTTAATATAGGAGTTAATATAGGACCAAGAGACCAACCTGGCTGCTGCATTCTGCACCAACTGCAGTTTCTGGACTATATACAAAGGCAGCCCCACATAGAGCACACTGCAGTAGTCATACCTGGAGGTTACCAGCATATGTACCACTGTTCCGAGGTTGTTTATCTCAAGAAACGGACACAGCTGGCATATCAGCTGAAGCTAATAGAAAGCACCTATGGCCACTACCTCAAAACCTGAGACACCAGGAAGAGGTTTGGATCCAAAGCACTCCCAGACTGCGTACTGGTTCTTTCTGGGGCAAGTGTTACCCCGCAGATAAAAAATTGTCTCCCAAGTTCCAACCCTACACAATAAGCACCTCCATCTTATCTCGATTCAGCCTCAGTTTGTTATCTCTCATCCAGCCCATCACTGCCTCCAGGCAGGCATTTAGGGAGGTTATGCCTTCTACTGATGATGTTGACATGGAGAAATAGATTTTGGTATCATCAGCATACTGATAACACCCATCCAGCCCATCACTGCCTCCAGGCAGGCATTTAGGGAGGTTATGCCTTCTCCTGATGATGTTGACTTGGAGAAATAGATTTGGGTATCATCAGCATACTGATAACACCCTGCAACAAATATCCTGTTGCTAAATCATTCGTTGATGACCTAATTCTGGGTCAGGGTTTCGTACGTAGCAGAGCAGCTTCCTTGCTGCAATCCGTTGAAACTCAACCCTCAACAAGCTTTTGTGTCCAACACAAGCTCTCAGAGGTTTCATGTAGATGTTAAGGAGCATTGGAGACAGTATGGAGCCCTGGGGGATGCCATATAAAAGTTCACGTTTTCAAGAACAACAGTCTCCAAGTGACACCATCTGGAATCTGCCTGAGAGGTAGGAGTGGAACCACTGCAAAGCAGTGCATCCCACTGCCAACCCCCTCGGACTGTCCAGAAGGATACTATAAATGCCTCAGCTAGAGGGGAACATCATCATGCATTTTTGGGGGTTGAAAAAATGCCTTTCGGGATAGATTTCCGTTTAAAAAGTAGTATTGGTTATAGTTTGTCACCGTTTGCAGCGCAGGCTAATGTGCCTATTCGGGGAACAGTCAAATTCCAGTGGAAATTTCTCCATATTTATTTTTGTGTGATTTCACAAAATTTCCCCACTCAATAGAATTTGCAACAAATTTTTAAAATGCTGACTCCACACCCCGCCACACCCTCGGCCAGTCTGTCGGCAGCTGCTGTCCCATTGATGTTTTAGTCTACACATATAAATTCTTTTGCCTCATAAATCTATAGCACCAACACGGGCCACCTTAAAAGTCAGTTATTCCCATTTGTTGTGCCATTAATTTTCCTTGTAGGCCGATTTTCACAGTAGAGACCGGAGGTCCTTTTTCCTTCTGCTCTTTAATCCACTCCTCAAGGTTTTTCTCCAAATCAGGCCAGGCTTCTTGTCACCACTTCTCTCTGCATGTTTTGATTTCAGCATTCTTGCCAGATCGTCTTTTTCAATTTGCACCAAGGACTGCAGCATTCATCCACATTTCCGATCTGTTCTGCTCTTAGCACAACTCTCAGTTGAAACTAGCAGTGTAGCTTTTATGCTGTGTAGGTGCCATCTCCCCCCACGAAACTGGCACCAAAAATCTTGCCTGGAAATTTCACGTAAATTGGCGGAAGTGCTTTTTTGGCTTGCTCCCAAATTTGAGCGTAAATGCTGTATCGGCGTAAATGCCACAGGCAATGATAAACAACTTTTAAAACCATACTCGCCACGGTGTTTCTACCCCAAAATATGGTACATATTATAGACAAGCAGGCAAAACAAAGCTGCAGTGGAGCTGAATTGAATGGTCTTTTCAATTGGCTGATCTCTCCCAGAATAAATTTTATTCTAGTCTTAGCACAGGCCTCGGACAGTGGGGGGGATACACTGCTTACTTTCCTCCTCTGTGAGAACTACCCATTTATTGCTACCTGGTGGCCAGCTTCCAAACCATAAGATCACCTTCTCCTCATGTCCTATTACTGCTAAATGCATTCAGGTGTCAAGTAGTACTTTGTGGAAGTTCAAAGTAAATATATTCTGGATCACCCATATCTACATATTAAAAAAATTCCAGAAGGTTGGCTAAGCAGGATTTCCCTTTGCAGAAGCCATGTTTAACTACTTTCAGCAAGTCTCACTCTTCTAATGAAAACTTTAGATGCTTTCTTATTTACCTGGGACAGAAGTTGTGCTCACAGATCTTTAGTTTCCCACATCCCGAAACTGGGGTTACATAATAATTAGTATCCTACAGGTTCAGAGACAATATGCCTCTGAATCAGACTTGCAGAGGATGTAAAGCTTCGTCTTTTGCTTGTAAGTGTTCCAGATGCATCTGATTGGCCACTGTGGGAAACAGGATATTGGACTAGTCAGGCCTTTGGCCTGGTCTAGCAGAGCTCTTCTTATGGCTGCTTTCCAATCCTCTGGAAAGATTGTGGGTTTTAATGATAATGGATTGTTGCTCTACCCCCAACAGCCCAAATTGCAGCAATTCCACATTTGTGTTCTTAACTCTTAAGTGAATTTTATCCCATTCTGGTGGCTCATTAAACTAAGCTGATTGCTATTAAGATAAATAACCCAACAAATTCCGTAAAGTACTCTGGACACAAAGCATCACATAATCCATTAGCATCACTTATAGTACTGTCTAGTAGACTATTCCTTACTAATCAATAGCCAATCTGTGTTCAAATGCTAACTTGGCAAAGAGGAACCTTTTAATGTGGCGATTCTCTTTATTGAGCAGTGGGAGAGTAACAGGCCCTATCCACCTCCAGCACAGTACCTCCAGTGACTGATGCTGGTGTCTGTCTTATGTTTCTTTTTAGATTGTGAGCCCTTTGGGGACAGGGATCTATCTTATTTATTTGTTATTTCTCTGTGTAAATCGCACTGAGCCATTTTTGGAAGGGTGGTATAGAAATTGAATGAATGAATGAATAAATAAATAAATAAAATGCACTGTCACAGATATCATAAATTTGTTACCCAGAAGTGGGCCATTATGTTCACATCCATAGTCTTCTCTATCAGTGAGTCTGGAGTGTTCAGGAATCCTTTTCCTGTTACAATGCCAGCATTGTTAACCAGGATACTAACATCACCAACTTCCTTTTTAACCTAGAACAAGACAGATTA
Organism: Hemicordylus capensis; assembly: GCF_027244095.1. Classification (NCBI taxonomy): domain Eukaryota; kingdom Metazoa; phylum Chordata; class Lepidosauria; order Squamata; family Cordylidae; genus Hemicordylus; species Hemicordylus capensis. The sequence goes on from NC_069660.1 coordinate 260,293,770, forward strand.
GAATATTTTCTGAGTTACTACAAATTAATCTACAAACTTATACAATTAGTGAGACAGCATTGAAAAATCAGTGCCGCAGCCATCTTTGTAAATGAAAACAGTTGAATGCATGTAAACGGGATTTGAAGTGAGAGAAAGTTTAACATGGAGAAATGATGTTGAACCCTAGCCCCACTGCTGCATTTTGCTTGCAACCCAGTCCTGGTGATGGGGAGAAGTGGTGGTGGTGGGTTCAAGTACAATCTTCCAACCCATCCCTTTATATTACACACGCACCCCACTTTCTATGAATTTACTAATGACCTGCAATAGCAAGCTCTGCCTCTGTAATGTAGTTCAAAAGTATTGATCCAGTAAAATTACATCATGGCAGGTTGAGGTCACCTTAATAATGGGTTTAAGTTGTTTATTAGGGATGTGCAAATTGATTCAGGTACAAATCAATTTGTACCCGAATCTAGCAGATTTAGGTGATTTGGAGACAAAACAAATCACCCCTGTGGTCCATTGGCTAGATTTGGGTACAAATCTAATTGCACCTGATCCGATCCAAATCAATTTGAGATTCGGATCCCTCCTATTAATTCCACCAGATTCCCAGCTTTCATTTTTTAAAAAGCTAAGCTCTAGCGATAGTAGAAGTGGAGTTATGGAGCAAAATGTGTGGTCACTATTTTTCAAGTGCTTGGATTCTTTGGTGTATAATAACTTTCCCTCAATGAATCCCTATGAGGATTCATTACACACCTTCATTTATTCTATTCATTTTGACTGTCTTTTCGACAGTGTCAACTGTCAACTGCCTTGTGACAACTAAACCCACAAGGCAGTGGGGTACTACTCAGTTTATGTTCTAGGATTTTTTAAAAAAAGTGTTTAGGCTCTTTGGTGTCTAATAACCTTTCCTCATAATGAATCCCTATGAGGATTATTACACACCAAAGAGTCTAAACACCTCAAAAATTCCTAAAATATAAACTGAGTACACAGTGGCTTGTGGGGTAGTTGGAACATAGGAAGCCAATAATTCCCCACCCCCACCTGCAAGACAGTGGGGTTAAAATGAACAGAAGAAACGAAGGTGTGTAATGAAGACACCCAAGAATCTAAACACTTCAAAAATACCTAAAAAATAATCCCTCTGTGTGTGTGGCGGGGGTGTAGTTGACACATGGCAGTTGACAGTTGGCACTGTCCAATAATAGTCAAAATAAACAGAAGAAACAAAGGCGTATAATGAATCCTCATAGGGATTCATTATGAGGAAAAGTTATTAGACACCAAAGAATCCAAACAATTGAAAAATAATGACTGCACATTTTGCTCCATAACTCTGCCTGGAATCTGGGTCTTTCTCTATAGCAATAGCAATAGCAATAGCACTTACATTTATATACCGCTCTATAGCCGGAGCTCTCTAAGCGGTTTACAATGATTTAGCATATTGCCCCCAACATTTCTGGGTACTCATTTTACCAACCTCGGAAGGATGGAAGGCTGAGTCAACCTTGAGCCCCTGATCAGGATCGAACTTGTAACCTTCTGGTTACAGGGCAGCAGTTTTACCACTGCGACACCAGGGGCTCGTAAAGCCTGTAAAGCTTGGGAATTTACTTTTGCTAGATGGATCGAACTCTGTTTAGAGATTCAGGAATTTTCTTTCCTCCATTATTTATGGTTGGACTCTTATCCAAACCCCTGGCTATCTTATGTAAACAACAAAATAATGCAATTGGGACATTCTCCTTCTGAACTACTTACTCTGGAGAATAATAAGGTGAAGGAAATACTATTTCTACGGTTGCATGACACTGAATGTCAGGAACTTACGTCTTTGGCTAACAGGACCTGCTTTCCCCTACATTTTGGGATCCCCCCCTCCGGGAGATAGAGGTGCAAACTATCTAACAACGCTTCACTTTTCCAAGTTTCGGGTAGCGTTTGCTCGGGCTCGCCTATCAAGGTGAAAGGCACACAGTGTTCTTTTTGAATGGAAAGGCTCAGGCAATGGTTTCCAATGGAGCCAGAAATTCTTTAAAAATTCCTGATTAATCAACAATAAATCCTATCAACTTGGGGGTGCCTTGGGGCGGGGGGTGAAGGCCAGCCCTGCCATGCCACCAAACCCACTTTGGGGTGCCCTGGCACCACCCAAAAGTGGAAAATGGGGCTGCCTCAAATCCCCATTATTCCCTATGGGAGGAATTTAAAAAATCAAAAAACTTCAAAAAAATCAGCAATAATCACAGGAATCTCTGATTGCCTTGGGGTTTGGTGGGTGGTTGGCACCCCGGGGTGCCTACAACCCACACCATGTTTGTGCCCCTAGGTGCTCTAGATAGGCTATAAAGGGTCAGTTTGAGTCCCCATTATACACTATGAGAATAATAATTTTTAAAAATTCAAAAAATCATTAACTATCTTAGGAGTGTCCGACTGCTTTGGGGTTTGGATGGTATTTGGCCCCCATGGGTGCCTACCACCCAACCCAGTTTTGGAGACTCAAACCAATTTGAACCGGTTCGAATCGAACCAGGCTCAGTCTGGTTCGAATTCAAACCAGCAGGGCAAACCCAGTGCCTGGTTCAGTTTGAATTTGAACCAGCAAACCGAGCTGTTTCAAATGAGAACCAGTTCAAATTTGAAACGGGTCACACATCCCTACCTTACATAGGGTTAAGTGTGGATACTAAATCTATTAATACATTTTAGCTACTGAATAAATCTATACATGTCACTTGGCATAACAAACACATACAGCCTTGATCATATTGTATCCTTTAGCATGCTATTGTGCTGAATTTAGCATATTTTCCACATAGACAATGCTCAGTTCAGTTCAGTTTATTTATGGTCACTGACCAGATAAATATATACATACAGCTCAAACAGTAACAATACCTAATCAGGCTATTCATAGACCTTATGGAGTCCAGCTATACAGATACACTCTTACTTCAAATTCTAATGGCAATGAGACAGAACTGAACAACTGCATAAGTAATTTTGTCATCACTATCACATAAAAGATAGCTAATATATAATTCATCCAGGCATACAGGGTAATTTAATAGGTGGGGCACTATTAGTTCATAGCGAGTGTCCCTGTAGAAACTACAGTATAGTATAACATGCGGTAGTGTCTCAATAGCACCTGACTCTCAGAATCAAAACTGCTCCGCATAAGGGACTTTTAAAAATCCTGCCTTCAGACACAGCAGAAGGTAAAACATCAAAGGGTGCTAGCATGAAGGCTCTACGGTATTTTGCTACTGTAAGCTCATTTAAGTAATTAGCAGGTTTCATAATCAATAGTTATTAATTTCCTTGATATAAAACTTGTATTGGATTGCCACACTATGTCACAAATTCTTTGGGAGAGCACCAGGCTAGCTTGATCAAGATTCATAGCCATCAGTGACTATGGAGCAAACCCACAGGAAAACAATTTCCCTTTAAGTTCCATTTCCCAGTTGGAAGTGAACTTATCTGCTAACATGAGCGGTAACAATCCAGTGGGATTAAGGTTTATTTTGAGCCAAAATTTAAATATTAAAAGCCAGATTTTAGACTCAACATTTATCAGACCTGCCTTCACTCTCAGAGCTGTGTTAGAAACACTTCAGTACTTGAAATAGCTTTCTAAGAAATGTAGACTTCTACAGCCTAGATGTTAGGATAAAGGCCAAGCTGTGCTCCATAGAGCAAATCAGCTAACACCTTGGACTCGAAAAGTCTTATGGCTGCCGGGATAAAAAGTCTGCCTCTAAAGTAGAAAAATGCCAGTATCGCTGATGATGACCTTTAAGCATTTTGAATGACATATTCTTGATGGATTTGATGACTAATGGTGGAATGAAATACAATAAGTACTTGTAATGAGTGACCTGCTTGTTTTATGCCTGTCAATAGACCAACATTAAGAGTTTGGGATGCTTAGCAAACCTCATGATCTGCATTTTAGAGTAATTAATCTGCAGAGCATGATCTTTACAGTAGGGAGCGAAGGAATTAAGCGCTCTTGTCAGGCCAATAGGAATCTGCGATAGTATTACAGCGTCATCTGCGTACAAAAGCACTGTCAAAAGACCTTGTGCCCTGAAGAACAAAGTGCTCAGGCACAAGAACAAAGGGTTCAGACACATGGTCATGTCAGCAGCCAGGGAACTCCTTGTTTGGTTGTACTGTACTTGGGGAAACAACAAGGTGGTCTGGATTATCTGTGCATGAATGGGAGACCACTGGAAACCCAGTATAAGCTGCCCTGAGTCCTCTGAAGGAATTACAAGACCTGGGGGTTGGGGTAGGAATCAAAGAGCCTGCAAAAACCAGACAGTCTTAATAGCTGCATTTGTAGGAAGAAGCCCAGCACAACTCTGTACTTGTCTCACCTCCCAGGTCATCAACATGCCATAGAAGCATACCTGAAAGTGCTTATTACAATGCAAAGGTCACTTGCAGAATATCATTTACCTGATCTGCCACTTGGTAAATCTCTTGTCTTTTGCTGCAGTCACAAGTGTAGTAGTGTACTCTTGTAGCTCCATTTTCTCTTGCAAGTCTGGCTGTCTCTTTGTTCCCTTCTACGTTAATATCCCAGAGAACCAGAGTGGCTCCAAGACGGGAGAATTTTAAAGCCATAATCCGTCCAATTCCACTTCCAGCTCCAGTTATAAGCACTATTTCGCCAGCAACATTCTTCTTCCGCACAGGGATAAATAATAAAAAGAAAGACTCCAGTATCAGATATAGAAAGAGCCCAATGAATCTGAGTGTTTCCAGGAAGAAGTTCATCTTGGAGAAGATTTTTCCAATTAGCTGTTCAATAATGACAAAGATCAGTTAAAAGATAGCAATCCATGAGCATCAGTCTTTAAGCATTAAAAGGGTGCCATCTAGGAAAGCTTACACAGTGCTAGTACCAGAAATCACAATGCAGAACAAGCAAGATTATGCAATTTATGGAAATCTGGCATCTATATTGTAATGCATCAAAACATTTTTGGCAGCTGCCAAAAATTGCTAGCTGCCAAAAATTGCTAGCTGCTATTGGCTGGGTGATTTTAGAACTAGGTCTGTGAGCATTCTGAGAAAATGAAAGCGTCAACATGGAATCTTCACAGGCCATCTCCTCTAAGGGAAGGGGACACACACACACACACACACACACACTTACAACAAAAAATGAAAATTTCAGCTCTCTTCTCATACAATCCCCCATGCATTTACTGAACATGAAGGGAGGAACAGGAATGAGCCTTCTGGGCCCACCTCAGGATACCAATATGCAAGCTGGCCATGTCCAATGACTGCACAGTTGGTTTTCACAAGAAAGAAGTCCTACCGGTGTACTCCATATGACCAGGAAGAAACCCTGCATGATCAGGGTTCCCATTCAAATGGAATATACACATAGAGCTCCTGAGTCATGAAAGTCGAATGTGCAGCCACTGGAGATGCTGGCATCAGTGAGTCAGGCCAGAAGCTGTGTTCCTCGTGCTACATTCAGTAAATCAGTAAAAGCCTGAAGAGGAGGATAATACAAAAGATATGGTCAAGTAGAGAATGGTCCCAAGAGGAAGGGAAGCTAAAGGAACAAGGCAGAATTAGAAACAAACCAAAAAGCAAGTGTGGGAGTAAATCAGATAAAGAAAATGGGAGCCTTGGGAAGCGAAGCCTGCAGAAATTCATGTCCTGCAATTTGGGGAATGGAGAAAAGCTTGCAAAGCACTGAAGGAGTAGAAGTTGTATGTTGACAATAGGAGAGAGGGCAGAAGAGCACTGGGTAGGAAAGGAGACAGGAATACTAATGGGCAAACATTTCCAAGCATAGAGATGAAATTATTAGAAAAGCTACAGCTGTTGCATTAATGTCCATCATGCAGTGCAAAAGCTCTGACAGAGGAGGGAACAATCCTCTATTGCGCTGAGGATTTTGAAGAGAATGGCCATAATTTAAAAGGCAAAGTTGTCCAAATGATGACAGAGATGTGGCATAGAAAGATTTCTGCAGCAAAATTTCCTTTATTTGTTTCCATGGAAGAATTTCTATTTCTAAAATTTCTACTTGGTTACTCGAAAAGCCAAGAAAATGTGTGATACAGTGAGGGGAAAATAATATAATGAAGATGGGGCTTCTTCTTTTTAATTATATAAGAAGGTCAAACAGCATTTTGGGCATTTGAGCCAATGAGGTTCAGGTACCTCCATGGACAGAGTTACAAATTGCATAAACAGGTTTTCAACACAGACTGTTCAAATTCTTAGAGTAGAAAGAGCCTCTGCTTTCATTTTTTTTTTTTTTTTTGAGACAGAGTACATTTCTGGTCCTCACTGATTGCAGGAAACTTGAACTTGTGTGCATTTTCAAATACACAGAGAGAACTAAAAGTCTGAGCAGGATTTCTCATAGCTAAGGAATCATCAATTGGGGTGGTGAGGAGAATGTGTCTGCATAATTCAACCTATGTAGTGAAAATTTTAAAATACAAGATAAGTAAGCCTTGCGGCATTTGTGATGGTGGTGAACCTTCTGGCAACGATTGGCTCAGGTATCTGCCTATCACAATGAAAATGGAATTAGAACTAGTAAGCTGCTCTGGTCCTAAGGGATGATGCTTGCCCCAACTCCAGTGTGCGAGCTGTGAAGAGAAACAGTTTAAAAACAAAGATTCTTATGAAAGTTGTATATGCCTAAAGTGTATGAAAAGCTTCTGTAACAGTCAGAACAACGGTCCTGTAACTAAGCAAGCAAGTAAACCACCCTACTTTCTAAGAAAAGAACCAAGCTAACTTCATAATATACGTATAATTAATAAACTTCTATTTATTCATCTTTAAAGGCAATTGAATAACTTAGTCTGTACTCCTATGCCTACAGCACTGTGTTACCTCAGCAGAAGACCTTTACATACTTAGATCCTGAACATACTGTTCATAGAGACTTTAAATGGTGGCAGTGAAATAAAGAAACACAGAGAGAAATAGAAATAATATAATCCAAATAAGTGCATTCTAGAAACACCCCCTCATGACACAGTCGCTCACGGTTACAGTTCCGTTTGTCTGAAGAAGAAAGTGTTGTAACTGTGAGTGGCCAGCTGGAGGGGTTGAGTGACAGCATTGGGGCAGGACGTCCACCCTGCTCTCCAAGCTGTGTACTGTATTAGCACCAGTGTGCTCCATAACATCTGAATGGACTTAGAGTGGCACAAAAGAATGAGGGGAAGGAAACAAGGAGAGAGAAAGAAAATGGACAGGGAAGGGAGGCATTCATGATCAGGAACTAAGAAGCTGAGATTCACATATTGTTTGAAATAGTCAAGTCTCTGTCCTCAGATTTCTCTCATACGTTCCTATACATCCATAAGGCATTTCCAAAAATTCAGGCTGAATATGCTGTTCAGCTTACTCCCAACTTAATTTCTTAGGCTCTTTGTTTTAGAGTTCCTTCTTTCTACGCACCCTACTTGGCATCCTCCTCCCTGTCTAATTACGTTTGGATTAGCTCAGCTACAAGGGTGTTCTGCCCAAACCATATACATTTTCCACCCACGCACACTGGTATTCTAAACTTTCCTTCCAGTTTCTCAATACATAAACACCTTTATAAAAGTAAACACGATGCTGTATGTTACTTAAGAAATAAATTCCATTGGTTTCAATGGTGTATGTTTCAGAGAAAGTGTGATTAGGACTGAAATGCAAGGCAATGGGGATCAGATCTTCAACCCCCATAGGGAAGAGTTATGGACTCATCAGGCTGTGCTGTGAAGATGGGGACTTGTCCTCCACAAATCAGGAATGTATTTCAGTCATTTTCCATTAGAGCAGAGGTTTTCAACTTTGGTTCCCTGATATTGGGACCCAACTTCCATCATCCCCAGCCACAGTTGTCAAAAGGATAGAAGTTGTAAAGAGTCCAATAATATCTGAGGATCCAAAGTGGAGAACTCCTGCCTTACATCCTTGCCCACACCCAGAGAGCTGTGGTGTTTGCAGTGGCATTACTACAACTGGGAATTTAGGGTCTCTTCCAGATGGTGTATTCAAACTTGGGTGCAATTAAAAACAAAACAATACTACATACAAGGATAATATTATCAAGGATAATATCCGTATCCTAATATTCTTAGATCACCTGCAGTAATAAGATTAAAGAACTGTGGGTTTCTTTCTTTTTTTTAAAAAAATTAAAATTTTATTTTATTCTAACTTGGAAAAAATCCCACTGTCTAATGGATTGCCACAGAAGGTGTTAAGAATCTTACACAACATCCTTGAACTTGGTGTGGATTTCCCATTTTTGTCATAATTTGCAGTCAAATTGGCATATAACACCATCTGGAAGAGCCCTAGGTGTCAGTCTCTTTGCTCTTGCTGCCTGACTTATCTGTAAGAAAGCATACTCTCTATGCCACTGCCTGAAAAGAGCATCCAGTCAGACCTACTTTTCCAGTTCGGCTACTTCTTTCTCTCCAGCAATATTCCCTAGAAGGTAGAGGGCAGACGAGTTATGTGTGTATTTGTGGAGTTGTTTCAAGATTCTGCCATTATAAGCCATGAAAATTCTATTGCTTATAAAATCAAAGGTATCTATCCAGTCCCTCTAAAATTTTGAATATATCAACTCCGGGACAAGAGACATCACACACATACACACACACACACACACACACACACACACACACACACACACACACCCAATTTGGTGCAAATAAATCAAAAAATGGCCAAGATACAGTTGTTCAGCATTTTAACTGCTAAAAAGAAGGGTCAAAGTGATGACGACATTTTTCTTCTGACATTCAGCTCTACACTAGACTGGTGTGTTTTGCTAGTTTGAAAAAAAAAATCTATCCAGTAGTTTTTGAATAATTATTGTTTGGAAACCCCACAATAACATGGAAAAATAGCTAAGGGATGGATAACTGATTTTGCTCACTGAGAATTCTGAAGCTAAAGTTGGGAGGAGCAAGTCCTGGCAATTTCTACTGAGTGACTTCCTGATTCTGGACATTGGTGCCTGATAAAGAGAGCCTATGACATGGGTGGGCAAACTTGGCCCTCAAGCTGTTGTTGAATTACAACTTCCATCTTCCCCAGCCAAAATAAATTGTGGCTAGGGATGCTGGGAGTTCATCCAAAACAGCTGGAGGGCCAAGTTAGCCCACCCCTTGTCTATGAGCACTCCGGCACTTCTACACTCCTTCCTCGCCCTTTCATTTTACGGGCTTTTGTTTTCTACCTCTAACCACTTTCTCTCTTTTCTTTCACTCCCACCAATGGGGGGCGGGGAGCAAAGCTTGGAATAAATTACTAGGAAGTAATTTCATTGATTTCACTGGAGCTTACTTCTGCTTACTTCTGAGTGAACACTGGGACCATGGACCCCAGGAAGCTCCAAACAAATGCAGCAACTAAGTGACACCACCCCTTCAAATCTGGCCTGCTGCGATACAGCAAATGAAATTAAAAAATGAAACAAAAATTGTTTCAACTCTAGAAAACAAGTGCTGGCTACTAGGGCTGTTCACTGGATGCTCCAATCCCAATGAACCTGCAGCAACCCCTTCGTGTTTCATGAGACAGCCACTCCCATCATGGCTATCTCTGCGCAGTTCATCACAATCCTGGTACTGGGAACCAGCGCCCATAGGACTGACAGGGAAAGCAGACAGAGCTATTGGGAAAGACATCTGAGAAGTGTACTTCCTCCAAGTGCTATACCCAAATTAGTGGCAGAGTGGTGTATCAACTTGTGAAGGAAGGCCAGAGGTCATGAGAGACTTTGCAAAGGAACTGAAGGTGGGGTAAATGGGCTTGTGAAGCACAAGGGTGCAGCGAGGTATTGGGGGAATCTTGCGAAGCTACATGGGGCAGTGGCGGCGGGTGGTGAAGGCACATACTTCTGATGTAGAACACAGAGCTTCTGTATCGGGGCATACTGCCCATGAATATAGATACTCCGCTTAGCCAGCATGGGTAAGTGACACTTCTCTTCCCCACAGTGCCTAATCAGATTTTTCTTTTTTAAAAGTCTGGAAATTCAGTCATCCAAAAAACCTTCGGTTTAAGATGAGAGTTGAAATGCTTTACATTTCCACTCGTGCTCTAAAAGGCATGAAAATTCCAAGTTAAAGTGCCCATCCTAACTTCCGCGCCATATAAGCAGTAAAGACTTTGTATTCTGCTATATGATGCTGGCTTTAGAAATTGGGCTCGATGCACCCACACTTTGCCTTGGTCTTTCAGCTGGACACTGGGCTAGGGAGGGATGCATCCAGGCAGAAATTCAGCTGAATCAAAACAACTGTCAATGTCAATATAAAATGTATTTAAAAAGAAAAATAAGTATTGTCCAGCCAAAAATAGAGAGAGTTTCCATTAGTATTGCGAGCAAACTAGTGGTGTCCACGGAGCCACGGAGCTGCAGTCTGACACCGGGGAGCGGGTGGCTCTTTAAGGGCGGGGGAGGGTGCACTTACCCTCCCACTGCTTTTCCCCCACCAGCGCTCCATTAATTTGCCAAAATCCATTGGGCGGAGGTGTACCTCCCTGCCATCCCTTCCCCTGTCGGCTGGAAAAGTGGAAGTATAGTCTGCACGTGTGCCCGCCATTGTGCGTGCCCTCCGTGAACGTCACGTGTCATGCACACATGCCGTGTGCGTGCGTGATGTGCACACACAACGTGTGATGTGTGTGGCAGGCACGTGTGCGCAACAGCAGGCGCACGTGCAGACTATACTTCCACTTTTCCAGCCAACAATGGGGGAAGGGGCGGCAGGGAGGTACGCTGCCAACCCATGGATTTTGGCAAATTAACGGAGCGCCAGCGGGGGAAAGCAGTGGGGTAAGTGCACCCTCCCCCGCCCTTAAATTTAATCAAATCCCAGGTAATCTCTCAGCTATATTTTGGACCAGCTGAAGTTCCCAAACTGTTTTCTGCCTCCTTACTTTATAACTTCTCCTTCATTTCTACCATCTTTTACTAAACCAATGCCAGACAGAGTATTTTGCTAACCGAAGGTTGAGAAAGACTGACTGACAGAATCATTAGAGTTGCTAGTGCCCGGCAAAAAAGGCAGGTGCCCCATATGTTTGGCCTGGAGCCCAAGACCTCTTGTATGCTTGTCCTTCGGTGCCAAACCCCAACCCTGTTTAGACAAAGAGGGAGGTAGTGGTGAGGGTGTGTGTGTTGGGATGCAATTTAAAAATCCAGCCCAGTAGGCACTCCCATCACTACCTTCATCATCACTGTGCCCTCCCCCCACTAGAGGCTAGGGATGTTCACGAACTTGTTCGGAGGCCCTTTTATGGACCTCCAAACAGGTTCAAACATAGGAGATTCGAAGGTTTGACAGCCGGGAGGGGGTGATATCTTTAAGGGCAGGGGAGGGTGCACGTATCCCCCCCACCGCATTCCCCCTACTGAAGCTTGCTGAAAAACTGGTCTGATGGGGCAGCATAGGAACATAGGAAACTGCCATATACTGAGTCAGACCATTGGTCTATCTAGCTCAGTATTGTCTTCACAGACTGTCAGCGGCTTCTCCAAGGTTGCAGGCAGGAATCTCTCTCAGCCCTATCTTGGAGAAGCCAGGGAGGGAACTTGAAACCTTCTGCTCTTCCCAGAGCGGCTTCATCCCCTGAGGGGAATATTTTGCAGTGCTCACACATCAAGTCTCCCATTAATATGCAACCAGGGCAGACCCTGCTTAGCTATGGGGACAAGTCATGCTTGCTACCACAAGACCAGCTCTCCTCTCAGCGTACCTCCCTGCTGCCCCATCCACTCCTCGGACCCGAAGTGATAGGAAGTAACGTGCGTGAGTGAAGCGGACTGGGTGGTGGGGAGGTATGCTGTCGCCCCGCCGGACCAGTTTTTCAGTGAGCACTGGCGGGGGAAACATGGCGGGGTGGTGGTAGTAAAGTGCACCCTCCCCTGCTATTAAAGTTAGCGCTGCCAGTTCCATGCACATCCCTAGTAGATGCTTGTAGCTAGGGTTGCCTAAATCTGGTTACCTCAATACGGGACACAAGCTATGGGAGTGGGATCTTGGGGCAGGGCCTGCCATCTTAGAGCAGGGCTCAGCCTGCTCAGGTCCCTGAGTCATTGCAACTTCCAGGGACCCACAACCAACTCACTTTTTATTGCTACTTCCTAGCTGGGGGGAGGGGAGGGGAAACACCATGCTGTTGCAGCTAAGCTGCAACTAGGAGAGAACTCGCTCGCTTTTTGCTCTCTGTTCAGCCCCCTCCCCAACTCACTGGCACTGTTGGCTAAGTGGCTAAGCTCTGATTGGAAGGCTCCTCTCCTTTCATCTCCAGAGGAGAGGATTGCTAAGCAACTACCACTGGTGGGATGGTTGTTGCTTAGTACTCCTCCCCTCTGGAGAAGACTTTACTGAAATGAGCCTTCTGATCAGAGCTTAGCCAGCAGAGTACTCTCCTCATTAGTTGTTAGCTAGGACCCCGCAATGGAGTGTGCCCCCTCTGCCCCACCCCTTTCTGTGTGGCTCTGCCCTTCATTCCTGCCTCCCCTCGCCTCCTTGCCCTTCCCGCCGCTCCTCCTCTCAGGGTGAAATCTCCATGCAGCGAAGACAAAATACAGGGGAATTGACATCCTGGAAGGGACAACGATTCCCCCCCTCCCCCGGAAATATAGGGTGTCCCAGGCAATCTGGAACTGTTGGCAACCCAACTTGTAACAGAAAGGGAGTGAGATGGAGCAGAGTGCCTTATCCCCAGCTTGTCTTCTGCTGTCTATTTGTGTGTGATGGGAATGCAGTGGCATTGTGGGCCAGTTCTTTTGATGCACACAGCCTTTGGCCTCAGCCCAGCAACTATAAAGTTTCTGTCTCAATGGAAGGGGCAGCAGGCAGCACACAGAAGGAGGTAGATAAACGCTCTTAAAAAACACACAACCCCCCCCCCCAACCAACCACACATTCTGGTAAGAACTAATCTGCCTACTTTCCTTTCACTATAATCTTAGTTGATAATTACCATCCTCAAAAGTTAGTCCACTTTAGCCTTAAATGTTCACACATCTGCCATCTTGAATTGGGGTGGACGACATCAACACAGCCATTGAGGTCTCTGTGTGTCACTCACTACAACTCTACCAAATTTGGTTCAAATTGGTTAGACAGTCCACAAATTAGCCCACTTGCTCCTCAAACATTTACGTGTCTGCCACCTTGAAGCGGGGTGGATGACACCATTACAAACTACACCATTGAGGCATCTCTATGTGTCCCTACAGCTGTAGCAAATTTGGTTCATATTGGTCCAGGCATTGTGAAGTTGACAGTGGGGTGACACACATACACAAAATGATGGGTGATCTCGTAAGCTTATTCCTTCAGGAAAGTAGGCTAAAAAGTACTGTAATATTAACTGCCCTCTAAGGTAAAGTGTGCTGTCAAGTCGGTATTGACTCCTGGTGACCACAGAGCTCTGCTTTGGTAGAATACAGGAGGGGTTTACCATTGCCATCTCTCATGCAGTATGAGATGATGCAAAGAGCCAGCATGGTGTAGTGGTTAGAGTGCTAGACTACGACCGGGGAGACCAGAGTTCAAATCCCCATTCAGCCATGAAACTAGCTGGGTGACTCTGGGCCAGTCACTTCTCTCTCAGCCTAACCTACTTCACAGGGTTGTTGTGAAAGAGAAACTCAAGTATATAGTACACCGCTCTGGGCTCCTTGGAGGAAGAGCAGGATATAAATGTAAAATAATAATAATAATAATAATAATTATTATTATTATTAAGCACTCACTGGCAAGTTGCTTGGATTTGGCAGTGACACAGCAGCAGTGAAATCGTCAGCACTAGCAAAGTGCTGCACTTCTACCTAGCAGCCTCAGCTGCATTCTTCAGCTTCTTCCTGGTCACTCTTGGCAAATCACAGGAGGCAAAGAGGGAGCATCAGCCCAGCCGGTTGGGAAGTGGAGGGACTGTGAACTTCCTCTCTCAAGCAACAACAAAAAATGTGTTCCTCATCCCATATCTGTTTAGTTTTATTGTTGCCCTTCATTAAGCCACTATGTTTGTGTGCTTGCATTTGAAAAGCCAGTCTGCTTGTGTTTGTTCTCCACCACTTCCTTCCCTAGTTTGACTCTCTCTCTCTCTCTCTCTCTCTCTCTCTCCCCATTACAAACATTTAATAAAAATCCTCTCCACTGCCCAATATACCTTCTTGTTCTCCACCAAAGTCGCAGTTTGGATTGGGTGTTCTGGTTGTGCTTGAGGATCAAGATGTTTAAGATACAACTAAATGTTCAACAAACAATATTGAGAAAACCACATTACCAGCTTTTGTTAGTGTAGTTTTGTGATTTGTTAAGCACTTCACTAAAAAATAGTGCACCTTTCTCTTAGGTGCTCCTTTCAGTTGAAGGTATTTGAAATATGTTATTTAATTATCATACAAAGCTGAGCAATGGAAACTGCCAGTTTCTTTGCAAAAGAATAGTACCATGAAGTACAGAGTTCATCACTAAGCAATATCAAGCTGTACTTCTTTCTTGTCCAACAAAATAAAACCAAGATTCTTTTAGATTTGTTCACCTATTGCATTTTTTAAAACACATTTTATTTTTAAAAAATTAATTAAAATGATTTACAGCATGTATTTAATTTCCAATAACATTTACCATTCTAAAAGGGACAGGCTTTATCTGAAATATTACAGAGAGCCAACATATTTATTTTTCTGTGGGAATCTCTGCTTTCTATACATTTATGGAATACGTATACTGACTATAGAAATCATCCTTTTAAAGAATACTTCATTTACACAAAATGCCAATTCATATCTAACAGGGATAAATACTTTCTCCTAATGTCATAAAGTGCTTGCTCAAATATCAGTTCAGAAGTACTGATACAAAATATTTTTAATACCAGAACAGCATGTCTTTCTCTAGTACCAATAAATGACTTGCATCCTCCACAATTTATATATAATCCAATCACATACATCACCAAGGAGTTGTAGTCCAACAACATCTGGGGGCCCAGGTTAAGAAACTTGACATACTACATATTACTATTATTTAACTATGCTTTTTGTTAGCACTATTCAGCCTCATTAAAGATTTCTTTACCTCATGAGCTGAGCTTCAGATTATGCTTTTTTACTCAAGAGACATTGGGCCAGGAGAAAGAGAGGAAAGCAGTGGGAGGGGGCCCATTTTAAAATCTTATCTCTGGGCCCACTCCAACCTTGCGACACCCTTGTTCCCAAGTCATTTCCCCGCTGTGCCATTAGGTGGCACAGTAGAGGATAACCACCCTCTGCTCTCCTTAAACTATATGACAGCTTTGCTGCTGAAAAAAAGTAAAAAGGAAAAGAAAAAAAGAGGGCTGAGATACTAATGAACCTTTAAAAAAAATTGTAGCAAAGCCACAGCAAGAAGTGATTGCCAAGGGGAGGAAGACCTGAAAATAAAGTGCATACTGTGGGTCAGGGGCCAATCCTAACAGGGCTAGGTCACTGGCCCAGAATACTTGTGTAATTTTCAAAGAAAAGTATCAACACAAACACATGTTTTTCTACTTATAGTTCACCATAGACAAATAATCACCTTTATAAACTATATAAAGTTGTTTGCCAACTTTAAAGAAAAGTTGCTAGGAAACCAGAGCAGTCCATAAAGCCAGTTTTGCTTATTCTTTTGCCAGATCTCAGGTAGGTGTGTGCACAAAACCAGCTGGCCAGTTCAGTCTGAGTCTGAACTAGACCTGAACCAGACCACTTCAGTCCAGCATCCCCATCAACCACACCCCCTGTTTGGTTCAGGGTGGTGGTGGTGGTGATTCACGAATTTTAAAAAATTCTTTTTTTTTTTAGTTCCTTACCCCCCTTTGGGGGTTACTAACATAGCTGTGGGGGAGCCTCTAGAGGCGCCTCCCCCCAGCCTCCAAAATTAGACGCCTCATCCGTTTCAGGTGCTCTTCGGCCCATTCTGGGTCATGACCAGGCCACACAAGAGGCCCATTAGGCATGTGCAGTGGCCTCCAAAATGGCCACTGTGATGAGGGTGAGGCCCAGAATGAGCTGAAGAGCACCCAGAATGGGTGAGGGGAACAATTTCTGAGGCCAGAGGGAGGAAGTGCCTCCGGAGGCCCCCTTGTGGCTGCACTAGCAACCCCTGGAGGAAGCAACTGTTTGTTTTTTTAAAAAAACATTTTTATTCGCAAACACCCCCAAACAGCTGGGGGTGTTCGATTCGGTCTGGCACGAGACCGTCAAACCTGTTCAGCCTCAAACCTGTTTGCACACCGCTAATCTCAGGGACGCACAGATCTGCCAGATGTCACATAAACATCTTTTATTTAATGAATGTACAAGAACCAGTCAAAGTTAAACATGTTTTCTACTCACGTTTACTCAGAAGTCCCTCTGTGTTCAGTATAGTAGGGCTGTCTTTAGAGAGCCCTGGGGCAAACTGGCCCCGTTCCAGTTAATTTTAATAGGTATTAAAAGAGTGGACCCCGGAACAGTTCACCCTGCTTGTTCAGCCCTAAGGACAATCCTGTCAGTAAGGCTTACTTACTCAGATACACCAGGTACGTTTAGGATTGCAGCCATGGTCCCACTGAGTTAAACAGCCACAACTTTAAACATGTGCTGCAATCAGTGGAATTAAAGAGATGCTGCTGAACTTTAACTAGGTTGTGGCTGTTACCACTAAACTGTGCAGTTCATAACAGTTTACTTTGCACAAGCAAGTATTATGGTGCTCAAGTATGAGAAAGGCTGTATTTCATAACTGTGATTTCAGAAGGGCAAGTCTGCCTTTCCTTGACAAGCTCAGCTTGTTAGTAGGCGTGTGTCCGAACCGGTCCGGCGGCCATTCTATAGAATGGCCGAACTGCCGGACCGGTTCTGCCCTGGTTGGTCCGGGTCCGGGTGGGGGGGGTATTGCTTTAAGGGCGGGAGGGCTTGTTTACCCCTCCCGCGCCTCTTTGCCCCCGCCAGTGGCCGTAATCTACTGTAAAATTGGGGTGCTGGAAACCAGCCGCCCCAGCCGCCGCCGCCGCTTCCGCCGCGCCCCCCCGCGAGCAAATTAGAGATAAAAAAGGCTACTGCCTACAAGGAAAGGCTACTGCCGCCCTGCCGCCCCCCCACCCGCCACCCGCCACCCCCCCACGAGTGCTCACCAAGTTAGACGAACTTAGAGAGGAGCTCGCGAACAGAGCTCCTCTCTTATCGAAGCCTCTGGCCCAACTGGGGCCTTGGGCGCGTGCGCACGCGCACTAGAGCTCTCTATCCTATAGAGCTTTTGCCGGAGGCCCGGTCTACCCGCCGGGAAGAAGCCGGGTAGACCGGGCCTCCGGCGATTGGAGGCCCGGTCTACCCGGCTTCTTCCCGGCGGGTAGACCGGGCCTCCAGCAAAAGCTCTATAGGATAGAGAGCTCTAGTGCGCGTGCGCACGCGCCCAAGGCCCCAGTTGGGCCGGAGGCTTCGATAAGAGAGGAGCTCTGTTCGCGAGCTCCTCTCTAAGTTCGTCTAACTTGGTGAGCACTCGTGGGGGGGTGGCGGGTGGCGGGTGGGGGGGCGGCAGGGTGGCAGTAGCCTTTCCTTGTAGGCAGTAGCCTTTTTTATCTCTAATTTGCTCGCGGGGGGGCGCGGCGGAAGCGGCGGCGGCGGCTGGGGCGGCTGGTTTCCAGCGCCCCAATTTTACAGTAGATTACGGCCACTGGCGGGGGCAAAGAGGCGCGGGAGGGGTAAACAAGCCCTCCCCGCCCTAAAAGATAGGCTCCCCTTTGGTGCTGGTCCGGACTGCTCCGGACCATGCACATCACTACTTGTTAGCATCACAATGTATCATTGCAAAATGCTCCTTCCCGCTCCCCTCTTAGAGGTTTCAAATATGACCCTAGCCCTGTTTACTTAAAACTAGCCCCCATGATTTACTTTAGGTCCTCAGCCTAGATAAGCAGCCGCGTTTTTTAAAGAAAGGAGACGAATTCAAGACCCACGTGACCCGGAACAACTGCATTGAAAGAGGCTTCGTTCGGAAGCCATTTCAGTCAGCCCGAGTTTCATTTCTCGCTCCGGGCTGGAGGAAGCAGCGCTGTAAGGAGAAGTACTGGAAGAGGTCTAAGTTGTTCCTGCCTTGCAGCACGCAAAGCGAACAGCAACACCAAACGGTTTACGTAATGCATTCCCAGCCGCCTCTCTAGCATTCCAGCCTGGGGGGACAGCAGCGCCTGGATGCCCAAGCAGAAACCCGAAAGGGCTTTTGAAAAGCAACCCCGACTACGCAATGCCTCTCCCTCCAGCGACCGTAAGCGAGCGGCAGAGACCACCCCTCCTCCCCAGTCCGCTACCCGCCGCGCGCACGAAGCCCCTCCACACTGACCGTGCTATAAAGCGACTGCTCGAACACCAATGGTTTTCTCTCGTCGAAACGCAGCAGCTTTGCCCGATCCGAAGAGAAGGAGGGCTTGGCGGAGCAGCAGACCAGCGCAGGCGCAAACTACCGAGAAGGCACCACCCACCCACACGCCGCCTCTGGCTATGCAGAGGACCGCTGAGAGCAAAGGCCAGCAGTTCTAGGAACTTGTCGTGCCCCCTGGTTCGAGGTGAAATGCTCCCGTCGCAGCGTCGGAACAGACGCCTCTGGTGGTGAATGCAAAGATGCTGCTGCCCAGCCTTAGAGTGGCGCTGGGGCACATTGACAGGGCCGTTCTTAGCTACGTCAGGGCCAGGGGCGTAACAAGGCTGGAGTGGGCCCAGAGACAGAATTTTAAAATGGGCCCCTCGCTGATACACACACACACACACTCTTCACATGTGACTTGCCTCTGGGGGGCCCCTCGAGGTGTGGGGGCCCCCAGGCAGCCGCCTCCCCCTGCCTAATAGTACGGTAGTTACGCCCCTGGCAATGGGAGAGGGTGCAGGGTCCAAGGACCCATGCCTTGCTCCACTACCCACAATGGAACCTCCCCCTCCCGCGTGCCACAGCAGGTGAAGCTGCTCCAAGTTGGAGGACAGGCGGGAGCAGAGGTGTATCTACGTAACTTTGGAGCCTGGACCTAAAGACCTTTGGAGCCCATTATTTTTAATGTGACCACACCACCTGGGACAGACTAAAAAGGATTTGGGGGCCCCCAGGGGGTTGTGGAGGCCCTGGACTTCAGGCTGGGCCAGAGGCGCTCTTATCCCTTGACTTCCAGGCTGAGGTCAAGGGCCTCCACAGCCCCTGCCCCCCCCCCCAAATCCTCTTTAGTCTGTCCCAGGTGGTGTGGTCGTCTAGCCAAGCAGATGATGCTTAATTTGAAGGGGTGGGTGGCCCTCCAAAGGCATTTAGGTCCAGGCTCCAAAATAGATGCACCTCTGCTCTAGGCTGGTAGTGGTGGAAAATATCCACGCTGCTGGTAGAGCTCAAGTCTCACTGCCCTCCAGCAGCTGCCCTCCAACTGAGCTACAGCAGCTGCCCTCCAACTGAGCCATCCCCTAAAGAATGGTCCTGTGCTGGTATAATGTCCCTCCATGCAGCAGAGTGCCACCCGCCCGCCTTTCCTCTCCATCCACTGTTGCTGCCCCGTTGCTGCTAGTGTTGCATGCACATCGTAGGAAAACAGCAAAATTGTTATTGTTGATATTGTTAATTGCAAGAATAAACTTTTTTTATTTGTAGGAATAAATGCTTTATCTGCTTTACTTTGACTGTGAGCTTCCTTGTGCTTGCCTTCCTTCATCAGAAGAAGGAAGGCACAAGGAAGCAGAAACGTGCTCCGCTCCATTCTCTTTTCTTTCCCTGCTTTGGAGAGTGCTTCACTGCTTAAAAAATGAAGCATTCACCATTGAAGTAATGAAGTGCTCTACAAAGCAGAGGGAAAGAAAAGAACAGAGTGGAGCACATCTTTGCTGACCAAAAGAGGAGGGGATAGGAGTCTTCATTCTTCATGGAAGTTCACATCCCCTTCAGGTGCTAGCAGCACAGCTGGTTCTCTGTATGTTTTGCAAACATCCCTTGCATATGGTAAGAACAGAGAGTTGAAAGTGGATCTCTCCCTCCCTCTCTCGTGCACACACACAAAGACACAGCTGAAGCCTCAGCTATCGCTGACTGAAAGGGGAAGCAGGGGCTGGGGGTGGGGGGAGAGATTTCTCCTGAGTTCTAGCACTTGTCTCTACTCCCTCATCTTTTCTCTTGCATATGCAGGGGGAAGGAACAAGATACCTCCCTCCCCACATGCACTTACTACCATCTAAGATAGTGACCGGAAGAAGACTACATGCAAAGATGTTAAAAACAAAAACACCACTGCCCTCCCCTCCCCACTCCAAGTGCTCACAAAGCAGCCCTCCTGCACTTCACCTGGGGAAAGTGGTGCCCCCCCTTTTAGCATGGATTTAATGGACATTTGTGTCAGAAAGCTATAGATTTCTGTGCATGTATATGGGCAGTCACATCCTCCACTGAAATGAGCATTGAAGCTGGTTCAAATTGCTGTTCAGAAGGGCTCTGTATCTAAATGTAAAATGAAGTAGGAATGTGCTGGGAGAAGTAGAAATTAATCTGTGAACGCAAAATTGGGTGAGGGAAACACAAAACAATACTTAAGGGGGGGGAAATGGTACACATATAGAAGAACAGTCCTTGCTGAAGGAGAACCAGCATGGCTTCTGCAAGGGCAGGTCTTGCCACACCTTATGGAATTCTTTGAGAGTGTCAGCAGGCATGTGCATAAAGGTGATCTGGTTGACACAGTATACTTGGACTTCCAAAAAGAATTTGACAAAGTTCCCCACCAAAGGCTCTTAAGTAAAGTTAGCAGTCATGGAATAAGGGGACAGGTTCATGTGTGGATTGATAACTAGTGGAAGGACAAGAAACAGAGGGTGGGAATAAATGGACAGTTTTCACAATGGAGGGAAATAAGTAGTGGGGTCCCCCAGGGGTCTGTATTCTTTAGACTCAAAAGACCAGTGCTCTTTAACTTGTTCATAAATGATCTAGAAGTTGGGGTAAGCAGTGAGATGGTCAAATTTGCAGATAACACTAAACTAGGGTAGTGAAATCCACAAGAGATTGTGAGGAGCTCCAAAAAGATATCTCCAAACTGGGTGAGTGGGCAACAAAATGGCAAAAGCAGTTCACTGTAAGCAAGTGTAAAGTAATATATATTGAGGCAAAAACCCTCAATTTCACATATACACTGATGGGGTCGGAGCTGTCAGTGACTGACCAAGAGAAAGAGATTGGGGTCCTGGTCAACAGCTAGTTTAAAGTGTTGACTCGGGGCACAACCGCTTTGAAAATAAAAAGGCAAATTCCATACTAGGGATCATTTGGAAGGGGGTTGAAAATAAAAACACTAATATTATAATTCCCTTATGCAAATCTATGGTGCGGCCACATTTAGAGTACTGTGTGAGTTCTGGTCACCATATCTTAAGAAAGATATTGCAGAACTGGAAAAGGTGAAGAAGAGGGCAACCAAGATGATCAGGGGCCTGGAGCATCTTCCGTATAAAGCAAGGCTACAACATCTGGGGCTTTTTAGTTTGGAAAGGAGGTGACTACAGGGATACACGATAGAGGTGTATAAAATTATGCATGGAATAGAGAGAATGGACAGAGAGGAATTTCTCTCTCTTTCTCACAACACTGGAACCAGGGATTATCCCATGAAACTGAAGGCCGGTTTCAGGACCAATAAAAGGAAATTCAGGACAGGTAAAAGTAAGTACTTTTTCACACAGTGCACAATTAATCTATGGAATTCTCTGCCATGGGATGTGGTTATGGCTGCTAGCTTGGATGGCCATAAAATGGGCTTAGAGAAATTCAGGGAGGACAGGTCTATCAATGGCAACTGGTCTCAGAGGCAAGATGCCTCTAAATACCAGTTGCAGGGGAACAACAGCAGGATGGGGGGCTTGCTCTCACCTCTTGCCTGTTGCTTCTCAGAGGCATTTGGTGAGCCACTGTGGAAAACAAGATGCTGGACAAGATAGGCCTTGGGCCTGACCCAGCAGGGCTGTTTTTATGTCCTAACAATATTGGTAAAAGGTAAGGAAAAAACAGATAAGGATCAAAGTTCATTTCAAATGAACAGGTGTGAGTACAAGTCTTGATGAAGGAGGAAGAGATGGAAATCTACAGGATTCCACCTCTTGAAGGGTTAGGGAGGTCTCCTTTGTTGTTTACTGCAGTGTGCCTCCTCGATGCTGCAATGCACAGCTAACCTCTGTAGATCTTTGGTGTTAATGCACCTGTAGTGTCTATGCCTTCAGGGTTCCAAGAAAAGGAAATTTCACAGTGTAGACATAACATTAACATAGTTACTACAAAGATTCAATCTGAATGGCAGTTTTGGAGGGCATGCAAATGAGATTGAATACAGATGGTAGAGAGCTTTAATACTGAGTACAAAATAATGTAGGTCAAGCATGTTGGAATAGGATAGTCCAAAGATCCATCTATTTAAGGCTGATCGCTCTTTGTTTTTCTAGTTTTATTAAACCAATAGGGAGTTACAATCTGTATTGTTACAATCTACATTACAAAGTCCAAGTTACAGTCTTCTAGCAGGAAGCTGAGCTGGTAAAGATGTAATCTGTGGACTCTGCAAGGAAAAAGAAGAAGAAGAAGAAGAAACACCCAAGCGGACAGCATTCTCCTCCACCAGCCTTCTTCTTGACGCTGTAAATTTGTCAACGTTGAGATACCAGTATAGTAGAAAAAGCCCAAGTACAAGGTAGAGGTTACAATCTTCTTGCTGAAGGCTGGGCTAATAAAAAATATAAACTGTAGGCTCTGCGACGAGGAAGGGGGGAAAAGAACATCCAAGTGGCAATTTCACCATTCTCCACCAGCCTTCCTCTTAACACTGTAAATCATCCCGTAATTGCTTCTAGGAGAGTTGGTAAAACGTTCAGAAAGCATAGTAACCATACCAAAGATCTTACATATTTCCAGATGTAGTTCTCTCAGAGATTAATTAGGAAAGATTAAAGTAGATAAGTGGCGAGGTCATCTCTTCCTCAGCTTTGATGTTTCACCTCTCCCAATCAGCCCGTAGCCTGAGCAGGAAGGTTTATTCCAGGGGTTCGTCTAGGATCTCCCCAAACTACACCCCCCCCCCGTGGGGGAAAAACCAAGCCCTACATTGCAATCCGATCTCCATCATATTGATAGGAGATAATTAGGCTGAATGGGAGCCAAGACACCAGGAGAGCTAGTCCGGTGCCTCCCTTTGAGATGCCATATTCGCCGGAAAGCTCTGACGACCTTGTTGGGTGGGCAGAAACCCTTGGAAGCAGGCAGTCCCTCAGGTATCCAGTTAGGGACTCTGTTGAGCAGCGGGCCGATCGGTACACCAACAGAAGTCCCAGTCTATCCCTGGTCCCCAGACTTAAGTACACACATTCGGTATGGCCCGACACCCTAACAGGGATCCTGGTAAGGGAAAGGTTATTCTTATAGACCACAGCCACTCCACCTCCCTGCCCAAGGTCCCTTTTAAAGTACAACATGCAGTAAACTTTAAATCAGTTTTCCATAATTTTTAGCAAGCAGACATATCTATATTATGACCCACATCTTGAGCCCATTTTATCATAGTCATTTTAACCACTTCATCTCTTGACTCCTCCAAAAGCAACAACTTGTACATCTTAGAGACTAGTCTTTCATCATTTTCACACAACTCCTTCTTGAATCTCGACATTTGATCCTCAAGTCCAACTTTAAGATCCTTTTTATAAATTTCATTTAACTGATGATATTGAAACCAATTACTAACCAAATTTTGTACTTTGTTTAAGTTTTTTAATTTACAGCCCTTCTCTTGAAAACATAACAAATCCCTATAAGTACCCCATTCAGATTGCATATTTGTCTCTTTACGTGCCAAAGCTTCAATCAAGGATACTCATAATGGAGTTTTACACTCCAGCCATTTTTTATATTTTGCCCCACTCCCGATAAACTCCTTCTTACATAGTGACTAAGAAAATCTTTATGCACTTTGCTTTTATCATACCACAAATATGAGTGCCAGCCAAACTTTCTATCAAATCCTTCCAGATCAAGTATTCTGGGATTTCTTAATGTTATCCATTCCTTTAACCGCATCAAACAGCATCAAAATGCAGCCTTAAATCAGGCAGGGTAAGACCACCTCTTTCTTTAGCATCTGTTAAATTTTTAAATTTAATTCTTGGTCTTTTCCCTTGCCAAACAAATTTAGTTATGTCCTTTTGCCATTGCTTGAAACAGGTTAAGGTATTAATTATAGGAATCGTCTGAAAAAGAAACAGCATTTTAGGTAAAACATTCATCTTCACAACTGAAATTCTTCCCATTAAAGATAGGTTCATTCTAGTCCATCTTTCCAAATCAATTTTTACTGTATTCCATGCTTTAATATAATTATTTGAGAACTACAAAGAGTTTTTATTTGTCAACCAGATGCCCAAATATTTGATTTTCTTCTCCAATTTCAATTCACTTATTTTATGAAGACTGTCATTGGATTTCTGATCCATATTTTTTTGTCAGCACCTTTGTTTTACTCTTATTAATATAAATGTTGGCCAAATTGTTCTATTTTCCCCAAGAGCCTTTGTTGTGAACCAAGCCTGACCTGTATACCAGATATGCTCTGGAGCTAGCATACAAAATTAGGCTTGTTTCATCAGTGCCACAAAGTGACCAGTTCTTTTATATGGTGACCATGTAGGATCTGGGCGTGCAGACAGAGACAGAGAGAGACACACACTCAGAAAGTTCAGTGGGCTTTATTATAGAAAGTTACTCATCAGGATCAAATCATCCAAATTAAAGACATGTTTCCAATTCAAGGTGTGGTCCAATGTGCCTAACTAACATATGTGTGTGCAATCAGTAATTACAGCTATCTAATAATCTAACAAATCCTAATAAAACATTTAGATGGCAGTAATTAGTAGGGAGGAGGGAAGAGGCATCCAAGGCTTGTGAAGCAGCATATTACCAGGGTCAGAGGCTTGAGAGCAATGGGGCTTTCAGCTGAAGGAGAGAGGCTGTAGCTGGGAACAGCAGCTTGGGAGCAATGCAATCTTCTAGCAGTCAAGCAGGCTGGTCAAGCAGGCAGTTTGCTCAGAGCGAGGCAGAGAGTGAGAGCACTATGGCTGGGGGAGTCTTGACTTCTCACTGCATGGCAGAAATCACAGACAATCCATGGACAAAGTTCCTGCTTGTTGCCCCTCAGCTTAGCAGCAAACTCTGGGATGGCTCTTGAGCAAGTATGCTTGTTAGGCAAGATTGCTTGGGAGTATCATGGCTGGGGAGTCTTGACTTCTCACTGCACAGCAGAGGTCACAAACAGTCCCTTCTCCCTGGAAAGAGTTCCTGCCTCTAGCCCCGCGGCTTGGGCAGCAAACCCTTGGATTGCTCCTGAGCAAATCTTGATTGTAGGCAAAAGATTGCTAGCTCTCTGTTTGGCTTGCTCCATTTTTGCAATTGCTTCTCCCTTTGATCTCCATAGTGTCTATTCAAAATGTCCTCATCCTTCCTGGGTCCCAAAAAGGTCACAATTTGTGTTACCTTCTGGATATTATCTTTTAATTATTCAGGATATTCGCTGAGTCCAGGGAGATCTGAATCCCATCTTCTGTTAGCTTCTATTTAGGGGAGGGGATATTTTGCCCAAAGCAAATCTGAATCTCTGGCTGCAAATGGGCATCTTCTCTTGTCCCCAGATTTCTGGTGCCTGGTCCCAGAAGGTGTTAAAAGTCAGGAGTTAGTGAGAGAATTAGCTCTATTTGTGTAAGACAGCAATTAAATTACTTCTTGTGTACATCTATCTAGTGTGCAATTATAACAAAAGAATATTTAAAGAAATATCAAAAGGGGAAAATGTGTGAGGTGAGTTAATCAATACATTTGACTAAGGCAGAAGCATCCTGTCAGTGAGGTAAGGGGATTACTGGAGAGCAAGTTAATTTCAGCAGTGTGAGACTGGTAATCAAGCAAGACCCATTGTGTCTCTTGTGAGTTCCACAAACACTGATAAACAATGCTAGATTACCCCTGCCTTCACAAATTATTTACCAGGCAGTAATGAGATCTGGGTATCATGTACTGGTTAGGTCATCTGAATTCAGGCATTAATTGATTCTTAATAAAATGGAGTCAGACACAGGCCTGAATTCCATATACTTCTGGGTTGGTACCTTTGGGTCTAATGTTGGGGTAAGGGGGTCTCCAACACCTTCCAATCTTTCCTAATGGATTTTCTAGAAAAAACATCACATTATCCACAAAGGCTCTGAGTTTCCCTACTTTCCCTACTTTCGGGCCTTGTGTTTGGTCATCTTCTCTAATGTTTCTACAAAGCAATTACAGAACTAATATAAAAAGTAATGGGGAAAGCGGACAACCTTGTCTAGTTCCTTTTTGGTTTTTTACAATTATTTGATACTTCCCCATTTATAATAATTTTGGCATATTGCTCTGAATATATTGTCTTAATGGCCCTAATAAAATTATTACCAACTCCCATTGCTTCCAATAGCTTTCACATAAACTGCCAGGAGACATTGTCAAATGCTTTCTCTTCATCCAGAAAAATCATAGCCATCTGTTTGTCGCTATGTTTCTCTCTCTCTCTCTCTCTCTCTCTCTCTCTCTCTCTCTTTTTTTTTGGCACTTTATTTTTATTAGTTTTCTACATTACAATGTGACTTCCCGTTCATCTTTCAACACAGTTATACTGCAACATCCATATTTGCTCTGTTTGTCGCTATGTTTTTCATAGTACTCCAATACATTCAGGACTGTTCTCACATTGTGTCTTAGTTGCCTTTTTGGCAAAAAAAAATGCTTGATCTTCATGAATAAAAGCTCTTAGCACAACCTTCATTCTCCTTGCCAAAATGGCAGCAAAAAGTTTATAATCATTATTTAACAATGAAATTGGCCTGTAATTCTTGACTTGCGTTAGATCTTGATCCGGTTTTGGAATTACTGCAATGTTGGCATATTTCCAAGACTCTGGCATATTTCCTTTTTGCAGAATGTCATTCATTGTCCATTACAAAGGCTGTAATAGTTGATCTTTAAAAGATTTGTAATACAAAGCTGACAAACCACCGGGCCCTGGTGCCTTATTAACTTTACTTTGGTTTATTACTTCCGTTATTTCCATTATTGATATCGGGGCATTCATAATTTCTATATGATCTTTGGTAAGTTGTGGAATATTTTGTGTCTTCAAAAATTTATCAATTTTTATATCCTCTACTTTTTTTCTTTATATAATTCAGAATAATATCTAAAAAATTCCCTTTTTATCTCCCTTTCATCGTAAGAAAGTCCATTTTTTGTTGATATCTTGGATATGTACTTATTCTTTTTCTCACTTCTAATTTTCACCGACATGTTCTCATCCATCTGGTGAGCATTTTTTTTCCTTCCTCACCTAGGCTTATTTTTGGTTTGACTGGGAAAACCCCATCAAAACCAAACTGAGGTGGAAAGATACTTAGCTGGTGGAGGGGGGACTCCTTTCTGAGTGTTCTCCTGCCTGCCCCCATTAGTAGTATGAAAAGGTGAGAATCCTGTGTTTCCTTCATAATGTTCAGCTTTGCCTTGAGCAATACAGTTCTGAAGAATAGCTGGACATAGGAACGTAGGAAAGCTGCCGTATACTGAACCAGACTATTGTTTTTTTACATTTTATATCCTGCCCTTCCTCCAAGGAGCCCAGACTGGGAACTTAAGTACTACATACTTAAGTTTCTCCTCACAACAACATTGTGAAGTAGGTTAGGCTGAGAGAGAAGTGACTGGCCCAGGGTCACCCAGCAAGCATTTGGCTGACTGGGAATTTGAACTCGAGTGTCCCCGGTCCTAGAGTCCTAGTCCAGCACTCTAACAACTACACCACGCTGGCTCTCTATTGGTCTATCTAGCTCGGTATTGTCTTCACAGACTGGCAGTGGCTTTTTATCCAAGATTGCAGGCAGGAATCACTCTCAGCCCTATCTTGGAGAAGCCAGGGAAGGAACTTGGAACCTCCTGTTCTTCCCAGAGTGGCTCCATTCCCTGAGGGGAATATCTTACAGTGCTCACATATCAAGTCTCCCATTCATGTGCAACCAGGGCAGACCCTGCTTAGCTAAGGGGACATGTCATGCTTGCTACCACAAGAACAGCTCTCTTCTCCTATATTTCTGATCCACAAATAGGTTTGGATCACTTTTGCACTTTTTACACGTTCATCTGCTTCACCAGCTGGCAGGATTCCATGATTATGTTACAACAGCTCTGAGGACTTTGTTCTCTCTAATGCACTGCGGTCTTTCCAGACCTTCTATTAGCACTTTGCAGAGTTCAGGGGGTCATATTCTCCATTTTGTTTATCTGTTATCTCAAATAGGTACAGAGTTCAATGAAAAAACTGAACTTTTTTTTTTAAGGCAATGTTTGGGATCCATGCGCCCGTGTGGCTTCAGGTTTATGCTCCTTAAAAAGCAGCTTTCTATGCCAAATGGAAAATCCCTTTTGACAATGAAAGAACTTCTAAAGGACAAGAACATGGGTCTGTTACCACCCTTGCTTACCCCTGTGTATTCTACGCAGGGGTGCATCTGTGCTTCGGCACCAAAATGGGGGGAATTTTGAAACCAAAGGTGAAAACATGACTAACCAATGAATCACAGTCCGAACAGTGGCAACACATGTTAGGTATCCCAGAGGAGCCAGCAGACTTAGAGGCACAGCTTTTGAAAAATAACAAAGAAGTGTATTTTGTACAAGGCAGAGGCACAATGTGAAAATGTAGTATTGCTCAGCCTTGGTAATAACAGGAGAGATGGAGAAGGAGGGGCTGTAGGGGAAGGCAGATGCTTGAATAACCTAGCAGATGATGGGTCCTAGAGTGTGGAGGGAAAGGAGGAAGACAGAGAATTAGACAAGCTACTGTCCTTCAATCCCCCTGGAAGCATGCCCCTCATTCACACTAGGCGGTGCCTCCTTGCTGCCACTCTTGTCATCCATTGCTGCTGTTGAACCCATCAGCACTGTTGCTCCTGCCACTGGTCCTGTCTCCTGCGGGATGGCTGCTTTTGCTGTCCTGCCAGCCAGCCAGCTGGCCAGGATTGCTGCTACTCACGCCCACCTGCCACCACTGCTGCTTGCCAGCCAGCCTGGGAACCAGCTGGGAATGAAGGGCATGCAATCATGTATACTACATTTATATTCCCAGGTGGCAGACTCAGGGTACACACACATCTTCTATTCCCACCCAGCTCCTGGCCAGTCAGCAGCAAGCAGCAAGCAGTGGCTGACAGGGTAGCAAGAGCGGCTGGCTGGTAGGAGGAGGGTGGGGCAAGTGAGGCTGGTCCCCAGACCCCAGGCAACTCATGTCCCAAGGATGATAGCTCCACCCTGGGAGTTCCCAAAGTGGCAGACGAGGAAAGGAAGTATGGTATATTGGCTTGGCACCAAGTTGCAAGGGCAAGGCCCATTCTGGGGCTGGGGGGTAATTAGGGATGTACAAACAGGTTCGACGTTGAACGTGTTCGACGTCAAACTGGTTCATTTCGACTGTTCGGGGTCAAACTGAACCACCCTGTTTGGTCCAACCCTGGACCAAACCCATCCCCTGGCTAGTTCGGGGCAGGGGTGTCTGTGAGTTTTTTAAAAATTAATTTTCTTCCCAACTTACCCCCCTCCGAGAGAGTTATCTGAGGTGGTGGGAGGGTCTGTGGAGATTCCTCCTCCCCAACTGGTCTCCCCAACTGGTCCGCAGAGGTTCCCCCTCTCCCCACTGGTCTCTCTTAGTTGCAAATTTTACTGTTCAGCCATTCTTAAGCCCGTTTTCGGATCTTTCCCCCAGCGCAGTGGCCATTTTGGAGGCTGCTACAGCTGCACATGGGCCTCTACATGGCCTGGCATGAACCAGGCATGAACCAATTTTGCAACTAAGGGAGACCAGTTGGGGAGGAGGAATCTCCACAGACCCTCCCACCACCTCAGATAACTCTCTCGGAGGGGGGTAAGTTGGGAAGAAAATTAATTTTTAAAAAACTCACAGACACCCCTGCCCCGAACTAGCCAGGGGATGGGTTTGGTCCAGGGTTGGACCAAACAGGGTGGTTCAGTTTGACCCCGAACAGTCGAAATGAACCAGTTTGACGTCGAACACGTTCAACGTCGAACCTGTTTGTACATCCCTAATTACCCCCCAGCCCCAGAATGGGCCTTGCCCTTGCAACTTGGTGCCAAGCCAATATACCATACTTCCTTTCCTCGTCTGCCACTTTGGGAACTCCCAGGGTGGAGCTATCATCCTTGGGACATGAGTTGCCTGGGGTCTGGGGACCAGCCTCACTTGCCCCACCCTCCTCCTACCAGCCAGCCGCTCTTGCTACCCTGTCAGCCACTGCTTGCTGCTTGCTGCTGACTGGCCAGGAGCTGGGTGGGAATAGAAGATGTGTGTGTACCCTGAGTCTGCCACCTGGGAATATAAATGTAGTATACATGATTGCATGCCCTTCATTCCCAGCTGGTTCCCAGGCTGGCTGGCAAGCAGCAGTGGTGGCAGGTGGGCGTGAGTAGCAGCAATCCTGGCCAGCTGGCTGGCTGGCAGGACAGCAAAAGCAGCCATCCCGCAGGAGACAGGACCAGTGGCAGGAGCAACAGTGCTGATGGGTTCAACAGCAGCAATGGATGACAAGAGTGGCAGCAAGGAGGCACCGCCTAGTGTGAATGAGGGGCATGCTGCCAGGGGGATTGAAGGACAGTAGCTTGTCTAACTCTCTGTCTTCCTCCTTTCCCTCCACACTCTAGGACCCATCATCTGCTAGGTTATTCAAGCATCTGCCTTCCCCTACAGCCCCTCCTTCTCCATCTCTCCTGTTATTACCAAGGCTGAGCAATACTACATTTTCACATTGTGCCTCTGCCTTGTACAAAATACACTTCTTTGTTATTTTTCAAAAGCTGTGCCTCTAAGTCTGCTGGCTCCTCTGGGATACCTAACATGTGTTGCCACTGTTCGGACTGTGATTCATTGGTTACTCATGTTTTCACCTTTGGTTTCAAAATTCCCCCCATTTTGGTGCCGAAGCACAGATGCACCCCTGCGTAGAATACACAGGGGTAAGCAAGGGTGGTAACAGACCCATGTTCTTGTCCTTTAGAAGTTCTTTCATTGTCAAAAGGGATTTTCTATTTGGCATAGAAAGCTGCTTTTTAAGGAGCATAAACCTGAAGCCACACGGGCGCATGGATCCCAAACATTGCCTTAAAAAAAAAAAGTTCAGTTTTTTCATTGAACTCTGTACCTATTTGAGATAACAGATAAACAAAATGGAGAATATGATCCCCTGAACTCTGCAAAGTGCTAATAGAAGGTCTGGAAAGACCGCAGTGCATTAGAGAGAACAAAGTCCTCAGAGCTGTTGTAACATAATCATGGAATCCTGCCAGCTGGTGAAGCAGATGAACGTGTAAAAAGTGCAAAAGTGATCCAAACCTATTTGTGGATCAGAAATATAGGAGAAGAGAGCTGTTCTTGTGGTAGCAAGCATGACATGTCCCCTTAGCTAAGCAGGGTCTGCCCTGGTTGCACATGAATGGGAGACTTGATATGTGAGCACTGTAAGATATTCCCCTCAGGGAATGGAGCCACTCTGGGAAGAACAGGAGGTTCCAAGTTCCTTCCCTGGCTTCTCCAAGATAGGGCTGAGAGTGATTCCTGCCTGCAATCTTGGATAAAAAGCCACTGCCAGTCTGTGAAGACAATACCGAGCTAGATAGACCAATAGAGAGCCAGCGTGGTGTAGTTGTTAGAGTGCTGGACTAGGACTCTAGGACCGGGGACACTCGAGTTCAAATTCCCAGTCAGCCAAATGCTTGCTGGGTGACCCTGGGCCAGTCACTTCTCTCTCAGCCTAACCTACTTCACAATGTTGTTGTGAGGAGAAACTTAAGTATGTAGTACTTAAGTTCCCAGTCTGGGCTCCTTGGAGGAAGGGCGGGATATAAAATGTAAAAAAACAATAGTCTGGTTCAGTATACGGCAGCTTTCCTACGTTCCTATGTCCAGCTATTCTTCAGAACTGTATTGCTCAAGGCAAAGCTGAACATTATGAAGGAAACACAGGATTCTCACCTTTTCATACTACTAATGGGGGCAGGCAGGAGAACACTCAGAAAGGAGTCCCCCCTCCACCAGCTAAGTATCTTTCCACCTCAGTTTGGTTTTGATGGGGTTTTCCCAGTCAAACCAAAAATAAGCCTAGGTGAGGAAGGAAAAAAAATGCTCACCAGATGGATGAGAACATGTCGGTGAAAATTAGAAGTGAGAAAAAGAATAAGTACATATCCAAGATAGCAACAAAAAATGGACTTTCTTACGATGAAAGGGAGATAAAAAGGGAATTTTTTAGATATTATTCTGAATTATATAAAGAAAAAAAGTAGAGGATATAAAAATTGATAAATTTTTGAAGACACAAAATATTCCACAACTTACCAAAGATCATATAGAAATTATGAATGCCCCGATATCAATAATGGAAATAACGGAAGTAATAAACCAAAGTAAAGTTAATAAGGCACCAGGGCCCGGTGGTTTGTCAGCTTTGTATTACAAATCTTTTAAAGATCAACTATTACAGCCTTTGTAATGGACAATGAATGACATTCTGCAAAAAGGAAATATGCCAGAGTCTTGGAAATATGCCAACATTGCAGTAATTCCAAAACCGGATCAAGATCTAACGCAAGTCAAGAATTACAGGCCAATTTCATTGTTAAATAATGATTATAAACTTTTTGCTGCCATTTTGGCAAGGAGAATGAAGGTTGTGCTAAGAGCTTTTATTCATGAAGATCAAGCATTTTTTTTTGCCAAAAAGGCAACTAAGACACAATGTGAGAACAGTCCTGAATGTATTGGAGTACTATGAAAAACATAGCGACAAACAGAGCAAATATGGATGTTGCAGTATAACTGTGTTGAAAGATGAACGGGAAGTCACATTGTAATGTAGAAAACTAATAAAAATAAAGTGCCAAAGAGAGAGAGAGAGAGAGAGAGAGAGAGAGAGAGAGAGAGAGAGAGAAACATAGCGACAAACAGATGGCTATGATTTTTCTGGATGAAGAGAAAGCATTTGACAATGTCTCCTGGCAGTTTATGTGAAAGCTATTGGAAGCAATGGGAGTTGGTAATAATTTTATTAGGGCCATTAAGACAATATATTCAGAGCAATATGCCAAAATTATTATAAATGGGGAAGTATCAAATAATTGTAAAAAACCAAAAAGGAACTAGACAAGGTTGTCCGCTTTCCCCATTACTTTTTATATTAGTTCTGTAATTGCTTTGTAGAAACATTAGAGAAGATGACCAAACACAAGGCCCGAAAGTAGGGAAAGTAGGGAAACTCAGAGCCTTTGTGGATAATGTGATGTTTTTTCTAGAAAATCCATTAGGAAAGATTGGAAGGTGTTGGAGACCCCCTTACCCCAACATTAGACCCAAAGGTACCAACCCAGAAGTATATGGAATTCAGGCCTGTGTCTGACTCCATTTTATTAAGAATCAATTAATGCCTGAATTCAGATGACCTAACCAGTACATGATACCCAGATCTCATTACTGCCTGGTAAATAATTTGTGAAGGCAGGGGTAATCTAGCATTGTTTATCAGTGTTTGTGGAACTCACAAGAGACACAATGGGTCTTGCTTGATTACCAGTCTCACACTGCTGAAATTAACTTGCTCTCCAGTAATCCCCTTACCTCACTGACA
The DNA here is from genome assembly GCF_027244095.1 of Hemicordylus capensis. Lineage (NCBI taxonomy): Eukaryota > Metazoa > Chordata > Lepidosauria > Squamata > Cordylidae > Hemicordylus > Hemicordylus capensis. Next base: position 260,327,557 of record NC_069660.1, read on the forward strand.
GGATGCTTCTGCCTTAGTCAAATGTATTGATTAACTCACCTCACACATTTTCCCCTTTTGATATTTCTTTAAATATTCTTTTGTTATAATTGCACACTAGATAGATGTACACAAGAAGTAATTTAATTGCTGTCTTACACAAATAGAGCTAATTCTCTCACTAACTCCTGACTTTTAACACCTTCTGGGACCAGGCACCAGAAATCTGGGGACAAGAGAAGATGCCCATTTGCAGCCAGAGATTCAGATTTGCTTTGGGCAAAATGTCCCCTCCCCTAAATAGGGGAGGGCTTCCTAAAGGCCATGGGGGTGGGGTCTGCAAAGGTTCCCCCTCCCCCCGCTGGCCTGTAGGGCCTCACAGGGACCATTTGAGCATGTGCTGTGGCCATTTTTTTTAAAAAAAATTGTTTTTTAAAAATGGCCACTGAAAACAAAATGGTCGTCGCGCATGCTCAAATGGCCTCTGCGAGGCCTGGCATGGCCTAGGGCCTCATAGAGGCCATTTGAGCATGCGCGGTGGCTATTTTGTTTTCGGTGGCCATTTTAAAAAAAATTTAAATTTTTTAAAAATGGCGTCCCCCTTCAAGTGGTGTCCAGGGCACATGCCCTGCCTGCCCCACCCTAGATATGTCCCTGCACGTGGAAGGAAGGAGATAGAGCAAAGAGATCTTGCTGTACAAGGGCAAAGTGTCTCTTCAGCATTTTCTTTTCTTGCCAGTTTTCATGACAGACTGTTCTTTCCAAGTTTAAGAGATTAGATTTAATTAACTATGATGTTTCTGCTATGGAAGCCCTTTTCAAGAAGAAAACATTAAAAATATTTTTCTCAATTCCATCTGCTTTACTCAACACGTTGCTAGGCTGTTGTAATGAGTAAGTATCTAAAGACCAGTTTGTATTAGAACATAAGAACAGCCCTGCTACATAAGGCCCATCTAGTCAAGGATCCTGTTTCACACAGTAACCTACCAGATGCTGCTGGAAGCCTACAGGCAGGAGTTGAGGGCATGCCCTCTCTTCTTCTGCTAATCCCCTACAACTGGTACTCAGAGGCATCCTGCCTTTGAGGCTGGAGGTGGCCTATAACCCTCTGACTAGTAGCCACTGATGGACCTCTCCTCCATGAAGTTATCCAAACCCCTCTTAAATCCATCCAGGTTGTTGTCTGTCACCACATCTCGTGGCATAGAATTCCACAAGTTGATTATGTGTTGTGCGAAAGGTACATCTGTTTGCTGGTCCTTAATTTCCCGGCAACCCAATTTCATGGGTCGACCCCTGGTTCTAGTGTTATGCGAGAGGGAGAAGAATTTCTCTCTATCCACTTTCTCCACACCATGCATGATTTTATGGTGTCTCCCCGCAGTCGTCTTTTTTATAAACTAAATAGCCCCAGGTATTGTAGCCTTGCCTCATAAGAAAGGTGCCCTAGGCCCCTGATCATCTTGGTTGCCCTTTTCTGCACCTTTTCCAGCTCTACAATGTCCTTTTTTAGATGTGGTGACCAGAATTGTATGCAGTACTCCAGGTGTGGCCACACCATAGTTTTGTATAAGGGCATTATAATATTAGCAGTTTTATTTTCAACCCCTTTCCTAACGATACCTAGCATAGAATTGGCCTTTTTCATAGCGGCCACACATTGAGTCCTGGTCAGTCACTGACAGCTCAGATCCTATCAACATATACTTGAAGTTGGGGTTTTTTGTCTCAATGTGCATCAGTTTACACTTGCCAATGTTGAACAGCATTCGCCATTTTGTCGGCCACTCCCCCGATTTGGAGAGATCCTTTTGGAGCTCCTCACAATCTGTTATGGATTTCACTACCCTGAAGAGTATACAAATGAGTATATAAATATTTTTGTATGGCTAGAGCTGATTTTTGTAATAGGTCCAAAATGACCTATTTATGCAAGAATTATTTATGTCTGACCTCTTCTGTTGTAAAATCTTCTCAATACAAGGATAATCAAATGTCTCTGGATATGATTTTGTGGAAAGGTAATAGAAAACCTTTCCAGTCACTGATCTGCAAACATTACTAGAACAGATTTTTTTTTTTAACACAATATACAGTTTCCCACTTTTTCAACAGGTGGAGACAAAGCACAACATTTGGCATATCTCTTTGCAGTAAGAAAAGTACAAATCAGGAAAATGTATGTTGGAACAGCCCAGAATTTTAACTGAAGTATTGCTGCAAGCATCCTAAAGCTAAAAAGACAGATGGGCTCTGATATGTGTTTCACTGAATGGGAATTTTTAAAAGTGCCGTGATGTAGTTGGACAACTTCTTTTCTAGCAGCTAGAACAAGAACAAATAGAAGCTATTATGGACTCCCCCCAGTGCCTCTATACAGGGTAGTATTATAGGTTCTAATCCTTTAGATTTTGCCAGACTACAGCCAATGGTTTATCACAGAAACAGTTATTAACTTTCACATATCTACAAGAGAGCAGTTCCTATGTGAAATAAGAGATGAGCACTTGGGAACAACATGGGAGGAACAGGGAATTAACAACATAGAGGCAAACATATCAGGCAAACACTGGGAGTGGGAGGACTCCCCCCTGCCACATGCCAAGGTGCCCCAGGGCACAAGTGTTTTGCTTCTTAGAGCAAAAGCCATGCTAGGCGTGGCCACGGTTCCGCCCTGGCTCACTGCCAGAAATGGCGGCAGGCTGGGGGAAGCCATTTTACCCTATGTTGATCATCCAGATCAGGGTTTCTTAACCTTGGGCCCCCAGATGTTGTTGGACTACAACTCCCAGAATCCCCAGACATTGCCTTTGTGGCTGGGGATTCTGGGAATTGTAGTCCAACAACATCTGGGGGCCCAAAGTTAAAAAACCCTGATCCTGGTGATTTCCGGATGAAGTTAAGTGAACCTGTGGCAGGAACCTGTGGACCTGTGTTAAGCGAATATGAGGAACAGATTTGCCCATGTTGTGATGGAGCAGTTGCGTCTATAGCTCATGTTTTATTATACTGTACTTTTTATCGAGATTCTGGTATTTCTCTTATTGCTCCTTTACTAAGAAATTTTCCAGGCCGTTCAGATGGGTTTTTATTTTGTTTTCTTCTTCCTGACCATGACTCTGACATTACATATTAAGTAAATTTTGTGTGGTGGCCAATAGAATCAGACAGATTATAATCCAAATCCAATTGATATATTTCAGGATGAATTATTATTCATGTTTAAAGTTTTATCTGCCTACTTTGTATTGCTGGTCAGAGACTGAAATAAAACTGGACTGAACTGAATTCTTATTTTTGGATTTGTAAATTGTTTTGGAAGGCAGATTGCTATACAATTTGACTGACTTGTATCCATCTTCAACACTGAAGAAGCAAATGAAGCAATCAAGGTTGGCAAAATAAAATGAAGCTGACCCTGAGTAATCATGCCTGCAATTGTAATATGAGTTACCATGATGAGATTTATGCACTGGAAGTTTGGTAATATTCTCATTATTTTGTATGTGTTTGCGGCTACTGTTATTGAAATAAAAATCCATTTCTATGAAGAGTGCATTTGGAACTAGTATAACCAGGCAAATGAGATCAAATTATTGCAGTCTAATGTAAAGCTATTGAATTTTTCTACACATAATACACTTTCTTGTTCCCTGACAAATTTGGTTTTGCATAATGTACAGAGAAACTGGATATTGTAAGTTTACCTGTAGACAGTGTAGCTGCTTCAAATCAAACAGAAGTTGAATATCCAGTTGTTGTATAACTGAGATTGTACAAGATGGTGACAAGCTAGCAGCTCCAGCTCCTGCCCCTAAAGCGGACTACTCCTTCTGGGCCGAAATTTCCAAGTAAAAATTCCAAGTATGATGAACAAAGGCAAGAAAAGAACCAGGAACTGCCCACACGGTGACCACCACGGTGACCACCACTCAGCCAAGGCTGGGAAGCAGATGAGAATCAACTCCTATCTCCCTCCCACTAAGCTGAAAGGAATGGTGAGTACTTTCTATGCAATCCCCACTAAGAACAGATTTGCAGTCATAGCCATGGAGAGCCCTCCCTTTTACCTCAATGAGCCTGCTACAGCAAGCTCAGCATTACATTAGGCTTCTCTCTTGCCACCCAAGAACTCCAGTCCAAGAACACGCCCCCACCTGCCTGGGAACAGAGAAACAGGGGACACAAAAGTCCTAGATATGCTCCCCACCTCCCCTGTGAACTCCTTACTGAACACCTAAGTGGTGCATGCCTCTTAACGGCAGAAACAGCTCTTCAAATTCTAGGGTGCCTAAACAACATTGCCCCAAAAGTGGATGAACTCAGGCATGCCTTTGACATGTTCATATCACAAGGCAACCACGGGGATCAAAGCCCAGCTAAACTCACCCTATTACTCCCTACTACTGAGTAACATTTTCTTCCCCGCACAGTGTTAGAAATCCCAGGTCAGAAATCTATGGTCTCAACTGGAACACTACCTAACAGACCTGCTCTCCTCCAGTCCCAATACACACAAAGTTCTGGGAGGTGACGTCAACACCAGGCTGGGCTCCTATCATGACACCTTATATGCATGACACCGGTGCTGTCCACCTAATCCTGAAGCACACAGACTCCCTCTCACCCACCACTCAAAGGACAGGAAGTCAATCTAGCGGGACTTTGTCAGGCCCAAATGACTACCAGACTCAATCTCTTTACCTTAAACGGCTCCTTCGAAAATGATCACCCCACCAAATTCACTTTTGGACTGGGTCCAGAATGAGTGTCATTGATTATATAATTGTCCCTGGAAGCCTGCTCCCATTTGCTGATCGGTTTCATGTTATTTCCCAATTTGACAGTGACCACTTTCCAATCTCTTTACGACTAAAGCCCTTCACCCAGCAGCCCCACTCTGACTTATACCAACCCCACATTCTACCAGCAGGGAAAACTTGCCATGCCAAATGGTCCACTCACTAAGACAAAGCAATAACCAAACTACTTACCTCAGAAAACTTCCAGCTCATTCAACTCTCCCTGCCAACAGCAGAAGCCTCTGACTCAACCTTATTTTTTTCTTTTCTTTTTAAAATTTTATTGGTTTTTACAATATCTTAACAATCCCATTACATCTAATTGAGTAAATATTGACTTCCCACTCACCAATCAGCACGATTCATTAACTATACAAGTCAACCATTGCTATAGTAATTCAAAACATATATCCTACACATTGCAAACTCGATTTTACTCTACCCAACCTGCTATTATTACTAAATTTCAAACCATGCTGAAAAATCGATATTAGAAAAATAGTTCTTTAAGTATAGTAAGAATGCTTTCCAATCTTCTTTAAAACATTCCAAGTTTTCATCCAGTTGGACTGCTAACGAGGCTGCACGCTTCCCGACAGGGGAGACTGAGGAGGAGTTATTTTGGGGTTTTTTGAGCCTTCATAACCCCCCCTCACCACCCTGGATTAAAGGGTTTGGATCAAGATTGACCACTGCATCCCCCCGGAGCCTGCTCCTTATCTCAAGGCTGTGCTGGAAAGTACAGCTTTGATTTAAGTCGAGCGGTGGGGGCTGGGATTCATCAAGCTGCACTCCTTCATCGGAAATCCAATGGACAGAAGCCGGTCTGGCGTCCAATTTCTTTCGGTTTGGATTATAATTAATGGTTAAAGTTCAAGAAGCTCACCTCTCAGCGTGATTAGTGATAAATTGCTGGAATTCTACCTGCTTTTGCTGTAAAGATTGGACAGATCACAAGCCGATGCTGTGAAGTTGTCGTAAGTCTGCCAACTATAAATTAAGGATGGGTATTCAATCTGTGTACTAAATGCTGGAATTTAAAAATTGAACTGATGGCTAAAAGTTCTAAAACTTAAAAAAGCAAACAGTTGGAATTATTATTATTATTATTTTTGAGTACCTTCTGAGAGAGTTTAACTCAACGAATAAGTGATTTGCTGTTTGCTGTTGGATATGTCTATCATGAAGTGCACCAATTAGAGCAAGAAGGTGGATTATTGAACCGTGGGAAAAATTTAACTGGTTGTGATAAGATAGAAAGGTTGCGGTCTGGAGCTGAGTTTATTTGGAAAATAATTGCAGGCCTTTACTTTCTTGGACAGCAAGGAGGCTGAATCTTGCTGTAAGAGCTGTGTTGCTGGAGGAGTTGTAAATAATGCAAAAGGTAAAGCAGCAGAACCACACACAGACCCAAACACAAACTAGGAGACTTTCTGTTCCAAACCCAGGCCTGGGTGAAGGGAAAATGTCTTCAGAGTTAAATGAGACACTAGTTGCTATGAAACAGTTACTAGAAGCTAATACTGGTACCCTCCAACAAGTAAGTCAGGATATACAAACACTTAATAAGAGAACATCAAATATTGAGGAGACAGTGAAAAAATTGGCAGAAGACAACAAAGAATTTAAAACAAGGGTGGAAAGCCTGGAGCAAGATGTGGGATTACTAAGAGATGATAGGGAAAAATTATTAGATCAGATTGCTTTGTTGGAACTGAGGCAAAAAGAGCATTTCCTGAGGTTTAGAGGAATCCCAGAAAAAACTGGTCAAGGTATCAAAAAAGTGCTTAGGGAGGAACTCGCACTACTTTTGGGAATTTCAAGTGAAGACATGGAACAACAGATAGATGCAGTTTTCCATGTGAATTCTGAATATGCCACAAGAAACAAATTATTTAGGGATTGCATGGTTCAATTCAACTCCAAATCAATTACAGAGCAGATACTGCAAGCACATTTTGTCAAAGCCCTTACCATTGAAGCTCAGCTGATAAAAGTTCTGAAAGAAATACCATCCAGGATTTTAAGGAAATGTAAGGATTACAAATTTTTAACAGATGCTTTAAATGGAATACGTTTTAGATGGGAAATACCTGAAGGGTATTTTTCTATTTTCTAGAAAAAAGGGTATTTCCCCCTTTTTCTACAAGGGGAAGAGGAATAGATTCACAGAGCTCCTCAAAGCGCAAGAATTTTGGCAGAAATTAAAAAAACCTTTAACTTCTGAGCACCCAGTGCCCTCAACACATAATTTTAACTAGCCAAGATGGATTATAAAATAGCTTCTTGGAACGTGAATGGGTTAAATAGCAAAACCAAAAGGCTAAAAGTTTTTCATTTTCTTAAAAAAACAAACCTTGGATATTGTATACTTACAAGAGACACATATTAGAAAACAAGATAGAAAATATTTGGTTAATAAGGCCTTGGGACAAGAATTCGTTTCCTCTGACAAGAAAAAAAAAAGAGGGGTAGTGTTTTATGTGAAACAACAATTTGAACCCAAGTTGATTTTTAAAGATGAAGAAGGTAGGGTGCTAGCTTTGGAAATCTTAGTTTACGGAATTGAAATGGTGATAATCGGAATTTATGCACTCAATGAAAAGAAAGTAGAATTTTATAAATATCTAGAACAGAAGATGGCTGAGGTATCGAATGCTAATTTAGTTTTACTGGGAGATTTTAATGGGGTTGTTTCTACATCCTTGGATAGAAAATCTGATACATCTGAAAGGAATCTGCAAGGCAGGCTACCTAAAGCTTTTTTTGATTTAGTAGAACATATGGATCTCTATGACTTGTGGAGAATCAAAAACTCAAATGCAAAGGAGTATACTTATTTCTCTGAAAGATACAAATCTCATTCAAGGATAGATATGGTCTGGACATCTAAATCTATTATACCACGTATGAAAAGAATGGATATCTTGCCCAGAACGTTTTCAGATCATAATGCAATTTGCTTTACATGGAAGAAGAAAGGAACGGTTTCCTTTCGCTGGAGACTGAATGAATACTTGCTGAAAAAAGCGGAAGTTGTGGAGAAAGCCAAAAGGAAGTTAAAGGACTATTTTGAACTGAATTTAAACCAAGGAATGGACAATAAGATAGTTTGGGATGCAGGAAAAGCAGTTATGAGAGGGTTTTTTTTAAATACAACAATGCATACTTTAAAAAACAAAGGGGACTGAAAAAGAGGGATTATTGATGGAGATTTCTAAAAAAGAAAGATAACTTCTATGGGCTAAGGACAAGAAGAAGATTACTCAAGTCATTAAACTGCTTCAGCAGCAGCTCTCTATGTTACTATTAAATGAAGTTGAACGGAACTTAAAATATGCGAAGCAAAAGTCATTTGAATTTGCAAACAAACCAGGCAAGTTGCTGGCTTGGAAAATTAGAAGTAAGAGAAAGAATAAGTACATATCCAAGATATCAACAAAAAATGGGCTTTCCTATGACGAAAGGGAAATAAAAAGGTAATTTTTAAGATATTATTCTGAATTATATAAAGGAAATAAAGTAGAAGATATAAAAATTGACACATTTCTCAAGACACAAAATATTCCAAAACTTTCTAAGGACCATATAGAAATTATGAATGCACCGATATCAATAATGGAAATAACAGAAGTAATAAATCAATGCAAAGCTAATAAGGCACCAGGGCCTGATGGGTTACCAGCTTCATACTACAAATCTTTTAAAGATCAAATACTACAGCCTTTGCAATGGATGATGAATGACATTTTGCAAAGAGGAATTATGCCGGAGTCTTGGAAGTATGCTAATATTGCAGTAATTCCAAAATCAGATCAAGATTTAACACAAGTCAAGAACTACAGGCCAATCTCACTCTTAAATAATGATTATAAACTTTTTGCTGCCATTTTGGCAAGGAGAATGAAAGTTGTATTAAGACTTTTTATTCGCGAAGATCAAGCAGGTTTTTTGCCAAAATGGCAATTAAGAGATAATGTGAGAACAGTTCTGAATGTATTGGAGTATTATGAAAAACACAGTGATAAACAGATAGCTATGATCTCTCTGGATGCAGAGAAAGCATTTGATAATGTCTCCTGGCAGTTTATGTGGAGACTATTGGATGTAATGGGAGTTGGTAATAATTTTATTAGGGCTATCAAGACAATATACTTGGAGCAATACACTAAAATTATTATAAACTAGTATTTTTAAGCCCGTTTAAATAACGGGCTCTAGTGGGGGTGTTTGCTAGTTTTCTATTCAATCAGCGCAAAAGTATAGTTTTACCATATAGACATACCAATAACCCCACACAGCGACCATAAAAAAACATGGCCTGGGTCAGCTTTCAATTGTTGCTGAATCAGGCTGTGTCGCTCTAGTCCCAGAGTTTTAAAGAGTTAGTGACGCTCTCTATGGTGAAACTCCTCTATGTTTTACATTGGGAATTAGGGCGGGAAACAGTTTAGAAATGCTAATAAGGATGCAATGGTGAGTGAAAGAGACTCTTGACTTTTTCTCTATGGGCATCCTGCTAACATCCTCCCTTTTCGCCTCCATCTCCCAGGATCTATCAGGAGGGATAGATCCCCCAGGATCTATCGGGATCTAGGGGGAGATGTCCAGACTCATCATCCTGAGGGAATGACATCAGTTCCCCCCCCCCCATAGAGTAAAAAAAAAAGTCTAGAGCAACACTTCCAGTCTCATAGTGGAGGCGTTTTCCCCCTTTAACTCCCAATGCAAATGAAAAGAGGAGTATCACCATAGAGGGGCAGAGCGATGCCATCCCTTCCCATGTCCATAGATTCACCCAGCCAAGCTGCTAGCCGTTTCTACCGGAAGTGGCCGTGCGTCACCCACCCGTCATTCCGGGGCTCCTGCCGCCGGCACAGACTCCATTTCCCATGGTGCCGTGAGCCTCCGCTTCCGGCTCCCCACTCCCATTCCGCAACGGAAGCTGAGAGGCGCGGCTCCTCCTGCTCGCTCTGCTTCAACCCAGGGTAGAGCTGGGCCGGGCGGGCCGCCCAGATGGGCTGGCGGCGTCAAGAAGAAAATGGCAGCGGCGCTGCTGTCCCTCGCCGCCGCTGCCTCTCCTATCCCTGCGGCCGGGCTGGACTCGCCGCTGCCGCCTCTGCCCTCCCCGGTCCCCGCTTCTCCTCCACCCGGACGGGAGCCAACATGGCCGCCTGGTGCCTGCGGCCGTATCTCCCTCGGACGTTCTGGGCATGTGCTCTGCGCATGCCCAGAACTGCCAAGGGAGACACAGGCGCAGAGACACGGGTGCACACCCAAAGCTTTTATTATAGAGGATGGGGAATTATCAGATAATTGTAAAATACAAAAAGGAACTAGACAAGGCTGTCCACTTTCCCCATTACTTTTTATATTAGTACTGGAAGTGCTTTGCAGAAATATTAGAGAAGATGATCAAATACAAGGCCTGAAAGTTGGGAAACAAGAGTATAAACTTAGAGCCTTTGAGGATGATGTGGTGTTTTTTCTAGAAAATCCATTAGAGAAGATCGGAAGACTTCTTCAAAAAATACAACAATTTGGCCAATTGGCCGGGTTTTATATAAATAAGACTAAAACCAAGGTGTTGACAAAAAATATGGATCAGAAATCTAATGATAGATTTTTTTGAAATAAGTGAACTGATAGTGGAGAAGAAAATTAAATATTTGGGCGTCTGGTTGACAAACAAAAACTCTTTATTGTTTTCAAATAATTATATCAAAATATGGAATACAGTAAAAACTGACTTGCAAAGATGGACTAGAATGAACTTATCTTTAATGGGAAGAATTTCAGTTGTGAAGATGAATGTTTTACCTAAAATGCTGTTTCTTTTTCAGACTATTTCTATAATTAACACCTTAACTTGTTTCAAGCAATGGCAAAAGGAAATAACCAAATTTGTTTGGCAAGGGAAAAGACCAAGAATTAAATTTAAAAATTACAGATGCTAAAGAAAGAGGTGGTCTTATACTGCCAGATTTAAGGTTGTATTTTGATGCTGTTTGTTTGACGTGGTTAAAAGAATGGATAACATTAAGAAATCCCAGAATACTTGATTTGGAAGGATTCAATAGAAGGTTTGGATGGCATTCATATCTGTGGTATGATAAAAGTAAAATGCATAAAGATTTTCTTTATCCTTATGTAAGAAGGAGTCTAATGAGAGTGTGGGTAAAATATAAAAAATGGTTGGAATCTAAAACTCCATTTTGGTTATCCCCGATTGAAGCTTTAGCACGTAAAGAGACAAATATGCAATCTGAATGGGGTACCTACAGGGATTTGTTATGTTTCCAAGAACAGCGCTGTAAATTAAAAAACCTAATTGAAGTACAAAATTTGGTTAGTAACTGGTTTCAGTACCATCAGATAAATGAAATCTACAAGAAGGATCTTAAAGTTGGATTTGAGGATCCAATGTCGAGATTCAAGAAGGAGCTGTGTGAAAATGATGAAAAATTAGTTTCTAAGATGTATAAGCTGTTGCTTTTGGAGGAGACAAGAGATGAAGTGGTTAAAACGACTATGATAAAATGGGTTCAAGGTGTGGGTCGTAATATAGATATGGCAGCTTAGGAAAAATTATGGAAAATGGATTTAAAGTTCACTGAATGTTTTACTTAAAAAGAAAATTATTACAAGATGATGTACAGGTGGTATTTGACACCGAAAAAATTAGCATTAATGTATAAAAATGTTCCAAACAAATGTTGGAAATGTGGACATTGTGAAGGAACTTTTTTTCATATGTGGTGGTCTTGCGGGAAGGCAAAGGCCTTTTGGGATATGATATATAATGAGTTGAAGAAAATTTTTTAAATGACATTTCCTAAGAAGCCAGAATCCTTCCTGCTGGGAATAACGGAAGGAGAGTTTTCCAGAAGAAACTTAAAAAATTTTATGTATGCAACCACGGCAGCCAGAATAGTATATGTGCAGAAATGGAAGGACAATGAAATGCCCTCAAAAGAAGATTGGTTGATAAAAATTTTGGAATATGCTGAGATGGCAAAACTTACAGTATTGACTCAACCTTAGAAGACTATAACAACCTAGTGCAGGAACTACACAAGTACATAACCCACAAAACCAACGTTTGTCCAAAACAGCACATGTGCCACTCTAAGCCATGGTTTCATGACTGTGTTATTGCCAAAAAAGTGCTCATCAGCAATTACCACGCCTACAAAACCAATACAAGTTCAGTTCTGCACACAACCTCCTCAAGCAGAAGAGGCAATATAAACAGCTACTTAAATGCAAGAAAAGAGATGCAATGAAAGTCAACAGGCCACGCCTCATCCAGGTAGTCAGATCTGAAGACTCAGCCTCATTCTTGTACATTACAGCAAATCTCCCCAGAAATGGCCTGGTGAGCCTGGACAGCTACATCCAACCTCCAGTTTCCTGCCTCCCTTGTGGGGAGGGCAAGGCAATTGAGAGGGTGGTGGCTGATCAACTCCAGGCAGTTAATTAGCCACTGATTATCTAGATCCATTTCAAACTGGCTTTAGAGCAGGCTATGGGGTGGAGACAGCCTTGCTCAGCCTGATGAATGATCTCCACCAAGGAATGCAGTGTGACTGTTGGCTCTTTTTGACCTTTCTGCAGTTTTTGATAGTATCGACTATGGTATCCTTCTGGATCATCTGGGAGATTTGACAATATGTGGTACTGCTTTGCTGTGGTTCCATTCATAGGAAACTGCCATATACCGAATCAGACCATTGGTCTATCTAGCTCAGTATTGTCTTCACAGACTGGCAGCGGCTTCTCCAAGGTTGCAGGCAGGAATCTCTCTCAGCCCTATCTTGGAGAAGCCAGGGAGGGAACTTGAAATCTTCTGCTCTTCCCAGAGTGGCTTCATCCCCTAAGGGGAATATCTTGTAGTGCTCAAACATCAAGTCTCCCATTCATATGCAACCAGGGCAGACCCTGCTTAGCTATGGGGACAAGTCATGCTTGCTACCACAAGACCAGCTCTCCTCTCCAACTTAGGAACACAGAAAGATACCATATACTGAGTCAGACCATTGGTCTATCTAGCCCAGTATTGTCTTAATAGATTGGCAGTGGCTTCTCCAAGGTTGCAGGCAGGAATCTCTCTCAGCCCTATCTTGGAGATTCTGCCAGGGAGGGAACTTGAAACCTTATGCTCTTCCCAGAGCAGCTCCATCCCCTGAAGGGAATATCTTACAGTACTCACACTTTCTCCCATTCATGTGCAACCAGGGCAGACCCTGCTTAGCTAAGGGGACAAGTCATGCTTGCTATCACAAGCATATCACAATGCCTGCATTCCTATCTCTCTGGTAGATTCCAGATGGTGTAACAGTTATTTCAGATTTTTTTCTACAGTAATTTAAAGTACAGTAATTTGAAAAGGGATTGAAACTCTCACACATATGCTGGTTTGATTGTGCCTTAGGCACCTTCCAAATGTGATAGAAGAGATCTGAGCACACATTCTCTGTCCTGAAATTAAATGGCTTGCCAGGCATCCTTCTTATAAGTATTTGTTTTTCTCTCTCTTCAACATTATATTGCAAAATTGGCAATGGAACTTTGTATTAATGTGGGAACTTTCATATTTAAACATATTGATTGTGCAATAATAAGAATGCTACTTGGACAAATTTCTTAAATTTAAATAGTAGTTTTGTAATTGTATGAGTGGGTTTTATTGTATTACATTTACATACTACTCTTCCTCGATGGAGCCTAGAGCGGTGTATATGATTATGTTTCTCCTCACAGAAACCCAGTGAGATAGGTTAGCAGGGTGTAGCAGGGTGTAGGTGACCTGAATATTTTTATTGATCAGGTATTTCGGGATTCTTGAATAGCAATTGTGATATTTACATGACTCATGACTTAGGTCTTTTGAAACAAACATTAGTGGACCTTGGAGAGTGCTCAGCTGTAAGGACTTGGGAGCTCTTCTGAGATGGTACCTCATGTGAGACATTTGTGTATTATCTAAAAACATAAAAAGAATGCCTTTTCCTTCAGAATGGTTTCATATGGTTTCATATAATTAATCAATTGTTTGATTAAAATTCATGTGGTTAATCCGGAGTTGTTTTTTTTTAACTGAATGACATCCCAATTAAAAATACTGTAAAGTCCTGTCTTGGAGATAAATGTAAAGACTGAATAACACTATTATAAACATAGTGTTTTAATATAAATAAGCCAAAGCAGTGGGTTCTGGGAAATGCACAAAATGTGTTTCGAGCTGCGAATCGTGGCACATTCCCTGCATCAGGGGTGTAGCTAGGGGAGAGGGGTCCCATGTTCATCCCCCTCTCTGGCGGCCCCCCAGAATGAGGGAGATAATGAAGAAAATAGGGAGGGAGGGAGCTGGAGGGCCCTCAGGAGCTGGGGGCCCATGTTCTTTGAACCCTTTTGTTCAATTATAGCTACGTCCCTGCCCTGCACCATTAACAGGGAGGAGAGCAGGAGAGCAGAAGGAGACCTGCTCCTCCTCTGCTTGCCGCCATAGGAAATCTGTTGGTGCTTCCCCCCAGCTGCCCTTGTGCATTGCAGGTATGCACATGGCCTCCGTGCATGTGCAGTGGCCATTAGCGTGGTCAGCAACTATGCAAATGGCCATGCAAATGGCCACTGGGTCAATACAACTTGACCCAGAAGATGTATTCTGTCACTAAGGATGAAGGAGTGATAATTGTGCAAATAGCTTCATCCTCTCATGAAGTGATCATGTCTTCTGAATGGAAAATGGCCCTCAGTGCTGATCAAGTGCTTGCCGAACTTAATGGATGGCCATGTAAAAACAGGGTACTGGGACATCTTCCACCATACATGTATGCAGAAAGTGAACTTTTCCTTCTCAATGAGCTGGTGTTGAGGACTGATTGCTTGGTGGTGTCAACCTTCTTACAAGCAAAAGTAATACAAATTGCCCACAAAAGTGACCTGGACATGAGCTTGACTAAAAGGCAAATCAGAGAGAGTTTCTGGTGGCCATGTATGGACAAACACATTGGAAATTTAATCAGGCACTGTATAGCTTGTGATGTATGTGATAAATCACAAATACTTTTACCACCCCCAGTAGAGTATCCTAATGGTCCCTAGGAAAAACTTGCTCTGGATATAATGGGGCCTCTTGATAACCAACCCACCAACCTACTTGAGATTGTTTTAATGAAAGGTGGTATACAAATTTAACTTAAAATAAAATAAAAGAAATAAAACCAAAGATTTGTTATCGTGATGGTGGTTTGCTGTTCCAGATGACCAGAATCATCATTTGCTAACAACATTACTACAAACAAGATGATCCAGTTCATGGCTGCAGTTTTGGATAGAGATGGTCTTCCTAAAGAACTAATGACTACAAAGGGACACAGCTTACCTCATTTGAAATGGAGCAATATTTACATAACCATGGGTTAAAACACAAGACTATTGCATTACACCATCCTCAAGGCTTAGTGGGGAAAAAGGAACAGATTAGTAAAAGAAAGTTTATAACTGGCTACTATGCAACAACAACCCTGGAAGGAGAAAACCTGTGAAACTCTATTTGCTTATCGAATTGCTCCTCATTCTACTATAGGAAAACCACGTTTTGAGCTATTAAGAGGGCACAAAGCTAACACCAAACTTTCCCAATGGCAACAACTGACATGGCTTTCCATGCCATCTCACTCTGTAGATGCAGAGATTTGTGACTGGATAAGGGAGAAACAACAGGAATATAAATTGTATGTGAATTGGAAATTTCACATTTGGATGTGAAACAGTTAACATTGTAGGTGGGGGACTTTGTTCGTGTAAGGTAAAGATAAAGTGTGCAGTCAAGTTGATTTGGACTCCTGGCACCCACAGAGCCCTGTGGATTTCTTTGGTAGAATACAGGAGGAGTTTACCATTGCCTCCTCCCACGCAGTGTGAGATGATGCCTTTCCACATCTTCCTATATCGCTGCTGCCCGATATAGTACTAGTGGGGATTCGAACCGACAACCTTCTGCTTGTTAGTCAAACATTTCCCAGCTGCACCACTTAAGGTGACTGTGTTCGTGTATGACTGCCTTATAAAGCGAGAAAGGGGTGTTCCTGATATTCAAATCAAACAAATCAAAATCTGAGGAAATTCTGTCATATTGGATGATGGAAAGAAATGGAACAGTTCAAGTCTTTCCAGCATGCATGCTATGACAAAAGAGGGAAGGGAATCTGATCTCAGGAGAGGAATCATAGGATCATAGGAAGCTGCCATATACCAAGTCAGACCATTGGTCTATCTAGCTGAGTATTGTCTATACTGGCAGCGGCTTCTCCAAGGTTGCAGGCAGGAATCTCAGTCCTATCTTGGAGATGCCAGGGAAGGAACTTGGAGCCTAGATGCCCTTCCCAGAGCAGCTCCATCCCCTAAGGGCAATATCATACAGTGCTCACACTTCTAGTCTCCCTTTCATATGCAACCAGGGTGGATCCTGCTTAGCTTAAGGGGACAAGTCATGCCTGCTACTACAAGACCAGCTCTCTTCCCACAGGAACTGGGGAGGACTTTGATCTTGCCTCCAGTTTTGACCAATTAGATGGGCTGATGAAAGTGATGGACTATTACCACTAACTACTAACAGCTCCTGTGCCAGAGAACCCAAGAATTAGGAGATTTTTGCATGACAGGAGACAACCTAAAGACTTCAAGACTGTCACCAAATTTTAAATGAATCCACTTCTGGTTGTAATGGAGGAGATGGATGTGCTATATTCTATCCAGCAATCGTTTATGTTTTGTTAATTAGAAGTTAGAAAATGAGAAGGAGAAAAATGGAGCTGTTTCTGAATAAAAGGAGCCAGTGTGGTGTAGTGGTTAGAGTGCTGGACGAGGACCGGGGAGACCTGAGTTCAAATCCCCATTCGGCCATGTTACTTGCTGGTGACTCTCTCAGCCTAACCTACTTCACAGGATTGCTGTGAGGAGAAACTTAAATATGTAGTACACTGCTCTGGGCTCCTTGTAAGAACATGTAAATAATGATGATAATGATGATGATGATGATGATGATGATGATGGTGATGATGATGTTGCAAGTCAGACAGTCTGTTGAAGAAGAAAAATGAGCATAGGCAGAATTCATCAGCGAAAGCCAAGAAGAATTGCTACAGGAAGTGAGTAAGACAGGACTGTTGAAAATAAAGGAATCAAAGGATGAATACAAAAATGAGCGGATGAGGAATCAAAGAGAAAAATGGCACAACAAACCATTGTATGGTCAGTTCTTTAATGACATACTATTGAAAGTCAACAATAGCACAACATTGCAGTGGTTAAAGAAGGGGACACTGAAGAAAGAAAAAGAAGGTATCATTTTTGCAGCCCAGGAACAATCACTACAAACAAATGTTTTAAAAGCAAAAATTGTTAAGACCCAGAAATACAGTAAGTGTCGGTTGTGCAAGGAAGTGGATGAGACGGTTCAGCACCTTGTATGTTGTTGTAAGAAAATTGCACAGACTGATTATAAGGAAAGACACAATGAAGTTAGGAGAGGAGAGCTGGTCTTGTGGTAGCAAGCATGACTTGTCCCCATAGCTAAGCAGGGTCTGCCCTGGTTGCATCTGAATGGGAGACTTGATGTGTGAGCACTGTAAGATACCAGCCGATCTCCGCCCTTCTAGGCAGCGCGGCTCATTTGCCCCCAGCCCCCACCACGAAGGAGCACATGGCCCGGGGAGCTAGCTCCCATTGGCCCCAATGTGTCTCTGGGGTGGGGCCTGCAGCAGCGAGCCGGCTGCACGCATGCACCGGCTCAGTCCTTCTCCTGATAGCGCAGGGGAAGGACGTCTGCCGGCGAGCTCCGAGGCCTCCTCTCCATGTGGCCGGGCCTGGTTGGAGTCTTGTCGGAGCCTTGCCAGAGCGGCTGCGCCGGGGGCTGTAGTGGTGGGATGGGGCCCTCCGGGCGGCCCGTCTCTGCACCGGAGCCTCGATTGGCGCCACAGGAGTGGCCAGGTGCAGCGGCTGAGGGCCATTTTGAGCCCCGCCGCCTTCGTACCAGGCGGCTCGCCGGGGGCTGTGGTGGCGGCTGGGGCTTTTAAGCCCTGCCGTCCTAGCGGGCCAAGCGGTCCCTTTTAGTGGGCGTCTCGCTGGGGGGCTGTTGCAGCGGCTGGGGCTTTTAAGCCTCGCTGCTTTAGTGGGCCGAGGGGCCCATTATTGGGCGGCTCACCGGGGGCTGTCGCGGTGGCTTTTAAGCCCACCATTTTAACAGGCCGAGTGGGCCAAGCGGACCACTAGTGGTAGCTGCGGGCTTTTAAGCCTTCGGTTGGGGGCGTTAGGCCCCGCCGCCTTTAGCGCCGGCTGTGGGCTCTTAAGCCCACAGTGTGGGGCCATATGGCCCAGCTGCTTGGGGGCACTGGGTGGCTCTCCGAGGGCTTGGGGGCCTTAGCCTGGGGGGGGGGTTTAAGCCCACCGCTGGGATAACAAGCTGTCCATGGGTGGTTCTCATTTCGCTTGCGGAGGCACCCAGCTAGCGCTTGGCGGTGGATCAACCTTGTGGAGCGGCTCTTCAAGTGGAACACCACCAGCACAGCAGGCCGGGCACCCGGCCCGAGGTTTGGAGCACGGGTCGGGTGGGATCAGCGGGGGAATAGGGTGCGGGTGGCTGGGATAAGAGGCACAGCTACCATGGGCCCAAAGAAAGTGGATGCATTCTGCATGACGATATCAAGTTTTCAATCCCCCTTTTGTTCAGGGGCGACGGGGTACACCTGTCCCCTATGGGCATGAGTTTTTTTCCGGAAGATCTGCTTACATGCTTACATATAAGAAAAGAGACTCAGCATAATAAAACGGACAGATTATAACACAATAGTACCAAGTTAAAATTAGAACAGTTATGGTGAACTCCAAATAGGTCTGACTGAAAACCTTATTAAGCAGAGCACCCTCCATTGCAATCATGAAACAGGAATCACAGGGGAAGGAAAGAAAAGAACAGAACATTATTGAAAACCTGAGCGGATGGTGCAAATGATATGACAATACCTTGCCATTTTGATGATTAGGTTGTCATCAGAACTGGACAATAAGTACTTCAAATAGAAGTCATCCAAGTGCCCGGGAAAACGTTGCAACAAAGGGGACACTAATCTTAAGCGGGTGTCCCTATAAAAGTTACAATAAAGTATGGCATGCACTTGACCAGACCTGCAAGGGCAAAGTCGAGCAGAAAAAGGGGTACCTTTAAATCTTCCCTCCATGACAGCAGATGGAAGTGAATTAAGATGGGCGAGCGTCAGAGCATGTCTAAATTTGGGGATGGTAACTAGACTTAGATAGCTAGCTGGTTTAGTGTTGAAGATTTGGTCCCCTAGAAAGATATTCTTAGGCAGAGAAGTGACTTCTTCCTGCAGTTCCATGTCCATGATACGTTGTTTAATCTCAATCCTGGCACGATCATATCCCAATTTTATAATCTCATCCTGAGAGAAACCATAGTGAGACAATTTGTCAGCAATTTGGGTCTGATCGGAAACAATCAGTCTTAATAAGGGGGGCCAGTCCTACGCAAGAGAAGACAAATTTTAACCAAAATAATATGATAGTCCTCCAATAGCAAGTTTCCAATCTAATCATACCCACCTCTCGTCTAAGCGCAGCATTGGGCACGCATCGGGGAACTAACAATATAGATCTCAGAAATTTAGACTGCAGGGTTTCTAAAGCCATAAAGACCTGCGGCTGGGATTGGCTACAGTACTGGTGGGTTTATGGGGCGGGCGGGGCGTCAAGCTAGGCTGACGCCCGCCGTGGCGGGCACAGTGCGGCGGTGAACTGCAAAAGCGGTGCGGCACCTTAGGTAAGCTTTTAGCTGTAAGGAGGAGGGGCAGATCCCTTGAGGCTTGACAGATCAGGGATGCTGCTTTGCTCCTACCTCTCTGCAAGCAACATCCTACCGTATGGCTTGGCAGCATCGGACAGGTGGCGTTAATTGCAGAGACCTGACCTTAGGTCGGTGACGAAGGGCGCTCCCTTCACCATGGGCTTTTTAGGTCGGGGCGGCCACGTGGCGGGACGACCCATTAGGAACCGCACTGTTGCTTGTTGAGCGCCAATCCCAGCTGCCGTGCCTCCACGGGCACTACTGTAATCGTTACCCCTAATAAAAGTGGCCAATTTCACCAAATTGACTACGTGTCCGTGTCTCCTTGGGTCTGGGTGCAAATGCCCTCAGTGGATGAAGCCGCTCTGGGAAGAGTAGAAGGTTCCAAGTTCCCTCCCTGGCATCTCCAAGATAGGGCTGAGAGAGATTCCTGCCTGCAACCTTGGAGAAGCCTCTGCCAGTCTGTGAAGATAATACTGAGCTAGATAGACCAATGGTCTGACTCAGTATATGGCAGTTTCCTATGTTTCCTAAGTTGCTGCAATGATCCACTGGAACTTTTGCAAGAATTACAAATTGCCAGCAAGCAAGAATTGGTGGAATCATCTAATTGAGAAGGTCACAGAAAATGAGGAGGCAAAAATCCTTTGGGATTTTTGAATACAAACTTATAGGCATTTAGTGCACAATACGCTGGATCTGACAGTCATAGAGAAGAATTGGGTTCTGATCATTGATATTGCAATCCCAGGGGATAGATGAGCTGGTGGAAAACAATTGGAGAAAATAACTAAATACAAGGAACTTCAGATTGAAATTAAGCAGCTCTGGAAAAAGAAAACAGTAGTGGTGCCAATAGTTGTTGGTGCCCATGGTGCAGTACCAAAATCTTGACACCTTGGGCAACAACATCTTGACACCATGGGCATCAATAAAATTACAACACATCAGCTACAGAAGGTCACACTACTCGGGACAGCACGAATACTATAACACTATATTTATTTTTTCTTTAGATATCCTAGACCCTTGGAAAGGGCCCGATAATTAAAGTACCAAATCCAGTCAACAACATCTGGTAGACTGTGTAATAATAATAATAATAATAATAATAATAATAATAATAGAGATGCTAGATCGTAAGACCAGGAAAATAACGACCATCAATCATGCTCTGCACCCCCGCAGTGATGTCGATAGGCTATACCTCCCTCGCAGCTCAGGTGGAAGAGGAATGCTGCAAGTCAATCAAACAGTAGAGGAGGAGAAAAGAGGCCTTGAAGAATATATCAAGGACAGTGAAGAAGATGCACTTCAAATGGTCAATAACGTGAAACTATTCAACACCGATGAAACAAAGCAGGCCTACAAGAAAGAACAAGTCAAGAACCGAGCAGAAAAATGGGAAAATAAGCCACTGCATGGTCAATATTTGCACAAAATAACTGGAAAATCAGACATCACCAAGACTTGGCAATGGCTTAAGAATGGTTACTTGAAGAAAGAAACAGAGGGTTTAATACTGGCTGCACAAGAACAGGCACTAAGAACAAATGCAATAAGAGCAAAAGTAGAAAAGTCAACAACAAACAGTAAGTGCCACCTTTGTAAAGCAGCAGATGAAACGGTGGACCACCTAATCAGCTGTTGTAAAAAGACCGCACAGACTGACTACAAACAAAGGCATGACAAGGTAGCAGGGATGATACACTGGAACATCTGCAAAAAATACAAGCTACCTGTAGCCAAAAATTGGTGGGACCATAAAATTGAAAAAGTTGAAGAAACTGAAGATGTAAAAATATTATGGGACTTCCGACTACAAACAGACAAACATCTGCCACACAATACACCAGATATAACTGTAGTCGAGAAGAAAGAAAGAAAAAAGTCAAAATAATCGACATAGCAATACCTGGCGATAGCAGAATAGAAGAAAAAGAAATAGAGAAAATAACAAAATACAAAGATCTACAAATTGAAATTGAAAGGCCATGGCAGAAAAAGACCAAAATAATCCCAGTGGTAATTGACACCCTGGGTGCAGTTCCAAAACAACTTGAAGAGCACCTCAACAGCATAGGGGCCACAGAAATCACCATCAGCCAATTACAAAAAGCAACTTTACTGGGAACAGCCTATATTTTGCGACAATATCTATAATAACCAACAGTATTGATGATAAAATTCAGCCATCCCAGGTCCTTGGGAAGGACTGGATGTCTGGATTGACAAACCAGTCAATAACACCTGTCTGATTGTGTAAACAAGAAATAACAACAACAATTACAACGCTTACATAAACATAAGATTGCTTTGAGTTTATTAGAGAATAAGCTATAAAACACAGGGCTGCCTGGGAGAAATAATGATTTTATTTCTATCCAACCTGGGCACCATGGTTCCCTCAGCTGGCCCCCGGGATTTCTCAAGCCCTGCTTTAATGTTAGCTCTATATTATTGACTAAGGATATTTGAGCAAGCTGTGCTCTACTTTTTCAACTTGAGGAAATAGTGACCTCTACAGGCATTCAAGAGAAAAAGCTTAGTATTTGAAACAAAATTCTAATCTAACTAGTATAAAACTGAAAGATTCCCTCCCCACAAATGAACAAAAATAGAAAAACTCACATCCAAGTAGAAACAGAATGAAACCATGAGCCAAAATTTAAAAGGTACGGGTTCAACAATTCAAATGGAATGGAAATTATTATTTAAAAGGCAAAGAGTGACTATAGCTTGAAATGTTGAAAGAGTGTAATTGAATGAACTTGCAAACTAAATGCAGTGAATATAATGAATAGAAAACAAGAACAAATTATTATTATCACTAGGCAGACAATGGCCAGATGGATGTCTTCTGTTTAGATCTTTGGACTAGCTTTGACATTTAAAGGTTATGGCACCCTTGCAGGTGGATTAAGGACAGCAGTTCTGCTGGGTCAGAATCTACATTATAATGGTATTCCAAGTCCTCTCTTTGGCTTCTCTAGTGATGCTCCTTTGTTTACAGAGGTATAGAGATTCAGTCACAGTCTGGAGTTAAAAACACAAATATTGTTATGAGACACTAGTACTGTACACTTTAATAGCAACAGATGTTAAATGAGATTATCTGGAACAGGTTTTGCAGGGTATATTCACATGTATATTACAAATGATCCTTAAATTGCTTTTGCTGCAACACTGCCAGAAAAAAAAAGGGAGCACCATATTGCTTGTTTGCTTATCTGCAGGATAGAGCTCTTGATTGGGACATGACCATTTCCTTCAGCACCAGATGGCTGGGTTCTGTGCATAAGCAGGAAGTGAGCACAGCCAAAGCAGCCCCGGCACAGCTGAGGTGAAAATGGCTGCACATGTGACTCCTCCCCCCCACCCATGGGAAGAGTGGTGGCTGTAGGGATGTCAGACATACCGAGAGACTACTGCAACATTATATACGAATACGAATACAACAGATATTTACATACCGCATTTCAACCAAAGTTCCCAAAGTGGTCTACATGCAGAAATTAATTAATTGATTGATTGATTAATTAAATGGCTGCCTGTCCCCAAAGGGCTCACAGTCTAAAAAAGAAATATAAGAAAGACACCAGCAACAGCCACTGGAGAGATGCTGTGCTGGGGCTGTACAGGACCAGTTGCTCTCCCCCTGCTAGATAAAGCAAATCACCACTTTAAAAAGGTGCCCCTCTGCTCAGTTAGCAGGGCCTGCAACAGACCCAGGTTAAAGGCCTGTAAACTGAGTCTGTTGCACTGAACTTAGCAACTGACTCTGAATATTGGAGATCTTGGAATAAAAAAAGACTGTTCATCAGCCTGATAGATGATGGAACCACTAGGAATTTTTTGTCCCCAGATCTCAGTGAGAACCTTATAGAGGAACATAAGGCCGACTGCAGAGGGCTCTCTCTCTAGTATCCCAGGCCTAGACCATAAAGGAGTGGATAGATAGATAGATAGATAAATAGACAGAATTTATTGCAGTCTTTGACCAATATTGAAGCAAGGAAAACAACAACAAAGTTAGGCCCATACAACAATATAGCAACAATATAACTTTACAAGTATATAGTAGCATAATAAATTACTCCAGTAGATTACTCATTAGATGCCATCGTATATTCATTGCTGTAGCAATCGGGGGGCCCCCCTTACCCTAAAGAGTGAAGTGGAAGTGAACCCTGTCTTTACTGACAGGCGGTGATCTCTAGGTATCAGCCACTCAGCACATGGTGGGTGGGACCTTGAGGAGTTTGCAGCAGGAAGAGAAGGGGTTCTTTGTCCTCAGTTGGAAGCTGACGGATTTCAACAGGATGAGTAGCCATGGAGGTGGCTACTGAAAAGGACTGCAGATCCTTGAGAGACAGGATTGCAGGACACTTGAAGCTCATCATGTGAGAGGTGAGTCTCCAAGGAAAAGGGGATTTAGTCTAGGGAACAGTTTGCTAGTTAGTACTCATCAGAAACATATTTTCCTTTTTGTGCTATGCAAATCCTGACAACTGGTTTATTGAGTTTTATCTGTAACATAACAAACTAAGAAGCACTAGCCCGTGCCCTTTCTATCCATCCAGGGGTGCTGCAAAAGTCTCTGTAGCCTTTAAAGGTGCTTTTAAAGATTCATATATCCCGTGTTCCTTTTAAAAAGTATTCTTGTAACTACTGAATATCTTTACCTGTAACTAAAAGCTGAGAGAGCCTCAGACTGAACCAGTCTGTCGTATTTTGAATAAAGTTTTTTCTCTTTTTGTTCTTTGTATTTTACCTGCTTCTGAGTGGATTTTTAATTCAGAAAAAAGGAGTTTTTACTCTGGTGCAAACACGTCTCAAGTTTGATTGCTCAGCAACTCACTCTACTAAGTGTGCTCATCACGTTAGGCTGCATGTGGAAGGGTTTTTGGACTTTTCCCTTAGAAAAGGGAAAGAGGGTCTCCCTGGAGATTCACCCAAATCCAGGGGGGCAAACACTGTAATAATTAGGTTGTGGTGGTAGCAAATCAGCTACTGAGGAAGCAGTTTTAAGTTTTAAAAAGGAACAGCCTTTGTTGAGCAAACATGGAGGGAATGATTCAGCATTTTTCTTCCTCCCATGTGGGCTTGCTTTAAGACAAAGGCTGAGCTTAGATCCACTACAATTTCTATTACAATAAAACCTAGCCACATTTTGAGTAACGTTGGCTTGATGGTCTGACAGGAGAAATAAAAGATATGCTGTGATGTATGTTTTACTTTAAATGGAATAGTTCGGAGGTGTGCTCTTCTAGCACACATGTGGATCATGAAAGATACTTAAGGAGCGTGCCTTTTGGGAGAGGCAGGCTTTTGCATCTTCGGAGGCCTTATGTGGCTGGCCTGCGTTGTCTTCATCTCCTCTCATTCTTAGCAATAAAACTGTCTTCCATAAATACGGATTCTTGTGTGTTGGACTCTCTGCTACAACTTTGGGGCACAGCCCAACATTACATATGCCTCATCTCCTCTGGTAGGTCCTTAATCAGGGGTACAATTAATGACTCATGTGAGTACCTATAAAAATTGCAGCATAATTAAACATGACCCACATCCTCTATGGCCTGTGTACTACATGGACACTAATGTTCAGAATAAGGAATCCCACCATATCTACCATGTAAGACCGCTGAGGGCAATAGGTCAAAGTGGGCCAGCACAAATACTCTACGATATTTGGAAGTTATTAGGGCTTGACAATAATCAGCTGGCTTGGTGCTAAAAGCAAGTCTCCATGATTTAAGTCATTTGGAGGACCTTACTTATCTCCTGTTGCCATTCCATATCTAATATTCTTGGCTTTAATATTCTTGGCTTTTTTACTTGTTCATAGCCCATAGATTGCAGTGCTTCAGGGGAAAAGTCACAAAAAGTTAGCTTTTCTTTAACAACTGACTTCCACTGTGATTGGAAACTATCTTCAAGCATTAGTGGGAGCAGTCCAATTGGTGAGAATACCACCTTCGGCCAATAGTAAAGGATTATTATTATTTATTATTATTTTTACATTTATATCCTGCTTTTCCTCCAAGGAGCCCAGAGCGGTGTACTACATACTTGAGTTTCTCCTCACAACAACTCTGTGAAGTAGGTTAGGCTGAGAGAGACGTGACTGGCCCAGAGTCACCCAGCTAGTATCATGGCTGAATGGGGATTTGAACTCGGATCTCCCCGGTTCTAGTCCAGCACTCTAACCACTACACCATGCTGGCTGGATGATAATTCACACTCGGGTTTCCACTCTCATGACTCCCAATTCCAATCTTAATGCTGTATTAGAGACACATCTAGGAACTTGTGTCTTATAAACGTATAAATTGTACTGTCTCTATCTGGGCACGGTAAAAGTAAGGGCCTAACTGTGCACTGTATAGTAGCTGCACTACTACTTTTGCCTCAAATAATTTCAGTACCACAGGGACATACCACCCTCCTTTGGTATGATAGTAGGATAGAATAGCCGAGGCACTTCTCTGTGCTACTTGTAAGGCACAATCTAAGTGTGCATCTCTCTGACCAGATGAATGTAAGGTTATTCCTAGCTAGTTAAAACAGTGCACCTGGTCTATTTCATTGCTATTGATATACCAACTATTGTCCTTAACTCTCCGGGCAGAGACCATTATTTTTGTCTTTTGGTAGTTTATCAGCAGCTTTTTATCATCACAGAATTTCACAAAGGATTTTACGGCTCTTCTTAGCCCTACCACAGACTGTGAAAGAATAACCATATCATCAGCATGCAAAAGTAGTGAGAAATGTCTATGTGCTAATTTAGGAGGGTGGCACTCTTTTTTAATCAAGGTATTGTACCACTATTGATATAGTTGATATCCTCTATAATAAAGTGCCCTGGTGTGCACCCGTGTCCTTCGGTGTCTGTGGCCGTGTCTCCCTCGGCTGTTCTGGGCATGCGCGGAGCGCATGCCCAGAATGGCCGAGGGAGAAACGGCCACAGTCACCAGGCGGCCATGTTGGCCGGTTGGTTGGCCCAGCCGAGGGGAGGCCGGAGGCAGCCACGGGGATGGCAGAAGCGGCGGGGGCAGGTCCAGCCCAGCCGTGGGGAGAGGAGAGGCGGCGGCGGGTCTGGCCCGCCGGCCGAAAAGGACAGAGGCGGCGGCTGCGGGTCCGGCGGGTCGGCAGGCGGCACTCTTGGCGGCGGCGGCGGAACTCACCGCCCGCTCAGAAGGCCAAAGGCGGTGGGCGGCACCACCGCGGAGGCCCCCCCCCCAAAACCACCGCGGAAGGCGGAAGGTCCGGCTGGGAGGAGGCGGCGGGGGAGGGCAGAGAAGGCAACTAGCACCCGTTATTTCAACGGGCTGAAAAATACTAGTAGTAAATAAATAGTAACAGGGCATGCACACAACCTTGTTTGACTCCTCCTATTGTAGGAATTGAACCAGTTAATTGACCTTGAATACCACATCTAACTCTCAATTTGGTGTTACTATGCAGCATATGTATCAACAATAGGAGTGGTTTATCAATATTAGCAATCGTTACTTCCATAACCTCTCTCTAGGGATGGAATCAAAAGTGGATTTTAGATCTACAAAGGTTGCATGACGTGGGATCTTAAAACCATGTGCATATTGCTCCTCTAGATGTTGCAAAATCATCGCTTGATCTATTGTAGATCTTCCTGGACTAAATCCAGCAATAGTTCTTCAGCTAGAATATTATCTTCTATCCAATCATAGAACTTCACAAATAGGTGCTTTGTATAAAGCTTGCTGACCACATTCAAAAGGCTGATCACACGGTAGTTGGCAGGATCTTTCCTTTGACCTTTTTTTTTAATAGATTGGGACAATAATTGCCATAACCCAGTCTTCCAGAATATGGGTGGATTTATCAATATATGTGAAGAGTGCTGCTAATACTGGTG
Organism: Hemicordylus capensis; assembly: GCF_027244095.1. Taxonomy (NCBI): domain Eukaryota; kingdom Metazoa; phylum Chordata; class Lepidosauria; order Squamata; family Cordylidae; genus Hemicordylus; species Hemicordylus capensis. The sequence continues at coordinate 260,355,113 of NC_069660.1, forward strand.
CCCACCAGTTAATATTGGATTGGAATACCTCCGCAGGAATAAAATCATGAGCAGGGGCCTTGTTTCTTTTCAGTTGTCCAATTAATTGCTTCATCTCCCCAAAAGATACAGGTGGCCAGTTTGATAGTGTCTGCATGGAAGGCTCTGCCTCTTGGGACATATAGTCCATTGATGATAAAGGAGTTTATATTAGTACCTGTAATTTAGCCTGTAAAGAATTTAGTATCCAGTGGTGCTCATACAGAAAAGGTTTTGACACCATATACCTGGAATTAACTGGGCAGTTGAAATTTGGGCTAACTGAAACTGCTGTACTGCTTCTGAGGCAGCCAATGTGAAGTGCATTGCAGTGGTCAAGTTGAGAAGTTAGCAGGGCATGCACGCCATATCAGATCTCTCTTTTCCAGGAAGGGACATAGTGGGTGAATCAGTTAAAGCTGCCTGGCACTGCCTGGCTCCATCATGTTCCTGTAGCGAGAAGGAGCCATGCACGCCGTGCCTCACACTAGACACTGGAGGAACTCCAGAGTGGCACGCTTGCTGCCCGACCAGTCTTGGCATAAGTGGGGCTTCCTGAGGTAGCTGCTGCAGCAGCATCATGGCTTTGTATGTGCAAAGGAAAATGTGGGTGTGGGGGGCGCAGAGACCATGCCTCCTCCTAGGCATCCCAGGCAGCGGCCACCTGCCTCCCCCAGCCCTGTGGAGTGCAACCTCCAGGCAGACAGGCAGGGGTGAAGGCTCAGGGCCAGGGCCAGTGCTGCTCCCTCCTATTATGGCCTTCTCTCCACCATGAGCTCCCTCCACCACTGGAATCACTTGCACAAGGGTGCAACGGTACAAAAGAATGCAATGATTTGTTTTGGAATGGGTCTTCCCCCTGCTGGAGGATTTGTGCAAGGTAGGGTTGCGCGTTTTGTATTTTTTCTTTTTTGATTTTTAACAAACCTAAAACAACCCCATTTTGTATTTTGTCCAAAATTAAGCTTTCCAAATCACCCCAGTTTTGTTTAGTATCCAAATTAATCCAAATCTGAATCTGAATTAATTCAGATTTAAAAATGGGTCACATGTTCAAAAGAGTGGGTGGGGGTTATAGTGCCCAATGAGTGGAAGCTACCACAAAAATTTCAAAGGAATTGGGCAAACTGCTGATTTTTAGTGAATTTTTGAAGTTTGCGCATCTTTCAGATTTTCCCCATAGGGTAAGATGGAGGTTTCAGGAAAAGTATAGCTTCACGTGGGGGGTGGGGAGGGGTGGCCCAGAGTGGAGTGTGGTTGGTGGTAGTGCCCAGTTGGTACAAGGAAGCTACCACAATTTTTTCAAAGGAATTTGGCAAAGGGCTGATTTCTAAAGAATTAATGAAGTTACGTATCTTTCAGATTTTCCTCGTAGGGTATAAGGGAGGTTTCTGCAGTCCCATAACTCCACTTGAGGGGCACTGGGGTGGCCCACAGCAAGTGGCAGTGTAGTGCACATAGGGTGCCAGCCACCCACATGGGTTGTCAACCCATGAAGTACAGGGTTTTGTTGTTCTAGAGGTGTGCTGAGAGTAGATTCTTTAGTAACATATGAGAGTGGATTCATGGTTTTTCATTAAAAATCTCATTTGCTACCAGAGAATCTAACACCTCAGAATCTAACACCTCAGAAACAACAAAGCCCAGTACCCCAATGGGTTAGCAATGCAGGGGGGTGGTTGGCACCCTCTGTGCACAACACCACCACTCGCTTTGGGCCATCCGAGTGCCCCCCAGGTGGAGTTATGGGGCTGCTGAAACCTCCATTATTTCCTATGGGGAAAAATCTTAAAGTTGTGTGAACCTCAATTCCTAAGAAATCAGCCCTTTGCCCTATTTGGAATTTGGGTGCACCACCCTTGGGGCGCTGCCACCCAACCCACTGTTTTGCCCCTGAAGCCCCACATAAACAAATTGAAAGAGTGAAGAGAATGGTGAACAATGACAACACTTGATTTTTTGGCACAGTTATTTGAGAATTTTGCAGCAGGTGGGAGCCTGTCTCTGTGGCACTAGCACAGCAGCACAACCCATTTGTGGATTCAAGCAATCTTTCAATAAAAACACTCCCTCCCCATGGAATAGTGACCACAGGTCATTTGAGATAGCAAGATAGACCAATGAGCCAGAGTGGTGTAGTGGTTAGAGTGCTGGACTAGGACCGGGGAGACCCGAGTTCAAATTGAAGTTTGCTAGTTGCTTCAGAAGGATACCTGAGCCTATGAAAGATCTAGGAGACTATCCACTAGAAGACCTAGAAGAATCACATTCCCCCATTGCTATTGCAGTGTAAGTCATCTACCAGGGTGATAAACCTGTAAGTTTATCTACAAGGGTGATAAACCTGTAAGTCATCTACCAGGGTGATAAACCAGTGTAAGTCATCTACCAGTCTCAGCACCAAACACTGGCCAGCAGCCAGACTGGAATGAATCAAAATACTCAATATCTTGATTTATTCACCAGGAGCTGCCTCAGCCACTGCCCACTCAACTAATCTAAGTGACACCTTCTCCTACAACTTCCTTCATAATCCCTGATGAAGCAGTTGTTGTCATCCACAGGTATGTACAGCTAAGTAAGATATTCTGATTGGATGCTGCACGTTAAGAATGAAACAAATGTATGTGGCTATGACATATGTTTTATTGAAAAGAAGTGGGGAAATATGCTTGTTTAGACTCTTCATGATTCCGTGCACAAGATAAAAGTATTTTTGAAACTGGATGATGGTGATGATTATTTATATATTTTCACTGGAATATGTATCCTGTCTTATCCTGTTCCCTGTCAATGGAAGTATCATGGGGAAAACAACAACAACATCAAACAGAATATCGAGTTTTCTATTTTGGACTTTAATATGACACACTTTGAAAGCAATACCACAGTACTGCGTTTGTACCTTTCAGTCATTTCTCACCAGTTGAGAAAGAAGTCACATTCTTACATTTTTAGATGAATGAACTGCACAAGTGGTGATGAAAATGAGATAAAGCTTCTCTTTCAGGGCAGTATCCATGATCTTCCTGCTGCGTATTCTCAAATCCGGCATTAGAAAGAAACAGGATCTCCTGTGGGGATAAAAGATGATTTAGCAACGCTGAACATGTTTGCAGTGATCTGCAGATAACAAGTTCAGTATGAAAATCCAGAAGTTAATATTCCATTACTATTTATTATTATTTATTTATTACATGTATTTATCACATTACATGATGACTATAATCAGTAACTAATTTGACTATGACTGTAATCAGTAACTAATTTGTATAGTAAAGATTGATAATTTCATCTAAGGTCTGGGATCAGAACAGAAAAAATCAGACAAAGGGTGACTCAGAGCTCCACAATACCATCTCTATCCTTTTCTCTCTCATCCAGTCCAATCTCTCAGTGGCCATCCAGTCACGCAGAGTTCTGTGTTGTTGCCCCCATTCCAGACCAAGTGCTGGAGATGGCATGTATTCACATTCTCTGAGAAATATTATTATTATTTATTTACACAGTCAGAATGGTGTTATTGACAGGTATGTTTCATCCAGACACCGAGTCCTTCCCAAGAACCTGGGATGGCTGATTATTATTATCAACTGTTATGATAAATATCGTCACAGAATATAGGCTGTTCCCAGCAAAGTTGCTTTTTGTAATTGGCTGATGGTGATTTCTGTGGCCCCTATGGTGTTGAAGTGCTCTTCAAGTTGTTTTGGAATTGCACCCAGGGCGTCAATTACCACTGGGATAATTTGGGTCTTCTTCTGCCACAGCCTTTCAATTTCAATTTGTAGATCTTTCTATTTGGTGATTTTTTCTATTTCTTTTACTTCTATTCTGCTATTCCCTGGTATTGCTATGTTGAATATTTTAACTTATTTTTCTTTCTTCTCGACTACAGTGATATCTGGTGTATTGTGTGGCAGATGTTTGTCTGTTTGTAGTCGGAAGTCCCATAATATTTTTACATCTTCATTTTCTACCACTTTTTCAATTTTATGGTCCCACCAATTTTTGGCTACAGGTAGCTTGTATTTTTTGCAGATGTTCCAGTGTATCATCCCTGCTACCTTGTCATGCCTTTTTTTGTAGTCAGTCTGTGTGATCTTTTTACAGCAGCTGATTAGGTGGTCCACTGTTTCATCTTCTTCTTTACAAAGGTGGCACTTGCTGTTTGTTGTTGATTTGTCTACTTTTGCTCTTATTGCATTTGTTCTTAGTGCCTGTTCTTGTGCAGCCAGTATTAGTTTCTTTCTTCAAGTTGCCATTCTTAAGCCATTGCCAGGTCTTGGTGATGTCTGATTTTCCACTTATATTGTGCAAATATTGACCATGCAGTGGCTTATTTTTCCATTTTTCTGCTCAGTTCTTGACTTGTTCTTTCTTGTAGACGTGCTTTGTTTCATTGGTGTTTAATAGTTTCTTATTCTTGACCATTTTAAGTGCATCTTCTTCACTGTCCTTGATATATTCTTCAAGGCCTCTTTTCTCCTCCTCTACTGTTTGATGGACTTGCAGCATTCCTCTTCCACCTGAGCTGTGAGGGAGGTATAGCCTATCTACATCACTGCGGGGGTGCAGAGCATGATCGATGGTCATTATTTTCCTGGTCTGACGATCTAGAGTCCCTAGCTCTGCCTGGGTCCAGTCTATTATTCCTGCAGTGTATCTGTTAACAGGTATAGCCAAGGTGTTTATGGCATATATGGCGTTCCCGCCATTGAGTTTGGACTTTAGGATTTTTCCAACTCTCCTGATGTATTCACTTCCAATTTTTCTTTTAACTTCACTGTGTGCGATGTTATCAGCCTGGAGAATGCCCAAGTATTTGTAAGGTTCTTTCTCTTCCAGGTTCTTGATCTTGCTTCCATTGGGCGGTTCTGTTCCTTCTGTTCCTTCTGTTTTTGTTATTGTTCCTCTGTTCATTATTAATGCAGCACACTTGTCTAGTCCAAACTCCATTGCTATATCGCTACTGAATATACGGACAGTGCTTAGCAGTGATTCGATTTCTGACTGGGAATTCCATACAACTTCAGATCGTCCATGTACAGCAGATGGTTGATTTGACTTGATGTTTTAGATGTTTGGTTTCCGAGACCTGTTTTGTTTAGTATTTGTGAAAGTGGGGTCATGGTGATTACAAACAACAGAGGGGATAGTGAGTCCCCTTGGAAAATGCCTCTTCTAATGCTAACCTGTCCAAGTGTCTCGCCATTGATTGTTAACTGTGTACTCCACATGCTCATTGCTTTTTAAATAAATATCTGAATGTTTTTGCTGACACCAGTTGTTTCTAAACATTTTAGTATCCATGTGTGAGGCAATGAGTTGAAGTCTTTCTTGTAGTCAATCCATGCAACACTTAGATTGGTTTTTCTTCTCTTGCAATTTTCTAAAATCATTTTGTCAATCAGCAGCTGGTCTTTTGTGTCTCTGGTGTTTGGGCAATTTCCTTTCTGTTCAACTGGAAGCTGTTTGTTAGTTAATAAGTGTTGCATTATTTCATCTGCTATTATTCCATTAAATAACTTGAACATGGTTGGCAGGCAGGTTGTGGGTCTATAATTACTTGGAAGGGCACCTTTTGCTGGGTCTTTCATTATGGGATGAGTTTTCCCAGTTGTTAGCCATTGTTCAATATCACCTCCTTGCAAACTGTGATTGAACTGTTTTCATAGTTGTTTATGAAGGCTTGTTAGGTGTTTAAGCCAAAAGCCATGCAGTTCATCGTCGCCTGGAGCAGTCCAATTTTTAATTTTCTTTGCTCTTTCACTTATTAATTCTGGTGTTATTATTAGATCTTGCATTTGTTTGTTACATTTTTTGACCTCTTTCATCCAGCCTGCTTTTTAATTATAATCTATTGGATTGTCCCATAATTACCCCCAGAATTGCACTGTTTCTTCTTTATTTGGTGTTTCTAGGTTTCTTGCAGTTTCTCCTTCTATGCTTTGGTAGAAACGTCTCTGATTCGACTGGAATTGGAGATTCCGCCTGTGTTGTGAAATTCTGGCTTCGTATCTGCTAATCTTCTTTAACACTGCTGTTATTTGCTGCTTTATTATTTCCAGGACTTCTCTAATTTTCCTGGAATCTAGGTGGTATTTTTGGATCAAATACTGTTTGGTGTTTTCATTCTTCAGCTTCTTGTCTTTCATATTTTTCAATCCATTAGCATCTGATCTAAGCCTGGAGATTTTATTTTCTAATCTAATCTTACATGTCCACTGATCTTATATCCGAGCTCTTGTGTTGTTATTGTTGCTGCACTGTACATTAGTTGGTGTGTTGCAAATTATTGGTTGTTATTTCTGCAAGTGCAGCATTGACATCTTTTAATACCTGAGCAAGTTGTTTTTTGGCAACTGTTTTTAGAGCTGGAAGTCGAACCCTGGTGGTTGTTTGGTTCATGTGCTCAGATATTTTTTGCTTTAGTTCTTGTTGCTTTTCTGTTAAACGGCATTTGGGTTTTTGAGGTGGAGGCAAAGGGGAGTTTCCCTGGATTTGATTTTTGAAACAGTTCAGCAACAGTGGTATCCTCTATTTCCAACACCTCCTCCACCTGCGCCTGAGCAACTGCTTCAGTTGGTGGTAATTCTTCTTCCATATCTTGAGCCTGTGTTGCTTTTTGCAGTTCTTCCAGCTCAGCTCCTATGAATACTTTATTTCTTATTATGAATCTTCTCTGGTCTGCTAGCCTTTGTTCTGTTATTTCTGTATCTGGATGCTTCACTTTCCAAATTTGGTACATTTTTTTGAAATAACCTCTTCTAGTTGGACTAGACTTGTAATAGCAGATCATTGTTTCCTTGTTGGCATTTTTCGTATATTTTTTCTGGTTAAGCGACGTTTCTTCCAGTAACCTTGCAGTCTCCAGCCCTGGTTGCTCAACTGAAGATCCTGAGTCCTGTTGCCCACTTGCCACCAGATGTCCAGGGACTCCAGCACCTGGCGCAGTCCTTGTTGACTCGGGCTATGACCGATCCGGTATAGATTTATTAAAGTTACCTCTCACCATTTTGTTGATGGGAGAGGCACTCTTTGGCTCCTCTGGTGAGACCTCTCCAGTATGGTTGGACCTCTGGCGTAGCTCTCACCTTCCTCAGAGCATGCAAGCCCCACAACCACACCAAGGCAGTGCCTCGCTGGGGGATGATGATGATGATGATGATGATGATGATGATGATGATGAATTTGATTTCTATACCGCCCTTCCAGAAATGGCTCAGGGCTGTTTACAAAGAGAAATAACAAACAAGTAAGATGGAACCCTGTCTCTAAAGGGCTCACATTCTAAAAAGAAACATAAGACAGACACCAGCAACAGTCACTGGAGGTACTGTGCTGGGGGTGGATAGGGCCAGTTACTCTCCCCCTGCTAAATAAAGAAAATCACCACGGTAAAAGGTGCCTCTCTGCCCAGTTAGCAGGGGTTGCATTCAGTCACAAGAGAAGCAGTCAAAGAGCCCTATCTCTGCCAGTTTCATGGCCCCCAGTCAATATAAAACCCAATGGTTGCTTAGCTCAAACTAGCAAAGAGTAAATACTGCTGAGAGGGATTCCTGCCTGCAACCTTGGAGAAGCCGCTGCCAGTCTGTGTAGACATTAGTGAGCTAGATGGACCAATGGTCTGACTCAGTATACAGCAGCTTCCTATGTTCCTCTATTCATATGCTGCCCTTCTAAGATATGGGGAGGAAAGGCATTTCCCATGATCCTATCACCAGATCAAAAACAGCCCTCAAGGCAAATTGACCGGTGAGAAGGAATGGCCTTTTAGCAAATATTCTGTCTTGCTTGGCCTTTTAATAAAAAATATGGGGCTTGAATGGAAGGGGAGAAGGTAGGAAGCCCTTACTGAAATCTGCAAGACCCTATTGATTTTCCCCTCCCTATATTAACCAAATTATGCCCCCTCTGTAGCCTTGTAAAAACAGTACTGGGGGTGGGACTATCACAAAAGGTAAGGCGTCAGGCTTCCTCTCCCCCTGTCTGTGATTCCCACACTGTCACCATTTCAGATTTCAGCCAGGATGGACAGACAGGCTGAGGGGAGCTTTCAACAAGTTTAAAATCCCCCCCTCTGGGATGAATATATTAAATATTAATTCTAAGAGATGTATTTATTTGTGATTCTCTCTCTCCCTCCCTCCCTCCCTTTCCACAGCAACGTTAAAAACACAGGTGAAATAGTCTTTTTAAGGAAAATCACAGTTAAAGGATCATATTATTTCTTTGACATGTACACCTGACATATACCAATTTAATTTTTTACAACAATGTCAAGTTCTTATCTCAGAGTTTATTATCCCAATCTTCCTAAGACCTAGTGGTTTATATACTGCACAGCTAGCTGTGTGCTCCAGAGGGATGTGATTTCTGATGCAGTGCTTAGGATGCATGGAGTCTCCCCCACCAGTATCCACATAATGCCCCACCATCATTATGAGTATCCACATTTATCAGCTGTTCTGATAAATCACTCTCAAATCACCCAAATCTATTTGGGTGAGTCAAGTGCCATTTTGAGGCCCATTTTCCTGGAAAAACAGGACTCAAAATTGTGCTTTCCCCCACCAGAAAGAGTGAGGCTACCAATTGGGGTCAGTGGGTAGACCAGTTCTCTGAAGCACTAAGTCCAGGTCTGGTCTACCCACTGACCCCAATTGGTAGACCATCTCTCCCTGGAAAAAATTGTGATCAGCAAGTAGATTGCCCTCTGCTCTGGACTTAGTGCTTCGGAGGACTGGTCTACCCACCGACCCCAATTGGCAGCCCACCTCTCTCCAGCAAAATGGGCCTCAAAATGTCATTCAGACCACCCAAATTAATTCGGATAGAATTGTGGTGATTTGCTTTGACCCCAAATAGGGCCCTCTATTTTGAGAGTGATTCAATTGGAAGTCAAATCTGCAAATTGCCCCCAATTCAACCTGAATCAATTCGACCTTGAATCGAATTGCACACCCTTACTTCCCACATGGAAGTTTTAATTTTCAGCAACTATCAGCTGCTCTCCAGATAAAGCATGAATTCAATATGAGCAAAGAATCAGGAGTTGTAGGGATTTCCCCCCAAATTAATATGCATACAGTATAAGGTGTGTACCGTGTGTACCCAACAGTACATTTCCCTATCTAACAGGAGCAACCCATATGAATGAGGTGAGGGGGGCTGTAAATGAGCCTTAGGTGTGGCTCATTCCTGTCCACCTCTCCTCACCCCAGCCTCCTGGCTCTGCCTTCTTTCACCTGCTGCCGCATTACTCATTTTCCTGCACTGGCGTACAGGGCATATAACCAGCCAGCATGCCTAGGGTTGATATGGCAGTGGCAAAACAAGGCAGAGTGAGGCAGCTGGGGCAGGGAGAGGCAAGTGGGACCCCCACCTGTGGCTTGTTTCCAGCACCCCACCATAGAGGAAACTCCTGCTATGGAACTTTAGGCAGGTGAAGCCGTGTGTACCAGATTCCCAGGTTGTGAAGGTGTACAGACAGGGCAGGGAAGAGGAGAGGAGGATACATAACTGATAATAGTCAGTTTGTCATTTCCTCAATATCAGCTCAGGAGTTGCAGCATGAGAAGAATATGTGGTCACATGAGTCACCCTCTGGGTTCATGACACTTGCCAGTGCTTCCTATTAGGAAGTTACAGTGAAAAGGAACTAATGAATTCAGTCAACAAGGGCCAACATTCATGGCTGGATTATTCCTTTTGCCCCAATAGCCCACTGCTTCCCTCTGCTATTCCTTAGAGTATTCAGTCATTCCTCAGTCCTGAATGTGGCTGGAGATAAACCAAACAATAAAATCCAAAATTAATTAGTTCTGAAAGGAGCCTGTGTACAAACAAAAGAGAAGAAAGGAATTAGTGCAGTGTTACTACTGGACTACATTCAGCATTACTTAAGTCCATATTAAAGAGAGACATGCAAACATATCCTTATTTAGAAGCTTAATTTATGCCTGTTCAAAACTGAATCATCATAGCATGTCCAATTTGCTTCATTCCATTGAGGTGTGTTTTGTAGAGATTAATGCCAGGTGACCAAAGAGAATACAAGCGTTGTTTACAGGGTGCACATAACCTAGTAGGTGCATAATGCTCAGTTGCCCTGACAACATGCCCAGCTAGATGCTATGCTAAGTAAACCACGATCACTGACACTAAATCTCTTTTATTAAATGTAATAATGAGACATGCATTTTTCTAAATGTGTCCAACCTGGATTAGTAGAAGGGATTATCCACAATTCTGCATGCTCTCATAGATTTCTACCCTTCACTGTCAAGTAAGATGTATAAAAATGTGTCATGTGGCTAAACTTGCTATTGTGTTTTTACAGTACCTTTTGTAATTGTGAGAAAACAACAACAACAGAATAGTATGGCAGAGTTAACTGGTTTTTCTTCCATGAACCAATGTGCATTTGTCCCTTCACTGACACATTGTATAAGCGTGTATATAAATGGATCCATTGGTATTTGTGGGAGGTACTTTGGAATAAATGTGGATTACAGGCTTGCATTGAAATAGCAACCTGCATTTCCCCTCACCACACTCTAATGTGAACCTTTTGTTTGTAGTGAGTTTCGCTGCTCCAACCCACAGACACCTCCATAACTGTGGTTTTGTGCTGCTCCTGGAACTGAAATAATAGAGAGGGCAGCCCAGACCCACCCAGGAATGCGCCTGCTCCATGCCTGCCATGCTTTTTGATGGCTGCCTCTCTGAGCACTTGCCTTGCCCCCTGTCTCCGAGCTACTCAAGCCATTGCCCCGCAACAGGGCATGTCCTATCTCAAGCTTCTAAGCCTGTCTAACTGAAAAGTCACACGGGGGGATGCCCAATTTCCACTGTGTCTCTTTAACCCCCCACTCTTCTAGCAACCAGAAGTGAAAGGCGATTGGATGGCAAGATGGGCACTATGTGTTTTTCTCTCTGAAAATGAATCAGTAAAGAAATATGTTCACAAGCACACACAGTCATGATGGCACCATAAACCGGGCAACCCAATGAGATTACTGCAACGATAACATGTAGCAGGCCAGCAATACCTGGGGTTGGTTTTTAAAGGCAGCCCCAGGTTTTTGAATGGCATGGCTCTATTTTTGTACAATAAAGTTGGGGAAGGGGGCCCCAGCCCCTCCCCCTTGGGCTAACTTGTATGGTCCCTAGCCTTATCCATGAGAAGAACCATCCAGCAGCATTGCCTCCATCTCTATCTCTCCATCTGCCAATGGAGATATTCTTCCTCTGGAGCACTCTTCCTCATGATAGTGAAAGGCCATGGAGAAAGCAATGCACTATTCATGAGAAAAACCATTTTGGGATATGCAGGGATTGGAAAGAATTGTTAATAATGTGTGACGATGCCCCTTCTCCCAAGGGCCACTCTCTCACGAGAGTATAAGGCCATGGAGACACGCATGTGGGCTGGACAGCAAATGCTGCTAAGCCTGATTGCGCCACACAAGCAAACTGTGGGGATGGGTACTCCGGCAACACCTCTCCCTGTCTTGGCGATTGCTGCGAAAAAGCAGCCCAAGCATGCCTTCTGCCAGGCTGGCCACCCATTGAAACATATGCATCCTTATTTTTGCCCAGCATGGCAACCCAACTCTCTTGGGATCACTGGTAATTGTGGCTCCCCTCTCCTGCAATTCCCCGTGGTGGATGATCCGCATACATCACAACATGGGTCCAAACCCAGGAAATCTGAAAGAGAGTGAAGATTTATCCCTGGTCCTGGTGTTTCCCTAGTCTGCCCACCCTGTACCACTCAGTCACACTGGAGTGGCAAATTCTCCTTTGGGTTCATGAAAGGTTTGCCTGTGGAGGAGGGGTCACTGTGTAAAAGCTCTATTATTAACCAGAGAGAACAGGGCCCACTTACAAGTGGGACCCCCTTTATTTGGATTGCCCACCTAATGAGAGCACAGTCCGATGGACAACTGCAGGTCTTGGAGCATCTGGTCCTCCCCAGTGGACTGGCCCTCTCATGAGAGGGCTAATCTCTGGCCAGCAAGCTGACACAGGGGCAGGGGTGTGGTTTGGTGTCCTGGACTGCTTAGCCAGGGTTGGCCATCATAAGAATATTTTTGGTCACAGTGGACCAGACCCCAGGATCCTTTGCCCTCCCTCATATACACATTCCTTCCTAGGACGTAATCATGATCCCTTCCCAGAAGTACAGAAAAATAGTGCCCCTCAGCATCCTCCCCTTTGCCTATTATTGTGCTTGAGCAAGAATGTTTTGGTACTGGGCTCTTAAGATGGCGGCAGTGCAGTTGCTGTCAGAAGAAGAGCTTGCATGCTATTTAAAGGGATTTATATGCCTTCTCCCTGCCAAGGGCGGGTGATCCATTCATTCTGAAAAGGCATGATTGTGCTCGGCACACCCCCTTGAAGATCATGGCCAATGGTTTCTGCCTTGCAGATGTTCTGATGCCTTGTCCACAGCCTGGCGATGCTAGCATTTTTGGAGCTTGCTGGGATGTTACCTGGGCAGACCAGGAAGAGGGAGTGGCTCCTCTACCCTGAAACCGGAGGTTACTGGGCTGTGGCTGCAATGCGATTCATGGTTACAAAAATTAACCGTGGTTTCAGCAAATTCCAATTTTATGTTACGTATGAATGAGGCTTAGTATCTGCAGTGCCAACTTCAGGTTCCTTCAGGCTGAGGGAACTTATGTATGTATGCATATTATGCATTATGTATGCATCTAGTCTATAATTTTAACCTTGTAAATATTTGTTTTATACATTTACCTCCCCCACTTTAAAAACAATAATAGCCTATATGCAACATTTCATACTTGCTTCTACATTCAGGCATAGATACTGCCATTTCTCTGAAATAATCCCTGTTGGTTGGAACTAATATAATTGGGGTGTTGATTTTAAAAGTTGTAAACATAAATGTCAGGTTTATAGAAGTAGTTGTTTTTGCCTCTTGCAATTGGAAGAAGTGACATTAGAACTGGGAGTTGAAAATGGCTAGGGAGAAAACAGAGACACATGGAAGGCTTATACAGCAGATGTCATGAAGCAACTAGAGAAAAAGAATGAAAAAACATGGGATGGAGGAAAACAATGAGACAAAAGAGGTCAACAAAAAAGAAGTTTATAGAAGTTCCCTTCTAGAATAAAAGTCAATTTAGTTCAATATTCAAAAGTCAATCAACTATAATATCCTGTTTTGCCAAATGGCCAGACAGTTGCCTCGGGAGCTCCAGAAACAAAGTATGCAGAAAATATCCCACTGTAGCACCCCATAAATTGGAATTGCGATGCATATTGCCTCTGAACCTGATGATCCAGTTAGTCTGTGGTTAATAGTCAATGCCTGACATCGAGACTAACACAGCACTCATGCTGCTAATGCTGTGCTGGTAGTATAAGGGAGGGGTGATTTTCATTGATTTCCACTTTGCTCTGTAGCCCTCATGCCTGATGAAAATATGTCCCTGAAAGTAATATGCAGTCCTCAGGGGCATAATTTTGGATGGCACAGTGGTTTCAGAGTGAAGGAGAGATCGACAAAAATCAACAGCATGAGTACTGCGTTAGGCTGGATGCTGTTCAGTGATTGATCAAGCCTCCATGAACTTATCGAATCCCCTTTTTGAAACCATCTAAGCTAATAGCCATAATCACATATTGTGGCAGCAAATTCCATACATTAATTATGGCTTGTGTTAAGAACCATGTTTTTAGCCTGCCCTGAATCTACGTCAACTGGTCAGTATTGTGGCCTCAGTATTCCGGAGCTGTGCATAATTGTTTATGTAATGTCCATCCTTCTATATTTGTGTATGAGCTAAATCTAGCACCTAATCAAATGATAATATCTGAATCAAGGATCACATGGCTAAGGATACACCAGTTACTTTCTATACTGTAATGACACTCAAGAACTAACCCTTCTGTATGCATGGAATAATGCAGCAGAAATCTTGTTTTACTGCTTTCTGTTTGCCACCTCACCACGTGTAAAAGAGAACTATGATTGCAGTGTAGCAACCATCCAGTGGGAGACCAAGTGAGAGTTACTACCAGCCTTCAGAGATTTAACCCCAGTGTTTGAAACACTCATATACTGGAGGAACACACATAGATAGAGAGCAGGGAATACTGCCAAAGATCAGCAACTCCTGAAAAGTTGGTGCAATGTGAAAGTGAAAATGTGAAAGTCAATATGTTCCTCATGGCAAGGTAAGATGTATGGCGTGATACTCTTTATATTGAGCCATTATGAGTTTTCACAGTTCTGGCAATTAATCCAATTTGGCAAGGCCAAAGCAGCTGCAGTTTGAGCTCAAGGTTACAGGATTACAACAGAGCAATGCAAGCACAACTCTGTTGCATTACAACAGAGCAATGCAAGATCTCAAAGGAGTGCAAATTATTGTAATTTTTCTTAATTTAAACAGAATTGATGCATACAAGTTGGGACTGGGAATCAAATTAAAAGTTTATAAACCCACCAAAATTGAGGAATATCCACTAATATCCTTGCACATTCAGATATATGGAGATTTTAAAGCACTTATGTTTTTGAAGAAGAAATCCTATGGTCTGAAAAATCCATTGCTTATTCAACAGACCAGTTGTGTAAACTGCACTGGCTAAATGCTTACAAAAACAATTTACTTATAAATTGCATTAAGTCATGACTATCTGGCTGACATCCTGACACCACATGCATACTTGCTACTCTCCATGCTTCCGAAGCATGGGTACTAGTGAGTACAATCACTTCAGAGCTCTGTGGAAGTGTGGTTACTAGTGCAGGGGCCAGTGCTATATGTATGCTGTTTTTGAAGCATGCACGTAGCATTGGTCAAGATGTCAGCCACTAGGGCAGCTCACACGATGACGACTAGGCCAGGAGATGCCTCCTACTCAAACATTGGTAGCACAAATACAGTAGTCCTGATATTTGATCATCTGTGAGGAGAAAATAAGGTAAGAGGCTTCTTCCATGATCATGTGGCTTCCATGATCTGTGGTGGGCTTTTTCTTCTACCTCAACCAGTACCGTATTTACCCAAATAGAAGGTGACTCTGAATATAAGACAATGCCTTAAAGATAGAGGTTAAATACAGGTTATGCCTGAATTTACCCAAAAGAAAGAGGACTCTGAATCTAAGATTACCCCCTCCCCCCAAATATTTAACAGGCAATAATTAGGGGAAAAAAACCTTGTCTTAGATTCAGGTAAATATGGTAGTTGGGTACAGCTGCTGGGTAGAAGGGAGCCCTGCAGCCCAGCTGCTGTGTACTACATGATCATGGAAGGAGCCTCTAACCTTGCTTTCTCCTTGCAGATGATAAAATATTGGGTGTGGACACAGCCCCTGGATGACATCTCCTGTCCTAGTAATGATCATGTGAACTGCCCTAGAGGCTTTTAGTGTCATGTGCAGTATAAGTGTTTGTAGGCTAAATGGTTGTAGTGAATGGTTGCTGACATCCAGAGTAATGAAGCACATGTGTAGCAAATGACTCACTGTTGCAGGAAAGGAAATGCTTGTGCAGCATGCTGTGTTTCAGACTAAAATAGGATGGGTGCTTGTGTGGAATGATTTTCTCCAATCTCCTCTTCCCTCTGAAATGCTCTATGCCACCTGAAAATATGTCCCTGAGGGTTGCACGGCATTTTTATAAATGTATATAAACTATGAAAAAGAGGTGCATTAGCCTTTGATTTAAAAGGAAAGATAGAAAATAAAATATGCATCCAGTTTCAGTTTCTGTTTGATGGATTTTACCAATTTCACATTTTCAGAAACAATGCATTTTATATTACTTATCTATGTATAAATGAAGTGATTTTTTAAGAAGCAATTGCTAAGAAACAAATACTTCAGGATATATTATGCAGTTAGGATGAACAATTTATTGTATATATACACTTAAGCAATTGCACTGTATTAAATAAATGGATATGGTAACCAAAACAGATTTAGCATGAAAAGTACAACCATAGACTCAAATTAGACTAAAACAGTTGTTGACGTAAAAGAGCACAGAACTTGAAATAACAGACAGCAGGTTGCATTTTTAACTAGGACAGTAAAAAACTGTACAGTACAAGCAACACATTACAACAAATTATGATCAATGAGGCAGTCTTTGATTTGAGACCCAAAAAATGGACAAAAAGGAGGATATTAAAATCTCATAAATCCACCGTATCTCTTTTCTATCTCTGGAACCTCTTTGGAATAACTTTCTCCATCTTCATCTGAAGGAAGGTAAGAATCTGCAAAGCGCTTAAGAAATCCACCATATCGTTTCTGGTAGTCTAGCCACCACTCTGGCCTTCCCACTCTTCTCATGAAGCCGCCATATCTCTTTTGCAGCTCTTTGGCATCATCTTCCAGTTCTGGGCTACGCTTTATGCTTCTCATGAAGCCACCATATCTTTTGATAACCTCATCATCATTCATGTCCCGATAATGTCCATTTTCAGCATTTTCTCCTGTTCTAAGAAGCTCTTTCAGCAGATCAGAGGAATTTGCCAAGGCATCATCATCTGAGTCTTTCTTCATAAACCCACCATACCTCTTAGCAAGGATTTCTCCTCCATTAGATTCTTCCTCTGGTTCTATATGATAGAGCTCATCCATCTTCTTCATGAAGCCACCATACCTCTTCATGAAACCACCATATTTTTTGGCTAGCAAATGACTCTCATCCTGTTCTTTTGGGTTGTCCTCCATGGCACCATTGCCTTCCTGGGCAAGATCCAGTTTAGTAAGTTGTAAGAGTTCCTTGCAGGTTTCCCAGGCTTTGGCAGAAGGTAATTTCCCTTCACATTCTAGTGTACATGCCTGAAAAATAGTTGTATGTACAAATACATGTTAAAATATAAATGGAAGAATGTCTTCTTAACTTTCTGAAAAGAGAGAAGCCCTCTTCAGAGCACAGTGGTGCTCATGATTACAGCTTGGAAAGCAGGGATGAAGTCCTGCTGCAGAGCTGTCATTTATCCCCTCTAGTAGCCAGGCATTCACAGTTAAGGCTCTGTTTGGCTGAAGAGTGATGGTGGCCACTTCCATGAGCAGCAACCTGGATCACTTGAGTTTGTTGCACTTCCTCCTTCAGACCAATGAATCCCTAACTGTGGAATGCCCAGCTGAAGGGGGTGAGTTACAGCTCTGGGGTGGAACTTCCTCTCCATTTCCCAGGCTGTAGCCATGAGAGCACTGCTGTGCTCTGGAGACGGTTAGAGGAATATACAAATCCACATTTCAAAATAAAAACTTGTTCACTTCATTTTTGCAATCTTTCTGTGAAATAGCACACTGAGTAAAAAAAAATGAGTGAGTGATCACTTGACTAGTCCAAGAGCATGTGACCAAATTATGGTCACATAATTATTATGATCTGAACTAGGGATTCCTTGGTTCTAGTTTTACATTGCCACCCCTACATCACAATGGTGGTGCATTTCAGTTCTAAAAATAGATATTTCTGGGCATCTATAAATTATTTCCCCCAAAACTGGAAATGTCATGATCCTTAACTGGAGCACCTGCAGGCAAGTGGGAGGTACTGGCAGACTCAGTGTGAAGTGTAGATAGCCAATTTCACAAAAATCTAAAGAAAAAAATCATTAGGGTGGTGTCAACCTCCTCAAACTAGAACTAGAACTCAGTTTCAAGGAGGGGGGGAAAGGATGGCTTCAGCAAAAACAGGAGGAAAATGTTCAGCTTGAAGAATACTCCCTCAAGACAATCACACACACACACACACACACACACACACACACACACACACACACACTTGAAGGACAAAGTTAATAGTGTTAAGCTGTTAAAGTTAAAGTTAAAAAGTATCCACAGAAGAAAATGCTGGAAAGCTGTGACTCCCTCACCAGGAAGGTAACCCTCTTCTCTTTCCAAAGGAAAAGGAGTATGATACAGTTAATTTATTGGTGTTATGAAATACTATTGTCTCAGGTTTTGGTGGGCAAGTTTTGAGGGAATTTCCTCACAAATCCCCAGCTTTCTGAGAACACTTTGGAGGTTCAGTGCAACATTATTTTGCAGGAACATACTTGTATCTTATTAATGAAGGTCTTCCACAAATTTCTCCTAAAATTATAGCTGCTCATTTGTAGAGCACATTTTCAATTCAGATTAATTTTATTCAGTGTATTAAGTATTGCAGAGAAAGCCATAAACACCTGGACAAGCTTGACTTGTTGGCCACATATCGGCCAGATTTACCTCAAAGTCCCTGCAAGTTATCGGTGAGCAGTTCATACACAATTTGGGTTTTTCCACTGCGTATTAGAGTGTAGCCCGATTTATAACTATTTGCTTTGGGTTTTTGGGACAACTTCAAGTTTGCAATAAAGCCTCCCAGTAAACTTGCGGTAAAGCCTGCTGTGTGGAAAAGTCCCTGGAGCTGGAAATACATTTCAGTACACCCATAAATCCCTCTTCTGTATGGTTCCTATGGAACAGCCAATAAAACCTGCCCTTCAAATACATGTTTGTTCAGTGAGGGTGGTCAGTCAGGAATGGTACATGCAAAGGGCTGGTGCATCATTGCAAGGGCTTGATCTCTGAACTGGGAACAGTTGACACTATCTGCTTTTATTGTGTTAATTGAGGATGGGGACCAGGATGGACTCTAGGAGAGCTAGAGGTCTTAGATTAGCTTCTCTATTCTTCCACTGGTACTGTCAAAACTAGCCATGGCGACAATATGTTGGGTGGCGAGTCATATGCAAGTATGCATGCATTCCATTGCATAAGTGGCCCACAGCAGTACATGCATATTTATGGCTTGGGACATTAATTTGTAGCCTATACATTCATCCTGTGGTATTTGTGCCATGTAAATGCAGTCTTAACACATCTATGTCCAAAGAGTAAAATACTGTATAAAGGAATCATCTTTTCTGCATTGATTTGTCATTTGATGGATAGTATTTGGAGTTCATCTATTTATTTTTATTTTTTGTCCTTTCATTAGTGCTTTATCTTTTCATTACTTTGTCTTTTTAATCTTGTTTTCATCTTCATCTTGGTTTTCTAAGTAACTCAGAACCCACATACTCAAGTGATCCAACTGACATTGACATGATTGCACAACAATAAATGTACTTTAGATATTCAGAATGAATAAAGATTAAGAAGAAACCATAACAGAACCATGGAAACACTTTCACATGGCTGTAACCAGTTGTAGAAAGAATATATTGTTATGCAGTTGTGAGGTTTAGTGTGTCAATTTGTGTTTTCATAAAAAACAGAAAGATGCATGGATTTGCAGTTCAGCTATTATTAAACAAAATGTTTAATAATATTGTTCAACAAAAAGTTCTCAACGCAGTACAACACAGAAAAGAATGAGGGAAATGGCTGGGCTACTTTCAAGTCTAACAAAATATCTCTCATATATCCTACTCTCAACTTTCAAAACAACAAAAATCAGTTATCTGATATTCTCAAAGTGTGGAAGGTCAACTCCTTAGGGCACATTGTGCAATCAACAATGTCTATTGATTATTTCTTGTTCAATTCTTATATGGAATTATTTTGAATAATGGATACATAGTAGCAGTGCATGAGGAATTAAAGCAGTGCATGAAGAATTTCCAGTATTTCAGTAGTTTGCATTCTGTTTAGACTGAGCTCAGGAACTTGCAAGATAAGGATATTACATTCCATAAAATGAATCTTAAGCAGTTAATGTATACATTTCGAACACGTTAGCCATTTATGTTTAGTTAAATCTCTGTTTTTAATTTTATCCAAAGATTCTTGCTGTCTTACATATGGCTTTGTTTTAAACAATTAGACTGCATCTGCCATGATTTGTGAAAAACAAGACTAAGTTATTAAGGTGCTGAGCTTTCTGGCCCTTTATGGTGTAAAATACTTAAGAGGTCCTCATGGTGGCTACTCGGGGACTGGACTTCTCCATTGCTGCTCCAAGGCTTTGGAACACACTTCCTGCTGAAATGAGAGCCTCTCCATCTCTTACAACTTGTAAAACAGCAGTCACGACGCATTTGTTCACCCAGGCTTTTAATTAGATATTGTTTTAATTGTGTTTTAATAGTTTTAGTGTTTTAAATTTTAATTGTTGAAATGTTTTAATCTTTTTATTGGTTGTTTTAATTGTTTTGTTGTAAATTGCCCAGAGAACTTGTGTTTTGGACAGTATAAAAATGTGTTAAATAAATAAATAAATACATATCTGGATTAAAGTAGGGGCCACAACAGTGGCTATAATCCATTTACTGCTAATGCCAATGTGGATATAGTTCACACACACACACACACACACACACACACACACACACACACACGTTTGTGCATGTGCACATACATGGTAATGCTTAAATCTATCTATCTATCTATCTATCTCCAAATTCATTTTCAAGGAGATCTAACATTTCAGGTATTTCCTTTGAATACTGAACTCTAATATCTCTTGCTTGTAGAGTTACATTGTCTAATTTGTTTAAATTGCTTCCTTTGTTTTTCTTCTCTATACTCTCAAGCAAGAACAAAAAGGGGTGTGCAATTTGGTATTTTTGGTGTTTTGGTTCGGACCCGAACTGAAACACCCCTGTTCTGTTCTGTGCCCGAATTTTGCTCACCCGAATCACCCCGATTCGGTTCAGATTCATATTTACCCGAATCCGAATCTGAATTGATTCAGGTAAGAAAAATGGGTCCTGGGGCCAAAAGAGTGGGGTGGGGTGGTAGTTTCCAATGGGTGGAGGCTACCACCCAAATTTCAGGGGGATTGGGCAAAGGGCTGATTTTTGGTGATTTTTTGAAGATCACCAAAAATCAGCCCTTTGCCAATACCACCCCACCCCACTCTTTTGGCCCCAGGACCTTTTCAATTAAAGTAAAAGGAAAGCAATTTCTGCATTGAAATCAATGGAGGCAAAAAGGTGGGAAATTCAAAGAGACGTCAAACTGAAAACGGAGGGGGAAGAAGGAGACAAGGCTGGCACTTTTCTAGGGCACAAAAAGGAGACCCGAAACACCCAAAAAATTCGGTTCCGAATCCCCCGAAATTGGTCGTTTCTGGCACAGATCGTTCTGTGCCCGAAACGTTTTGCACATCCCTATGGATGGTTGTAGCAGAAGGATTTGGTTATCCACAACATGATTTCAAGTTCAAAAGGAACACAAATAAATGGTCATATCCAGCAAAATTTAAGCAATTTCAATGAAAAAGTTAAGCACAGTGTTGTTATATCTTTTTATATTAGTGCTGCTTTTAACAAAGCTATTCCTGCATTGCAATCCGATGCATATTTACTCAGAAATGCCACACTCTATTTAATAGGATTTATTCTACAGTAAGCAGGTTTAGGTTGTAGTCTCAACAATTCTGATATTGATTTAAGATGGCTTATACTGGAATATCAAATAATGGTCATCAGAACATGCTAAACTAGAATAAAATGTTTTCTAAAACAGTTTAATTTACTTTAAAATGCCTTTTCTAATTCTGATTTAGACATTATGGCATAATATATCATCTATTAATAGATTACAGTAGGAAGAAAATTGGAGCACTTCTAATTTTATAGATTTTTATAGATATTTTATAGATATTTTATAGATATTTTATATCTATAATTTTCTATTTATCTAATTTTATAGATATTTTGCACTGAAATATGCCAGAAGTTGCTGGTTGAAATGCTCAGTTCATTTGCTACAAGGTTAACTTGGATTAACCATTATTGTTTTGAGTGATGTGAATATCATCTCTGCAGTTTGAAGAACAGCATGGTAAAGCTTTGAAGCTTTGTCCAATAGATGGAGCGGGCATTTTATTTATTGCATAAGTGCTAATGCACTGCTAATGTGTTGCAAATTATTCTCAGACTGACTTGATTTCCCATATGAGTCTAGCTACATATCTGATTTGTTTATCTTCCAGGAATATATGCAACTATGACACAGCCAATTTGAATCACAGCCAATTTGAACAACACTAGCATTCTTGAACCTGGAAGACCCAAACTCCATTTGATGTACATGGAAATTGAAGCAGTGTGTAATACTTCAAAGATATTTTTCACTGGGTTCTTGATGTCAGCTTTCCTTGTGACTCTTCTTCCTTCCTTCAGAAATACACTCCTGCATAATCAGGATCTGCAATGATTTCAGATAATTTCTGGCAGAAGGTCTGAAATGTAGATATTCTAATCAAATGTCTAATATTGTTTTTGCCCCACGATTGCAAAAGGGACTAAAGGTTCAGTGCAGAGGCAAATAGGTGTTTATCTCTGTGGCTACTCTATCGGTGCCAATTCGTTTACAGAAGCATAGGTGAGAAACCATCACATTTATTTATATGAGCCTAAGGAGTTTTTAGCACTCTCAGTAGGATTTTCTTAACTTTGTTTTCTTTGGACAATAGAGCCATGCTGTATCACAAGCTGTATTTCAGAAATGGTTTATCATGTGGCATGGAAGACTGAGCTATAGAAGTTAAGATCCCCTATGAGTATATGGAACTATTTGTTGTTGTTATTTTTAAAAATCTGGGCCATAAAGTTGAAAGAGACCAAAAGCTAAATGAGCCCAGCTTTTGCTGCAAGAATCAAGACATAAAAGCACTGATTAATCCACACAATCTGGACCTTACTCAGATGGAAAGCACACCACAGTAATGTGCACATCCAGATGGCTCAGCCAAGCCGTGCTTTATAGGAGAAGGGATATCTTTCCCAACAAAACCAATATTCAGGCTCAAGTGATGCCTGTGTCTAAAAGGATATTGTTGTTCATTACATGAAAGTCTTGTGGAATCATGTTCTCCTTCCCACTTAAGATATATGTACGACCCTTGACTCATCCTTAGGTTGCCAGAAGGTTTTATTATAATAGGACTTAATGAGAGATTAAAAAAAAAAACCCACCCCAGGAAGAATTTTCAAAAACTAAGTAAATGTATCAGTTCTGCCATTGGGACATTGGGATACGTATGATACAAGGAAAGAATACTAAACCATGGGTTTGAGGTTTCTGGTCTAGTTCTAAAACCCAGAAGGTATCATGCTAATTAATTTAATTAATTAATTAATTAATCAATGTATGTATGTATGTATTTATTCATTCATTTTCTATACCACCCTTCAAAAAATTGCTCAGGGCGGTTTACACAGAGAAATAATAAATAAATAAAATGGATCCCTGTCCCCAAAGGGCTCACAATCTAAAAAGAAACATAAGATAGACACCAGCAACTGGAGGTACTGTGCTGAGGGTATATAGGGCCAATTACTCTCCCCTTGCTAAATAAAGAGAATCAGCACATTAAAAAGGTACCTCTTTGCCAAGTTAGTAGGAGTAGGAATCAGAGGGTGTCATGCTCTTTAGGCTAGCTTATACAATAAAGTAAGACTTCCATCTCTTGCCTCTCATTCCCTGTGCCCTATAGACTCTTAGCAGAATCTAGTATTTAAACAGTAAAAATGTGGGAGTTCTCCATGGTGCTGAACTAGCCTTGGGAGAGTACACAAATGTAGCCAATACAGAGTTTGAAAGTATCCATTACTCATCTATCACAGAAGCAAAGGCAATATGAATATCCGATGTACAATAATGTTAAGATCACATTTCAGTCGATCTTCTACCTGAAGTGCAGGTGGGGGAAAGTACATAATTGCATAAAACTGTGTTTACTATATTGTTAATCCAGAATAACTAATGCAGTACTCAAAATAACTGACATATTAGATTCCATACATTCTGCATAAAAGGGCATGTGGAAAATATATTTGAATACATCCTTACCAGTCCACAAGTGAATGGAGTGGGTGGGGGCTGATCTAACACAGATCAGCCCCCACCCTCCCCATTCTCTTGTGGAGTGTAATCCTGTAATCCTGTGTTTTAAATCTGTTTGTGCCAGTGGAGGCTTTTATGGTAACAGAGCTTCTTGGGACTTCTTAGATGGGTAAGAACTGGAGTCTTTAAAAAAAACCAAAACACCCAAAGAGTGAATTCTGCTTACCAGGGGGTTGATGTCAGCATGGTATGCCAATCGGTGGTTACAGGATGCACAGTCCTTGTTGCATTCTGCCTGAACTGTAAGGATGAGGCATGTAATAAGAGCCAAGAGCAAGAAATAACACCTCAGAAGCAATGTCATGGTCTGCAAAAAGAACAAGCCAGAAATTAGTTCAATAACAGTAAGCTGCTTTTTTGTTAAATCTACATCTTCCTTTATACATCTTTGTGTTGCTTTTCACTGGAGAAATTCATATACAAAAGCAAATCAGGAGGGGAAATAAGGTCTAACTAACAGTACTTCAACTAAAACTTTGATAATCATGAAACATTTGCTTATGAAAGCAAGTTCCAATGATCCCAGGAGCATGTATTTCCAAAATTTGTACAACATAGTCCATCCCTTTCAAGTCATCCTCAAATGTCAGAAAATTAGAGCTCAAAAATTTCTCATTCTGTAACTAAGGAGACCACAACATGCAGGTTCCTGAAATTTTACACTACATGAAGGAGGGGATGAAAATCAAAGAGAACTGTGTAACTGTCTAATCCTTTCACCAATAAAATAAAATAAAATAAAATCTACCCAGAATTAATAACCTTGCCATTGTTAACCAGTTCTGCATCTCAGTTCGTACTGTTGTTCAGATTCAGAATGACATTTAACCCACTGGCATGCCTTGTGCGAAATCCCATTCATCGTTAAAGTACCAAAGTGTGGCTAAATTGTGTTGATTCAGTGGAAACTAGTCCATATTAAGATCTTTTGTATGCGTTTGGAATAAAAGAAGTGGAGACCACAGCCGTTTAAGACTAAATACCGAGGCATCAGGAAAAAGAGAAAGCTGTGTGAAGCTCCTTGCGCGAAGGGAGCGCACCAGACACCCAGAGGAGAAAGTAGGCAGGAACGGACGGAATGCCTCCAGGATGTTTCCGCATTCCTCACTAAATTTACCTTCTTGATTTCACGCGATGGGATCATAATTCTTTTGGGTAGAAGCAGACACCTTAACAGGTAGTAAAACTTACAGGGAGAAAGACTGCGCTCAAAAAGAAAGAAAGAGAAAGAAAGAGAAAGAAAGAAAGAAAAACAGAAAAAGAAAGGGGGAAAGAAGGTAATAGTGTTGCTAGGAATCCCCCTCCCACCTGAAGAGCAATCTCCCTTTCTGACACTTACATTTCTTTCTCCTCGCGAATCCACAGTCGTCCAGAAGTAGCGAGGCGACAGCTCGGTCGAAGTCTCTTGTTTGGAGGAGCAGCAGCTCCTAAGTAGTTGCGGAGGAGCGAAGCAGCGTCTGCCTCTTGTGGAGCTGGAGGGAGAGAGGGAGAGAAAGAGAACTGGATGAAGACTCGGGAGAAGACAAAAACATAACTAGTTGCAGTGCCGGAAGGCGTTCAGCTCTCGCAAGCCTTACAAGGGCTGGACCTGCGGCGCCTGCTGCCTTCTGTTGCCTCCTTGGCCCCTCCCAGGGCCGCTGTCTTTTGTGGGCTCGGCAGCTCTTCACCCAAGTCAGGATCTGGCGAAGTGGAGAGAGCTACTTTATAATTAGTCAAAAGCGAGAAACGCGGCGCATTCCCCAATCGCTTCCAGCCTCCATCTGACGCAGCATCTACGGCATCCAGTTGGAGCTTTCGGTGCGCAGAGCAGGGGGGCGGAGGGGTTCCCACCACCCGCCTGCCTGAGGCCAACGGAGGACTCACGATTCTGTTGTTCCCTAGAGTGTGTGGGCAGATGTGCTACTCATTAGTTCTCCCCCTCCAGTCAGGGATCAATTTCATCCCAGGGTAGCATCCTTCTCTGGAGGGGGCAAATGGGTCCTTCCACGACGTGTGTGTTGGGGCGGGAGTTGAGGCTAGATTCTTCTCGCCCCTGGCAATAGGGAGTAGATGTCTGGGGCTGGATTCACTTCTCTTTTCCATCTGACCCCATCACAAGAAAATGTTGGGCGTAAGTTGTTGCTGCCGCCAAGGAGCACCGTGCAATCTTTAGGCAGCAGCAACTTACTTGTACAGGCATCACCTCCCCCGAAGACGAAAGAATTAAAGCAAAGTCAATACAGGCATTTAAAATGCGGAAAATGTAAGATTCTTGAGCTTCAGGGTATTGCCTCAACATGTCTGGTACCCACAACCTTTATGGGGACTATATACCAACTGTATAGAGCTACACTTATCCACACAGCAACAGACTGTTACAGAAAAACCTGCATTGCTTCGTAACTCCCCCCGCCCAGCCCCACCTTACCTTTCCCCACTCCAATTTCTGGTTTAGTGCTATAGTGTGAAACTAGATGAAACTCTCACCTGGACCATCCTACAGCTGCTTCTTGTTTGGATTACAGGAATCAAAATTGTCTAGTTTGCTTCCTCAGAATCAGACCCAACTTTGCATCATGCTAGGGAAGCATTTTGAACCATCGGAGCATTATATTCTTAGATAACAGAGACCATGTGGGCATCTACTTTGTGTGGATCTGTACATACATGTAGGGTGACTCCCAATATCCAGTCTCTAGGTGTGTCTATGAGTGAGGAAGATGCTCAATTCTTTCTTTGTAGCCACCTGTCAAAGGTCAAATCCTACTTTGGGGATGCACTGAAGATTCCAGCTATGGAAAGCCTTATTCCAGGGGTTGGTGAACAAAAGAGCACCAGGAAGACAGTTGGCTTACTGTGAAAAATGTAGCGAAAAAATTAACAGTGTGTCAATGGTGGTTCTGGGGGTGGGGTTGAGGAATGGCTAGCATGTGTCTGATTGTCATCTGGTCCAGCTCACTGTTTTTTTTTACCTCTTTGCAGATTAACAAGCGTTATCTAGACTAAAGTGCTAAAAGCAGAGAGCAGGCGTGAGCAAGATCCATCAAGCTAGAAGTATTTGCTGGCAAGGAATAGTTTACTTTAGCAAACCAATCCAAACATGAGTTTTGAGCTGTTAGAAGACAACGTTGCTGTTCACACAATCCCGAACAATTTCAACAGTTCTTAGAAGTTCCTGCAGAACTTCAAGGAGAGTACTTAAAAAACAAACACAAGCAACAGACCAACCCAAATCTAAAATGTTAAGAAGTACAATGTGTGACCTGCTGCTTGGGCAGACTGAAAGCTATTTCACACATTACAAAGCAGAGACCTGGGTTTGCTACCAAGTACATTCAACAAGAACCCACAGGCAACTGTGCTTCTACACCTGATGGTCACATCTACATGTTACATTTACAGATGTATATAAAACAAGAATGTGTAAAAAGGCCTTCAAACAGCCTTTCTGGGAAGCAGCAGGAATACTGTGAGGGTTTACTGTGAGGCTTTACTGCGAACTTGAAGTTGTCCCCAAAAAACTGACTCAAAAAGTGATTTTTTAAAAACTCCAGATATAAATCGGGCTATATTCTTAAGGCACAGTGAAAAATCCAAATTGTGTGTGAAGTGCTCCCCAATAGCTTGCAGGGACTTTGGGGCAAATATGCCTGATATGTGAATGCACACCCTCCATTCCAGAGGAGATGTGAGCTAGAGGGCTTTAAAAGCCCTGTGTGGAAAATGCAGGAGCCTCTTTAATGTTTCTAACACTGCAGTCCACAAAAAGGAGTACCTTTTAGGGAGGACAGTCTGCCCCTCTCCTGAGTTTTAGATGACCTTTTGTTATTCTTCTTCAAGAATATGTATATATATACACATGACAGGGTTGCCACAAGCACATTTTTGCTTAAAACAAAGGGTGCCTTTGTGACCTGTGTTCAAAAACATTATTATAGTTTTCACGAGGAATACAAAAGGCAGAAAATAAACACAACAATTGCTTTTAAAATACACTTTTGTTCATGACATAACTGTGAGTGTCAGTAGACCTTGGACTTAGACCTCCTTCGCCTGTGCTGTCCTATGGCAATATATGCTCTCCCTACATGTCCGATTCACAAATTTGTTAAAGTGGAATACTAGGATTTACAATCTTGTCTGCTCATAGAATAAAAAGGTTTACTGGTTTGCTGAACCAGCCAAAAATGGGCTCAGATCTCAAAGAACTTTGAATTATTGCTAGTTACTTGTGCATATTTGACTTAGCTCAAATATTAGGATAGCTCAAAGCTATCCTAAACGGAGGATAGCTTCATCATGTGTCTGATAAAGTCCACAAAAGCTTATGCCATAATACATGTGTTACAGTGCAATCTTATGAATGTTTACTCAGAAATAGGTCCCACTGTTCAATGGGGCTTGAACAGGTAAATGTGCATAGGATTGCAGCATCAGCATTTAAAATGCTACAAGACTCTTCACAGTGCAATCTTTATATAGTCCCTGTATGCCAAGGTTCCCTAGAAGAGGATCATAGTCACAGCTTCTGATAGCTTTTATTTCTTTTTGAAGAACAGTTTGGTTGCTGAGCCCTTCAGACCTGGTGGGTGGGTGGGATGAATGTGAATGTGCTGTTATTGAAAACACACAGGAAAAGAAACAGGGTCACTGGAACAGTAATAGCTTCAGAAGAAACAGATAATTCTGCTGCATTCGGTAGTTGCTGTCAAGGGCATCTCCAAAGTTTCCACACTGCATCTGATCCTACTTGCAGGTTTCTCAGTCAGTTTTGCTCACTAGAGGGCACTCATTCCCTTGCAGGAACTTAGAGAACAATCTTAAGAGCAAAGATTTTGAGATTCAAAACAATGGTTAGGGATGATGTGTTAAGCTTGGGAACTGTTAAAAATATAAAATATGGGCCATTTCTTAGGCAGGACACATTGCTTTGCATGCAGAAGGACCAAGATTCAATCCCTGGCATCTCCAGGAAGGGCAGGGAAAGACTCCTGCCTGAAACCTTGGTGAGCCCCTGCCAGTCAGTTTAGACAATACTGAGCTAGATGGTCCAATGGGCTAGTATAAGACAGCTTCTTATGTTGCTATGAATATACCATGTCAGACCATAGGTTCATCTAGTTAAGTATTATCTGGAGATGAACCTGAGACCTTCTACATGCAAAGCAGATGGTCTTCCACTGAGCAACAGCCCATCTGTGCTTATATAGCTATAGAAAACTGCCCTATGCTGTGTGAGCTTGTTTGTTTCTACCCACAGGACCAGATTTCAGGGTGCAGGTAACTGGAGAAGGAAGAAGGACTGGGAGGAAACCATGCCTCCATTTTGTGTGAGAACTAGATAGCAAGAGCAGACGGCAGCTAGCATTTGTACTCGGTGGGATTTGGATATAACCCAGCATTTGCTCTGACTCTATGATTTGACTACACACAGTAAGTCTATGAGTCTACATTTGTTTCCTAATAGCTTCTTCTCTGCATGAATTAGGCTGGAATCTTACACACACTTACCAGGTAGTAAGTCCCGTTGAACACTGCGGGATTTATTTCTGAGTAAGCACACACAGAGTTGCAAATCAGTCTTTAAAAATGATTGATTTTTCTTTTCTTTCTTTCTTTTTTAAAAGTAAGTGATCAGCAGCACAGGACTTGTCACACAGACATGTTGCCAGAATAAATGGCAATTCAAATAAACAGGCTGAGATTAATATGGGTTATATTGATGCATTATTTAATGAAAATAAATGTGTTTTAGGTAAGTGCACTTGAGTGATCCCATTCAATTAAGTGGGGCTTGTGCAGCACTTGTGGATGGGGCCATAGCACGATGGCAGAACATTTATTTTGCATGCAGAAGGTCCCAGGTTCAATTCCCGGCACCTCTAGGTAGGGCTTGGAAAGACTCCTGTCTGAAACATTGGAGAGTTGCTGCCAGTCACTGTTGATAGTACTGAGCTAGATGGACCAGTGGTTTGATTCAGTAGAAAGTCAGCTTCCTATGTTCCTGTGCTCCTTTCCCCAGAGGATTATGTCCAGAGACTCTTCATCATCTCAATCTAAGAATAAAAATAAGAATATCTTTTAAATAAACATATTTTAGTGCCATTGATAAACTTCTATCTAATATGTGTAAGATAAGTAATGTATAAAAAATAAGTTCATAAACTCTATATGTCAGTGCCAGGTGGTGGTGGTGGGAATCTTATTTCAAAATTTAAAATTCCTTTGAACCAAACCCACACCTATATAATAAGCAATGTAACTTCCAAAAATATTTTTCCCTTACAAGCTTAAAAATAAGTAAATTTATTTCATGCATATATTCATCCATCCGAGAAGGATGTATTGTACCTGTTCTTGCAAAGGAATGGATATTGGTAACAAAATTCTAAGCACCTTGTGATAATAAACAGGAGGTGAAATAGTCTATCTATAACAAAACCTATAATGTTTGAGGAGGTGGCAGCCTTCTAAAATGAATGAATACTAATTGCCAGTGTTTCTTGTATGTCTACATGCTGTGTAACATTAACATTAACAAACGGCAGGCAAGGCATCATGTATTATAAATGTATATATGCTTGTATTATAAGTGCATATTATTTTATCATAAGTGCAGATTATTTTTAAGCACAATATAAAACATAAGCATTTGCATTTTAGACATTTTTTAATTAAAGAAGATAAATATTGTCAAGCAATTATGCTGAAAAGGTTGGGGACTCCTGAATTTAAGACATCTTGGCCATGCCCATTATCACAGGGTATATCAACTAAAGAGCCACCTAATGGCACAGTGGGGAAGTACTGTAACTTGCTTAGGGAGTAAGAGGTTGCTGGTTTGAATCCCTGATGGTATGTTTCCCAGACTATGGGAAACACCTATATTGGCCAGCAGTGATATAGGAAGATGCTGAAAGGCATTATCATCATCATCATTATTATTATTAATTCGATTTCTATACCGCCCTTCCAGAAATGGCTCAGGGCGGTTTACACAGAGAAATAATAAATAAATAAGATGGCTCCCTGTCTCCAAAGGGCTCACATTCTAAAAAAACAAAACACAAGATAGACATCAGCAACAGTCACTGGAGGTACTGTGCTGGGGGTGGATAGGGCCAGTTACTCTCCCCCTGCTAAATAAAGAGAATCACCACGGTAAAAGGTTCCTCTTTGCCCAGTTAGCAGGGAATCATCTCATACTGCATGGGAGATGACAATGGTAAACCCCTCATGTATTCTACCAAAGAAAACCACATGGCCCTGTGGTTGCCACTAGTCGACCCTGACTCGATGGCAACACTTTACCTTTACTTTGATATCAACTAAAATCCAAAGTGCTTTCCCTTTAGAAAGGCAATCAGTGCTACTGTGATAGACGGACTGTGATGTCTGCTTTCATGGGACTGTAACTGGCACCTAGTGGGTAGCAGCTGTGACATCGCTGAAGGTGAGACACAATTCATCAATATGCACATATTATATAGTTCCTGTATATAAGCATATATTTATAAATTTGATAAAATGCATGCTTTTCTATCTCTATGAAATCCCCCCCTGCATTATATTTATACATCATCATCACATTAGTGTTCAGGATTAGGCACAATACCACCATAGTGCTAAATGGAAGTCCCCCTCCATTGCCCTTCAGAACAATAATCTGTATAAATTCTAAGTCAATAGCAAACAGTCTCATCTGCACATGCATCACAAAAGCTC
Source organism: Hemicordylus capensis (assembly GCF_027244095.1). Taxonomy (NCBI): domain Eukaryota; kingdom Metazoa; phylum Chordata; class Lepidosauria; order Squamata; family Cordylidae; genus Hemicordylus; species Hemicordylus capensis. The sequence continues at coordinate 260,386,691 of NC_069660.1, forward strand.
TCAGTATTACCAAGTAAGAGTGGTCAGATGCCTATTCAGAAGAGAAAAAGGTGTTGCTCACTCCAGTGACCAACCAGTGACCAGCGACTGGGGCCACAAGACATGAATTTGTGAAGTAAAACAGCAGATTGTAGCCTTACAAGAAGCCATTCAGAGCTTTCTTACTTGCCAAAGAAAGACCAAATAATGTGGGCTGGCCAGTAATCACCCCACCTAATCTGCATATTAGGCCACCACTAGTTTGGCTTTCTGTCCTTCTCCTGGTAAGCTTCAGCTGTAGTACTCACAATTATATAAACACATTACAAAGGGTTTTGAAATACAGATTTAGAACTGAATGAAATGTGGTAAGCTGGTAAAGTATATACTGTAACGCAATGTTTTAGAGGTCATCATGAGCATATTTCCAATAGAATAATAGCACTCAAGCATTCTTAATATATTGAATATGATAGCAAACAGAAAATGTTAGTGATTACAAACCTGAACAGATATATTATCATTTTTTCCCCGAAGGAGAAATGTAGCCACAAACTAAAAGCTGTAATTCTGAAACGAAAATCCTTTTGAAAAGGATTACTTTGTATAATGCAGGAACCAAAGGATTAACAACAAAAAATTAAGGATACGATTTTTGGTTGTGGGGGAAAGACCACAATTGGGACCATTATTGGAAAGCATAAACAATGGAATTGCAATGCCAGCTGGAGATACTTTCCCAGCTTGGCAGAGAATTATCTTATGTACTGTATACATATATTCCGGGCTACGACCCAGACTCTCCACACAACCCATTGTCTACAGCCAAACTCTATAATAAAACCACATTTGTTCTAGTGTCTTGGATATGGATTCAGACATGAAGTTTACATCACATGTACTTAAAACTATAACATATATCCAGTGAAGTAAAGAGACAGGTTGGCAAGGTCAGACTTGACAACAGAAGTTGCCTACTACAGGACTGGCCCAGGAGAGCATGACATAGTGCTTCTTGTTTAATATAAAAATGTAAGAAAAGCTCTGCTGGGTCAGGTCAAAGGCTCATCTAGTCCAACATCCTGCTTCATGCAGTGGTCAGCAAGTTGCGTCTGGGAAGCCCACAAGTTGAGGGAAAGGGCAAACATCCCCTCCCATTGGCGATTCATAGCATCTGGTGTTCAGAGACATGCCACCTCTGATCCTGATGGAAGCATACAGCTATTAAGGCTAGTAGTTGTTGATAGCCCTTTCCTCCATGAAATTCTCTAATAATTTTTTTTAATGTATGGCCATCAGCATATCTTTTGGCAGTACATTTCACAGTTTAACTACACATTGCATAAACAAGTAATTCCTTTTGTCTGTCCTAAATCTCTCAGCATTCAGCTTCGCTGGATGACCCCGGCTTCTAATATCATGGAATAGGGAGAAAAACGTATATCCACCTTGTCCACATTGTGCATAATTTTATACACTTCTATCATGTCCTCGCTTCCTGCCTTCTTTCTAAACTAAAAAGGCCCAAACACTCTAGTCTTTCCTCATAGAAAAGTCAACCCTATCCAATTTTGTTTGCCTTTTCCTGCACCTTTTCTAGCTTGACAATATATTTTTGAAAGTGCAGTGACCAAAACTGTACATAGTATTCCAAGTGTGATTGCACCATCAATTTATATAAGGGTATTACTATATTGGCAGTTTTATTGTCAATCCCTTTCCTAATGACCCCTAGCATGGAATTAGCCTTCTTTACAGCTGCCGCACACTGGGTCGACATTTTCAGTGAGCTGTCCATTACAAGCCTGAGGTTCTTTTCCTGGTCCATCCCTGCCAGATCAGACCCCATAAGTGTATACGTGAAGTTTGGGAGTTTTGCCTGATGTGTATCATCTTACATTTACATTGTACTGCATTTGCCAATTCAAAGCCGATTGACTCATTTAGGAAAGAATCTTTCTGGAGTTCTTCACAGTGCTTTCTGTTTTGTTTTTACCACTCTGAATAAACATAAGCTCATAAGAACAGCCCTGCTGGATCAGGACCAAGGCCCATCTAGTCCAGCATCCTGTTTCACACATTGGCCCACCAGATGCCGGGCAGGCGTTGAGGGCATGCCCTCTCTCCTGCTGTTACTCCGCTGCAACTGGTACTCAGAGGCATCCTACCTTTGAGGCTGGAGGTGGCCTATAGCCCTCTGACTAATAGCCGTTGATAGACCTCTCCTCCATGAAGGTATCTAAAAACCTCTTAAAGCCATCCAGGTTGTTGGCTGTCACCACATCTTGTGGCAGAGAATTCCACAAGTTTGTTGTTGTTGTTGTTTACACAGTCAGACAGGTGTTATTGATAGGTTTGTTTTATCTAGACATCGAGTCCTTCCCAAGGACCTGAGATGGCTGAATGTTATTGTCAAGATTGTTGCTTTTGTTACAGATATCGTCACAGAATATAGGCTGTTCCCAGTAAAGTTGCTTTTTGTAATTGGCTGATGGTGATTTCTGTGGTCCCTATGGTGTTGTGGCGCTCTTCAAGGTCTTTTGGAACTGCACCTAGGGCGTCAGTTACCACTGGGATTATTTTGGTCTTTTTTCTGCCACAGCCTTTCAATTTCAATTTGTAGATCTTTGTATTTGGTGATTTTTTCTATTTCTTTTTCTTCTATTCTGCTATCCCCTGGTATTGCTATGTCGATTATTTTGACTTGTTTTTATTTCTTCTCGACTACAGTTATATCTGGTGTATTGTGTGGCAGATGTTTGTCTGTTTCGGAAGGATGGAAGGCTGAGTCAACCATGAGCCCCTGGTGGCGCAGTGGTAAAACTGCAGCCCTGTAACCAGACGGTTACAACTTCGATCCTGCCCAGGGGCTCAAGGTTGACTCAGCCTTCCATCCTTCCGAGGTCGGTAAAATGAGTACCCAGAATGTTGGGGGCAATATGCTAAATCATTGTAAACCGCTTAGAGAGCTCCGGCTATAAAGCGGTATATAAATGTAAGTGCTATTGCTATTGCTATTGCTATTGTTTGTAGTCGGAAGTCCCATAATATTTTTACATCTTCATTTTCTACCACTTTTTCAATTTCATGATCCCACCAATTTTTGGTTACAGATAGCTTGTATTTTTTGCAGATGTTCCAGTGTATCATCCCTGCTACCTTGTCATGTCTTTGTTTGTAGTCAGTCTGTGTGATCTTTTTACAACAGCTGATTAGGTGGTCCACTGTTTCATCTGCTTCTCTACAAAGGCGGCACTTGCTGTTTGTTGTTGATTTATCTACTTTTGCTCTTATTGCATTTGTTCTTAATGCTTGTTCTTGTGCAGCCTGTATTAAACCCTCTGTTTCTTTCTTCAAGTTGCCATTCTTAAGCCATTGCCAGGTCTTGGTGATGTCTGATTTTCCACTTATATTGTGCAAATATTGACCATGCAAGGGCTTATTTTTCCATTTTTCTGCTTGGTTCTTGACTTGTTCTTTCTTGTAGGCCTGCTTTGTTTCATTGATGTTGAATAGTTTCTCGACCATTTGAAGTGCATCTTCTTCACTGTCCTTGATATATTCTTCAAGGCCTCTTTTCTCCTCCTCTACTGTTTGATGGACTTGCAGCATTCCTCTTCCACCTGAGCTGCGAGGGAGGTAGAGCCTATCTACATCACTGCGGGGGTGCAGAGCATGATTGATGGTCATGATTTTCCTGGTCTGACGATCTAGCGTCTCTAGCTCTGCCTGGGTCCAGTCTATTATTCCTGCAGTGTATCTGATAACAGGTATAGCCCAGGTGTTTATGGTGTATATGGCGTTCCCGCCATTAAGTTTGGACTTTAGGATTTTTCTAACTCTCCTGATGTATTCACTTCCAATTTTTCTTTTAACTTCACTGTGTGCAATGTTATCAGCCTGGAGAATGCCCAAGTATTTGTAAGGTTCTTTCTCTTCCAGGTTCTTGATGTTGCTTCCATTGGGCAGTTCTGTTCCTTCTGTTTTTGTTATTGTTCCTCTGTTCATTATTAATGCAGCACACTTATCTAGTCCAAACTCCATTGCTATATCGCTACTGAATATACAGACAGTGTTTAGCAGTGATTCGGTTTCTGACTGGGCCCTTCCATACAACTTCAGATCGTCTATGTACAGCAGATGGTTGATTTTACTTGATGTTTTAGATGTTTGGTGTCCGAGGTATGTTTTGTTTAGTATTTGTGAAAGTGGGGTCAGGCGATTACAAACAACAGAGGGGATAGTGAGTCCCCTTGGAAAATCCCTCTTCTAATGCTAACCTATCCAAGTGTCTTGCCATTGATTGTTAACTGTGTACTCCACATGCTCATTGCTTTTAAAATAAATATCTGAATGTTTTTGCTGACACCAGTTGTTTCTAAACATTTTAGTATCCATGTGTGAGGCAATGAATCGAAGGCTTTCTTGTAGTCAATTCATGCAACATTTAGATTTGTTTTTCTTCTCTTGCAATTTTCTAAAAACATTTTGTCAATCAGCAGCTGGTCTTTTGTGCCTCTGGTGTTCGGGCAATTTCCTTTCTGTTCAACTGGAAGCTTTTTGTTAGTTAATAAGTGTTGCATTATTTCATCTGCTATTATTTCAGTAAATTATTTGAACATGGTTGGCAGGCAGGTTATCCATCTATAATTACTTGGAAGTGCACCTTTTGCTGGGTCTTTCATTATGAGATGAGTTTTCCCAGTTGTTAGCTATTGTTCAATATCACCTCCTTGCAAAATGTGATTGAACTGTTTTGATAGTTGTTAATAATAATAATAATAATAATAATAATAATAATTCTTCGATTTCTATACCGCCCTTCCAAAAACGGCTCATACAAAGAGAAATAACAAATAAGATGGCTCCCTGTCCCCAAAGGGCTCACATTCAGAGCCTGATTTCAGGGACAAGTTATATATTTTAGCAAGGAGGTCAGCAATTTCACATTTGAGTTCTTAGAGGTCTCTTTGATGGATGCCATCTGGCCCTGGCAATTTGCTAGTTTTCAGTTCTTACAGACAGTTTAGAACATCATCTCTTGTCACTGCTATCTGACTCAGTTCTTTAGTCAACCTCCATATCCTCTGTAATAATCTCTTTCACTCCCTCATTATCCGACCACCTCCCTGGCAGGTTTCCTGCATCTGATGTATTTAAAGAAGTTTTTTTTTTTTAAATTCCCCTGGATGCTTTCAGCTAAATGATCGTCAAACTTACTTTTCGCCTCCCTTATTGTCACCTTGCATTTCTTTTGCCAGAGTTTGTGTTTGTTTCTGTTCTCTTCATTTGGGCATGCCTTCCAATTTTGGAAGGAAGTCTTCTTCCCTTTTATGGCTTTCTTGACATTACCTGTTAGCCATGCTGGCATCCTCCTGCACTTAGTGGTACCTTTCCTCCTTTTGGGTATAAAATCTAACTGGGCTTCTAGTATTGTGGTTTTGAGTAAACTCCATGCACACTGGAGTGAAGTGACTCTTCTGATTTTCCCTTTCAGCTTTCTTTTCACCATACTCATCATTTTGGAGAAGTTTCTTTTTCTGAAATTCAAAGTGTCTGTGTTAGACTTCCTTGGTGATTCTCTCCCCACAGGTATGCTGAATTTGATCACACTATGGTCACTGTTCCCTGAAGGGTTGATGACACTGACATCACGCACTAGGTACTGGGTGCCACTCAGGATTAAGTCCAAGGTTGCCTTCTCTCTGGTTGGTTCCAAGACCAACTGTTCTAGGGCACAGTCAGTCAGCATATCTAGTAATTTTACCTCTTTGTCTTGACCTGACTGTGAATTTACCCAGTCTATGTGTGGGTAATTGAAGACACCCATTATTACTGCCCTGCCTCTCCTTGAAGTCTCCCTGATTTCCTCCTGCAACTCCCAGTCACTGTCAGCGTTTTGATCCGGAGGGCGATAGCACGTCCCCAGTAGCATGTTCCCTTTCTGGCTTTGCATTGTCACCCACAGGGTTTCTGTGGAGGACTCTGGTCCACCTAGGTTTTCTAGCTTGTTAGATTCTATCCCTTCTTTAACATACAATGCTACTCCACCTCCAAGGTGCCCTCCCTGTCATTTGTATAGAGTTTATATCCAGGGATAACTGTGTCCCACTGGTTCTCACTGTTCCCATGTTTCTGTTATGCCCACTATATCTATTTCTGCGTTAGCAACCAAGCACTCCAGCTCACCCACCTTGGCTTGGAGGCTTCTGGCATTGGTATATAAGCACCTATACGCTGAGTCTCTTCCCTGGTGTATGCTATCTTTCTTTTGACTCTTTGATCAGCTGGCACAGCCTTGTCTGCTCTTTATGCAGTTCTGCTCTGTCCCCTTCTGTTTTATCGGAATCCTCTGCACCCTCGCACTTTAAAGGATGGCATTTGCCAAACCGGATACTGTCCAGCTCCCATCGGCTATTCCCCAGGCATCATTTTAAAAGCTGCTCTGCAACCTTTTTGATTTTAAGTGCCACCAGTCTGGTACCATCTTGATTCAAGTGCAGCCAGTCCTTTTGTACAAGTCTTGCTTGCTCCAAAATGTATCCCAATGCCTAACAAATCTAAACCCCTCCTCCTGGCACCAAGGTCTCATACATGCATCCAATTCTTTGGTGTGATCAGCAAACTTGCTCACCTCACTTCTCAGTCTTAGTTCTAGATTACCAGTCCCAATACAAAACCTTGAGGGACCCCACTGAGAAAATGGTCTATTTCCCCCCTACAGCTCCAAACGAAAACTACTCCGACATATCATTGGAGACCCATAGCTCATTCTAGACCATTCATTCCTGGATGGCAGGCGTGTACTTGCTCACAGTCTTCTCATCTAAAATTGCTACTCACATAAACAACAACAAAAATTGCAGATGACCCTTAGTTCTTGCATTACAATATATTTCAGTCATTTCTCTTGGAGTTGATGAAGATCTGCATTTGGAAAGATGTTTGAGCTTAACAGTTATTTTTGCTCATGCATACATACCCCAACAGGGTAGGTGAATTCACTGGGGGAACTGATACTTTAATCCCACCCACTGTTTCCCCATTGAGAGTTGTCCCCTCCAACTGCACTTGCCTGATGGGGAAAAGACTACTTTGTGGTGGACTTTCATTTGGAAATCTGCACACACAAAAAGGTTACTGCACCCCAGTTGCAATTAAATTTTTTATAAACAGAGATAAGATTTTATCATGGATTTCCCAGTGCCAGCAGGGTGGAGCGGGTGGGTGTGGTAAGAGGATTGTTGCCAATCTTTTCTTCCCTGAAGTCTTTATTCAGAGGGAAGTAAAGATTGGCAACAATCCTCTTACCTGTTTTTGTCCCTGAGGGCCATGCCACCAGAGGCGCTCTTACGCCTGGACTTCAGGGCCGAAGTCCAGGGCCTCCACACCCTGTGGGGGCCCCCAAATCCTTTTTAGTCTATCCGGGGTGTTGTTTGTGCCCTCAAGAACCTATGAGTTAAAAACGATGCTTATGTTGCAGCAGGGAGAGGGCTCCAAAGAGCTTTAGGTCCAGGCTCCAAAATTACCTAGGTGCACCTCTGAGTGCCCCATTAGTTTGGATGTCTGCCAATATTAGCAAATAATACAAAACAGTCTTTAAACCTCCAGACATCTCAGGGCAACACCAAATAACCCCCTGTGCACCTCTGGAGCACAACCTGTGACCTTAGTTTACAGTAGGCTTGTACAGATGTGGCCCCATTACCTATTATACACTGTTAATGTATAATAAAATACACTTTTATTCACCAACTGTTTTGTTAATAAAGGGATTAGCAAGACAGGAATGCTGTAGGAGCTATAGTAAGCAAAAGTAATCCTCACAGGCAACAATCAGTAAAAACACTAGTCTCTGCTTTTCTTCTGTGTTCTGACATTGCCTCCATCTCAGGGTTATAAAAAGGCAACTGATACTGGTTTTATAGAGAAAGAAAAGAACACAGCAAGTGAATATCATCATTTTAATAAGTTTCTTGATCTTGACCTGATCTAATGTGGCCATTTTGTAATATTTGTAAAGTCTAGATTGAAAAACAGTACTGTAGAAGGGCAATATGCTCAATAAAATAATAGGATAAAAGGTAAATTAAATGGCTCAACAATGATGTAAGAATTGAGGGTAATTTTTCCAGGCTTGAATTTCTGAAAGACGGAGATGCTGTTCTTCAACAGAGATGAAAGACAGAGGTCAAAAAAGCATGTCTCGTTTGTTTTTAAAAAACCAAGAATCCAATCTATATATTTAATTCTCTAAGGCATACCAGTGGCTAATCTCGTGTGTAGCAGCTCTTGTGAGAGTTTGCAAGCAGAAGCACCTGATTGGGCAGTGGGGATTCCATATGCAGATAGGGAGAAGGAGCCTGTGAGAACAGAAGCACCATGATGTTGGGCAGTGGGGATTCCATATGCTGATAGGGAGGAGGAGCCTGTGATGGTTAAGGTCAGTTGGAATGCAACTGTTACTGGTCCAAAGATGAGGAATCTATCTATCTATCTATCTATCTATCTATCTATCTATCTATCTATCTATCTATCTATCTATCAAAGTATATCCTGCAGGCGACTGTGAAGAGTGGGGTCATCAGGGAGGAAAGAGCCCCTTCAGGAGAAGGAGGCTGCCGTAGTGTGAATTTGATGAGGAAATAAGATCAACAAGATCTGTTAACTCAGGGAAGGAGGGAGGGGGGAGAGAGAGAGAGAAAAAGAAGGGAGGGGAAGAGAGACAGAAGGAAGGGTGAGGGACGGGCCTGAGCCTTTCAGCAGCCTGAGGGGAAAGAGTGGACATGGCGGCACGGGCAGCAAGGAAGGGTCCAGTCAACCACAGCTGTTGTTTGGGGCTACCAAGGTCATTGTCAGAGGGAGGCAGGCAGGCAAAGGTCAGGCCCGGGCCTGTCAGAGGCTTGAGGGGAACGAGTGGCCATGGTGGTGGCAGCTGCGAGGAAGGGTCTGGTCAGCCACTGCTGCTGCTGCTGCTCCTGTGTGGAGGAGCAGGAGCGGGTCTCAGGTGGGGAAGTCTCTGGTGATAGGAGGCTGCAGCTTGGCCAATAGGCACCAGCAATGCTGAAGCTGTGACCAAGAGAGGTGAGGGAGATGGAGTAAAGAGATGAAGGAGTGAACAAGAGAGGTGAGGGGGATGGAAGCAATGGGATGGAGGAGGAGGAGCAGGAGTGCAGCTCAGGTGAGGGTGGGGAGTTTTCTGTGAAGGGGCCTGTGGCAGGGGATGAGGGGAGCAATCAAGTATTAGCACACAGATGCTCTGTGCAGGTTAAGTTAGTATGAATAAATCTGATAATGACACCTCTACCACTCATTGTTTTCAGAATCATGAGAAATGTACACAGAATAGCATGGTATATAAGCATAGTTTATTTTCTGAGTTATATTTTGTTATGCTGAGCATCACTAGTTGCTGCTGTATGTACAATATATGACAATCTGACAGTTATTGTCATCCCTACTTATGACAAGATAAACAATGACTGTGTGACAAAGTGGATATCCAGCTGAACACCCTTCATTTGATGTTCTTTTCTATACTCCACTGCAAAAGGAAACACTAGGGAATTAATGTTCTCATGGTAACACTCAGATGACAAAAGATGGAAAGAAGGTCACTGAAAAATCCCAGTTATCATCAAAATTCTTTCTAACAAGTATTTAAATAGGTTACTGTAGGTTTTTGTGGTAAGCTTTATTATGCTTCTCAACATATACATAAAGGCCTTGACTCTGTAAGAAAAAGAACAACAAAACACTGCCAATGGCAACTGAAGGTCAGGCGGCCTTCCTCTACACCTATTATTTCTCCTGTTGAATAAAATTTGAGAAATATTAATGCAGCTTGATAAGTGAGGAAACTTTAAAACTTCTTGTGAACTGTTCTAGTACATCATGTACTCACCTATACAAAAATGGCAATTACCTCATTGAAATGAAGTGAGTCAGTGATTTATTCTGGCTTTCCCTTCAAAACCAAAAGGCCGAATGATCAGAAGAAAAGTACAACAGCCTTACACTAGCTAAGAAACAGATTGCTCTGAAGTAATGTTTAGAACGTGCTGGATTACAGGCAATATGCTTAACTTTAGGAATAATACAATAGGAATATGGAATCAATGGCAAAACCAGCATAATAGGCAAAGAAGAACAAAAAGATAGTTTAATTCCAAATATTCATCTTGGCTATTCATCTAAGCACAGAGATGGAACGTTGAGGGAAAATATGTTCAGATAAATGGCATACTTCTAATCTGGGATTTTGCTTAGTTTAAATCTGGATACTGGAGTTCAAATAAATATTGGATTTGAGCTTGCAGTTTATTGGTGTATCAATGTAAACATTCTATTTCAAAGAGTTGAAATAAAAAACCAGCTGCAATAACTGTATATGCAAAACCTGTGATGCAATATCATCACCAGTAGATTTTGTACATGACTAATAACTACTATGACAATCATAATAACCTCATGTACTTTTTCACAAAGTCATTGATTGATGCAAGAGCCACGGGGAGAAGTGGTTGCGTGTCTTCCTAAAACTGAGACATGTTGATTAGACTGATGAATGGGAAGTTCTCTTTTTCTCTAGTGTATCAATAATGTGGATAATGATTAATAGATTTTGAGTGTCCACATAGGAGGACCTTAAATGTTCAATAAATACATCTTTTCATCCAATATATGAATAGGAACATAGGAAGCTGCCATATACTGAGTCAGGCCATTGGTCTATCTAGCTCAGTATTGTCTACACAGACTGGCAGCAGCTTCTCCGAGGTTGCAGGAAAGAATCTCTCTCAGCCCTATCTTGGAACAGCCAGAGAGGGAACTTGGAACCTAAATGCTCTTCCCAGAGTGGCTCCACCCCCTGAGCGGAATATCTTACTGTGCTCACATATCAAGTGTCCCATTAATATGCAACCAGGGTAGATCCTGCTTAGCTAAGGGGACAAGTCATGCTTCCTACCACAAGACCAGTGCTCCTCTCCAGACCAAGAAATGTTCATTTTATTTATGTATGCATTTATTGTTAAATTTTTATACCACCTTTCATTAAAACAACCCCAAGGCAGTTTACAAAACATTTAGAACAATATAAGACTATAAAAGTTAAACAATAAAAAATATTAAATTGGAATATAAAATTACATATATAATTAAATTCTTCATTCATCAAATATTATTTTATATTATTTTACACAGTCAGACAGGTGTTGACTGGTTTGTTTTATCCAGACATCGAGTCCTTCCCAAGGACCTGGGATGCCAGAATTTTATTGTCAATGTTGTTGCTGTGGTTATAGATATCGTCGCAGAATATAGGCTGTTCCCAGTAAAGCTGCTTTTTGTAATTGGCTGATGGTGATTTCTGTGGCCCCTGTGGTGTTGAGGTGCTCTTAAAGGTCTTTTGGAACTGCACCCAGGGCGTCAATTACTACTGGGATTATTTTGGTCTTTTTCTGCCACAGCCTTTCAATTTCAATTTGTAGATCTTTGTATTTAGTGGTTTTTTCTATTTTTTCTCTTCTATTCTGCTATCCCCTGGTATTGCTATGTCGATTATTTTAAGTTGTTTTTCTTTCTTCTCAACTACAGTGATATCTGGTGTATTGTGTGGCAGATGTTTGTCTGTTTGTAGTCGGAAGTCCCATAATATTTTCACATCTAAATTTTCTTCAACTTTTTCAATTTTATGGTCCCACCAATTTTTGGCTACGGGTAGCTTGTATTTTTTGCAGATGTTCCAGTGTATCATCCCTGCTACCTTGTCATGCCTTTGTTTGTAGTCAGTATGTGCAATCTTTTTACAACAGCTGATTAGGTGGTCCACTGTTTCATCTGCTTCTTTACAAAGGCGGCACTTGCTGTTTGTTGTTAACTTTTCAACTTTTGCTCTTATTGCATTTGTTCTTAGTGCCTGTTCTTGTGCAGCCAGTATTAAACCCTCTGTTTCTTTCTTCAAGTTGCCATTCTTAAGCCATTGCCAGGTCTTGGTGATGTTTGATTTTCCATTTATATTGTGCAAATATTGACCATGTAGTGGCTTATTTTTCCATTTTTCTGCTCGGTTCTTGACTTGTTCTTTCTTGTAGGCCTGTTTTGTTTCATTGGTGTTGAATAGTTTCTCGTTCTTGACCATTTGAAGTGCATCTTCTTCACTGTCCTTGATATATTCTTCAGGGCCTCTTTTCTCCTCCTCTACTGTTTGATGGACTTGCAGCATTCCTCTTCCACCTGAGCTGCGAGGGAGGTAGAGCCTATCGACATCACTGCGGGGGTGCAGAGCATGATCGATGGTCATGATTTTCCTGGTCTTACGATCTAGTGTCTCTAGCTCTTCCTGGGTCCAGTCTATTATTCCTGCAGTGTATCTGATAACAGGTATAGCCCAGGAGTTTATGGCTTGTATGGTGTTCCCGTCATTGAGTTTGGACTTTAGGATTTTTCTAACTCTCCTGATGTATTCACCTACAATTTTTCTTTTAACTTCACTGTGTGCAATGTTATCAGCCTGGAGACTGCCCAAGTATTTGTAATGTTCTTTCTCTTCCAGGTTCTTGATCTTGCTTCCATTGGGCAGTTCTATTCCTTCTGTTTTTGTTATTTTTCCTCTGTTCATTATTAATGCAGCACACTCGTCTAGTCCAAACTCTATTGCTATCTCTCTACTGAATATACGGACAGTGTTTAGCAGTGATTTGATTTCTGGCTGGGACTTTCCATACAACTTCAGATCGTCCATGTACAGCAGATGGTTGATTTTACTTGATGTTTTAGATGTTTGGTATCCGAGGCCTGTTTTGTTTAGTATTTGTGAAAGTGGAGTCATGGCAATTAGAAACAACAGAGGGGATAGTGAGTCCCCTTGAAAAATTCCTCTTCTAATGCTACCCTGTCCAAGTGTCTCGCCATTGATTGTTAACTGTGTACTCCACATGCTCATTGCTTTTTAAAATAAATATCTGAATGTTTTTGCTCATACCAGTTGTTTCTAAACATTTTAGTATCCATGTGTGAGGCAATGAATCGAAGGCTTTCTTGTAGTCAATCCATGCAACACTTAGATTGGTTTTTCTTCTCTTGCAATTTTCTAAAATCATTTTGTCAATCAGCAGCTGGTCTTTTGTGCCTCTGGTGTTTGGGCAATTTCCTTTCTGTTCAACTGGAAGCTGTTTGTTAGTTAATAAGTGTTGCATCACTTCATCTGCTATTATTTCAGTTAATAATTTGAACATGGTTGGCAGGCAGGTTGTGGGTCTATAATTACTTGGAAGTGGACCTTTTGCTGGGTCTTTCATGATGAGATGAGTTTTCCCAGTTGTTAGCTATTGTTCAATATCACCTCCTTGCAAAATGTGATTGAACTGTTTTGATAGTTGTTTATGAAGGCTTGTTAGGTGTTTAAGCCAAAAGCCATGCAGTTCATCGTCGCCTGGAGCAGTCCAATTTTTAATTTTCTTTGCTCTTTCACCTTTTAATTCTGGTGTTATTATTAGATCTTGCATTTGTTGGTTACATTTTTTGACCTCTTTCACCCAGCCTGCTTTTTTATTATAATCTATTGGATTGTCCCATAATTACCCCCAGAATTGCACTGTTTTTTCTTTATTTGGTGTTTCTAGGTTTCTTGCAGTTTCTCCTTCTACGCTTTGGTAGAAACGTCTCTGATTCAACTGGAATTGGAGATTCTGCCTATGTTGTGTGATTCTGGCTTCATATCTGCTAATCTTCTTTGACACTGCTGTTATTTGCTGCTTTATTATTTCCAGGACATCTCTAATTCTATTATTATTAATAATTAATATTAATATTATTAATAATTAATTCTATTATTATTAAGATGATGATGATGATGATAATGATGATGATTATCTTATTTATTTACACAGTCAAACACGTGTTATTGACTGATTTGTTTTATCCAGACATTGAGTCCTTCCCAAGGACCTGGGATGGCTGAATATTACTTTCAATGTTGTTGCTGTTGTTATAGATATTGTCGCAGAATATAGGCTGTTCCCAGTAAAGTTGCATTTTGTAATTGGCTGATGGTGATTTCTGTGGCCCCTATGGTGTTAAGGTGCTCTTCAAGGTCTTTTGGAACTGCACCCAGGGCACTAGTTACCAATGGGATTATTTTGGTCTTTTTCTGCCACAGCCTTTCAATTTCAGTTTGTAGATCTTTGTATTTGGTGATTTTTTTCTATTTCTTTTTCTTCTGTTCTGCTATCCCCTAGTATTGCTAGGTCGATTATTTTAACTTGTTTTTCTTTCTTCTCGACTACAGTTATATCTGGTGTATTGTGTGGCAGATATTTGTCTGTTTGTAGTCAGAAGTCCCATAATATTTTTACATCTTCATTTTCTTCAACTTTTTCGATTGTATGGTCCCACCAATTTTAGGCTACAGGTAGCTTGTATTTTTTTTGCAAATGTTCCAGTGTATCATCTCTGTATTATTATTATTAATTATTTCTTCTTTACACAGTCAGACAGGTGTTATTGACTGGTTTGTTTTATCCAGACATCGAGTCCTTCCCAAGGACCTGGGATGCCAGAATTTTATTGTCAATTGTTATAGACATCATCGCAGAATATAGGCTGTTCCCAGTAAAGTTGCATTTTGTAATTGGCTGATGGTGATTTCTGTGGCCCCTATGGTGTTGAGGTGCTCTTTAAGGTCTTTTGGAACTGCACCCAGGGCACCAATTACCACTGCGATTATTTTGGTCTTTTTCTGCCACAGCCTTTCAATTTCAATTTGTAGATTTTTGTATTTGGTGATTTTTTTCTATTTCTTTTTCTTCTATTCTGCTATCCCCTGGTATTACTATGTCGATTATTTTGACTTGTTTTTCTCTCTTCTCAACTACAGTTATATCTGGTGTATTGTGTGGCAGATGTTTGTCTGTTTGTAGTCAGAAGTCCCATAATATTTTTACATTTTCATTTTCTACCACTTTTTCAATTTTATGGTCCCACCAATGTTTGGCTACAGGTAGCTTTATGGCTTGTATGGTGTTCCCGCCATTGAGTTTGGACTTTAGGATTTTTCTAACTCTCCTGATGTATTCACTTCCAATTTTTCTTTTAACTTCAGTGTGTGCGATGCTATCAGCCTGGAGAATGCCCAAATATTTGTAACGAATGCCCAAATATTTGTAAAGCAGGGATGATACACTGGAACATCTGCAAAAAATACAAGCTACCTGTAGCCAAACATTGGTGGGACCATAAAATTGAAAAAGTTGAAGAAAATGAAGATGTAAAAATATTATGGGACTTCTGACTACAAACAGACAAACATCTGCCACACAATACACCAGATATAACTGTAGTTGAGAAGAAAGAAAAACAAGTCAAAATAATCGACATAGCAATACCAGGGGATAGCAGAATAGAAGAAAAAGAAATAGAAAAAATCACCAAATACAAAGATCTACAAATTGAAATTGAAAGGCTGTGGCAGAAAAAGACCAAAATAATCCCAGTAGTAATTGGTGCCCTGGGTGCAGTCCCAAAAGACCTTGAAGAGCACCTCAACACCATAGGGGTCACAGTAATTACCATCAGCCAATTACAAAAAGCAGCTTTATTGGGAACAGCCTATATTCTGCGACAATATCTATAACAATTGACAATAAAATTCAGCCATCCCAGGTCCCTTGGAAGGACACGATGTCTGGATAAAACAAACCAGTCAATAACACCTGTCTGATTGTGTAAACAAGAAATAATAATAATAATAATAATAATAATAATAATAATAATAATAATAATAATAATAATAATATGGTGCAGCAAAATTGTTGGAGTATCCAGCACTATTGTTTTCAACACTCTCCCAAAGTGAAACTTTTGAATCACACTTATATATTAAGGACCAGTCGTCATGAATTGTTTTTTTGGGGAAAGCCATTGGCTGTATGACTGACACTTTGCTGTTACCATACTGAAGTCATAAGAACATAACAACAACCCTGCTGGATCAGGCTTACTGCCCATCTAGTCCAACATCCTTTCCCCCAAAGTTTCTCACCAGATGCCACTGAGAAGCCCACTGGCAAGAGGTGAGAGCATGTCCTCTCTCCTGCTGTTGCTCTCCTGCAACTGGTATTCAGAGGCATCTGAGGCTGGAAGTGGCCTATAGGCACCAAACTAGTAGCCATTGATAGGCCTGCCCTCCATGAATTTGTCAAACCCCCTTTTAAAGCCATCTAAGCTAGTGGCCATCACTACATGCCATGGCAGATAATTCAATTGATTAATTATGCACTGTGTGAGATGTCCCTGCACATCTCTGGTATTTAGATTACAAGTAGAGGATTGGCCCAAGTGATCCATGTCCCCACTTGATTAAGGAATGATGCACTAGGATGGGACTTGAAAGCTCACTACTCTATCACATGAGGCAGACTGGGTGGATAGGGTATTGTCATAACCAGCCTAATATATTGTGTACATATTTACATAATAGATTACCTTTGGCAAATAATCAAATAAATGTTATTTGTTACACAGATCCTATGGAACTAAAGAATTAAAAAATAAATATTGCCCTCAACCTTTGTGGACCTGTATGATTTTGTTTAGTTGTACAGTTCTTCCTCACCTATTGCAGTTTCCCCAAACGCAGATTTGAATATCTGCGACTGGGAAATTGTGACTGCCTTCATCAACCATGACCAGGGTATCCACAGTGTGGACAGCAAGCATAGTGGTTGGAGTGTTGGACTAGGACTGTGAAGACCCAAATTCGAATCCCCATTCAACCATGAAACTCACTGGGTGACTGTGGGCCAGTCACGTATTTCTCAGCCTAACCCACCTCACAGGGTAGTTGTGAGGTTAAAAATAACCATGTACACTGTTCTGAGCTCCTCAGAAGAAGAGTGGAATATAAATGTAACAAACAAACAAACAAACAAACAAACAAACAAACAAACAAACAAACAAACAATTTTGGCTTTGGGGGTCATTTTTTGTGGTCAGAGGGTAATTTCTGTGGATCAGGGGTGATTCTGGATGGTCAGTGTTCATTTCTGAGGGTCAGGGGGTCATTTCCAGGGGTCAGGGGTACATTTTCAGGGGTCAAGGGGCAGTCTTTTCTATTTTAAACTGTTTTATTTGGTCTTTTTTGACCACAGTTCCCCTAACCCCCTGTTTCCCATTGTTCTCTATACCTTGTTTACCACTAATTCGCCAACTGTGAGGGTTTCTAGGAATGGAACCCTTGCAGTTGGCGAGGGATGGCTGTATCAGTGAAATCAAGGAATGACAACCAGCACTCTAAAAAGTAATTTCTGAAATTTGGATATATTGAAATTTGAACTGATTATTTTATTTTTGTCTTGGATCAGTACTTGCCACACCCTGGGATGGTTTAGATGAACAAGGCTGCCACCAGCCCAATACAGACAATAAAGGTGGTGACTCACTAAGAATCTGCCTACTCCAATGACATTAAAGGATGTGCTGACACCTTGTTGGCATGGTCTTTAATCACATGTGAGGGATGTTCATCAAAATCACACATGCTCCAAAACCCTGATTAAACATGGTCTGCTAGCAACACACTGCCCACATTTGTACATAATGTGGAACCACAGTTGAAGGGGCCAGAGGTTCCATGATTGTTACATGCGAAAGCAAGCAATTGGAGTTTGGTTCGGCAATAAACCCAAGGTTTCAGATTTGGATCTCCAATATGAACCCTTGCGTTGCAGTGAGTTTTTTCACCACAGCCCGAGGCTGGACACAGCCTGTGGTATGTCCGAATGCAGAACCACAGGCTGTGTTTCCTTCAACCAGAGTTGAGGGAGGAAGCTCCTCCTTCAGCTTTGGCCATGATTGGCTGTGCAGGCTGTCCTTCAGTTAAGAAGGAAGACTGAACACCTTCCTCTTTGAAGACTCTCTCTATTATGTCCGAATTCGGACATAGTCGCTTTCCATTACCTCTGAATTTGGACAGTAGAGTGGGGAGAGGGAGGAGTGGAACCACGGGCCCATTGGACCAATGGTTTTGCATTACTTGTGAATGTAGCCAATCTCATTTTGTTGTTAGCAGTGACCATATTTTATTTTCTTCTTGAAAATAATTCAATATAGGTATCTTTCCTGGTTATGAACTTTGTGCCATTTTTGAAAGTTATAGCAGAAATCATACTGAAAAGGCAGTTTTAGGCTGCTGAAATGTAGCCACTTTCCCTAAGGCAAAATAGGAAACAATTACACTGCAATATAGGTAGCTTTTCTTTACAAACCAACCCCTATTAAATCATGATTACTGGAAGGAAAAAAAGAGTATGCAATGGGCTTCTAACCAAAAACAGCTTAAGGCTATGAAATAACAATCAATGTAAAAAAGTATGGAACCCAGTTTTGCAATATTTGGGCAGGGAAATGGGATATTAGTGATTTTTAGTTGAGAGTTTAATAGTAAATACAAGGTTTTTTTCAAATGTGCTGTATTATATCCAGTATCTTTTATGGTTTGTTTCGAAGTTTGTCCCATTTGGGATCCTATAGAGAGTATGTGGGGTAGAGTGAGATAGGAAAAGGTAGGGAAAGCATAAGAAGAAAATAGAGTTGTTTCTGAGTAAACTCTTAGTTAAATCTATATAAGATTACTTTGTGTTTGTAAGGGAAGCAGCTATAAAACAAAATGTTAGTTTCTCGGTGTAGGCACATTCTTTGAAGTGATGGAAGAGTACCATAAAATAAATTGGAATTGCAGTGGTGTCTACATAGGTAAGAGAACAACAGGGGAACTCAGCATAGTCACAGATCAAGAATTTAAAAGGGTTCTTCTGTTTTTGATGAAGATCTGTTGGGGGAATCTGGTAAGAGTAAAAAACCAAAGCTATACTATGAGAGGAGAAGCATCAGTTCACTAAAAACCCAGAGAATGGTGGAAAACTGGAGGGTGAGGAAGCTTGTCAAATAATTGAACAGGTTTGCAAATAGATGACCCTTCACTTGAATCTTTCTATATGCATTAAGAAATTACTCAAAGTTAATGAGGTTGAGGTTAAAGGAGTGGATGCAATGTTGCATGATAAACATATCTTGAAAAATAATTTGTAACTAGCTGGGCCGGGCACAGAGCATCTGCACCTCTGGCTGCCCCCCGCCACTGCCCCCCCCCACCATGCCAGCATGCTCAGATTTCTGGCTGGCCAGCTGGCCACTCCTCCTCCCCCACTGTGGCCTCCTCCAGCCAACCGGCAGCCAGGCCAGGGCCAGGCCGGCCCGCCTCCTCTTCCCAGCAGGCGGCTGGGCCAGGCTGGCCCAGTGCTTCTGCCTCCGGCCAACCGGTGGCCAGGCCAGGGCCAAGCCGGCCCACCACCACTGCCTCCTCCCACCTCCTCCTCCCAGTGGCCGGGGCAGGCTGGCCCGCTGCCGCCTCCTCTGGCTGACCCGCAGCTGGGCCAGGGCCAGGCCTACCTGCCACCACCTCCTCTGGCTGACCAGGGGCCGGGCCAGGCCAGCCCGCCACCACCGCCATGGTCTCCTGTCCCCGCAGCTATCCCCAGGCAGCTGCTCTAGCAAGAGCTGCCACACATGGGATTTGCGATGGGTACATATAAGAGAATTAAATATATAGATGAGAAATTGTCATATGGAATACAGCTTCTTATTCCTAAACTATACAGACAACACTTAAGGTGGGGCATCCAGTGATCTGAGGACAGACTCTAGTCTATGCATGTACAGTTTGTAGGAGCACAGGGCACTATGTTAGATATGGTGGGGGCAAGGTCAGTGGCCACATGTGGACATGACCCCATTTTCCCCTGTACATATCTTCAAATAAAATGCAGCAGGTGTGTACAGGGGGGAGTGGGATTGTTACCAGCAATGCTTTTCTGCTGGCTCCCCCCATTTGTGTTTGAGTCTCCAGGCTTGGAGAGCTCAATCTTGACATGCTCAGGAGCCCCAAAGCATTGTGAACTCTCCATATGTGGCACATGGGGACAGGTCACTTAGTTGACAGTGGGTCAGGCATCCCTAGATTTTACTCCTAACAAAGCATATTGGAAAGGGGAGCAGATGCACACCCTCCCTATGCTGGGACACCCTAAGGAGACCCCAGGAGTTAGCTAAGCAAAGTTAACTTCCAGCCAAGGGCACTCTGCACTCAGAGTGAACCTGCCTCAGCCCCTCCCCTCTTTTTGAAAAGGATACAGCAAGCTAATGTGCCAATTAACCCAGCAGGAAGAATGCAGATAAGGCTTGTGGAGGTAACCTCCCACCTTCACAAAAGAGGCTGAATCAGCGAGAAGTACCTAGAGATGCACCCATTAAAAGTACTGATTGGATTATTGGACTCTCCGTCCATGCAGATTTCCTCTTCTCACATCTATGCACTCCATTTTCATGTCAAACAGCCTTGGCAATTCCCACCCACATTGTTACACTCAGGAAGAGCAACCAGCAATAATGGAATCCTTGCTGGGCCACCCAACACACCTATTCAACAAAAAAGGTCAAATGGAATGTTTCCCCAGGACATGAATTGGAGTATATCTGGCCCAAATTCCATGATCCAGTGCAGTCTTTGTGTACCAGCTACCTTGGAGTTACCATCTGCGTGTGCAATTTACTATTCATAGGCCACCATGCCAGGCTGTGTTCAGTACTTTGTGCAACTCCCCAGATTGGCTTTTTTGCCCAGCCTGATATGCCCAGCTTCCATGTAGCTGGTTCCATGGAGGAAGCACCCTTGTGGATTCACCTCTACTAACTAACCCCTCCAACCTTCTGGCCCCTGCCTCTGACTCAGCTGTCCCTGAGGAACAGGATCCTTTGGTTGTTCCAGGAGCCCCAAGCAGTGTTTCCTCTAACAGGGATTCCCAGATGTTGTTGACTACAACTCCCAGAATACCCAAGTAAAAGCCATTGCAGATGGGGATTATGGGAGTTTTAGTCAACAACATCTGGGAATCCCTGTTAGAGGGAACACTGTCCCCAAGGTTTCTTTGTCCAGATCTGGAAATATGAATGTTTGCTCCTCGCTGGGCCCATCTCTGTCCCTATTCCCTTTTCCTAAATCCAACTGCCTCCTTCTCTAAAAGCCTCTTTCTCTTGCCGGCCTGTGAATTTATACAATTAGGACTCTAAGCTAATATGCTTCTTTGCAATTGAATGAATTTTTAATAGTAATATTGCTTTAATCACACATTTCTTTCTGATGTACCCTTCCCTACAATAAAGACTCTTTTGATTTTGAAACTTAAATCTTGCCTCAGTCCAATCATTTCCTGGGCCCACAACTTTGTGCAAATTTAATCTGACATGGAACTGCCCTCTTTGAGCTAACTTTCCCCTTGCAAGACTGAACACAAATTTAGGGGTGTTCACCATTCACCCCAGGGCAGTTTCATTAACAGGATTATGTCCACTGGTGGCCACTGGGCTTGCTCCGTTATATTCGGCATAATGTCTGCAACATCCTATGCTCATACAAACTGTACATGCATAGACTAGAGTCCGTCTGCACACCCTATGAACTTTTGAATAGGAAGACTATGTCATTATGCATAAAATGTGTCCTATTTTGACAAAGAACTCACTTTACTAGTGGACACAACTGGAATGAATTTAGGAGCAGTTTTGTTGCAATCATTTGACATGGTAGTACAGGGGCATAGCACAGTTGAAGTGGGTCCTAGGACAAAAAGTTAAGATGGGCCCCTGCCCCCTTCTTCTTCAGACAGTTATAAGGGGAAAAACAAAGAGCAAGTTGTCACTGGGCAAAGATATTTGCCCCCCTTTGTTCAATTGTAGCTATGCCCCCGGGGAAGCATAGGGGCAGAATGTATCTGCAAAGAAAAATATTTGTTAGTGAAACAGTAGCCCTACACATTATACATTATATGTTAGTATCTATCTATCTATCTATCTATCTATCTATCTATCTATCTATCTATCTATCTATCTATCTATTAGATTTCTAGACCTCCCAAAACTTACATCTCTGGGCAGTTCACAATAAAAACACAATCAAAACAAAATTTAAACATTAAGAACAATTTAAAACTTAAGACAAGTGAACAGATGTGTCTTAACTGACTTTTTGAAAGTTGTCAGAGATGGGGAAGTAGGCTTGTGCATTTTGATTCGGGTACAAAACGTTTTGTGCCCGAAAATGGCAACTTTGGAGCTTTTGTAACCAAAACAAAATCAAGAATTAAAAAACAGAGATTTTTGTTTCCAAATAGAAATGGCTGTGTTTCGGACAGAATGCTTTGTTCTTCAGAAAAGCATTGCAATTCAAATTGACTTCTCTGACTCTCTCCACTCCAGCTGAGGCACTGAGTGATTAGCAGAAGATAAGATATGCAAACAGCTTTTGAGCTTGAATGGTTTTGTTAAGTATGTTTTGTATTCAGTGTGATTGAAATGCAAACTGACCTTGCAAAGGGATTTGGAAGACAGCATTTTGAGACAGAAATACCCAAATATCTTTGGGAGCTCAATGCATTTCCAAAGCTCTTGCTAAAAGCTATGGTATAAATTGTGTGGAGAAGGTTTTCGAGAAGCTGGTTAGGAAAGTTCTGAAATTACACAGGTTTTTCTTTCCAAAGGTTTAGAAAGAATCTCTTGACTTGTTCAGAGCTCTTTTGAAGAGCTCTTTTGTTTTTCTTCTGATTTTTATGAGTTATAGTGGTGTCTAAGTTTTGTTGCCGAAGTTGAGCAGTCTAATGTAATTTAGGCCACAATGTAATTTGGTGGGACATGATGTCTAAGCCAGTGGTTCACAACTTTTGCCATTGCAGGGACAGGTCATCCACATGGGAATACAGGAGACAAAAGGAGTGGGGTGGGGAATATCCCTGTCAATTTATTGACATCCTCAGGAATCTTAGTTGTTTCTCTCTTTCTTGTAACCATGATCCATGGTTTTGCACTTTCTTAAATGCAGTGATGATAAATCGCAGCAATTCTGAACAGTAGGCTGATTTGTTTGGGCTACGGTACACTCCACTTCAATTAAATGAACATTTGAAGCTGTTCCATAGTACCAAGGCAGTTTTATTTAATTTTAATTTTAATTTTACATTTTATATCCCGCTCTTCCTCCAAGGAGCCCAGAGCAGTATACTACATACTTAAGTTTCTCCTCACAACAACCCTGTGAAGTAGGTTAGGCTGAGAGAAGTGATTGGCCCAGAGTCACCCAGCCAGTATCATGGTTGAATGGGGATTAGAACTCGGGTCTCCCCAGTCCTAGTCCAGCACTCTAACCACTACACCACACTGGCTCATTGGTCTATCTTGCTATCTCAAATGACCTGTGGTCACTATTCCTTGGGGAGGGAGTGTTTTTATTGAAAGATTGCTTGACTCCACAAATGGGTTGTGCTGCTGTGCTAGTGCCACAGGGACAGGCTCACACCCCCTGCAAAATTCTCAAATAACTGTGCCAAAAAAATTAAGTTTTGTTGTTGTTCATCATTCTCTTCACTCTTTTAACTTGTTTATGTGGGGCTTCGGGGCAAAACAGTGTGTTGGGTGGCAGCGCCCCAAGGGTGGTGCACCCAGATTCCAAATAGGGCAAAGGACTGATTTCTTAGGAATTTTTGAGGTTCACGCATCTTTAAGATTTCCCCCCACAGGGAATAATGGAGGTTTCAGCAGCCCCATAACTCCACCTGGGGGCACTGGGATGGCCCGAAGCAAGTGGTGGTGTCGTGCACAGAGGGTGCCAACCACCCCCCTGCATTGCTAACCCATTGGGGTACTGGACTTTGTTGTTTCTGAGGTGTTAGATTCTCTGGTAGCAAATGAGATTTTTAATGAAAATCCATGAATCCACTCTCATATGTTACTAGAGAATCGACTCTCAGAACACCTCTAGAACAACAAAACCCTGTACTTCATGGGTTGGCAACCCATGTGGGTGGTTGGCACCCTATGTACACTATACTGCCACTTGCTCTGGGCCACCCCAGTGCCCCTCAAGTGGAGTTATGGGACTGCAGAAACCTCCATTAAACCCTATGAGGAAAATCTGAAAGATGCGTAACTTCATTAATTCTTTAAAAATCAGCCCTTTGCCAAATTCCTCTGAAAAAATTGTGGTAGCTTCCTTGTACCAACTGGGCACTACCACCAACCACACTCCACTCTGGGCTACCCCCCCCCCCCGTGAAACTATGCTTTTCCTGAAACCTCCATCATACCCTATGGGGAAAATCTGAAGGACACGCAAACTTCAGAAATTCACCAAAAATCAGAAGTTTACCCAATTCCTTTGAAATTTTTGTGGTAGCTTCCACTCATTGGGCACTATAACCCCCACCCACTCTTTTGACCATGTGACCTATTTTTTAAATCTGAATTAATTCAGATTCAGATTTGGATTAATTCAGATACAAAACAAAACTGGGTGATTTGGAAGGCTTAATTTTGGACAAAATACAAAATGGGGTTGATTTGGAATTGGTACAAATTGAAACAGAAAAAATGCCTCCAAAGCCTCGAGGCAGCAATGGAGAATGCCCGTCTCGAAGTAGCCCCCAGATGAGCCAGTGGCAACTGTAGATGAACTTCTCCAGATGATCTTAATGGATGATCATAAGGAGATCATAACACTTTGAAATGCAGGCAGCAAGAAAAGATTCAAATGACTGAATAACTTCTTGATATCTCCCAATGCAGCCTTTAACATTCATAGACCAGAAGAAATCAACAGTTCGACTGATTTACTTTGTCAATTCCAGAAGGTGTTCCTGGTGATATTTTAGTGAAGAATTAATGTATTGTTGTGACAGAATTCTGAAATGTGTTAGATGAGAATGATTGTATTTGTAATTTGTATAGACTTGTTTGTGTGGGGAGGCAGTTTGTATTGTATAATATATTGTGTTAAATAGGTTTTATGACTAATGTGTTTGATATGTTAGATACCCTTTCTCTTTAGAAGAATAGTTTGTGTTGAGGAGAAGGGATGTATAAAGTGACATAGCAGAGCTAGCCCTTTATTTGTTAGAAAGAAGAGCCTGTCAGAGAGAAGAGCCTCTCAGGGGTCTTCTTGTTGTTTGCACAGGCATGTCCATTGACTGTTTGGCAGCTATTCCGGTGGTGGTGGGGAATAGAAGAAGTAAATTTGGCAAGTCAGCAGGCTATTCCAGGGAAGAGCAAATCGGCAATGTAATAGATGTTTCCCCTTCTGGCTGCCCTGTCAGATCTTTGACCTCAGGGAGCACTGCCAACCACTCACAGAGCTTCACCTTGCTCCTTTGTAACACCAGGTCGGTCCAGAATAAATCAGAACTCATCCATGATCTGATTATGGATGAAGGGGCTGACCTGGTGTCCATCACAGAGACTTGGTTGGGGGAGGTTGGTGGCCTAGTCTGGTCCCAGCTTCTCCCTCCAGGGTGCTCTGTAGAGAGAGGTGGAATTGCTGTGGTCTGTAAGGATAATATCTCCCTTACCAGGATCGCTGTTGAAGTATCTGACCATATTGAAAGAGTGTACTTAAGTTTGGGGACCAGGGATAGATTGGGACTTCTGTTGGTGTACCGATCACCCCGCTACCCAACCGAATCCCTAACTGAGCTCATAGCTTTGGTCACAGGGTTGGCGTTGGTGTCTCCCAGACTTTTGGTGCTGGGGGACTTCAATGTTCACTTCTGGACCAATTTGTCCGGGACAGCTCAGGAATTCATAGCAGCCATGACAACTGTGGGCCTATCCCAAGTGGTCTCTGGACTGACACGTTACAGGTCACACGCTTGATCTGGTCTTTTACTCTGATCAGGATGGTGTTCCGTGGGTGGAGACTCCATTCCCCATTGTCATGGATGGACCACCATCTGGTTAAAGACCATGGATGGACCACCATCTCACCTCTGCAGGGGTGAGGAGCCTATTAGAATGGTCCACCCGCAAAGGTTTTTGGATCCAATAGGATTCCAAGAAGCCTTGGAAGGATTTATTGTTGGCTCTGCCAGTGATCCTGTTGATGCCCTGGTGGAGAATGGGAATAGCCAACTCACCTGGGCAGTAGAAATGATTGCTCCTAAGCGTCCTCTCCATCCCACTTCGAAATTGGCCTCTTGGTACACAGAAGATTTATGGGTGCTGAAGTGGCAATGTAGATGACTGGAGTACAACTGGAGAAAAACTCGACTTGAATCTGACAGTTTATGACATAAAGTGCATTTAAAGAGCTATGCTCAGGCAATATATGCAGCAAAGAAGTGATTCATTTCTGCCTGTATTGCATCTATGAGCAAACGTCCAGTGGAGTTGTTCATGATTGTAAAGGGACTAGTACATGCCCATCTTTCCTTGAATCAGAATTTGGAACCATCAATTACCCACTGTGATGTTTTTAATGAGCTTTGTAGACAAAATCTCTCATATTCAGGCCAACTTAGATGGTGATTCCACAATTATTGCAATATCTGAATTGGAGGTGTCCAGCAACCGCTCTTATGTGGTTCAGCTGGATCAGTTACCGTTTGTGACTCTTGAGGATGTGTACAAGCTGCTTGGAGTGGTGAAACCTACCACCAGTTCTCATGACCCTTGTCCAACATGGCTTATTCTATCTGGCAGAGAGGCTGTTGTAGGAGGCCTGGTAGAGATCATAAATGCTTCTCTGAGGGAGGGCAAGATGCCTCCTTCTCTTAAGGAGGCAATCACTAGACCTCCTCTGAGGAAGCCTGCATTGGATCCCTCAGTGTTAAGGAAATACAGGCCTGTCTCCAACCTTCCATGGTGGGCAAGGTAATTGAGAGGGTGGTGGCCTCCCAACTCCAGACAGTCTTGGAGGAAACTGATTATCTAGTAGGGATGTGCAAAAAATTTCGGGCACAGAACGATCTGTGCCCGAAATGAACAATTTTGGGTGATTCGGGGCTGAACCGAATCACCCCCGATGTCCCCCGATATTTTTCGGGCACGAGCCGAATCAGCCGAATTTCGGGCACGAAAAATTCGGGTGATTCAGTTCACGGTTGATTTTTGGTGAATTTTTAAAGTTTTAGTGACTTTGGGGCAGTTCGGGGGCATAGCATGGGATCTGGGCAAAAGGAGTGGGGTGGGGTGGTAGTGCCTAATGGGTGCAGGCTACCACCCCAATTTCAGGGGGATTGAGCCAAGGGCTGATTTTTGGTAAATTTCTGAAAATTTCATGTCTTTGGGGCAGATTGGGGCATATTGGGGCAGAAAGTGGGGCCTGGGGCAGAATAGTGGGGTGGGGTGGTAGTGCCTAATGGGTGGAGGCTACCACCCCAATTTCAGGGGGTTTGGACAAAGGGCTGATTTTTTGAGAATTTTTGAAGTTTTAGTGACTTTGGGGCAGTTTGGGGGCAGAAAGTGGATCTGCCCCAAAATAGTGGGGTGGGGTGGTAGTGCCTAATGGGTGGAGGCTACCAACCCCATTTCAGGGGGATTGGGCAGAGGGCTAATTTTTTGAGAATTTTTGAAGTTTGGGTGTCTTTGGGGCAGATTGGGGGCAGAAAGTGGATCTGCCCCAAAGGAGTGGGGTGGGCTGGTAGATAGTGCCTAATGGCTGGAGGCTACCACCCATCCCCAATTTAAGAGTGATTGGGCAGAGGGGGTAATTTTGGTGAATTTATTTGTATGAGGTTTGTCTTCATAAGGTGAAGTGTGCTAAATTGATTACTTCCTCATATTATTCATAGTAAAGGAAAGTGTGAAAAAGTGAAAGTGGGGTCATGAGAGTTGTTTAATTGAAAAATATCTCATTGCTATGATAGAATGAGAATTCACACCTCAGAAGTTTTTTCTGAGGTGTGAATTCTCATTCTATCATAGCAATGAGATATTTTTCAATTAAACAACTCTCATGACCCCACTTTCACTTTTTCACACTTTCCTTTACTATGAATAATATGAGGAAGTAATCAGTTTAGCACACTTCACCTTATGAAGACAAACCTCATACAAATAAATTCATCATAGTTCACCCCTCTGCCCAATCACTCTTAAATTGGGGATGGGTGGTAGCCTCCAGCCATTAGGCACTATCTACCAGCCCACCCCACTCCTTTGGGGCAGATCCACTTTCTGCCCCCAATCTGCCCCAAAGACACCCAAACTTCAAAAATTCTCAAAAAATCAGCCCTCTGCCCAATCCCCCTGAAATGGGGTTGGTAGCCTCCACCCATTAGGCACTACCACCCCACCCCACTATTTTGGGGCAGATCCACTTTCTTCCCCCAAACTGCCCCAAAGTCACTAAAACTTCAAAAATTCTCAAAAAATCAGCCCTTTGTCCAAACCCCCTGAAATTGGGGTGGTAGCCTCCACCCATTAGGCACTACCACCCCACCCCACTATTCTGCCCCAGGCCCCACTTTCTGCCCCAATATGCCCCAATCTGCCCCAAAGACATGAAATTTTCAGAAATTTACCAAAAATCAGCCCTTGGCCCAATCCCCCTGAAATTGGGGTGGTAGTCTGCACCCATTAGGCACTACCACCCCACCCCACTCCTTTTGCCCAGATCCCATGCTATGCCCCCAAACTGCCCCAAAGTCACTAAAACTTTAAAAATTCACCAAAAATCAGTATTTTGCCCAATCCCCCTGAAATTGGGGTGGTAGACTCTACCCATTGGGCACTACCACCCCACCCCAAAATTTTGCCCCTGGGCCCCTTTTTACCCCCCCGAATCGATTCAGATTCGGATTCAGATTAAATCCGAATCCGAACCGAATCAAGGGTGATTCGGGTGACCCAGATTTGGGCACAAAACAGAACAGGGGTGATTCGGTTCGGGTCCGAGCCGAATCACCCGAAATCCCGAATTGCACACCCCTATTATCTAGAGCCATTTCAAACTGGCTTCCAGGTGGGCTATGGGGTGGAGACTGCCTTGGTTGGTCTGATGGATGATCTCCTATTGGGAATTGACAGAGGAAGTGTGACTCTGTTGGTCCTTTTGGATCTCTCGGTAGCTTTTGATACTATCAACCATAGTATCTCTGAGAGTGTTGGGGTTTTTACAGTGGTTCTGCTCCTGCCTCTCAGAAAGATTTCAGATGGTGTTGCTTGGAGACTGTTGCTCTTCAAAATGTGAGCTTATGTATGGCGTCCCTCAGGGCTTCATACTGTCGCCAATGCTTTTTAACATCAACATGAAACCATTGGGAGAGATCATCAAGAGATTTGGCGCGGGGTGTTATCAGTATGCTGAGGACACTCAAATCAATATGCCATTGACACTCCATGTCAATTTCATCAGGAGAAGGTATAACCTCCCTAAATGCCTGCTTGGAGGCAATAATGGGCTGGTTGAGGGATAATCAACCGGGACTGAATCTAGATAAAATGGAGGTACTTATTGTGCAGAGTTAGAACTCCAGAGACAATTTTGATTTGCCTGTTCTAGTTGGGCTCACACTTCCCCAAAAGGAACAGGTACACAGTCTGGGAGTGCGTCTGGATCCACACCTCTCCCTGGCATCTCATGTTAAGGTGGCATATCACCTTTGGCTGATATGCCAGCTGTGTCCAATTTTTGAGATGAAAAACCTTAAAACAGTGGTACATATGCTGGTAACCTCCTGACCTGACTTCTGCAATGCGCTCTATGTGGGGCTGCCTTTGTACATAGTCTGGAACTGTAATTGGTACAGAATGCAGCAGCCAGGTTGGTCTCTGGGTCATCTTGGAGAGACCATATTACTCCTGTGAAAGAGCTACACTGGCTGCTGATATGTTTCTGGGCAAAATACAAAGTGCTGGTTATAACCTATAAAGCCCTTAACTTCTTAGGCCCTGGGGATTTAAGAGGATGTGTTCTTAATTATGAATCCCATCACCTATTGAGATCATCTGGAGAGGTTCAGCTCTAGTTGCCACCAGCTCATCCAGTGCCCACATGGGGACAGGCCTTCTCTGTTGCTGCCTCGATACTGTGGAATGTGTCCCCTACTGAAATATGAGCCTCCACATCTCTGACAACTTTTAAAAAGCACTTGAAGGCTTACCTCTTCACCCATACCTTTTAATCTGACTCTGGTTTTAAATTGTTTTAAGGTTTTTATTTTGTGTGCTTTACCTTGTTTCATGTCACTGCAACCTGCACAGACATAAAAGTCTGGGGTGGTGTACAAATTTGATGAATCAAATAAACAATCAATCGATCAATCAATCAATCAAACAAACAATACAGAAATTAGGTGTGGCCTACTTCTTTTTATGAACTGGCAGCTGAAGCAAGGGCCTTATAAAAGAATTGATCCCAAGAAGGGAAAGGAAATGCCAGAGGCAAGCAGGAGGTCTCAAAATAGCAATATTGAGCATTTTATGCTGCTGGTTTTGACACTGGCATTGGTATTAACATATTTGTACATAGTTTCTCCATTTGGACAATAGAAGAAGTACATGAAATTCGCATTGTGCTTTTGAGAGTTTTGGGATTATTTGGTTTCTTTGGTTTTAGTATCCAGCCAAATTATAAATTATATTTTACAATTTTGTTTCATTTTTTAAAAATAGTTTAAGTTTTATCTTTTTAATACATTTTATTGAAATTAAATTGATTGAATTACAATATTTGTTTAAATATTTGAAACTTTAATGAATAATTTCCTAAATTTTATTGATTGATTGATTTCATTTCATTTTATCTGCTTTTCAGATGCAAAGATGGTCCCCTATACAAAGAATAAATCCAACTGAGAATGAATAATAAACAAATACAGAATATTTTAACATTTTCTGAGACTATATTTTTCAAAAATATAAGCCCTCTTCAGACATTATGTTGTATGAGTGAGAAGATCTGTAAACTCATACATGTTTTTGTGTGAATGAGTGTACCTAAGTTCATTGTAAAGTCCCTCAAATGCATGGTACAGATAGGATGTGTACAGCTGTAGTTGTAGTCAACACAACATCTAAATAACTGTACCTGTGTACAGTTCTGCACAGTGCACCATAGTTATGTGTTTGTGTGTCCATATTTGCACACATTGTATGAATTTAGGGAATAACATGTGAATAAAGGTATAGTGCTGGGGGAAGAGACTAAGGCTGAGAGACAGAGGGGCTTGCTTAAGAGTCTTGGGAGTTCTTGGAAGAGGTACAGTTTAAACCAGACTTGTTATCTCACTCTTGGAATCATTACACTGTACTACTTCCACACCCAGGGGAAAAGGGTAATGAGGATTTCAGTTCATTGACTTAGAATGAACTGTGCGGCAGTTGTGCCAGAATAATTTTTTTAAAAATTCAGCAAAATAATGTGTCAAGATAGATTGTTGGAGTATAATAGAAAAATGACATGCAGGACATGACCCACCGTGATCTTGTGCAGCTACAGTGATTTATATGGGCCTTGTATAGGAGTACTTTTTGACTGATTGTGCCCAAACTATGGCAACATATCCAACTTGTTATATTGTTACTATGGTAACAATACAACTGAGGATAAATAGAACACTTAAAAGGATTCTAGGAAAAATATTTTATAGAGGAAGTTGTAACAGTATGAAGATTTGTCCAAATCTATTAGATCTTGTCAGAAAGAAAAATAAATAGCTAACCACTTGAGAAATCAGAGGTAACAATGATAGTTGCATAAGTGGAGACCCAGTATTTTTTTTAAAGGATGTATATTTTGCACCTACTTTTTTGTTACATCTCCCCCACCTATGTGTGTGTTGTGTGTGTGTACATATTTGCAGAATGCAAGGATCTGGATCTCAGTTTTCTGCTGAAACTGCTGAATGTATTGGAAATGCCTCATGTAAGATAAATCCTAAAGTGAGTAGAATGTATTCATGATACAAACATTTATTTGTAATATTTGTAACTTAAGAGGTAATATTTGTAATATCCCAAATATTTAACCCTCACCTGGAATCATTATTTTTTTTACAAACGAGTAAGACCTCCTACTCCCAAGTAGTCCCATTGGTTATATTGGATGCCTCCAAATATTTTCAAACCACAGAGCCCACAATAATTTAAATTTCACTCCAGGGGAGTGTAGTGGTGACCCTCATATCCCAAGCATGCCTTCCTGTGCCATGTATGACTAACTGAAAATGTGAGTCATTAGCACAGAAAAAATAACATTTCAGACCCCAAATTAATGAGGATCTATAATTCAGCAGCTCAGTTCTCTGCATTAATGGAAAGGACACACTGTGACTGACTTCACAATCAACACACCCTTTGCTTGGGTTTTTTTGTCAGGTGTCCTGGGCTCAGACTTCCTGGTTACACACAATACCAATGTCTTCTGTCCATCCAAGCCAAACACAGATTAGGGATGTGTTGGCTGGCTGGAGATCAAGCTGGCTCACACTCGAACTGGCCCAAGCCAGTTCAGGATTTTGTTTTTGTTTTTTTTTTTAAAAAAAAGGCAGATTTACCGCCATTGTGGGGCTTCAGGGTTGCTGCCACAGAGGGGGCCTCCTCATGTTCCTCCTCCACCACTAGCCTCCCTGGTCTCTGGCAACAGTCATTTTGGAAGCCATCACGCATGCACACTGTATCTTCACTGGCAGGTGAGTAAGATCCAGCAAACTGTTCAGTGCATTCCACTGATCACATTCCACCTCTACATCTTCTTGCTCTCTCCACCTGGAACCACCCCCACCTCCTTTTCTGGGTTGTAATGGGGAAAAACCAGAGATGTACTGTGGATCGTTGATCCATTGATGCCAGGCTTAATGAAGCTGACATGTTGTTTGTGGTTGCTGCTGTTGTGATCCTTTTGGCTTTGTTCTGCTGGCTAAAATTCCTGCTTCTGTGAGGTTGGATTCTTCCAAATGCTTTACTTTTTCAAACACTAGGTGAGACATTTTGGGAGGGATTGGTTTAATCTGCCCTAACTCAAGAGCACAGAACTATGAAGTCTCTCAGACTGGCTTTGAGATACTACCATCATCAAGGGAAACAAAACCTAAGCTTCCAAAGAGAAACTGGGTGTCCTCCCCCATCCCAAATGGCTCAACATGGGCATTGGATAAATACCACTCAACCATAGAAAGCCCATTCATTTCTGGGGTGGTTTTTCTCCCAAATGACTTACAATGAGAATGGGATAGAAACCACTCCACTATAGAGAGCCCATTCATTTGGGGGCTGTTTCTTTACCCCGTGTCATTTTTTTAAAAAATAACATAAACATCACAAGTGGTGAGGGGCCATATTTGTGGCTTTATCATGTACCAGAGTGCAGGTAAGAGTTTGACAACAAAAGCATAACTGGGAATGCAGTGGTTTGCTTGTTTACGCACCTTTATACAGCTGGGGGTGGAAATCTACCCCAAAATCCAGATGAGGGTTAAGAAACATTGCATCTCTGTTTCTTCTGCATGGAAAACTCACACCACGAGGTCTCTTTTTGTTCAGAGACATTGCTATGGGACAACATTTTCTGGATTTCCTGCCATTTTAGATGAAATGTACAAGTGATAAAATGACAGGGCTTAATTTATATACTACAGTCATAACATATTTATGGATTTTTACAAATGAATGAATGGAAATACAATCCTACATGCTACTGCTAAAGATTAATGCTGTGATCCAAGGTACACAGTGGGGTGTTTTTGGTTAATCCATTCATTGATTCCGACCAGCTTTTGAATGGTGTTTTAGATACTTTTATTCCAGTCCAGGAAGGGCTAACAGGCAGCAGCAAGAGCACTGAAGGTGGAGTGCACTGGCCTCTCTGTACATAATATCTGTTTCATTAAACCATTAATATTCCTGATTCAACTCCACTGTTTTGTCCTTGCATACGACAATTCTTTTCTCTGGATTCTACACACAGCATCAGACAGCCTAACAGAACTTTCAGCACAAAGGTGGTCTGGATTATTGAGGAAATGAATAAATCCATGTTTTTCTCCTGTTCAGCAACAATAGTCTACTACAAGTTATTGAGTTAATTTACTTAAGTTTTGTATTGTGCTTTCCCCCAACTGCCCAATGTATTCTAGGTTTTTCTCAATTGCCCAATGCATGGGCTTATTATTGGCTGCAGTTTATAAATTTGTGTGTTCAATTGTGATGTCAGCCTGAATTGCAATACAAGCAGGTGAATACGTTGGATACTAGATTACAAGTTGTCTCTTGGCTGCAGTACATCAAATAAATGGATCAGAAGTTGTATTCTTTGCTTAGGATATATAGGAGATTCTAGGGCTGTTCACTAGTGCTCATTATTAATAGGGATATATGGCAGTCACTTAGGAGTGAGATGAATGCTATGTACGTATGCTCAAAAACTCAGTATTATTGTTTCTCATGCTCTTGGGCTGAAATCTGACTTTCAGAATTCAGGAGCTGACAATCATATTATTTTGCTTTATTCCTCCTAGAGCTATACAAGCTATTGTGCTTATATCATGTTAAGCCATATTCCTAAGAATATAAGCTTTGATTTTGTACATTGTTTATATTTTGATGAAACCTGGCAACTGGAACGAAAGAGAAGCCAAATGAATAGGCAGGCCTCCAAGGACAACAAGAAAATACTGTAGGGACCACCCACATCTCCAAGATCACAGATGGCAACTCCTGGATTATAACTAAACAGATGGATCACAGTCATGCTTTGGATTTGCAGTGACTGGACTTCATATTTGCAGTTCAGTGAGACATGAGTAGCTACTTAGAAATGGCAGAGACTTGATGATTTTAAAAAGTGTGATATTAATTACAACAGTCTCCTGGTCATAATAATTTATAAAAAGAAGAAGCTAGATTTTGGATTATTCTACTGATTCTTGCACTATTTGATAGACAGGGCCGAGTGGATGCTAACACTAAAGCTGCAAAGTGATTGGTCCCAATCTCTAAATATCTTTACCAGAACAACATCTCAGGAACCTCAGATGTGTGTAAACAGTAACCAAGCTCAATTCACCTGAGAACCATCTCAGAAAGAGACTTCATGCTATGACCTGACACGTCAGTTTTAGTTTCATTGCTAGATGATCTTCTCCTTGTGAGTTGAAGTAGTTTTGCCAAAAGTATTCGTCTGCTCAGTCTGACACCACAGCTGCCAGGGTATTAAAAAGGCAACTATGATGTGGCATGCTGACAATATAG
Source organism: Hemicordylus capensis (assembly GCF_027244095.1). Lineage (NCBI taxonomy): Eukaryota > Metazoa > Chordata > Lepidosauria > Squamata > Cordylidae > Hemicordylus > Hemicordylus capensis. The sequence continues at coordinate 260,421,737 of NC_069660.1, forward strand.
ATCAGGCCATTCAGAGTGATTATATCATACTAGCTCCACTGTGCAGTGTGCATAGTGCCATAAAGTGAAGTGTGCCCTTAAATTGCATGTGTATGGACCATAAGAGTCAGTGGCACACTGTCCCAATATGCAGCCCTTTCAAAAGCCTCCACAGAGATGCACTCCAGTTCTGAAGAGGGTAGAATGAGCTGGTGAAGACCAAAGGTCATGATCTTTGCTATATCCCTCCATTTGATTGCCTTTTATATTTAAAATGCGCCTTAGATCATGAACGACTACCAATTCATGCACTTTCTTTTCTCCTATTTCCCTTCAGCATCTAGGAACCAGCTATCTTTATAGAATTTCCAATTTGCAACACATACAAACCTTATCTCTCATTATTAAAACCCAGATTCCCCCACCAGCATGCCACCCCACTGCGATCTCATTGCACACAGTATAGTAATATATTATCTAATTTGCACATTTAAGTGCAGTTTGGACAAACTGGTCCCCATACAATTAGACAGCAGTGGATCTGCCTGCAAGGTGTGTCTCTGTGAGGAAGAAGATGTGCACACATTCACTTCTTCCCCCTTGTTTAACATGGGCCAGTTGGACTATCACTTGAACTGGCCTCAATATTCTATAATATGGCAGTATTCCTAAGAGTCTGTCACATTGCAGCATCATCACATCATGAAACAGAACTCAAGATGGGGAAAATCCAGGTGGGAGCTCCCTTGGTTCTTGGTGACTCCCTTGAATTCTACAGGCTGAAATCAGGAACACAGCTGAGAGAGAGAAAGCCTATCCTTCATTCTAGTCATTGGGTTCACCAGATACCTGATTACTGAGGTTTAGCCCACCTTGGTAATAAGACCGAACCTTCCACCTGTGAGAGGAAAAACCTGCCCACCATCCTTGAGAATGGAGAATGCCTGACTTTTGCAGAAATAATGGAGTGTACTGGTGCAACAGAGAAATGACTTGATTAGCAAGCCAGAGGTTGCTGGTTTGATCGCCGCTGGTATGTTTCCCGAGCTATGGGAAACACCTATATCGGGCAGCAGCCATATAGGAAAGATGCTGAAAGGCATTATCTCATACTGTGCGGGCGATGGCAATAGTAAACCCCTCCTGAATTCTACCAAAGAAAACCACATGGCTCTGTGGTCACCAGAAGTCAACACCAACTCGATGGCACAACTTTACTTTATTTCACTTTTCTGGTTCTCTGTATACAGAGCAGACCTGTCTCCCCTACCCAAGAATTTATTTACTGTATAGGCCAGTGTTCTTCACTGTAAGACCCAGGGACCAGTGACGGTCCCTACCAATTGTTTGTTGGGTCTGTGTGAAGCTTCAGCTAAAGCCGAGCACTCTGCACAGCCCTCCTGGCACCATGCAGAGATTACCATTCTCACCATGCAGTGCTGCACTTTGCCTAGCACCAGTGGGAGTCCTTTAAGGGAAAAGGAGCCCTCTTGAACTCCAGCATCATTTTGGAAGGCATGCATGGAGTGCTAGGAATTGTAGCCCTTCCCAGGGCATTCCCCAAGAGCTCTTAAGAGAGGGCTCTGTCTCTTTTAAAGGGCCCTCCAGGCACTGAGAAAAGTGCAGTACTGTGCAGTACTCAACATTCCATAACATGGCAGTATTCCTAAGAGTTTGGCACACTGCAGCATCACATCATGAAACAGAACTCAGGATGGAAATAATAGGTACTGAGGTCAGCACAGAGGGAAATAGCTCCCACCCTAAGGGTTCCCCCCCTCCTTTTCTCCAGACAAACAGCACCTATTATTTTGTTGCCATATTTATATAAGTGCATCCTCTTCGCATACATCTTTTCATGTCTTGTCAGAAACATTCAGAGTTGACACTCTGGTGGAGAATTGGAATAATCAACTCACCAGGGCAGTGGATATGATCACTCCTAAGTCTCCTCTCTGACCCGCTTTGAAATTGGCTCCTTGGTATATGGAAGAACTATGGGGGCTGAAGCGGCAAGGTAGATGACTACAGGTGAAACTTGGAAAATTAGAATATCGTGCAAAAGTCCATTAATTTCAGTAATGCAAATTAAAAGGTGAAACTGATATATGAGACAGATGCATTACATGCAAAGCGAGATAAGTCAAGAAGACAAGGATTGAAGAATAGAACAATATCGGACCTCTGAAAAGTATAAGCATGCATATGTATTCAGTACTTGGTTTGGGCCCCTTTTGCAGCAATTACTGCCTCAGTGCGGCATGGCATGGATGCTATCAGCCTGTGGCACTGATGAGGTATTGTGGAAGACCAGGATGCTTCATTTGCGGCCTTCAGCAATTCTGCATTGTTTGGTCTCATGTCTCTCATCCTTCTCTTGGCAATGCCCCATAGATTCTCTATGGGGTCAGGTCAGGCGAGTTTGCTGGCCAATCAAGCACAGTACACTGTATACTTTTCAGAGGTTCGATATTGTTCTATTCTTCAATCCTTGTCTTCTTGGTTCCATGTAATATTCTAATTTTCTGAGATTGTGGATTTGGGGTTTTCATGAGCTGTACGCCATGATCATCACAATTATAACAAATTAAGGCTTGACTTATCTCGCTTTGCATGTAATGTGTCTGTCTCATATATCAGTTTCACCTTTTAATTTGCATTACTGAAATTAATGGACTTTTGCACGATATTCTAATTTTCCGAGTTTCACCTGTAGAGCGCAAGTGGAGGAAGACTCGACTTGAATCCGACAGATTATTACAAAGAGAGCATTTGAAGATCTATGCTCAGGCGATACATGCAGCAAAGAAGAGATTCTTTTCCTCCCGTATTGCATCCGCAAGTTCACATCCAGCTGAGTTGTTCAGGGTTGTGAAGGGACTAATGTGCGCCCCTTCCCCCTTGAATCAGTACTTGGAACCAACAATTACTCGCTGTGACCTTTTAAATGAGTTTTTGGTGGACAAAATTCCTCCTATTCAGGCCAACTTAGATTCAAACTCCACAATTGATACGGAATCTGATGCCAAGATGTCAAGCAGCTCCCCTTAGGTGATGACCCTGGATCAGTTTCAGTTTGTGACCCCTGAGAATGTGGACAAGTTCCTTGGAAAGGTTCAGCCTACCACCTGCCCTCTTGATCCTTGCCCGACATGGCTTATAAAATCTGGCAAGGAAGTTGTTGTAGAGGGCCTGGTAGAGATAATAAGTGCTTCTCTGAGGGAGGGCAGGATGCCTCCTTGTCTTAAGGAGGCAATCATTAGACCGCTTCTGAAGAAGCCTGCCATGGAACCCTCAGAGTTAAGGTATTACAGGCCTGTCTCCAATCTTCCATGGCTGGGAAAGGTGATTGAGATGGTGGTGGCCTCCCAGCTCCAGGCAGTCTTGGAGGAAACTGATCATCTAGACCTACTTCAAACTGACTTTTGGGTGAGCTATGGCATGAAGACTGCCTTGGTTGGGCTAATGGATGATCTTCATTTGGGAATTGACAGAGGGAGTGAGACTTTGTTGGTCCTTTTGGATCTCTTGGTGGCTTTCAATACTATTGACCATAGTATTCTTCTGGAACATCTGAGGGGACTGGGGGTGGGACGCATTGCTTTGCAGTGGTTCCGCTCCTATCTCACAAGCAGATTCCAGATGGTGTCTCTTGGAGACTTTTGTTCTTCAAAATCTGAACTTTCTTGTGGTTTCCCTCAGGGCTGCATATTGTCTCTGATGTTGTTTAACATCTACATGAAACTGCTGGGAGAGATCATCAGGGGATCTGGTGCAGGGTGTTATAAGTATGCTGATGACACCCAAATCTACTTCTCCATGTCAACATCATCTATTAACGTCAACATAACTGGAGGCAGTAATGGGCTAGATGAGGGATAACAAACTAAGACTGAACCCAGATAAGACGGAGATACTTATTGCGCAGGGTCAGAACTTGGGAGACAATTTTGATCTGCTGGTTCTGGATGGGGTCATGCTCCCCCACAAGGAACAGGTACGCAGTCTGGGGGTGCTTCTGGATCTGAACCTCCCCTGGTGTCTCATGTTGAGGTGGTGGCCAGAGGTGCTTTTTATCAGCTTTGACTGATACGCCAGCTGCCTCCATTTCTTGAGATGAACGAACTCAAAATGTTAGTACATATGCTGGTAACCTCTAGGCTGGATTACTGTAAGCCCTAAACAGCTTAGGCCCTGTGTTACATACATACATACATACATACATTCCAAATATTCCTTAAAACAAAGTTTTATATTTTTATTCATTGCTGACTCCATAATCTCCTGTAAAAGACCAACATATCCAACGAGGCCTTTAAGAAGCATTCCAAAATTCTGTTTCTACAAGAGTGCTACAGCAGATGTGGAACTGTTATAAACTGTACATTTTTTAAAAATGCAGAAAGGGAAAATGTGCCCATTAACTAACTGTTGCTAAATTATAATGGAACAAAATTTGCTTTCCAGCCCCATGAATACTAAGCAAGTTTGTTAGGAATAGAACTATAGTAACACAATGAATTCTAAATATTAGTCATAATAATGGGCCACAAAGGAAAGTGCTTATCACATGTGCAGTGCTTTAATTGTATAAGGCAGATGTAGTTAAATACTAATGCATAACTGGGCAGCCTTTTCCAGTGGTGAAAATAATAAGGCACAGCAAAATTATAGACAACGTCACAGACACAAATAACATGACATTTGTATTTCTTAATGTACTTTCAGATTTTGTAATGTTCTCCAGCAACTTTAGCTGACAGTGCATCACACATTGTAGATTCTGATCACTGAGAAATGAAGTTCAGGAGGGGAAATAAATACATTTTTAAACAGATCATTAAAAATGCATGGGTGTTTTGCAGGAGAAAGAAGGAATCATTGGTTGTAGTGTGTTCTCCAAATGAAATTGCATTGGGTAATGACTGGATTAATATGGGTTTGGGACTGGCTTTATGTGTCCCATGGAACTGCCAGTCCAGTATCATCCTTACAAATGCTGAACCATTCCCAGATGGAAGAAGGCAGCATCTGGGGTGGAATACTTTGGTAAATTGGAGTCTAGAATTGAGGAAACTCTACACAGATTTGCTATTGAGACAGTATCTGCTCACAGATTAGTTCTCTTATCATTCAGATTACAAAGAACTGCAACCAGAAACATCAAGGCCACTGAAGTATACATTTATGATTTGGGTGTTGGAGACAGAAAAGACAGCGTGGGGAAGAGAAAGGGTAATGCTACCTTCGTTTCTGAGACTCACCTCCATAGACAAAATATTGTAAAGGGGGAAAAGGGTTACTGGGTACTTTAGGAACATAAGAAGCTGCCATATTCTGAGTAAGACCATTGGTCTATCTAGCTCAATATTGTCTTCACAGACCAGCAGTGGCTTCTCCAAGGTTGCAGGCAGGAGTCTCGTTCAGCCCTATCTTGGAGAAGCCAGGGAGGGAACTTGGAACCTCTTGCTCTTCCCAGAGCGGCTCCATTCCCTGAGGGGAATATCTTACAGTGCTCATACTTCTAGTCTCCCATATGCAACCAGGGTGGACCCTGCTTAGCTAAGTGGACAAGTCATGCTTGCTACCACAGGACCAGCTCTCCTCTCTTTAACTTTTTGAGTTCTCTGTCTTAAACATACTCCTAGCCAGCGTGCTATATTATGTCATATGCCTTCATGAAATGGGCTCCCTGCACCCGTGGAGAGCTTTGCCCTCATGTGGTTGGTGCAGAGATGAACAATGGGGATGGGACCAGAAGTGTGGCTGCTGTTAGACTTTGGGCAGCATTGTAGCTTAGGTGACTTTTGGAAGTACCCTAGCTGTCTGACCTATTGCTGGGCAGTTCTGGGGGAGGACAGAGCCTGGGGATGACCATTAAAAAGTCAGATCTGGGACCACAGTGGATCAGACTGGTAGTCAACCACATCTGAAGACCTAAGATTAGGAATCCCTGGATTAAGGCCCAAGCACAGGCCAGTATTTTTCTGGCAGCAGCTCCTCCAAGGTTGCAGGCAGGAGTCTCTCTCAGCCCTATCTTGGAGACATCAGGGAGGAAACTTGGAACCTTCAGCATGCAGGCATGCAGATGCTCTTCCTAGAGTGGGCCCATCCACCAAGGGGGATATTTTACAGTGCTCACACATGTTGTCTCCCATTCAACCAGGGTGGACCCTGCTTAACAAAGGGGATAATTCATGCTAGAAGATGCTGAAAGGCATCATTCTAGGTGGGAGGAGGCAATGGTTAACCCCTCCTGTATTCTACCAAAAGAAAACCACAGGGCTCTGTGGGCTCAAGTAGTCGAAAATGACTTGATGGCACACTTTACCTTTACCACAAGACCAGCTCCTCCTCCCCGATACCTCAGTAGACAGACTGGCAGCAAGTTGGTCTTTGCCATGCCATCTTTGCATTATAAGCTTTCAATAAAAGCTTTCAATAAAGTCATGGCCTGTACAAACTCTTCAGGTGCCATTGTCAACTTCCCTCTCTCTGCTTTGCCTTCATCCCTGCTGCAGGCATGAAGTTGAACCCACAGTTCCATCAACATGAAGCTATAACCCAAGCACTGCTTATGCTACCGTTCCTTTTTGTTGTATGCTACTCATTCGGCAGATTTGGTTTGACTGACTCCACATGCTGTTGGTTAACTAGAAATCATTATTATTAAAATATGAAAAATTGTGCTTTTTTCCCTAGGGAGGACTGACAGTATTTCCCCATTTCTCTCATTCTTTCTTCTCTGCCTCTTTGGAAATTGTACAGTAGCAAAAATCTGTATTTTTTCAACCAGAACCAAAGTCAGTTGTGGGTGAATCTCTACTGGACCTCAGCTTAGGGCTGGGCAAGCAGGGCAACTGCCTGATCACTGCAGCATATCACAGTGTATCACACCTTGCCTATGTTATTATTATTATTATTAATTTAATTATTATTTTTACATTTTATATCCCGCTCTTCCTCCAAGGAGCCCAGAGTACTACATACTTAGGTTTCTCCTCACAACAACCCTGTAAAGTAGGTTAGGCTGAGAGAGAAGTGACTGGCCCAGAATCACCCAGCTAGTATCATGGCTGAATGGGGATTTGAACTCGGGTCTCCCCGGTCCTAGTCCAGCACTCTAACCACTACACCACACTGGCTTTCCATGTTAGCAAAGTACATCAACACATTGTTAATTTTGATGGGCCTGAGCCTGATGGGCCACACAACATTGCTAGTCCTCACTGGTCCCTCCGCCAGTCACACAACGGATGAGGGCAGATATAGAAACAGCATGGGCTGTGCATTCTGCACCATCTGGGAATCCTCAAAACTGACAGGATTCTAGCCAATATGAGCAGCTGTCAGTATTTGTAATTTCTTTTTCAGCTGCATGCTAACTGAAAGATCATTCTAATTTTCCTGCATATTTTAGACCATGTTATTACTGTCTTCCATTTGCATATTTTGATAGCGTGCTAAGCATGTGTTGCAACTATACACCGCTATTTATTTATTTATTTATTGTTAAATTTGTTTACCGCCTTTCATTAAAACAATATTAAGGCGGTTCACACAGAAAAATTAAAACAAGACTATAAAAATTACACAATTACAATATTAAGCTAGACTATAAAAACATAGATCTGACTAAAAAGATTTAAAATACAAGCACAATATAACCATACAAAATACAAAGCAGCAGCAGTAGAGACAATCATATAAAAGCCTGGGTAAAAAGCCAAGATTTCACATGCTTTCAAAAAACTGTGATGGAGTCTGGGGAGTGAATAGCCACAGGGAGAGCATTCCAGAGTCTGGGGGCAGCAACAGAGAAGGCCCTGTCCCGTGTGCATGACAGCTGAGACTCCCTCATTGTCAGCACCCAGAGCAGAGCCCCCTCAGATGACCTTGTCAAATGGGCAGCAATCCTTGGGAGCAGGCAGTCCCTCAGGTATCCAGGGCCCAAACCATTAAGGGCTTTAAAGGTCGAAACCAGCACCTTTAATTGGACCTGGAAACAAACTGGCAGCCAGTGCAGCTCTTTCAAAATGGGTGTGATGTGATCCCAGCGGGCAGATAAAAATCCTAGCCACCGCATTTTGCACTAGCTGTAGTTTCCAAATATTCTTCAAGGGCAGCCCCACATAGAGTACATTACAGTAATCCAGCTGTGACGTGACTAAGGCATGGGTAACTGTGGCTAGATCTGTGGCCAGATAAATATGTGGCTGGCAGGACTGTGTATCAGAACTAGTCAAATCTGATCCCAATCAGAGTACAGTAAAACATCAATATACATGGATCCAGCATACATGGTGGTGGTGGGAGGTTAAAAGGGAAGTTAAATCTGCATATCTGTGGATTGGGGGTGGTCGGGGGGAAACAACCCCACCCCCTGCAATTTTCAGCTGATTTTTTTTTTTAACTCTTGGGAGGCACTGCTGGACTGCTGAGGCCAAACCACACCAACCGTCCCCCAGCACTTTTTGGGCTTTTTAGCTAACTTTTCTTTTACTTTTTCTGACCTCTGGAAACCCCCAGACTTCCATAGGCCCAATGACTCATTATTTGTTGTTTCCATATTCACGGTAGTAGTGGAGAACAGACGTTCTCCTGTACATCAGTTCACATAGGCAGCCCACTTTGGAGTGATCTGATGGTGTGGACAGCATTGGATCAATTTGATGCATAGGGCTAGGGGTGTTGAGGTCCTACATGGTTGCACTGGGCAGCAGCAGCCACTCCTCTTCCCAATATCCACCCCATAATGCCCTAAGGATGGAAGCATCATGGCATTGTTTCCTTTCCCTGTTGCATTACTGGGGTGGGGTGTGACTATTCCCTGTTCATACAGGTTTTATTTTATTTCATTTATTTATTTGTCACATGTATATATTATACCACCATTATAACTGGAATTCCCCTTGCTTGGGCTATAAGGTATTTGGTGCTATTGCTGAAATCATAAAATAGTAGAACGTATATCATACAATATAATAAGGTTTCCCCCACCCCCTGGAATTCTTCCAACCACACCTAGTATTTCTTCTGGGTTGGAATCCATCATGGCAAAAGCTGTGTGTGTGTGTGTGTGAGAGAGAGAGAGAGAGAGAGAGAGAGAGAGAGAGAGAGAGAGAGAGAGAAGGGGATGTGATTGAAGTTGAGAAGCAAGAGTGATGAAAGGATTAAGGCTCCTTCCTTCCTTCCAAAATAAGTACTGGGTGTCAGTACATGTATTTGTATCTAACATGTCTCATGTCTCTGCTCTCACTGGAACTCTCACCACTCTGGCTCAGTTGTGCCTCTTGTTTCTTTGGAGATAGACTAGGAAAGATCCCAGCAGTTGTAGTTCCTGTAGCACTATTTCTTAGGACATGACTCATAATCTTATGTTCTTATAATGGTGACAGCCAACAACCTGGATGGCTTTAAGAAGGGTTTGGATAACTTCATGGAGGAGAGGTCTAGCAATGGCTGCTAGTCAGAGGGCTATAGGCCACCTCTAGCCTCAAAGGCAGGATGCTTCTGAGTATCAGTTGCAGGGGAGTAACAGCAGTAGAGAGGGCATGCCCTCAACCCCTGCCTGTAGACTCCCAGTGGCATCCAGTGGACCACTGTGTGAAACAGGATGCTGGACTAGATGGGCCTTGGGCCTGATCCAGCAGGACTCTTCTTATGTTCTAATCCAGAAGACCTATTCTGCTAATCTTAGATCACAGCATCACTTTGTTTGCTCTAGCTGATGGTGGTCACTCATGGAGAGGGTCCCCTCCTATCGATTCCACGCACCACATTAATATTCCCAGCATTTAAAAGCTATTTCTGAATTATTAAGAATGGTCTATTTTTTGCTAACATTCATGCACATGTGCTATTCATAAAACATCTGTTCTTCACAAACCATTATATTTTCATTTACTACAATTGGACAATTTCAATATTTCTCTCATTCAGCACATGCAAAATGGTATTAGAATAATTTAGCATCATAGGAAAACCATGGGACCATAAGAACCTTACTGGATCAAACCAGGAGCCCAGTTAGTTAAGCATCCTGTTTCCATCAGTGGCCAGCCGGATGCCTCCAGGAAGTCCACAAGCAGACCATTAAGGCAACAGCACCCCCTGTTGTTTGTCCAAGCACCTGTTATTCAAATGCGACTGGACCACAATGAGACTAACCGTACATTGATGTTCGAGGGTTCTCCAACATCCAGGACATAGTTTGGGCAGGCACAAGGGGCTGCAGAGGAAAGGGGAGAATGCCAAAAATCAGCCCCCTGCACAATGGAAAATCCTGATGGGTCCACAGAAAGTTATGAGATGGTCCAAGGCACAGCTGCACAATTCCAGCCCTCAAGCTGTTTTTGGACGGCAGTTCCCATAATTCCTGAGTATTGGCCTTGGATGATGGAAGTTGTAGTCCAAAAACAGCTCGAGGGCCAACGATGCGCAGCTCCTGCAGTGCTCCTGCTGAAACTGCTCTCAGAGTAGTCCAGAACAGACTAGCCAACAATCTGCTCTCCGTGGTGACTGTCTTACCTTGCTTAATGAAAAAGCTGCCCCTGGAAGGTTAGCCTTGAGTCACCTTAAGTGGCGCAGCAGGGAAATGCTAGACTAACAAGCAGAACATTGCTGGTTCAGATCCCCGCTGGTACTATATCAGGCGGCAGCAATATAGGAAGATGCTGAAAGGCACCATCTCATTCTGCGCAGGAGGAGACAATAGTAAACTCCTCCTGTATTCTACCAAAGAAAACCATAGGGTTCTGTGGGCGCCTGGAGTCAAAATTGACTTGACGGCACACTTTACCTTTACCTCTGAATATAGAAGTTGCATTTAGCAATCATGGCCAAGAATTGGTGAAAGACGTTTCCACCACAAAGCTGTCAAACCTCACTTGGGAAAGCCATCTTCAAATCTAAGCAGCACCATAGTGTCTGCTAGAACATGCTATACTCCTGAGTTTGTTACTGCTCTTGTACAATGCTTGTTCTCAGTGCAGTGTAGTGGATAGAGCTGTATAGTACTGTATAAAATTGTATAGTACTGTATAGTTGAACTAGGTCTGGGTGAGAGACTTCGGTTAAAATCACCATTCACCAAAATCTCCATAAGAAAAACCTTGCTGGATCAGGTTCAAGACTTGATCTAGGCCAAGAGACACCTTTTAAAGTGGAGGTTCTCCTATCTATCTATCTATCTATCTATCTATCTATCTATCTATCTATCTATCTATCTATCTATCTATCTATCTATCTATCCGTCCAGCCATCCATCCTTTATGTTTATATCCTACTCTGGCCCAGAATCACCCAGTGATTCTGAATAATCACACAAGAACAGACCTGCTCATCCAGTCCAGTGTCCTGGTTCACACAGTGGCCCACCAGATGCTGCTGGGAAGTCCACAGACAGGAGCTAAGGGCATGCCTTCTCTCCTGCTGTTCCTCCCCTGCAACTGGTACTCAGAGGCATCCTGCCTTTGAGGCTGGAGTTGGACTATAGCCCTCCGACTAGTAGCCATTGATAGACCTCTCCTCCATGAAGTTATCCAAACCCCTCTTAAACCCATCCAGGTTGTTGGCTGAAATATATCTTGTCTTGTGGCAGAGAGTTCCACGAGTTGATTATGTGTTGTGTGAAAAAGTTCTTCCTTTTGTTGGTCCTAAATTTCCTGGCAATCAATTTCACGAGATGACCCCTGGTTCTAGTGTTATGTGAGAGGGAGAAAAATTTATCTCTATCCACTTTCTCCACACCATGCATGATTTTATAGAACTCTATCATCCCTCCCCCAGTAGTATTTTTTCTAAACTAAAAAGCTCCAGGTGTAGCCTTGCCTCTAAGCAACGTGCTTTAGGCCCCTGATCATCTTGGTTGCCCTCTTCTGCACCTTTTCCTGTTCTACAATGTCCTTCTTTAGGTATGGTGACCAGAATTGTATGCAGTACTCCAAGTGTGGTTGCACCATAGTTTTGTATAAGGGCATGATAATATGAGCAGTTTTATTTTCATAAAACTTCCTAATGATCCCTAGCATGGAATTGGCCTTTTTCACAGCAGCTGCACATTGAGTTGACACTTTCAACGAGCTGTCCACCACGATCCCAGGATCCCTCTCCTGTTCAGTCACCAACAGCTCAAATCCCATCAGCTATGTGAAGTTGGGGTTGTTGTTTTTTGCCCCAATATTCATCATTGTACACTTGCCAACATTGAACTGCATTTGCCATTTTGTTGCCCACTCTCCCAGTTTGGAGAGATCCTTTTGGTCTGGAGAGTTTTTTAAGTTTGAGGAACAAGGATTTATTTATTAGTTACAAAAGGATAGGAAAGCTGAGCTTAAGGCTGAAAGGGGAAAGAGAGACTAAACAAACAGCCACCACTGGAGGGACAAAAATGGAGACTAACAGGAGTCCAGCACTTTTATCTATGACCCTAACCACTCCCACAATGGTCACTATGAGACATTGCAGCTGAGAGCTGATGCTGCCAGGCTCCTAGCTCCAACACTCCTTCTCATTGGCTTGTGTTGCTGTCTAAAAGTCCCAACTTCTCTCTCAAGGTTTTGAAATGATCCCTGGGCAATGGCTTAGTTGGCCAATCTGCTACCATTTCTTCACTTGGACAATACATTAATTTTACAAGTCCTTTTTCTTGTGCATCCCACAGATAATTATATTTGGTTTCAACGTGTTTTGTTCTAAATTTAATTGTTTCCATTTGTGAGATCTGGATGCAGCTTTGATTATCCTCGAATATCTCAGTGGGTTTTGGTTTGTCAGTGTTGAAATCCAACATTAGCTTGTGCAGCCACACCACCTCCTGACAAGCTTGAGTGGCACATACATATTCTGCCTCAGTAGATGAGAGATCAACTATTGAATGCTTGCAGCTTTGCCAACTGACTGCTCCACCACCATAAAAGTACACATAACCACTGGTTGATTTCCAGTCTGTCCTCAGCCCAGAACCTCAGCCCAGTCTGCATCCTTATAGCCTACTAATTTGGGTCCATTACTAGCAGGCAACTTTAATTTTAGATGGATTGTCCCTTTTAGGTATCTGCCTAGTCTTTTTACCACAGTCCAGTCATCTTTGCTGGGTTTGTTAACTTTCCTACTCAAGATTCCCACAGATGCAGCTATATCTGGTCTTGTTATCATAGCTACATATAAAAGATTTCCAATTGCTGTCCTGTACTCACTGTTGTCTGGCAGAAGTTCACTCTCCTGCTTCTATATTAGGTAACCTGTTTCCATAGATGTACTCATTTCTTTGGCCTCTGTAAGTCTCAAGCAAATCTTTTATTTTCTATTTTTGGTTAAGCAAATAGCTTCCCTCTTCTTCTCTCTCTATGTGTATCCCAAGATAGTGTGAAACAGGCTCAAGTTTTTTTTTACTTCTAACTCTGTTCAGATGCTTTATTATTTCAAGGCTGTCCTCTCTATTTTCATAACAAATTATCAGATCATCAATGAAAGTAAGTATATAGGTGGTTCATCTGCTACGTTTGGACTTTGAGTAAAGGCAAGGGTCAGCCTTTCCTTGGGTAAATACCTCATTGACTAGCAACTGGTTTAGTTTGACATTCCAGGCTCTTGTAGCCTGCTTTAGTCCATAAATACTCTTCTGCTGCTTACTTACAAGTTTTTCTTTACCAGGTTCCACATATTCTGGAGGTTGCTCCATATAAGCATATGTCCCCTGCTAACTTGGCAAAGAGGCACCTTTTTAACGTAGTGATTCTCTTCATTTAGCAGGGGGAGAGTAACTGGCCATATCCACCCCCAGCACAGTACCTCCAGTGACTGTTGCTGGTGTCTATCTTATGTTTCTTTTAGATTGTGAGCCCTTTGGGGACAGGAATTCAATCTTATTTATTTATTATTTCTGTGTAAACCGCCCTGAGCCATTTTTGGAAGGGCAATATAGAAATGGAATAGATAGATAGATAGAAATAGATAGAAATATCTTCTTTGATGTCTCCATGAAGAAATGCAGTTTTCACATCTATGTGATCCACTTGCATATTCTTTGCTGCTGCAGTGCTTAGGAGTGTCCTCATTGAGGTGTCTTTTACCATTGTAAAAGACACCTCAATGAGCACACTCCTAAGCACTGCAGCAGCAAAGAATATGCAAGTGGATCACATAGACGTGAAAACTGCATTTCTTCATGGAGCAAATGCCTCATCATAATCTTCCCCATATATTTGCAAGAATCCCTTTGCCACCAGTCTCACTTTATAACGTTGGACAGCTCCTTCTGCATTTTTTTTAATTTTAAGAATCCACTTGTACCCCACAGTCTTTCTTCCCTCAGGTAGCTCTCTGAGTGTCCATGTGTTATTTTTGTGCAATGATTCAATTTCTTCTTTTGCAGCTTCCTTCCAGTTTTGTGCTTCAGTTGCAGGTAAGTTATCAATTTCTTACCATGTGCTTGGTTCTTAAAACTTTTCTCCCATTGCAATGTAGGAAAATTTCTTATGTGGAACTCCTTTGTTTTGCTGTGCTGAACACAGCACCCTTTGTTCGTCATCAGCATCCTCTTCCTTCTAATTTCCCCAGCGTTATGGATTTTTTCAAGGGAGCTGGATCTTCGCATAATGTGTCCAAAGTATGATAGCCTGAGCCTTGTCAGTTGTGCCTTGAAAGAAAATTCTGGATTGATTTGTTCTATGATCCATTTGTTTTTCTTGGCTGTTCATGGTATCCTCAAAAGTCTTCTCCAGCACCACAGTTCAAAAGCATCAATACTTTTTCTATCTTACTTCTTCAAAGTCCAGCTTTCACATCCATAGAGTGTCATGGAAACAAACATTGTCTGACAAAATTTCTTAGATCCATCTTCCAGGTCCCAAATAGTGTCTCAAATGCTGCTATTAGACGGGAGGCAGGCCTCTATACTTTGGAATCGGTTTATTGGAAATGTATTTTCCTATTCTGGTTAAAATTGAAGTTCTCACAAGTGGGATTAGTCCCTCTTATTATGACCGACTCCTTTGATTCGAGATGGAAACGGTCGCTTAAAATAAAATCTCAACTTTATGGGATCCCACTTGAGGAACTTGTTAGGATGGGCTCTACTACAGCTACGAAGGTTATTAAACAGCGAATAATTGATACTGACCTACAGGTTGAAGCCTCCAAAATATCTAGAGGTTTGCATATAGGTAACCAGCTCTACAATCTTAAGCCTGCTGATTACCTAAGTAACATAACTTTTCCTAAATTTAGGTGTGCCTTGACCCTTGCACGTCTTAATGTTCTTCCAACATCTGTGCTTAAGGGAAGGTTCAAGGGGATTCCTTATGTTTTGCGCCTCTGCCCTTGTGGCTCAGGTGCTATTGAGTCGACTGCACATTTTATTCTTTACTGTGACCTCTACAGGGATGCCCGTTTAGATTTTATCTCACCCTTGTTGAAGCCTTTTCCTGGCCGCTCAGATGACTTTTATCTTGATTTATTACTGTCTAAATTTGATAGTATGAGTACTAACTGTGGCCATGTTTTGTTACATTGCATGTAAGTTGCGTATTACTATTTTATGATGTCTTATTCTCTTTTTCCTTTTTGCTTGTGTTTGTTCTGGTCATTGATCGAAATAAAAGCTGATTCTGAAACACTGTCTGAACTATTCTAATCTTTGTAGGTATAGACACATCATGGCATCTAAATATCCTTTCTAAGGCCTTCATTGCAACCCTACCAAGTGCTAGTCTGTGGTATATTTATTGACTGCTGGATCCTTTACTGTTGATGGTTGATCCTGAAAGGCAGAAGCTATCCACCACTTCAATGTCTTCATTATCTGTTCTGAGGCTGGTTGCTGTACCCATTGTCATTAATTTAGTCTTCTTTACATTTAAGCATAGTCCAATTTTTTCACTGTTATCCTTGACCTTCATTACTAGAGCTTGCAGATCATCTGCATTCTCAGCTATCAGGGTGGTGTCATCAGCGTAACACAAGTTATTGATGTTTCTTCCTCCAACTTTAAAACCACATTCATCGTCTTCTAAACCAGCTTCTCTCAGTATATGTTCAGCATATACGTTGAATAAAGAGGGAGAAAATATACAGCCTTGTCTTACCCCTTCTCCAATCTGGAACCAGTCAGTTCTACCAGGTTCCGTCTGGACTGTGGCTTCCTGTCCTGTGTATAATTTTCTCATGAGAACAATGAGATATCCTGGGACACCCATTTTCCTAAGGATATTCCACAACTTGAAATGGTCAACACAATCAAAGGCTTTCCTGTAGTCAATAAAGCACATATTGATTTCTTTTGGGTATTCTTTGGCTTTCTCAATTATCCAGCATGCATCAGCAATGATGTCTCTTGTTCCTCTGCCTTTTCTGAAACCAGCTTGAACATCCGGCACTTCCCTTTCCACGTAGGGTCACAGATGCTTCTTGGAAGCCCATCAGCAGGAGATGAAGGCATGCCTTTGTTCCAGTAGCATGCAGCCATCAATAGCCTATAACAGACTTGTCCTCCATGAATTTCTCTAATCCCCTTTTAAGCCATCCAAGCTGGTGTCCATCACCACATCCACATTGGCAACAAATTCTATAGATTAATTATGCTCTATGTGAAGAAATACTTCCCAGCAAATGTAACATCCAATCTGGCTCAAACATTCTAATTTCTGGAAGAATAAAACATGCAGAATGAAATAGTCACAGCTAATTTCTTCTGAGGGAAATGAGAAGTCATTTTGACCTAGAGATTGGAGAAGCTGGCAATGTAGGTAAAATGGAGAGACCCAAATTATGGAAGCTGTGAGACAGAGCTCAAACACGGGGTAAGCAGAGGAAAAAGCCAATGTCAGCACTGGACTGAGGAACAAGAATCTGAAGAAAGAGAAGCATATAGATAAAAGGTCGAGGAAAAGACATACAAAGAAGGCAAGGAAAGGAGGGCTAATAAAGCAGCTGGTATAGAAAAAGCTCACAAAGAGCTTTGTGACAGCAAAAGTCTTGTCTTGTTATGGGAAAACGTAGAGTAGGGTGGGAACAATGGAAACAAGACATTGGACAGAAAAACATTACAGCAAACAGAGATGCACCTAGGTAATTTTGGAGCCTGCACCTAAAGGCATTTGGAGCCTGCAAGTAAGCACCATTTTTTTAACATGTAGGTTCACACCACCCTGCACAGACTAAAGAGAATTTGGGAGGCCCCAGGGGATGTGGAGGCCCTGGACTTTGGTCCTGAAGTCCAGGGGTAAGAGCACTTCTGCTAGCAAAGCACAATCAGTAGTGACCAGGAGACAGAAGAATCTTGCTCAAAATGTGGTGAATCTGTGTAATTGCTAGTGATGCACCACGGATGGTCCTTACATGCTAGTGATAGGGTTGGATTTATGCCCTAAGCAACCTGAGTGAATTTCATCAGACTGATGACTGCTTATGTTAGGCTCAGAATATTTCCTAATTCCTTCCCCTTTATGCGAATTTTTAACAATGAAATATGAAGTCACTGGTTTCTGGTACCTCAGGATTTATGGCAGAAGATGCTAAAAATATTTTTATCAATTCATTCACTTTCTTTGGATTTAATTATTTCTTAAGAGTCAAAGGACATATTTTATCAAGAAGCATCAAACAAGATGAAACAATGAATGAATCCCATTTGAAGAATGCATTGAACTTAGGTAGCTTTCATGCTACTTCTCCTTTCTCCTCTGATGTTTCCATTTTCCATCCACTTTCCATTACATCTGGGCATTTCAAATGACAGTGAATCTTGTTTAATGATGCCAGCAATTGTCCCACAGTTTGTAAGGGCTTGCTTGCAAAATAATAATCGGATCCAGCTAAAAACAAAGGCAGTAGTGGGCACATCACACTGATCTGCAAATCAGCAATAATCTGCTGTTTGGGACAGATGAGGGATGGGGGTGGAAATAGGCCACTGCTTCTCCTCCTGATCAATGGAATAATGCTCCTAGTAATTATGTGGGTGCCAAACTAGATCTGTGCAATCTCATATAGGATCTCTTTAATTTTTGTTTAATTTTTGTCGTCCCCCCCCCCGCTAATTTGACAAAGAGGCATGTTTTAAACATGGCAATTCTCTTTATTTAGCAGGGGGAGAGTAACAGGCCCTATCCACACTGAGCACAGTACCTCCAGTGACTGTTGCTGGTGTCTGTCTTATGTTTCTTTTTAGATTGTGAGCCTTTTGGAACAGGGATCCATCTTATTCATTTATAATTTCTCTGTGTAAACTGCTTTGGAAACTTTTGTTGAAAAGCAGTATAGAAATTGTTGTTGTTGCTGCAGCTGTTGTTGTTGTTGTTGTTAAAAAGCAGATGTGGGGTTGTGGGGTTGCATTGGTGCCATGGGAGATGAGTTTCACCCCACCCCATCATGCCAATTTCCCTAATGTAAACCTCCTTCCCTGCTTGGAAAAACATATAGCTGCATATCAGAAAAATGGCACAAGAGGAAAAAGTCTGAATCTTGCCTCCCTTGCACAATTGTCCCTGCACAATTTGCTCCTGCTGCAGCTGCATATTTTTTAAAAAGGGAAGAGGTGGGAAATCTGATCACTTGGTCTTGGTGGTGTTCTAGAGGAATCTAGAACTTGGTCCTTCCAAGGGTTCTTTGAACTAACACCCACTTGGGGAAAGGTAAGCTTGAAACCCTCAAAAGCGAATGAGGTGTGTATTAAATATTGATCAAAAACCGATTTAGAAATGCCTTTGCGTGGTGACTGAAATTTTTTAGATGAACTGCTCGAATGCTACTTGTTCATTGTTTAAAGCTATAGTCAGATCAAATAGGTCTGGATTATCAGACCAAGCCTAACAGCTCTCATACAAAGACCAAACTCATACAAACAGATAGGTACAAAGCAGTTAAAGAACCATATGTCTCATAACAAATCACATAAGGGAAGAAATCTGGAAGCCTTTTGATTGTAACAGCTTTCTCCCTGCTGAGAAGTTAATAATCTGTTCCTTGTGTTTGCTCCATCTGAACATTAGTTTGAAGAACATCCATTATTTTGCTACTAGCAGAGCAGGAAGCAAGATCTTTGCATACACTGTTATGAAAAGCAAAACAAATTGATCTGCCATTGTATTCCTGAAGCAAGCTTTTCAAGGATCAAGCCTCTATCATGTCACCCATAATAAACTGCCATCATTTGATGCAACATCCTACTCTGTTCTTAAACAACCTTTCTAAATCATGATAATATGCAAGAGTCCATGCAGCACTCTTTATTTAGCTTTCTATTCTTTGAATGTTAGGGCACTGGTCATACAAACAGCATATAATTTAGTATTATATTAAAACAGTCACCCTTAAAACCTTTGGAGTGTTTATAGCTGTGCAAGCAAATGAATGCTCAAATGAGATTTATGAATTTGAAAAGAGATATTCATTTCAGACGCCTCTCTCTCTCTCTTCCCCTTTCTTCTCCTCCTCTCTCTCCTACCCACGCACACACACACACTCTCTCTCCCGCTCCCCACTCTCCCTCTCCCCCTCCTCTCTGTCTCTCAGAGAGAGAGAGAGAGAGAGAGAGAGAGAGAGAGAGAGAGAGAGAGAATATAGTTATTAAAAAGGAGAGGCAGGCATATATGGAATCTTATTTGTTAGAAACAAATATTTGGAGAAAAACAGAGGGCTGCATCCAAAATAGTTAGTCATGATTAAAATCCCACTGAAACGAATAGAACTCAAGCTAGTCACTTCTAACTTGCCTCTGAGTTCAGTGATGGCTTGGTCATAATTAACTTTATTTAGATACAGCTCAGAATCTGTGTAAACTGAACTTGTGAAACATATGTGTCTGGTGAGGAGAGTGCTGAGTCTGTTGGTTCTGTATATAAAAATGATAAACAGCAGTGATGGCGTAGTTGGACTGACAGCACTGAGCCCTGAAAACACAAATGCAATTATATGAAGCAGAAGCTGCTGTGCACACACCTCTGAATCAGAGAGCACCTGAGGGATCTGTCAGGGATGTCTGTGCCTATGTTGCATTTACTCATCCTTCTTCACCTCCTGCTGGCCCATTCCTACAAGGTATTGGGAAGAATGGCATAGAAGAAAAGACCTTTGTTATGCTCCTGATACCTGGGTAAAGTGACACTTTTTAAAGTGGTGGCTCGATTCTATCTATCTATCTACCAATTTTTATACCGCCTGATATGTAAATCTCTAGGTGGTATACAAATCCCAACATTAAAATCACAGGTTAAAATACATAAATCATGATAAAAACAATATAAAACAAATTAGTAAAATTATTCTAATTAAAAGCTTGCGAGAGCAGGAAAGTCTTAAGGGTCTTCCTGAAAACAAACAGAGAAGGAGATGCTCTTAGTTCAGCAGGGGGCATATTCCAAAGCCCTGGGGCAGCCACAAAGAAAGCCCGGTCCTGAGTCACCACCAGATGAGCCGGAGGCAACCGTAATCAGAAGATCGTAAAAGACGGGAGGGTTCATGACAAAGAAGGCTCTCTCTTAAATAGCCTGGACCCAAGCCGTTAAGGGCTTTATAGGTAATAACCAGCACTTTGTATTTCACCCGTAAACGTATCAGCAACCAGTGCAGTTCTTTCAAAACTGGTTTTATATGGTTCCTTCGTGTTGACTCAGAGGCCAATCTGGCTTCTGCATTCTGTACCAATTGTAGTTTCTGGATTATGTACAAAGGCAGCCTCATGTAGAGCGCATTACAGTAGTCAAGTCTGGAGGTTACCAGCATATATACCACTGTTTTAAGGTCATTCACCTCTACAAATGGACATAGCTGACAAATCAGCCAAAGCTGATAAAAAGCACTCCTGGTCACCGCCTCAATCTGAGAAACCAGGGAAAGCTTTGGGTCCAGGAGTACTCCCAGGCCACGTACCTGATCTCTCATGGGGAGTGTAACCCCATCCACAACAGGCAGAATGAAACCATCTCTCGGGTCCCGACCCCCCACAGTCAGTACTTCCGTCTTATTTGGATTCAGCTTCAGTTTGTTTTCCCTCATCTGGCCCCTTACCGCCTCCAAGCAGGCATTTAGGGAAGATATGACATTTCCTGATGAGGTTCACATGGACAAGTAAATCTGGGTGTCATCAGCATATTGATAACACCCAGCACCAAACCTCCTGATGATCTCTCCCAGTGGTTTCATGTATATGTTAAAGAGCATTGGAAACAGTACGGAGCCTTGAGGAACTCCATACTTCAGTTCTTGCTTTGCAGAGCAACAGTCTCCAAGTGACACCAACTGGAATCTAGCAGAGAGGTAGGAGCATAACCACCATAAAACAGTGCCACCCAATCCCAACCCCCTCAGGCGATCTAGAAGGATACCATGGTTGATGGTACTGAAAGCTGTGGAGAGATCCAAGAGAGTCAGCAGAGTCACACTCCCTCTGTCAATAGCCAATTGAAGATCATCCATCAGGCAGACCAAGGTAGTCTCAACCCCATAGCCCACACAAAAGCCAGTCTGAAATGGGTCTAGATAATTTGCATCATCCAAAACTGCCTGGAGTTGTGTACACCACCTAGAGATACATATATGAGGCTGTATAAAATATGATAGATAGTTAAATATATCTATATCTATATAGGTAGATAAATAGATAGATGATTATGTTGTGTTTGTGTTACTGCACAAACCATACTCAGACTGTGCAATATCTCAATAGTCTGATACTAAACCAATTTAATGCAAGTAGACCAGATTATTTAATGGATCACAGTCTCTGCTAACTGAGCAAAGAGGCACCTTTTAAAAGTGGTGATTCTCTTTATGGAGCAGGGAGGGTGGGGAGAACAACTCGCCCTATCCACACCCAGCAGAGCATCCCTCCAGTGGCTGTTGCTGGTGTTTAACCTTATGTTTCTTTTCTAGATGGTGAGCCCTTTGGGGACAGGGAACCATTTTATTTGTTTGTTTGTTGATTGTTTATTTCTTTGTAAACTGCTTTGGGAACTTCTGTTGAAAAGCAGTATATAAGTATTCGTTGTATTCATATTTGTGTGTTCTTACCACATATGCATCACTACAGGACTATAACATGAACAGTATTAATAATACGGAAGCTTTTCAAAATCTAGAACCAACTAAGTTGGAAGGCAATACATCCCAGTGTTTTCGCTTTTGAAGAGATGTTATCTATACAACACCAGTTGCATGTGTCAACAGAAATGATGTAAGTATTTTGTATCTTCTCTATGTGCCTGCCTAGTTGCATAAAGCAAACATGTCTTTCCATAATTTTGTCTATTATTTACAGCAGAATTCCCTTTAGCAAGAAAATAACATGGTCTTGTGAAGTTGGATAGTTCCTGTACAGAAGACTATAAAATATATACAAATTCTTTATTTGAGAGTCTGCTTGGAATTTTCAGTACAAGTTGGTTAATATAATAGGTATAAATGGAATTCTCTTCAGAGGAACGGACTGCATAAATATACCAAAATGTAACAGAATAGTTCGAGGAAAATGCAAAAGTAAATAGATTCCACATGTAACTGCCATATATTATATTATTTATCATATTAGAGAAATAGCTTCACTATTAAAAACAGTTGTTGGCACCTAACTACTGCCTGTTTACAGAATTCTAATTCCTTATTAGCATAAATGCCCATGAAGCTGCAGAATGAAATGGAGCAGAATTTTATTTTATTTATTTTTATTTATTTATTTTTACATTTCTATACTGCCTTTCGTTAAAAGAAAACCCCAAGGCGGTTTACAAAAATTAAAACATACAATAAAAGCAGTAAAAACATCAAGCAATAAAAACATCAAGCTAAAAACATATAAACAAGCATAAAAACACACCTCCTTGTATGCCTCTTCCCAGGGCTGTCTTTAGGACATGGCAAGCAGGGCGACTGCCCCGGGACCCGCTCTTTTAACCCCCATTATAACTAACTGGAAGGGGGCCCAGCACTGGCTGATTTGCCCCGGCCCCACACCCACCAGGGCTCTCTAAGTGTGGCCGTGCCTCTTCCAGAAGGATTTAATATTCTTCCCAGCTAGGAGGGGGTCCCATGGAGGGGAGTTTGCGAGGTGCCCCTTGAAACCTGGAGCCAGCCCTGTTTGGACTTATTGATTTCATTTAATTGCCTTGTTAATTGCACATTTGGGCCCAACTTAAAACATTCAAACCATAACTTGATCTCATGTGACTTTATATATTCTGGAGAAGGAAGTCGTTAGGGCTGGGGACCCAAATCAAAGACACTGTAGTCTTCCCCCCCCCCCACTTTAAATTTTTATTATTGTAAAAAAATTTTTACAATAGCTTTAGCATTTCAAATTACCTTTATGTATCTAATTCTACATAAGCAATTATTGACTTCCCGCTTGCCTATCTGTGCAGTTCACAATAACTATACATATTAACCATTGCTATAATAATTCAAAACATACATAATCACAATGCGACTCGATTTTACCCAACCCAACCTGCTGTTATTACTATATTTCAAACCCTACTGAAAAGTCCATATTGGAAAAATAATTCTTTAAGTAAAGCAAAAATAGTTCCCAGTCTTCTTTGAAACATTCCAAATTTTCATCTCTTATAAGTGCTGTAAGCTTTGCCATCTCAGCATATTCCAAAATTTGTATCAACCAGTCGTCTTTTGAGGGCATTTTAGTGTCTTTCCGTTTCTGCGCATATACTATCCTGGCCACCGTGGTTGCACACATAAAAAATGTTAAATTTCTTCTGGAGAACTCACCTTGAGTTATTCCCAGCAAGAAGGATTCTGGCCTCCTAGGAAATGTCACATTAAATATTTTCTTCAACTCATTATATATCATATCCCCAAAAGCCTTTGCCTTCCCACATGACCACCACATATGGAAAAAAGTTCCCTCACATTGTCCACATTTCCAATGTTTGTTTGAAACATTCTTATACATTAATGCTAATTTTTTTGGCGGATACTACCTATACATCATCTTATAATAATTTTCTTTTAAAGTATAGCATGCAGTAAACTTTAAATCAGTTTTCCATATTTTTTTTCCAAGCAGCCATATCTATATTATGACCCACATCTTGAGCCCATTTTATCATAGTCGTTTTAACCACTTCATCTCTTGTCTCCTCCAAAAGCAACAACTCATACATCTGAGAGACTAATCTTTCATCATTTTCACACAGCTCCTTCTCAAATCTCAACATTTGATCCACAAATCCAACCCTAAGATCCTTTTTATAAATTTCATTTAGCTGAAGATACTGAAACCAATTACTAACCAAATTTTGTACTTAATTTAAATTTTTTCATTTACAGCCCTTCTCTTGAAAACGTAACAAATCCCTATAAGTACTCCTTTCAGATTGCATATTTGTCTCTTTATGTGTCAGATCCTCAATTGGGGATACCCATAGTGGAGTTTTACACTCCAACCATTTTTTATATTTTGCCCATACTCCCATCAGACTCCTTCTTACATAGTGATTAAGAACATCTTTATGCACTTAAAAAAAGAAGACACTGTAGTCTTAGGCAAAAAGGTTTAATTCCTTAAAGATCCCCAACAATAGATGCCAAAGTTTTGCTAGACTCTTTCCTTGTGACTCCCTAGAGCACACTCTCCATATTCATAGTGCCGACAATTAGCTCCAATAATTACATATTTTAATCTCTCAGTGAACTAATTAAAACATATTTTTGAAACATTCATTTACTAATAATGGATTATGATGCTTTGCATTCATTTAGTAATGTAATGAGGGTGGATTCAATCAAAAGAAAATGATGCCACATAATAGCTCTAGGGCACAGACTAACTGTCCTGAACATATTGGTTGCTTAGTAATCCTTATACCTGATCCTAAAGGCATGAATTCTAGTCACATTCCATAAATCTTTATTTTATTTTCTTATTCTCAACAGATTCCAAATCTGTTGGAAGATATTTTGAATCACCAGTTCCACTTGCAGATGAGTTGGCAGAAAGCACATTTTTGCCACCTTTTAATTTCCGAAGGGAGCAATATTAAGATACTATTTTTACATTTTTTAAAACATTTTATATCCCGCTCTTCCTCCAAGGAGCCCAAAGCAGTGTACTACATAGTTAGGTTTCTCCTCACAACAACCCTGTGAAGTATGTTAGGCTGAGAGAGAAGTGACTGGCCCAGAGTCACCCAGCAAGTATCATGGCTGAATAGGGATTTGAACTCAGGTCTCCCCAGTCCTAGTCCAGCACTCTAACTACTACACCACGCTGGCTCTCTATCTAATCAATAGCCACTAAGGCTATGCACATGAGCAGCCAAGCCCTAGCTAGGGCAGCCCAGCCTGGGTTTGGCAGCCCGTGTGCATCGCCAGGATCAAGCCTGATCCCAGGCTAATGGGTACCCTGACTTTAGCCAGGGTTAAGGATGCAAGTGTGACCTTAACCCCAGTGCCACGGTTGTGGCTATGCTCAGGCTGCAGTGCTCACTTTGGCAGCACATATACTAAAATTGCTCAGGCTGCATGGTGCATAGTGCATTTAGGGATTCCCAGAGATCAGGAAAATGAGTCCCAGCCTTCAGCAATCCACACCGCATGGAGCAGCGCAGATTGTGTGGGTGCACAATGGTGTGCCCACAAGAAGACCAAGGATCATTTGGGGAGGAAGGTAGGTGGAACCCTGCCTCCCCCCCCCACCGCTGCCCTCCATGCCCGCTGCCCCATAACAAATTGTTCTCTGGGCGTCTCACAAATAAAGCATTAATACATCAAATAAAAACACACAACACATTAAATCATAACAGACCAAAAGGGGAAAAATACAAAATACAATACAAAGCGATTTTAAAACTTTTAATTTTTTTTTTTTTAAAAATCAGTTTTAAAAATCAAAAATTAAAAGGCCTGAGTGAACAAAAAGTTTATCTGAATTTACCTGGCCTCTACAACAACAAAGTGATGAAGCCAGGAAACCTCACTGGGGAGGCTATTCCATAAACGAGGTGCAACTACTGAAAAGGCCCTCTGCCTAGTAGCCTTCCTCCTCACCTTCTTTGACAGGGGCACTCAGAACAAGACCTCTGAAGAACATCTTAAGGTCTGAGTTGGGACAAATGGGGCAGGGCGCTCTGTCAGGTAACCTGGTCTCAAACCATTTAGGGCTTTAAAAATTAAAACCAGCACTTTCAATTGAGCCTTGAAATGGACTGGGAGCCAGTGCAGTTGATATAATAATTAGGGATGTGCGGTTCGGTTCGGATCCGGACCGGTTCGTCCGAACCGGTCCGGATCCGGCGGCTCGATCCCGGACCGAATCGGGCCCTCCCGGGGACCGAGCCGGACCGAATTCGAGCTGGTTCGGTACCGAACCGGCTCGGGTTTCCCGAACCGGTTCGGGAATGAAATTGAGTCTCACTCAGTGTCTCTTTAAAGTGTGTCCTCCATTTTGTGTCTCCTTCCCGAAACTTTTGCTCCTCCTTGCATCCATTTTGTGATGCTATTTCCAGGCATTGTATTGGCTGCGCTATTGATCCTTGATTGGCCAGAATGAGTCCTTTGGTCTGGTAGGCTGCTTGGCTGTTGCACTGTTGAGAGCTGGCACCCTGTTGGCCGTGGGGGGAGTGCAAAGGTGGGGGCTCCCAAAGGAGGGAATTTCAAACCTATATAAACCCAAGCCTCTTCTCTGGAAACTTCTCTTGGCTGCAGTTGTGGGATCATCTCTGAGACCTGCTTGCCCTTTGCTGGCTGCTCTGGTGTCTCTGTGAGTCCTGACTGTGTCCTGTGTCTCTCTGTGTGTGCTCTGTCTAATCCTTTGTCCACCTGCCCTTTGTGACTCTCTGTGTGTCTCCTCTCTCTGTCTGTCTCTTGTCTGTATACTGTGTGTTACTTCACTTTACTTTCTTCTTAATTTCCCCCAATTTTCCCTGTTCCTTGTCTGTCTGCTTTTCTCCCCCCCCCCCTTTCCCTTCTCATCCTTTGGGCCTACCCTCCCCCTCCCCCACTCCCACCCACTGCATCCTCATTGCTTTAAATCTTCTTCCATTAATTATTGCTCTTTGTCCTGCCTTGTTGTTGTCCAACTTTTTGATTTTCACATTGCATTCCATTGGTTTCAGTTATATATTGCTTGCTGGTTTTGCTTAAATTGTACCATTTTGTTTGTTTCTGCTGACTGCTGCTGCCCTGCGAGTTGGTTCCCTGAATCCCTCCCCCCCACCCCCAGAGGATTCTGTTGTTGTTTCTTGTTGTCCCATATAATCAGTTTTGGTTCCCTGCTCCAAACTTGCCCCTCCAAGTCCAACCACACCCCACCCCAACCCCACCCCATCCAGCCTTCTCCCAAGTTTGCTGCTGCCAAACCGAGTCCAGTTTTCTTTGCTTGGTTCCACTTATTCATTTGCTATTATTAATTTGCAGCAATTGTGGTTTCATTGTCTCTGTTCACTTAGTGGCCCCCCTCAGAGTCTGTGTTTGGTTCCCCCTCCCCACACCCCCACCCCCAAGTTTTTTCTGCTGGTTATAGTCTTTCTTTTAATTTTTTTTTTAAACTTCTGGCTTGTGTTCTCTTGATATATATTGCTTTATATATTTTGCTACCCTCCTCCTCCTCCTCCCCCCCCTGCCTGCCCCCCCCACCCTCCCTCCTCCCAGACCCTACCCTAGCCCAGGCCCAGCTCCTCCCCCAACCACCCCATCCAGCCTAATCGCTGCTGCTGCCCGAGTTGTTCCAGTTTCTCCTTTGCTGTTTGTTGTTGCCCCCTCCCCTTCCCCCCAACACCCCTCTGCCACACACTAGCCCCCAACCACACACACCCTCTCTGCTCCCCCCACCCCACCTCTTTTTCTCCTTGCCCCCGACTCTCTCCACTTACCCCAGGCCCCCTGCCACACACTAGCCCCCAACCACACACACCCTCTCTGCTCCCCCCACCCCACCTCTTTTTCTCCTTGCCCCCGACTCTCTCCACTTACCCCAGGCCCCCTGCCACACACTAGCCCCCAACCACACACACCCTCTCTGCTCCCCCCACCCCACCTCTTTTCCTCCTTGCCCCCGACTCTCTCCACTTACCCCAGGCCCCCTGCCACACACTAGCCCCCAACCACACACACCCTCTCTGCTCCCCCCACCTCTTTGGACCGCTGCTACTGCTGTGTCCTCCCCCCACACCTGAATCCCCCCTCCCTGCTGCGCTGCGCTTCTCCTCTCTCCTCTTTCTCTCTATCATCTCTCTTTCTCCTCTCTCTCTCTTTCTTTTCTCTCTCTCTCCTCTCTTTCTCTTTGTCCCTGCCCCCCCTCTCTTTTCTCTCTCTCTTAGTCTTTTCTCTCTCTGCTCCCCTTCACTTTCCACCTCCTCTCCCACAGCTGCAGCCGCACACAGTAGCCTACCCACCTGGCGGCTGCCATCGGTTTTTTTTTTCTTTTTATAGTTTTTGGTTGATTTTGTCTCTGCTTGGGGGTGAGTTGAGCGACACAAATAGTGTTGTCTCCTCACTTCTGCCCCTCCATCGTTGTTGAACTACCCCGGTTGCCTGTGTGCCTCGTGCGGCCGCCCTGCTGTGTCTCAGCCCAGGGTGGCTGGCTGGCGGCGGCGAATCCGTGACCAGCAGTGAGTGGCAGGAGAAGGACCGGAAGAAGAGGGGTTAGTGCGTGTGCGATTGTGCACCTTTTGTTGCCCCTTTCTCTCCCTAGCTGGCGGTTTTAAATAGGGACACCCCTATTCTGAAATGCATTTGGGTGTGGGGAGGAGGGAGGGAACCTTGGAGAGGAGATGTACTGTTGTAAAACTTGTGTCTTCATGCCCATGCCCAGTAAAGAAATTGCTGCTGTGTGTTGCGTTGCATTGCATGCGTCTTGCAGGTGGTTTTTGAACAGGTGCCTTCCAGAGTGCTTCCTTGCCTCTGGGGCAGTCTGAGTGGGGTCCAGGGTTCTGATGCGATGCTGCCACTACATGCTGGGCCCATGCCATGCCAGAGTGCTTCCTTGCCTCTGGGGCAGTCTGAGTGGGGTCCTGGCTGGGCTCTGATGCTGCCACTACATGCTGGGCCCATGCCATGCCAGAGTGCTTCCTTGCCTCTGGGGCAGTCTGAGTGGGGTCCTGGCTGGGCTCTGATGCTGCCACTACATGCTGGGCCAATACACACGTATGATGATGATCATGATGTTCAATCCATGAGGCTGCCATCAAGTGTTTGCTGCTGCTTGCTTGCCATGGCATTGGGCAGGCAGAGTCACAGAGTGGGTGGGTTCAACCTCTGTGTTGGTGTGACTGGGTTCTGGTTTTGGTTGTGTGCAATTTAGAGTCACTAAATAGGCTGCATTGAGTTTGATGCTCCCCCCACAGGAGCATTACTTGAGAACCACCCCCCAGAACCCACACTTTGTGTTCCAGTTCACTAAATAAGGGTTTCCTCCTTTGATCTGCAGGTTCCCAAGCGTTGACTGCATCCCTCCCCCACCCCCGGTAGGTGCTGTGCCCTCCCCCCATCCACTCTCCCCCCCGAAAAAAAGCTAAAAACTTGCCACCCACACCACAACTACTCCACCCAACTGCCCGTGCCACCCTCCCACACCGGGGTTCCACCCTTTAACCCCCTATTTTTCTAAAAAAAAACCCCTCCCAGACCCATCTCCCCAATTGGCTTGGTGGTTGACTCCCAAATTCAAAAAGGACACCCTCCCCCTCACTTCGATTGGCTTCCCCCCCCATATCAAAAAGTCTTCCTTTCCCCCCAATTGGCTTCCTTTTTTGAAAACAAACTCCCCCCCCCCGCCGCCTCCAAATCAGCTGCCTTTTTTTTGGCCCCTAAGCCCCTCCAAATTATTTTTTTGACCCTGTCTGGCCTTCCTCCTAAAGTCTCCCTCCTTCTGACCTAGCAGCATGTCTGAGCGCCGTGTGGCGGGCAGGGCTCGCTCAAGGCTGGCAGGCAGAGGTGGGAGAGGCCAGGTGCGGGGTGCGCCTGCGGCACGGGGAGGGAGAGGACGCGGGGAGCCTGAGGACACCCCAGTTCTCCCCATTGGAGAATTCTTTGCTCCGGCCCCATCTTTGGTGCGCAGGATTCAGTTCCCCACGCCTGCTGCCGCCAATCGCGGCAGAGGCAGAGGCACTGTTAGGGCTGTGGCGGGTCCCTCCTCGCCGGCGGCACCAGGTGCTGCTGAGCTACCGCCAGTTGTTGAGGTGGAGGAGACTGTGGAGTTGGAAGAGCAGGTAGAGGGCGGTGAGGACCGTGCGGCTGGCAGCGATGCAGCCAGGTTCTCCCTCCCTCTGGGGCCCCTTCCCCCTATCCTTTCGCCGCTCAGTGGGGCCCCCCCTCGTGAAGCCCGACACTCTGGTGGGGAGCGGTCTGGCGAGGTGGTGGAGGAGAGGCCTGCCTCTCCGATGCCAGTTGAGCCGGGCCCTTCCTCCGCTGTGGAGGGCGGAAGGGGCGGGTTGGGTGGCAGCAGTGGGCAGGCAGCGGCGGCCGCCCCCCCCCCTAGGACTGCAGCCACCCTGCGAGAAACGGCCTAGGACGGCGCCCAGGGCGCAGGAGGCCAAGGGCAGTGGTGCATGGGTGCATTTTGAGGTCCCTCAAGATGCCCCATTCCACGCCCGCTGTGTCCACTGCAGGATGCTTGTCAGCCATGGAAGGGACCCTGCGCACCTGGGTACGACGCCTATGTGGAGACACCTAGAGCGTCACCACCCAGGTCTCAGGGGACAGGCTGGCAGCGCTAGTGCGCCTTGTGCATCTGCCACTAGGGCGGGCAGCGGCAGTGTGCCAGCCAGCAGGCAGGCTACACTGCCCGTCCAGCGGTGGACGCAGTCCTCGGGCAGCCAGCGTATTGTTCGCGTGGACCATCATCACCTCACCCGCCTCATAGGGGAGATGATTTCCACCGATGACCAGCCGTTTCAGGTGGTCGAGAACAACGGCTTCCGCCGTATTCTCCAATACCTGGCTCCCGAATACGTCATCCCCTCAAGGACGACGTTCAGCCGGAACGTGGTCCCCTCCCTGTACCGCCGGTGCAGGGAGCTCGTGTCGGCCGAGCTGCGTGCAGCTCCGGCCGGGACAAGCGTGCATTTCACGACTGACCTCTGGACCAGTGTCAGTGGGATGCACGCTTCTTTCCTGGCCCTCACTGCCCACTGGTGGGGACCGGAGAGTGAGGGGACCTCCGCGGGCGATGCTTCCGGGTCCGGCGCGGCTCCCGATGCACTACGGCACAGGTGGGCCGTCCTGCACGTGGAGACGATGGACACGAGGCACACCGCGGAGGAGGTGGCGGCCGTACTCGACCGCCAGATAGAGGAGTGGATTGGCGGGTGTCCACACCTCTCCCGCGGCTTCATTGTCACCGACAATGGAGCCAACGTTACCGCCGCTGTCGAGACAGTCATGGACTGTGTGAACATACGGTGTATGGCACACACGCTCCATCTGACCGTCAGGGACGCCCTTGGCCTTAAGGAGCTGAGGGCGTCCCAGGAGAAGGGGGCCCGCCCCATCGCAGGTGCTGTTGCTGCCACGGCTACGCTTGTGGATAAGTCCCGCAAGCTGGCCGCCCACTTCCACCGCAGCGAGAAGTCCAGGAGACTGCTTCGCCAGAAGCAGGATGACCTTGGCCTTCCTCGCCATCTCATCCCTACGGATGTGGAGACGCGGTGGAACTCCACCTTCCTCCTGTTCCAGCGCCTGTTGGAGCAGGAGAGAGCCCTTGTCGCCCTGGCGAGGGACGAGTCCTTGGATGTCTGCGACTTCTCGAACGCAGAGTGGAAGCAGATGTCCGAGGCGGTGTCGGCACTCGAGCCCTTCCAGCTTGCCACGAAGGGCTTGTGTGGCGACACCACTCCCTTGAGCCAGGCGCTGCCCACAGCTGTTGGTCTCGAGAAGCTGATGGGTGGACTCCATATCTCTCTGACCACGCCAGAGGGTCGTGCTCTGGCTGGGAGGCTGAGGTCTGGGGTTGACAAGCGGCTCGTTGATGTGCTGGGAGACAGGGAGGAGTATGTCCTCGCTTGTCTCTGTCACCCAGCCCTCAAGGGCAATGCCGTGAGTGCCGACGACTTGCCCAGGTGGAAGGGCATCCTGGTCGAGAAGGTTAGGGAGGAGGAGGCCGCTAGGGCCCGCAGAGACCAGGGTGTTGGTAGTGGTGCGGGGGCAGCCCTCGCGGCCCAACCCGCACCCAGCAGCAGCATGGGCGGCCAGCCGGCGTCAGCTTCCCCTTCCCCTCCCTCTTCCCAGTCCAGCAGCGCGGCATCCCAGGCGGCGCCATCGCAGCAGCCATTTGCTACCGACTCGAGATCCGCCCAGTGGTTTCAGCGGTTCTGCTATGGCGCCATGCCTGGTATGCGGGAGGCTCGACCTGCCAGGCCCCCCTCCAGTGCTGAGCAATGCGTTGCGCAGTACTTGGAGGAGCCTGTGGAGGGAGACGGCGTGGACTGCGCACAGTTCTGGGCGAGCCGCCGCCAAGTCTGGCCGGACCTGGCGGTGGTGGCTGTGCGCCTCCTCTCCTGCCCCCCAACCAGTGTCCAGAGCGAGCGGGTGTTTTCACGTGCCGGGGACGTGGTGACACCCTCTCGCTCCCGCTTGGACCCTGGTCTGGTGGAGCAGCTGGTCTTCCTTAAGGTGAACCTCCCCCTGTTGGGCTACCCCAAGCTGCAGTTTGAGACGGGCGAGTGATTACCGTGGGTTGCCCCATGGTTGGTCACCTGCCTGGCTCGAACTCTGTGCTTATCCCTACCCTCCCCCCTTCCACCTCTAGCTGAGCTGACGTGACAGATGCTGAGCCGTGCCAGCCAGTCGCAGCGTGTAGTGTGCCCACACAGAGATGCAGTTGTAGTAGTAGTTGTAGTGCTGCGACTGGCCAGATGTTTACAATGCCCACGCCCACCTAAAAAGAAACCCAATGCTGACCAGCACAGGCCCTTTATCTATCCACCTGTCAGCATTTGGGGACCTGGCGTGGGCACGGCACACCCCCCCAAAGTAGCACAGCCCACGGAGTACTAGACTTAGCGGCAGCGGCGGGTATACGTTCAAAAATGCAGTGTAGATATGTAAATACTGTATGTAAATAAACATGTAAATAATTTTTTCTTTAAAAACCCCATGTCAAAATCAAGCCTCAAAATTATGCAAAAGAAAGAAAAAAAGGTGACAAAGGGAGAACAAAATGATGAATGCCAAATGAATTGATTTTATTGAAAATGTCACCAGAAATCATGTGTGGGGGGCTTGGTTTACATGGAGAAGATGATTGGGTGATTTTTTGAAATGAAACGAATGAATTATTATCATCTTATGTTCATCTTGATTGTGGTCACTGTTGATGTTGGCTGATGGCAAAAAACCCAAAACCATCAGAATAGCAATGAACTGGCTGCCAACACAACATATTGATTGATAACTGTGCAGGGGGGGAATTGGGTCTGTGTGTGTGTGTGTGGTGCAGGCTCAGTCTGTCTCTTCCTGTTGTGTGTCTGTCTGTCTGTCTGTCTGTCTGTCTGTGTGAATGGATGCCTAGCACTGTCTCTGTGTGTGGATGCTTTCTGTGTGTAGTGTGGTGTGTGTCTGTCTACATGTTTTTTTTCTTCCCCCCCATGCCTCCCTCCATCCTTCCCCTCTCATCCTCTCCCCTTCCTCTTCACCACCTTCCATCCTCCCTCCCTTCCAGCCCACCACCGCCTCACCTGCCCCCAACCCCGGTCTGGCAGATGATGAGAGTCTGGTCTCTCCCACCGAAGCACACACGTGAGCACGTGTGTGCACAAATATGTGGCTGACCAACTCTGAGCCGGACCCTCCCCCCTTCAATCCCCTCTACATCCCTCTCCCCCTCCCCTTTCCTCCCCCCTGCCTCCCAGCCTCCCTCCCTGCCTCCCTCCCCCCTCCTAGCTAGCAGCGCACACATACACACACAAAACACCTGTGGTGGCAAACACCACCAGCACACATGCACTCACACTGGTGCCACCACCTCTGCCTTGGGCCTCTGTGTCCTTGAGCAGATATGTGGTGGTGGACCAGAGAAGCATTTCTTTCCAGCAAGGCAAAAGGCATGCACTCACTGCACACACACACACACACACACGAAGAGGTGAAGACGAGAAGAGGCAACTTCTAGAACCAGCAGCAGCAGGTGAGTGTCGTGTAATTGTGTTGCTTCCCAAGGCCACTGCCCATGCTCAATGCTCAGTCTGCTGAAACTAAAGAACTAGCTACAATCACCCTTCCTCACATGCAGCTCAGCTCAGCTCAGCTCAGCTGCACAGCACACTGACTAACTAGACACTACAGCTGGTGGTAGAAAAAACAGAAGTCTAGATTCTAGAAGATGTCCTGGTGGATTTTAAACTTTCAAATCTGTGCTAGGATTGCCTCGCCCGCCTCCTCCTCCTCCTCCTCCTCCTCCTCCTCCTGCCTGTAATTGTGCCCTCTCCCCTTGCAGTTGCGCCGTCGTGATGGGTTGGTGATGTGCGTGCGCCGTCTACTTGTTAGCTCTCTCCTCCTCATGTTGGCTGGGCTTGCCAGGCACTGGCTGGCAGCAGCTGTTGGCTGTGTGCTAGGCTCAGGCTGTGGCGCGCGTGACTGGACTGGGAATGTTATTGTAGCGGCAACACTGGTTGTGGTGGTAGCAGTAGTAGCTGTTGTTGTTGCTGGGCTGGTGGCTGCTGGCCTGTGCTGACTCTGCGCACTTGGTCTGGTCTGGTCTGGTCATTGGGATGCAGATGTAGGGTGTGTGTGCATCATCCATGGGGAGCATCAGAGCAGAGCAGAGCAGGTTGGCTGGCTTCTGTCTGTCGGGCCTAGTCAGTGGCAGGCACTGAGTGAGGCGGTGGTTCCTTTGGGCATCACGTCACCCATCATGCAGAGCGGCAGGTCTGCTGCTCTGCTGCTCCGCCTCCTGCTTCTTCTCTGTGTGTGCTGCTCTTGTGCTTAGTGTGCTGCTCCGCTGCTGCTGCTGTGCTGGCAGGCAGCACAGCAGTGGCCTTTTTGTTAGATCAGAGAGTGGGTGTTGTCTCTCTGAGTGTCCTCCTCTTACTTGCTTGGATAGGAGTGGTGGTAGTAGGTAGGCATTAAGATGGACTGACTAGGTGTTACGTGTTAGGGCGCCCAGAGAGAGGGGCCAAAAAGATGGGGTGGCAATTGTTGGGTTGCTCCTAGTATTATTGGTGAATTTCTGAAGAAAAAATTTTTTTCCATTGGCTAGAATGGGGGTTCGGGGCTGCCCCAGACCCGCCTCTGTGGGGTGGCAGCACCGCCAAAGTGGGTCCGGGGCCATGGCAAAAATGCCCTCAGTCCCTCCCAGCAATCCCCGTAGAGATAGGAGTGATGGTTCTGTTGTTTTTCTGAGGTGTTCTGAGTGAGTGTGGATTCTGTGATAGCAAATGAGAGTGGATTCATGGTGTCTCATTGGAAATCTCATAAGCTATCATAGAATCTACACTCAGAATACCTCAGAAAAACAACAGAACCATCACTCCTATCTCTACGGGGATTGCTGGGGGGGACTGAGGGCATTTTTGCCATGGCCCCGGACCCACTTTGGGGGTGCTGCCACCCCACAGAGGTGGGTCTGGGGCAGCCCCGAACCCCCATTCTAGCCAATGGGAAAAAAAATTTTCTTCAGAAATTCACCAATAATACTAGGAGCCACCAATTGCCTTGGGATTTTTGGGGTGGAGGACACCCATGGGTGGCTACCACCCACCCCAGCTTTTTTGCCCCTAAGGGCTCCACATTGTGAGTTATGGGCAAAAATTTATTTTTTGAAAAAAATTTGTAAAAAATCAGAGGAAGGTCCAATCGACTTGAAATTTGGGTGGCAGGTAGAACACAATGTCCCCTTCAAAACCAGCCACTTTTTGTGATCCGAACCGGTTTGGTTCGGATCCGAACCGGTTCGAAACCGAACCGGACCGGGGGGGTGGTCTGGCAAAACCAAAACCGAACCACCCCGGTCCGGTCCGGACCCGGTTCGGACCCGAACCGAACCGGGAGAACCGGTTTTATGCACATCCCTAATAATAATATGATCAGAATGTCCAGTCCCAGCTGATAATCTTGCAACCCTATTTTGAACCAGCTGCAGGTTCTGGACCATTTTTAAAGGCAGCCCCATGTACAATGTATTGCAGTAATTTAAGCAAGAAGTTATCAGAGCATAAGTAACTGTGGCCAAGCTATCTCTGTCCAGGTAAGGTTGCAGTTGGCATATCAGCTGAAGCTGATAAAAGGCACTCCAAGCCACAAACGCCAATTGAGTGTCTAGCAAAACTACTGGATTGATGAGCACCCCCAGACTGCAGACCTGGTATTTCAGGGAGAGTGAAACCCTATCTAAAACAAGCTGTACATCATTCACTTGGGCAGAAGAACCACCCACCAGAATTACTTCTGTCATGTCTGGATTCAGCCTCAACCTGTTCACCCTGATCCAGTCCATTACTGCACCCAGGCACCGATTCAGGACAGTCACCATCTCAGCTGCATCTGATGAAAAAGAGAGACACAACTGAGTGTCATCCAGATACAGATGACACCTCAGGTCAAATCTCCAGATGACTTCTCCCAGCGGTTTCCTGTAGATGTTAAACAGCATAGGGGAAATAATATAACCCTGCAGAATCCCAAAGCATAACTGCCAAGTAATAACGCCCTGGCACCACCTTTTGGAAACAGGCCTTGAGGTAGGAGCAGAATTTTATTTTATTTATTTTTATTTATTTATTTTTACATTTCTATACCGCCTTTGGTTAAAAGAAAACCCCAAGGCGGTTTACAAAAATTAAAACATACAATAAAAGCAGTAAAAACATCAAGCAGTAAAAACATCAAGCTAAAAACATATAAACAAGCATAAAAACACGACAACAGATAACAGATAAAAACACAGAGAAGCCGCAGTAAAAACGATCATGTAAAAGCCTGGGTAAAAAGCCAAGTCTTTAAAAGCTTTCTAAAAGCCGTGATGGAGTCTGAGGAACAAATGGCCACCGGGAGAGCATTCCAGAGTCTAGGGGCAGCAACAGAGAAGGCCCTGTCCCGAGTGCACAAAAGCCGGGCCTCCCTCATTGTCGGCACCCGGAGCAGGGCCCCCTCAGATGTCCTCGTCAAGCGGGCAGCAACCCTTGGGAGCAGGCAGTCCCTCAAATACCCCGGGCCCAAACCGTTAAGGGCTTTAAAGGTCAAAACCAGCACCTTGAATTGGACCCGGAAACGAACCGGCAGCCAGTGCAGCTCTTTCAAAATGGGGGTGATATGTTCCCAACAGGCAGCTCCAGTTAACACCCTCGCTGCCACGTTTTGCACTAGCTGCAGTTTCCGGATATTCTTCAAGGGCAGCCCCACGTAGAAGGCGTGACAGTAATCCAGCCGCGACGTGACTAAGGCATGGGTAACCGTGGCCAGATCTGCCTTCTCGAGAAAGGGACGCAGCTGGCGCACCAGCCGAAGCCGTGCAAAGGCACCCCTGGCCACCGCCTCCACCTTAGCCTCCAAAAGCAGAGCCGGGTCCAGTAGTACCCCCAAGCTGCGTACTTGCTCCTTCAAGGGGAGTGCAACCCCATCCAGAACCGTTAAAATCTCCGCATCCCGATTGGCTCTCCTACTGACCAAAAGTACCTCCGTCTTATCCGGATTCAGTTTCAGTTTGTTAGCCCACATCCACCCCATCACGGCCTCCAGCCCCCGATTCACCGCCTCCCTAGGATCAGATGACAAGGAGAGATAGAGCTGAGTGTCATCCGCATATTGCTGACAACTCAGTCCAAATCCCCAGATGACCTCTCCCAGCGGCTTCATGTAGATGTTAAACAGCATGGGGGACAAGACCGATCCCTGCGGGACCCCACAGGCCAACGGCCACGGGGCCGAGCAGTAGTCCCCCAGCACCACCTTCTGGACCCTTCCCTCAAGAAAGGACTGGAACAACTGCAACACAGTGCCTCTGATTCCCATTCTCAAGAGGCGGCCCAGAAGGATACCATGGTCGATGGTATCGAACGCCGCCGAGAGGTCCAGCAGAACCAACAGGGACGCACTCCCCCTGTCTAGTTCCTGGCGTAGGTCATCCACTAGAGCGACCAAGGCAGTCTCAGTACCATACCCGGGGTGGAAGCCAGATTGAAAAGGGTCCAGATAATCCGTATCATCCAAGACCCTCTGCAGCTGGGACGCCACCACACGCTCCATCACCTTGCCCAAAAAGGGAAGGTTAGACACAGGTCTATAGTTGTCCAGGTTGGAGGGATCAAGGGAGGGCTTTTTTAATAGTGGTCTTACCACCGCCTCCTTGAGGCACGATGGCATCCTGCCCTCCCTTAATGAAGCATTAACCATCACCTCCAACCATCTGCCTGTCCCCTCCCTGGCAGCTTTTATTAGCCATGAAGGGCAACGGTCAAGAGCGCACGAAGTCTCCCGCACACTGCCCAGGATCTTGTCCACGTTCTCAGGCCGCACCAACCGAAAAGAATCCAACACAACGGGACCAGATGGTACCAAAGGCACGTCTGCCGGAACTGCCAAAACTCTGGAGTCCAGGTCAGCACGGATACAAGCGACTTCATCTGCAAAGCGACAGGCAAACCGATCACAAAGAGCTGTAGATGACTCCTCCCCCATTGTCTGGGGGGATGTGTGAAGCAAGGTTTTCACCACATGAAACAGCTCTGTTTGTCTGCACTGAGCAGACGCAATGGAGGCGGAGAAAAAGCATTTCTTCGCCGCCCCCACCGCCACAGCATAGTCCCTAAAATGGGCTCTAGCCTGTGTTCGGTCGGATTCATGATGACTCTTCCTCCAGCGTCGCTCCAGCCGTTGCCCGAGTTGCTTCATCGCCCTAAGTTCCGAGGAAAACCAAGGAGCCGAACGGGCTCCACCAAGCCAGAGAGGGCGCTTGGGGGCAACCGTGTCAACAGCCCGGGCCATCTCTCCATTCCAGAGATCAACCAAGGCCTCGACAGGGTCACCAGCTCTGGACACTGGAAACTCCCTGAGGGCCGTCTGAAATCCGAGCAGATCCATAAGCCTCCGGGGGCAGACCATCTTAATCGGCCCACCACCCCTGCAGAGGGCAGATGGAGCAGTCAAACTAAACCCCACCAGGTGATGATCTGTCCATGACAAGGGAGTGGTCTCAAATTCCCCCACCTCCAGATCATTTATTTCCCAGTCGGCAAAAACCAGATCCAGAGTGTGTCCCGCCACATGGGTAGGGCCCGATACCAATTGAGACAGGCCCATGGTTGCCATGGAGGCCATGAAATCCTGAGCCGCACCCACTAGGGGGGCCTCAGCATGGACATTGAAATCCCCCCAAACAATAAGCCTGGGGGAACCCAAGGCCACCTCTGAGACCACCCCTGCCAGCTCAGGTAGGGAGACTGAAGTGCAGCGGGGTGGTCGGTACACCAGCAGAATCCCCAGCCTATCTCGGAGGCCCACCCTCAAGGACAAACACTCGAAATTCTGAGATTGCCTGACCGGGCACCTGGAAATGGGGAGAGTCTCACGAAAGATGACTGCAACGCCTCCTCCCCGACCCTCGAGGTGGGGCTGCTGCACGATCTGGAAACAAAGCTGAGAGAGACCGACCCCACCCAGCGCATCCAACCAGGTCTCCGTCACGCATACCAGGTCAGCACGCTCATCCACAATCAGATCGTGGATGAGAGATGTTTTTGCATTAACTGACCTGGCATTCAGCAGCAGCACCCTAATCCTCGAAGGAGTGTTCTCAGAGCTCCCTAGGGTCAGAGGGTTGGGAGAAGGGCCGGAAAAAGGAACAGGCCTCAATTGCCTGGACCGATTTCCCCTGTAACGGCCTGCCCAACTCCCACCGCCATACCTCCCTCTGTCCGCTACCCATGATATTGCCGCCCCCACTCCAGACCCACTTTTTCGCTCTCCCAGACACATCTCCCCAGACTAACCCACCACGGCCACTTGGGTTAATAAAAACCAGAACCAGGCTTATGTAAACTCCTGCTAGCTTCTCGATTAAGGGAAGACGGATCTTCAGGCAGAGGAAAGAGATCTTCTGGGGGCCCCCCCAGGCAGCTCGCCCCACGGCTGAGAGCCCTTGTGCTCTCGCCCTTCGGCTCGCGCCAAGAGGCTTGCGCCCCTGGGCCAGCCTGCCCTATATAATGGCAGAAGCCCCAGCTCAGCAGCAGCCCAGGAGATGTAACACACCTGGAGGAGAGGTGGGGCAGAAGCAAAAGACAGTCAGTGCCCCACCCAAGCTGTTCCCCTCTTCCTTCTTCACCTCCAAGCAGTGCCTCTCACACCCAACTTTGCCAGCCTGCCCAAAAGAATGCCATGGTCAATGGTATCAAAAGCTGCCAAGATAATCAAGATAATTAAAAATATCTCTCTCTCTCTCTCTCTCTCCCTCTCCCTCTCCCTCTCCCTCCCCTCCCCCCGCCCCAAGGGTCATCCCACAGGGTGACCAAAGCACTTTTTGTTCCATAGCCAGGCCTGAAACTTGATTGAAATGGGTCTAGATAATCTATTTCCTCCAAGTGTCTGGAGCTAGTCAGCCAGGACCTGCTCAAGCTCCTTGCCCAGGAAGGGAATATGAGCCACAGGCCTATAGTGGTTTACATCCTCTAGGTCCAGTTGTTTATATCCTCTGGGTTTCCTTATGAGTGGTTAAACAATAACTCCCTTCAATGGAGCTAGGACCACTCCCTCTCTCAATGAGGCATTTAGAACCTGCTGGACCAAACGAAAAATTCCCTCCCTACTAGATTTAATAAGCCATGAAGAGCAAGGCTCAAGCATGCAAATGGTTGGCCGAACTCGATTAAACACCTTGTCCACATCCTTGGGCACCGATAACTGAAACTCCTCCAGCAAAACTGGATCAGATGTTACTCTGGACACCTCTCCCAATGACGCTGTATCAACTGAAGAGGTCAACTCATGGAGAATGTGAGTGACTTTACCCTCTAAGTGCTGTGCAAATGTGTCACCGTGTGCTCCTGAGGGTTGTAATACATCTTGCCTGAGGCCAGATTTCAAAAGGCCCTGCACCACACGCCAAAGCCCCACGGGATGACATTGAGAGTACACAATGGTGGATGAGAAAAAAGTTCTTTCTGTTTCATCACTGCCACAGAATAGGGTAGATAGTGACAGAAGAAGTTGTTCACACACCATCCTCACCTTACTTCATAAATGCTTCAGTGAAAATACTCAGGTGCTGGGTGTCCATTGTACAGGCTGCATTTGTGACAATTAAGTTGATCTATTAATGCAGAAACAAAGCATGTATTTTATTAATGGCTATCTCTATTAAATGTATACTGTATAAATAGAAGGTATAGCTTCTTCTGAGTAAACATGGATCCTAAATTAATTTAATACAGAACTCAACAACACACACACACACACCTTCAAATATTACTTCCCTTTCTCTCATTTCAGTTGTTCTCTTTGTATATAACTTTAAACCTTCATGTTTTCCTTAGGGAAATTTCCTTCATGTAGCTGGAAAACAATGGTTTCAGCTCTAGGGTAGAACCAATATCAGCAGGCCCATTTTTGAAAACGTGACAAAACAAAACAAAACGCCTGATACAGGACACCTCCCTGAAGTAGAGTCCCAGCAATGTTACCCATTAGATTGGGATTGAACCTGGATATTACATATCTAGGCCTTAGGTTGCTGACTACCCATTTGCAGTTGCCAACCATTGCATAAAGGCTCTCAAGCAGCTGAGATAATGAGGAGTGCTTGGTCTTACATATTACCTTCTTCAGTGATAAAGATTCCACTAGACATCTATATATATAATACACTACAGTCTTACGTGGAGAGCCCCACCCACACAGTGCTTTACCAGTCAGAGGTAACAGAACAGAAGCACCATGGTTATTGGGCAGTGGGGATTCCATATGCAGATAGAGACGAGGAGTGGGTAGCGGGCAAGTGAGTGAGTGAGCGGCGGGGAGGGGGCAAGTGAGTGAGAGAGCAGTGGGGAGGGGCAAGTGAACAAGCGAGCGGCAGGGAGGGGCAAGTGAATGAGCGAGCAGTGGGGAAGGGGTGAGTGAGTGAGCAAGTGGCAGGGAGGGGTGAGAGAGAGAGCAGGGAGTAAGCAAGTGAGCAGCGGGGAGGGGGCGAGTGAGTGAGTGAGCAGTGGGGAGGGGTGAGTAAGCAATGCAAATGGAGGACAAACGGTGCAGAGGGGGTGACTGAGTGAGGCAAGTTGAGGAGAGGGGGTGAGTGAGTGAGGTGAGCAGTGGGGAGAGGGTAAATGAGCAAGAGGGCAGTGGGGAGGAGGTAAGTGAGAGAGTGAGCAGGGAGCAAGCAAGTGGTGAGGAGGGGGTGAGTGAGTGAGCAAGCAAGCAGGGAGTGAGCAAGCAAGCAGTGGGGAAGGGGTGAGCAAGTGAGTGAGCGGCAGGGAGGGGGTGAGTGAGTGAGTGGTGGGGAGTGGGCAAGTGAGAGTATGAGCAGTAGGGAGGGGGTGAGTGAGCAATCAAGTGGCAGGTAGTGAGCAAGTGAGTGAGCAAGCAGGAAGGGGCAGCTGAGAGTGGGTGGCTAACACTGAGCAATAAATCAGGGACTGTGGCAGGAGGCAAGGAGAGGAGCAAAGTCTTAGTGCACAGAGTCTCTGTGTCGGTTCTGCTAGTATATAATGATTCTTCTAGACATGTATCAATACATGGATACTATGAGGTCATTTACACAATCAAAAAATGGGAGCATACACAACTCCCAAACACGGGTAGAATAGAGTTTTTTATTGTGTGAATGATCTCTATGGGGCTATTCACATGATTGGGCAGCTGGGGGAGTGGATGGGCGGGTGGGGGGAGTCCGTAACAATCTTACCTTTCTCCCAGATGATCAAACATATGTTGCTGGGAGTGTGTACTGTACTCCCAGATGAGCAGTGCTGTGCTGAGCAGTGCACAGATGCAGAGGACAGGACAATATATCTAGTGCCCATCTCTGGGCATTCCAGTGCCCATCTCTGTGTGTGGCCAGGCTGGAAGCAGCTGAAGCTCATGCATGATGAGGGAGTCAGGTTTAAGGGTGTACCCGCACACCTTAACCCTAACAAATAGCTGGGCTAAAATGCTGGGCTAGGCAGCACTGCCCTGATGGGATTGGGTCTGATACCAGCAGTTCTCATGTGCAGCCCAACCACAGTTGGAATTCTCTAGCCTGTGTTAAGCTGTGTGTGAGAATAGCCTCTCTATATAGCGCATGCCTGCATGCCCACATGCCCAAATGTGCACACACACAAACACACCGCATACACTCCTCTTCTTATCTGCTAACCACTTGGCCAAACAATACTTTTGCACTTCCCTGGTCCACACCAGTGAATCCTTAGGGCAGTTTCTCAGCCTTTCATAAGTTGTTAAGGCCTACCACTCTGCTTCCCCCCACCTCTTTGCCCAGAACTTTGCTGCCTTCTTCAGTACCCAAACTGAAACCATTAGGGTTGCGTGTTTTGTATTTTTTCTGTTTTGATTTGTACCAAATCCGAATCAACCCCATTTTGTAATTTGTCTGAAATTAAGCCTTCCGAATCACCCCAGTATTGTTTTGTATCCGAATTAATCCAAATCAGAATCAGTGGATTCTATGATAGCAAATGAGAGTGGATTCATGGATGGTGTCTCATTGAAAATCTCATTTGCTATCATAGAATCCACACTCAGAATACCTCAGAAACAACAGAACTTGTACCCCATGGGTTAGAAACCCATGGGGGTGGTTGGCACCCTATGTGCACTACACCACCACTCGCTCTGGGCTACCCCAGCACCCCCCAAGTGCACTAATGGGGCTGCTGAAAGCTCCATTATATTATAACTTATGAGGAAAAACCCTAAAGATGCGTAAACTTCAACAATTCACCAAAAATCAGCCCTCTGCCCAAATCCTTTGAAAAAAGTCAGGTAGCTTCCTTGCCCCTACCCGGCACTACCACCAACCCCACACTGCTCTAGGCCACCCCTTTCACCCCTGACGTGAAGTGATACACCCTCCATTATACCTAATGGGGGGGAATCTTAAAGACGCGTAAACTTCAACAATTCACCAAAAACCCTTCGCGGCGCGCACACTCATCTCCGCCACTGGCGCACCCGCTGCATGACGTATGCAACCCACGGGGGTGGTTGGCACTCTATGTGCACTACACAACTACTCGCTCTGGGCCACCCCGGTGCCCCGCAAGTGGAGTTA
This sequence comes from Hemicordylus capensis, assembly GCF_027244095.1. Taxonomy (NCBI): domain Eukaryota; kingdom Metazoa; phylum Chordata; class Lepidosauria; order Squamata; family Cordylidae; genus Hemicordylus; species Hemicordylus capensis. Next base: position 260,465,859 of record NC_069660.1, read on the forward strand.
TGGGGCTGCATTATTCCCTATGAGGAAAAATCTTAAAGATGCATAAATTTCAACAAATCACAAATAATCAGCCCTTTGCCCGATTTCTTTGGAATCTGGGTGATGGCAGACTGGCAGGCACCCATTGGGGCACTACCACCCAACCCACTCTTCTGCCCCTGAACCCATTCCCAGGCTGACATGCAGTAGCCATAACAGGCTGGGCTCCGGCTGGCAATAAGGCAGGCACAGGCAATGGCATGGCATCATGGAAACTTGAAGAATGCAATGCTGCAAACTAGTTCTCTCTCTCTCTCTCCCCCCCCCCCCCAATGAGGCAGAAAGGCAGAATGGCGACTACTAACTTGCTGAATGAATTGAAAACCCCTCCTTGAACTCCCCCCACCCTTGCTCCTTCTTTGACCCTTCCCCTGGCCAATCTGGGGTCAGTAAAGAGTGACAAGAAGCAAAAGAGCCAATGGGGAACAAGGAGGGAATTGTCAGCAGGTCAGCCCATGCTTTAGGTCACCGATCGAAGGGCTGGAAGGGCAGGAAATTCAAAGAGATGGCAAACACAAAATGGAGACTGACTCAGAGATCACCACAAAATGGAGGTCCTGAACAAAATGTTTTGTAGCCAAAACAGGGACGTTTTGTTTTGAATACAAAACTTTTGGATCTGGAAAAGGGGTGTTTTGTCTTGTCTACAAAACACCTGAAATGGGCTGTTTTGGGTACAAAACATTTTGTATCTGAAATGTTTCGCACATCCCTAATACTGGGGAGACCCCCGGAGCCAGGAGGTGGCTTTTTGCCTCCCCTCCGGGGGTCTACTAATGAGTAACCGCGGCACGGAGCCGCGCCACTGCTACTCATGATCTGTAAAACCAGATTTGTGGAGCACTTGCGGAGCACTGGTTTTAGGGGAGGGGTACTTAGGCAGGTTACCCACCTAGGAACCACCGGGCTTGTAGCCGAAATTGGGCTAGCCTCTCCCATCGTGTGAATAGGTTCAAGGTCTCACAATTAGTCTTTGTCATGGTGTGGAAAATAGAAGGGTGGACGAACAGGACACAGATAAGTTGTACAACAGAAGATACAAAAGAGGATGTTAATCTATGTTAAAATTCAAGCTGATCAGGTTCAAAAGAAGTCATGCTGAGAATTCTTCAGTAGACCCCAGATGCAAACACATCTGAAACACATATGGGTCACTTACAAAAATTGTAGTGAAGATTGAATAATTCACTGTGCTTAAGATGAGGTCAAATTCAAATACCAATTTCCAGAATAAGTGCTAATTTTAAGGGGCAACTTCAAAAAATTTGATGACCAAACACCATTCCCAAAATCAGGAATGAAGTTCAGTGAGGCAACCTTATTTGCTCAGCATTAACATTTATGTGTGACTTCAGCAAAATAGCACATTAGTACTGCAGCCTTATGTAAATGAGTGAAGGTGATGGTAACAATCTAGAATTAACATAAACAGAAAGACTTTAGTGAATTTCAAGAAAGGCTTTAAATGGTAGACATTGTGAATTCATATCTACAATTGCTGTGGTTTTGTAGATGACATCCAGTTGAAATGTATTGGCAGTGCTATGGAAATTTCATGGTGCTTGTCTGAATTAAACTTGGCTCCCACAAATGCAATTAGTCCATCACTTTTGATAAGCATGAGAGTCAATCAGAATATGATTATCTGAAAGGGAAAGCAAAACGATAATGTCTCTCCTGAATCTCTGGAAGCAGTGTAGGAGGAATCAGCAAAACAGTGTGAAATATTTCAATCTTTTTCAAAAATCTGCTACAACTAGTTAAAAAAGGTGTGAGGGATCGATCAAGTACTTCTTGCACTGCTAAATTTCACCACACTACTAATTTTTAAACTTTCTGTCAGCTAATTAGCTGACAGCATGGTGTAATGGTTAGAGCGATGGACTAGGACCGGGGAGACCCGAGTTCAAATCCCCATTCAGCATGATAACTTGGTTAACTCAACCCCTGCTAACTTGACAAAGAGGCACCTTTTAACGTGGTGATTCTCTTTATTGAGCAGGGGGAGAGTAACTAGCCCTATCCACCCCCAGCACAGTACCTCCAGTGACATATGCTTATTTCTTTTTAGAATGTGAGCCCTTTGGGGACGGGGATCCATCTTATTTATTTATTTATTTATTCTCTGTGTAAACTGGCCTGAGCTAGGGGTGTGTCCGAACCGGTCTGGAAGCCATTGTAAAGGCCTCCGGACTTTCCAGACCGGTTCGGATCTGGCTGGTCCGGGTCCGGGTGGGGGGGTTCCTTTAAGGGCGGGGAGGGTTTACTTACCCCCCCGCCACTTGCCCCCGTCCAGCGCGCGTATTTAATGTAATAATTGGGGCAGCAGGATACTTCCCTGCTGCCCCTTGTCCCTCTGCAATGCCGCCAGCTTTGACTCACAGTTTTGAAAATAAATTACTGCTGCCCAGTGCCAATAATGAAGTTGAAGAAGAAGCCGGCCTCCACCTCGGCGCCTCTCCGCCCGGCGGCTCCCCCAGGAGCCGCCGCCGCCTCCCAGCAGCCACTGAGAGCGGCTCTGCCATGGAGGACGCGCCGCGGCAACCCTCACTTCCGGCTACCATGCGACTTTCCCCCACATACAGAGTGGCTGCATTCTGCCACTCTGTATGCGGGGGAAGTCGCATGGAAGCCGGAAGTGATGCAACCCTCACTTCCGGCTTCCATGCGACTTCCCCCGCATACAGAGTGGCAGAATGCAGCCACTCTGTATGTGGGGGAAAGTCGCATGGTAGCCGGAAGTGAGGGTTGCCGCGGCGCGTCCTCCATGGCAGAGCCGCTCTCAGTGGCTGCTGGGAGGCGGCGGCGGCTCCTGGGGGAGCCGCCGGGCGGAGAGGCGCCGAGGTGGAGGCCGGCTTCTTCTTCAACTTCATTATTGCCACTGGGCAGCAGTAATTTATTTTCAAAACTGTGAGTCAAAGCTGGCGGCATTGCAGAGGGACAAGGGGCAGCAGGGAAGTATCCTGCTGCCCCAATTATTACATTAAATACGCGCGCTGGACGGGGGCAAGTGGCGGGGGGGTAAGTAAACCCTCCCCGCCCTTAAAGGAACCCACCCCACAGTGCCGGACCGCAGCTCTGCGGTTCCGTGCACACCCCTAGCCTGAGCGGTATAGAAATTGAATTAATAATAATAATAATAATAATAATAATAATAGACCTTGAAGAGCACCTCAACACCATAGGGGCCACAGAAATCACCATCAGCCAATTACAAAAAGCAGCTTTACTGGGAACAGCCTATATTCTGTGATGATATCTATAACAACTGATAATAAAATTCAGCCAAACCAGGTCCTTGGGAAGGACTCGATGTCTGGATAAAACAAACCAGTCAATAACACCTGTCTGACTGTGTAAACAAGAAATAATAATAATAATAATAATAATAATAATAATAATAATAATAATAATAATAATAATAATAATAAAGAAAATGAAGATGTAAAAATATTATGGGACTTCCGACTACAAACAGACAAACTTCTGCCACACAATACACCAGATATAACTGTAGTCGAGAAGAAAGAAAAACAAGTCAAAATAATCGACATAGCAATACCAGGGGATAGCAGAATAGAAGAAAAAGAAATAGAAAAAATCACCAAATACAAAGATCTACAAATTGAAATTGAAAGGCTGTGGCAGAAAAAGACCCAAATAATCCCAGTGGCAATTGGTGCCCTGGGTGCAGTTCCAAAAGACCTTGAAGAGCACCTCAACACCATAGGGGCCACAGAAATCACCATCAGCCAATTACAAAAAGCAACTTTACTGGGAATAGCCTATATTCTGTGATGATATCTATAACAATTGACAATAAAATTCTGGCATCCCAGGTCCTTGGGAAGGACTCGATGTCTGGATTGACAAACCAGTCAATAACACCTGTCTGACTGTGTAAACAAGAAATAATAGGAACATAGGAAGCTGCCATATACTGAGTCAGACCATTGGTCTATCTAGCTCAGTATTGTCTTCACAGACTGGCAGCGGCTTCTCCAAGGTTGCAGGCAGGAATGCCTACTATTCTATTGCCTCGCTTCTACGCGAACAGCTACTCTTTATCTGAATGGGTCCATGCCTTACACATAACACCCTCCTATCATGGGTTGTCGGGCCAATTCCTATAATATACTTACATGGAACGTTAATGGATTAAGGTCACCAAATCGTAGGCAAGAGATCCTACACTTTTTAACAAAATGGAACTATCACATCTATGTTCTGCAAGAGACCCAGTTCGAAAATGAGAGCCACCGCTTTTCGGCACAACAGCAATGGACAGCGGGCCCATCCTTCTGGTTCTATGATGGGAGCAGCAATGCAGGTGTAGCAATATTGTTTAAAGACAGACCTGATCTCAAAATCGAGAGGGTATTGGAAATTGATCAGGGCAGACTAATGTATGTAGATTTTACTGTCAAGTGTGACCCAAGCTCGGCAACCACTCTAAGGCTCGACCGAGCCTTTAGACTCTGCGCCATATATGCCCCAGTACAATCACACCTGAGGAAGGCTCTTTGGGCTTAACTAAGAGATATATGTGACACCAAGCGCCACCTCCTGATTGCGGGGGATTTTAATAGCAGAGCCCAACTGAGCGACAGGAAAGCCTTTTCGGGAGGCCTCCCAGTCTCCCCCTCAAGTCCCTCTCTAACGAATGAGGAAAAAGCTCTCCAACGTTTTCTGAGTGAGACTCTGGGTTTAGATGATAAGGCCTTGGGGGTATATAATGATTTGGATTTTTTCCCAATCTGTCAAGAAGAGAACTTTAAATCGCAGTATATACATAAATTTAAAACCGGAGTCAAATTTACATATTACCACCCGAGACCAGCTAGCCGACTAGATAGACTCTGGGCTCCCCCTTCTTTTGAAGTCTACAGGTGTAAACTAGTACTTACCCCATGGTCAGACCATGCGGCTGTGGGATTTATTTGCAATCTCTCTGAGGTAATTCCACATGGTAAGCCCTTGTGGCGATTACACCCAAAAATGTTAAGTGATGAATATCTCATAAAAGGTGAGATATTCTTTTATCAGAACTGAGGCGACAGATGCCTCAGCTATTAGAGGCAGAAGATGATCTTTTGGGAGCCTGGGAGACACTTAAAAAGAGGGTGGGCTGCCGTACTAGGGCAGTGACCAGCCAGACATATAAGAGAGGGGTCAAAAATTATCAGAAAGCGATCACCCAACATCTGATGATTGTTGATAAGATGAACAGGGGAGAAGCCTTCGACGTGGAATCATGCCGCCGCTACAAAGAGACAATCAGGACATTTCAAAATGAGCTGCGGCACAGGCGTTTAGAAAATAAGTAGTGTCACTTCAAAGGGTCTGTAGTTGAAAAAGGGGAGTGGGCAAAGGACAAGATGCATGCATCTAGTTTGACATTCCAAGGCCTGCAATCAGATGGAAGTAGCCCACTAATGGCCGACCCCCACGACATGTTAAAGATCATGGCCCAGTTTTATACAAACTTGTATGCACTGAAAGATATTTCTGTAAAGGACATTCAATCCTATCTAGATAGGTTCTGCAGTCTGAATGAATATGGTCTCGGGTATTCCCTCACTGAGGGGGGAAAAAGCTCTTTGACCCATCCTGTAACGATAGAAGAGGTCAGAGCAGTTATCTCAGCGGGAAAGAACACATCAGCCCCGGGGCCTGATTGTCTGACATGGCCTTTCTATAAGATTTACGCAGACCAGCTACTACCAGTTTTAGTAAAATTATTTAATTTTGTCCTAGACAATGGGTGTTTAAATAGGTCCTTTGGGGACGGCCTCTTAATTCCCCCCCCCCCAAAAGGTGACACCACTTTACTACAAAACTGGAGACCGATTACCCTCACAAATATCCATTACAGAATCTTTGCCAAAATCCTAAATAATAGATTGGCGAAAGTGGCCCCTAAATTGGTCCACAGCTTGCAGACAAGCGCTATCTCGGGAAGAAAGATGACAGACTCATTGTGTCTGCTGAGAAAACTTTTTTACTCTATACAGAATAAAAGTTGGAAAGGTCACCTCCTCTTATTGGATCAAGTTAAGGCCTTTGACAAAGTGAACCACAATTATCTGTGGACATTGTTGAAAGCGAAAGGTATACCACCCCTATTCATTACTTGGCTACAGCTGCTCTATACGAATGCAAAGGTGACACCACAGATTAATGGATGGCGGGGCGACCCGATCATTTTGCATTCGGGTGTCCGCCAAGGATGCCCACTGAGCCCATTACTTTATGTTTTTGCCCTGGATCCGATCCTGATCAGGATTCAGAGAGAACCCCATCTGCAAGGACTCTCGGTCTCTATCCCTCTGCTCTGTGAGATCTTCCCGGGAGGGAGGAGGAGAGAGAGTGATGGGATAGCCGAACCACCTGTCCACTCAGAACTGCATACTAAATTTAGGGTAAAATTTGTAGCTCATGCCGATGATGTTACATTACTGTTATCTAATGAAAATGAAATCTCTGTAATACTAGACCTCTTCTGGGAATATGGCAAGATCTCGGGCTCAGAATTAAATGCTGACAAAAGTGTATTTCTTAAAAATGGACCCCGGATGCCAGCAACTCTCGTGCCTACCCATCTCTGAATGTAAAAGCGAAGGGGCCCCAGAGTCCAAACTGAAGTGGGTAGATACAGTAAACATTTTGGGGATTGAATATGGGATTAAGGAAAAAGTCTGGGGGGGAAATTGGACAGATTGGGAAGAAAAAGTAATGCTTAAAATCACTATGTGGAAAAAAAGGAGCCTTGCCATGTACCAGAAAGCAGTTTACATCTGGACTTACCTGATACCCCCGGTGCATAACCTGGCGGTAGTCTATCCTCCCCCACTCGATCTCCTTCGGAGAGTTGAAAGCCAGATCTTCCGTCTAGTATGGCACACAGCGTCCTTCCCTTTGGCCCGTGCGGTAGCATTTAAGGAGGTTGAGCGGGGAGGCCTAGCCCTACCTGCCCTGCAACCCTATTTTGTAACTGAATTCGTGTCCTACAATTTTGGAAACTGGATTTTCGTGAATGTCCATAATATGTCCAACCTCCTGCAAAAAACCTGGGTCTCGCTTTTCGCTCTGCATTGGCGCAAGTCAGCATGGGGCATAGCATGGCGGGGGAAAGGATCTTTCAATGGTAATATCACACAAGTATTAAAAAGAGAACACCCGGACTACTTGAGAGATTTGTTATTCACACTTAAAAAATGGAAGGTTGAACCAGATCTATTTAAAGGATCCTCCTCAGTTAAGCAGCTAAGGAAAACAATTTATGAAGAGATTCTAGAAGTGGGTTTCTTAAAACCTGATTTAGAACGTAAACGCTACAAACACCGCACTTCACATTACTTGTTGCAACCCAATCACCCTATCGCTCTCTTTAAGGAGAAAAAAGTCCCTTTCCATTTATGGGAAACAAGGTGGCGCTTATACCATCAAGTACTACCACTTATTAATGCGGCTAAGCCATGGCTCCCAGAGGACCAGCAAGAGTGCCCTAAAATCACTTGCAAACAGAAAGCTAGTAAGCTAGGTAAAACATTCAGGGAAACCCACTCACATTTCTTAAAAGAGTGTGTGGTAGCCAAAAGAGTGTGGCAGGGAGTAAGCAAGCTGTTAGAGTGGCCTGATTTGGAAAAACAGACTTGGGAAGAACTAACCTCGGTTTTGAGCGATAGAACCTCCTTTCGAGGTCCCAGAAAGAAACCTTCAAGGAAATGGGATGGAACAGGTGCCCTCATACTAGGAAACTGGAACGTTCCCCTTCTCGTAATCAGGTTAGTAAACCTGTATGTCATTTATGCAATGATCCTGCATAGGAATAGGGACAGAAGACGCGACCAAGAGTTTCACGCAGATGAGACAGCAAATCTCTTCTGGAAAAGTTTGTATGGTTATGTGCAAAAAGACAAGAGTATCTCTTCTAAACAGCAATGGGACAAATTGTGGAAATGGACATCGGACGTAACCCCCCCGATTACCTGATGTGCCTTGAAATCCCCCACCCCCGAGTTACAGTACTACCTGCATATACTTCATAACCTTGTGGGTTTTCAAATCCTTGTGTGTAAATCTTTGTAGATATATCATGTACAAACAACCACTTTGTATATAATTGAGCTTTGGCAACGTACTGTATGCTTTGGTAGTTTGTTGGTTCAATAAAAAAATCTTGTCCTATTAAAAAAAATAATTTTGTCCTATCTTGGAGAAGCCAGGTAGCCTAGATGCTCTTCCCAGAGCAACTCCATCCCCTGAGGGGAATATCTTACAGTGCTCACACTTCTAGTCTCCCTTTCAAATGCAACCAGGGCAGACCCTGCTTAGCTAAGGGGACAAGTTATGCTTGCTACCACAAGACCAGCTAATAACTAGACAGGTGGGCTGCATTAATAATGAACAGAGGAAAAATAAGAAAAACAGAAGGAATAGAACTGCCCAATGGAAGCAACATCAAGAACCTGGAAGAGAAAAAAACATTATAAAAACTTGGGCATTCTCCAGGCTGATAACATTGCACACACTGAAGTTAAAAGAAAAATTGGAAGTGAATACACGAGGAGAGTAAGAAAAATCCTAAAGTCCAAACTCAATAGCGGGAACACAATACAAGTCATAAACACCTGGGCTATACCTGTTATCAGATACACTGTAGGAATAATACACTGGACCCAGGCAGAGCTAGAGATGCTAGATCGTAAAACCAGGAAAATCATGACCATCAATCATGCTCTGCACCCCTGCAGTGATGTAGATAGGCTATACCTCCCTCACAGCTCAGGTGGAAGAGGAATGCTGCAAGTCAATCAAACAGTAGAGGAGGAGAAAAGAGGCCTTGAAGAATATATCAAGGACAGTGAAGAAGATGCACTTCAAATAGCCAATAATGAGAAACTATTCAACACCAATGAAACAAAGCAGGCCTACAAGAAAGAACAAGTCAAGAACCGAGCAGAAAAATGGAAAAATAAGCCACTGCGTGGTCAATATTTGCACAATATAAGTGGAAAATCAAACATCACCAAGACCTGGCAATGGCTTAAGAATGGCAACTTGAAGAAACAAACAGAGGGTTAATACTGGCTTAATACTGGCTGCACAAGAACAGGCACTAAGAACAAATGCAATAAGAGCAAAAGTCGAAAAATCAACAACAAACAGCAAGTGCCGCCTTTGTAAAGAAGCAGAAGAAACAGTGGACCACCTAATCAGCTGTTGTAAACAGATCACACAGACTGACTACAAACAAAGGCATGACAAGGTAGCAGGGATTATATACTGGAACATCTGCAAAAAATACAAGCTACCTGTAGCCAAACATTGGTGGGACCATAAAATTGAAAAAGTTGTCGAAAATGAAGATGTAAAAATATTATGGGACTTCCGACTACAAACAGACAAATATCTGCCACACAATACAACAGATATAACTGTAGTCAAGAAGAAAGAAAAACAAGTCAAAATATTCGACATAGCAATACCAGGTGATAGTAGAATAGAAGAAAAAGAAATAGGGAAAAAACCCCAAAATGCAAAGATCTACAAATTGAATTTGAAAGGCTTTGGCAGAAAAAGACCAAAATAATCCCAGTGGTAATTGGCACCCTAGGTGCAATTCCAAAAGACCTTGAAGAGCACCTCAACACCATAGGGGCCACAGAAATCACCATCAGCCAATTACAAAAAGCAGCTTTACTGGAAACAGCCTATATTCTGCGATGATATCTATAATAACAGCAAGAACAATATTGATAATAAAATTCAGCCATCCCAGGTCCTGGGAAGGACTCGATGTCTGGATAAAACAAACCACTCAATAACACCTGTCTGACTGTGTAAACAACAAATAATAATAATACTTCTTGCTGGGTGACTCAGAGCTAGTCACTTCTCTCTCAGCCTAGCCTACTTCACAGGGTGGTTGTGAGGAGAAACTTAAGTATGTAGTACACCGCTCTGGGCTCCTTGGAGGAAGAGTGGGATATAAAATGTAATCATCATCATCATCATCATCATCATCATCATCATCGGTTAATTATCCTCCCTGTCAAAAGGGACAAAAAGTTTTTTCCTTAGTTGCTGCTGAAATGTCCAATTTATTTATTTATTTATCACATTTTTATACTGCCCCAATGCGAGTTCTCTATTCCAATCATGATTACAATAATATCAACAAAAACAAACAAAAAATAGAGGAGTTTGGCTTTAAATTGAGGAGAAGGGGAGGAAAATACTTCAATATTCACAACACATCTTAATTTGGCAACGAGACACCTTTTAACATGGTGATTCTCTTTATTTAGCAGGGGGAGAGTAATTGGCTCTATCCACTCCCAGCACAGTGCCTCCAGTGACTGTTGCTGGTGTCTATTTTATGTTTCTTTTTAGATTGTGAGCCCTTTGGGGACAGGGAGCCATCTTATTTATTTATTTATTTATTCTTTCTGTATGTAAACCACCCTGAGCCATTTTTGGAAGGGAAGTATAGAAATAAAAAACAAACAAACAAACAAACAAATAAAATGACACTTGTAAAATGCTCATTTTTAATACCAAAGTTAGATCTGTTTTATCTATTTGTGTGCAGCAGATAATTTCACAGAAGCATCTAATAATGACTAATACCTATGTTACTTAGCATTCTGTTCTGTACAAATAAATCGTAAACATAAGAACTGCTACACTATTAACTATTGCTATTAAATTGTAATGAGTAGGTCTTTAAAATGAGAGAGGTTTTGAACACAACATAATTGGACAATAGGTGTCACCATGCAAGGACTTTCCTTCCAGTTATACCACATATTCACAAAGGGTAGCATTATAGCCACCAAAATGAAACAAAAATGATTAGCACAAGAAATGTGATATCTACCACAACTAGCTAGAAAATGATATTGCTTGCTATTTTTCTGTCACGAGTTCAAGCCTTTTCAGACAAATCAGGGAACTTTTCGGTGTATGAAAAGTTCAAACTTTTCATCACAGGGCTGGATCCAACTATACATTCCCCAGAGTACATAATTAGGAAGGGATGCACAGAAAGAGGGCTGGGACATTTGTGTAAAGCATCCTAAAGGGTGTGCTCTAGGCGTGTCTGTGCCTAATCGTATGTGCTAGGGATTCTGTATACTCACAGAATACTCACAGAATATTTTCAAGACTGCAGGATGCACCATTACTAATCTTATAGTTTGGTATATAGAAGTTTTTGCTATATAGAAGTTTTTTTCACTTCAGCATATTATACTCCCTTCTACTGTATTCCTGTTGAGTAGTTTTGGAAAAAAGAATACCCTGTTCCCTCCAGTATCAGTGTGTCCCCTTGTAAGTCAGCTGCCTTCATTATTCTTTTGTTGGTCTTGAAAGTTGTGCAGCCTCGGGCTCATGAATGTTAGCTTGATTGCCGTTTCTGGAAATGCCATTTTGATAGGCCCTTTCCATTTTTATGGCGTTATTTTTCACTTGCTTCTGGAATACACTTCTCTAAGAATGTAACAGATGCTTACCTTTAATTTTCTCTGGTAGATCTACAATGACAATATATAAATTCTTTTGACTTTCTTTGCTTTTGAGTAATCTGTTCTCATTCCCAGCCTCTTAATTGGGTTGTTTATTTCTGTTGTAACCCAGCTATGCTTTTAAAACCCTTCTCAGAGTCAGAGATCCTCTGTTTCAGTTCATTTATTTGACTTACCTTGCCTATGAGTTCACTGAGGGGTTCCATTTCCCCCCATAAACCTAGTTTAGATTTAACTTTGTGTTTTCAAAGATGCCATTCTTGAATCAAGAACAATGATTAGGTTCCTGTGATCTCATCTTTGGGCTGTTAACTTGGTCTGTGGAGGCCCAGAAACTGCAGCCATTTAGCCAACTCTGATCCTTGGTTCATTTCTTTTTTGGTTTGGTTTTTTCACATCAAGTGTCAGATGCACTTCATCAATAATCTAGATACATATTTCTGAAACAAGAATATATAGACTGCATTCTCACAATCACAGGATCATCAAGATCAAAAAATTCCAGGGCCATCCTGATCAAACCGCTCTGGTTAACCAGCATTTAACCAGGATAGATAACCAGGATCCTTGTGACTGTGAGAACACAGCCACAATAGAGCACTACTTTTGTTGTCTTGTGGTCTATGATGCCATTTTAGCATTGGACATAAGCTGAAAATAGTTGACACATGCAGACAGAAGGTGAGGGAGAAAGTAATGAATCATTTGAGGAAGAAGGAGACATTTGGATGGTTGATAGTGGTGGAGCTGGTTGAATGAAGGCCACATATATGGAAATACTAGGAGATAAGAGTGGAGATATAAAAAAGCAAGGCCATGTAGGGTTTTGAAGGTATGGAAGAGAAGCCTGTACAGGATCCTGAAACAGACAGTGGCCTGAGCTCCACCTGTAGGAGGCTTAAAACTACTTGTTGAAGGCTAGTGCTGCCACACCAGGTGGGGACAGAAAGCAAGGAGATTCTGACTCAGAAAGTAGCAACAGGGCTAGAAGAGCATAGTCAGGAAGGACCGTTGCACCAGCAATAACTTCTAATAACTGTTTTGAGTCCTAACTATGGTCATACTCTTCCAGGTGTTGCTCAACCTTATTCTCCACACCTGCATGTGCTCTTGTCTCTTCCTCCTCCAAAGACCCCTCCATCTCATGAAGACAGTACTGTTAAACAAGGCTGTGAAATACCAGTCAAGCAATCTGGCACTGCTGCTGCATTTGAATCTGGGCTCAATGGCAGTGGCACTCTTAGGGACAATGGCGGTCCTACAATGGAAGCTGAGGTCTAGGGCACAGTCCTTCCTGGGTTCAGCCTTGTCCAAGTGTTCCTTAGAACTGGGATAAGCAAGGTCAAGGAGAGGAGGGGCTTCTGGCTCTGCTCACCACAGTTTCTTCCTCTTGTGGAACCACTGAGGAACCACTGGCAACAGGAAGCAGACAGGTTCAGGGATTTAAGGAGGAGTGTCACATGGTCAGAGTGACAACAAGAGGAGCAAATATACTTCAGCAAAGGTTCTACATTCACCACAGATCTACTAGGCTGTCAAGACATACTTTTAATTCTAATTATATAATTTTTACACAGAAAATTGAATGTAACGGATGGCTTTTCTAACTGGACTTAGATATGAACAAGATCAAAGTATCATCATATGCACAAGCCTCCAAATAATCCATTTTTAATTTCTTCCTTCATCAAATACATTATAAGTATAAAAGAATAATGTATGTACCACCAATTATCTGGAACATGTTTGATCTTTAATCACACTGTCAGAAGGCTTCATAGGTCTGTTAGCTAGATAACAATCATAATTTGGTAAAGGAAGTTGAAAAAGTTTGGTTCTTTTGAAATTTAGTTTTCTGTTTTATCAAAGGGGCTGAGTTTCTCTTATCTTCAGGACTGAGTTTGAGATGGTAAATGACTAGGCCAGTCAACTAAAATGGATAAAGGGCACAGAGAAAAACCCTGACCATGCTGGTCTGTCATGACTCACCTCAAATCATCCCACTGCAGCATAACCAGTGGTAGGGTGCGATTTGATAACTGCAAAAATATCTTCCTTAGTTCTGCTGTGCCTTCTGTGAGATATATCTTGCCTTCCTTAAAATTTACTTTTCTTCCTTTGGTAAGTCAAGAGAGAAGAGGAAGAGGAGGGAACAAAAGTATTGAAGACAACCACTTGAGAGGTGGCAGTTCATCCCGTTCCAAATATTGTTATGAGAGTGACTTGTTCAATCACTATGAAATAGTAGTCACGGCATCAACAAAATAATATTAATTTTTCACAATTATGCATTGTTTCTTGAATGGGTAATTCAGTTACAGATGTGGCATCTGAGGCTCAGCAGATACATGTGTAATAAATAGCAGTGTGCAATTTGAATGGAGAGAGAAGCCCTATTCTCTCATTGGCCAGGTTCAGACATACTATGAAACCAGAGGTCCTTGACTAACCAAATGTCCAAATGCAGCAAATATCCAGTTAAAGCAAAAAATGGACCTACGGTTTCCCTCCCCAAATTCCCTTTGTCACCTTTGGTTACCTCTTGGTTTTGTTGTCCCAACCTCCAGTTTGGTGGTGCCAGCATTACATTTGAACACTGCCAGCACAGTTTCATCCCTTTGAAACCAGAGTTGAGGGAGGAAGCTCCTCCCATGCTCCAGCTCCTATTGGCTGTGCAGGCTGTCCTTCAGGAAAGAAGGAAGCTAGCACAGCCAGACCCCCCACATCTCTACAGTCTCGCTAACGACAGGGAGCCCTTTCTCCCCACCTTCCAAATGTGGACAGGAGGACGGAGGGAGGGGAAACAGGGAACTGTGGGTCCGTTGGAGCTGCAGTTCTGTGTTAAGTCTGAATATGGCAAATATGTTATATGTGCACTCAAGTGACTGCATGCAGATTTTACTGTGCATATGTCCATTGTAAAAGTAAACCTGGGTACATGTTCCTCAAATGCCTGGAAGAATTAGGAAGTGTACTGCTGCACATTGGTTCAGTGTAATGTGTGAATAACTGTATGCATATAAAGGGCTGTAGTGTATACGAGTTCATTATACACAGATTGCATATGTGTTGAACATAATGAGTGAATAGGGCTAGACAGATTCCCTATTGAGATATTACACTGTACATGCATAAAGGTATCTGCACACATGTAAATGTTTTTGTGTGAATGACTGTACATGCATTCATTTAAAAAGTCAGCCTTGTACAGGTCTGCTCAAATGCAGGGTGCAGATAGGAAACCTGCTGCTGTATATGTTGGGAACATAATGTGTGCATAACGCTATGTCCATACACACCTGTACACGTGTACGCTGGCCTTTTGATACCTTACCGGCTCCTACAGTTAGGAAGGGGATACACTGAACAACCCTATTGTGATGTCCTCTGTGGATGTCCTGATGCCATCCCAACATGTGCTTTTATTGTGTGCGGTGGGGGCAGCTCAGTTGAATGGCCCCTGTACATGCATTCTAAATACTTGCTTAAACAACTGTCTGCATTTACAAGTGCTTTTCCACCATGGCTAATGCTCTGTGGCAGTGGCGGCACCATTAAAAAAAAAATCAAGGGGAGGGGGCCACAGAATGGACGCAGTGCATTTATGGGTGGTCCAGCTGTGTCTCATATATTAGATTTTTGAAACATTAATGGGAACGGGGGACGGGGCAGGCTACTTTATGAGGGGCACTTGCTTCCCCCTGAAGGTGCCCTTGCTATGTGGTGGGAGCAGCAGGACAGGTGAAGCCAAATTATAACTACAGTTCTAAAGGGACAATATTTATAATGTGTATGCAGGCGGCATGCATGCATCAACACTACAAGACAGGAAATAACTCTTTTTAAAAAAATTCTGAACTCTGGTTGAGAGTTTTCTGAATTTCTGATTGAGAAAGCAATCTTAGAGGCATTGTTATTTTTAACATGCATCTTCTGGCATATCACTCCTTTCCTGTTACCATACCTGGTAAGCATTTCTTGATGTTTTAAAGGATTATGCTATGAGAAGCTCTATAAATTCTTAAAGGAAAGCCCTGACAGGCTTGTCAGTCTGATGGGCAAAGCAGGAAATATAAGCTGGAAGCTAGTTCTTGCTCCTTTCTCCTTAATCACGAATTTCTTATAGATGGTATGTTTTATAATGCCGGTAGCTAATTTCTCACTGTTCTCTTTGTGCAGTGAAGGAGAGGCACAGAAGGCCATAAACTTTAGAATGAATGCCTGAGGTATCAGTTTCACCGTGGGGTATGAGAGATGAAGAGCAGAAGAAAGGGGAAAAAACTGGAAAGAAGCCTGTGTATTGACTTCTTTCTTGTAGAAGTTATTTTGTTTTCCCTCCATCAACCTATGTCTGGTAGGTAAACAAGATATCTCTTCTTTATATATATGTACAAATGCTAAGGCTCAGTAGAATGGTTTTCTTTTCTTTTTTTAATGTCAGTCAAGCTGAGTGTAAATACTTCAAAACCTATGTCTTTTCAAGGACCTCAAACTCATGTAGAGGTCTCTGAATGTGAAATACCAGAGAAGCCTACTGTGTTGCATCTTTGGAACTTCATGCCTGGCCTTCTTTGTATTTTCCTTCATGTTGGGCCTCTTGGTTGCACATCACTGGATACTGCCCACTAGGGAATTCAGAAGCTGAAGTAAATAAAACAAGGACGTGGCAGGAACAGTTCTAGTTACCTATGAAATGCTAAAATAGATGAGAAGGTGGTGAGGAGACATTTCAAAGCAAGGAGCCTGCATGTCTTCACTTGTCAGGAAACAATATATAAACAACCAAAACCAAACTGAAGAAGAAGAAAATGAAACTTTATTTCAACATGAGTACTGTCAGACTGTACAATATTAAAAATGCTGCAAGCTATCATTTAAAACATTTCTAAAATCATTTTTTTGGAAGGGCGGTATAGAAATCAAATAAATAAATAAATAAATAAATAAGCACACCACACTCAGATTTGTTCAGTATGACCTGTATATTGAGTATGGACTATTATCAGCTAATGGTTAAATACATATTCAGTGATTAATTTCTAAATAAGACAAAAGCTCACAGCTACTGTTGCTCCTAACCCCAGTTATGTAGGTGTGTGCTGTATTTATTCAGAGCCATTGATGTCCTGAGATGCACAGTGTGTATACTTCAGAGTGTTTGATCTGAAAAAGCAGATTTCTGCATTTCTTCCTTCATGGAAATCATCACCAGACTGATAAGAAAGAATGGGCTGTATTATTTTCTACCCAGAGGCATTTGTATATGCAAGGAATGTTGTGCTGCCTTTAGGTTTTTCCAATCCGGCATAATCAGTGACACCATCAGTACATCATCTCCATTATTAGTCACCAGTATACAAAAGAACAGCTCACTGAGCTCTTCAGATAATATCTGTTTTGTGAAATGTTATTCACAATGAGACCTATGGTAAATGAAGGAAAGCACAAGTCTAGAGAGTTCAGTGGAATTGAACACCCGCATGCAATTAATGATTTGACTTTTGAGTTAAGATTTTTGTACTAGATGTGATTAAAAGAAATACAAAACGTTTTACAAATAGACATTTGAGATGAGGACAGTTTTCAGAGAGCACTATGAGTCTGAATATGGGACAGATATAAAAATTCTGGCTGCATTCAACTAACCACATTTGGCTAACCACAGTTAAACCTGGCTGAGTTAACCACAGTTAACCACAGTTAAACTAATCACAGCTAAACTTTATACCCAAATGCTCAAAACTGCAGTTATGGCCCCAAAGTGAACTCTGGTTTGTCTCATTAAACTCCAGTTGGAACCCTGGATTATCTCTAAAGTTTGCTGCCAACAACTGTGGTTTTGCCACTGAGGCATTATGTCCAACTCCTAGAGCAGCTATAACTGTGGTTTCGCACCAATTCCAAACTCCAGTCATATAGGCTGCAGCGCAAACCCGCCGATGGATGTGGCTGCTCTACACATGCCGTGGATTTCTCCAGCCAGATCTTGGAGAGCAAGCTCTGTCCAAAAGATCATCCCCTATCTTCCCTGTTCTGCCTGGCAACAGTGATGCATGCAGTCAACTTCAAAGAGACACAGCCCTCATGCCACTCCTGGCTACAGGCCGCTGCCGGGGGGGAAGATGTTTCTTTGGGGCATGGCTGGGGTTTTTTTGGGATGGGGCGGTGCACAGTGGGGAGGTACTGGTGACTGCATCTACACAGCTCTAGCTCTGTGACCAAAACAGGTGGCAGTGTGTTCTTAAGCATGAATGGAGTGAGGTGGTTTAGGGTAGAGTGGCCAGTACATAACACAGCACAGAACTGCAGACTCCCCTCTAACAGGCAGCAGCACCACACAGAACAGCCACCAGCTTCACCAGCTTCAGAGACCCCCCAAGACCCCCACAGAATAAGCCATGCAGTTTCCTCACCCACAGCCAGCAAGGACGGCTTCACCTGACAGACAGGTGTACACCAGCAGTGGGCACAGGGCAGATATGAAGTGGTAGTCAGGGGGTGGCAATGCACCCACACCAAGGGCTCTCATCTCAAGAGCAAGACCGGGAGGAGATGCACATCGCCCCTGCTGTGCTGACCCGTCTTCATCTGCTAATTGTTTCTATGCCCCCCAAACTGCCACTTTGCAAAAGCAAGGATGTGCAGCATACACGGGCTTCCATTGAGGGGATGCACAGCCCAATAACAGGGCACCTGATCCTCACCCCATGAGCAAACGTGACAATGGAGTATATTAGTTTGACCCTGTGAACAAACTGATAGGGATGGTTTGTGTAAATACTGGGGTGGTGGTGCTTATTTTGAACAATTGTCCTCCCCATGAAGCAGCCTAGCCATGTCTGCAAGGTTACTCATTAACTCCCCAGCTGTAGGGGATGCTTTCATGAGGGAGGGAGCGAGGGAGGGAAGGATGGGGGGAGCCCGTGGGGGCAGGCAGAAGGAGCCTTGATCTGCCACAAGAACTGCCCAGAGATCTTCAGACAGAGGCCATCCTGGGCTGTCCTTGGCCTGCCTGTACCCTGCGCCCACTTCATTCCAGGGAAAAAAGATGCATATGTCAACGACCTCGGGCCTTCAACGTCTGCAGATGCCAGTGCGATGGGTGCCAGCCAAGGTCAGGATGAGGCCCTGGAGCAATGCAGAGACAGGGGCATTCATCAAACTCTGGACCAGTGATAGGGTCCAGACACAGCTGTAGAACAGCTTCAGAAACAAGGCAACCTACACCTAGATTTCTGACCAGATGGCAATCCGTGGCTACCACAGGTCTGCAAGCCACTGAAAAGAGAGGCTGAAGAACCTCAAGAAAAAGTTCAAAGAGATAAATGCACAAAAAAAGGTGTCCGGAGTGGAGCCCCGGACGATGGCCCTCTATGACTTGCTGGCCATGGTGCTATTGGGCAGGAGGGATATAGTACCTGGTGCCATGGTGGGTACTGGTCACCCTAACCTGGAAAAGAGGCTGAGGGCCAACTAGCTGGCCACCCTTGCAGCCATACAGAGCTTTGACAGGGTCTCTCCACCCTCCTCCACTATGGCCAGCAACCAGCAAGCAATGCCCACCACCATCTCTGCGAGCACGGAGGCTGCAACCTTTTCCCCCAGTGGGACTGTCTCCATAACCCAGGCTCTTATGAGGGTGGTGGCCATCTGCCCTTGGGGGACAGGATGACAGCAAGCCGCCCCTTCTTTTGGACTCTTGTCCACCTTCAGATGGCCTGGTTGTCTAGTGGCTACAACCACAGTGGCTTCCCGGCAAAGCTCTGTCTGGCCCATCACCTCATGAGAAGCTGATCCAGCCCAACAGCCATCCAGAGTATTAGGTGCCGGGGAGATTTCTGGGGATGCCCAGGCCCAACAATCAGTGCAGGTCCGGTTAATGGACTAGGCTGGCCTCCTCAACGAAGCACTGTACATTGTGCAAGAGGTAGAAGGGGGGGGGCGTTGATGAGACAGACACAGAGGAGATACTTTAACACTATCTGTCAAGCCTCCGAATGAGCCAGCTACCTGGACTTTGTCCAACTGTTAGGGGCCAAGAGCAAGCTGATGACACTTGTCAGTGCAATGCTTGAGGCTGAAGGACTTGGAATCCCCCAGGAAGAGGCCCTTGTAGAAGGAACAGGCCAAGAGCTGCTCCTCATAGAGGACCGTGGGTTGGCAGAGGAAGGAGCGGGAACCAAGGAAGCTTTGTGCCTGATTGAACAGGTGTGTGAGGAGTTAAACAGCTTTTTTCTTCCCAGTGTCCAGGGATGCTTGCAGGTGGCTGGGTGGTGAAGAGTACTGGTGGCAGGGGGATTGGGTGTGCCTGCTGGGCAGTGATAGGAGTACTGTGGGTGCTAGATAGTGACAGTCATCCTGTGTAGGTTTGCTGTGGTGGGGTGGAAGTGCCTCAAGAACACCTGGGTGGTCAGATGGTGGCGCTGTCTGGGACCCCCAATCTTAAACTTCTCTTTCTCCCCATGCCCCCCCCTCTCAGCAGAGCTACCATTCAGGGAGGACCCAGCCCAGCCACTGCTTCCAGCATCAGACCAGCCAGCTGAGCCATCCCTGCCTGGCAAGCCCCTGGACCATGCATACAAGGCTCTCCTTGGACATGGGGGCGGGGGCGGCTCCTGCAGAAATGCGCTACCTCTAACCACTCCTCCCCTAGGAAGCTCACAGTGGAGGGTGCCCCCGTGCAGGAAACATCATGCCTGGACCATCCTGGTGAGAAAGGGGAGGAAGAGGTATCTGGCCATTCACAGGCCACTGTTGAAGAAGGGGAGGCTGGGGATACAGAGGACACCCCCACAGATCCCACAGTCAAAAACTAGCCTGGCAAGAGTGCCTCTACCACAATGGCACAGTCCCCAACAAGTTGCAAAGCTGCAGGTGCTGTGAAAACGGAAACATCAAGTGCCCTGTTTGCTTAAGCGTAGTTCCTGAGTCCCGACATCCACTAAACTGAGCACGCCTCTGCCTCTCCACTGAGCATTGGACCCCACTTTCAATGCCCATGAATCCACATTTGAAACCCCTTGAAGCTGGCTTTCCTCCTCTAAGAAATGTGAAAAGAGGGTGCTGTTCTTTTGTCTGCTGTTCATTTTTACCCTCTATTAAAAGGGGAGGAGGAGCCCTAAATTACAATATAGTAATTTCTATCTTATTGTGGTCTTCCTTTATCTACTGGTTATTTTATGAGGGATCGTTTGGGGTTTTTTGTGAAGGGGTTAAGCTGCCATTGGTGGAAGGAGGCCAGGCAGCAAATCTGGAGCTTGCCAAGTGTGAAGAACATGCCCCCTGGAGATTGTGGCAAATCGTGGCCGAACCGCTGCTGACGTGGTGATGCTTTGCCCCCAGTCTGGCCGTGGAGCTTGCTGGGATGTTTCTCGGCAGGGAGGGGTTCCCCTCTCCTGCAAATGGAGTGTGGCTGGCCGCAGTTTGGTTAACATCTGCAGCATGATTTGGAGTTAAGAATTGGAACCTTGGCCAGCTTGAAATGTGGTTAGACGTTACATCTGAATGCAGCCTCCGACTCTCTTTCTCCCCCCACCCCAAATTGAGAGTCAGTCCTTTTTGTTGAAATGTACAGCCTCACTTTTGACTCTCTCTGGATTTGGTAAAATTCCTCAGAGGCAAATGAAACTCAAATAAAACACTGCTACTTTACAAACACAAGATAAACAAAAAGGTCTGTTCTAAAGAATGCATATTATTGGAAAGGAAAGTGCATTCTCAAGTGCTTCAGTATAATCTGAATAAGCATCAGGAACACAGGTAACTGAGCAAGATAATTTTTAACTTCAAAAGACACCCAAGATAATCATATTTTTAAAATGTTAACTAAAGGTATCATTAAAATTAGTCACTTTTATTATGATTTAATGATCATTAACATTAGTCATTGTACCTTTCAGATTTAGGAGACGACAAATTTTCACCAGTTTTTTCAACAGTCTTTATTATAGCTTTGTACCACCATTCAACTGGAGAAATTTCTGAGCAAATACAACAGTCACTGGATAGAATTAAACATAAATTAAAAGTCAAACTACATGGGACATTAAGTACGCCAGCTTTGTTTAGAAACAGCATCAATGGGGCCCCTTATCTGGATGGGGACTGTGGTACAGGTGGGGGAAGTTAACTCTTCGCTCCTGCACCATGCATCCCAGTGAAAATTGTCCCCAGAACCCTCAGGAGGAAAGCTGCTATTGGTGCCAGTTTCAATTTGGCTTGACCTCTTTGGCTTCCTTCCCTCTCCTGGTTGTCCTTGGCTCCAGACAGAGCACTTGGCTTGACCTCTTGCTTGCTTGCTTTTGATATCTGGCTTGCTGTTGTCCCTGCCTCCTGGCTTTGGACCTATCTAGCTCACTTGGTCCTAGCCCCACAAGCACTGCGTCCTCCAGGCTAGCTACCCACAACCCAACTGGGACACTGAGACACTTATCCAAAATTCTCCTGAGCTACAGATTTACCAAAGGATCAGTCTAGTGCCATTGCCATCCTTCAGTCTGGGAAACCCATCACTGAGAAAGGACACCAGATTTGTTCACTGTGTTGACCACTTGCTCCAGGTATTGCCTCCTTAGGGCAAGATGCCTGACCTACCTTTTGACTGGGCCACAGTCCCAGGGTACTAGAGCAGGACACTTGTGCAGCAGGGATACATCTAGCCCCTTCAGCCAGCATCTTATATGCTTTTTAGAACCCTCAGAGACATGGAAAATGGTGCAATCCTTGTGACAGTGAACAGTTAGAAGAAAGGATTGCCCATCAGGGAGGCAGAATTGAACAGTTTCTTTTGATTACTAGAGTCTGACAGAATTAAATGCTAACAAGTCTAATCAGAAGTGCCACCAGGAAATGATAACGTGGCAGAAAAGCAGTTCTGAAAATTAAATTCATCAAAGTTCTCCAAAGGTGTTCTGTGACTTACATGTATATAACAAGATTCCATTTACAAATGTTAGAAAAGATGTGTAACTACTTACAATATAAAAGAGTAAATTTACAGCTGTTTTCTCATTTTTACAACCATATTGCATATAGGCCACGAGAATATGACTTTGCATGCACACTACTGTACAGTATCATTATATGTCAATTAAAGCTACAAGTTGGGGCAAAATGACCTGCAGTGAAATAAAAGGAACTCACAAAAAACACAGGTGTATCGCACTAGCCTATTTTAGATGTGGGTCGATTTGCCTGTATATAGCAGATAGCACAAGGGTATCATGTTGTGCCTGCATGTTTTGCCACTGGGGCAAATAGCAGCTCCAAGGAAGGTTACTTCCTTGAGCAGGGTTTCTTAACCTCAGGCCCCGAGATGTTGTTGGACTACAACTCCCAGCCACAAAGGCCATGTCTGGGGATTCTGGGAGTTGTAGTCCAACAACATCTGGGGGCCCAAGGTTGAGAAACCCTGACCTAGAGCATAACAATGGCAAGAGGGAAGGATGCTCCCCAGTGCTTTAGTCCTCATCCAGACTGGGATCCTGCAGCTGCCTTTGTTCTTTAAAATAACAAAACTCATAATCATGGCTGACATACTGCATAACTTTATGTTCACTTTGTAATGTGGTGTTTGCACAGTTGAGCAGGAGTGCAATTTGTGCAATTGCAAAAATGTGCAGCTGAAATGACCGTTGAAAATTGTACCCAAACCCAATGAAGACACAAGACACCAGTAATGGAGTAAAATGAATCACAACTAAACATTCTGATTAATAGATTGGTGATCCACCCGCTACAATGCAGAAGCTAAAGATTCACTGCTGCAGTGTGAGTCAAACATAAATGTATAGGGTGACACACCTTGCCTTGCAGCATCAATCCTATGGCTGGTGCTGCTGATTTTAAAGTAAAGTGTGTTGTTGAGTCAGTGTCGACTCCTGGTGACCACAGAGCCCTGTGGTTGTCTTTGGTGGAATACAGGAGGGGGTTACCATTGCCTCTTCCCGTGCAGTATGAGATGATGTCTTTCAGCATCTTCCTGTACTGCTGCTGCCTGATATAGGTGTTTCCCATAGTCTGGGGAACATACCAGTGGGTATTCAAACTGGCAACCTCTGGCTTGGTAGTCAAGCCATTTCCCCATTGTGCCATTAGGTGGCTTGCTGCCCATCTTAGCCAACCTAATATCAAGGCACCTGCCTTAGGGATCACCACCTGCAAATGCTGTCAAACCTTTAAGGTTGGTGATTCCAGAGCTGATTGGAGTAAGTCCTAAGCCAGCACTCCCTGAGCCACAAAGCCTCTAGGGACTGGCAAGGACTCCTCCCTATGCCCAACATGTGCCTGAAGGTGCTCACCAACCCTACACTACCCATATAAATTTCACTGTACCTGCCACAAGAAGGGGTCAGCCTAGCTTGGCCCCTTCACCACTTTTATGTTCTTATCTGGTCTGGTGGCTAGAGGCCACCTCTAGCCTCAGCAGCAAGATGCTTCTAAATACCAGTTTCAGGGGAGCAACAGCAAGAAAGAGTGCATGCCCTCACTTCTAGCCTGTGGGCTTCTCAGAGGCATCTGGTGGGCCCCTGTGTGAAACAGGATGCTGGACTGGATGCACCTTGGGTCTGATCCAGCAGGGCTGTTTTTATGCTCACCCACCACCCTTCCAAAACTGCAACTAATCCTTTCTGCAAATCAGACAAGAAGCTATCTGAACCCTGAGGGTACAAATGCGCACCCTCAGCCTGGAACAATTCTGGATGGATGAACACAATGCCAGGGTGATGGACAAATCCCCCACCAAAAGCCAGTACAAATTGACCCATGACTTGGTTAACCTTTTAATGTGCCTTATCAGTCTTCCCAGGCTGCCTGGTGCCATGGCACAGCAACAGGTCAGACCACAGGAGAAGGCACCCAATGTCTAATACAGGTGAAACTCGGAAAATTAGAATATCGTGCAAAAGTCCATTAATTTCAGTAATGCAAATTAAAAGGTGAAACTGATATATGAGACAGATGCATTACATGCAAAGCGAGATAAGTCAAGCCTTAATTTGTTATAATTGTGATGATCATGGCGTACAGCTCATGAAAACCCCAAATCCACATTAGAATATTAGAATATTACATGGAACCACTCAGAAAATTAGAATATTACATGGAACCAAGAAGACAAGGATTGAAGAATAGAACAATATCGGACCTCTGAAAAGTATAAGCATGCATATGTATTCAATACTTGGTTTGGGCCCCTTTTGCAGCAATTACTGCCTCAATGCGGCGTGGCATGGATGCTATCAGCCTGTGGCACTGCTGAGGTATTATGGAAGACCAGGATGCTTCATTAGCGGCCTTCAGCAATTCTGCATTGTTTGGTCTCATGTCTCTCATCCTTCTCTTGGCAATGCCCCATAGATTCTCTATGGGGTCAGGTCAGGCGAGTTTGCTGGCCAGTCAAACACAGTACACTGTATACTTTTCAGAGGTCCGATATTGTTCTATTCTACAATCCTTGTCTTCTTGGTTCCATGTAATATTCTAATTTTCTGAGATTGTGGATTTGGGGTTTTCATGAGCTGTACGCCATGATCATCACAATTATAACAAATTAAGGCTTGACTTATCTCGCTTTGCATGTAATGCGTCTGTCTCATATATCAGTTTCACCTTTTAATTTGCATTACTGAAATTAATGGACTTTTGCACGATATTCTAATTTTCCGAGTTTCACCTGTAATCACCAGGTCCCTGATCACCTCACAGGACATGGCCATCCCCAAGCTACATCCCAAATCATTTCCCTCCCAGATGCAATAAGAGAATATCTGGAGGATGATTACTCTCCAGAAATTCCTACACTACAGCCAGAAGCTGCTCAAAAGCCATTCTCTTCCTACTGATCCATGAGATCTATGCTAGGGGTGTGCAATTCAGATTATCAGTGTTTTGATTTGGATCCGAATTGAAACACCCCCAATTCATTATTGGGTCCAAATCTGACCCATCCGAATCAACCCAGATTCGATTCGGATCCGAATTAATCCGAACCCAAATTGATTAGGATCAAGAAAATGGTTCCCAGGGCCAAAAGAGTGGTGTGGTGTGGTAGTGCCTAATGGGTGGAGGCTACCACTCAAATTGCAGAGGGATTGGACAAAGGGCTGATTTTTGGTGAATTGTTGAAATTTTAGTGTCTTTGGGGTAGATCTGGGGCATAAAGTGGGATCTGGGGTGGAAGAATGGGGTGGAGTGGCAGTGCCTAATGGGTGGCTACCATCCAAATTGCAGAGGGATTGGGCAAAGGGCTGATTTTTGGCAAATTGTTGAAGTTTACGTGTCTTTAAGGTTTCCCCCCATAAGGTATAATGGAGGTTGTATCGTTTCACATCAGGGGGAAAGGGGTGACCTAGAGCGGTGTGGGGTTGCTGGTAGTGCCCAAAGGGGGCAAGGAAGCTACCAGAACTTTTTCAAACGATTTGGGCAGAGGGCTGATTTTTGGTGATTTGTTGAAGTCTACGGGTCTTTAAGGTTTTTCCTCATAAGGTATAATGGAGGTTTCAGCAGCCCCATAACTGTACTTGGGGAGTCCTGGGGTGGCCCAGAGTGAGTGGTGGTGTAGTGCACATAGGGTGCCAACCACCCCATGGGTTTCTAAGCCATGGGGTATAGGGTTCTGTTGTTTCTGAGGTGTTCTGTGTGTGGATTCTCTGATAGCAAATGAGAGTGGATTCATGGTTTTAATTGAAAATCTCATTCCTGAGATTGTCAAGTAACGTTGACAGATCAGCAGGCCATTGCAGGGGAAAGGAAATCAGAAACCTAATTGCTGTTTCCCCTTCTGGCTGCCCTGCCAGCTCTTTGACTTTGGAAAGCAATGCTAATCACCCACAGAGCCTCGTCTTTCTCCTTTGTAATGCCAGGTTGGTTCAGAATAAACCAGAAATCATCCATGATTTGATTTAAGGGGCCAATCTGGTATGTATTATGGAGATTTGGTTGGGGGAGGCTGGTGGCCCAATCTGGTCCTGGCTTCTCCCCCCAGGGTACTCTGTTGAGGAGCAGGGGAGGGGAAGTGGGTGGGGAGGTGGAGTGGCTGTTATCTATAAGAATAATATTTCCTTTGCCAGGATCCCTGATGAAGTGTCTGACCATATTTAATGTGTTTGGAGACCAAGGATAGACTGGGAATTCTGTTGATGTACTGATCACCCTGCTGCCTGACGGAGTCCTTAACTGAACTGACGGACTCGCTCTCAGGCTTGGCATTGGAGTCTCCCAGGTTTGTGGTGCTGGGGGACTTCAGTGTTCACTCTGGGACCAATTTGTCTGGAGTGGCTCAGGAGTTCATAATGGCCATGATGACTATGGGCCTATGCCAGGTGGTCTTTAGACCAACTCATATTGTTGGTCACACGCTTGATCTGGTCTTTCACTCTGAACAGGGTGGTGTGCTGTGGGTGGGGACTCATGTGATTTCCCCTTTGTCATGGATGCACCATCATCTGGTTAAGGTTGGACTCATTACCACGTCCCATCTCTGCAGGGGTGGGAGCCCATTAGGATGGTCCACCCAAGAAGGTTAGTCTATCCAATAGGATTCCAAGAAGCCTTGGAGAGATTTAGTGTTGGCTCTGCTGGTGACCCTGTTGTCACTCTGGTGGAGAACTGGAATAATCAACTCACCAGGGCAGTGGACACGATCACTCCTAAGCGTCCTCTCCGACCCGCTTCAAAACTGGCCCCTTGGTATATGGAAGAACTACGGGGGCTGAAGCGGCGAGGTAGACAACTAGAGTGGAAGTGGAGGAAGACTCTACTCGAATCTGACAGATTATTACATAGAGCGCATTTGGAGATCTATGCTCAGGCAATAAGTGCAGCAAAGAAGCGATTCTTTTCCTCCTGTATCGCCTCCACAAGTTCACATCCAGCTGAGTTGTCCAGGGTCATGAAAGGGCTAATGTGTGCCCCTTCCCCCTTGAATCAGTATTTAGAACCAACAATTACTTGCTGTGACATTTTTAATGAGTTCTTTGTGGGCAGAATCTCTTGTATTCAGGCCGACTTGGATTCAAACTCTGTAATTGTTACAGAGTCTGATGCCAAGGTGTCCAGCAGCTGCTCCCTGGTGGTCCAGCAGCTGCTCCTCCTAGGTTGAGGTGGTGGCCAGAGGTGCTTTTTATCAGCTCCAGCTGATACACCAGCTGTGTCTGTTTCTTGAGACAAACGACCTCAAAGCAGTGGTACATCTGCTGGTAACCTCTAGGCTGGGTTACTAGAATGCGCTCTATGTGGGGCTGCCTTTGTATGTAGTCTGGCAACTGCAGTTGCTTCAGAACTCAGCAGCCAGGCTGGTCTCTGGGTCATCTAGGAGAGACCATATTATTCCTGTGTTGAAGGAATTGCACTGGCTACCGATAAGTTTCCAGGCAAAATAGAAAGCGCTGGTCATTACCTATAAAGCCCTAAACAGCTTAGTCCCTGGGTATTTAAGAGAACGTCTTCTTCGCCATGAGCCCCACTGTCTACTAAGATCATCTGGAGAGGTTTTTTCTGCAGCTGCCCCCAACTCATCTGGCGGCTGCTTGGGAACAGGCCTTCTCCGTTGCAGCCCCTGGACTTTGGAATGCGCTCCCTGTTGAAATAAGTGTTGGAAATTCTCTGTGGTGAGAGAATCCCTTTCTCATTATAGCAGAGTGCACAGAGGTACAACACAGCGGTAGTTTAGTTAGGCATGCGTGTGTGCTGAGAGTAAAGTAACTTGGAGACAATTCATAGTTTCAAATCAATATAAAAGGCATTTATTAAGGAACTCCATTCTAGATAGAAAAGTGAGGAGTTAGGATCTCTAATCTATCTATCTAGCTGGATGCAGATGGATTCTGCATCCTCTCTGCACATATGGTGCAGGGTGAGAGGCTTGCCATGTTGCAAGGTAGGAGCCAGGTAGGAAGAGAGAGAGAGGAAGGAAGTCCCTAAGATTAGCAATCTACACATCAAAGGGATAGCATCAGAGCAGTGGAGAAGTGATGACAAATGTTTTGACCCTCTAGCCCTCTGACTTACTAGTCTGTCCTCCACTGTCTGAGGCAAAGAGACAGCGCAAAGTCCTTTAACTTCCAACAGTAAGAGCCTCCCCATCTCTGGCAACTTTCAAAAAGGCACTGAAGACACATTTATTCAACCAGGCTCTTAATTAGATTTATAGTTTTAAATAATTTTAATACTGTGTTTAAAATGTTTTTAATCTTTTAAATAATTTTAAATGTGAACCACCCAGAGATGCAAGTTTTGGGCAGTATATAATTTTTTTGAATAAAATAAAAAATAAAATTGAACAATAAATACAAACATAAATAAGGTGGAAATCCTATGCCCATTTACTTTGGAATAATCCTCATTGTATACAAGAGCACTGTCTTGCAGAGTAATGCGGGTGGCTGAACATTGCCTGCACCCCTAAGTGTGTCTGAAACCCAGCCTGTGGTGTTCTGGAACAGCCCTGTTCCACTGTCACTTAAAATAGTGCGATTGCAGCAGTTTCATGAACTGTGCAACATGATGGCCATTGCAAATAATGGTTGTTGTGTCACGCAACTGCAATTGTCTGATTCTAAGTTGTGGCAGAAGAGGACTGTCCGACAACACCACAAACAGTGTTACAGAGACACATTCAGCGTGGTAGGCTGTGCGTTATCCTGCGGAGAATGTCACTTCTGAGTAAATATGCATAGAACTACACAGCAAGAAACTATTATTTGAGAGAATAATTTCCTGTGCAATCCAGATTCTTTTCTCTCTCTTAATTGTTCTTGGTTCTTGTTCTTGGTGGTTGCTGTTGGTTCAATTTTCTCATAATTGTTCTTGTCAAATATATTAGACAAATATTCTCCACATAAATGTCTTCCTGCATTCACAGAGAACACCAAACAGGATCAAAGCTTTCAAAGGAACAATAAAGAGACATAGATTCAAATCACTTCATTTTACTCCTTGTAACTCTGAAAATAACCATGTTCAAAATAGAAGCTTGTTTCTAGGTATGTTATTGATATATGATTGACGTACATTCTTTCCAGGTGTACTTGACAGAACAAAAATAGGTAAACTGTGGAAGATTATGAACATTGATCTCCCATTTAGTACACTTTTCACTTTTGTTTGTATGGTATTTGATTCAGAAGACACATCCCATTGTTTCCTCACTGCATATTTGTCTGCACGAAAAATGCAATTTAGAGCTTGTTGCGGCTGGAAGAACATTATGGCAGTGCTGGTGGGGAAAAATATAGAAAACTCACTTTCCTTCCCAACTGTCAGTATTATGAAATGGCTGGAGTTAGTTTAAAAACTGACACAAACGTATAAAAGGTTATGATGGCATCATTAAAGTCCACATTAAACAAGAGAGTACATTTTCTGCATAAACTCTGTGGTCCAGCTGATTGTGCATTAGCAGTGGATCTAAAATCCCTGCATTCAAGTTGCCAAGATGCCACTGAGCAATCTCAGGCAAGCACAATCTCCCAGCCTTAGTTCAACATTGGCAAAATAGACATTTGTTACTACCAGTACGTTGCATAGAATGTCCTAGCAGAAGTAAACATGTATTAAACATGGTTATAGGACAGCAAGGCTGCATTTGGATGTAATGCGAAACCAGAATTAAATGGGGCAGAAGTTGGAACTCCGTTATGTCCAAATGCATGCAACTACAGTTTCAAGCTCGAAGGGACCTTCAGTTTGCCTCATCAATCTCCAGTCTGAACCTCCGGTTTGCAGTAAGTTTTGTTGCCCCAACCTGAGGTTTGGCAATGGCAGTGTTACATCCGAATGTGGATCCCATAAGCGAGGTTTTGTGCTGATTTGGAACTGTAATAATAGAGAGGGCGGCCCAGACCTGCCCATTCTGCTGTGGCCCCTCATTCAGAGGATTTAAAGAGACAACACCCTTTGGGGCTTTGCCAGCTTTCTGCTGCTTTCAAGGGGAAACTGGGTGCCCCTCCCAAAATATGGGTGAGAAAGACAGGGACAGTGAAAAGTGGGCAGTCTACCTGCCACTGCACATGTCGCACCATTTAAGACATACTGGTGGCTCTCTCTGCAAAAACACTGGTGTGCACAACACAGTGCTGCACAGCAGCACTGCACCCCAACAGGGCCCCCTCTTAGGGATCACCGTGCCCCCAAGAAAGTTTGGGTATGGGTGTGACACTTACACAATGATGCCCCTCGCTGGGCAATGATGACCCTCACTGTCCTGCGCACCCCCAGCATAGATAGTCTGGCATAGGAAAGATGGTACCTGCACAAAAGGTGTGCACCTACATAAGTTCCCTTTGTAGGGGTTCCAGGAAGATGGAAAGTGGTGGACATGGGGTGCCAATGCATTCACAGCAAGGGCTCTCTTCTCCTGATGGCAAATGGAAGACTTTGCTGCTGTTAAAAACTGAGGGAACAGCTGGTCATTGCTGTTCTTTCCCTGCGGCATTTTGAAAATACTTTTGTGCTGTTAAACTTGTGTGGCTGTGGCTGTGGCTGTGTGGAGGCCACCACAGCCGCCTGGGAACTGCCAGCCCATGAGGTGGTGGCTGAAGGTGCGAGTGCCCATCAGCCCAGCTGTGGGGAGCAACATTGCTGGATCAACCAAGTGAGTTAACATGTCTTTTGCAAAGGGTCATGTGGTGTTTAGGGGTGGGGTGGGGTGGTGCCCAAGGATTTTTTATTTGTTTGTTTGTTTGTTTTTATTCTATTTCTATACCGCCCTTCCAAAAATGGCTCAGGGTGGTTTACACAGAGAAATAACAAATAAATAAGATGGATCCCTGTCCCCAAAGGGCTCACATTCTAAAAAGAAACATAAGATAGACACCGGCAACAGTCACTGGAGGAACTGTGCTGGGGGTGGATAGGCCAGTTACTCTCCCCCTGCTAAATAAAGAGAATCAGCACATTAAAAGGTGCCTCTTTGTCAAGTTAGCAGGGGTAACGAGATTAGTGGATGGTAGTGGGGTGGATCTGCTAGTCCCATGGTTCTGCGTTTGCATGGGCTATGGCTCAGTGGCTGAGGAGCAGGGAGGGGCCACCATGCCCTGAAATTGGAGGCTTCCGAACTGCACTTGGGTCAACATCTGCAATACGATTCACGGTTTCAAATACTAACTGCAGGTTTGTCAACCTCCAGTTTCACATTACTTGCAGATGCGGCCTATATCTTTAGTATATGTTCGTGCAGGGTGTTGGTGCTTCTGGGGGAATGGTAGTCCCCTCCTCCAACTGCTGTCCTAATTTCGGCCAGAATTTCTTGGTTACGAGAAGAGAGCTCTAGAGCTGAGGAAGAAGCACTCACTTTTCTTGTTTTGCATTTGCAGGACATAAGTTTACATGTAGTCAATAATTTATGTAATTCTTGGTGTCATATACCATTGAAAAATTCATGAAGAGCAAATCTGAGGGTAGACTTCTGCAGCCTTCACCGCCACCTGCCTGCCACCCCACTCACCCGTTGTGAGAATGACTTCAATGGCTACTAGCCTTGATGGCTTTATACTATCTTCAGGTTCAGAGGTAGAATGTCTCTGAATACCAGTTGAAGGTGAGCAGCTGTAGGGAAGGGTTTTGCCTTTATCTTCTGCCTGTGAACTCTCAGATGCATCTGGTTGGCCACTGTGGGAAATGGGATTCTGGACAAGACTGGCTTGGGCCTGATCCAGCAGAGCTGTTCTGCTGTGTTGACATACAGTTTGGTCATACAAGGAAAACAATTTTCACTTAGATTAGTATATAAGGAAGTATATAAGTAAGCCAGCGTGGTGTAGTGACTAGAGTGCTGGACTAGGACCGGGGAGACCCGAGTTCAAATCCCCATTCAGCCATGAAACTAGCTGGGTGACTCTGGGCCAGTCACTTCTCTCTCAGCCTAACCTACGTCACAGGGTTGTTGTGAGGAGAAACCTAAGTATGTAGTACACCGCTCTGGGCTCCTTGGAGGAAGAGCGGGATATAAATGTAAAATAAATATAAATAAATAAATTAAAAGAAGCATTCCCTCTAATAGCAGATATAGGTGGCTGAATGCCTTTCTCTTTGGTAATGAAAGGGGGTCATCCAAAATTAAAGCAGTGGGTTGTACATGTTTGGAGGGTTTCTAGTTATGTAGAAGTATAAATGATTGTAAGTTAAAAGAAAAAGAAATAATTGATATGCACATATCGCAACAGTTCTGTGAGCTTCCAAGAGCTGTGTTTCCAGGAACGTGAAGAATGTAGAAGCACTCCTTTCAGAGACTCCAGATGGAGTTTGTAGTGTTCCCATTTGTGCAAGATGTTTTCACAACATTTCTGGGAATTCTTCTCTACTCCTGGAGCTCCCTGCATTTTATGCCACTCTGTTCCCAAAGGATTTCTGACTCTTAGGAGATGATTCAGTTATGGGAAGAAGGAGGCGGAGATGCTATCTTTCAGGAACTTCCTTCTGTATACATATTGGACTCAGGTCAGTGTTTGGAACTTTTTCACTTTATCTTGCTTCACTGGTTCTGTAGTTCGTGGGGGGCTTTTTAAACCCATAAATTTTTTCATAATTAGTCACTGCCATACTCCTAGCTGAGATGCCTCTGTTTGACAATCTCTGGAATAAGCAATTGTGGCAATATCATTATTTATACAGCAGTACATTTGCCACTTTTCTTCTTGAGATCATATTGGATAATGTTGCATAATTTTACATTTTTTGTTATCTTTTTCCTAAATATCTTATCTATTTGTCATGCTAATGGTAGTTGTATTCATTTTTTCATCATTTTATTTTATTTTGAAGATTTATAGAAACTGCACAAACCTAATAAACCATCAGTCCGAAAGCCGCAGTTTGCATCCATGCTTCCCAAGCCTTGCAATGAAGAACACTGTATTCGTAGACCATCAAAGGCATAGAAAAGGCACTAACATGAGTATGGATCAGTGTGGTCAGGGCTGTCTTTAGGGCATGGCAAGCAGGGCGATTGCCCCGGGCCCCGCTCTTTTAACCCCCATTAGAATTAACTGGAAGGAGGCCCTGCACTGGCTGATTTGCTCTGGGCCCCGCCCCCTGCCAGGGCTCTTTAAGGACAGCCCTGAGTGCGGTAGAGTAATATTTTAGAACTATCTAGAACCGCTGCCAAGAATGCCTTTTTTGTGCCCTTGCCATTTAAATTTTCTGTACTTACTGTTAAAAATATGTCATTTTCATTTATCATGGGGATTTTGATAAACAAGAGGCAAGCTCCAAACTATGAAGGGCTCAGGACCAATAAAAAACACGGCCATCAGAAGCCCACTCTAGGTTTATATGAGCTTTCCAGAAAAGTTTGCAACTGCCTTCTGGGGGTTGCAGTCTCTGACTACTGCAATATAAACAAGCAATGAAGAAAAGATGTCAGCGTCTGGCATTTTATATATAATTCCGGAATCTATGATGTATGAGAGAAAGTGACAAAATGCTATTTTCACACCAAACTTGTCTGACAAAGATAATCATTATCCACCACATTTTCAAATTCATGCATGAGTAATTGGGCACATACATCAGCTATTTCAGAAATGGGAGCAGGAGCACTTTTGAGGTACCAACCTGTTTGCTAATATCACACAGTCCTTGATATTAATACAGTCTGAAGTTAATTAATATACTCATCTCAAAATGCAGCATTAATTTTACAGCTTTGCCTATGATTAATAATTTTAAGAAGATTCAACTATAACCAATGATCTGTCATCTTGGTACACAACTGAGGAATAAAAGCTTCATTGTACATGTTAGTGGGCTCACAATAGCCCCAATCCGATGTTTGTTTGGTTTTTTAAACGTGCTCAGGGTTACGGTGCCAATAGGAGGTAGAAAATCCTGCCCTGGCTCTATCACTCATTCCCCTCTCTCTAGCACTCACAGTTCCAGCAGTGTTTGTGTGCACAGGGGAATGTTGTAACCATGATGGCCAGGGCTTCTGTGATTGGCAGCCTGAGGCAATCCAGCCTGCCAGTCACAGAAGCTCCTGCCCTCTTGGTTACACCATTTTCCTGTGCACATAAATGGCTCTGTAATTGTGAGGGACTAGAGAGAGGGAGGGAGCAACAGCACTGGAGTGGGACTTCCTATGCACTTTGGTGCTGTAACCATGAGCAAGGGTTTTTTTTTTTTAAACATCTGAATTGGGTTAATGAGTTGATCATATTTTTTTTAATACCATCTTCCATGAGAAACGATTGCCCTATTTATGTATTTATTTATTTATTTATTTATTTAGTTAGCTAGTTAGTTAGTTTATTACACTTATATCCTGCTCTTCCTCCAAGGAGCTCAGAGTGGTGTACATGGTTATTTTTATCCTCACAACTACCATGTGAAGTAGGTTAGGCTGAGTGATACATGACTGGCCGAGAGTCACCCAGTGAGTTTCATGGTAGAATGGGGATTCAAACTCCTCTCAAAGGAGAGGAGAGCTGGTCTTGTGGTAGCAAGCATGACTTTCCCCCTTAGCTAAGCAGGGTCCACCCTGGTTGCATATGAATGGGAGACTTGATGTGTGAGCACTGTAAGATATTCCCTCAGAGGATGGAGCTGCTCTGGGAAGAGCAGAAGGTTTCAAGTTCCCTCTCTGGGAACTTCAAGATAGGGCTGAAAGAGATTCCTGCCTGCAACCTTGGAGAAGCTCCTGCCAGTCTGTGAAGACAATACTGAGCTAGATAGACCAATGGTCTGACTCAGTATCTGGCAGCTTCCTATGATCCTATATTCCTATGAATTCGGGTCTTCCCGGTCCTAGTCCAACACTCTAACCACTACACTATAGACATTATGTTGTATGTGTGTACAAGTGTCTGTGCACATGAGCAGTTCCCCCCACAAAAACATGTACATACTTTCATTTTAAACATGAGTGTGGGAGCAGCCCAATCAAATGCAGGTTACTGATAGGAAGTGTACTGTTGTATATGCATTGAACATAATGTCTACTTCTGAATGCATACAGATCTGTACATGCGTACACTGTATACAGATTGTATATGCACTGAATGTAATGTATTACTAAGGTTAGGTAATGTGGATATTTGGTAACTGGGCTGTTTCCTTGAGTATGTAAACAATTCTTCAGTGACGTGGAGACTCAAAGACAATTTTAGATTTAAATGTAAAGACTCTGTAAGAGAGCAGCTTCAAGTTGAAATAACTATTGAGATTATTGTGAACTGCTCTGAGCACTTCGAGATTAGCTATATAAATAGACTGCTGTTCATTTTCTGCTGCAGTGACTTTAATCATCAGACAGATCTATCATCCAGTTCAGATCCTTCCAGATAGACCTCATGTCCTCCCCTGATTGCTTGGCTTCTCTAATGGCCCTTGGAGAATTAGAAATGGTGCAAAGAGATGTTATTTATTATTTATTTATTATTAAAACTTTTATACCGCCCTTCCAAAAGGCTCAGGGCAGTTTACATTAAAACACCATTAAAATCAATTAATAATTAAAACAAAAATGATAAAGCATAAAAAATAATTAACAATTAAAATATTGGATTGTACATATGATGACTCCAAAGGAGAAAGCAAGATACATACTTTCTACAATGCTTTTCATCCTCTAATTTATTCCATCCTATGATTACTCTTATGTTGTTCACACATAATTCATACATTAGTCTTATCAGCTCTTTCAAATATCATTCATTCACCTCCTGACATGGTACAATCCTATCACACCCTGGGCCTAGCACTGTCACTTAAAATCAATGAGACTTGGCTTAACTTTGGCTTGATGTTTCCCTGTGTCTCATTAGCCCAATTTAGGCTATAATTTAAACACAGTGAAAATCTCAGAATTTTAGCTTGTCCTACACTCCTGGTTCTTGTTTGTATGGTCAGTGTTAATCCTTGGCTTCAGTGCTTGCTCACAATTTGTCTCCTGGTCCTGGCTCTTGGCTTGTCTGCTAAGTTTCAGCCCTTTGATGTTGACTTCTGGCTTGCTTCTTGATCCCAGATCCTGGTGTGTTCCCTCATTTCTGATTCTAACTTAGGCCTTCCTGGTTCTGCTCTAGCTTACCCTCCAGTGGCTGCCCATGACTCAGTGCTGACAATTTGCTGCTAATACATAAAGTTCTGCTGCTGCATCAAAGAAATGCAGCTCAGTAGGGTGGTATAGACAATAAGTGAAAAAACAAAGATGAAAAATGGGAACATCTTTCAAGTGCTCATTACTCCCAATCAAATGGTATTTTTAAAGACCTGAACTATTCCGGATCTGATTAAAGTCATCAGGATGTCTTATAGATAGGAGTGTGAAATATCTTCTGGTATGATTCTCTGTATAATTGTATAATAAAATATCACTGGTTCAACTTGAAATAAAGAATCTAATCAGTTAAACATTTGCAGAAATGCAAGTCCATTCAAGGTCATCTCCAAAGAAGAAAACAGGAAGATGACAAAGACTGTTCTCTTGTTTTCCCCCAGAGCAATGCTCTTTCAGTCATTTCACCTCAACCATGAATTCACTAATTGACTTTACGTAAGTTGCTATCATTCAGCCTCAACCTTCTCTCTCTTTAATATATAAATTTAAACCTTATTTTAATAACAAAAGCATCAATAACACTTGGCAGCTTTAAGGGATGTTGCAAGGGTCATATTAAAATGCTTCACAATGCATACAAAGCATTTATAATGCAATATAGATATAAAAGCTGACATGATGAGGAAAATTGCACGACATAGTACTATTGAAATTAAAGACAAGCTAGGCAATGGGAGCTTTCACACAATCATACAGGTGGGCGGGGGAAAGGCAGGGTTATGCCTACCTTCCGCACAGACAATCCAGACCGGCCCCAGCCACGCTACTACACTGCACACACAATCACCACAGCGGCGACTGGTGTGGTGTTCTGGAGGCTAGGGGAACCCCACCATGCATCGCATGGCAAGCCTGATGCTTTGGGGGATTCCCCGAGAGACTGGTGTTCTCGGCGCTCATCTCGGTGTCAGGGTGGGTTTCAAGCAGCCTGCGCTGACACACGATCCCAGAGCCTGGGCTAACGGTGTGCTTGCTTCATTAACCCAGGCTAAAGGCTGGGCTTCAGCACTGGGTTTGGCGCCGCGGCACCTCTGGGGCCCACGTGGATCCTACCCATGAGGATCTCATGGGTAGCCAAGCCCAGGCTTGGCTGCTCA
Source organism: Hemicordylus capensis (assembly GCF_027244095.1). Classification (NCBI taxonomy): domain Eukaryota; kingdom Metazoa; phylum Chordata; class Lepidosauria; order Squamata; family Cordylidae; genus Hemicordylus; species Hemicordylus capensis. Next base: position 260,503,580 of record NC_069660.1, read on the forward strand.
TGAGAACAACCTCAATGTCTAATTTCTCCTTTTAATGTCAGTGGGAACACTTAAATTTCCTCAAGTCAGCCAACATGCTAAATATATGTAGGAGCCTATAAGAGTAATATATGTCCATAAGAGCCTATAAGAGTAACATATGTATTTATTGCATGCTGCTAAAATATTCAGCAACTTTATATTACAGTGTTTTTAAATGTATCTAATTCAGTCTTTACTTGATGACAAAATAAAGGCAAACTTCCATCTATTAATGAGAAGGCTTCCTCACACCAGACGTTTAGGCTTGTTCATTTCCTCTTACAGCATTAGAAGTTTATTTTTACATGTTCCTCGAGCTGGTTTACATGTGGTACCCAGGTGGTCATCCATCCAGGCACTAACAGACGTGGTTAGTGGCTGTGTCATATGGCCCCAGACCATACCTTGGATAAAGAAGTTATAATGTGAAAAAACCACTCTGGAGACGAAGTGATAAATGCATCAGGAGATAACTATAACGATAACTGGGATTGGTGTATGGCCATGCTTTGGGGCAGAGTGTTGATCTAGACAGTTTTTAGACTGCAACCCTGAGTACACATTTCCACGACTGACCCATTCTGATTTCCATGTTTGACTTCCAAGTAAGGGTTAGAATTTACTTGGTCAAGTTGCTTGAAACAACCTGTGCAAGGGGCCTTTGTGCAATGGGACACAGCTGCACAATGGGCCTCTGCAGGCCTGGCATAACCCCAGCCACACAGAGGCCCATAGTGCAGGCATGGCAGCCTCCAAAGGCATAAATGCATCTATGATGTCCTAATTAAATTTAGCAGGCACTCATTGGCTGCTAGAATACTGAGGCAGCAATTTATTGTAATGGTGATGTTTATTAATTTAAGTAGTAGTAGTAGTAGTAGTAATTCATCCTAATAAGGGCAACTGTATTTATTTATTTATTTATTTATTTGATTTGATTTGATTTGATTTGATTTCTATACCGCCCTTCCAAAAATGGCTCGGGGCGGTTTACACAGAGAAATAATAAATAAGTTGGATCCCTGTCCCCAAAGGGCTCACAATCTAAAAAGAAAGATAAGATAGACACCTGCAACAGTCACTGGAGGTACTGTGCTGGGGGTGGATAGGACCAGTTACTCTTCCCCTGCTCAATAAAGAGAATCACCGCATTAAAAAGGCGCCTCTTTGCCAATGAGGCAATACTTATCAGAGTACAATTTTTCTTTCATGACATCGCATATAAAGGAATAGGAACATTGTTATGTATGATTTATGTGTGAATTCTAACTCTGAATCAAATGAACTTGGAATGCCATCCTTTTTTGCTATCCTTGAGCTAGAAAAGGGAAAAGTCAAAGTGTAACATGCCTCAAATTGGTCATTTCCTCTTCATGCCCATTTCTGAGACCCCTTTCTAACCAAATCATTATATTATTTGGTGACTTTTGGTAGAGTCCTGTAACATTTTCAAGTCTCCCTCTCTCCCTCCCCCGCCCTTTTTCAGGACTTATCCTAATGCATCATAAATTGTATAGAAAATAATTTCCAATGATAATAAAACAAAAGAGAAAACATATATAAATGGCTCTTTCATGCTTGTCAAAATTTATACAATACACTGTCAAATTTTCTTCACGAGAGAATCCTGCACAAAAGAATTGTAAATTCAGAGTTTAGTTCAGCTAATTACTATTTCTTCCATGTCAGTGCATCCAGAGAATTGTTTATAAAATTAGAAAAAACCTTCCTATAATTTATTCTGCTATGTGCAGATGTTTGAGTTAATCAGATACATCACTGGAAATACTAAAGGGCATCCAAATTATCTTGCTTTGAACATCTCTGAAAAATCAGAATTAATAATACATTTTAACTTTCAAAAGTAAAATACATACCTTTCATTGTTCCTCATTTTACTCTAAGAGTAAAATGTAATTGTAAACTTCATTATAATGAATTTGGAGCTTAGGTTTTGGGCTTCTTTTGTTTTTGTTTTTTCAGATTCTAAAAAATAGCTAAAAGAATATTAGAAAATGACATGTAACTAAGCTCTTTTCACCTGCCAGCAAGCAGATGCAAATAAATATCAATATACACCCTGGATAGTCAGAAGGCCAGATCAGATTATGTTATACTAGTCTGATCATGTTAAATAAGTACATGTGTGTACATCCTTCCCTCCTCCAACACACCAAGACAATTTCCCCTAATCACATGCCTTGGGGAGGGGAGGTTCCTTGGAGCCACACCTCTACATGTAATTCAAATACTAATCTGAAATTAGCAAGTGTGCCAGAAGGGGGGAAATGACATGTGCACTCATGGCATGCAGATATCCTTACTATGTGCAGTCAGATCAGTGGGTGAAGCATCGTCTAAGCTGGTCCAGAATGAAATGTCTGAAAATAGATAAGCAAAAAGTTGGAGAACACAGTATCCAATAGTTTTAGGAAACTGACATCCTTCTAAAAATAAAAGGCATTACAAGTTAATCTTTCCCTTCTGACATGGAATTCAAGGCAGTGTATATGGCTCCCAACACCATAATGTTATCTTTGCAATACATCAGGGGCAAATATGTGATAAAATGTGTGACTGAATGTGAATGCTGATCGTCTCTCCCAAAGTGTGTGTGAGTTCCTTGGGGACTGATAATGTTAGCTTATAGTGAGGTAGCCATCGGCTTTCTGAGGCCTACCAAGCTTGAGGATGTGGGACGCAGATCCAAAAGCATGTGCTTTTCATACTGAAGGCAGTTGCATGTCCTATAGCATGTATAACAATGACCTTATTCAGACATTTTGGGGAAAGGATGTTCTACATAAGTAGAGTGTCCAAAGCGGGGCTGGAAGTCCTGCCATGGCCCTTGACTCACTGTTCTCCTCATGCTGCTCATGGTTATAGTTAGCCATGTTTCTCTGAAGAGGTGAAAGCTGTAACTGTGATAGCAGGCATTTCCATGATTGAAAGACTGGGGTGCCCCAGCACAGCCCAGTTATGGAAACACCTGCCATCATGGATATGGTGTTCGCCTCTCCAGACAAATGCCACTGTAGCCATGAGTGGCATGCCGCCAGGGGTGAGTGACAGGTTGCGGCGGGACTTCCAGGTTCACTTACTTTAGCGACATTCTGCTCATGTAGAGAGTGTCCTTTCCCCATGACATCCAATGGGGCTTGTGTGATAGGACAATGTAGTCTATAACTTCATTCCGCCACAATCTATTCAGGAAATAGGAGAGGGGACTGTATGTTGCCTGCCACAGCTGTAAAGTGGGTTAACTATGGGAGCAATGCAGATTAGCTCTGCTAAGTCAGAGGGCGAATGATCTCACTGAGGTTTGTGCTGTTATTGAAAACTGATAGTCCAATTACACTGTTTGGGAATTTGAAAGCGCTTTCTGCTTCTCCAAAATTATCATCTTGTGCCTGCTGTGATTCCATGGTTATTTTAAAGCAAAATGCATTTCAAAGGTAGCCCGCAAAGATCAAGCTCACCAACTTCTTCTCAATCTTTCCTGAGTGTTTAGTAAATGCTGTTCAATGAGCCACGCGGACTGATTTATCCAAGAAGACAAAAGCTAGAATTGCTTCTAATAAACACCCTGCCTGAATGTTATACTTAGTCCTGTCTGGCTACATACTGTGAACAGAAAATAGTCAGTTTTACATAAAGAATTATATCAATACTGCCCTGTTGCATTAATTGTTTTTAAATAATTAAAAAGTACCCCCCCCAATACTTTACATCAGTGACATATACTTTAACCATAGTTGAATTTTCTCCCATGCAGGCCCTATTCGCACATGAGTTCCATGCACATACGATAGTACACGTCTCCTCTGTACTCTGAATTTGAAAAGGCCTTGTACCCTGATTCACTTTTAAGTGAATGGAGCTGCTCTGGGGAGAGCACCTGCATGCTTGCATGCAGAAGGTTCTAAGTTCCCACCCTGGAAGCATCTCCAAGATAGGGCTGAGAGAGACCCCCGCCTGCAACCTTGGAGAAGCTGCTTCCAGTCTGTGTAGGCATTACTGAGTCGGGCCAATGGTCTGACTCAGTATAAGGCAGCTTCCTGTGTTCCTAGAAAGTATTTCTGAGGCAATCTCCTATCTTAAAGAATCACTTCCAAATAGCATATTAAGGTACTTAATTCCCAGCACTCAGGGTATTTCTGAGGTGGGTGCATGGATGCTTATTCCAGGTCACTTACAAGATTCTCAAACTTGGGTTACCAAATGATGTTGACCACAGCTCCCATCACCCCCAGCCACAATGGCCTTGGAGGAGAGCTGGTCTTGTGGTAGCAAGCATGACTTGTCCCCTTAGCTAAGCAGGGTCTACCCTGGTTGCATATGAATGGGAGACTTGATGTGTGAGCACTGGAAGATATTCCTTTTAGGGGATAGGGCCACTCTGAGAAGAGCAGAAGGTTCCAAGTTCCCTCCCTGGCATCCCCAAGACAGGACTGAGAGAGATTCCTGCCTGCAGCCTTGGAGAAGCCACTGCCAGTCTGGGTAGACAATACTGAGCTAGCAGGACCCATGGTCTGACTCGGAAAAAGGCAGCTTCCTATGTTCCTATGTACATGCTGTCATTCACACAAAAACATGTACATGTGTTTAGACACATGCATGTATGTACGATATTATGTATTAATAAGGATACAGTCTCTGGAGAAACATAAACAATGTGCATCCTTGTAATTCTGTTAGCACCTGTTGGCTATCTCTGCAGATAAGGAAAATAGTTCATCTAAGGTAAGGTCCACACATGCACCAGAAAAAGCCTGTAGAGCTATATGGGGTAGAGTGGACTACACCACTTACAGGTAAGGGATGGAATGCGCTTAATACCTTCAGCCCAGCAGATACTCATTGTCACTATCTTCTTCTTGACTGAGCCTCTGACTTCTCTACTCCATATGCTTGTAATGGAAAGGGGGAGGGATGAAGCATTTCCCCATTTCCTTTTTCACTCCCCATTTCCTTTTTCACAGTCTGTCCCTTCTCTTTCCTTTTGTGCACAAAGGGGAGGGGAAGGCATTTGCACTGGTGGCTGGTTCTTTCAGTGTGTAGCACCCAACAGTAATCCAGTTGCTGAACTCAGTGGAGGGGTGGTGGCTGATCAGCAGCAACACAGCTGTTGGGTCCAATGGAGGAGATGGCTCAAGAGAAGGAGATGGGTACTCGCCCCACCAAGAACTATTGGAGAGGAGAGCTGGTCTTGTGGTAGCAAGTATGACTTGTCCCATTAGCTAAGCAGCCCACTGGTTGCATTTGAATGGGAGACCACATGTGAGCACTGTAAGATATTCCCCTCAGGGGATGGAGCCACTCTGGGAAGAGCAGAAGGTTTCAAGTACCTTCCCTGGCATCTCCAAGATAGGGCTGAGAGAAATTCCTGCCTGCAACCTTGGAGAAGACACTGCTTGTCTGGGTAGACAATACTGAACTAGATAGACCGATGTTCTGACATATAGCAGCTTCCTATGTTCCTTACTGTTCTCACCAAAGCTCTGTTTTTAAAAATGCAGAGTGACAAAGGTGCCTCAGGAAATAAAAAAGTTCAGGGGTGAAATATTGCTGCACAATAAACTGCCCCCACCAAAATTCATATGGTGGCAAGACTGTTGCAAGAAGTGATTTCAAAGAAATGTAAAGCAAATACTGTGGGCCAGGGACCAAATCCCAGTTGGATCTCAGCAATGCCCCGGGCCAAAACAGCCAGATGTAACAAAGAAGTACTTTTGACTGGAGGCTTAAAAACCAGAAGGAGAGCATTGGATTCCTTCAGAGAGTATTAAAATGTTTAATTATCAAGGGCGGGGGGAGGGTCACACAGATCAAATCCAGATACAAGAGTCCCAAAAATATCAATAACAGTGCATGCATATCTAGATCTAGATCTAGATCTAGATCTAGATCTAGATCTATATACATAAAATATACAATTAAGAACTATTACATAAAATATAAAATGGAATAGTCTCCGACACACTGTATGCGGGTGTTATTGCAGCTGTACAAAATTTGGCCACCAGATGTGAGACATCGGTATATGTATCAGAAAGAAATAAGTTTATATAAAACTCATCAGAATTATTTGGATATCTAAAAACAAGAGGGGCAATAAGTCTAAGATGCAGATCACGATAAAATGAGCAATACAAAGGGACATGCCCTACCGATTCAACATTACCATTCACACAATCTCTCCAAAAAAGGAGCCCTCCTAAATCTACCCTCTAATACCACAAAGGGCAACACATCCATCTGGGCTAGTATCAGGGCTTTTCTGGGGGTTGGATATGTCAGATTATACAGATAGTTGGCTGGTTTTTGCAAGGGCTTAACTGCTCCAAACCACCTGTAGTTTGATGCCTGACCTAAATCTATCTGGTGTCCCATATCGATAATACGCTGCTTAAGGATCACTCTGACATTATCATAGCCCAGGGGGAGAAGAAATTCTATTGACAGTCCATATACATTTAATTTTTCAGTGATTGAGGGGGTCCAATCAGAGGGGTGTTCATCCTTAAAGATTAGGTTTGGGCCCGGGGTATCTGAGGGACCGCCTGCTCCCAAGGGTTGCTGCCCACTTGACAAGGTCATCTGAAGGAGCTCTGCTCTGGGTGCTTACAATGAAGGAGGTTCGTCTGTCATGCATTCGGGACAGGGCCTTCTCTGTTGTCCCCAGACTTTGAAATGCTCTCCCAGTGGCCATTCGCTCCTCAGACTCCATCACAGTTTTTAGAAAGCTTCTTAAATCTTGGCTTTTTACCCAGGCTTTTACATGACCATTTCTATGCTGCTTCTATGTGTTTTTATTCTTGTAGTTTTTGAATTAGATTTGTTTTATATTTTTAGCTTAATATTTTAATTGTCATTTTTATTGTATGTTTTTAACTTTTGTAAACTGCCTTGGGGTTGTTTTTAATGAAAGGTGGTATAGAAATTCAACAATAAATAAAATAAATAAATAAATTAAGGGAGCTTAGCCAGAAGGGGGAAAAATCAATTTCAGCCAGAAGTTGAAAATATAAATCCAGGCAGAAGACTCCAAGTTTAACAAACCAGCTTCCAATCACAGCTTGACATTTGACACACAACAAGGGATTGAAAAAATAGCCCTGAGAAATTTGGACTGGATCCTTTCAAGTGGACAAAAGTCACGATATATGCAAATCTGTGAGCCATAAAGAAGTGAGAGATTACCTTAGTTTGAAAGACCTTAATGGCAGCTGGAACATATTTGCCCCCTGCTGAAAAGAAGAATCTCAAAACCACAGTAGTAGACCTCAGGGGTCAGGGTGTGTTTATTGTGTAGTTTATACGTGTTTTTGGAACTTATGTTCATAGAAATCTCTGAGTCTGTAGAAGTGAGACTGCTTCAGGAAGGACAAAGAAACCTTGCATAGAATGAAGCAGGGGCATAGTGTGAGAGAAGTGACCCTTTGAAATAAGTTAGATTACCTGTATAGTTAGATGGTGAAGAAGGGAGAAAGTATGCTAGAGGCTTGAAGAGAGAAGCATTCTGAACAGGATATATTTCTTTGGTGAAGAGAGAAGTGGGGCTTATGTGGAGGCAGGGGTGAATCTGTCCTCCACTGGAAAGCCAATGCCTTTTCAGCAAAAGACCCAAAAGTCTTCAGGAGGGAGGTTGAACAGAATCTCTGTAACCAAGCAAGGCACCTGAACCCCAGAGTGGAGAAAGACCATTAACATCTCTGTAAGCTAGGACAACACTTTGAAACCACTATGCTTCTGTACCTCTAGAATGTGTAATCATCAAGCTTAAATAACTTTTCTTGAACATAAGTCCTGTTATTTAGTTTTATCATGAATGTTTTACTTCCTATCCCACAACACCTGAAGAGAGACCTCCACACTAGTACACAAACAAGAGTGGGGAGAAATGAGATTTGGTCTTAGATCCTGCTTAATCAGATATGAGTGGTGGCAGCAAATGTGGATCCTCATATCCTCATGTGCTGATATTATCTGGAAGTGGCAAACAACAGCACCACTGTTCATCATAAGAAGACAGGGATGTAGCTATAATTGAGCAGATGGACCTGGGCCCCCCAGCTCCTTAGGACCCCCCAGCTCCACCCCTTCCTATTTTCTTCATTGTCTCCCTCACTCCAAGGGGCTGCTAGAGAGAGGGGCGAACATGGACCCCCTCTCCCCTAGCTACACCCCTGTAAGAAGACTCTGCATTATATCCTCATTTATTATATAAAGATGAATGAACTGCAGGCTTTAGCTCAGGGATGATGCAAGTATATTGCTAAGGGGTATATCCATCTTTTAAAAACCACATGGAAAAGCCCCAAGATTAGAATATAATGGTAGACTTTAGCCAGGGTTTAAGGGCACGAGCATGCCCTTAACCCTGGGGCCGGGGTAATGAGTATGCACACAGTGAGCACCCAACTCCCAGGGGAATCCCACAATACCCCACGCTTGTCGTGTGGTGCATTGTGGGATTCCTGGAGGCTGGGAAAACAAGTCCCAGCCTCCAGAGATCCATGCTGCATGGATTAGCACAGATAGTGTGGGCACGCAGTGGTGTGCCCAAGAGGAAATTGTTGCTAGTCTGGGGAGAAGCTAAACATTCCTGCCTTTCCCTCCATCTGCCTGCCATCCCCATCACTATTTTGGTTGTATGCATGACCTCACACTGTTAGACCTATACCAGAATGTATTAATAATGCCTACTCTGCTTTTTGATTGATTGATTAAGTGCCGTCAAGTTGGTGTCGACTCTTAGCGACCACATAGATAGAGTCTCTCTAGGATGATCTGTCCTCAACTTGGCCTTTAAGGTCTCTCAGTGGTGCATCCTTTGCTGTCGTAATCAAGTCCATCCACCTTGCTGCTGGATGTCCTCTTCTTCTCTTTCCTTCAACTTTCCCCAGTAATACAGTATGGACTTCTTGAGGGAGCTGGGTTTTCATATGATGTGTCCAAAGTATCATAGTGTGAACCTGGTCAGATTCGAGGCAGAATTTTCACTCTGCCTTGAGTGAAAATTCTGGATTGACTTGACTGCATTAGGGGGATTAAATTAAAAAATCCTGACTCTTGTGGAGGAGGTGAAATATGGAGGGTGGAAAGCAGCTTGCTGAGGAAAAAATCCTGTCCAACTATGAGGCAGAGATTTTAGGGTTATATATTGTTATTTCTACTACATAGATGAAATCTTGCCAGTGTAACTTGGAAAGGTCTGCTGTGAAAGTACATATTCTAATGACTAAAAGGACTTCTTTAGCAAAAGGCTCATTTCTGACAGCGTTCCAACGGCTTTTACTAAGCCTACCTCAAGCAACCAGTGATACCTTTCATCATCTCAAATCTGCCTGAAGTTGGCTCACTGTCTTATGTGTATCTTCTAGCTGTTATCTCCAATGGAATTCCATGCACAATAGGGGTTTGTTTTTCTTGTTTCATGTTTTCAGGAGACTTGATGGAAAATAAATTGGCTGTTTGAGTGGAATTCAGGCTAAGAACTATAGGAGAGATATTTCAGCACATCTGCTTTACTCAGACAAAATGTTTCACACAACGAGCTGGTTAATTTTTGTAGAAGGTTATTTTTTAGCTATAGGATATTGAAAAACTGGATGAAACAGTAGAGGGGAGTGGTATCTTTTTCAGTTAAAGATAATGTAGTCCGTATGTGCCATAACATAACATGCAGGATAAAGTGGTTAACTTCAAATTCAGTATTGGCAGTATATTACAAAATGGAATATATATATCCTGTGGTTAGAACTTAGAGAGGAGAGCTGGTCTTGTGGTAGCAAGCATGACTTTTCCCCTTAGCTAAGCACGGTCCACCCTGGTTGCATATGAAAGGGAGACTAGAAGTGTGAGCTCTGTAAGATAATCCCCTCAGGGGATGGAGCTGCTCTGGGAAGAGCAGAAGGTTTCAAGTTCCCTCTCTGGCTTCTCCAAGATAGGGCTGAGAGAGATACTTGCCTGCAGCCTTGGAGAAGCCATAGTCAGTCTGTGAAGACAATACTGAGCTAGATAGACCAATGGTCTGACTCAGTATATGGCAGCTTCCTATGTTCCTAGAAGCACTAAAGTCTCTTCAGATAGGCTTCTAATACAAATATAACACCTATTGTGAGGCTACTGGGAGTGGGGTGGGCACACCAAAAGTGGTCAGAGGTGAGAGCAATCCCAATCTCTTTTCTATAAATTAGATTCAGTTTGTGCATATGGTACAAATATCATGCCAAAGAAGATTTTGTTATATATTATACATGAATGCATGTATTGTGAAACATAGCTGAAGCACGCATGATAATATTTCTTTTGTGATTTTCCCCAATCATTGCTGCAACATTCCCCCACCCCACCCCTGAAGCATAAGTTATCTAGGTAGTAATGCATAGAATAATTACATGGAGGATTGAGTGCGGGGAGAGTTTTGTGGTAGTATCAAATGGTGTTGGACTGTCTGCATTCCCCTGATAAAGCTTTTGGCTAGCAATGGTATTTCAGTAGCTGTTTAATGAGAATGCAAGTCTACAATACTATTGATAATTCAGTCAAATGAAATGGCTAACTTGGACATCCAAAGGCTGAAGTACGGTACTCTGTATAAACAGCAAAAGAAATCTGTAAAGTAGCTCACAACACAGGGTGGCTCCTTCCCTTTTATTCTTCGTCAGTGATATCCAAGAAGAATGCAGTAAACAGGGTGCTTTATTCTGGGTGAAGAACAGAAATGCTTTAATAGCTAGAGAAAGGAAGATTTTCATTACTCGAAGCTCTGGCTGAAATGCTGTTAGGAGCAAGCATTGTTTCTCTTAAGTGCAGGCCAGCACTGAGAAGATGAAAGGCAGCTTCACTTGGTTGGAGGAGTAAGGAAGGCTACAGCAAAGCCATTTCTGTCTTTGTGTTCAGGCTTTTGAGAAAAACCTGCTTTGGTCCTTTCAGAGTGCTAAATGCACACATGATCTAGGGAATAATAGTTACATTTTGCAAACCATTTCCACAGAGATTCATCCAAATGATATTCACACACCAAGGCAGGTTTTACCATGAAAATAGGATTCCTATGTGTTGATCATATATTTGAAAACATATTTTCACATTATCTGCATCACTTTATTTGCATGATTCTTTCTTTCTTTCTTTCTTTCTTTCTTTCTTTCTTTCTTTCTTTCTTTCTTTCTTTCTTATATTGCTAACCTGTTCCTCCAGCACACTGCTGCTCAAGATGTAATGGGTAGTTTACAAAATCACCATAAAACACAGCATTCACAATAAACCAACCAAAGATGACAACATGCAATAAAAACACAATATAATATAATATAATATAATATAATATAATATAATATAATATAATATAATATAATATAATATAATATTATATTATATTATATTATATTATATTATATTATAGAAAAGACACACTCAAAGACAGGAAGATAAAATAGCTAATAGATCAGATAAAATAAGGGGGGAAAAACAGCAATCAGGACTAAAACTGATTAAAACTGGAAACTCGATTACAGTCAGTTTTTAAAAGCTTCGTTAAAAAGCAGGAGTTATTTTTAAAATGAGTCAAAGAGGGAGTCTGACAAAGCCTTTCTGGGATGGCACTCCAAAGGCATAAGAACAGCCTGCTGGATCAAGCCCAAGGCCCATCTAATCCAGTATCCCGTTTCGCACAGTGGCCCACCAGATGCTGCTGGAAGCCACAGGCAGGAGTTGAGGGCATGCCCTCTCTCCTGCTGTTACTCCCCCACAACTGGAGACTGGAGGTGGCCTAGAGCCCTCCGACTAGTAGCCATCAATAAACCTCTCCTCCATGAAGTTATCCAAACCCCTCTTAAAGCAATCCAGGTTGTTGGCTGTCACCACATCTCGTGGCAGAGAATTCCTCAAGTTGATTATGCATTGTGTGAAAAAGTACTTCCGTTTGCTGGTCCTAGATTTCCTGACAATCAGTTTCATGGGATGACCCCTGGTTCTAGTATTATGTGAGAAGGAGAAGAATTTCTCTCTATCCACTTTCTCCACACCATGCATGATTTTATAGACCTCTATCATGTCTCCCCGCAGTCATCTTTTTTCTAAACTAAATAGCCCCTGGTGTTGTAGCCTAGCCTCATAAGAATGGTGCTCTAGGCCCTTGATCATCTTGGTTGCCCTCTTCTGCACCTTCTCCAGTTCAACAATATCCTTTTTTAGATGTGGTGACCAGAATTGTACGCAGTACTCCAAGTGTGGCCACACCATAGTTTTGTATAAGGGCATGATAATATTATCAGTTTTATTTTCAATCCCCTTCCTAATGATCCCTAGCATGGAATTGACCTTTTTTTACAGCTGCCGCACATTGAGTCGACACTTTCAGCGAGCTGTCCACTATGACCCCAAGATCCCTCTCCTGGTCAGTCACCGACAGCTCAGATCCCATCAGCATATACTTGAAGTTGGGGTTCTTCGTCCCAATGTGCATCACTTTACACTTGCCAACATTGAACCACATTTGCCATTTTGTCGCCCACTCACCCAGTTTGGAGAGATCCTTTTGGAGCTCTTCACAATCAGTTATGGATTTCACTACCCAAAAGAGTTTGGTATCATCTGCAAATTTGGCCACTTCTCTGTTTACCCCTAATTCTAGATCATTTATGAATAAATTAAAAAACACCGGTCCCAGTACAGATCCCTGGGGTACCCCACTTCTTACTTCCCTCCATTGCGAAAACTCTCCATTTATACCTACCCTCTGTTTCCTGTCTTTCAACCAGTTAGCAATCCACACATGTACTTGTCCCCTTATCCCATGACTGCTAAGTTTCCTCAGGAGTCTTTGATGAGGAACTTTGTCAAAAGCTTTTTGGAAGTCCAGGTATACAATGTCAACTGGATCACCTTGATCCACACACTTGTTGACACTCTCAAAGAAGTCCAAAAGTTTGGTGAGGAAAGATTTACCTTTGCGGAACTCATGCTGGTTCACTCCCAGCAGGGCCTGTTCTTCTATGTGCTTTACAATTTTATCCTTGAGGATGCTTTCCATCAATTTGCCTGGAACTGATGTTAAGCTAACTGGCCTGTAATTTCCCGGATCACCCCTGGATCCCTTCTTAAAAATCGGTGTTACATTTGCTACTCTCCAGTCCTCTGCTACAGAACCTGATTGCAGGGATAAGTTATATATTTTAGCAAGGAGGTCGTCAATTTCACATTTGAGTTCTTTGAGGACTCTTGGATGGATGCCATCCAGCCCTGGTGATTTGTTAGTTTTCAGTTTTTCCCGACAGTTTAGAACATCATCTCTCATCACTTCTATCTGGCTCAGTTCTTTAGCCACCATCCCTGAAAAGCCTGGTTCAGGAACAGGCAAGGAACCATTACTGGAAAAACCCTAATATTGGCCCCTGTCAACTGAATCTGCATCAAAGGCTAAGTCCAGAAAATGGCTCCATTTGACAATCTGAGGGCCCTGGCAGATTCATATGGGTAAATGAGGTCCATAAGATACCCCAGTCCCAAGGCACGTAGGACTTTAAAGGTCAATAGCCTTTAAAGATTCATGCTTGAATCTAGCATGGAAGCAAACTGGTAACCAATGGAGCTCCACAGCATAGGTGGAATACTTGTGTGTCCTCTACCAGCTGAAGCTTCTGAACAGTCTTCAAAAGTAGCCTCATGTAGAGTGCACTGTAGCAGTCTAATCTGGATGTGACCAATGCATCAGTATCAGACATCAGTTCAGCTTTCCCCCCAGTAGCGTCACTGATTTTCAACCAAAGCTGATGTAAGCAGGGTACTTGGCTTTAGCCAGTGCACCTGATTTTTTTAAAAAGAGAGGGGAAATAAAGACAGAAGGAGGGGACTATAACCAAACAAATGTTTGGAATGCTCAGGAGGGCAGGAGTGTGTGTGTGGGGGGGAAGGTGGACAGCTAGGGATGTGCAAACTGGCTCAGCTCAGGCTCAAGCCAAACTGGGCATTATAAAAACAGGGCTGGTCTGAGTTTGAGCCAAGTCCAGTTTGAGCCAAGCTGGCTCAAAGGTGGCTTGAAGGCTTGAGCTGCCATTTTGTGAGGGTAAATGGCGGTGGCCATTTTGTGACACTATGTGTCACTTTCAGAGATTGGTTGAGTTGCCACTGCCCTGATTGGACAGATGTGTCTGGTGCTTAGATTGACTTGACAATTGTGCCATTTAGTGTCAACTGTCACCCCATTGGCTAGATGGGAGGGACAAGGGGGCTGCAGCAAAAGAAGGGGATTCAAATTATATTTAAAAGTCACCCTCTCGACTTGCAAAGTCACTCTTTCTCGAGCTTCTGATTGGAGAGATTTGGTTTAACGCTAATTGGTGGGCCCCTTTACTGGCAGCCTCTTTACATGCATAGATCTAACTGGGCTCATACCTGAAGACTGGGGTATAGCCATAATAGTACCCATATTTAAAAAGGGGGATAGATGTGATCCTGCCAACTACCGCCCGATTAGCCTGCTGAGTGTTGTGAGTAAGCTTTACATAAGGCATTTAGATTGGAAGTTGCAAGACTGGATGGAGACTGAAGGTATTTTTGTGTGATGAACAGCCTGGATTTAGAACAAGGCAGTCAACCATGGACCATTCCCTGGTATTACGCCATCTGTTTGAGAAGTATAGCAACAAACCCAAGTCCTCCTTGTATGTGGCCGGCCTCTGTAGATTTCAAAGCAGCCTTTGATTCAATCTCGAGGATAAGCCTCTGGGGAAAACTCAGAGACACCAATATCAATAGGCACGTTCTCTTTCATATTCAGAAGCTCTACAATAACACCAGTGTGAGAGTGAGATCTAACCCTTAAGGCTCATTTTCACATTTAATAGCCACTAGTAAAGGAGTTAAACAAAGGTGCATTTTGGCACCCTCCCTGTTCAATCTTTACATAAATAACCTAGCTAATCATCTTTCTGATCCAGCGCTACATTCCCCAACTATTGCGGGCGCAGCTATCCCAAACCTGCTATATGCAGATGCTGCTGCTATCATTTAACGAACTCCTGTGGGCCTTAGGAGAGCGCTTATGCTCTTGGCCACCTATTGCAAGGACAACCACTTGGTAATTAACTTCCACAAATCCAAAGTGATGATCTTTGCCAAGAGGCCTAAAAGATTTAACTGGCATATAGAAGGCCATTGTATAGAGCAGGTCAATAGTTCTAAATATCTGGATGTGGGTTTTCATGCCACTGGGTCATGGAAGGCTCATGTGGACTCCGTTGCCCAACAGACACAAAGAAGTGCTTCAGCAATGTTAAGATTCTTTCGCTCCAAAGGGGGAGAGGTTATCCCTGCAGTGTTAAAGTTATTTGCTGCTAAATCATTGGCCCAACTTTTGTATGGTGCACAACTGGGTCCCTACCCTAACTATAGGCCACTGGAGATAATCCAATCCAAGTTTATTAGAGCAGTATTCAGTGCCCCTTGATGTATCTCCAACACAGTACTGAGCTGGAAACGGGCATCCAGAGGGTGGAAACAAAAGCATGGATTTTTAATCCTCAGTTATTGGCTTAGGATACATTTCTCCCCTCTGGGATTGATTCCTCTTATGTTGGCCGATAGGTTTCAATCCACACTGATTGGAAAATTGTCATCCCTCGGCTTCTCTGCTGAACATTTGTCATTATTAGATTATAGTCAAACCAAGGAGATCCTCAAACAGAAGGTCTTGGACATTGAACATCAGAATGATTTAAGCTCCACCCCGGAGACCATAAGAGGGTGCCTTGGTGATTTTAACTGGGAACCTGCTAGCTAGCTATTGTCCCTCTCTTTACCAAAACATTACAGGGTTTTCCTCAAAGCAAGATATGACGCCTTAACATCAGCTGTTTTGTCTGGAAGGTTTCTAAAAAACCCTCTGGCCAGTCGGTTATGCATCTGTGGCTCAGGTGAGGTCGAATCTGTCCACCATGTGCTGCTCTTTTGTCCTTTTTATGATGACAGCTGGTGTAGTCTTATTTCTCCCTTGCTATCATGCTTTCCCAGCCGGACTGCTGGATTTTACACTATACTTTTTCTTGCAGGTAAGAAAACTTCTACCACCTACAAGGTTGCCAGATTTTGTGTAGCTGCTGTTAAGATCCGGCAACAGCTAGCCTCCAGGCCTTCTTTTAGATGTTGTTACATGAGGCTTCTGTGTTTGTGTATTCTCTATGATTTACTTCTTATCTGAATGTCGTATCTGTTTGAATATATAACTGATCATTGATCGTAATAAAGCTAGTCATTCATTCATTTCCCCCTTCATTTTACTTTGCTGCCTTATTTTCCCCCGGAAAAACAAACGGGGTGCACGCACAACAGACCAAAACAAAAACAAAAACTAACGTGCACACTGCTGGTTATGAAAAAAAGAAAACTAATGTAAAACTAAAATGTCATGGATTGAACTGCAACCCGAAAACCTATGTAATCAATATATATTAAAAAACAATGAGATTGTTCCCATTAACAAAAAGCACATTCCATCTATCTACTGGATAGAATTGCTGTATTGAAACTTATTTTTTCCAGCTTCATTCTTTTTCCTGGATATATTGATTGATTTTTTCTGGTGTGATTTTTTCTTCCCTCCCAGGGAATCCCCGCCCCCGCCAATTTAATAAAATTCAAAATGAAGGTTGCACCTCCTTTTAAAGCTGCCTGCTGCAGCCACCACTCCATAATCAGAGAAATTTCTCTTCCTTAAAATAAAAATAAAAAAGGGATTGGTTATTTTCTAATTTTGGTTTGGGCCTGCTGCTGTTCTGCTCCTCTGCTGCTTTGCCCAGCAGTTTCTGGCTAGCCTCTTGCTCCTGTCCTGGACAACAGAGGGAGGGTATGTAGAGAAATTTTCTTAACCCTTTTCACCCCATAAATTTGGGATTGAAATAGGGTCTTCCTGGTTTGGGGAGGTGGCATGCTGTTGTTTCTGTTGCTGTGCTCCCCCGCCCCTTTCTCCCCTGCTCTTGCCTTGCTTTTTTATTTTTTACATGTGTGTAGTGAACTGTTGTCATTCTACTGTTGTTGTTGTTGTTCTTGTATTAGGTGGGCAATCAGTGTGGGTGTGAGTGGGTGATAGGTATATATATATATATATATATATATATATATATATATATATATATATATATATAAAAGCCCCATGAGAAGGCCCTGCTGCACTGCCAGAGCTGCCACCTCTCTCCCTGTGACACCTGCTGGTATACAGAGGTCATTTGGATGAACAGCTCCCCCATATGATAAAGAGCCGTGTTGGGAAGCCATCAGGATATCTGGGGGCATGTCTGAATGGGTGTGTTCTCAGTGCATCCCCTTCCTAATTACATGCGGGCTGAGCTGTTGCTGGCTGACCCGGAGAAGGGTCATGGTGGACAGCTCATTGAATGTGCTTACTCACTGTGTGGCAGTGGTGAAAAAGGCAAATTTTATGCTTGGGATCATTAGGAAAGGGACTGAAAACAAAACTGCTAATATTATAATACCCTTATACAAATGTATGGTGTGGCCACCTTTGGAGGTCTGTCTACAGTTCTAGTCACTACTATATCTCAAAAAGGACATTCTAGAACAGGAAAAGGTGCAGAAGAGGGCAACCAAGATGATGAGGTACCTAGAGCATCTTTCCTTATGAAGCAAGGATGCAACGGTGTGCCCAAACCAAAAATCATGATTTGGCTTGAATTAGAAACAAATTTGCCAGTTTGGCAGTTCAGACAGCAAATATACTTGTAAAGAAAAATCCGATGAAGATTCATCTTTACAAGTACAGGGGTAGGGGACCTTGGCAATGGTAAGGGGTGGCAGGGCAGGGGTGGCAAGGGAGGTAGTAAAAGTCTTACCCAGCTGGTGTAGCTGCCAGCAGCTCCACTTGCCACCACTTGCCCTCCTTGGCACATCCCCAAGCATGCACTATGCCTTCTTTAGGAAAGCACCCACGTGGCGGCGGAGCAGTTCCAGCATCCATGGATGTGTGGATGCCATCTTCATGGTGTCTGTGCATGTGCGGACACCATTTGCATGGCCACACAAATGGCATGGCCACGCAAATGCCATTTGTGGATGCCAGAACCGCTCTGCCGCTGTGCAGGCAGTTTCCTAAAGAAGGCAGAGTTGTGCTTGGGGCTGCACCAAGGAGGGTGAGTGGTGGTGCTGGCAGCCGTGCTGTGCAGTAAGAATCTGACTACCTCTCTTGCTGCCCCCGCCCGGCCACCCATTCCTTCCCAAACTAGTTGGCCCAAACTAAGCCTGGTTTGGTTCAATCGCAGACCAAACCACCCCTGGCTCAGTTTGCAATTGAATCTCCGAACCACCCCAGTTCAAGATGAATCTGTTTGTCAATGAACCATTTGTACACACCTCTACATCTGGGGCAGGCAACATCTGGGGCTGTGGAAAAAAGGTGACTGAGGGGAAAATGTATAAAATTATTCATGGTGTGGAGAGAGTGGGAAGAGAGAATTTTTTTCTCCCTCTTTCACAACACCAGAACAAAGGGTCATCCCACGAAACTGATTGCCAGGAAATTTAGGACCAACAAAAGGAAGTACTTTTCCATACAGTGGATACTTTTTTCATCAATGGAATTCTCTACCACAGGAGGTGGCCACCAACTTGAAGGGCTGTAAAAAGGGCTTAGACCTGTCCTCCATGAATTTACCTATCGATGGCTACTAGTCTTGATGACTATAGGCTACCTCAAGGTTCAGAGACACTGAGGCAGGATGCCTCTGAATACTAATTGCAGGGCAGCAACAGCAAGAGAAAGGGCATGCCTTTACCTCTTGCCTGTGGGCTTCTGAGAGGCAAGCCTGGAAAACAGAATGCTGTGGGAAACAGAATTCTGGACTAGTTATGCCTTGGGCCTGATTCAGCGAGTCTCTTCTTATGTTCTTATGATAGCATCTACTGTACTAACCCTATGGCTAGCAGAGGGAAACATTCTAGCTAGAAGTACCTCTTGGTAGCTCTGTGGAGCACCTGGACATAGAACTCCTGCTATTTTAGAACTTCCTCAAAGCTGCCTCACTTGCTTGTTTTCATGTGCTGTCCAATCCTATACATGCTTACTCATCCCCACTTAGTTATCTTCTTTCTAAATGAAGGCCTTGAATTCGTGGTTCTTTTTTACTTCTTCCAGCTGTTCTATGCTATACACAAAGCAAGAAACTGTGTATAAGAAAACTTTATGAATCTGTTTTCCAATGATGTTTGTTCATGACTCATTAATTGTTGCACAAATAGGATTTGCATTACTTTGTGATTCAACATGAATAATATCTCAGCTCTTTACCTCATGGAAAAAAGGCAGAATGAATATGAATTGCAAGCAGGAAGGAACAGCTCATCTTTCTCTGGCTACTATACATACATAAGGACATAAGGACAGCCCTGCTGGATCAGGCCCAAGGCCCATCTAGTCCAAAATCCTGTTTCGCACAGTGGCCCAACAGGTGCCACTGGAAGCCACAGGCAGGAGTTGAGGGCATGCCCTCTTCCCTGCTGTTACTCCCCTGCAACTGGTACTCAGAGGCATCCTCCCTTTGAGGCTGGAGATGGCCTCTAGCCTTCTAACTAGTAGCCGATGATAGACCTCCATGAAGTCATCCAAGCCCCACATATAGCAGGTTTTGGAGAGATGCTCAAAAGAATATTTGTGATACATTTACAACCACAGGGACACACAGACACAAGTGAATGAAGATGGCACACTTCACTGAAGGCGAAATTGCACAATACAATAAATGTGTTACTAAGCAGCCCCTTTCACACAATATGTTCAGTGCATGTGCAGTCTGTGTGAAGTATATGCACATACAGATCTGTATACATGTACAGTTATTCACACATTATGTTCAACACACATACAGCACGTATGGTTCCTAACTGTACCCTGCTTTTGAGGAGGCTGTACCCCGGTTCACATTTAAAGTGAATGCATGTACAGGGGCTCCGTACTGGCCTATAACCATGGATAACGAAACCATGTAAAATGAAACCTTATGTCAATGGGAACTGGGGAGTTAGCTTCCAGAGCCCAGGAAAATGACAGAAAAGTCACAGAAAAGACAGGATAAAAGCAGAAATATGGATGGAGCACAGTGCTGTATCTTGGCAACCTCTGCTCCCCCACTATCCAGCTCCTCCAGCAATGCCCCCGCCATCTTCTCCTGTAATGTGTGTCATCATGATGTTTCCTCACCCCACTGGTGAAGTCCAGCACTTAGCAGCACAAGTCTCTTGGCCCGATTGGTGGGTAGGTTGGCCAAAGAGGCAGCACAAAATTAAATCCAATTCAAGTAAACACACACAGAGGAGGGAGAATCAAAGAGTGGGAGGAGAATCAATTTTCAATGCATAATATGAATCAATTTTGAATTTAAATTGCAATTTAAATTAAATAATATGGTACTGTAATTATCAAAATTAAAATTCATTTTTTTAAATTTGAAAAATGTAATTTAAAAATAAAATTTAATCAACATTAAAATTAAATTTATTAATGTGCTAACTAGCATCTTATAAGGGCAGCACAATGCTGCAAGAAGCTCCAGAAAATGGCTCCAAGTAACTACAGGAACGGCTCCAAAAAGCCTCCAAAAGCTCCAGAACAATGGCTCCTGAAGGCTCCCAATGGCTCCCTAAGGATACCAAATGCTGCCCAAAATGGCTTTTAGAAGCACAAAAAACCCTACACATGCAGACCAAAGCTCTCCACTGTCCTCTTCCAAACTCCAGTATCACCAGGAAAGGAATACCCTAAGCTAGGGGTTCCTGCCTGGGGGTGATGGGAGTTGTAGTTCAGCAACATCTGGAGGACTACAGGTTGGGAACCCCTGCCAGTCCCTTCCACAACTTCCTCCAACCAACTCCATTGCTCTGAGATGGATAGATAGTAGCTAGGGATGTGCACGGAAATGGGAGGGGGAAGTTCGAAGATGGGGAGGGGATAACTTTAAGGGTGGGGGAGGGTGCACTTAACCCTCCATCCGCTTTCCCCCCACCAGCGCTCCATTAGTAAAGGCTCCATCAGGGTGGCAGCATACCTCCTGGCTGCCCCATTCCCTCTTTGGCCGGAAGTGGCTGGAAGTACCAGGTGCTCATGCCATGCTCACTTTTGCACCTTGTGTGCGCACGCACACCTGGCACTTCCGGCTACTTCTGGCTAAGAGGGAATCGGGTGGCAGGGAGGTATGCTGCCACCCTGAAGGAGCCTTTACTAATGGAGCGATGGCGGGGGGAAAGCAGAGGGAGGGGTAAATGCACCCTCCCCCACCCTTAAAGTTATCCCCTCCCCACCTTAGAGCCTGGTGTTTGAACCTGTTTGGAGGCCCATAAAAAGCCTCGTGCACATCCCTAGTAACAGCTGGCTTTTGCCCTTACAGACTGGAGGACAGTGCTGCCGAAAATGGCAGATATGCAAAGCTACATTATGTGGATAACAAGGTAGGGTATATCCACGAAATAGAGATACACTATATTTATATCTGAGGCAGATACGCGAAACCGCAAGTGATGAAACCATGGATAACAAGGCCACCTTTACAGTCATTCACACAAAAACATGTACATGTTTACAGACATCTTTATGTGCATACAAAATAATGTCCGTCCAGAGTTAGTTGTGTTTCAGACCAGAAACATCTCTTCTTTAACCAAAAGCAGCCATGGGGTAGGGATAACCCAGATTAGGGCTATGGTGTCTAGGCAGCAGGGGTATATACAGAGGAAAAGCTTGAGGAGCAACTCATCACTCAATTATTTTGGGGAAGAGGAAAGTCACTCTTGTGGGGGAGAAAAATGTGTATTGGGGTTTGAAGAGATGGGTTATTAAGCTTCATGTGAAGATAATGTATGAATAGGGCTTCATCAGATGGGATGCTAAGCAAAATAATAAAAATAGAGGGAGGAGAGGAGAAAAGGGTGTTGCTGTGCATGATGAAAAATCTAAAGTCTGCAGGTTGTAATAGTCTTAAAATGGCACTGGGGTGGTTTTAGGTTATGCCATATTTGGTGTGGGGGGACAAACCAGGTTGCACTAGAGGCAGAGAAACAAATTTACTCTCTATTTGAAAATGTAGATGCCAGCAGTTATTCAGTTCTGCCCCAAATTGAGACACATGGCTTGTGAATGGCTTGCTTAATGCCACTGAATGATCTTATCATGGCTGACATGCATTTTAAACTAAAAAGTTTTGAGCTTGTACACTTTGCCATTACATTACATGAGCTACTGAAGCTGTATTGTTTGAAAGGATTGTTAATAAGTTTAAAACAGAAATCTTTACCTTGAAGCTCATTCAACCCCTGCTGCCTACTTCTTTACATTTGAATTCCTTGAGTCAGGATGCATGAAAAATGAATGGGCTGTTCTTGTTCCTATCTTTTGGCTCCGTAAATTGAATGCTTTACTATCCATTCTAGTTAACGGGTCAGGTCACTTTACAAGTGTTTCAGTAACTATTACATAATCAATGGAAGGGAATTGAATTCTTATTCCTTGGAAGTGTCTTGCACACATCTGAGTATCCCTTGGAAAGAGTTTAATGTGTTTTGTGGCTCACTGTCCCTATGGGGCAATGCTCATGCCTGAGGGCACTATTCATTCCATCAAGAGCAACATCAGCGGCTTCCTTTGTAGGCACCTCTCAGCTTGTAGGGCAGGTGTGCCTGAAGCAAGAAAGCTTCTTTATGTTCGTCTACTTTGCTGCTACTAATCCAGAATTAGCTGTGTCTAAGTACAGAGGGAGAGACTTGCTCAGGCATATATATCTTGGTTACTTCTGCAGGAAAATGGATGAAAAATACTGCAGTCATGGGTAACAAGCTACTGTCTTTGTCTTCCAGTCTGTAAGGGCAAAAGCCAGCTATTACCTGTCTGTCTCAGAGCAATGGAGTTGGGTGGGGGAAGTTGTGGAAGGGTTAGGACTGGCCTTGCCATGTCTTCCGGAATTTAGGGTAGCCCCTGGATTTTGGCTCCAACCCCTGGCTGCTAAATTCCACCCTGATTTACACAGATTTCAAATGCACTGCCTGGATTGCCTGGATTTTACTCTGGATCTGATCACCTGGGAGGGCAGAGAAGGTGAGGAAAGTGGACAAATTTGTCAAATAAATAAATAAATAAATAAATAAATGCAAATTAGTTGCCACATAACTTGCGTAACTTGCATAATATGCAAATTAGGCCACCTGGATTTGGGAAGCTTGAATATGGCAACCCTAGTTAGGGCAGGGGTTCCCAATGTTTGGGAACAGTTCCTGAATTGTGGTAATGCAGAAGTTGCTGAACTACAACTCCCATCACACTCAGCCAGGAACCCCTGGGTTAGGATATTCCTTTCCCAGTGATATTGTTATGCCAAGAAACTATTCACCCTTCCTTAGCAGAATTTCAGGGCTTTCTCTTGCTGTTTGAAGAAAAGGGTGCATACATCTGTGTCTCCTGATGTGTCAAATGATAGCAGTTGAAAGATGCAGGAAGATAGAATAGCCTTCTGAAATGTTTCCAAAAGTTGTATGATTTCCATCTCTCCAAAACAGATGTGTACTGTTATCCTTCTTACGTTATGTCTTTGTAAAATGCCGTGTACCAGCCATCATATCTACAGTGGGCTCTTAATAAGCAGTACAAGGGAGCAGAACCAGGGAGCACAAGGTAAGCAGTATAAGTAACAGCAGTTCAGTTTGTTCAAGGACTTCCAATAAAGAACACTTATTTTCTTCATCAGTGTCTTGATTATTAAAAGGAAATCAACACAACTGCCATGGAAAATTTAAACATTGTGCTACTGTCAGCACCCTTGAGCCAATCCTAGATTGTCTGGCAGCAAATGACCAAAGCCCAGGATTGAGTTGCAATTCTTGTCTAAAACGTTGACTGTTGCAGTGGAAACTATTGACAAATATCTCCCTGACTTCTAGAAACTAGGCTTGTGTCTCTGAAGAACAGTTAGGTGTTTTCCATTTTACACTTGTTGGGGGCCCTTTAAATGATTTTTAGATAGAATTAGTGGTGGTCAGTGGATGTTCAGTCAAAACTATTTGACTTTCAGGAGACTGATTGTTTTGCAGTTGCTGCACAAATCAATTTCAATGATAACTGTATAAAAAGATCAATATGTTATAGTATTCTACTGTCAATAACTCCAGTCTATCATTCTAAAGAGAATGGTCTTTGTCAGGAGTGGTCACTAAATCTGAATTGTCTGTTAGTGGGAGGGTAGTTGATCACCTCAAAAGACAAGGGGCCCTGACCTAGCACTGACACTGTCTATTGTGATGAATATAAAAGCTGATGACAGTATTGAACCACTTTTTTTACCCATGCAGGGGCAGAAATAACACTACATGAGTGTAGTAGGATTATAGTAGCTGCTGCTGAGTAGCTGGGAAGTCATACTAGAAGATCTGTGTAAAGCCATCCAGAAAGAAATTTCAGTAGTTTTCTCCTATTTAAATTCAGAGGGTTAAAGAATTGAACTGAATGACTGTCTAGGATTAACATACCATCTAGATTTTAATATATATTTACTTTTCATATTCAGTGTATTAATCTCTACCATTCCACGGAGATATTTAACTACTTTAAAAACACTGCTTTTATTTTTTTACAAGTTGGCAAAGCCTAGTACAATATAAATAATGGATCATGGGTGTTTCTTATATACAATACAGCTGCTTTTATTGCAGTAATGGTTATGCCATCGCAATGAGGATAGCATAGCTGCTTTAGGGTTACATAAGAATCTACCTACATTTGCCTCCACATTGCTCTAGGAGCACAAGGAAGTTCCAGATAATGAGCACTGGAGGCACCTGACAATTATCTGTGTGTTTTGCTTTGTACAACTAGTGCTGCAATCTCTTGCTAAAGCAGAAACAAATATCCCCAAATATTCAAAATCTAGCAATTGATCCCTATTTCACCATTCAGGACTTGGAGAAATTTTGAAGCAACATTCAATTATACAGTTTTAACCTAATATTTTAACTCAAATGCTGAAATGTAAATACTTTTATACTTCTGATATTTCTACATTGTTTTGATCTGGGCAGGCCTAAGGATGAAATATCATAAGCTGTCAAATACTAATTACCATCGCAGGTTGTCTATCAGATTGAATTAATTAGTTAATTTCATTTATATACTGCAACCCCCCCTTTAAAATATTAACATAAACTAATTAAAAAACCATTAAAACCACTTAAATATTATTAAAAGTCAAGTTGAAAGGCTGGATCCTTATGGCTCTTGAAAGCCTCTAGGGATAATAAACCTTTATTTCCAAAGGGAGTACTTTCCACAACTGAGGGATGGCTATTGAGAAGGCCTGGTCCGAAGTTGGCACCAGACAAACTGGTGGCACCCAAAGATGGACCTCTCCTGATGATCCCACTCCCAGACTGACAGCTCCTTTGATGTCATGGAGAATGAAGGTCTCAGGGAAGGAGGGCATCAGTTTGAGGAAGACGGGAATGCTCCCTTAAAATGGACTACTTCCTTGGGTGATGTGCCCATATCACCTCACACAGAGGAAACTCCCCTGGGTGTTGAGGCCCTCCTAGTATTGGGTGTTTTGATCATTAGGGGCATAGAGAGATGCGTTTGTGAACTGTGTGTAGACTGCATGGTGACTTGCCTGCATGGTGTGAAGGTTACAGATGTCACACAACATCCAGATTGGCAGTGCTGGGGAGGAATTGTGTCACTGTTGTGCACATTGACACCAGCAATGTTGGGAAATGCTGTTGGGAGCTTTTAAAATGATGCCTGGGTGGTTGCCGACAGGAACTGAGTGGTATCTGGTTTGACAAGCAAAATCCACCCCTGTTTTTTTTTTTTTTGCAAGGGTGCCAATGTTTCAGATAAACCAGAAGGGGACAGAATAGAATCAGGAGAAGAGCAGATGGAAACATATGACAGCTGGTCAAAAAGGTCAAATGACAGCAAGAGAGATAGCACACTATAACGCCAGGTAAGAGATTCAGCATATTGGTGTTTATATACCATTGCCAGAAGCCTCCAAGCTAAGATGAGTGAGCTGGAGTGCTTGATTGCTAATGAAAACATAGACATAGTGGGCATAACAGAAACCTGGTGGAATGATGAGAACCAGTTAAAGAAGGGATAGAATCCAACAAGCTAGAAAACATAGGAGGACCAGAGTCATCCACAGAGTCATTATGGTTGACAATATGGAAAGTGAAAAGAAATGCAATACTAGGGACATGCTATTGCCCTCTAGATCAAAATGCTGAGAGTGACCTGGAGTTGGAAAGGCATCTAAGAGAGTCAGAGCTGTAATAATGGGTGACTTCAATTACCCTCACATAGACTGGGCAAATTCACGTGCAGGTATTGACAGAGAGGCCAAATTTCTAGAGACACACAAAATGACTGTACCTTAGAACAGTTGGTCATGGAACCAACCAGAGAGAAGGCAACCTTGGACTTAATCCTGAGTGGTGCCCAGGACCTGGTGCGAGATGTCAGAGTTGTAGAATCATAGGGGAACCGTGACCATAGTGTGAGACATGACAATGGGGAGCACAAATGGAAGTTTCAGCTGTTGGGGCTCCATGCTCTCATATCTGGACTAATTCTGATCATGAATTAGTCTGACAGGATCTGTCAGGCTGTCAGACAATCACGACTGCACAGTTCTACTGCATGCCACTCACCAATACTTTCAAATACTAGGGTTTCCCACTAATAGGATCTGAAATGGAGACCAAGTTTCCATGAAATACAGTTTGCCCACAACTACTTATCTTCCCCTTCAGTGTTCAGCTGTTGGGTGTGTTCTAGAACACACTCTCAGTTGACAGTATGCTTTTGTGAGGCCAAACACTGTCCCATATAAACCGTAAAATATGCCACAGAATCTTCTGCAAGGCTCTGAGGTTTGGTGCCAAATACATAAGTTCTTTGACAGATATTGATGTGAGAATTTCCCCCTAAAAGTAGACAGTTTGAATACCATATGACAGACCATCAAGATCAGTTATATTCATGCTATCAGTCCTAAATACCATTTCACGCCAACTATTAAATAATGTCAAATATGAATTGTCAGATACCATCAAATATTATTGGACAGAAATGACAGATATACAATATTCAGAGAGTATTCCGATCACAACATTGCAAAGGAGAATATTTGGGAACAAAACTGTTTCATCGTCTGTCAACCAACCCTCTAAAGAAAGGTTCTGCTGGAGAAATGTGCTGAAGGAGTGGGGCATATGCTACAGCTTCATGTAATAATTATTTGCTCTTAGTGGCAATGATAATGACTACTGTTTACATAAATTTATATGGGACTAAATTAATTCATATGAATGCATTTGAATTAAGAGAGCATAGTGTATGTACAAGCATGGCATAGTTCATAAAAGTAGCCAGAAATATACTTTGATTGATAACTACTTATAGCAATAATTTGGATTGTGAGTTTTAAATTAAGGCCAAATCAGTTCCAAATCATGCCAAATCAGTTAAATTAAGGCCAAAACAGTTATTAATTTTGATATGATTCAGGCACTATTCAGCATAGGAGTTTTTTTTTTAAATTCAAAAAGGACATCTTGGAGAAGAAAAAGGGATAAGATGAGTAAATTAAGTAAAGGTAGAAGGAAAGTAAGTAAGGAAATTAATAGCTATGCATACCTTGCTAGATTTTTTTGACTACTCAAGAACTTTGTTTCAAAGGAAATTGCTGCTAATCTTTATTGCACTTTGCATGACATTGATTTCAGGAAAGGTCATTTCTCAATAGTTACTATTAAACTGGCACATAGATGAAAAACCTGTTCTCTCACACTCAGAGTTCTTCTGGGCAAATTAGTTAAACATGAGCATGACCTATGAGTGATGGAGGATGAGGAAGTGAGAGCAGGAAAATAAGTTTAAGAGATGGATATATTAAGAAGAGTGGACTGGTTGACTTCTATCACAGAAAGCGATTGGCATGTTGGGATAAAGATTAAAGGTAAAGTGTGCCGTCAAGTAAATTCCGATTCCTGGTGCCCACAGAGCCCTATGATTTTCTTTGGTAGAATACAGGAGGGATTTACCATTGCCTCATCCCACGCAGGATGAGATGATGCCTTTCAGCATCTTCCAATATTGCTGCTGCCCCATATAGTACCACCGGGGATTCAGACCGGCAACCTTCTGCTTGCTAGTCAATAATTTCCCTGCTAAAGATTTGGTAATGTAAAATATGTATAAATGGTGGCCCAAATGATGTGTAGCATCATGTGTCCACAACACTCCACCCCATGGGGTTGCTGTGGACTTCTAAGCAACTCAAGTGGTGCTCTGAAGGAGTGGTTGTGCAAGTAGCACTGTCACTGTAGTAAAAGGGAGAAACTATGGTAGCATGGCTTGTGCAATAGCTCCTTCAGAATAGTGGTGGGTGGTGCAGGTGCTTCCAGAGTGGGAGGCAGCAGGAGGCACCTTTAAGTGTAAATTAGTAGATGCTTATCTCCCATACCGAGTTTACGACAGCAATGAATTATGACTAAGACAGCAATGAATGCACCACTGAGAAACCTTAAAGGCCAAGTTGAAGACAGATCATCCTGGAGAGACTCTATCTATGTGGTTGCTAAGAGTCAACACCGACTTGACGGAACTAATCAACCAATCAACCTCCTATACCACCGCACCTGAAAGCTCTTATCAGCAGCGGTGCACCACCCAGCACCCGCTGTGGTGGAGGATCAGCTCTGCCATTTAGTTGGCGGAAGCCATTAGTGTGGCCAGCAAAAGTCCTCCATGCATGTGCAGAGGCCAGCTGAGTGGTGGAGTTGATCCTCCACCAGAGCTGGTGCTGGGAAGTGCACCGCTGCTGGGAATCACTTCCAGAGTGGCAGCAGTATGGGAGGGAAGCACCTACTAATTTACACTTAAAGGTGCCTCCCACAACCCACCCCCGGTGGCTCCCGCACCAGCTGCCACTGCTTTAGAGCAGCATTGGGGTTGCTTAGAAGTCTGCAGCAGCTCAGGGGTGGAGTGTTACAGAGATGTAACACTGTGCATCATGTGGGCTGATATATTTTGTTGGATCAACTCGATACGCCAGTGTTCGAAATTCATCAAACTCTTCATCAAGAAGAATGGAGCAACATTTCAGATATATGCAAAAAATGTTAAGTGAATGAAGGCATTTGTGTTATTGCTTTATTGCCAAATGTTGATTGCACAAGAACTGCTGATCCACCTGCCCTCAAATAGGGCAGGGGATGATGGCTGAATGTGGAAGAATCTGAAGGACATGGCATGGAACTTGATATAATCTAGTGGCCCATTGTACAGAGGCTGCTAACATCTAAAGAGAAAGGCAGTGGAGTCACAGCAAAAACTCCATGTAACTGTTTAGACATTGCAATTTGTATGGTTTCTGATTTAAATGTTCAGTTTATAACAGATGCATAAGCAGATTTTTTTTCCATTAGGAAGGATTCAAAGTAGACATAGCATTTTTGTTATGTGACAATTGCATCTACCTTGTGGTGTCTTGCCTGTCTGAAGGTAGAGACAAAAGTGAGATTTTAGGACCAGTCACAGCAGGTTTGTCATCCATGGTGTGAGTCCAGCTCCACAACCTGTATTACAGACATGTGTTGCACAAAGCTGAATACTGATGGTTTTGCCCCACTTTTCTTGTTTCAGGCAGTTTGCCTTTATTTTTCTTTATTTTTTAAGTGTCGCATGCATATTTCTTAATTGCTATGTCCATTTTCATCTTACCAATATATTTTTAAACTTATAAAAACTGTTCTGGAACTAGAGAAGTGTGTTGGTGATAATATGAGCACTAGCCAGTAGGTGCTGTCCAAATTGCTGTGAACTTGCGGACCTGGAGTTTTCCCAAACACTATAATTAGGTTTGGGGGGAGTTCAGACAAGGGGGGATTTACAGCGACTTCAATACAGTGAGCAAATTGCTGTTCATACAGCCAGGGGCATTATTTAGCTTATTTTTCATGACGATTGGACCTTAATGCATAACGTATGTGTCTTTTAAAAGTTGCACTTTAGGGGAATTTTGAAAACAGTTGTGTGAAATGCTCTGACATTTCTGTGGAGCTGTATGGAGAGATCCCTGAGATAAAGCATGAGATGGAGGTGTGGCTACCTGTCTGGAAGTGACTTCGAGGAGTGTCAACTCTTCCTGCCCCCCCCCCCCCGCCCCATTCTACTCTAACAGCAGTGCACTAGAAGAACATGGAGGTCCAGCTACTGCAGAATCTTTCTTGCACAAGAAAACTGTTGGGAAATTATAACACACACATACACACACACATACACGCACATATATACAAACACACACACACACACACACACAGAGGTGACAGTAAGAATTGAAAGTGCTTCCATTCCAGAGGGAATACTTCCCCCACCATGAGACCACAAAATGTGGTTTGGAGTTAGTGCTCCATTACAGTATCTGGAATTTCCCATTGATCTAGCATGCAGTTATTTTTCAGAAATTAAAAGAACAACAACAACAGAAAATTACATTTGAAGGGATCCACAGGTACCATGCATGTGCACACACACACCCTCCATTCTCTTCACTACCTGGGCACAGGTGAATGCGCCAATCATTATTGGCAGTAATTCCATGACCAATAGGAGAGAGCTCCCAAGAGTCCCAACTCTGACTCTACTCCCTCCTATTGGTACTGGGATTAAACATTTCAATATACATATTTGGACCTCCCCACTGATTTACATTTAAGGTTTAGAAGGACTCACTGCTGTGACTTCATGTCATCACTTGCCGCCGCCACCCATGGCTGTTGTTACTGACTTTGCATCCCTCACTGCTTACTCTGACCTATTGCTTACTCCTTACACCATGGGAGGCCTCTGGTGCTGACCCCACCACTCCTGCCACCAACCCTGCTCCCCCACAACACAGTATCCCCACCAGAGGGCCCAGAACTGGGCCCACTGCTGCTGACCCTGCTCTGTCAGGTGGCTGGCCTCTGGTGTCACTGCTGCTTCCACAGTGCCAAAAGCTCTTCTGACCCAAGAGTGGGAAAAGGCCATTTTAAAAAGGCAAATAGAGCCTTATTTGGCAATTGCCTTTTGAGAATGTCTAGGTGGAGCATAGCATTACATTTTTTATAGATTTGCTCTAGCCTTGTGCACTGAACATGTTACTAACAGATCTTCATTAATTAGAGCTTTAAAACCGGAATTAGAGGCACTGAACATGATACTAACAGCTCTTCATTAATTAGAGCTTTAAAACCGGAAATAGAGGCCTTAAATACAAGAGAATGGCTAACAAGATGAGGATAATTACTTGGAGTAGTCCCATTTAAATTAAAACGACAAGTTAGGCAATGCCAATGATTTCTTGTGGGATACTTGGAAAGTATTAAAATCCGCTGCATTAAAATGAGTCCTTTGAAAAGGAGAAAATTACTCATATCACTAGTCATGCGTAGAAAGATGGCTTTAGAGAGAAATTACCCCATTTCTTTCCATAATCTGGTGGCAGCAAGATATAATGAAGAGCTCTCAAAACCAGGAATCTTTTTCGCACATCGCTGAAGAGAATGATTGTTCGTGAGTTCAGGGTAGCATTTCCAATTTCTCTAGCATGTATAAAAGTAGGCCAAAGCCATTTCTGTTTCCCTTTCAGCCTTTTAGCTGACATAATTGAGGGCTCTGAACTATTTTCTGGTTCCCATGAAGGCACTTTAAAAATGGGATTGGCTTTCTTTGCACTGCCTGTAACGGCTTTTAGGTCTCAGTGTTCTCATGATGCAGAGTACCATCTTAATTAATTAACACATTCTTCAGCAGGCTCTGGATCTCTGAATAAGATAAGTTTACAATATATATTACATTCTTATTGCTAATGGATACTTCTCAGAAGATTACTAAATCCTACACACACACACAAGCACAGACACACACGCACTTCATCTATATACAAGGGTTTGTAATGACGAAGTCCCACCTGCTTTCACTTTTGTTATAATAATTACTTGTATACTTGTTGCATTTGTTTGATAATCTAATCTAAAGACAAAGACCAATTAATTGCCAGTTTTTGCTGTGTATTTCACTAAGCCTTCTCCCCCAACACTGCAATTATTCCTCTTGCTATGTGGGTGTGTATGAAATAACACACTCCTCTTTGCTCTCCTCAGGAAATTAAATAAACTCATCTTGAGGATGCCATGTATATTGTGGTTTGGAAGACAAGTTATTTGGGAGTAAAAGGAAACGAGACAGGCTAAGTGACCACAGCGTAGCAACTACTGTTAAGCAATGTAAGATCTGTGCTGCAACTGAAATGCCGAGGAAATCTAGGCAAGACTTTTGGAAGCACTGCCAGTGCTAGCCAAGAGGGAATGTGCATTTGCTCTGCTCATCTGGCAGAGTAATTGCTTTTCATGAAATGCAGCCAAATACTAAATTTTTCTTCCATCTAAAAAGTAGTCAGATGCTTGGGGAGATGTTACAATAGCTCTGTGCTGTAACAGTCCCTTAACACATTCAGCCTTGCACGACATATGATGATGCGTTATGCAATTGTTCCCCCTCCCTCCCTACAATGTTTGTTTTGCTTTTTTAAATGCAAAGCAGTCTCTGCAACTGCCAGACCAAACAGAGAAATGGTAGCAATTAGGAGCTGCTTAAGTGTTTTCCTTCTCACCATTTGTCTGCTCAAAAAACAACCCTGCTCAAGATGCTTTTCCTCCTTTTGGGAAAAAGACATAAGCCCTCTTGAAACATTAATTGAAGAGATTATGTGCCCATGTACAGTGTCAAATGGAGCTGCAAGTCCCTCCCCAGCCCCATCTCTCATGCCCTCAGCCTGCCACTCACTATTACAGTGGCATTAGTCTGAAGAGGCAAACATCACTTCCATGATCAGAAGGCTGGGGTGCCCCAGACTAGCCACTGTAATTGTGAATGGCAGGCTGAAGGGGGAAGTAACAAGGCTTGTGCAAGATTTTGAGATGCTGTACACGGATGTCTGAATAGCACTATAGTGACTCCACACTGTCTGGTGTTACTAGCAATGCTTTTCTGCCGGCTTGCAGGAGCCCCCCTTGTTTGTGTTTGAATGTGGAGATCTCACTCTGCTTGGGTGATTTACTGTTCCCAGGCTGTGTCCAGAACTTCATGCCAATCCCCAGATTGGTTTTCTTGCCCGGCCTGATCTACCCAGTCTTCCTCGCCAACACAGGAAGCTGGTTTCATGGAGGAAGCACCCTAGTGGATTCATCTCTATCAACTAAGCCTTCCAACCTCCTTGTCCCTGCCTCTGGCCGAGCTGTCCCTGAGGAACGAAGTCCTCCAGTTGTTCTAGGAGCCCTGAGGTCTTTTTGTCCAGATCAGGTGATATGAACATTTGCCCATAGCTGGGTCCAACTCTATCCCTATTCCTTTTTCCTAAATCCATCCACCTCCCTCTCTAAAAAGCCTCTATCTCTTGCCTGCCTTGGAATTTAGGATTTTAGGACAATTAGGACTTTAAGCTAAAATACATCTTTGAAGATTAAATATTTAATAGTATACTATTTAATAAATATTTAATAGTATACTATTTAATACTATACCCCTCCCTTCAATAAATATTCTATTTTGATTTTGAAACTGAAACCTCCTCTCAGTCCAGTCATTTCCAGGGTCCACAACTTTGGGCAAATTTAATCTGACGTGGAACTGTCCATTCTGAGCTAATTTTCCCCATGGAAGCACGAACACAAATTTAGGGGTGTTCACAGTTCCATTATCATGAGGGATAGTAGCTTCTGTAAGTGTGGTTTGAGACAATCAGCAGGAAGGAAAGAAGCACTCCTCACTCTGGTATTCTCCTATTTAGATCGGCCTTTGAGTAGAGATGTGAAGACCTGGGGGAAAACCAGAATAATTAAGAAAAAATGTTTTTTCCTGAAGTACATTTTATTTTTGTTTTCCTAAAAAAAACAACAACATTTTTTTAAAAAAAAATATTAGGAAATAATAACAACAACTAACAAACAACTAACTAACAAACACCTTCCAGTTGAACAGAAAGGAAAATGCTCGAACACCAGAGGCACAAAAGACCAGCTGCTGATTGACAAAATGATTTTAGAAAATTGCAAGAGAAGAAAAACAAATCGAAGTGTTGCATGGATTGACTACAAGAAAGCGTTCGACTCATTGCCTCACACATGGATACTAAAATGTTTGGAAACAACTGGTGTCAGCAAAAACATTCAGATAAAAGCAATGAGCATGTGGAGTAGACAGTTAACAATCAATGGCGAGACACTTGGACAGGTTAGCATTAGAAAAGGCATTTTCCAAGGGGACTCACTATCCCCTCTGTTGTTTGTAATCGCCATGACCCCACTTTCACAAATACTAAACAAAACAGGCCTCGGATACCAAACATCTAAAACATCAAGTAAAATCAACCATCTGCTGTACATGGATGATCTGAAGTTGTATGGAAAGTCCCAGTCAGAAATTGAATCACTGCTAAACACTGTCCATATATTCAGTAGCGATATAGCATTGGAGTTTGGACGAGACAAGTGTTCTGTATTAATAATGAACAGAGGAAAAATAAGAAAAACAGAAGGAATAGAACTGCCCAATGGAAGCAACATCAAGAACCTGGAAGAGAAAGAACGTTACAAATATTTGGGCATTCTCCAGGCTGATAACATTGCACACACTGAAGTTAAAATAAAAATTGGAAGTGAATACATCAGGAGAGTTAGAAAAATCCTCAAGTCCAAACTCAATGGTGGGAACACCATACAAGCCATAAACATCAGGGCTATACCTGTTATCAGATACACTGCAGGAATAATAGACTGGAGCCAGACAGAGCTAGAGGTGCTAGATCGTAAGAAAATAATGGAAAATAATGACCATCAATCATGCTCTGCACCCCCGCAGTGACGGTCTATACCTCCCTCGCAGCTCAAGTGGAAGAGGAATGCTGAAAGTCCATCAAACAGTAGAGGAGGAGAAAAGAGGCCTTGAAGAATATATCAAGGACAGTGAAGAGGATGCACTTCAAATGGTCAATAACGCAAAACTATTCAACACCAATGAAACAAAGCAGGCCTACAAGAAAGAACAAGTCAAGAACCGAGCAGAAAAATGGAAAAATAAGCCACTGCATGGTCAATATTTGCACAATATAAGTGGAAAATCAGACATCACCAAGACCTGGCAATGGCTTAAAATGGCAACTTGAAGAAAGAAACAGAGGGTTTAATACTGACTGCACAAGAACAGGCACTAAGAACAAATGCAATAAGAGCAAAAGTGGAAAAATCCACAACAAACAGCAAGTGCCGCCTTTGTAAAGAAGCAGATGAAACCGTGGACCACCTAATCAGCTGTTGTAAAAAGATCACACAGACTGACTACAAACAAAGGCATGACAAAGTAGCAGGGATGATACACTGGAACATCTGCAAAAAATACAAGCTACCTGTAGCCAAGAATTGGTGGGACCATAAAATTGAAAAAGTTGAAGAAAATGAAGATGTAAAAATATTATGGGACTTCCAACTACAAACAGACAAACATCTGCCACACAATACAGCAGATATAACTGTAGTCGAGAAGAAAGAAAAACAAGTCAAAATAATGGACATAGCAATACCAGGGGATAGCAGAATAGAAGAAAAAGAAATAGAAAAAA
Source organism: Hemicordylus capensis (assembly GCF_027244095.1). Classification (NCBI taxonomy): domain Eukaryota; kingdom Metazoa; phylum Chordata; class Lepidosauria; order Squamata; family Cordylidae; genus Hemicordylus; species Hemicordylus capensis. The sequence continues at coordinate 260,539,309 of NC_069660.1, forward strand.
TCACCAAATACAAAGATCTACAAATTGAAATTGAAAGGCTGTGGCAGAAAAAGACCAAAATAATCCCAGTGGTAATTGGCGCCCTGGGTGCAGTTCCAAAAGACCTTGAAGAGCACCTCAACACCATAGGGGCCACAGAAATCACCATCAGCCAATTACAAAAAGCAACTTTACTGGGAACAGCCTATGTTCTGCGATGATATCTATAACAATTGACAATAAAATTCTGGCATCCCAGGTCTTTGGGATGGACTCGATGTCTGGATAAGACAAACCTGTCAATAACACCTGTCTGACTGTGTAAACAAGAAATAATAATATTTATATCCTATATTCCGCCCCTCCGCTACAGTACTGCTCCGGGAGGCTCACAACAATAAAACAATAAAAGTAATATAAAATTTTACACAGTAGAACAAATAAAGCACAACGCAGAATAAAAACAAAACACACACAACTAAAATTAAAAACCCACTGGGCTGTAATAAAACACATTAAAAAGCCTCTGTGAACAAGTGGGTTTTAAGATCTTTTTAAAAAAAATCCTAAGGGAGGAAGCATGGAGAATCTCTTCTCAGGGGGCATTCCAGAGCCCTCCCAGTGTTCAGTTCCTCCCCACTCCAACACCCCAGCACACACTCTGTGCCACTCTGCTCCATTCTGGAAAAATCGAAAAATTTCATTGATGGGAGGGATCAAGGCCAAGTCATACAGCAACTTGCCCAAATTGCCAAGCAGGGCAAGTACCTGAATGTAGGGTCTCTATACTGTTATGATGCCTGGAATGATCAGGGTGCTTTTCTATAAGCCTGAGGTATTATGTGTTAAATTGATGTTATTTTCCACCTTTTATTGCTGCAATTGTTACAGATATATCGAATCAATGACTCTTGACTTGGTGCTAGGTAGGTTTAAAAGAAAAGGTGACAACACTATCTGGCCACAGCAAATTCCAACTTTTCAACACTGAATGAAAAGATAACCCACATTAATGTTCAGTAGCTAACTGCTATTTTGTGAAGATCTTTTATTGATTTTTGAAAAGAGTGTATGTGTTCTGCTATAATGTTTTTGCTATATGTTATTTGTACATTTCCTACTTTAGAAAAAAACAAGAACAGAAGTCCTTATGAACTGGCATAGTGAAGAACTGGGCTAGCATTTTATTTCTTCATCATTACTAAGTGCAGTGCAAAATAAATCCATGTGGTATGGAACCTCTGGTATGGACACAATATTTTTTTCTTAAATACGTCCTGGATTTGAAAAGCCAGATATAAAACATCACAATAAGGCACAACGAAACAATAAAAAAACAACATAATGAAAAATGATTAAACACACTAAGAGACAGCAGCAGATATATTGATTGATTAATTGCCATCAAGTCGGTGTTAACTCTTAGTGACCACATAGATAGATTCTCTCTAGGATGATGTGTCTTCAACTTGGCCTTTAAGGTCTCTCAGTGGTGCATTCATTGCTGTTGTAATCGAGTCCATCCACCTTGCTGCTGGTCGTCCTCTTCTTCTCTTTCCTTCAACTTTCCCCAGCATTATGGACTTCTCAAGGGAGATGGGTTTTCGTATAATGTGTTCAAAGTAAGATAGTTTGAGCCTGGCCATTTGTGCCTCTGAAAATTCTGGATTGATTTGTTCCATGACCCATTTTTTTGTTTTCCTGGCTGTTTGGTATCCTCAAAAAATCTTCTCCAGCACCAAAGTTCAAAAGTGCCAATATTTTGCTTCTTCAAAGTACAGCTTTCACATCCATAAAGTGTCACAGGAAAAACCATTGTCTGAACAATTCTAATCTTTGTAGATGTAACATGCCACAGCATCTAAATATCCTTTCCAAGGCCTTCATTGCAACCCTACCAAGTGCTATTCTGTGGCATATTTCTTGACTGCTGGATCCTTTACTGTTGCTGATTGATCCTAAAAGGCAGAAGCTCTCCAGCACTTCATTATCAATTCTGAGACTGGTTGCTGTACTGTTGTCATTATTTTAGTCTTCTTTACATTTAGTCATAGTCCCATTTTTTCATTGTGCTCCTTGACTTTCATTACTAGAGTTTGCAGATCATCCACATTCTCAGCTACCAGAGTGGTGTCATCAGCATAGCACAGGTTATTGATGTTTCTTCCTCCAATTTTAAAACCATGCTCATTTTCTTCCAATCCATCTTCTCTCAGTATATGTTCAACACATAAGTTGAATAAATAAGGAAAAAGTGTACAGCCTTGTCTTACTTCTTTGCCGATCTGGAACCAGTCTGTTTCACCATGTTCTGTATGCTCTGTGGCTTTCTGTCCTGTATATAGGTTTCTTGTGAGAACAATGAGATGTTCTGGGATGCCCATTTCCCTAAGGATATTCTACAACTTTATTGTGGATATTCCACAACTTTTAAGACATTTTTGCTGATGCATGCTGGATAATTGAGAATGCCAAAGAATACAAAAAAGAAGTCAATATATGATTTATTCACTACAGAAAAGCCTTCAATTGCGTTGACCATGTCAAGCAGATAAAATTAGGGATGTGCACGAACTGGTTCGTAGGCCATGTTGGAGGCCTGTGAACCAGTTCGCTTGTCTGGCGGTCTGATGAAGCACTTGTGGGGGGTGGTCTTTAAGGGAGGGGGGATTCTACTTACCCCTCCCGCCGCTTTCCACCCTCCGACACTCCAGTTTTTGGCAAAATCTTCAGGGCATCGTTCCTCTCTGCTGCCCCTGCCCCCTTGTTGTTCTCCAAAACCAGAAGTAACACGGATGCATGTGCCTGCCACTGCGCGCATCACGCACGTCACTGTGACGTGTGTGGCGTGTGCACGTGGGTGGTGCACGGCGGCGGCAGCAGGCACATGCGCCCGTGTTACTTCCGGTTTGGGAGAACAACAAGGGGGCAAGGGCAGCAAGGAGCAATGCTGCTGCCCCAAAGATTTTGCAAAAAACTGGAGCGCCGGAGGGGGGAAAGTGGTGGGAGGGGTAAGTACAACACCCCCACCCTTAAAGCAACCCCCCCGGCACTGGACCATGCCTCCGCGGTCCGTGCACATCACTAGATAAAATAGTCAGGATTAAAATTAAAAACTAGGAAACCAATCAGTTTTTCAAAAGCTTCCTTAAAAAGAAAAGTTTTGAGATTCTTTTAGAAACTAATTAGAGGGCAATTAATAATGAAACAGATTCCAAACTACAACATTGCAAAAGAACCTGTTTATGGAGAAAATAGCACCATGATCCAGAAACATTGGTCCATTCATAAAGACAGATTTCTTGACAAATCTGTTAAAAGTTCTTGTGGAAGTGACTTCCTGGACTGAAGGAACAATTTGTTTTATCGCTACATGTTAAGAATTAGAAAGATTAGATCATCAAATAATGCATCAATTTGTTATTCTTCAAATGAGGGTACTATAAAAAGCTAAGCAGCAGGAAAGAGCTACTTAGCTTCCTGGAACAGAATAAAAACAAAATCAGGAAGGTGCACACTAAATTTTGTTTGCCATTGCTTGCTTGCTTGCTTGCTTGGTCTTAGGACAAACAAGTGAACTTCAGTCCCAGTTTAAAATGTTCTAAGCTTCCTTAGAAGCTTAATGGTAAACACCTCCTATAGTCTACCCAAGACAACCACAGGGCTCTGTGGTCACCAGGAGTCGGCACCGACTCAATGGCACATTTTTAAGCTTCCTTAATGAATTTTGGTAGGGTCTAAGCTTCCTTAATGAAGGACTAATAGCAGGAGATGGGCTGCACCAAGGACTGGGAAAGATGTATTTGGGGGAAAACTGACAAACTTGATCATGAGGACTTTAAATTGAATCCTTTGGATGGAGACAAAAGCCCAAACGTAAGTACTAAAGGCAGAGACTTGGGTGCCTCAGAAGAAATCGAGGTTGCTAGTGTATGGCTCACAGAGCTTCATAATGCACGGTTTTAAAGAGTTTTTAACAGTTCTAACATTGTGCTAAACTGTAAATTGTTTTAATGCTTTAATTCTGTTTTAATTTGTACTGTTTTTTATTTTAAACCACCCAGAGACATAAGTTTTGGGCGGTATATTAATTTGTTAAATAAAATAAAACAAATAATAATTGGCTCTATCCCCTGAGCCCTCCACCATTTTTCATCAGGGCTTAATCCCCATAAGCCACTGTACAATACCTAGCTCAGGTTGGGGGACCTCAGGGATCTAATAAAAACCAAAACAGATTCTGCAAGCCTGTAGTCTGCCCATACGTGCTGTAAACTGTAGCTCTGTCTGTCCCTAACTAGACAGATTTAAATTTGATGACACAGACTTTGACTGTGCATTTAAAGGATATTAGATAGATATAGATTATTACTATAATTAAGAGCTATAATGCCTACCTGCGATTCTCTATGAGTCTGATACTACAGGAAGACACCAGTTATATTTGCTTGTCTGTTTATTTTAGAATTCATATATTAAGCACACTGGCCAACATAGTGCACTGTAGTACATTGTCTTGAGAAGGGCTGCAGGTCCTTGTGGCGACAGCCTATTGTACAGCTGAGTAAGCGCAGCGGGGAAAGGGGGCAATTTTGGTTTCTTTCCCCTCCTTCCAAAGGTCCTTTCCACTTGCCTAAATATGTTCCTGAATGTTGTGTGACACCCAGAAATATATTTAGGCAAATGGAGAGGTCTTTTGGAGGTAGGGAAGAGAAGTGAAAATCACTCTTCCCTTCCCTCATGCCTGATCAACTGCACAATGGGCCACTTTGGGCCATTGTACACACTGCAGGGATGCTGGGGGCTCCCTGTGGACCTGCATCCCTTCTTAAGCCAACGTACTGCTGTGCATCATGTCAGCCACTGGTTTGTTTCTGATGTTGTAGTTGAGGTTCATTCTCTCTCTCTCTTTTGCATTTCTGTCTTGTTGTCTTATTTCTGCGGACTCTTTCCCACTGTCACCTGGGAAGATGTCGTGAAGGGTAATCCCAGCAAAGCAGTCTATGCAGACCAAAATCCTACTGTGTAGCAGCTTGCTGCTGAGCAGTCGAGCCCTCTCATGAGAGGGCCAGTCTACTGGGGAAGTCTGTGACCATGTAAGGGCTTTGCCCAACCTATGGACTGCGAACACACAAGTTGAGTCACATTGTATGCAGATCTTCAGTTGCGGGGAATTGCAGGAGAGGTTAGCCCCCTTCTCCACCCACCCCAGGACAGTGGGGTGGCCATTCCAGGGTGCTGGCAAGGGTGCACATGTCTTCATGGGTGGATGGGCTGGCAGGGTGCATGTTTCCATGGCAGCTTGGCCTCGGTCCCCAAGACAAGGAAACTACTCACTGTGGTGCCCTTTCCCATAGATTCCCTCCACTTAGCAACCTGGCACTATTTAGAGCCCACATGGCCTGACAATCTCATGAGGGAGGTATCAGTGGGAGAAAGGGATCTTTTGCCATCCGGCATAAGTTGTGATTTATCCTGGCAGTTCTCTCCCTCCCCTCTGATGGTCCTTCTCATGAGTCGTGTGGGGTTATCCCCATGGCCTTTAGCTCTCATGATTGAAAAGTGCACCCTGGGTTGGGTGGCTGTATCCTTGAAGAAGTTCAACTTCTTACTACGGACTCTGGTGACTGACTTTGATCATGAGTACACCTGGGGAGCAAGAAACCCCAATAGGAGAAGTGGCTGGTTCCCCCCCTCTTCCCCAACCTTTCTGTGAAAAGAATAGAACTTGGCTGCTTGGGAATTCCTGCTGGGGGCTGCCTTTTAAAACCTTCCCAGGGCACCCCCCCAAAAAGAACTCATTTGCATGGATGGGGGAGACATAGCATTCAAGCACTGACCTTTAAACCTGTTCAAAGTTCCCAGGTCTGGTCCAGCGTGGTGCCATATGCAGATCTCCCAGTGTGGGGATTCCTGGGACCGGGGAGCCCCAGTTTTCAGCAGCCCTGGGATAGTGGGGTTACCTTTAGGGGCTTTGGGCAAGGGTGCACATCTCCACATAGGCAGGTGGGCTTGCAGGGCGCAGGTTTGACAACAGCTTGGCAACAGTCACCAAGAGTGGGACAGCACTCACCCAAGTACCCGTCCCCGCGGCTTTCCTGCACGGAGCATCCTGGCTTGGTATCATCTCCTTAGTCTGCCACTCTCATGAGAGAGTGGTCCGTGAGCCAATGGGTTGATGTTGCAGCATGCACCAAGAGTACCACCAGTATAACTAGAGTATCACCTTGTGCATTTGAAATTAGTCCTCACAAATGGTTCTTCTCATTACCAAGGGCTCAGTAATACTCTCTGGTTACATTCATTCCAGAAGTCTTTCGGCACATGTTTATGAATTACTCTCTCTCGACTTCTATTGTCTTACCTCTTTTACGATAATCCCCAAGTGGAAGGTGCTGTGCCCCGCTTCCAAAACCTTTCTGTGGAAAAAATAGATCCCGGCTGCTCAAGCATCCCTTCTTGAGTCTGTCTTTTATACCAGACCCCAGGTTCCCCTCCCCCCAGCCATTTGCTCCCCTCCTGGCGCTGTGATTGGGTGCCCTGCTTATGTTGCCACTTGAAGTGTTTGTGCTTGTGAACATACATCATTACCACTTCCTTCTCTGGGAGCAAAGCACTGTGTGTACTTCCTGTCATCCTATGCCCTTTCCCTACTGCTTGCCAGGTGGGGGAGAGCAAGGGACAGAGTGGGAAGAGGGAATGCCCCCAAGCGACTGTGCTGCTTGACATGCTGACGAGTCTGGGATGGAGCGCGACAGTGCCCCTGTTGCCTGGCAACTCCATAGCCGCATAGGTGGCAGGAGGGGTGGGGCTGCTTCTCCAAGAGGCGGCCAGTGAGAAGCACCTAAGGTGTGGAGCAGCCATGTCCACGGGCAGGTCTGCACTGCTGCCACTATGATTGTGGTTTGAAAATTGGCACTAAACCGCAATTGTGGCTGTGTCTGGAGTTAGTATTTTATTTTATTATTTTTACATTTTATATCTCGCTCTTCCTCCAAGGAGCCCAGAGCGGTGTACTACATACTTAAGTTTCTCCTCCCAACAACCCTGTGATGTAGGTTAGGCTGAGAGGGAAGTGACTGGCCCAGAGTAACCCAGCTAGTATCATGCTGAATGGGGATTTGAACTTGGGTCTCCCTGGTCCTAGTCCAGCACTCTAACCACTACACCACGCTGGTTCGGTGGCCAAACAATTTGGTGGCCAAACAGTACAGTGGCCTAAACTCAGGTCTTGGTGGCAAACCTTAGAGATAACCTAAGGTTCAATCTGCAGTTTGCCAAGGCAAACCAGAGGTCGCTTTTGGCCCGTAACTACAGTTTTGTGGAATTATTGGAGTTCCAACCCCAGCCACATTAAACTCTGGTTTGGCATTTTGTATGAACCTGGCCTCAGTTTGCTTTAGTGCTGCCATAGGGATTTTCATTCTTACATTCTGCTACAGAATGTGATTGAAATAGTATAAAATGGGACAGTCCCATTTTCTCTCTCTTAACTTACTTGATGAAAGGCTGGGATAGAAACCTAATATATTTCAAATGTGGACATATTTATAATGAAGATAGTCAGGGTATGTATTTATGGCTGCAATCCAGAAAATGCTTACAAGCCAAAGTCTATTGATTTGTGAGATTTATGAACTCATATATAGCCACAGGATTTCAGATTCATACATAATTGAATTAAGGTTAAGTACTTGGATTTAATGAGATTAAGTACCATTAGAATGAATGGGAAGAAACTGGCTTCATTTCTTTGGTTTTGCTGGATCAGTCTGCCTGCCTTATAAACTGTACTTATTACATCAAGTATAGTAGGAAATTCTTCTTGGCTTTATTTGGAATATGCTTGGCTAAAATGTTTTCCAAAAGAGGGGAATTAAAGCCCTATTGTGAAATGTAGACTGTCTGGCAATGTAGCATAAACAACTCTCCAACCTCCTATTCACCACTGAATCCTGCCCCACTACCACTTACCTAGTAACAGTGGCTGATATACAGACTGAGCCAAAGCGTCAGGGTTTTCCTTTGTTTGGGGAGGGAAATAGTGATTTTTTTTTTGATTTTTTTTTGCAGTACCCCTGTCACAACCCACAGCCATGGCCATGACCACCCTGGAGGAAACCACAGATGAAGAAAACAGACTGCAAGATGCCAAATTACAGCCTTTACTTGGAGGACCAAGGATCATTGGGGACCTCCTGGGACCCCACATTCCAAGACATCACTATTTAAGGCCAGAAGACATTGTTCTGGCTCCATTCAGAGGAGTCCACATGTGAATCCAAGGTATCCTAGCCTCACCAGTAATAGAAACTAAGACAGCAGGCAAGTTCCCTTTAAACTGTCAATTTTGCTCTTGGAGGTGGAGTTACCTCACTTCAAACCTGGGCTACACTGAATAAAAGCCTCCAGTTCTCTGTTGGAGCAACACCTAATGTGGAGCAATCTGGAAACAATAGTTCTCTGGAGCACTGGACTTCATAGAAGTGCCTTTGTGTTATGGGTGGGGAGGTAAAACAGCATTCTATCATGTTATTTCACCTGACCCCACACAACTTTCTGTGGCTTCTCAAAACTTTCAATTTGCAATACCTGTGCTAGAAGGGGCCTTTTGGGTGGGGGGGGCTCGGAATTTCCTGCTCAATAAGTGTGCCAGGTTAGAATGTAGAACTACATTTTCCAGGGTTCCTGGGATGCTGCTGTTACAATGTTCAAGCATATCAGTGAGGGAGGCCTCAGAGAGATTTCCAACGAGGCTTTTTTGTTGTTGTTGCCAGTATTACTGCCTGCTAAGTAGAAAGGAAAGTGGTGGCTGTATGACCAAACTAATTACAACTGGGCTTAGCTCAGAATCAGTTTGGGAAAGTGAACTCATACATTTGCCATAAGACCAATTTCTGTTCTTCTGCACCGCTCCTAGTTAGGTATTCTTTGAGGGCCACTCTACTTTCAAAATACGGTAACATTTTATTGCCTTGCTGCGCTCCTAGTCTGTTGGCCTCTGCTTGAAGGTCTACTGCCCCTTTGGAGCACAGTGAGGCAGGGGGAAGAAATGCACCAGTGGTAGGGTGTAGAAATGCTGCACCAGCCAGAAGCAGCTAGCTGTTTGGCTGGAGTTGTTTTCTCTCTGCTTTTCTTCCAGCCACTGCCACCGTGTTTCCTTCCCCCACCTCACCATGCTCTGAAGCTTCCTGTGGCTGGCTGGTTCCAGCCACTGCTGCTGTGTTTCCTCCCTCACAGAAGGGGAAGGAGAGTAACCAGTAAAGGAGAGCCTTAATAAGTCACCTAAACATTAAAATATCCAAGAGTAACTTGTCTCCTCACAGCAGTGGGGGTTTGTATACTAACCAAATGGAACACCATGTTCCTCAGCAACTTGTGGTTGGTATGGTAGCATATTACTTTCTCTAAGCATATTTTGGTGTAAAAAGTAGTGCAGTCTGCTAATTTAAATGGCAGGATTGCCAATGCAAATTTTGGTATTTGCAGGTAATTGGGAAATAAAAATACTTCTAAAAATACAAACAAACAAAATTCAACCTCCCCCTGAGCATATTCTGGTGTAAAAAGTAGTGCATTGAGCCAATTTAAATGGCAGGGCAAGGGAAGGAGGAAAAGGGGAGAGAGGAGAGGGAGGAAGTAAGTAAGAAAGTGTGTGTGAGAGAGAGAGAGAGAGAGTGGAAGAGGAGGAAGACAAAAAGTGGTCTGAGGTGGGTGTGAACCAGCATGAGGTGGGTTCAAGAAGGCATCACGAAGCTGTGTGTGGCCTCCCAGAGGTGCATTGGAATCTAATGCATCCCACCACCTGATTACAATTTGACACCCCTGATCTAGACTGACTGGTTAAATTATCCCTCTCAGTATTCTTTTCTAAATAATTTCAAAGAGATAATTTGTTATGGTGAGCAGATATGCACATAAGGGAATAAGGCTATGGATCAATTCACATAACAGAAAATCTGTGCAGGTCATACAATCAGTTCAGTGTGCATTGCACAGTTGGCGGGTCCTCTGATTGCTTAGTGATGGAGATGTGAAAATTTACTCCTCTTCTCACAGCAGGCTCCAAATGAATCAGGTTACCCAATAGAGCAGTCAGATGACAGCTCACTATGTGGCTGGCTGTATGAATCTGGGCAGGTTTCCAGTGCATCAGTCCTTAGAGAGTGATTACATTTGCTAGACAAGTCAGCTCAGAACTCTGGGATTTATATCTTTACTGTCAGCTTTGGATATAAGCAATGCTACAAATAACTCACATGCTAGCCAAAATTGAATGCTTTTGAGTCTCGCTTATTACAATCAAAAAGACTTTATGAGGGTTTAACTTTTCCACTGAAATCAATAGGGTTCAAAAGTGCATAACATTGGCTTGATCATGGTATTACAAAGAAGATTGCATGAAACAAATTGTTCCCTACAACATCTATATATAAAACAGCCTGTAGTCCATCACATTCTAATGTGATCAAGAAACAAATAAGGAAGGGAACTGGAGGAGTATAATGATGTAGATAGAGGATACATCAATTTTAAAACTCTTATTTAGCTATCTAGGAGAAACTAAATGTCTGCACTTGGGTACAACAATATGGAGGCAAGTAATGGCCTTAATAATGAGTTTCATGGTTTCTCTCAAAAGGAGAGACCCAAAACGGAGCAGTGTTTTCTGGGCAACAAAGATACATCAGCTACAAAGGAGAAGAGATGCCACCTTGCTCATATGTGCACAGTAATTCTTAAAATGTATTTATATGTATGTATTGTTAAATTTATATACCGCCTTTCTTTAAAAACAATTACAAGCTGGTTCACACAGAAAAAATTAAAACAGAACTATAAAAATTACACAATTAAAATATTATGCTAAAATATAAAAACAGATCTAATTACATCTTTTAAAAAATACATACATTCTCGTTATAAATTGCCCACTGCCTAATATCAATGTGAGGCTAGATACCAAAAAGTATGAAACTAACCAAGTTACACATTTAAGCAAGTGAGCATTCTAATCATAAATCCACAGAGGAAAACAGTAGGCATGAACAATGGGAAAGATACTCAAATGAATCCTTTCCAGGTGAAACCAATTTGGCCTATACAAGTGCTTAACCTGAACTAGGTTGTGATCAATGGCTGCTATGATATGTGGTCAAATGGAGCCACGAGGCTCTGTGTGGAGCTGCCATGAAGCTGCAAAATAAGCCCAAATATTTTTTAAATGTGGTGGCTGTGGAAGCAGTTTTACCACATTTATTTATTTGTTTGATTGATTTTTAGACTGCCCTTACAAAATAGCTCAGGGAGGTTCACAAACATCAAAGATGTTTGACACAGATTTGTGACAATGGGGATAAATATGGTGATACTGCTTCCACAGTTGCCAGGTTTTAAAAGCAGCAGAACTTCTCTGCAGAAGCAATACTGGCCAGGAATAGACAAAGGGGCACAAGGACCAAGCTACCACTAGGAGGCATACATTGCTGATTCGCCATTGTCCAATTTAGTTATTATGCTCTACGAGTATATAGATACTGGTACATGTGTCTGTGTGAATGATTGTACCTGTGTTCATTTCAAGTGACCCTGGGTACAGGCCCTTCAAATGGTACAGATAGGAAGTATACTTCTGTACCTGAATTCAACATAACGTGTTGAATTTTGGGATGTAGACATTGTTTCATCTCATTTTACTGATTTATTGGTTCATTTTCTAGATTTATATGCCATCTTTCATAAAATTATCACAACAGTTAATACAGTAAAATCCCATAAAATCACATTTTTAAAAAAATTACATTTTTTTAATGAAAAGCTCACACAGTGGGATAATTCCTGTTTAAAGATTGCTCATAAATCTTGGGGCGGGGGGGAGGCAGGCAACTGGGCTTCCCATAACATAATCACATTAGATCAGCTAGTTTATTCTGAAGCTGTTTTAAAACTTTGAGAGCTGAGTTTGATTTATCTCCAAATGCTAGTTGGCCGTTTATTCAGCTGAAACATCTATTATTATGGTTTTTTGGGTCCTGATGCAATTGCAGCTTCTGAAACTCCACCTTTATTTTCCAGACTGGAACATCTTTTGGATGTACCTAAACCTGTAATTATGCTGCATCAGAAGCTTAAAGACATAGATACGGTTGACATTACTTACTTGGAGGAAAAGCGGGATATAAACACATACATACATACATACATACATAAATAAGCAAGCAATCAAGCAAGCAAGCAAGCAAGCTTTGGAATAATGATCTTGAATACCCTATTATATTAAATCAATGGTGGATAGCTTTGAAGGCAGTTAAAATGCCTCTTTGGATCTAAAAATGAGCTGAATACATCAGAAGCCTTTATTTTGTACTTATTGGACACATCAGAGAATGTTCAACAAAGGTTTGTTGCAGACTTTTAGATGTTAGAGGTTTAATTTGTATGAGGGTGCATATGGTTTGGTCTAGTCTGGTTAATGTTCCATTTTGGCTGGAAATTAATAAGATTGTTAACATGATTTTGCAGTGAACACTTTCTTTTGGAGTACATCCCCAGTATATGGAATCTAGCATTACATCAAGAATTATGGATTGTTCATGCATGTGGGGCAGGGGAGGCATCAAAAGGATTATAATACAGCACTGGACAAATTTACTCCTGAATTACAACTCTGAATAACTGATATGTGTTCCTTGCCAGTATTTGAACCGAGTTTTTTTCTGACGGAAAGGTAAGGAAGAGGAATTTTCAACAATTTTAATGAATTAAAATTGTTTGGAAGAAATATATGCTTAGAAGGTGTTTGGAAGAAATATATGCTTAGAAGGTGTTTGTTTTCCCTTCCCCGTTTCTCTTGGCAAATTATATTAATATTATGTTAAAGTCATTTTTAAGGGATTTTTAAATTATCCTTTTCTTTCTTTATTTTTTTGTCAGGATTTCTTACCCTCCTCCACGAGACAAGTTTGTTTACCCAGTCAAATGACAATGTGCCAAGAGAAGCAGGGGGCTCCAGATGCCAGGACAACCCCGGTAATTACCTTTCAGAAGTCAGGAAAGGCTCAGAGAGATGGGCAACAGCTGCTATCAGCTCCACAGCTGCAGCCCTTTGGGGAAATGCTTGTGAAGGGAGTGTAGTTGGAGAATAAGTCCCCTTTGGAGGCCAGGGATTGGGTGGTCAGTCTACTTGCCTGGCCAGGGAAGAAGGAGCAAGCTGGAAGTGGGGAGGAGTGTCCTAAATGTATGGCTTTATTTAAGGCAGGGGGTGCCAAAGATGAGATAATCACCAGGGATGGGGTTTGTTGGTCTGGTGGACTCCTGGAGAGGAGCTCAGACCTTTGCTCCGGCGAATAGGCAAAGGAGTGGAGTGACTATACTTCCCTCCTCCCCCAACTCTGAGGCAATGTCCGTGCCTATAATTTAGTGCGAGAGGGTGGGAAGATTAATTAAAGAATTCCTCCTACCTAAACACGCACATTTCTCAGTTACACACATATATAATTCCTTTCCTTGATTATGTTATATGTAATGCTATAACCTTTAGTTGAATTTTTTTTCTAAAAAACCCCCAGCAATTATTGTTCAGAACAGATTTTTTAGAACTCACTAGTTAGATCAATGAAGATGTTGTGCCCAAGAGAAGCTGAAGATTTTTCTCTTATTCAAATGTACTATGATTCAAATTGACCCTAAATGGTAACTATCAATACAATAAATAATATTTGAAGGTGAAATCCTACCTATTTCAAACTGTTCTTTTACTTCCCTTTTTCAAACAAATTAACCACAAAAAGAGATCTATGGCATATAGTTAAATTTCATGGGCTACTATAATTAAGTAATCTACTTAAAATGACTTTGTCAGGTCAACAACGAACCTCCCCAGACCCCTGCAAGTACAGTAAGAAAAGTAAGTATTGATATTCAAAATCTTTGATATCACCATTCAGCTGAGGCAGAAGCTTTACTCATTCATAACTATACTATTTAATCACAAAATCTCATTAGTTTGGATTTGTATTCCTTATTCCCCCAGGAAAATTCCCCTTTGTGCATGTAGAGTTCAGTGAAATGCCAGTCAGCGCATTCATTGCCTGTAGTGAATTAATGCAACATCCACACAGCCAATTTGTTGTAAACCAAGAACCTGCTGTCTGGCAGTGGACTGGGAGTCCCATTCTATGCCAAAACATGACTATTGAAATCTCTATGCAATTAAAAGCAGGTGTATCCAGTGGTTCAGGCTATATTGCTGAAAACTATAATTGCACTGTGGCAGACTTTATCAAGCAACATCATGCCTACTTCCTTTCTGTTTTCAATTTGCTGAATACTAAACAAGTGGCATTCCATAAATGTTGGTAACTTCATCTGCTTGATACATGGTTTTCAACATTCACTACAGATGTATAAAAATTCCTGTAATATCTGCAAATGCAAAAAAGAAAATTCACAAAGTCAATAGGCCTGTTCTTGGAACTAGCCTATAAATTAAGGAGCTAGTGCACAGACTACTTTGTGTTAGGGGTGTGCAAACCAGTTCTGAACCGGTTTGACACTGAACCAGTTAGGTTTGAAAACACCCCACCCAGCTTGGGAGTCTGAACAATATTTGAATTTTTTCCCTTTTTAAAAAACTTACCCCTCTGGGGGGCTTTTCCAAGGTGGCGGGGGTGGTGGTTCATGGAGGTTCTCTCTCCCCCACACCAGCCTTCCTTTTCCTAAAAATCACAAGGTTTGGTCATCTTTGGCCCTTTCCAGGTCTATTTCCTGGTGCGGTGACCACTTTGGAAGCTGCTGTGCCTGCGTAGTAGGAACCTCCATGGACACACCACCACCACCACCACCACCTTGGAGAACCCACCCAGAGGGGGTAAGTTAAAAAGAAAAAAAAATTTCCCCCAAAATTGTTCATTGACACCCCCCCCAGCGAACTGAACTGGCAGCAGCGGCAGGGGGGAGGGGGTTCTGATGGGGGCCAAAACCAAACTGGCCTGGTGTGGTTCGAGTTTGATTCAAACTCCAAACCAAACTGGGCCAGGTAGTTTTGTGCACACCCCTTCTTTGTGTGTGCTGGAATATGTTCTGCTCACACAGTGAGGGAGGGGTGATTTTTGCTGATCTGTCCTTCTCCCTGAAACTGCCTGTGTCTCCAGAAAATATGTTCTCAAGGGCCCTGCAACTCTCTGGAACATATTTTTGGGAGGCACAGTGGGCTACAGAGGAGAGATTGTAAAAAATAGTTCCTTCCCCATTCTGTGTGGGGCACTTTTCTCAGTACACCCAATGTTCATGTGGATGTCAGCCACGGTCAATTATTCCAAATGCGGGTTTCATGAAATCTCCAGTCATACTGAAGCATATCCATTAGAAAAATGGAAATCAGATTTATGTAAGATAATATTTCTTTTCAGAGAGATCATACTTAAGAACACCACTGTGCATGTTAACTTTTGCATATGTCAATACACTTCTGTAATGGGCATAGCTAGATGTAAGTATATAATTGCTTTGATATATCTAACCAAAATTCCATTTAGTTCAGTATTCTGCTTACAACAGTTCATTGGATAGCAATGGCCTTGGAAAGCTCACAAGCAGGGCATGATGGTGATAGCTATTTCCAAATGTTTGTTCTCAACATCTGGTAATCAGAGGTATACTGCTTCTGTATGCTGATTACTGATGTCTCATTTTTAGCTAGTAGTCACAGATGAGTATTGCCTGTGAATTCTTTATAAGCTATTAAAATGAGCTGGTAGCCATAGGCCTTGTTCAACTGAATCTAGATTTAATGTGGGATACCAACATTAGCATGATATGTGTGAACCCATGCCAAGGTGGCAATCTCACATTCATCTTGGGATAGAAACCACCATGGTGTGGGTTCACATAATAACGCTAATGTCAGTAGCCCACATTACACCTAGATTTGAATAATTGTGTGAACATGCCTATAATTTGATAAGCTTCTGTCATATCCACTTTTTAAATTAAAACACACAAGCATGTGTTTATTCTTTCTTGGGCTTGCTCCTTCCTTTCCCTCTCTCTTTCTCTCCTCTTTCTTACACCCACATGAGCACCCATCTTTCTAAAGTTGACAGGTAAAACCCCGAACACCTCTGTTTTGAAGTGTTTAGATTCTTTAGTGTCTTCATTACACACCTTCATTTCTTCTGTTCATTTTGACCCCACTGCTTTGTGGGTGGGGGGTGAGGAATTAGTGGCATCCCATGTGCCAACTACCCCTCCAACCCACAAACCATTGGGTACTCAGTTTATATTTTAGGAATTTTTGAGGCGTTTAGACTCTTTGTTGTGTAATGATTCCTCATAGGGATTCATTATGAGGAAAGGTTATTATACACCAAAGAGCCTAAACACTTGAAAAAATTCCTAGAACATAAAACTGAGTAATACCCCGCTGCCTTGCGGGTGGGAGGCAGTGTAGTTAGCACATGGCAGTTGATGGTTGGCACCATCCAAAGACAGTCAAAATGAATAGAAGAAATGAAGGTGTGTAATGAATCCTCCTATGGATTCATTGAGAAAAAGTTATTATATACCAAAGAATCCAAACTTGAAAAATAGTGACCACACATTTTGCTCCATAACTCCACTTCTACAAGGGCTAATGCTTAGCCTTTAAAAAAAGAAAAGAAAAGAAAGCAAGCTGGGAATCTGGGGAAATTAATAGAGGAAATCTGAATCTCAAATAGGTTTGAATCAAATCTGGCATGATTTGATTTGTATCTGAATCTAGCCAATGGACCAAATCGCCCAAGTCAGCTAAATTCGGGTACAAATTTTGATTTGTACCCAAATCGATTCACACATCCCTACTCGTAAGGGCATATATGGCCATTATCCCATATTATTATTGATTGCTCATGATGTAGTTTTCCTTGTTAAAAATATGTATTGACCATTTTTCCTAAGCTCAAGTCAGCTTGCATAATAAAAAACAAAACAACCTGAAATAACTCATTCAGTATGCATCAGAAATGAATTAATAAAACTATTCAGCTGAACCAAAGGGTAAACAGAAGATGTTGTTTTGCCCCCTTCGAAAGGTCTCCAGAGAAGGGCATGACCCTGCTTCCAGCTTCAACTGTTTGTTTCTCACATGGAGCTGGAGTCCAAAGCAGGTCTTGGCATGAAGGTCATGGGGGACAGCAGAAGGAAAGATGGTCCCTGAGGTATATGATAATTGGATCCAGACTATACAGGGTTTTAGAGGTAAGATACAGAATCTTGAACAGAGCTTGAAACAAACAGGGCATCCAATGCAGATGGAATGACATTGGTGGATATGAGCCCACCTCCCTGCGTCTACTAGGTTGGAGATGCTCAGCAATATCTTGAGGCTATTCCCACGATCAGGCAAAATCAGGCTAGGGGAACCTAGCCCTATTTCACCTGACCATGAGAATCACTGGGCTTGCAGGCAGGCCCGGTGGCCTCCAGGCAGTTAACCCGCCAAACTACCCCTCCCCTTAAACCAGGTTTGCGGAGCAAGCACTCTGCAAACCTGGGTTTTTTTTAATCCTGAGTTGCCTCAGCGTGGCTCCGTACCATGGCTACTCATGAGGAGACCCCTGACTGCGAGGCTGAAAAGCAGCCTCCTGGCTCAGGAGTCTCTCCAGCATGCCCTGTGTGCTCACGCAGGGCGTGCTGGAGCTTCCGGGGGCCATGTGGCCCCCAAACTCCCTAGCCCCCGCCGGCTCCGTGATGGAGCCGGCAGTCGTGTGAGCAGCTGCTGCAGCTGCCCAGAGCAGACTGTTGCTCGTCTGCGGGGAGAACGGGCTTAGCCCGCTCTCTTTGCAAACCCTCCCCAGGCTCTTCTCACAGATCATGAGAAGAGCCTCCTTGAGTTATTTTCACAACAGCCCTTGCAAAGTAGGTTAAACAAAGAGATAGCAACTTGCCCAAGACCACCCATGTCGAAGAATTGACTTCGACAGTCCTATTTCAGCACTTTATTAACCTGTTCTCATGAAACATGTAGTTTAATTGTGAATGTAAAGAGAACTATATAGGCATTTCTTCTTTTCTGTATTTGATGATAGTATATAATATCTTAAAACACATCTGTGAAGAGAGGTAAAAATGTGTGCACAGCACTTTGAATTTAAGTGCTTCGTAAGTGATAAGGACAAGATATTTAAAGTGAAGAGTATTTGGATTTGATCATCCACTTACTGGGTGATGCTTTTTCCTTTCACTCTTGCATGAGGAAGAACTCAATTTTTCAAAGGCTGTGCCTTAAATATTGATATGGTTGGATATAAACAATTTATAGAATCAATTTGTAGGTTTTGGCTTTCTAGACTGTGCTCTTAATAGGTCTGCTGCTCTTCATAAAAATACTGTTGGGAATTTGTGTGTGTCTGACTTGATTATCATCATCCTTTTCAAATTAAAAACATTCTGTGGATTTAAACCTAGGCACTTTGAAGCAGTCTCTCTCTCTCTTCGTCTGACTTCACATTTCTTTATTTTATCCATGGAATTTTTGACCTTAGATTCACAGTTTGACCTTCAGCATCATATGTAAATGCCACTGAATTCAATGAAGCAAATTTGCAAATAAATCTGCATAGTATTGCCCCTCAGAGTTGAGCCTCTAACATGTCTTCCTTATTAACGAATGATTTTCAGCTAGTTCATGGTATATTTCTTGGTATATTACCATCTTATTCATTCATTTTATATACCACCCTTCCTAAAGAGAGCTGGTCTTGTGGTAGCAAGCATGACTTGTCCCCTTAGCTAAGCAGGGTCTGCCCATATGAATGGGAGACTATATGAATGGGAGACTGCCCATATGAATGGGAGACTAGAAGTGTAATCACTGTAAGATATTCCCCTCAGGGGATGGAGCTGCTCTGGGAAGAGCAGAAGGTTCCAAGTTCCCTCCCTGGCATCTCTAAGATAGGGCTGAGAGAGATTCCTGCCTGCATCCTGGCATCGCTGCCAGTCTGTGAAGACAATACTGAGCTAGATAGACCAATGGTCTGACTCATTATAAGGCAGCTTCCTATGTTCCTAAAGTGTCTCAAGGTGGTTTACAAAAACACATAATAAAACAATTAAAATAATTTTAAAAATATTGAAACCTAATTAAAACCTAATTAAAATTAAAACTGGATATTATTAAAAGCTAGGCTAAAAAGATGGGTACTTATCTTGTCATCTTAGGAAAACGAGAATGACTGCTGTTATAATCTTGCTATAAGAACATAGTAGAATGGCTAAGAATGGCTGAGTGTGGGTGGCTGCACTAACTGCCCCAATCCAGAGCATTGTGTGCGAAACACACCCCAGAATATACACACTGCCTGCAGCATATCTAGATTTTTGAACTGATGACTCAGTCCATTGGCTATGACAAGGTATGGCAAAGCTGCAAAGTTCCATACAAGTGGATCTGATTGTGCACTTCTCTGCATCAGCTATTGGTTTAGCAATATGACAGCAAAATATAAGAAGGTGCCTATAAGTGTAAACAAGGTTTGTTTAGTTAGTCCAAGTTCCTCACTGGTTTCAGTCTCAAAAGGGGTCTTCAGGCTATTTGATGCAACAAAGATCTGAGAATATGCTGTTTCTGTTTTGAGATGTTTGGCTAGGCTGAACAAAACCTTTCTTACATCAGGTCGTTTTCTCCGTGAAGAACCCTTTTGAGTTAGAAACACATTGGCAATCTTGGATTGAATAAACTTTGCTTGCAGTATCAACTTTCCTGTTACATATTAGGATATTACTCTCTTGTCATGAAACTCATAATATGAGAGGTAATAATAGGAGATGGCTGAATATGACCCCATAATATGAGACTTGCACAGTTGGAAGGAACCAGAAAGTTATCAGAGACAAACTTCATACTTGGAGAAAGATCTACCACAGTTTTTGTTCACTTCTTTGTTTCTTCAAAACAGCAATCAATCAGTTTTGACCAGTTTCGATCAGGGAAGTCAGAAAATACAATGGCTGGAAGAAAATGAAAACCAAATGTAATTTTTGGAGCATGTATTTCTGTTGCTTATGTTTGCTGACTTTTTTGTGAGTCCTTTAACATTATCTCTGTTATTTTATAATGAGGCATGTTAGCATGTCTGAGGCATGTTAGCAGTGTATACTTAGTTATGGATGGCCCTTTGTTCAAAGCCTAATATCTTTGTGTACTTAATGAATGACACACAGTTTTTAGAATTGTCTCCAATTTTCTTCAGTGGAATTCAAATCAAGTACTACATTTCTAACACTTCCAAATCATGACCCCTAAAAAGTGTGATGGCCATTCCAAAACTTGCCAAGCTTTCAACAATTATCTTTATAGAGCTACATGAACATGAAGGAATATTGTTATTTTTAAAATGCATAATCTGTGTTCTTTTCATGGTAACTTTGGTGCCAAACCATCTTTATTACTTTGAGCCACTCATATATTCATAACAACCAAATCATCTGTATTCTTTCAGAAAAAAACCCTCAAAACCTCTTTGATTGCAAGAGCAAGCAGAGGTTCATCAAATCTCAGCAACAAACAAGCAGGCAAAGCAGGGTTCAAGCCGGCAAAACTTCCTGTGAAAATGACATCTCTGTAGCATAGACCATGAGACCATAGACCATGAGGCACATAGATCATAGATACATGCAGTGGAAACCGGGCTAAGGGAGCCCAGCCCAGTTTCCACAGCACGTTGGAACTGCTGGGAGCTGTGTGGCTCTTGGAGGCGACAAACTCTCTTGGGTAGCCCGCTGCTTAACCCGGGTTTTAGGCGTGAGAGCCCCCCAAAAGCAGGTTAAAGGATCATCTGTAATTGCGGCACAGCTCCACGCTGCACCAACTTACGAGTAGCCTCCCAACTGGGCTGCTACAAAAAGCCTCTCATTGTTGAGGGGCTCCCCAAAAGGCACCACACACTCACGCAGTGCCTTTTGGGAATTCTGGGGGCTGGAAGCCCCCAAACCTCACCACCCCAATGGCTCTATGACGGAGCCGCTAATTGTCTGGGTGGCAGATCTGGATGCCCAGGGAAGGCTGCCCGATTGTCTTCTGGGAGAGTGGGTTAAATCCGCTCTCCTCACAGACCCCATTTTGGCTCTACACACAGATCGTGTGTAGAGCCTTCATGACTAACCTAGCAAAAGGGTTACTTGTAATGCAATAAAAAGCAGATATCCTGATATAAGCACAAGGGTAATCCACACAGTAGAGAAAGTGTGTTAGATACGTGTTGGTTTAATAGTCAGGTAAAAGTTACCTATAATTTCTTATGGCATTTGCACAACCAAAGAAGATATTGCCCACAGACAGCTGGATTTTATGATTATTTTCTCCAGAGCCCTCAAGGCCAATGTACATGGTCCCCAGTCCTTTGGTCCTCTCAATTTTCTTGAGGTAGGCTATATACAGACATAGTTATTAGCCCAAGATCACTGAGTGAATCTCATGTCAGAGCAGAAATTTTAACACAAGCTACTCACAGTCCCCGTACATCATTACATCTACCCACTACAACATATGGTTTATTGCTAATTGCTCTACTTCCCTTCATGCAGGTAAAATGAGCCATTGCTTAAGAATGTCTTGTGGAACTACTGTTAGACCTATGTTGCACATTCATATTTACACAAGGACATAGATGTGGGTCTAGTAGTTCTGCCCCCTATGCCAACACTGTGATTATGGTATGGGATTTCTTGTTAGTATATAAGAAAGAAAGACTAGGATTTGGGAGAAGGCTTCTGGCATATGCTGCAGGCTGGGAGAACTTTGCATTCCTGGGATATTGGGATATTTTTCATTCCTTTCCTTGTTAGGCCCATTCTGTGGAACAAAGACTCTCCCCCAAATCCAGTGAATTATTAGTATATGTAAAGCAAAAGGAAACCCCGCCCCCTGCATTAATATAAACTAGCTTAACCCATGCAGAGCATCTGCACACTAGTACTTGATTGCTCCCCTCACCCCCTGCCACAGCCCCCCTCACCTCAGAGATTTCTCCACCCTCACCTGAGCTGCACTCCTGCTCCTCCTCCTCCATCCCATTGTTTCCATCCCCCTCACCCCTCTTGGTCATGGCTGCAGTGTTGCTGGCACCTATTGACCCAGCTGTAGTCCCCTATACCCAGAAACCTCTCCGCCCTCACCTGAGCCTCACTCCTGCTCCTCCCTACAGGAGCAGCAGCAGCAGTTGACTGGGCCCTTCCTCACTGTCACCACTGCCATGGCCACTCGTTCCCCTCAGGCTGTTGACAGGCCCGGGCTCATCCCTTGCCTGCCTGCCTCCCTCTGCCAATGGCCCAAACAGCAGCAGTGGTTGACTGGGCCCTTCCTTGCTGCCGCCACCATAGCAGCTCATTCCCCTCAGGCTGCTGACAGGCTCGGGCCCATCCCTTACCCTTCCTTCTTTCTCTTTTCCTCTCCCCTTCTCTCTCTTTCTCTCCCCACCTCTTGCTTCCCCCCCTCCCTGAGTTAACAGATCTTGTTCATCTTGTTTCCTGATCTAATTCACACAATGGCAGCCTCCTTCTCCTGAAGGGGCTCTTCCTCCCTCACAGCTCCTCTCTTCGCAGACCCCTGCCCACTATCTTTACACACATACACACACTCCTCTCCTCTACAATAAAGAACATCTTCCAACGAGTAACAGTTGCATTCCAACTGACTTTAACCATCACAGGCTCCTCCCCCCCATCTGCATATGGAATCCCCACTGCCCAATCAGGTGCTTTTGCTCACAAATTCTCACAAGAGCTGCCACACATGGGATTAGCCATGGGTATGCCTTAGAGAATTAAATATATAGCTGTTGTCCTCGCAAGAGATATCAGATGTAAAACACACACACACACACACACACACACACACACACACACACACACTCCCCCCCCCGCCACACTGAAAGCTTACAACTGGCGGCAGGCCTGGTGAAAGTGGAGACTAAAGTATTGCTATCCATACTCAGTCATTGGCTAAGACTATCCTATCCTTCCTCCCAATGGATCTAGCCCCCATAATGCTGGAGGATGGTTACCAATCCACCTGGAAGTGAACCATGCAGGTGAAACTAAAGTCACTTAGGCTCTCTCCCCCACAACTACTTGAGCCAATTTAGAAAGGGTGGTGTGTGTGTGTGTCTGTGTCTGTGTGTGTGTATTAGATATAGATATAGATATAGATATAGATAACTACTCTCCTTAGGCCATGAGCAGGCCAGGACACATCTCAAACAGCATATTTATTTATCAATCACATTATATACCACCTGATGTATACATCTCTAGGTGGTGTGCACAATCCAAATTTATATATATATATATATATATATATATATATATATATATATATATGCCACTTTCACAGAATAAAACCAATTACAACAATTCACAGAATGAAACAAAATAATTACACAGGATAAAAACAATTCAACCATTATTAAAAGCCTGAGAAAACAGGTGTGCCTTAAAGGTCTTTCTAAAAGCCCTTAAATGGACTTTTTTGTAATAAAATAATGGATATAGAGCACCAAATAATAGGGAGATCCCAAAACCTCCCTATCACTGAAAGCTTAACCTACGTAGTAGCACCTGCTACATACCTAGCACAGCTAGAGGCCCCTAACCACAGAAGAGCCTTCACCTTCGCTTGCTGCAGCACCCTTCCATTGGCTGTGTTAGACGGGAGAGACAAAAAGATCCCCTTCTTGGAATGACTATGCCCCTGCAACACTGGGCAAGTTGAGACCATCAAGCATGTCCTCTTACCCTGCCTATTCTACCCTCATTTCCCCTCTACTTACAAGCTAGCCAGGGCATGCAAGCCAATTCTATGTTTCCCTATTACTCTCTGACTGCACCGCTTTTATAACACATAATGTAGCCAAGATCTACGCAGCAGCTTACAAAATTCGCTGAGACCCGTCTGCTAGCAAGAACTAACAAGGTCCGATACAGCGCATACCTGCACTTCTGCCCCGCACTTCAGACACACAGCTCTCATTTTACCATATTTTAAATAAATCAACTTTCTCATATTTTAATTAAATTTCTAACCCTAATTTTAAAACTATTCTATAGCTTTTATGGACATTTAATAGATTTTATAGATCCTGTAGCTTTTACAGATTTAGTTTTAACTATTTAACCTCTATGCATCTATTTGTATCAAAACTTTAAATCTCACTTTTAAAAAACTTATAGCTTCTCATAGTTTTGCTCATTTTATATTCTGGCAACACTAGATTTTAGCATTAATTTTACAGTTAGTGTCTTCATAGGCTTTGACTGCTCTTTGTTATCATGTTTTACCCTATGGTGGTCAAAAACTGTAATAAAGATTGATTGATTGGGGGGGGACGGACATTGGCTGTTCACATGAGTAGCCCTGCCTAGGCTTAGGATTTTTACCCAAATATAGGGCTGTATGAATAGTTGGGCTGCATGCAGCTTGAGCAGACACAGAGCTGGGCAGCTAGAACACCCAACTTATGGCAGGATCCCTCAATGCACCATGCTTATCATGCAGTGCATTCTGGGATATCTGGAGGAGAGCTGGTCTTGTGGTAGCAAGCATGACTTGTCCCCTTAGCTAAGCAGGGTCCAACATGGTTGCATATGAATGGGAGACTAGAAGTTTGTGCACTGTAAGATAATCTCCTCAGGGGACTGAGCCGCTCTGGGAAGAGCAGACGGTTTCAAGTTCCCTCCCTGGCTTCTCCAAGACAGTGCTGAGAAAGATTCCTGCCTGCAACCTTGGAGAAGCCACTGCCAGTCTTTGAAGACAATACTGAGCTAGATAGACCAATGGTTTGACTCAGTATATGGCAGCTTCCTATGTTCCTTTTCCCAGCCTCCAGAATGCCATGTGGCTCACAAAAGCACCAGTTGCATGGGCACACAAGCTGCACAGCCTGAGACCACACCATGCTGGATCGTCTGGGGGGAAGTTAGGTGCTATCCTTCCTTTCCCCCTCCCTCCCTCCCGAGCATTCAAAGATTGTGTGAACGACCTCAATATGTTGGTATCATTTGTTGCCTTTGATGAATTCATCAAATCTAGTTTAAATCTTAATGGGGATAGGGAACTCCCAAACCCAGTTGCAGAAGAGTGGATGTGGTTATAAGAAAATAAAGTTAAGAAAATTGTCAATATTACCTTGAAAGAGCCTGTATAAGTTACAATATCATTGATGCATTTATGTCTGACCAATTTACCATTTGGCAAATGATCATTACTGGAGATGTAGGACTCCTGGAACAGGTATTTTACTATATTTTGATCTTACACACTTATTGCTATTACATCTTTCCAAAAGTTAATAATTAACAAAATGACAGATGATAATTTAACTAATAACCCAAAGGCAATTCTTTATGGCTATATTAAAGAAGTATTTTAAACAGATATTGAAATGATCACAGCTATTAACAGAAGCAAGAGTCCATATTACAAAAGCATGGGAAAAAGCAGCACCACTATCAAGTCTAGGCTGGTTAAAATATATTTTGAACATGATATTTCTGATTACGTTCATATATTATAAACTTTCTAGGGATGAGGATTCAATAGAAAAAGTAGAGTCCACATAGATATTGTTTGTTCAATTCTGGAATGAAAAAGTGCGAGATTCTGTACACCCAAATGACCAGTTCCTGGTTATATAATCTTTGAATTGGATGTTTTTGGTATTTCACATAATTAAAGTATAAAGTTTTTATATAAATAAAATTCTGTTAAAAACATTTCTCTCTCTCTCATACACACACACACACACGATTTCCCTGAACCTGGTGAACCTGGGGGTGATTGTCCAACTGCCTGCTAAATGACCTGTCCCCATATGCCAAAAATCAGGGAGCCCATGACCCTGTGAGGCTCCTGAGCATGTTAAGAGTGGGAACTACAAGTCTGTAGTCCCAAACATAAGCAGAGAGGCTTCTAGGAGCCCGATGAACATCAGTGTTGGCAACATAGCTGCTTCAGAAGGAAAAGGATTGTGCATTCTTGTTGTGCAGCAGTAGAAGAGGAAACTGGGAGAGGCTCATAGGCATACTTATTTAGGAATTCAAAGTAGGGCATCCATTGTCCGCATCAGTCACTCTTGTACAGACAAGGACAATATCTTTTCAAAGTATGATGACTTCATTTTATTTTGTCCAGAGAAGGACAATTGAGATTTGATCTCTCCTCCCCATGCTCTTCTCTACAGAATTCCTTGCCCTTTCTCTTAATACCAGGAGGCTACATGGTGGAGGCTGTCTTTAGAATGCCTTTCAAACATGGTTTGTCCACTGAATCTATAGTAGCTCTTTTGTTTTAAAAAAAGGAGAAAGGCATTAGTGAACAGACATTCCCAGTTAACACAAGAAAACAGTGTGGGAAGTGTTGGTGCTTCTGAAAGCACTGGCAATCATATTTTTATTATATTCTGATTACAGTTATTATGTAATTTTAAAAACCCTTTGTGTCCAATACAAGATTTTTATTTTTATTTTGAAAGGGTGTCGTCTTAAATTCAGGGTCTTCTTCCTTTTGGATAAATGCAGGTATACCCTTCTTTTTTTAAGTGAGTCATCTTAAATTCAGAATCATCTTAGATTTGGGTAAATATGGTATATAAAAGCTATGAATGAAAATCTCACTGTTTGCATTTATATTACAATCATATTCATCTTGTCTTTCAGCAATTACTTTATTTTGCTGCTTCAATAAGCCACTCTTACCAGACGGCTATTCTGTAATTGTTAGGACTGCTTTTTTGCTTTTTGCCTTAACATGTGGATGCACTTTAGAAAAGGATGAAGCAGAACACATTAGTTCAGAGAAGGGAAAGGCGCTGCCAAGTAGGTATGGAAAACAAGGAGAATAAATGTCCCACAGTAATGTGAAGATTAAATGCCTCTGCTCATTTGAGCAAAATGTAGACATCATCTACGCTTACTCAGGAGGGTTTTGAATGAAAATTAATGGGGTTTTAAATAATGGGGTTTTAAATGAGCAATACTTTTGAATAATGGAAAATCAGCAGAGTAGCTAATATCTGTCTTTACAGGTGGCTATGTAGATTGTGCAGTTGTGTAGCTGAAAGAGGGATACCTCTTAATAAACTTAATAGTTGGAGTCTAGTTGTCCAGCCAAACACTCTTTATAGACAGTTCTCCCCACCCGCTCCCGCACTTTTTTGGCCCATGAGAAATAGAGCTACAAAACCATTGTCTTGTACTGGAATAACTTCTGTGGCTATAGAACTATGCAAGCTTTTAAAGTGAAACATAATTCTTTATTGGACAAAATAGAAGGGCTCTAAGCACAGCTTCATACACGATGATTTCCTACAAAGATATAATTTCCAAGTAGGGAGCCATATGTATACCACATATTGCAAGCACACAGATATATTCATTTTGCCACATGTACATGTGGTAAAATAGAAAGTAGTGTGCTAGTTGCAAGTAGTGTGTGCATAGTTTTCCTGCATGGAAATGGTATTCTTGTTGGACGTCTTGTGTGAAGTGACCCCAATTCCTAGCTGTATTGGAGTATAATTCAACAACAACAACAACAATTTATATACCACTTTTCAACAAAAGTTTCCAAAGCAGTTAAAACAGAGAAATAATAAATAAATAGGATGGATCCCTGTCCCCAAAAGGCTCACAATCTAAAAAGAAACATAATATAGACACCAGCAGCAGTCACTGGAGGTACTATGCTGGGGGTGGATAGGGCCAGTTACTCTCCCCCTACTAAATAAAGAGAATCACCACATTAAAAAGATGAACTTTTTTCAACTTAGGTGAATACCTGGCTATGCACAAAACCGGCGTTTCCCCTGTAGTGCATGTAGTTTTGACCTCAATAACATATTTTCCTCTGCAACAGTAGTCCTTGTTATGACACTAAACAAACCATTCTTTACCAATGGCAAATCTGTTTATAAACATGAAATGATTTAGTAATTATCTCACTTGATTTCATTTTTATGGAAGAGACCTGAAGGTGCAATAATGTCTACTCTGTTGATATTCTGAGAGCACACCATTTTGACAAGTCACATTGCAGCTTGGGACATGCAATTGTGTTACTGTTCTCCTCACTGAATATGCAAATAGACCAGTATTCAGGCCTTGTATACATGCTCATTTGCTATTGCTCTGTGCTTATTTCCCATGACAGGAGCAATAAACTTGATTCTGTATGATGCACCAGTGTATTCATTTAGAGATATCATGGCATTTTCCAAGTTGCTCACGAATTACTGAGGTGACTGACAGCATTTGTAAATGTAGCATGCTTTGAGGTATCCTGCAGGTAGGGATGAGCCATAATGGGTTTGGGGAGCCATGGGCAGGGCATAGGAGTGTGCACAGAACCAGCGGGTCCAGTCTGGTTCAGGTCTGAACTGGACCCTAACAGAACCAGGCCAAAACCCTCCAGTTTGGTTGGGTCATGCCAGGCCACACAGAGGCCCATTGTGCAGGCACGGTGGCCTCCAAAATGGCCGCTGCACTGAGGGGGAAAGGCCGAAAACTGGCCAAAGAGTTGCCAAATGGCCGATTTCTGAAATAAAGGAGGTTGGCAGGGGGAGGGAGAACCTCCATGGGAATCCCCCTGCTGCCACCTTGGACAACTCCCCCAGAGGCAGTAAGTTAAAAAACAAAAATTAAAAAAAAACCTCGTGAACTCCTGGGGTGGGTGGGGTCAGTCCGGGTTTGTACCAAACAGTCGAACCGAACACATTCAATGTTGAATCTCTTTGCACATCCCTAGCAGGAGGGGAGTGGTTCCCTTAAGAAAGAGTAAGAAGACTCTTACCTGCTCTGTGACATTCAGTCCACCAAAGGCCGTGTATGGCTGTGGCGCTGTTCCTTGCAGCCTGCATGCAGTGTTGGCACACACATGGTCACCATGCATGCATGGCAGCCATTGTGTGCCGATGCTGTGCACAGACTGCAGGGAACAGCACCACAGCCATGTGCGGCGTTTGGTAGAGCACGCACTGCTCCCAGAAAAGTGGTGGGCAGCAACGGAGCAGATAAGAACCTGCTTACATGCTTCTTAAGGGAACCGCTCCACGCCCTAATGAACTGTTTCAGCTGTGGGCACCTGAGTCAGTTTGGTGCTTCCCTAAGGAACTGCCGAACCAATTTGTGCAAATCCCTACCCACATGATGATACTGCATGGTGAGTCAGTGACCACATATACGTTCCTCAATTGTCTTTTCTTTGTCTATACAGCAGCAACATTAACTAGAGAAGCAAATGTGTTTGAAATGTGTGTTTTGTGTTGGGAGGGACAGATTCCCTTTTACTGTGTGCTCCTGCAGTGTTTTTCAAGGCCGGGTTGCAAACTGAAATGCAAAACTTGTATGCATATACCCTGTGAGTGCAGCTTGTTCAAGCCATAGGGAACGATGGGGAAACTCAAAGCACCCCATTTCCCCCATGGTTAGTTTGTAGGAACACCAAAGTGGGTTGTGTGGTAAGGCAGGATGGGTGCTGCCTACCACCCAACCCATAAAAGAAATGGGAAAGCAGGCAAATTTAAATAAAATTTTAACCTTCCCCCCAAACCCTATAGGATCCTATGGATGAAACACTTGAAACGTTTTGAGTTGTTTTGTTGAAACTTCCAGCTCGACTGCTGTTTTCGATGAAATGTTTTGGCCATTTGTGTTTCGTTTCAAGCTTGAAACAGAACACAAAATCCATTTCATGCACATCCCTAGTGTGTTCATAGAGAATGAGTTTGTGTAATGGAGACCATGCATGCCTTGAGGTTATTTTCGTGTCATCACTATTTTTCATAAAACGAGTGGGTCTCCAGCAGCATCTCTTTTCACATTTCATGAATAGATGAATGGATACCAGCTTTATTTCTGTGCAAACTTGCTAGCTGTAGAAATCAAGCCTTATACATTGGTAGCATGACTGGCACTTGATAGTTTGGATTTTGTCAAGTAATTGTGATTGTTTCTGTGTTTGGTGATGGTGAGGGAGGATGGGCTGATATGAAGTGGTTTCCCCCCTAACTCTGAACTTGACATTTGTCTCAACTTTCTGTTGTATGCCAATCACTGCCATATTAGATTGCTTCCAAGGAAGAAATGCATATCTTGATCTCAGCTGAAATTCAATAGGTTACAGGGACTCAAGAACCTGGTTGCTTTTTGGCAAAACTTCACCATGTTTATTTTATCACAGGAATTTTCTGTTTTGTTGTTGGCAGGAACCTAAGTATGATTTAATGCTGTTCAGGAGTAAGAAAGGGAAAAGGCAAAGACATGAAGCATAGAAGAGCTTGAGGGTGCAGACACAAGCCTGTCTGAATTTGAGAAGGTGCAGGACCTGCAATCTCAACTCTTAGGCTATGACAGTCTGGGAGCAGAATGGGGACATGTAAACTAGATCTGACAGCGCTATGTGTCGTGCCGAGCATGCTGGTAAGGAAATAACAAGAGATGACAAGGCTGGCTGGCCAGGCCAACAAAATGGAGCACCACTTGCCTATTGCAACACTGGTGGGGAGGGGGTGCCCAGACAGCAAAGACATGGGCGCCTTGTGAGAGGTTGGAAAGATACAGAACACCAGTGCTGTGATTTAAAATTGGAGAACAGCAGGCCCCACAGTGTCCAGAGCCCACAAGGCAAGGTTGCTAATGAGGAAAGGGGTGGGTGGTCAGGTTAGCACCATGCACAGGTCCATGGGGTAAACTGGTCTGACGACAGCCCAATATAGACAGTGTAATACAGCAGTGTAAGAGTGAGTGCTGCTGGGGTGAGTAACATGAACAGGGCTTTGGCGTCACTAGCTTCCAATTTCCTATGATCTCAGGAGAGGAGAGCTGGTCTTGTGGTAGCAAGCATGACTTGCCCCCTTGGCTAAGCAGGGTCTTCCCTGGTTGCATATGAATGGGAGACTTGATGTGTGAGCACTGTAAGATATTCTCCTTAGGGGATGGAGCCGCTCTGGGAAGAGCATCTATGTTCCAAGTTCCCTCTCTGGCATCTCCAAGATAGGGCTGAGAGAGATTCCTGCGTGAAACCTTGGAGAAGCCACTGCCAGTCTGTGCAGACAATACTGAGCTAGATGGACCTATGGTATGATTCAGTCTATAGCAGCTTCCTATGTTCCTAAGAAAAGCTATCATGTTAAGCACAAAGAGGAGTAGGGCCACTGACTGAATTCCATCCTTCTCTCCAGATCAGAGGTGCCACCAGGGAAAAGGCCAACTTGGGTGCTGCTGCAGTACCTTCCCATCTCTTTTAGAATTGTGCATAATGTCAGCCAATTTTGGTGTCAGACAGGGGCTCATATGAAAACAAAACTTTCTTCTCAGAGCTGGAAATGCTGTTTATATTATAGTGAATTCCATAGTTGCCAAAATTATTTTTTGTGTGTGCGTGAGAGAGAGAGAGAGAGAGAGAGAGAGAGAGAGAGAGATAGAGATTCTTATAATCCAGAAGATACTGCTGATCCCATCTGCTTTTCTATTGTTTCATAACTTTGGGGGGGGGGGCGTTCTAGGAACATTTGTTATGTTGACAGAATGAAGAAACACAATCAGTAGTTTCTGTTCAGCCATTTAGACAATTAGCATACACACACACACAGAAGGAGGGGGAAAGACAAGGCTTATAATGTTATTCATTAGAGTATAATTTAAAAGTAATTTACCCACGATTTATGATCTCTCATATCTAAAACAAAATGTGCTTTTCTAAGTTTCAGGACTTAAATATTGGTAAACTAGGAATGTATCCGTAGGGCTTTATGTGTAGCCTCTGCAGGTAAAGGGCATAGGTTGTGGGCTCCTCAGGGAGCAAGCTTGCAAAGAACGAAGCACCTTTCATTGTAAACACCTTTCATTGTAAATGGGGAGGGTCGTTGTAAATGGGGAGGGTCTTTGTACATTCATACCCTTCCAGTTCCAAGCCATCAGTTAGAGCAAGCTTTGCCCTAACATGGTTAACATGGACAATGGTTAGATCCATAGTCATAATCTGGGCTGAGAAATTGGAAACAACAAGATTAACGGAAAAGGAAGTTATCTTGTTCCAGGCCAAGTTGGAGCCTCTGTCAATGTAGGCATGTGGGAAGACACAGACCATGGACAGCTCAAAGGCAAAAGCAATATAGCAATAGCACTTACATTTATATACTGCTTTATAGCCGGAGCTCTCTAAGCGGTTTACAATGATTTAGCATATTGCCCCCAACATTCTGGGTACTCATTTTACCGACCTCGGAAGGATGGAAGGCTGAGTCAACCTTGAGCCCCTGGTCAGGATCGAACTTGTAACTTTCTGGTTACAGGGCGGCAGTTTTACCACTGCGCCACCAGGGGCTCCTTGGGGTCAGGAACTTAGATATCTCCAAGCAGGAAAGCAAGAGAGTTGTATACAGTAGCATAGATTTTTGTCGTTCCCGTGTTTGCTTGGAGCTGATTATTATTTTTATTTTACATTTAGATCCCGGTTTTCCTACAAGGAACCCAGACCAGTGTACATAGTTATGGTCATCCTCACAACAACCCTGTGAGGTAGGTTAGGCTGAGAGATAAGTGACTGGCCCAGAGTCACCCAGTGAGATTAATGGCTGCATGAAGATTGAACTCGGGTCTCCCTGGTCCTAGTTCAATTAATCACTACACTATGTTTAGTGGGTGTTCAACTAATCACTACACCATGTTCAGGGACTCCTTTGCATCAGAGAACGAAGACAAAGCTGTGTCCTCAGGTTATAGTAGGAGTACTGGCTCTGGTATTCATTAAAACAATCCCAAGGTGCTTCACACAGAAAAATTAAAACAAGACTATAAAAATTACACAATTAAAATATTAAGCTAGAATATTTAAAAAAACATAGATCTGACTAAAAGGTTTTAAAATATAAGCACAATATAACCATACAAAATACAAAGAAACAGCAGTAGAGACAATCATATAAAGGCCTGGGTAAAAAGTGAAGATTTCACATGCTTTCTAAAAACTGTGATGGAGACTGAGGAGTGAATAACCAGTGGGAGAGTGTTCCAGAGTCTGGGGGCAGCAACAGAGAAGGCCCTGTCCTGCATCCATGACAGCTGAGCTTCCCTCATTGTCGGCACCTGGAGCAGAGCTCCCTCAGATGACCTTGTCGAGTAGACAGCAGCCTTTAGGAACAGGCATTTCCTCAGGTATCTAGGGCCCAAACCATTAAGGGCTTTAAAGGTCAAAACCAGCACCTTGAATTGGACCCAGAAACAAACTGGCAGCCAGTGCAGCTCTTTCAAAATGGGTGTGATGTGATCCCAGCAGGCAGCTCCAGATATAATCCTAGCTGCCACATTTTGCACTAGCTGCAGTTTCTGAATACTCTTCAAGGGCAACCCCACATAGAGTGTGTTACAGTAATCCAACCATGATGTGACTAAGGCATGAGTAACTGTACCTGAAAACAATGGGCAAACTTGAGAAAGAAAGAAACAGTCTAATGATCTATTAATGCAAGGGAAGACAATATGTCCCTGCAGGCCCAAAACTATCTGAGGCAAAAGTAGTGGCATGGTTACTATACGGTACACAGTTGGGTCCTTACTCTAACCTTGCCCTGGTAGAGATGGCACAATCCAAGTTTTGGATTGAGACGGTACAATCCAAGGATCAGTTTTGCAAGTCCCTAGACCAGGGCTGCTCAACTTTGGCCCTCCTGCAGATGTTGGCCTACAACTCCCATAATCCCTGGCTATTGGCCACTGTGGCTAGGAATTATGGGAGTTGGAGTCCAAAAACAGCTGGGGGACCTAGGTTGAGCAGGCCTGCCCTAGATACATCTCTAATACAGCACTAAGATTAGAATTGGGAGTGGAGACCCAGAAGTGGATTACCATCTTTAACTACTGATTAATGTGATATTCTCTACTAGGGGGCTGGCCCCACTGAAACTTGAAGACAGCTTTCAATCATGGTGGAAGGCAGGGGTTAAAGAAAAGCTTGCTCTTTGTGGCTTTTCTCTTGAAGCGCTGTGATCTGTGGGCTATGAACAAGCAAAAAAAAAGGCTGTAAAGCAAAGAATATTAGATATGGAATGGCATCAGGAGATGAGTAAGGTCTCAAAACAACTCAAAATAGGGAGATTTGCCTAAGCCAGCTCTTATTACCCCTTAGTACCATAGAACATTTGTATTGGCTTGCATTGACGTATTGCCCTCAGTGGTTGCCCTCAGTGGTTCTATATGGGAGGATTTGTTATTCTGAACGCTACTGCCCATGTGATGCACAAGCCATAGAGGATGTGGGTCATGTTTTATTATATTGCAATTTTTATAGGGACCCACATGAGTCGTTAATTTTATCTCCAATTAAGGACATAGCAGCCAGAGAAGATGAAGTATATATCTCATTTCTCTTGTCAGACCATCAAGCCAATGTTACTTACAGCGTGGCTAAGTTCTGTTTAATAGCAATGAATATACGACGACACCTAATGACTAACGTAGTGGAATAATTTACTATGTCACCGAATATTCGTAAAACTATATTGTTGCTATATTGTTGCATGGGTGTGACAAAGTGTTCTTTTCTTCATATTTCTCTACTGGCCAAAGACTGTAATAAAGATGATCTGTCGATCTATCTCTGATAATGCTTTTTGTTGGTTATAGGTGGGAAGAAATTTAGAGATCAAGGACAAGGTGGACAAAGCCTTAGTTCAGGTAAAGAGACCATTGGAGAAAAAGCTAATTTTCAGGCTGTGCTGGGATGCATAGGTTCACATAAACAACATAACATTGGAGCTGGTAATTCATACAATTATGAGTTCTATAACTTCTATAGTTTTAGTTCTATAACTATAAACTTCAATGTAAATTTCAGAGAACTGTCTACAAAAGCATGAGTTGTTCAGCATGAGTTAGATGCATATTTCTGAACTGCCCAGGATCCTCAGACACCTCCATAACCCCAAGGAACAGCCTTTCCACCTCCTTCTACCCTGAAAAGGACAAGAACCTTGCAATCAGCTCCTACCAGCTATGCAGAACCTTAGGGCAGGTAGATTGATTGTGATTCCATCACCCCCATTTCTATTTCCTTGTCCCTTCAATGCTAGGATCTTCTCTAACTTTCATTTGTTAGAAACTAATGCTCTGCTTAAGGATCGGCATCTTCTACTTAGTGGCTTCTGACTGACTCCCTGAGAAGCTGCCAATTATTGTTTTAATCTTGTGTGCTTCTGTTCTTTAATAAACTTAACATATGTTTCCCAAAGAAACTTGTCTTCTCTTTGTTACTCCCATTTGAGTACTTTAATTGTGATCCCACCTTTACCCATGATCAGCTTTCTAAGCTACCTTGCAAAAGAGCTGAGTGCACATGTCCATCCTATTTGAGCTAATTTCCCCATATAAGCCAAAAGCATAGTCACAGAATGTGATAACAGTCATGCATCTGAGCAAACATGTCACACCATGTTCTGATATTAAAGAGCTGCTGCAAATCAGAGTAGGCTATAGTGGGCCACATGGACCCATCACCTGTAGTTCAAGGCAGCTTTATTAGATCAAACAATTTGTTGACTTCTATCAGTACCTCACTCTTTCACCAACTTCACCATGTAAGCAGCATGTATGTATGTATGTATGTATGTATGTATGTATGTATGTATTTCTCAATCAATCACATTTTTATACTGCCTGATATGTACATCTCTAGGCGGTGACAATGTATTGTGCAGAACAGTTCCAAATCACCATGCTGAGAGCCTATAGAATCTGGAACGCTAGGAATAAACCTTCAAATGGTTGGAGTTGCTCTTTATCTTCTGTCATTATCATGACTGATAAACCTTCTTTTTTATGCTCTATAATCAACTCCTCTTAAGAATAACTCCTTTGATCAGAAGATTAACCAACCCACTCATAAACGAGCAAAATAAAGTATATTGTTTCTTTGACAAATTAACTTACGCCTATGCACTAATTATGAAAAGCTAAACTTTTAATGAGCACTTGAAGACATTTATATTCTGTGACACTTTAATGAAATATATTCTGAGAAGATCCGACAATGACATTTGCCAGGCCCCTCAGAGGAATAATAGACATTGGTGGTGTTCTTATCAGTGCAATCAGTGCAGTTTTACAATTTTAAATGTTTACATATGTTTCCTTGCTTCAGCCACACCCTCCATGGGTATTTTAATCCACTAGATACATAAGACATGAGAACTACTGTTATGTTCAAGCCTTGAAAATGACTAATCCTTGCTAAACCCTGCTATGTTACTTAGTAAGCATTAGAGATGAGCAATTGATTAGAAGCAAATCAATTCGAGCTTGAATTGGGTCATTTTGAGTTATTCAAACTCAAATCAAATCACCCTTAGAATAAAGTGCCTGGTTTGAGTTATAATCTAATCAACCCTGATTTGAGCTCGAATTGATTTGTGTGATTCGAGTGCCATTTTGTCTCTGTGTATTTCCCTTACTGATTGGTTTTCTGGCATTGGCTTCCGATTGGCTTGAGGACTGCTTACTTCTTGGTTGGCTTGTTATCATACAAATCAAGTATTCAAGTATTCTCATGGGCAACTATGCCCCAATCCCCCCTCCCAATGGTGGAGGGGGCACTAAAGGAGGGATTTTCAAAATATATTTGAGGGGAATGTGTGGAGGCAGAGAGACAGAGTGAAGATCTGAGAAAAACTGCAGTTGCTCAGCACTGGTGGTGGTCTCTGGCTTATCTGTTTTTTTATTTCCTTGCAAACCTAACTGCATATTTTATTTCTACTTTTTAAAAATTGTACCAGCCCCAGCAGCTTTTACTGGGTGCTGCTGCTTTGATTCCCCCCTCCCCACCTTATTTCTATTTTTCTTCTTCTTGCTTGTAGCCAGCCCCCAGTGGCTTTAATAACTGGTTGCTGTGCTGATTTCTTCTTCTTCTTCTTTTTTGCAGCTCCAAGCTGCATCTTTGCTGCTGCTGTGTGTCATTGCACTTCATTTTTTGTTTTGTACACTGGTGTGTCGACTGCTTTCTGGTGCCCAGCCGGGCAGGCTCTCTCTGTTACCCCTTTTCCCCAGAGGTTTTTTTTTTTTTTTTTTTTTTTAATTTTTTGGGATGAATGGGTGCCTGGCTGCTGCCCACTTGCCCTCCTCCAGATGCGGAGTCCCAGTGTCTGCTCAGCCCAAGAGTGCCTCCAAGAGCAATACCTGGCAGTCTCCATCCAAAGATGCCAGAACTCCCAGCTGAAGATACCAGCAGGTGAGCCCCAGCCCCACTTTGGTCAGGGCCCAGTTTGGGGAAGGGATTAGGTGGGTAGTGGCAGGACTGTAGAACAGGAGGGGTGGGCTTGGGTTAGGGAGGCCACAGTAATCCCCTGCCCTTTGCCTTCCTTTCTCTTAGACTTGCCCCATTGTTGTTTGCTCCCCTCCAACCTCCCCCCAATAAAGCCTGCTTCTTTATTTGGGGGGATTTAATTTTTAATTATAGATAGCACTGTGTGTGGCACACCTAGCATTAATTGACCCCACACCCCTTTTTTAAATACAGTCCTTAAAAGCTCTTGTTCTCCTCCCCCCCTCAGAGTCGGGGCTTCAATTTTTAAAAACCCAAGATGTTTGGGAGGGTGTGAGGCAGAGCCAGGAACAGATTGGTAGGCAGAGGAAGGGGTGATGCTGCTGGTCATCATGGGTGACAGCAAGGGGGCCTACTCTCCCAGTCATCCCCACTGTTGCGGTGTCACGCAGCCTCACCTATCCAGAAGAGCCTGGTCCTGTGATGCAGCCATCTATGGTGGCTGAGGTAGAACTGGGGGGTGGGGATCCTCCCCTGTCAGGGAAGAAGCTCTTCCTGTGGCAGTTTTGTAGGAAGTGTCATCAGCCCAGCCAGATCACTCTCTCCATCCTCCTCACCAATCCCCCGGCCACCTTTCTGAGACCGAGGAGGAGCGGGAAATACTTCCGCTTCCTGGACATTCTCAGCCCCTGACCAAGGGGGTGGGTGGCGGCCCCCAGAATGAACCAGCATCCCCACTACCACCAAAATGGCCCCAGACCAATAGCAATCTGGTGTGGGACCACTTTGAGCTCCATCGTGGTGACCCACTCCATCCTGTCTGCATCCACTGTGGGACAAATGTCATCGGGGAAAGGACCCTAAGCATCTTATGATTATGGGAATGCTGCAGCACCTGTAATGGCATCTCCCATGGGTCCTTGCTCCTGCTGGCAGCAATAGGCCTGCTGTGCCCTCAACTAGTGGCAAGGCAGCTACTGCTGCTCCCAAGTAGAGCAAGTTGCCTGTGAGGTGGGTGCAGTCAGTGGGCAGGTATTCTGCTCACCCAGAGCCTTATCTCATCACCCGGGGCATTGGGGAGATGATTGCTTTGGACAACCAGCCATTCCAGGTGGTGGAGAATGACCATGATTTTGTGGTTTTCTTTTCTCAGCAGTGAGTATAATGTGTTGTGCTATTGCTGCTTTAACTATTTGGTTTTGCTGGATCTCAGATTGACAAATGCAGAACTTGGGTGCCTTCCTTCCTTGAGCTGAGGTTTGCTTTGTTAGTGAGATAGTGTGGTTGCGAGAAATGGACAATGGCAGCTGAGTGTTCATGCTCGTGCGCTCTCCCCCCTGCCCCCCCCCCCCACATATTCCTTGGTGATTGCTGGGAGATGAGATGTATAACTTGTGCTTCACTTACTGCTCTGGTCTGTTCTGCAATCTGCATTCTGAATTGCAAGGTGTACTTAGGCAAAATGTGACTGAAGACGGTGTTCTAGTTGAGCTTATGGCTATGCTTTCAAACATAAGAACAGCCCATCTGGATAGGCCCAAGGCCTATCTAGTACAGAATCCTGTTTCACACAGTGGCCCACCAGATGCCTCTGGGAAGCCTACAGGCAAGAACTGAGGACATGTCTTCTCTCTTGCTGTTGATCCCCTGCAATTGGTATTCAGAGGCATCTTGCCTCTGAGGCTGGAGGTGGCCCATAGACACTAGACTAGTAGCCATGGATAGACCTATCCTCCATGAATTTGTCTAAGTCATTGTTAAAGTCACCCAGGCAGGTGGCTGTCACCACATCTTGTGGCAGAGTATTCCATAGATTAACTATGTGCTATGTGAAAAAGTACTTTCTTTTATTGGTCCTAAATTTCCTGGCCTTCAGTTTCATGGGATGACCCCTGGTTCTAGTGCTGTGTGTGTGAGAGAGAATTTTTTCTCTGTCCACTCTCTCAATTCCATGCATAATTATATACACCAATATTATGTCTCTCCATAGTTGCCCCCTTTTTAAACTAAAGACCCCCAGATGCTTTAGCCTTGCCTCATAAGGAAGGTGATCCAGGCCCGTGATAATCATGGTTGCCCTCTTTGGCACTTTTTCCAGTTCTACAATATCCTTAGGATTCGATGACCAGGAATGTATGCTGTATTCCAAATGTGGCCGCACCATAGATTTGTATAGGGGCATAATAATATTAGCATTCTTCTTTTCAATCCCCTTCCTAATGGTCCCTAGCATAGAATTTCCCTTTTTCATAGCTGCCATGCATTGAGTCGACACTGAGTCAACCTTCAGGCTTTCTGTTAAGGGTGCTGCTGTGGAGAGGAGAGCTGGTCTTGTAGTAGCAAGCATGACTTGTCCGTTTAGTTAAGCAGGGTCCATGCTGGTTG
This sequence comes from Hemicordylus capensis, assembly GCF_027244095.1. NCBI lineage: Eukaryota > Metazoa > Chordata > Lepidosauria > Squamata > Cordylidae > Hemicordylus > Hemicordylus capensis. The sequence continues at coordinate 260,578,955 of NC_069660.1, forward strand.
CCTATGAATGGGATACTAGAAGTTTGAGCACTATAAGATATTCCCCTCAGGGATGGAGCCACTCTGGGAAGAGCAGAATGTTCCAAGTTAACTCCCTGGCATCTCCAAGATAGGGCTGAGAGAGATCATGCCTGCAACCTTGGAGAAGCCACAGCCAGTCTTGGTAGACAATACTAAGCTAGATGGACCAATGGTCTGGCATGATGCTTCCTATCACCCAACCCACAAAAGAAATGCATAAATGGGCAATTTTATTTTATTTTATTTTTTACAAAAATTAACCTTTCTCTAAAACCCCCATAGGATCCTATGGGGGTTTGAGGGAAAGGTTAAAATTTGTTTCAAATCACCCACTTGCCCATTTTTGTATGGAAAGGGGTGGTTTGTCATATGCCAATGATGATAGATGCAGATAGCAAGTAGAGCACTCACTTATGAGAGTGTAAAGTGATGGAGAAACCCCTTCACAACTCAAGAGAATAACCATCTGTAGGGACAGTGGTGTTGGGCAGAATCACTAATAATGTGTAACGACAATGGACTGCTCTATGATGAGAGTGTCAGACCATGGGTGCCAGATGCTGCTCAGCCAAGTTGTTCTATACAGAAAGCCACAGGGATGGGTACCCCACCAACAGCTCTCCCTGTCTTGGCAACTGTCACCAAGAAGCTGTCAAAGTGTGCCCTCTGCCAGCTCATCTGCCAACTTGGACATGCTCACCTTTGCATGTGCCCTGAAAAAGTGACCCTGCTCTCCTTGGGTTGTTGGAAATCAGGGCTCTCCTCTCCCGCGATTCCCTGAAGCAGCATATCTGAATACACCACAACGCCATTCCAAACCTGGGAATTTTGAATGAGGCTAAAATATACGTCCCCGCACCTGGTGTTTCCCCAGTTGGCACACGTGGCTACGCTCTGACATATGGAGCGTCATAATCTTCTTTGTGTCCATGAAAGGCTTCCCTGGGCAGGAGGGGGTTGCTGTGCAAAAGTTCAATCAGCCAGGGAGAACGGAGGCCCCATGCAAGAGGGGGACCCTTCATTTGGTTAGCTCAACTCATGATCGTGGTCCAATGGAAGACCACAATGGAAGAAGGTTTTCGAGCCTAATGAGTCTTTCCCAGTAGACTGGCCATCTCATGAGAGTGCTTGTCCGCTGGCAGCAAGCAGCCATGGGGCCAGGGGTGGGGTTTGGTCTGCATGGACCACTTTGCCAGGGTGGCCCCTTTGCCAGGGTGAGCCCTTGGTCATAGCGGGCCAGACCCCAGGTACCTTTGCCCTCCCTCATATACATATCCCCTCCAGGGAACTCATCATGTTACTTTCCCTTTCCTGCACAACATGGAAATAGTGCCCCCCCAAGACACCCCCCCCACCAGAAATTGTGCAAGACAGTTTTGTTTTGATGCAATGCCTGTCGGATGGCATGACATTTAAAGAGATTTAAGTTCCTTTTCCCTGTCTAGGGCAGGTGGACCATTTCAAAAAGGTATGATCACTCTTGGAACTCCCCCTTGAAGATTGTGGCCAATAGCTGCCATGCCAGTGACATGCTAATGTCTTCCCCACAGTCTGGTGACACAAGCACTATGGAGTTTGCTGTGATGCGGCCACAGCAGACCAGGAAGGAGGAGAAGCTTCTCTGACCTGAAATTGAAAGTTGCTGGACTGTGGTTTGATGAACATCCGTGATGTGATGATTCATGATTAGAAAAGTTAGAAAAGTTAACCATCGGTCTGGCGACCTCCGGTTTCACGTTATGTGCAAATGTGGCCAATGAATTATTCTGGGCCAGTCACTTATCTCTCAGTCGAATCTACCTCACACGGTTGATGTGAGCATAAACATAACCGTATACCCCAGCTTGGGCTCCTTGGAGAAACAGCAGGATATAAATGTAAAAATAAAAAAGAAATGAAATTGGAAAAGAGATCAGAAAAACCCTGAAAAACCCTGGTTGAATTACTTAATAATATCATTTCCATATTTCCTTCACTTCATTTATCCTCACTACTTTTCCTAAGAACTCTCCTCTCCTATAACCTTCATCTTGCATCACAGGCAGCCTGATCTTATATTTTGAAGGCAGAATGCATAGGATTATGCCTGTCTAATTTGCGCTTGTCTTCCAATATTCACATTCCTTGCAAGGAAATTGTTCAGTAATGTACTGCTCCAGAAAATGAAATGGTGCATTAAGGATCTATTTTCCAAACCAAACCAGTGATTATGATGTACTAGGATAGACTTGACCCAGTAGGGGAGGTTCGTTTCTGGGCAGATGGAGTCAATAATCAGCCCAAATGAGAGGACTTTAAGATCAAAGCTTTTTATTCTGCCTTAAGAACAGAGGTGCTGCCTTGTCTAATTCCAATGTGCAGGACAAAGAATTCTTTCAAACATTCATACCTTTATACAAGAAAAATTCAAAAGTCATCCATACAAGAAAACAGCATGTTGTTGCCAGAGTACCTAACCAAGGCCAGGAACAAACCACAAACATGTACACGGGCAGACAGCCAGCTTCATCCTAGTCATATCAGCTTTTCTACATATCTACATTCCACAGTCGGTCGCTGTAACCTATGGGGGATGGAATACTACCAGAGGGACATAGCTTTGACAGTGCTTTGCACTCACAGGTAAAGCAGCTTCTCTTGCAGAGAACTATTATTCAAACTATTGCAGGCTGTGCAATTCTGTTATTATTTCATTATACATCAATTAGGCTCTAATATTTAATTTTCTTTAAAACTAAATATTACAGCTATTACAATATAATTAAATATTGTAATTAAGCAATTACAAATTTCATAATGAGATGGCTCAGAGTTCTTAACAGACTACTGTTGCAAATTTGGAAAAGATAATGACATATTCCTTAAACAAAGAGCAGCAATGATGTAAGACTCCCTAGTTCTAAGTAGACACAATAATATTGGACTGGGTCTCACGATCCATGAGACTCGGTTTTGGGAAGTGAGCGGGGAGGGAGCCCTGGGAGGCTGGATCGGCCGCCCACACGATGGCCAGCTCCAAGACGGAGCTGGTGGGGGCTGGGGAGCTTGGGGGCTGCGCGGCCCCCAGAAGCCCCAGTATGCCCTGCGTGAGCCCTGCTTTTAAGCCTCCTGGCTGGGGATCTACTCGCAAGTAGCCACGGCATGGAGCCGCGGTGCGGCTACTCATGAGCAGATAGCTCGGGTTTGTGGAGCGCTCGCTCCGCAAACCCGGGCTAAGAGGTGGGCTACAGGAGCAGGTTAGCCGCTCCAGAACCACCGGGCTTGGCTGCGAGCCTGGTGGTTCTTACGATCACAAAAATTGGGCTAGGATTTTCCTAGCCCGATTTTTGTGATCGTAAGAATAGCCCCATTATCTACATGAGTTTTATAAACATCAATTTCCTGAGGCTACCTGATCAATCTTCTTTAACAACACAACAACAAAATTCCACCTCTTAAGCAGAATTTCCACTACAAATTGTATTCAAAGAAGGGATGAGGACATTAGGGGCTACAGTCCTTAAGGTAGTTATTCCAGAGTTCTCCAGTAAATACAACAGAACTACCATACTTTTAAAATGGCCGAGAGTTAGAGCACAAAAGGCGTATAAGTATGGAGTTTCCAGTACAGCTCTGTTTTACAACATGGTTAGATAGAAACTACCTTTAGTCACATACTTGTAAGTACTTATAAAATAGTAGATGGCCAACACTGTTTTAAAAGAGGCCTTCTCCATCCTTCTCACCTACAGAAGGAAATACCTCTTCTTTGAAGGTGCCTATTGTGACATAAAAACATGCATCATTTGGGAACAAAGAAAACATGCTTTTTATGCAAACATATGCAGATTTAGTCAATTGATCAATTATACCAGTTGAAACTCATTTGATTAAAACTTTTTGTTAGCTTACTTTCCAGTAGGTTTATGAGATAACCCAGCATTCCTTGTGTGTGTGTGTGTGTCCATGTGTGTCCCCCAAACCCATCACCTTCACAATGCCTGGACCAATATTAACCAAATTGGGTACAGTTGTTGGGACACACAGGGACACCTCAATGGCGTAATTTGTGATGATGTCATCCACTCTAGTTCAAGATGGTGGACATGTGAATGCTTGAGGTGCAAGTGGGCTAAATTGAGGACCGTCTAACTGATCTGAAACAAATTTGGTACAGCTGTAGTGAATGAAACACAGGGACATCTCAATAGAATAGTTTGTGATGATGTCATCCACCCCAATTCAAGATGGTGTATGTGTAAGCATTTGAGGCACAAGTGGGATAACTTGTGGACTGTTTAACTGATTTGAACAAAATTTGGTACAGTTGTAGTGAGTGACACATTGGGACACCACAATGGTGTAGTTTGTAATGATGTCATCCACCATGATTCAAAATGGCAGACATATGAACATTTGAGGTGCGCAAGTGGGCTAATTTGTGAATCACCTAACCGTTTTGAACCAAATTTGCTACAGTTGCAGGGACACATAAGGACACCTCAATGGCATAGTTTGTGATGATGTAATCTACCCCAATTCAAGATAGTGGAAGCATGAACATCTGAGACACAAGTGGGCTAACTTGTGTACTGCCTAACAGATTTGGACCAAATTTAGTCCAGTTTTAGGGACAGTGAAAAGGAAAGCGAGCAGATTAGTTCTTACTAGAACAACTTGTTAATCAGGTGATAGTCAAAACAATTACTATTATTTCACCATATTTCAGATGGAAGACCAACTGTCAGTCACAACCTTTTGTCACAGAAGATTGTTGTGACCTGTACCTTTAGTTCACTATTTTGCATATATTCACTATTTTCCCTGGGCCATGCAGAGGCAAATCTTAGAGACACGCGGCCTCTAAAATGGCTGCCACGCCAAGCAGAGAAGGCCGAACAGCCAGCCAAAGGAAAGCCAGTGTGGGGAGGGGAAACTTCCGTAACACCCCCCCCACCCCCACTGCCTCCAGCAACTCCCCAGAAGGGAATAAGGTTAAAATAAAAATAACCCCCCCCAAAAAATCTGTGAACCCCCCAAACATATGGGGAGTGTTCGGTCCAGGGTCGGACCGAACAGGGGGTGGTTCGGTTCGAACTCAAACCATCAATCCGAACTGGTTCGATGTCAAACTGGCTTGACATTGAGCCAGTTTGCACATCCCTAAATGCAGCATCCTATGTCTGTAACTGATTTATTATTTATGAGCTCCCTGTGCCGTGGAACATGTTTTTTTAGCATCAGACTTTACAAGCAAGACAAAATACTTTGTTTTATATAATAATATAATAAATAAAACATTAGCACCTTTTTATAGTGTCTGGGAAAGAGAGAGACAGTGGCTCCATTTGGACATAATGCCAAAGCAGAGGTAAACATGCCAGAGGTTTGAGTTTGTGATCGTCCAGAAGTGTGAAGCCATGGTTTTGTCACAAGCAAAGTGAATGAACCCTGCCTACCTTTAAAAAAACCTTAATAGGGGCAGAAAGAGGGCACTTGTACTCAGAGCTGGCAGAACAGCAGCGTGACTCCTCCAAATTCTCCAGAGCAGGCCCAGCGCTCCAGTATGGCTCAGTTCCGACTTCTGTGTACAGGTGCCCTCTCTCTGCCCCTATTCAGGTTTTTTTAAAGATAGGCAGGGTTCTTCCCATTGCTTGTAAAGGGGAATCCTTACCAGATTCCCCTTTACAAGCATGTCCCCTTGAACTACCAAACTCATTCCAAAACACTTTGGTCTGGTCCGACACTTAGACTGGACTGGGGACCTGTTTGACTTGAACCAGCTCACAGGCCAGTGGGCCAGCTCGAATTCAGCTAGAACTCAAACTGAACCACTGGAATCAGTTCCGTGAACACCTCGGTTCTTCCTTGTGAACAACAGTAGTGAGAGTGGTGTGTGGAAAGGGTTAAAATGTCTTTGCCCTGCCAAGGGCAGGCAAACACTGCCAGAAAGGCACAATCGCTCTGAGCATGCCCCCTCAAGATTCCCAGCCAATGGTTGCAGCTTCACTAGTTTGCTGATGCCTTGCCCACAGTCTGGCGATGCGAGCAGAATGGACCTAGCTGGGATGCAGCCTGGGCGGACTAGGAAGAGAGAGGGGTTCCTCTGCCCAGAAGCCAGAGGGTGCCAAACCACAGTTAGTAGATTGACTGTGGCATGATTCTGGGCTTCACAGATTAACCACAGCTTCATCTATCCAAGGTTTCATACTATGTCTGAACAGGGCCAGTGTGTTATCTCATGTTACTTCTTTAAATGGAGTTTAAAATCAGTATGCTACAGTCCACTCACAAATGGCTGGGTTTGATTACTCACAGAGTGCCCTGTATTATACAGAGGTCAGATTAAATTATTGCCACTGTTTGGTTTCAAATCAGTGACTGAAATCCTATCTTCTTTGGCACAATCCCAGTTTGGCTTCAGTGGAGCCACATTTTCAAAATTTATGAGTTCTGACATTCTCAGGTCACATATACTCTTAGATCAACCAGTGAAAGTATCTCAGCTCTGGCATTATTTACTCTAGCACAACATCCAACTTAGTTGCTGATTTTTATTCCATCCACATATTTTCCCCTCTTCTCTTGTCTACTGTGGCTCAGCTGTACAATATAGAGAAAAGCAGCCTACACACAGTACAAAGACTGAATTGTAATGGGAAAATCATGACTGGATATACAAAGAATATTTACAAGAGCAAAACATTACTACAAATGGTTTATTAATGCAATCTGTACACAATGCGTATCATTATTATTATGCAAAATTGTTATAGATGACAGAGATTATACTCTTACTATGATTCACTGTGCTTCTGTGTGTGTAATGCTTCCACGGAGTCTAATTCTCACAGGTAATAAACCTGTGTCTGGGATTTACCACATCAGACTGTTGATGGAGCATCACATGATGGAATTACTCTTCTACACAAAAAATCTTTCTACACACACAAAAAATGAGCATGTAAGGGAGAAAATTAAGCTTCTCTTTGACATCCAGTTTTCTATGTGTAGCAAATATTTTTTGTATGGAAGAGCATTCAACCATTTCTGCCCCCAACTGTAGTCTAAGTCATAAAACCCAAGTATAGGCTTGCCACTTCAGTAAAATGCAAGTCCTTCTACAAACCTTTTCGTCCACTGTCCCATGGTTTCAGATTTGTAAGAGAGAAAACCATACCCTTCAATAGTTTAAAGAGCAGGTGTGTGTGTGTGTGTGTGTTTCTTCTTCTTTGTATTATGCACTCCACTTTAAATTGAAGTCCTGGTGGTAGACACTGTAAAGGAGAAGTCAATAAAAGTTGTATATAAACCATTGGACTCATGATATACTTTATATCAAAGTGATGCCAATCACTAAGGTCATTCACACAACCAACCCTACCTGGGCTAGAACTGCCCTACCTGGGTAGGGCTGGTCATGTGAACTGCCAGGATTGTAAGTGATCCCAGTGTTCCTCAGCCGAGTAGCCCTGGTTCTAAACAGGCATGCACCTGCTACCTCACTCTCAGCTCATGTGGGTGAGCAGGCTTCTGGAAGCTCCATCTGGGCTGCCAGCAGGCATACTCATCATAGAGCTGGGGTGGGGGGAGGAATGACCCGGCCTCTGGACATTCTGACAATGCACCTCACTGCTCATGTTGTGGGCTTTCTGAAGGCTGGTCATCCTTCTCCCCAGCTCTTGCTCACCATGCTACTCACCACCCCCAGTGCTCACGTTGGCACGTGAGTGGTGGAGCCCTGATTGGGCTCCGGATTGTGTGTGGGGAAAACAAGTAAACTTCTGACTTCCCTCCAGCCCTCCCCAGCCCCAAAGAATCAATCATGTGAATGACCTCACTATATGTCTGATGATCACATAACCGTGTCTGGCATCCTGACTCATGAAGTGTGTACACAGCAAAGGAAACGTGCAGTATTCCGCTTTACTCACTAAAGTAGCGTGGGTGCTTGTGCAGGATGATTTTCACGGACTTCACCATCCCTCACCATCCCTCAGCACTATGTGCCACCCAAAAATATGTCCCTGAGGCATGCAACCTTGAGGGATGTATTTTTAGTTGGCACAGAGTGCTTCAGAGTGAAGGGGAGACTGGCCAAAATCACACACACACACCTCACATGAGTGCCCATGCTGCTTTAGTTTGGAATGCATGACGCTGTACGTGCACTTCCTTTTCTGCACGCATGTGTTGTGGCCCAGGTCACTCATATTGGACAAGCGGGCCAGGCTGAGGCTTGTGTCTCTGCCAGCAACCCCATTGAGATTTTCCTTGATGAAAGGAATCGCTGAACTTTGAATAAAATGATTAACTCCTAAGAAATAAGCCAAATAGTCTGGACTTTGCTCTTAGGTAATGGCTTTGGGAAAGCTGGAAGCTAATCCTGCATTTCCTCTGGCAGATTGTCTACAATGTTGATATCACCTACATTGTTTTGCCTTAATCAGATGCATTGATTACTAGTCTCACACATATATCTTCTTGTTGTGACTTTGGAATGTTTTAGAATTACACACTAGGTAGATTTACACAAGAAGTGATTTAATTGCTCTCTCACACACATAGCTTAGACTCTTCCTTCTTAACTTTGACTTTTAACACTCTTTGAGGCAAAGACGCCAGAAGTCTGTGAACTAGAGAGAATGCCCATCTGCAGAGCTCAGAAATGCAAATTGTTTTAAGAACAATGTTTCCTGATAACACTGACTGACACTACGCAAGAGTTGGACCTCATCGCCTCATCCTTCCTCTGACAGACAAATAGACATCCTCATGAGCAATTAACACTTTGAGATTCAAGAAGGATGCTGATATCTTCAGAAAACTATACATTTACATCAAAGGATGAAAGGACTGTAAGAACCCAGCTCTCTGGGCATAACTTCAGTAACCTTTGCCTAAGACTTGCTCATGTGCAGATCCCAGGTGCCGGCTGTCTAGCTGCGGAGCTAGCAGTTACCTGAAGACAAGAGACTTTCCTGGTTATTCTTGCCACGGGGTGAAGAATCAAGGGATAACTCTGTCTGTGAACCCCAGCACCAGCAACCCACTGGAAGCTTTGTCTACAACGCTCTCCAGCAATGGACACTAGCCTCGTTCACATCCATTCTGCCACGACGAGATCTGATAATATGCTTCTCTCAAGAAACAGCCTCTGCCTCCAACTTCCCTCCCCTTTACTAAACCCTGGCGCTCTGCCATTCTGCCATTATGAGGGGATCCCCATAATGGACCGCATACTTACGTGGTGCATTATTCTTACGTGGTGCATTATTCTCCAGGGGGCACGGTGATGCCGGGGGACCTCTGACCCTCAATAGCAATAGCACTCGTCTGGGAGGGCAATTCATTCGTCCAAGGAAGGGAAACTGCTCATCTGCAGCAGGTAAGCTCTTCAGGGTGTCCTCCTCGCAAATCCTATTGCCCTTTCTCACTGGTCATGAGAAAGGGCTCAGCATCTGCTTAATATGCAGAAGGTACCCGGATCAAACCCCAGCATCTCCAGGTAGGGCTGAGAAAATGTTCTGCCTGAAGCCCTGGTGTGCTGCTGCCAGTCAGAGTAGATAATACTGACCTAGATGAACCAATGATCTGACTCAGCCAATGGCAGCTTCCTGTTTTCCTAATTGCTAAAACTCACTGTCAATGTGATTATGGATGCATTTTCCCATCTCTTGTGCCCTCTATGCCCCACCCCTTGACTCACCATTGTCTGCCAGGGCCTGGCCTTTCTGCTCCAGGTATTCAGGCACAAGGAGATCCCTATTTTCATTTGTAAAATGTTAAGGAACATAAGAACAGCCCTGCTGGATCAGGCCCAAGGCCCATCTGGTCCAGCATCCTGTTTCACACAGTGGCCCACCAGATGCCACTGGAAGCCACAGACAGGAGTTGAGGGCATGCCCTCTCTCCTGCTGTTACTCCCCTGCAACTGGTACTCAGAGGCACCCTGCCCTTGAGGCAGGAGGTGGCCTATAGCCCTCCAACTAGTAGCCATTGATAGACCTCTCCTCCATGAAGTCATCCAAACCCCTCTTAAAGCCATCCAGGTTGTTGGCTGTCACCACATCCTGTGGCAGAGAGTTCCACAAATGGATCACGCATTGTGTAAAAAAGTACTTCCGTTTGTTGGTCCTAGACTTCCTGGCAATCAATTTCATGGAGTGACCAATGGTTTTAGTGTTGTGTGAGAGGGAAAAGAATCTCTCTCTCTCCACACCATGCATGATTTTATAGACCTCTATCATGTCTCCCCGCAGTCGTCTTTTTTCTAAACTAAAAAGCCCCAGGTGTTGTAGTCTTGCCTCATAAGAAGGAGAGCATACAGCTTACAGATTGACCACTGAGTGAGTGCTATTCTTGATAAACAGGCAGAACTTGAGGAATGCTTCCTGTTTCCATAGAGACAATAATCCTGTTGCTAGAATAACTGTCCCTAGGTTTCATTAGGGCTCATGATCTAGCAGCCAGATCCTATAAATTGCTGTGCTAGCAAATATAATTATTTAGTGCAAGTACTTCAGCAGTATAACATTATTACTCATGTTGTTGCACTGGTGTCATTAGCTGATCCAGAACATATTATCAGTAGAAGAACATTTGTCAGCAGTAATATCCTCCTGGCAGCAACATCCTTCTCTGCAAAACATATACAATAAAAATATACACTGGGGATCCATTCCTAAAATTTGGGAATAATGGGTATTTAGTGGGGTCGGGGGTGGGGTTGCAATTCAGAACAATACTCGTGCTATAACAACCCTTTGTCCAACAATTTCAATGAGCCATAAAGACTTGTCCCTCATATTTTTTAGTAACTAGTTCTACAGGAATTTGAATGGAAAAACATTGTGATTTTATATCAGTCCTAACTTTGCAATGGAATGAAAGGCAATGTAGTGCAGCAGTTAAGACTGTTTTGGGATATAATTATATTTCTTTTGTTCTTTGGTCAGAAAATTACTCCTTTACACAAAGTACACAAAGCAAATAGTGACAGCATGTGCAGAAGCAAGGTCACGCGGATTTCCTTCCACACACGTGAAGAAAAGTTGGATTTGTTTATCTTCTTGCCATCCAAACTGTGACATGATGACATGTCAGTGACAGGCAACCTTTGCGTGGGCCATTTTAGAATGATGTTGTGTGTGAGGTGGAAGACATATTTTCAATTCCAAAGTTTCATTTTTCTGTGCTGCTTGCTGGAGCTGGTTGCTTATCTGTATGCAGTGCCTATTCAGGTAACAAGCTTCTTACTTTTCTCTTAAATATTAAATAGTGCCTATCAATTATTAACAGTTGATTTCTTTTTTTAGTAAATGGGTGATTCATATTCCTGAGAAATAGCACTCCTTCCCCTGACTAGGGATGTGCTGAAACATGATTCAGGCATTCGAATCACGGGCCAGAAACTATTCCTTTAAAAATGATCCCTTTAAAAATGAGGGCTTATACAGCCCCTTTAAAGGGGAGGAGAGCAGGTACATAACTGCTCCACATCCAATGGCCACCATTGCTGTAATCCCAGCGGCTCTCACCCCCAGCTATGCCCATGTTCTGGTGGGGCTTCTCTCAGCTGTCCCTGGATGACGCCGACACACACATGGCATTCACACATGCATGATGGCCATTTGTGTGCCAGCATTGTGCAGGAACATCTGGGAGAAGCCCACCAGCATGTGGGCATAGCTGGGGGGAGCACAGGGATTACGTATATGGCAGCCATCCGAGGAGGAGCAGGTATGGATGTGCTCTCCTCTGCACTAATGGGGCTGTGTAAGCCCTTGTTTTTAAAGGGATGTGCCCGTGATTCGGATGTCATTTTTAAAGGGATGTGCCCATGATCTGGACGCCCGGATCACATTTCGCCACATCCCTACCCCTGACTTAGACTTGGGCCAGTTTATCTCCAGGTGAAAATATTTATATGAGTTCTCATTTGTCTTAATCCATGCTTCTTTAACCATCCACCTAACAGAGCAGTCTTGTCTCGAATTGCTCACATAGTCATCACTAGTGACTGGGATCTTAAGTCCAGGCAAGTGGTGGCAGGTGGCAGGGGAGTAACAAGGATGGAATGAGCCCTGGGACAAAAAGTGAAGATGAGCTCCATCCCCTTCCACCTTCTTCCTCAGAGAGGTGTGAGGGGGAGAGCAAAGAGCAAAATATTCCCCTCCCTTAGGGACCCAGGGACATTTGCCTTGCCCACTCAGCCACCCCCCTCACCACCATTCAGTTGTAGCAACACCGCTGGCGAGCTTCTCTCTTTTTAACATTTCCTAACAAAAGCAGCAGTCGACAAAAGCACTGATAATGTTCCAGACAATTTGCGGCTGCCATTTACTATTATTATTATTATTATTATTAATAATAATAATCAGATGCTAGTAAATTGAAAGATATGAATGACAAGAAGCTGAAGAATGAAAACACCAATCAGTATCTGATTCAAAAATAGCACCTAGATTCAAGGAAAATTAGAGAATTCCTGGAAATAATAAAGCAGCAAATAACAGCAGTGTCAAAGAAGATTAGCAGATATGAAGCCAGAATTACACAACACAGGTGGAATCTCCAATTCCATTCGAATGAGAGATGTTTCTACCAAAGCATAGAAGGAGAAACTGCAAGGAACATCGAAACACCAAATAAAGAAGAAACAGAGCAATTCTGGGGGAAACTATGGGACAATCCAATAGATTATAATAAAAAAGCAGGCTGGGTGAAAGAGGTCCAAAAATGTAACCAAAAAATGAAAGATCTAATAATAACAACAGAATTAATAAGTGAAGGAGCAAAGAAAATTAAAAATTTGGACTGCACTAGGCGACGATGAACTGCATGGCTTTTGGCTTAGACACCTAACAAGCCTTCATAAACAACTATCAAAACAGTTCAATCACATTTTGCAAGGAGGTGATATTGAACAATGGCTAACAACTGGGAGAACTCATCTCATAATGAAAGACTGAGCAAAAGATGCAGTTGCAAGTAATTATAGACCGATAACCTGCCTGCCAACCATGTTCAAATTATAAACTGGAATAATAGCAGATGAAGTCATGCAGCACTTACTAACTAATAAGCAGCTTTCAGTTGAACAGGAAGGAAATTGCCCGAACACCAGAGGCACAAAAGACCAGCTGCTGATTGACAAAATGATTTTAGAAAATTGCAAGAGAAGAAAAACAAATCTAAGTGTTGCATTGATTGACTACAAGAAGGCCTTCGACTCATTGCCTCACACATGGATACGATAATGTTTAGAAACAACTGGTGTCAGCAAAAACATTCAGATATTTATAAAAAAAGCAATGAGCATGTGGAGTACACAGTTAACAATCAATGGCGAGACACTTGGATAGGTTAGCAATAGAAGAGGCATTTTCCAAGGGGACTCACTATCCCCTCTGTTGTTTGTAATCACCATGACCCCACTTTCACAAATACTAAACAAAACAGGTCTCGGATACCAAACATCTAAAACATCAAGTCAAATCAACCATCTGCTGTACATGGACGATCTGAAGTTGTATGGAAAGTCCCAGTCAGAAATCGAATCACTGCTAAACACTGTCCGTATATGCAGTAGCGATATAGCAATGGAGTTTGGACTAGACAAGTGTGCTGCATTAATAATGATCCGAGGAAAAATAACAAAAAGAGAAGGAATAAAACTGCCCAATGGAAGCAACATCAAGGACCTGGAAGAAAAAAACATTACAAATACTTGGGCATTCTCCAGGCTGATAACACCGCACACGCTGAAGTTAAAAGAAAAATTGGAAGTGAATACATCAGGAGAGTTAGAAAAATCCTCAAGTCCAAACTCAATGGCAGGAACACCATACAAGCCATAAACACCTGGGCTATACCTGTTATCAGATACATTGCAGGAATAATAGACTGGACCCAGGCAGAGCTAGAGACGCTAGATCGTAAGACCAGGAAAATCATGACCATCAATCATGCTCTGCACCCCCACAGTGATGTCGATAGGCTCTACCTCCCTCGCAGCTCAGGTGGAAAAGGAATGCTGCAAGTCCATCAAACAGTACAGGAGGAGAAATGAGGCCTTGAAGAATATATAAAGGACAGTGAAGAAGATGCACTTCAAATGGTCAAGAACGCGAAACTATTCAACACCAATGAAACAAAGCAGGCCTATAAGAAAGAACAAGTCAAGAACCGAGCAGAAAAATGGAAAAATAAGCCCTTGCATGGTCAATATTTGCACAATGTAAGTGGAAAATCAGACATCACCAGGACCTGGCAATGGCTTATGAATGGCAACTTGAAGAAAGAAACAGAGGGTCTAATATTGGCTGCACAAGAACAGGCACTAAGAACAAATGCAATAAGAGCAACAGTAGAAAAGTCCACAACAAACAGCAAGTGCCGCCTTTTTAAAGAAGCAGATGAAACCGCGGACCACCTAATCAGCTGTTGTAAAAAGATCACACAGACTGACTACAAATTAAGGCATGACAAGGTAGCAAGGATGATACACTGGCACATCTGCAAAAAATACAAGCTACCTGTAACCAAAAATTGGTGGGACCATAAAATTGAAAAAGTTGTAGAAAACGAAGATGCAAAAAGATTATGGGACCTCCGACTACAACCAGACAAACATCTGCCACACAATACACCAGATATAACTGTAGTCGAGAAGAAAGAAAAACAACTTAAAATAATTAACATAGCAATACCAGGGGATAGCAGAATAGAAGAAAAAGAAATAGAAAAGATCACAAAATACAAAGATCTACAAACTGAAATTGAAAGGCTGTGGCAGAAAAAGACCAAAATAATCCCAGTAGTAATTGGCGCCCTAGATGCAATTCCAAAAGATCTTGAAGAGCTCCTCTACACCATAGGGGCCACAGAAATCACCATCAGCCAATTACAAAAAGCAACTTTACTGGGAACAGTGTATATTCTGTGACGATATCTATAACAGCAACAACATTGACAATAAAATTCTGGCATCCCAGGTCCTTGGGAAGGACTCGATGTCTGGATAAAACAAACCAGTCAATAACACCTGTCTGACTGTGTAAACAACAACAATAATAACAATAATAATTCAATTTCTATACCGCCGTTCCAAAAGTGTCTCAGGGTGGTTTACACAGAAAAATAACAAACAAATAAGATGGCTCCCTGTCCCCAAAGGGCTCACATTCTAAAAAGAAACATAAGACGCACACCAGCAACAGTCACTGAAAGTACTGTGCTGGGGATGGATACGGCCAGTTACTCTCCCCCTGCTAAATAAAGAGAAGCACCACATTAAAAGGTGCCACTTTGCCAACTTTTAAACTTTAGAATGTGGTTAGAATCCTGGCCCCAAGGTCATTTCTTCTTTGGAACACCTCCCCACTGCACCACCAATTTGTTCAGCCCCCTCCTTAGTGACTTTTAAAGCCCTTCTTAAGACCTACTTTTTCCACCAGGCTTCTGCCCTTTACTTTAAATATAGATAGATAGATAGATAGATAGATAGATAGATAGATAGATAGATAGATATTGTTATTGTTCACTGCCTAGAGTGTTTGGAGGAGGCGGTATACAAGGAATTTCTAATAAATAAATAAATTTCCTGCTTCATTCTAGAGCAACAAAGATGACAGCTAGCAGTAAACGTATGCCAGGAACACTACTAGTGCTTTGAGTGCTACTTTTTATATTATTTATTTATTGATTGTTGAATTTCTATACCGCCTTTCATTAAAAACAACCCCAAGGCGGTTTACAAAAGTTAAAAACATACAATAAAAATGACAATTAAAATATTAAGTTAAAAATATAAAACAAATCTAATTTAAAAACTATAAAATACAAGCATAATAACACATAGACACAAGAATAAAAACACATAGTAGCAGCATAGAAATGGCCATGTAAAAGCCTGGGTAAAAAGCCAAGATTTAAGAAGCTTTCTAAAAACTGTGATGGAGTCTGAGGAGTGAATGGCCACTGGGAGAGCATTCCAAAGTCTGGGGGCAGCAACAGAGAAGGCCCTGTCCCGACTGCACGACAGACAAGTCTCCTTCATTGTAGGCACCCAGAGCAGAGCCGCCTCAGATGACCTCGTCAAGCAGGCAGCAACCCTTGGGAGCAGGCGGTCCCTCAGATACCTCGGGCCCAAACCGTTAAGGGCTTTAAAGGTCAAAATCAGCACCTTGGATTGGACCTGGAAATGAACTGGCAGCCAGTGCAGCTCTTCCAGGATGGGTGTGATGTGCTCCCACCGGGCAGCTCTGGACAAAACCCTAGCTGCTGTGTTTTGCACTAGCTGCAGTTTCCGGATATTCTTCAAGGGCAGCCCCACATAGAGCGCATTACAGTAATCCAGCGACGTGACTAAGGCATGGGTAACCGTGGCCAGATCTGCCTTCTTGAGAAAGGGATGCAGCTGGTGCACTAGCCGAAGCTATGCAAAGGCACCCCTGGCCACTGCCTCCACCTGAGCTTCCAAAAGCAGAGCCGGGTCGAGTAGTACCCCCAAGCTGCATACTTGCTCCTTCAAGGGGAGTGCAACCCCATCCAGAACTGGTAAAATCTCCTCATCCCGATTGGCTCTCCTACTGATCAACAGTACCTCCATCTTGTCTGAATTCAATTTCAGTTTATTAGCCCACATCCAACCCATAACGGCCTCCATCCCCCGATTCAGGACATCCACTGCCTCCCTAGGATCAGATGACAAGGAGAGATAGAGCTGAGTGTCATCTGCATATTTCTGACAACTCAGTCCAAGTCCCCGGATGACCTCTCCCAGCGGTTTCATGTAGATGTTAAACAGCATGGGGGACAAGACCGAACCCTGCGGGACCCCAAAGGCCAGTGGCCACGGAGCCAAGCAGTAGTCCCCCAGCACCATCTTCTGGACCCTCCCCCCAAGAAAGGACCAGAACCACTGCAATGCAGTACCTCCAATTCCTATACTCGAGAGGCGGCCTAGAAGGATACCATGGTCGATGGTATCGAAAGCTGCTGAGAGGTCCAGCAGAACCAACAGGGACACATTCCCCCTGTCTAGTTCCCGGCATAGGTCATCCCCTAGAGCGACCAAGGCAGTCTCAGTTCCATACCTTGGGTGGAAACCAGATTGAAAAGGGTCCAGATAATCTGTATCATCCAAGACCCTCTGCAGCTGGGACGCCACCACACCTTCTATCACCTTGCCGAAGAAGGGCAGGTTAGAGACCGGTCTATAGTTGTCCAGGTTGGAGGCTTTTTTAGTAGTGGTCTTACCACCACCTCCTTGAGGCACAGTGGCATCCTGCCCTCCCTTAATGAGGCATTAATAGTCACCTCCAACCATCTACCTGTCCCCTCCCTGACAGCTTTTATTAGCCATGAAGGGCAAGGGTCAAGAGCACACAATGTCACCCACACACTGCCCACTTAATCCTGGCTGCCCGAAAAAGGCACAGTGAAGGAAAAATAATTAAAAGAAAGAGAGGGGCCATGCTAGTGCTACTAGTGCTACTAATAAGGCTAGCCTCACACCCCTCCCCCATGCAGTAAGTATTTTTTTTAAAAGCATTTGGGAGGCCTGCTCTACGAAGTTGCAGCAGAGGATCCATTGATTTTAGTACCATTCATCAAGAACTGTGCTGTTTCCCTCAAATTCTGAACCAATTTCCCTTTGTAAGTATAATGTGTGTGCATAACTTGATATGTGAAGCTGCTCAAAAAGCAAGTTTCGGTGTACCTTGGAAAGGTTTCCAAGGTACCTTTCTTTGCCTAAGCTTTTCTCTCAGCTTCCCTTTCTGAGCAGCCCAGTAACCGCCTAACATCTAACATCCACCATTTGGATGCCCTCTTTTCGTCATCTTATCAAACATTTAGAGCGTTGTTGCTTTAAGTAAGTTGCGTGCCTAGCTTTGTCAAGTTGCTAAGATTTGTCGTTGCCACTGTTAGAGCCCTAGCATTAGCCTTGCAGGCTTCATTAGAGAAGCACTGCCCTGACACATGCTGTGTCACAGACGCCCCTTTTAGCCCTGCAACTGTCCCCTCTCACGATTTGGGAGGATCAACCTCAGGGGAAACCAGGTGCCCCTTTTTCTTTCTGTTTGCAGCTCCTGCTAAGTGGGCAAAAAAGGAGGACCCTTTAAAGCAGTGCCTCTTGTTTTTAGCAGTTTGATTTAGCAGAGCAATTGTCTCTACCAGCACCAGCAGAACATCTCTCCGGTTGCTGTTGCTGGTGTCCAGCTTGTCTGTCTTGTACATGGTGAGCGCTTTTGGGACCAGGAATCATCTCATTCCTTTTTCTATGTAAACTACTTTGAGAACGGTTACATGTTACCACGGGCGCTGCAGGGCAAGTGACAAGAAGATTGCTTTGCTGCACAAAGTCACATGGGTGCTTGAAACGGCACTCGTAATATTTCACACAAGTTCAGCCATAAAACTCACTGGGTGACTCCCGGGCCAGCTACAACTCTCAGCCTAACCTACCTCACAGGGTTGATGTGAGGATAAATGTAACCATGTATATCACTTTGGGTTCCTTGGGGGAAGAGGGGGATATAAATGTAAGTAAATAAATAAAATAAATAAGTTATCACAAAACATATGAGGTATGCCACAGGTTGTGAGCCTTGTTGCTTAGGCACAAACGTGTTTCCTCTAGTACAACACTAGTCTGGAACACAAGTGCCGGACTTAGTATCACTAGCTAGTGCAACCGCCGAGTGTTTCTTTTGTCTGGATGCCAACCGCTAAAGTTCCCAATTGCAGCTTCCTCAAGAATATAAGGGTGCTCCCTAGTTTTCCCTCCTAACTGAGCTGAAAGGACCAGTTTCAGTACCAAGAGGGCTCCTTAATTTCTACATTTATTAGCTGTGAAGCAGGTTGCAAGCTTCCATGCTGATTTGGAAAGAGGGAGGTTGGTCATGGCACATATCTGTGGCACTGGACTGAAACTCCAAATTGATTTTACACAGATGCCTCCTTAGCTAGACTGAACTTATACTCACAGACTAAAGTGGAAAGGTCATATAATCAGTTAACCAGTTCTTTGAGCCTTGAAGACTCCTAGCAGGTTTTGGAATGAAAATACGCTCCATTATATGAAGCTTGAAATTAGTTATCTCAACACACTGGGACAGGGGCATAATACATTAACTAAAGGGATGATATTAATAGAGCTTTTATTTCTGTAGGAGAACTGCTGTTTTAAAATCATTAGCAGGCAGGCATACCACATGCATGACCTGACACATTATACTTGATGTTATTAATCTCACCATTGGGAAGGGGTACTGTTTTGCTGCCAAATAACTTAGAATCCATGCCATAAAAAGGAGAAGAACTGGTCTTGTGGTGGCAAATGTGGAGTCCAATTTGCTAAGCAGGGTCTGCCCCTATTTGCATTTGAATGGGAGGCCATGTGTGAGCACTGTAATATCACTGTGAGATATTCCCCTTAATATCACTGTATCAAATATCCCCCTTAATATCACTTAATATCCCTTAATAGCACTGTAAGGGGTTGGGTCTGCTCTGGGAAGAGCACCTTCAAGCTTGCATGCAAAAGTTCCAAAGTTCCCTTCCCAGCATCTCCAAGATAGGGATGAGAGAGACTCCTGCCTGCAACTTTGGAGAAGCTGCTGCTAGTCTGGTTAGACAATACCGAGCTAGATCGACCAGTGGTCTGACTCAGTATATGGCAGCTTGTTATGTTGCTATGTACTAAATAATTATCATCACTTGCAAGCTGCTGCATTAATATGTCACTTTCTTTCTTTGGATAGAAAATTTCTCCCTACATGGTCTGTTAATGCAAATAATTTTATTATGTCTGAAAATGAATTTTACAGAGATGCGAGAAAACACAAACAGCATGAAGATTAGTTTTTGTACTTTGGTTTGCTGAATACTCTAATAGTATTCCTGTCTAGTCCTTACCTTTTGTACTTAAAAAAAGTTTCATAAGCATTTAAGATTCTTGCAAAATTCTTTTATATAAGACATGAGCTGTTCTCTCATTGCATTTTTAGAACAGTCCCAACTTTTTGAGGTGCGAAACCATACAGTGCTACAATCATTTACATGAACTAGATAAGGAGAACTTGATTTGCATCATTCCTATCTTCATCATTATCATCATATAGGCTTCATGTTCATTATCATCTTTAGACTGATGTTTTAGTGGTAGTATTGTTGAGATCTTTAGGAAGCAATTCACTAAGACTAAATTAAAATGCAATTTAATCATATTGTTTGCCCATTAAATTTCCCCCCTTAAATAGCAACCAGCAACAGCCCCCCAGCCCCCAATCAAGATAGGGGAAGGACTTTTTAACTCTTCCCTACCTGTTGAAAATGACTCCCTGAGAGGTGCTATTTCTCTCAGGAAGCAATCTCTTCTCAGTTAAACAGTGATTGTGTGGACATTTTTTTATTTTTTTTACAGGAACATGGTGTGTGTGGAAAACGACTGACAAGGAAACACTGGTGCAGCAGTAGGATCAAGCTCACAGAACTTTCCAACTAACTGCACTAGTGCACCTAGGAAGTGGCAATTTTTGATGACCTTCCTTCCCCATGAAATCTTCTGAGCCACCCAAACATATGTCTTGGGAGGCTTATTTTCAGATTGCATTGAGCATTTCCTGGGGAAGGGAAGCTGATCAGATTTGTGGTGCACCAGTGCATTTTGTGGGGAAGTTCTGTTGGCCTGTTCCTCTTGCTGCACTGGTGCTTCCTTGCTTTGTGTGTCAGCCAGTGTTCTTCAAAACTCTCACCACAGTCACTATATGGATGCAGAACCAGTTATTTTAGCCTATGATCTGACTCATAGGAAAACACAATGCAGATATACAGTAAAGAGTAGCTAGTAGCTATCAGTATTGCCATGCATAGAATACAGTTTTATCAATAGTTACCCAACCAACCACAACCAACAACAACCGGTAGTCTTAATTGTTATGAGGGAGTTCTGCGTAGTAGAAATATCACCGATTGTAAATTTCACCAGTAGTAATTGGGCCGTGTTATGCCTTTTCTGATATTTATTTCATTTATGACATTTATTTTTAGCCGATCTCTCTCTCTCTCTCTCTCTCTCTCTCTCTCTCTCTCTCTCTCTCTCTCTCTGTGTAAACCACTTTGGGGACTTTCACTGCATTCATATTTATTACCTGCTTTTATATATAATGCTCAATGTGAGATAAAACCATATTTACAATACAACAGCAGACAATATAAATATGATGTAATATGACTAATGAAGAAGGAAATTACTACAGTATTTCCCCCTCCACTGGTGGAATTTTATTTATTTTTTCTAGGCATTTATATCTTGCCTTTCAGCCACTCCCATAGAAGCATGCTGTTGATGTTGAGTATATGAAGGCATAGAGTATATTTCAAGGCTAGCCTGAACCTTTTGACTGACAAGTGGTGGTAACCAGTGTTCCCTCTAGCAGGGAGGGATTCCCAGATGTTGTTGACTACAACTCCCAGAATCCCCAGCTATCATGGCTTTTGCTTGGAGATTATGGGAGTTGTAGTCAAGAACATCTGGGAATCCATGTTAGAGAGAACACAGGTGGTAACTTCAGCCCCATTCAGGCATTTCCTTCCCCAGACTACTCACAGTTACAGATCTGAAAATTATTAGGAAGTCCCGTCCCAGAGCTGTCACCCACCTCCTCTCTGCAGCTGCTCATGATTACAGCAGCAGTCATCTGCAGAGAGACACCATGTAGGGTGCAGAGGTTACACCATGTTGTAACCATGAGGGAAGGTGCTTTCATGACCAGCAGCCCAGGAAGATCCAAGCTATTTTCAACAATTTGCCCAAGGTACAACATTGCCCCAATCTAATCTATGAATAGGAAGGCCTAGCCTTCCAAGGGTGAATCTCCTTTAAAAGGGTATTTACTTGTGTGGTCAGCCATTAGAATTCAAGACACATTTTCTTTAAGAATGGCTTTAATATAACTATTTGGGATATTAGATTTCCTTGTGCCTGCTTCAGATATCTAAGACCTTTAGGTGACAGAGGCAACATAAATAATCATACTTTTCTTCACTGTAATGAGAAATGGACAAAAACACAATGGGAAAGTACACTACTACAAATAAGGCTTTAAAATATATGAAAATCATAAATTTTGTATAAAGTTGAAAGACCAGCTGGGGTGGTGTGTGCTCTAGCAAGGCCCTCTGAAGTTATCATCATTAGGCACCCACTCCTTAGTGTTATGCCTGGAACAGGTACCTCGTTCACTACTCCCCATCCTAGCCCTGGGATGAATGACAACTTGAGTCCCATGTATGCTACCTTGAGTTCTATGATGGAAGAAGGACGGAATAAAATAGGGGGGGGGATAGGGGGAGGGAGGGAGAAACAGAAATTAAATAAAATGTGGAATGTGTAAAGGAGGATGGGATTTTTTTAAGGACCATGGTGCGAGGGGAAGTGTTCGCCCCAATGCTGTACACAGCAATGAATCCAGATTGGTACCCATGAAAATCTGAAGGCCAGATAATAGATTTGTAACAAGTAGTTTGGATCTAAGATAATTTGTAGTGCTCAAGAGAAGAGATGTCTGCATCCCATCCATTTATCCCTTCATTCAAAATTTGTATTCGTTCATCAATAGATCCTTACCCAAACCTCCAGGTCTGCTGAACAGGGGTGGGGGGAGGGGAAAAAAATCCCTGATTTCAAAACCAGTCTCTTTTTCCATAGAGATCTATGGAGCAAACGAGTACAGCAAACGTTATTTTTCCTGATGAGAAGGGTAATTGAAATCATTTGTTCAGAAGGCTCAGAGACTGTATCTCAGTGAGCTGACTACAATTAAGTATACTCTCTTTTGTCAAACACATGGACACCATCTCCGTTTACTACTAGTATAAAGATTTTATCTTTCCTACCATAAAAAGTAATGGTCTGTCATTTGATGCGACAACAAATGTTTTAGTATTCATGCTGTTCAATGTTTGGATTTTTATGTAGAATCACTAGAAATAGAAAGGCTTTGAACATGAATGCAATCTCTGGCAAAGGCTCTGAGATTTCCAATCTAAGGCATGGAGTAAGGCTGTGCATGGATTTGGCTTCAAGCAGTTAAAGCAAAACTGTCTGCACCTGTCCCCCTGCATGGAGCCAGCCACCCCCCCACCTTACCTCCACACAATGTGATCTGTACACAGCACTGAACATCAAAGAGTGCCACTCAAGGGAAGCAATGTTGCAGGAAGCCCCAGTGACACTGTGGGAACCATGCAGGCAGTTGTGCAAGAAATGCTAATACATGTAGCATTACCCTGCTAACTGAGCAAAAAGACTTCTTTTAAAAGTGGTGATTCTCGTTTTTTAACTGGGGGAGAGCAACTGGCCCTATCCATCTCCAGCATAGCATCAGCATCCCTCCAGTGGCTGTTGCCAGTGCCTTCTCTTGTTTCTTTTTTACATTGGGAGCCCTTTGGGGACAGGGAGACATTTCATTAATTTATGTATACCTACTGCATGTAAAACACTTTGGAACTTCTGTTGAAATGCGGTCTATAAATGTTCGTCATATTTATATATTCGTATTTGTAGGTAAACATTCCTGGTACTTTTCTCATACGGTTTTAATGGGGAAAGCCCTGGGATGGACTATATCTCCTGCACCTATCCAAACAGCTTCCACAATGTCATAGGGGCTTCCTGCAGTTTTGTTTCCTTGGTGCTGTGCACAGATTGCTTTGTTGGAGGCAAATGGAGGGGCAGAGGCTGCCTTGATGCTTCAAAGCCAAATCTTTGCACACCTCTTAGTATGGAGGTACATGCTTCAAAACGGATACACTTTTTTCAGCAACAGGGGCTTTTACGCACAGCAGGTTTTACTGTGAGTTTATGGGGAGGCTTTACTGCAAACTCAAAGTTGTCACAAAAAACCAACACAAATAGTGGGTTTCCTTACCCTGGATATAAATCAGGTTACCCTCTAATGCACAGTGAAAAACCCGAATTGTGTGTGAATTGTTCCCCGATAACTTGCAGGGACTTCGGTCTTCGGGGTAAATCTAGCCAATACGTTAATGCACCCCCCTCCATTCCAGAGGAGATGTGATTTAAAGAGCTTCAAAAGCCCTGTGTGAAAAGCTTACAGGTGAAGGACAGTGATTCTGTACCGATTCTCTATATCTTCCCTTTGGAAAGCAGGTAAAGACCTTGAACAAGTTTATTCTTGGTGATATTATTGTTCAGAACTATTTGCAAGCCGGGTATTAAGGATGAAAAAGGGAAGCCAGGAAACTTGGAAATGATAGGTAACCTCATTTTCTTTATGTGGAGGACAAGGATAAGGTTTATTTATGCAGGAGGAAGGAATGAAGCTTTGATATGCCAGAAGCAAGATTGTATTTCTGAGTATAATTAAATTATTTCTTGATTCATGCTTCCTATTTAAAACCAGTGCTCTTTGAATTGCAATACTTAATAGAATAAATAGATGTCATGATCAGTGGCAGGGTACAAATTCTTGTTAAAAGAGAAATCCAGGGTAAAGGTTCTTGTTAAAAACTGCCACAAAATTCATCTATAATCTGGGGAATTCGTTTATAATCTGGGGAAAATAGATTATAAATGAATGTATAATCTTAAATTTACATCAAATATAATAACTTTAAAGCTGAGGTTCACTTGTGACAAGTGAAGGGTGAACTCTTTATTCACCTCACTTGCTGGGGGGTTTGTTTTAGTTTTTTGGTGTTTCTTATCTTTCCTGTCAAATCTTTGCAAAATCTCTCAATTTCTCTATCCTTTTTGAGTAGGTGAGCACCTCACCTACAGGTTCTCCACCCTCTTCCTAAGAAAACATATCTTTCAGAGGGCGTCACCAGTGTTAGAGCCAGTCTGTCCTCTCTAACTTGAAAGGACATTTCCAGGCATGCTCAGGAGTGTCATTACCTGTCATGGAGAATGGGATTTGTAGTTTTCCCTGTCAACTGAACTGAATCAGGAGTCAGAAAAAAGTACAATCTCATTTTATTGGGCTGGAAACAGGGGCAGAGCTGCAATTGTGCACACAGGTTCCAATAAGCTGTGTGCAGCTGCTCTATCTCGGGCCGCCGAGCTCACTGCAATGGGCAGCTGCCGCAGGGCCCCCAATGCAGCACCCCTTCTCTCCTGTTGCACATGTTTGTATGTGGTGGCAGTAGCTGCTTCCCTGATGGAACAGCATGTGGTAGGATCCACCATGGTGCCCCTTTCCCCCCACCTCGTGCATGTGTGGCAGCCAAGTGATGTGGGCTGGGCAGCCTACTCCAGGCTGCTTTGTCAGGGAGGTTATTGCCACCGCACATGTGTGAGGCAGGAGAGAAAGTGCCACGGTGAAGGCACTATGTGGGAAGGGGACTCACATGGGCCGCCTATGCTCTCCCTATGCCACTGGCTGGTAGGGATGGTTTTCTAAGTTGCCATTCAGTTTCTAAGTCATCATTCTCATGCATCCTGACAAGAAATAACATTTCTGGGCATACTTGGGACATCATTGTCAGTAAAGGAGAGGCAAGAATCTCCTGTCTCTAGCTAACCTTCTCTGCCTTTAGTTACACCTTTCTCTTCTTAAAGGTTAGGCTTCTTTCTGGGGGAGAATGGTCATGGAAGGCTGGCTAGTGATCTGGGCAAGAAAAACCCCCATTGTAAGATGGGCCCAAAGGGATCTGGCCCAGTTTAAAATGGGGTGAGGCATTTCAAACTGAGAATTGCCAAACTCCATTTGATGTAACATCAGCAGCATGTTTAGAAGGCATGCTTACTCCAAAAGTAGACTGGAAGTGGCCCTTTTATCTTTTAACATAAGACAAATTGGGGTCCTGATCTATGCAAAGTGTCTGGTAAACAGTGAGAGAAACTGGTTAATGCTTCCCTTCTGTGCTGATTTTGCCCCCCAAATGTGCTTCCAAAGAGATTTTCAGCATATAACCATTGCCACTAGGGGGGCGATTTTGGGGGGACCATTTCTGGTCAACTTCTGAATTAAGCATGCTTTCTAAAGATGTTCTTAATGTCATGTGTAGTTTGGTCCTGAGATAGTGAGAAAGAAAAAATGTTTTATATTCTGTTTTGTAGAACAATTTCAAAAAACTCTTAATTTTAATTAAGTTGATTAAAGGAGTAACTAGTGCACCAAAAAGGCTCATACATTGTTTGTTAAGAAGCTGACCATGAGCTTCTGTGCCATATAAGCAGTAAACACAATCTATAGTCTTACATGTTGTGCTTGTTTATAATTTGCCTCCATGAACTCACACTTCTCCTCAGTCTTGAATGGAAAAGGGCAATTCTTGCACCTGAAAGCAAAACGTTAAAATTACAACTCAGCTATTCTTCATCAGAATTTCCTGAAATGTGTCCAATTATATGCCTCATCAGGTAGATTCTCCCTGCCAAATAGCATACTTACACCAATTGTCCTAATTTTCTGTGGAATACAATTTTTAGGCATCATTATTCTGAAAATGCCACCTTCTTTAATTACACAGCCATTTCTATGGGTGTATAATGAGCAATTCACAAAAGAGTTTGCCTTTCTGATTTATGTAGGAAAATGTCTTTGGAAGATGGCTTTATCCCTCCATCTAACCATGAATCTGTACAACCTGGACTTTCAGCTTTAGACTCCCACAAATACAAGTCACCTCCAAATTCACATCGGTCAAAACTATGAAGGTCAAAGACTAGGAAGTTGAGTGTCCTGTCTTTCTTTGCTTGCCTCTTTTAAATGGCAGCATACCACCCCATTTGTAAATTTTCCCACAGAAGAGCCTTGATTTGGGAATTATGCATTTTGCTATGAAAACTTTGCTGTGGTCACCATTTCACCTTCAGTGAGATCTATACTAATAGCAATTCTGTAAGCTGTCCAAGAGCTGATCTTGCTAGACCAGAGCAAAAGATATACTGCAGCACAGTTTAGGAATGGTGGCCCAAGGCCTTTGAGTACCTGAGGTGAGGTGCTAAATGCCAACTTACTCCACCTTCTCACTAGGACATGCCTCACCTCCCTGCCAGATTTAAACTGAGAAGGCAAGGAGCTATTAGTAATCCTTCTTCTTATCCTACACCCCTTTCAAAGCCTGCAGGTAGGGATGTGTGAGCCAGTTCAAGGTGGCCAGATGCCATGCACAGATGGCCAGTGTACATGTGTAGCAGCCTCCCAAATGCAGTGCGCATGTGTGGTGGCCAACAGCACAGAGAGGACTGGAAAGGGCCAAAAATGACCCCAAAATGTCTGTTTGAGACTCAGGGAGAGGCCGGCTGGGGGAGGGGAACTTCAAAATATCACTCACAAACATGGCAGCCCCGCCCCCCCAAACCCTGCAATGGAGGTAAGTCCACAATTTTCTTGTTAATTTTTTTTCCTATTCCCCCACCCCCCTCCCCGGACCAGGCCTGAACCAGTTTGGACTCAAGCCAGACTGGGTCCAGCTCTAGTGTGCACAAAACCAGACTGGACCAGTTTGAGTCCAGTTCTACTCAAACCGAACTGGGTTTTCCAGTTTTTGCACACCCCTACCTGCAAGAGTCAGATAGAGAGCTCCCAGTTCCAGATTTGATCATAGCAAAAGATCAAATGGGGGTAAAGGGTGCGTGTAAAGGGAGTGTGCAGACAAGAAGATGAGGGTGCTGAAAGCTTACTCTTTTGGCCCTCCACCTTTTCCAGGCTTGAAAGGGGCAGAATCCAACCCCTGCAGACTTTGAAAGGGGCAGGAGCTGAGAGGAGGAGCTGATGGCATCCCCTTTTTCTCAGCCCATGCCCCTTTCAATGCTTTCTAGGGATAGCTCTGGTCCATGTAGGCTTTGAAAGGAGTGTGAGAGAAGGAGGAAGTGCTGCTGACTCCCTCCCCATTGCTGTGGCTACTGCTGAAGTGCTTGGTTCCATTCTCCTCCTCCCTCTGGAAGGGGAGAGTGTGAAGATAGAGGAACTGCTACAGCAGTAATGGTGGTAGGTGGTGGCAATTGTTGGAGTGGGCCACCTTGGAGTGAGGATAGGATGGGGAAGGCCGTGGAAGACATGAAAGATGACTACAGGGAGACATGATAGATGTCTACAAAATCATGCATGGTATGGAGAAAGTAGATAGAGAGAAAATTTTCTCCCTCTTGGATAACATTAAAACCAGGGGTCAGCCCATGAAATTAATAGCCAGGAATTTTAGGACCAACATACGGAAGTATTTTTTTGCACAATGCATAATCAATTTGTGGAATTCTCTGCCACAAGATGTGGTGACAGCCAACAACCTGGATGGTTTTAAGAGGGGCTTGGATAACTTCATGGAGGAGAGGTCTATCAGTGGCTACTAGTCCGAGGGCTACAGGCCACCTCCTGCCTCAGAGGCAGGATGCCTCTGAATACCAGTTGCAGGGGAGTGACATGCCCTCAGCTCTTGCCTGTGGGCTTTCCAGTAGCATCTGGTGGGCCACTGTGTGAAACAGGATGCTGGACTAGATAGACCTTGGGCCTGATCCAGTAGGGCTGTTCTTATGTAATTGCAGCTAATCAAAATCTTCAAAAAGTACAGTGCCAGTATATCAAAACATGCCAGAATTGGGTACACGGAGGCTGATAATGCTAGAATATCGCATAGCTGAATAAATTCAGCTATGTGCGCCACAGTGGGAAATGTGTGATTAATATCTCTTTAAAATGATTGTACTATTGTGTGTTATATAAAAATGATTGTAATCACATTGTTGTCATAGACACTAAATTACATTGCATCGTCCTTGTTCATTTGAATGAAATAATCTTATTTTCCTTCCATTAATTTACTTTTAATAGCAGGCCTGGTGCTTTATTAAAGCTGGCTAGCAGAAAGATGAAGATGTGGTTAAATTCTTCTGCTTTATTATGAGTTGATAAAATGCTCACTTAGGGCAATTAGTTGCCAGACTGGAAATTGTTTACTCATTATTTCCTTGCTAACAGAATGTGTGTGTGTGGCTGGTGGGGTGGGGAGCAGACCCAGAAAGCGCTTGGATAGTAAAGAAATTCAGTTTGGTAGGGATGCAAGCAATTTGATTGTAACGTGTCCTGGAGTCATAACCAACCTGGTGGAAAAGAAAATGGGTAGCCCAGGTGTACTAGTGAAAGACTCTTTAGCCACATGCCACACAGATGGAACTCTAGAGTTTGGCATCTGGCTAATAATTTGTCAAACACGTTTTGTTTCTAACTGTAGTTGATGGCTTATTTAGCAGGATAGAATCATAAACAAGAAAAAGAGAGCAGCATAAAAGGCACTTTCAAGTTTATAATCAATAATGCACAACTCTGCTTTGTGATTGCTTTGCTTTGGATTCTGCAGAGATCTGATATGATGTGGATACAGCATGTTCTCATCAGCAATGGTCCAGATATAATAGGAACCCAAAAATATAAGCACTGAAAACCAAATAGATCCACACACACACACACCCCGCCACCCAACAATCTGGTGAGTCCGCAAGAAATCAATCCCTGTTTAATAGTCTGTTTTGCTTTAACAAACATGAGTTTGCTATAATGTCCTCTTGTGGGATTTTTTTTGGCGGGGGACAGTCGACACAGGGCTCTTTGTGGTACAAAGCTCATACAGGTCACATATAGTGAAAGAGTAATGGAACTCAACATTGCTGTTATTTACTATCTTCTGACAATCACTTGTGAATGCCAAACTTTGCCTATACCTAGCACAAATGAACAAGAACTAGTATTCTGCCAGCAAACATGGTCTTGGCTTACCTTTCTCTTTTTAGATTGTGAGCCCTTTGGGAACAGGGGATCATCTTATTTATGTATTATTTATTTTTCTTTGAAAACCACTTTTAGAACTATGGTTGAAGAGAGGTATATAAATCGTAGTAGTAGTAGTAGTAGTAGTACTACTAGTAGTAGTATGACTTCAGTTTGGAAAATAGTGCCAGAATTTTTCATTTCTTCTTCCTACAGTCCTGGGATGGTCTTTTGAAAATCATCATTTTTGTGGCCAATGGCCACAACCCCAGAAAACTATGATTTCAAAAGACCTTGCACCTTTCCCAGGACAGCAGGAAGAAGGAATAAAAATATATTCTGGTAGTCACCCCCACACCCACACCCCACACCCCAAACTAAAGCCACATTGCCACTGATGCACTTGTCTCCATAGGTAAAGGGGTCAAGAGAGGAAGTCAGGGGAGAATTGCAAAGGTAGCCTGAGGTGAAGTGGATCCAACTGGACCCGAATCAGGGGTTTAGTTCTGGTCAAGCTGGGCTAGATTCAGTCAAAGTGGCCCACTTCACTTCGCTCGGAGCTGAATATCAGCTCAGAGCTTCTCACATGATCCTATCAGGAACCTCCTTCTCCCAGAGTAGGGAAATTTATCCAAAAAACAAACTAATTCACAGAATCACTATGATAGAAAGACCAGGCCCAAAACTACATACATACATAGTTTTGAGTTATATACAGAGGCACACACATTACTAGTGTCTCTTGTCATGCTGGGATTTCCATGTAGTGTATTTGTCATGGGCAAGAGCCCACAAGGTTTGGAAGATAAGGCAAGGCAGATTGTAGCACCACAGATAGCTCCCCCTTGGACAAGTTACTCCAACAGCAGTTCGAATAGATTGAGCTCTTCAATAGAGTTCAGACAACTCCTACTGGGCTTTGCCTAGAGAGTCTGGCATTCCTCTTCCTCTCTGTCTGATCCTGCCCAGCCTGTTGCCAGTGCTGGAGTTCAGACATCAGGGAAAGCGATGGTGTTGGATGCAGGGGCAGAATTGCCTCTTTGTCTATAGGCAAAGAGGATTTTGCCACTGCGTGGAGAGGGACGGGAGGGCGCAGTCTTGGAAATCCTTCCATTTGCCTATAAAAATTGCTGCTGCTGCAGTGGGATAGGTGCAGTCTTGGTGGCTGGGTTGGCTTCAGGGAGGGTCAAGGGGGGTGAGGAGGGAAGAGACGTACCCCCTTTTCTTTACCTTTTAAAGTGCTGTGCATGCTTGTGTGCTGCATATGGAATAATCCTCTGCGGCGGTGGCAACTGGTGTGACAGCGGCAGCATGGTGGCCACTCCCCTCTCCTCCTCCAGTAACAGTATCCCTCACAAAGCGGGGCACCTGGGCAGGCTCACAGCTCAGCTCAGCTCCGAAGCCGAGCGAGATCTCCCCTCCCTCTAATTTCAGGCAGCGAACTGCTGCCTACAATGCCATAGAGCATGCACGGGCTCTCCGGAGCTCAAGGCCATGGCCCCTTTGCATGCGACATCACACACAAAGGGGGTGTGGCCTTGAGCTCTCTGGCATGTCAGCCAGCCATTTGCTGCCTGAAATGAGGGGGAGGGGAGAGTTCGCTTGACTTTGGAGCCGAGCCGAGCTGTGAGCCTGCCCAGGTGCCCCCCTTTGTGAGGGATACTGTTACTGGAGGGGAAGGGTTGTGGGAGGGAGTGGCTACCACGCTGCCACCACACTGCTGCCGCTGTGCCTGGTGCCACTGCCGCAAAGGAGTATTTCATATGCAGCACACAGGCATGTGCAAAACTCTAAAGGGTAAAGAAAAGTGAGCACATCTCTTCCCTCCTTGCCCCTCTCCACCCTCCCTGCAGCCAGCCCAGCCACCAAGACTGGGCCTATCCTACCGTGGCAGCAGCAATTTTTTTAGGCAAATGGGGGGATTTCCTTCAACCCCTCTCCCCGCAACTAGGCCCCCCCCCAAGAGCAGCAAGTTGCCGCTCCTCAAATTTTGCCACCATAGGCAGACAACTCCACTGCCTATGCCTTCTGCCTATGGTTGGAGGGGCTGGCTTTTCAGGGAGACTGAGTGGCATTTCAGGAGGCTTCAGTCTTCAGGTTCTTTCAAGGCCCAGGACTGGATCTAGTGCAGCTTCTGAAGATCTCTTGCACAGATCTCTATTGTCTGCATAAAATGATGTGATTATTTTTTTTAAGTCATTGTCAGCTATGGAGGCTAGGAGCACTATGGTTATTTGTTTGTTTGTTTGTTTGTTTGTTTGTTTGTTTTTAACATTTATATCCTGCTCTTCGAGGAGCTCAGAGCAGTGTACATAGTTATTTCTATCTTCACAATAACGCTTTGAGGTACGTTAGGCTGGGAGATACATGACTGGCCCAGAGTCACCCAGTGAGTTTCATGGTTGAATGGGGATTTGAACTTGGGTCTTCCCGGTCTTAAACCAACACTCTAACCACTACACTATGCTGGCTGTAGTGCAATTGTAATGCAAAGCCTTGATTTTTATGAAAAATTACACAGTAGGGGAGGGCACATGGGCCTGATCATTTCTGCACCCATCCACATTGAAATCTTATATGCCTGACCATATGTGAACCAGATCTGCATTAAATGCATAGTTCAACAAATTTAGTTGTGTGGTCAGTTGAGTGGATTTTAAGATTACTAAAAACTAAGCCTATTTACCTGGTGGTACATAGGAAAATAGGAAGCCTTATACTAAGACTATATATACTGCCATATACTGTGTCAGACCATTGGTTTATCTAGCTCAGTATTTTCTTCACAAACTGGAAGTGGCTTCTCCGAGGTTGCAGGAAGGAAACTCCCTCCGACCTATCTTGGAGATGCCAGGGAGGGAACTTGAAACCTTCTGTTCTTCAGAGAGCAGCTCCATCCCCTGAGAGGAATATCTTATAGTTCTCACACTTCTAGTCTCCCATTCACATGCAACCAGGGCAGACCCTGCTTAGCTAAGGGGACAAGTCATGCTTGCTACCACAAGACCAGCTCTCCTCTTCATTTGGGAAGTCCAAATGAAGTCAATGCAACTTTCCTCCAAGCAGCTTAGTGAAATTGTTAGGCTCC
This sequence comes from Hemicordylus capensis, assembly GCF_027244095.1. NCBI lineage: Eukaryota > Metazoa > Chordata > Lepidosauria > Squamata > Cordylidae > Hemicordylus > Hemicordylus capensis. The sequence continues at coordinate 260,611,787 of NC_069660.1, forward strand.
AAACAGATTTTACCCACAAAACATTGTTAGAATCATTTGCTGCATTGATTTTTAGGAAGCTGCTTAGAAGCTGATGTGAGAGCTTTCAGTTGTATATAGAGATTTCTGCCATTATGTATAATATAGAATAATTTCCAATATTTCACTTCCTCCTTATTTCAAATGAGTACAAAGCCAATCTCTCAATATATTGTGATGCTCAAAGACACTACCAGACAGTAATGAAAACAATTATATTCAGTCTTTTCTATTAGAAGTATTACCGATTGATGTGAAACTTTGTATGTTACAAGTTGGATGTTTAGTCATATTGCTGGTGGTGGGGAGGTGGAATACAACGTCAATACACACATTTAACTGCCTGCAATGACAAAATGAGCAGCAAATGAAGGAAAATGTCAATGTATTGAATTTTGCAAATCCTCTTGAAAAATTAGCTGCTGTCAGAAGTGAACGTTTCTTACAAACAGGTAATTATTCATAATGAATTCCATGGAGAATTCTTTCATTTTCTCCAGTGAGTTGCTTTAAGATGTCAGCAGTGACAGGCTACAGAGTACCTTTTAGGAGATAATATGTGGGAAAGCTTGGCTGTTTCAGCTGGTGGGTGTTTGATATGTATTATAACACTGTCTTCTCTTTAAAACAATTTAATAGGCAGAACTTGAGATCCTTACGGAACTTTCAAAAAAACTCTCATTTTCCACATTTGCTGTCATTCGTGAAAAATCTTAATTCTAGGTCTTAATACTTCACCTGTAAAGCATATAAATACTATACATAAAATAAGTCTAGGTAAAATATTCAAAAAACATTCAAAATGGAGTGCTGATTTGCCAGTTATCGGAGGCAGATGAACAAAGAGACTCATGGTTTCAATGTGAGTACATATGCTATCATACTGAAAAGTTTTCTCTGAAAAAATTAAGACAGCCCTGTTTATATGAGCCAAATTACACATTATGTTAAATGCATAATTTGGATCTGCAACTTTGCTTTCCCCTCAATCAAGCAGCCACAGAGCCCCAAAAAGGATTGGGGTCATGGTGCATGAGGAGAGGGTACTATCTTAAGCACATGGGCAGATTACTAAGGAAGGAGGTGCTCATTTAATGGCCACTTTGAAGTTTTTGCCTACTGCTTATTGCCATTTTGATATGTGTTTTACTGTTTACTAGGAGATGTGGCCTATCATTGACCAGGCAAAGGCATTCTGCATAGATTCTACATTCTGCATTATGGGAAAGTTCAATAAATGAAAGATATATCATATACTGTTATTTTTCATTAATCTGCTTGCAAGAAGGAAGTAAAAGAACAGTTTGAAATTTGTAGGATTTTAGCTTCAAACATTATTCATTTTATTGACTAAATAGCCATAGTAAATTAGAATCTTGGAAAATTAGAATCTGAGAAAGATCTGCTTCTCTTGAGCATGGTGTTGTTTTTGAAGTATTGATCTGATTATTAAGTATTAAAAAACTTTTGAGAACAATGACAGTTAAAATATGATCATTGTATTCAGCATTTCTGTTAAAAATTTAAAATAAAATTTAACCTTTTACCTAGCATATCCTGGTGTAAAAAGTAGTGCTTTCAGCAGGGTGACAGGGTGTAAGTGGCAGGGGGTATGCAAAATTCAGTATCTGTAGGTAATTGGGAAGTATGACTTTATTTTGCACAAACTCTCCAAAATATACAAGAGAAATTGTTTATCCAAGTTAATGTATCTTATATACAGTATCTTGTACAGGCAGGATGAACTAAAAACACAAGCTGCACATACCATTCCATACAGTACTATGTAGCTGTTCTGGGCTTGACCCCAACTGATGCGGAGATCCTTTGTAAATGCTGAAGACCTTCAGTTTCCCTAATACTGAGTATTAATACATTAATACTGAATGATTACACTTTTGTGTCTGGTGAAATTATCTTATGAAGCAAAGTTCTATGCCCTCAATGAATATAAGTGGGCATGGGCCAAAAATACCCCTAGGATGCTATTCAAGCACAGGTGCCTTTTCCTTTTCAGTACAAGATCAGAGGAAGCAGAGCCTTGCCCTGTTTTGCCTCTGCTCACCAAAGAGCAGCACAGTTCTGCGAGCTATGTGCCACGCGGGAGCCTTTGGATAATGGAACCTGCCTTATTTCTAGTTTCAGGGCAAGTAACAGATGACATATCAAATGGCATGGTGTAAAAACTTCTTATGGTTTTTCCAACCACAAGGGGGTGGGGTGCGATTCTTTGTAGTAAATCTTAGACATGAATGCTTTGAAATATGTTGGGGCTGCAAGAAAGCACAACTTGGCCAGACCTGTTTCTGCAAGCCTGTGATCTTCATGGGCAATGGATTCTTTCTCAGAGCCCAGTTTGATGTGTACCAAGATCATCTTACAGATGGGGAGGAAACGTTATTTTAACTTTCAATATGAGATATTGAAAGTTAGTGGCTTAAAATCTGTGTTGAAATTCAGATTAACACAGCACTCATGCTACAGCGGAGGGGTGATTTTCTTCCATCTCCCTTCCCTCTGAAGCCCTTTGCACTCTGAAAATATGTCCCCAAAGACCGCACAACATATTTTGGAAGGCATTATTGTGGGTTTCAGAAGGAAGGGGGAACTGAATAAAATCATCCCTCCCTCATAGCATCAATGCTGTGTTAATCTGAACGTCAACCATAGTTTTTGAGCCACTAACTTTCAATAATGCACATTAAAGCTCTCTTAAACTCTGTAAAACACCAGGACTACATTAGTCTGGATGTCAACCAATAACCATATTAAATACAAAACAACAATAAAAACATGAGGAGAATGTTAGTATCTAATTATGATCATTAGATACATTTTATGCTCGGTGTTTTCTCATTGTTAACTTGTTTGATTAATAATCATGTTGGTTGTTCACATTTTTAAAAAACCCTTGAGGAATTTTTCTGCATGTGTAAGAATTGTCCTTAATCCACACTATTTAGAAGCTAATGCCATGTGCTTACTTAATTGCATTCATTTTTCTTTTTAGATCTTAACAAAACTCCAATTCAAATGGAGCTGAAGGTCATTATGTTAAATCTATGAGGATTTATTTACATATTTAATTGTTGTATTGTTTTTTTAAAGGTTGGAACAGAATTTAGGAGCATTTGATCCTTGTCCCATTGTAATTTAAATATTATGCAAATTGCTTCCTGATTATACAAATCAAGCTCATTGAGTGTTGAACAGTCTATCAGTTGCTTTGTGTCTGTTATCAGAGGAAGCATCTTTTAGCCTGACCATTGGCCTGGATATTTGCTGTTTCTTCTCAGAAGAACTTATCAGGAGAGATGAAGCAAGCTGCTGTATCATACTATCTCTGATTCTGTTGCTGAAATCATGCATGGCTTTCTGCATCTGCTCAACTAATGTTCAAGAAGTTCCATGTTAAGGGTAGGTTCTTTGTTTTCCTCCCAAATCCTGAACCAGACTTGGACCACTAAAAACAACAAAACCATGCTCCCTTAGATCTCATAATCACCAGAACTAAGGTTTAGGTTGTTGTTCCTGTGCGTCCCTAAAAGAGCTTCCATTGTCTTCTCAATGAAGTGTGAATAGGTTCAAACTCATCTCTGTCATGAACTCAGTAGATGGCCTTAGGCAAGTTATTCCTCCCTTTTCTTAGGAAGATATTTTTCCCTACCTGCCTAATATCTGCAATATGGTTTTAAAAAATGACCTAACTGGATTTCCTGAAAGAATCATTCAGATAAAAAATGACAGTCTATATATGAATCTGATGCTGGCTCAAGACTAACACATGCCTGAGGCAGGTACCAAATGCTTCTGCCCCATCTTGCTTGGCAGCATTCTGTACCTTGCCATTTGGTGGCCAAGGCACAATGGCCAAGTTCAGATGTAAAATGTATGTCCGATTGTGTGAAACCACAATTTCGGTCCCAAAGCAACCTGTAATTTGCCTCACCAAACTCCAATTTGAATCCTCAGTTTGCCCTAAGGTCTGCTGCCAAGACCTCTGGTTTGGCCACTGAAGGGTTATGTCAAAACCTGGGAACTGCCATAACTGCAATTTTGTGCCAATTTTGAAACCACAGTCATAGAAGTGGCAGCGCTGATGAACCACATGCCTACGGTGCTTTTCATTGCCTGCCTTTCTGAGCACCCAGACTAAGAAACAATAAGACCCCCACCATATTCTGTACAAACCATATAATGAAGAGTATGTAACAAATTAGGACCAGTGCATTTGGACCAGTACTGCCAAGTTTATGAAACTTTTCTAAGACTATTCTTCACTTGAATAGTGAAGTGAAGACTAGGATTGAAATGGAGATCACCAGGTCACCATTGTGGACTTGTGGACTTATTTGAAATAGACTATATTATTTCCCACACAGTGGACTAGGGATATGCATGGAACTGGGTGGGGAAAGTTCGAAGGTGGGGAGGTTGACTTTAAAGGTGGAGTAAGGTGCATTTAACCCTCCTTCATCGTTTCCCCTACTAGCACTCTGTTAGCAAAGAGTCTGTCGGGGCAGCAGCATACTTCCCTGCCACCCCGTCACCTCGTTGGACCCTAGGTCACCAGAAGTACCCAGTGCACACCAGCATGCGCACACATCGTGCACATGTGCCTGACATGTGTGTTCATGAGCGTGATGTGTGCACACACCAATGTGCACAGGCGCGTCGGGTACTTCCCATGATGTAGAGTCTGACAAGGAGATAGGGCAGCAGGGAGGCGCATTGCTGCCCTGACGGGCCCTTTGCTAACAGAGTGCCGGCAGGGGGGTGGGGCGGAGGGAGTAATATTTCCCTTTGAACTGGTAGGGAGTCAGTTATAGAGATGGGTCCTATGCAGAGGGGCATGTTGGGAATGCTTGCCTCTGCATGGTGCCAATAAAGCTATGAATATTTGGCTTCTGCTGTTTGGAACCAAATAATGGTACAGACCTAAAGAACACAGCTGTCTGTACATGTTTACAGACATCTGTATGTATGTATGACATAATGAGGCTGTGCACATGAGCAGCCCAACCTAGATGTATGCAGTGCCAGGATCAAGGCTGATCCTGGTGCCACTTTCCCCGGAAGCCCAGGCTTTTAACCCAGCCTTTAACCTAGGTTAGAGGGCACAAGCACACAGCCTGAGCTGTGGGAGATACAGAGTTGGGCACCTACAGCACTCAACTCATGGGGAAATGGATTCTGCAAAGGTAAATCTTGCCTCATCAACCTTTTGGAGTTCTTTGAGAATGCCAACAGGCATTTGGATACAGGTAATCCAGTTGACATAGTATACTTATATTTCCAAAAACCTTTTTACAAAGTTCCCTACCAAAGGTTCTTGCATAAACATAGCAGTCATGGAATAAGGGGACAGTTTCATGTGTGGATTGGTAACTGGTTGAAGGACAGGAAACAGAAGGCAGGAATAAATGGATGGTTTTCACAATGGAGGGAGGTAAGAAGTGGGGTCCCCAAGGGATCTGTACTGGGACAGGTGCTTTTTAATTTATTCATAAATGATCTAGAAGTTGGGGTAAGCAGTGAGATGGCCAAATTTGCAGATGACATCAAACTATTTAGGGTAGTGAAATCCAAAACAGAGGGCATTGTGAGGAACTCCAAAAGAATCTCTACAAACTGGGAGAATGGGCAACAAAATGGCAAATGCTGTTCAATGTTAGCAAGTATAAAGTGAAGCATATTGAGGTAAAATATCCCAACTTAACATATATGCTGATATGTTCTGAGTTGTTGGTAACTAACCAGTGAGGGATCTTGGTGCGGCCCCGTTTGGAGCTGAAATAGGCCCACACTGCGTTGGCAGCACAGCTGGAGTGACACTCCCTGCCTTAAAGCCAGGGGAAACCATTCCTGGTCTCACTGCCAACACAGCAGGGCTGATCGATCTCCCTCCCAAACAGGGCCACATGGCCCATGGCCACACGGCCCACACGCTACATTGCCAGCTTGACTGGAACGGCTCTCCCTTCCAGCATGGCTGGAACGGCTCTCCTTTAAGGCAGGGAGAGATCTCCTTTTCAAATGGGGCCGCAGGGCCCCTTTGGGAGACCACACCCCCGTGTCTGATATCAGATGAGGGCGTGTGGCTAGCCAGGTTCTGTGTCTGATGTCAGACATGGGGGCCGGGGCCAAGGGGCCGTGGCGGCGGCCGCACACGGACCGCCACCATCCACACTCCGCTCCTGGCTACAGCACCTGGGGCTTTTTAGTTTAGAAAAAAGATGACGGGAGAGATGACAGAGGTCCATAAAATAATGCATGGTGTGGACAAAGTTGATAGAGATAATTTTTTCTCACTAGAACCAGAGGTCATCTCATGAAAGTGATTGCTAAGAAATTTAGGACCAACAAAAGGAAGTACTTTTTCACACAATGCATAATTAAGCTATGGAATTCTTTGCCAGAAGATGTGGTAAAGCCTGGATGGTTTTAAGAAGGGTTTAGATAAATTCATGGAGTGTCTATCTATGACTGAGAACTATAGGCAGAGGCGTATCTAGGGAAAATAGTGCCTAGGGCAAGCACTGAAATTGCGCCCCCTGTCCAAACATCTGACACCCATCTTTCAGATAACTTTACTATAATATCAGCTGAAAAATACAAGTCAAGCTCATTAATCTTTTAAAATTTCAAAAACTATTTAGCAGTGGACATAGCTAGACCAAAAAATGCTGGAAAACTACAAATTTCAGTATGCTGGGGCTCATGAAATACCCAAATACTATGTGGAGGTGTACTTGGAAAACTAAACAGAAGTGTCTGTCTAATTCTCTACTATGCATTGTAGCATCACTATTACATAAGTTTTAAAAATAAATGGAGAATTTGGCTTTTCCCAGATACTCTGAAAATAATTAAAGGATATGCCGAGTAAACTGTGTCACTGCTTGGAATATATTCTAGTATTTCAGAAAGACAGTTAAAATGAGAGAAAGAGAGCAGCAATAAAATCCCAGTGGGCCTTAGTACTAAGGATTTCACACTGATTCAAAGACAAACTCACTATTAATAGCCATATTATTAAGACATCACATTTAACTCTCTTATCTTAAGAAGCAAAGTAAGAGCAAATGAATACAATCCTAGCTCATAAGCTTCAGCTCAGTATTCACTAGCCCTGATTCTCTGTACATAGTGCCAAACTGAATATGTGTACAGTGATGTATTATATTAATTTTTTTTAAAAAACAAAAAACCTGTAGCCCCTTTGGGAGGCTTCCTATAGACCGTGAGTGGGGGGTCTGCAAAGGTTACCCCTCCCCCCACTGGCCTCCAGGGCCTCGCAGAGACCATTTGAGCATGTGCAGTGGCCATTTTTAAAAATAATTGGTTTTTAAAAAAATGGCCACTGAAAACAAAATGGCCACCATGCATGCGCAAATGGCCTCTCTGAGGCCTGGCATGGCCTAGGGCCTCACAGGGGCCATCTAAGCATGTGCAGTGGCCATTTTGTTTTTGGTGGCCTTTTCTTTCTTTTTTTAATTAATTTTAAGAAATTGCACCCCCTTCAAGTGGCACCCAGGGCACATGCCCTGCCTGCCCTACCCTAAATATGCCCCTGACTATAGGCCACATCAGAGGCAAGATGCCCGTCAATACCACCTGCAGGGGTGTAACAGCAGGAGCGAGGGCATGCCTTCAGCTCTTCCCTGTGGGCTTCCCAGAGGCATCTGTTGGGCCACTGTAGGAAACAAGATGCTGGACTAGATAGGTCTTGGGCCTGATCCAGTTCTTATGTTCTTATTGGAATCCACCAATGCACCGTGCTGCTCACATGGTGCATTTTGGGATTCCTGGAGGCCGGGACCCATTTTCCCAGCCTCCAGAAATCAGCATTGCCAGGAGCAGCATGGATCATATGGGCATGTGAGCAGCACATCCCACACACTGACTGGGATTGTATGTGAGGAAGGTAAGTTCAATCTTGCCTTCCCCTCCCTCTCCTGTGCCCTCCCCACCCACTGACTGTGGTTGTGTGCATGACCTTAATCTCTGAATTGCTTTTGGAACAAAGAGAAAGCACAACTATAAGTAGGGAGTGGGTGTCATGAAGCAGGAGTCTTAACCCAGTTTTGAAGTCAAGGTTGATCAGACTGGGATGTAGCTGTGTAGTTTATAAAGTGGGAACAGAGGAGAATTGCATTGTACTTGAATGATGCTATGCAGGATGGTAAATGTCAAAGTGGGTGTTAGCTCACCCATAAGGGAATGTGCAGTTCAGAGCTCTCATAAGGAAAGCTGTGAGGGATAATATGCAGAGGTAAAGAAAATGTATTTGTGTTGGGGAGGACATCATCTAGCAGAGCCCATTTTCTGATTTTGGGGGAACTGTCTTATTTATTCTGGGATATTGGTCAAGAATTCAAAGGTGGCTGGGGGTGGGAGGAGGGGAAGTGCATTTTGAACCCAGATCACATCTTTCCATAATTTCAGCTCAAAACAATGACATGAACTAGAGGCAACACAGGAAAACAATCCTTCATTTGCTGACACAGCCACCAGGAAAATATTATCCCCATTTTGACACTGCAATATTTATTTATATGGAAGAAGCTTTGTGCCGCTTCGGTGGGAAAGAGTTGCTTCCTTTAAAAAAATGTGCATTCTGCTATGGCATTGTTGCTGTTATCTAGCTAGTCTCAAATTTTCTTCGCAAAGGTATCACACTAACATGTAAATTTGACCCCAGCGGCCCAAAGATTCAAGCAGTTTTCAGATACAAATCGACATAATTAAATTTAATGGATGATGACTATCTGTGTGCTGTTATGTTGTTGTATATCCCTGATGACTATAGCAACCTGAACTTCTATGCCTGACAGAAGAAGGAAAAAAGTGTTTGACAGAAAAGATTAGGCAGTTTGAGAATCAACCACAGGTGATGGCACAGATAAGAAAGGTTTTCCCTGTAGAGGTTTTGCCTGTGCAGACAGAATAATTTCAGATAAGCTGCAGAAATAGAATAATTTCAGATAAGATAGAAATAAAGTGCTCTGGAGGTATTATAGATTCATAGGGTTTTTATAGTTGGAAGGCAGCTTGGAGACCTTCAAGCCCAACCCTCTGCTATGTGCAGGAAGCTGCTACAGTATCCCAAGCAGATAGTTTCTGTTTTGAAACCCCCAGTGAAGGGTAGCCTACCCTTGTATGAAGCAGACTGTTCTACTGTGAGACAGCTCTGATTGGTTAGTTGATTAAGTGCCATCAGGTCAGTGTTGACTCTTAGCAACCACATAGATTCTCTCCAGGATGATCTGGCTTCAACTTGGCCTTTAAGGTCTCTTAGTGGTGCATTCATTGCTGTTGTAATCAAGTCCATCCACCTTGCTGCTGGTCGTCCTCTACTTCTCTTTCCTTCAACTTTCCCCAGCATTATGGACTTCTCAAGGGAGCTGGGTTTTCAAATAATTTGTCCGAAATATGATAGTTTGAGCTTGATCATTTGTGCCTCGAGTGAAGATTCTGGATTGATTTGTTCTATGATCCATTTGTTTGTTTTCTTCCTGGCTGTCCATGGTATCCGCAAAAGTCTTCTCCAGCAATAAAGTTCAAAAGCGTCAATACTTTTCTATCTTGCTTCTTCAAAGTCTAGCTTTTGCACCCATCGTTAGGAAATTCTTCCCCCAATGTCTAGGCTAAACCTGTTTCCTTGTAATTTCCACCCATTCATTCCAGTCCTGCCCTAAGTAATAAGAGAGAAGTCCAATCCTTCTTCTATGTGGCAGCCCTTATAATATTTGCAGACAGGTAACATATCTCCCCTTAGACTGCTCTTCTTCAGAATAAACATGCCAATTGTATTCTATCCAGTCCTCTTTTTTGTTTTGTTGTTTGTACGTTTGTCCTAGTGGGGATCCTGTAGACAGTGTGGAGTCAGAAAGAAAAGTGAGGGAAAGGAGAAGGGAAATAAGTTGTTCTAGTAAGAACTAATCAGCCTACTTTCCTTTCACTGTCTCTACAACTGGACTAAATTTGGTAGTGCTTAACTGTGGAAGCAGTTTATGCTTTTTAAACTAATTTTTAATGAATGACTGTATTTTGTTTTATTGTGTTTTAGTATTGTTGTATTGAATATGTTTGTTATTTCTATTTCTGCTGGCCAATGGCTGTAATAAAATTGGTGATGATGATGATGACTAAATTTGGTTCAAATCAACGTCCACAAGTTAGATCTCTTGCATCTCAAATGTTCATGCATCTGCCATCTTGGATCAGGGTGGATGACACCACTGAGGTGTCCCTGTGTGTCACTCACTACAAATGTACAAATTTGTAGTGAGTGACAAATCGGTTAAGCGGTTCACACATTACGCACTTCAAAAGTTTACGTGTCCGCCCTCTTGAATCAGTGTGGATGACATCATAACAACCTATGCCACTGAGGTGTCCCTGTGTGTCACTCACTGCAACTGTACCTAATTTTGTTTAAATTGGTTAGACAATCCACAAATTAGCCTGCTTGAGCCTCAGATGTTCATGTGGCTGCCATCTTGAACTGGAGTGGATGACATCATCACACACCATGCCATTTGGGCATGCCTATGTAGCTGTAGTAAATTTGGTTCAAATTGATTAGGCAGTTCACAGGTTAGCCCACTTGTGCCTCAAAAGTTTATGCATCTGCTAGGGGTAGGTCTGGACCGGTCCGGAGGCCATTGTAAAGGCCTCTGGACCGTCCGGACCGGTTCGGACCTAGCCGGTCCGGTCCGGGTGGAGGGGGTCCCTTTAAGGGCAGGGAGGGTTTACTTACCCCTCCCGCCGCTTTGCCCCCTCCAGTGCCCGTATTTTCTGTAGAAATTGGGGCGGCAGGATACCTCCCCTCCGCCCCTTCTGCCTCCTCATTGCAAAAGGCTGCAAGAAGCCTTCTGCACATGCGCACGCGGTGCAGCATACGAGCTTCACGTTTACCCGACGCAACGGGTAGACTGGGCCTCCAACCGCCGGAGGCCCGGTCTACCCAGCCTCGTCCCGGCGGGTAGACCGGGCCTCCGTCGGTTGGAGGCCCGGTCTACCCGTCGTGTCGGGTAAACGTGAAGCTCGCATGCTGCGCCACGTGCGTGTGCATGTGCGCAGAAGGCTTTTTGCAGCCTTTTGCAATGAGGAGGCAGACGGGGGGGCGGGGAGGTATCCTGCCGCCCCAATTTCTACAGAAAATACGGGCGCTGGAGGGGGCAAAACAGCTGGAGGGGTAAGTAAACCCTCCCCACCCTTAAAGGGACCCCCTCCACAGTGCCGGACCGCAACTGTGCAGTTCCGTGCACACCCCTAGCATCTGCCTGTTTATGTGCCTCAAAAGTTTATGCATCTGCCGTCTTGGATAGTGGTGTGCAAACAGGTTCAACAACGCACATGTTCGATGTCGAACTGGAGTTGAACCCAACCACCCCCTGCTTGGGCCAACCCTTGACCGATCAACCCCCCCCGATGTTTGGGGGGTTCACGAGCTTCACATGGTTAAAAAAAATGTTTGCCTTTATTCCTCTTGAGGGAGTTCCTGGAGGCAGTGGGCCTCCCCCCTCCCCCCACCGGCCTTCCATTATGGCAACTTTGGAGAGGATCTATATTTCCTGCAAGAAAACTACATAAAAAGCAAATTTCTCAGTGTTTGAAATGATTTTACACTTTTCACAGTAACAGAGAATTTAATGTTGAAATTGACTGTATATTATTCAGTGGACTTCTAAACATGTCCTTTTCTTGATATTTTATATATACATAGCCAGGAATATAGGTAGTATAATTTACGGATTGAATGTAAATGTATTTTCCAGTGGAGATAATCATGCCTCTAACTGTAAGGCGCGCACACACCTACCCCTCTGAGAAGAAAAGTCATGAAAAGCAGAGGGTTAATGAATTTGACTCTTGAATTTGGACTCGTACTCAGTTTCAATTACCTTCACTCTACAAAAAGCAATTGTCCCTCTTTAGGTGTTAAATTAGAAGTGTTATAATTAAAAGTAACAGTAGGATTATAAATATAAGAGGACCAACTAAAAGGTCACCAAAAAGTGAGCAAGCTTTTTAGTCATCAAAACTCTTCAGAAGGTTGGATGTTAGTCAAGAAAGCATCAGTGAAAGGTTTCGATAGGTCACTCTGTTCTTAATTTGTATGTATTTAGGTCTGCAGGAAAATGGAGAAACAGTGGATATCGTTATTATTGCTGTTATTAGAGCCAGTGCTTTTTAAATAGATATGCTCTTCTTCAGTGACACTGATAAAGCAGTCTTCTTTGTTACAAAGCCCTGCTGCAGTCCATGGGGAGTTCTGGGAAGTGAAGTCCTTTTCAGCACTTTCCCCATAAAGGTCTCTGGGGAAAGTGCTGGAATGGCTCCACCTCCCAAACTGCCCCCTTCCACATTGGTGCTGGACTACATCAGGGCTCCGTGCACTTTAAGGGGCCCTTGGAGTTAGAAAGCCGGGTCCTGTATGGAGGTTGGTAATCTTGCCACCACACAGTGCCAGAAGGACTGTGTGCATTATTCTGCTTTGGCTATTCAGAGTTGAATAATAGCAGAAACCTAAGTGCTCTGTGAATGTCATTCTTCTTGTTCTCTCTGTTCTGCAGATGACCTACATATTGGAGATACTTTGTTTGCAATAGTAATACAAAGCTATGATTAATTACATCATATGGGCACTCTAATTATAGCATAAGCATAAACATAAATAAATTCTTTTACAAAATGCTATCATTTAATCATTTGTAAAATGTTATGTAAGAGCTTGCAGGCTGTTTTGCATTCAAGGTTAGTGGATGCATGATCCATCTTTTTGCATCAGTTACATGATTTACTGTCAAGGGAATCAGGTACTCATGCACTGTGTGTTCCCTGGCATGAAAGACAAAGAGGCAACTCCTTCTTGTGCTACTGAGCTGGGCTTAGATAGGCAACTAATTTGAAGCTTAATGTGACAAGCAGGATCCAGACTAGTGTTGTGGGAGTGTAACACTGTTTTGCTCGCATGAGGATGTTGTGAGAAGAAAACAGCCTCTGTTTTAGACTAGTCCATGTGCTAGCGGAAGACCTTGCTCTACCTTTAGCACAATGTGGGCCACTAGCTTCTTGATGCACAGAATGCCGCACACCTCTACCTCTAGTTGCACCAACACAACGCACAGCTTTGTTTCTGTCCTGGAAATGGTTTTCCATTAGCAATTTTGCTAGTGGTGGCCAGTGCCACTGGGGTGGGGGAAACAGAGGGTAGGGCAGACAGGCTTTCTCTATCCCTGTGCTGCCCTGGCTACCCATCTCTCTCTCTCTCTCTCTCTCTCTCTCTCTCTCTCTCTCTCTCTTTGCCTCACTCTGGCTTTAATTTGAACCTTTTGGGCTGGTCATTCATTGGGTTGAACTATGAAGGATGGTCATTCACTGGGTTGGGATTTCTAGTGAATGACAATCCAATATGGCTCAACCCATCAAATGACTAGCCCACACTTCTCAAGTTAAAACTGAGGTGACACAGGAAAAAAGAAATAGAATCAACGGCAGTCTGTCCTGCACCCACCTGTCCTGCCCTCTGCTCCTCCTGTCCCCCCTCCGCTGCCCTAGCAGCACCAGCCACCACTGAGTTGTGCAACATTGCAGAAGATTACAAACCACACTTTTTTTTTTTTTTTTGCATTAGACAAGCACAGAACTAGCTCCGATCTTGCTTGATCTCTCCTAAAACTTTGGTGGAAGGGAAACTAACTCCCAGCAGTTTCATCAAATGTATAGACATTTGTTTGGAAAGAAAGCATCTAAACATGTCTGTGGAAAATATTAGTGTTTGAATGGAAGCCTGAGGCATTTTCCTGTTACTGCATGAATGTTTGTGCTTGGGTTTGACCCTCTGCAGTAACAACATTGCATATTTATAAAGACACATGAATATGAAATAAAGCCAAAAGGCATTATATTTTACAGACTCCATCAATTTTTAAACACTTCCCATAGGTTTTAGGAACCATTATGTGGCTTAACTCCTATAGTGATTTATTCTACACAACCCTCATTCTATTCATCCATCCTGTATTTCAAATACCTATTAGCAAATATTACTAATATGTTGTGGGCCATATTATGAAATGGAAATTACAGTATTTTAATGTTAAGAAAATGGTAAAGATGAAGCATGTCCTCAGGATGCTCCCACAATCCTTAAAAAGGCTTTAATTACTAATGGTAGCTGGCTTGCTTTTCAGGCATTACAACCCCCTTCTCCTTGCTACATTATCAGATGAAGCAACAACTGAGATGTGTGTGTGTGTGTGTGTGTGTGTGTGTGTATATATATTTAAAAGCCTGGATATTAGGGCTATGCAATGCCCAGCAATCTTGGGTACTTCTGTTAATCTCACCCAAACTCGTAAAAGTTCAAGGAATTTTCCTTCTTCTAATGTTTACCAAAAGAGCAAATTCTTCTTGAATTTAAATGCTTTAGTTCAAATTTGGTAGTAACATTAGTGAACATTGCTAGTGCTAGTGTAGATAAATCACAGATTAGAAAATGGACAGGAAAGAAAAGTGTGTTCTTGTTAGGAAACATACTTCTAGCAAATAAAAACAAAAAATTGTTCCAGTTTGGCTGTAGGTGTAGGCCAGTAATCATTGCTGTTCATTATATTGGTAAGTATTAGGAGAATAAATCTTTAATTTATTTTTTTGCGTTGGAAAGAAAGTTTCGTCGTAGGTGTAACACAAAATGTTATACTGTAGGTGGCGAGCCTACAGAGCACCAATCCCCCCCCCCCCCGAAAGTATGCAGTCATATTTAGGAGTTCGCCTTTGCTTGTTCTCTTACAAAACTACTTAGGAAAGGTTTTCTTCTCTTTTATATTGGAGGTAACATTTAGAGTAATGTATATTTTGTTGAAAAAAATCTGAAACATGTCAGATTGTCTTGATACTCATATGACAGATTATGAGTCATAATCTAGAAGTTGGGGTAAGCAGCAAAGCAGCTAAATTTGCATATGAAACTAAACTATATCGGATAGTGACATCCACACAGATTGTGAGGAGCTCCAAAAGGATCTCTCCAAACTGGGAGAGTGGGTGACAAAATGCAAATGTGGTTCAATATAAGCAAGTGTAAAGAGACGCATATTGGAGCAAAAGCTCCCAACTTCACAGATACACAGATGGGGTCTGAGCTGACTGTGACTGACCAGGAGAGAGATCTTGGAGTCGTGGTGGACATCTCATTGAACGTGTTGACTTGGTGTGCAGCCGTTGTGGAAAAGGCAAATTCCATACAATCAAATTCTATCCTAGGGATCTTGAGGAAGGGTACTGAAAATATTCAGTATTCTGGAGAAGGTCTTAATAGACAATTATGGGTTAGGACCTGGTAGGTCAGTTCGAAACCATTGGAAAAATTACCCACTTTGATAGACACTTGATAGCTTGACATTATTCCATCTTCAGCATAAATGGTAATGAGAAATGTATTGTTCAAGTACATCACTTAAGTTCTTAGTGTCATCTGCTGACAATCTGTGAAAAAGCCATGTCTTTTTCAAATTAGAATAAAAGTAGTCTTGGAAAGACATTGCTTTTTTGTGGCTTTTTCAAGGATTATCAGCAGATGGCCCTAAGAATGTAAGTTATGTTCTTTAATATCATGTGAATTACTCCTAATGGTGCACTGGGGAAATGACTTGACTAGCAAGCCAGAGATTGCCAGTTTGAATCTCCACTGGTATGTTTATCAGACTATGGGAAACACCTATATAGGGCAGCAGTGATAGAGGAAGATGTTGAAAGGCATAATCTCCTATTGCATGGGAGATGGCAATGGTAAACCCCTCCTGTATTCTACCAAAGACAACCACAGGGCTCTGTGGTCACCAGGAGTCAACATCAATTTGATGACACACTTTACCTTTACTCCTTACATTTCCCATCAGGATTCCTTATGACATGAGGCAGATTTGTTTGAAAAGTAACTGCATAACTAAAGGCTGGATATTTGTGCACTCATAAAAGTTGATCTAATTAAGTGTCTTCCTTATATTTACAAACTATTTGCTAAGTTATTAGTGAAATTGAGAGCTGCACACACAGTTTTAAGAACAGGGCATTACATAAAATTGAAACCTCTTTAATTCTTGTATTTCGTTTTTAAAGGGTCCTTTGAGAAAAGGGAGTCTGAAGGAACACCAATACAAAAATGCCAGTCTGTTTATTCACAAATGTAGGAGTCAGGCAGGTACTAGGCAGCTGTACAACAAGTACTAGCTAACTGAAATGCATCAACAGCTGAACAATAAGCCATTTATGAAAAGACTACCTCTTCAAGCAAATCAACAGCAGAAGCTGCTGGTTGTTCAATAGTTATTCCCTGCTATAAGCACAAAAATGAAATGAAAAGCAATATAGCAACATGCAAGTGAAAACAGAGGGCAAAGGAACAAACAAGATAATATAGTGACTATGAGTAGAATAGGGTCAGAGCTTGTGCAACCTACTAGTGGTTGGAATTGTTAAGCATCCATTGTTCTTTGCCATAATAAGTGGGTGATTCACAAAAAAGCATTTCTGTTTGACCTGATGCTTTCCCCCCCTGAACAATATTAAAAATGAAGGGCAGTTATTTTATAGTGGTAATAGGCATACATAAAGGTTTTCTTTCTCTTTCTTTCTGCCTCTTTCTTTCTTTCTAAACATCCAATACTCCATTAAAGTTGTGCTGTCACATCGGTGTCGACTCCTGACAACCACAGAGTAGTGGTGTGCACGGAACCGCACATCCGCAAACCGGCCCTGGGGAGGGGGGCACTTTAAGGGTGGGGGAGGGTGTACTTACCCCTCCCGCCACTTCCCCCCTCCAGCGCTCCTGGGTTTGTAAGCATTTGGGACAGCTGGGTACCTTCATCTCATCAAAAGGCGTCACATCTGTGGCATGTGTGACATGCGCATGCATAGTGAGGCTTGCTTTATTTATTTATTTATTTATTTATTTATTTATTTATTTATTTATTTATTAAATTTATATCCTGCCCAAACATACATCTCTGGGTGGCTTTTGAAGCCTTTTGACGAGGAACGGGGAAGGGGCGGCAGGAAGGTACCCTGCCACCCCAAATGCTTACAAAACCGGTAGCGCTGGAGGGGGGAAAGCGGTGGGAGGGGTAAGTACACACTCCCCCAGCCTTAAAGGTATACCCCCCCCCAGCGCCAAACCGCCGAACCGGCCCCAGGTCCAGACCGGTCCAGAGGCCCTTAGAATGGGCTCCAGACCCACCCATGCACATCCCTATCACAGAGCCATGTGGTTTTCTTTGGTAGAATACAGGAGGTGTTTACCATTGTCATCTCCCACGTAGTATGAGATAATGCCTTTCAACATCTTCCTCTATCGCTTCTGCCCGATATAGGTGTTTCCCATAGTCTGAGAAACATACCAGTGGGGCTTCAAAACAGCAACCTCTTGCTCCCTAGTTAAGTTACTTCCCTGCTGTGCCATACAGTTATATATTTTAATTTTTATATGTCTCACCACTTTGTAAGCATGGCCCTTTAGAATGGTGGAAAATGGCATTCTGAGAAAGAAAATGCCAGATATACCAGTGTATTACATTGTTTCTGCAAAAGTTACACAAATGACCTATTTAGGTATAACTTCTAATGTAAAGTATAATCATTTTTAAAGTCATCTTGTGAGCATCAAATAATACACTTCGATCAGTCTTTTTTTAAAAAAATTATTTTTATTCAGTTTTTCCACAACACAAAAAGGAAAGCACGAATAAAACAAACATACAAACAAACAAACAGAAAAAGGAGAAAGAGCACATATGGACTTCCATCTCATCATTGAAACCAGTGTCAGTAACAATACCCAGGTCTTGCCTGTAGTTTCGTCATTCTCCCACTTGGATCAGTCTTGAGCTGCATCTTTATCAATTTGCCTATAAAGGTAAACAGGATTCCAATATGAGGGATCAACATGTATAAAAAATAAAGCATGTATAATCTACAAAGTGTTTTTCACTGTATTTTCCCTATACACATCCATTACTATTATTCTCAGTTGATAGATGATGAGGACAATTACTCAAAGGAGTCTCACTGAAATTTTTAAAAGACAGCTTTGGCAATGCCTAATGCATCTTTGCCTAAGTTGTCTTTTTAATTTCAATGTGACTACTTGGAAAAACTTTCCTTACTAGCTATGAAACGAGAGTAGCTTCAGCTGTTCAAAATCTGGGGAAAGGGGACAGGAAGCAGAAATGACTTGTGGTTGCTGTTCTCTGTGCTTATTTACATTATGCAAAGTAATTATTTGTATCTTCCCTGCCATGATCAGGGACACTGGTTGCACAAACAAATAGGGAGCAATTATTTTGAAGTGAGCCTTGAACTAGGTCTCCAAGATCCAAGTCCGATATTCTCTCTTCTGCCTCTTCATGCCTTTAGTGGAAGAAGAATAGTATACACAAACAATGCAATTCTTCATAAAAGGAGCGTACAGGTTCTGAAACCAAGATCTAGTAAAGAGTTTATGGGGCTTTAGAGAACATGAGTGATTCATACTTCTGAATGTCTACTTCGGATTGTTGTACGTCTTGCTGATTTTACCTGGGGTGGATCTATGAGCTCTCAACGACACTGGAGTGCATGAATCGTCTTGAAGGCAAGATCTGACACTGCTGCTTTTTATATTAAACAAGAACTGCTATTCCAAAATCCTTGTAAAGACCTGAAAAAACCCAGACCATGTCCAATTCTACAGTGCTGAGCAAGGGACATGGCAACAGGTGTTGGGTAGCCATTTTTCTGTGTGCTGACAGAAGTTTCAAATAAGATACAGATGGAGAAAAATCAAATTCCTAAGTAACAAATAGGAGACTTCCATCTGAAATATTAGTACTGTCCTTATTCACCCTATGGTGGATTAACATAGTAGCAAATGTAGCATTTGCTACAGGCCCTGCATTTTCAAGGGCTCCACATGCCTGGCTTCCAGCTGCTCCTTCTGCTCTCTCTACTTGTTGTGTGGGGAAGTGAGAAGTGGACTCTGTTGACTCCTGCCTCCACCGTGGCTGCAGTGAGCACCTGCTCTCACGTCACTTGCCAACGATTAACAGGCTCAGCTCAGCTGTAGTGCGCCCCTCCTCTGTCAACATGTAATGGGTCATTACTTGCAAATTTTTCAGCAGATCTTTATCTTTATCACTCTCTGAGTGGCAGGGGGAGGGGCAGGCAGTAATCACTGCAGGGGCGGGGTGGCGTGGCTGTCTGGGACAGGGAGAGAAAGAGACCGTGAAGCTTGCAGGAGATCCTTCTCCAGCCCTGACTCCAATGTCTCCAAGGGGAAAAAAATTAAAATACTTTTTTACTTCAAGAAAATCCCAGAGGCCAGAAAGAAATATGTTCCAAGTGCAGCTGGAGACAGACCAGATAGGCAGATCATCTGAAGCAGAGGCTAGGACAAAACTGAAGGTGTGAGCAAGTCTTTTTTAAAAAAAAATCTGGGGACAGGGAGAGAGTGCAGGAGAGCAGAACAAAGATACATACAGAGAGCCCAGACCTTCTCCAGGGAGCCTTAGCCTTCGCTTTCAAAACTTAAAGTTGCAGGTTGGTGATGCCTTTTGGACCTTTCTTCCTCCCACCCCTTTCCTTCATAAAATTTCCAGTTGTGTTGCTAGTTTTGGCCAAGCGAGTTGTAGCTGGGAGGATGCACAGATTGTCTTGCAAAGCTCATACAAGACCTTGCCGGTTACTTTTCTACACAAGTCCCCCAGTCCTAGAATTTAGCATTCTAATCACTACACAGTTCCACACTGGTTCTCAACTATGTGGTTATTAATTGCAGAATAAAAATCTGATGCAGGAGAAAAAACTTCTGACTGTAATGGCTTTAGTTTTGCTTGATAAACTGCTAGTCTTGTAGTAGCAATCATGCATTGTCCCGACCCATTTGCAAAGCAAATGCCCTGTATTGCATTTGAAGCACTGTATGTAATGTATTTCCCTTGGGGCATTGCTGTAAACAGTAGACTTTCTGGTGGGTGGGGCAGGGAGAAACTTCTGGCCTCCTGAGTCCTGTATGGCATGTGGAACTTCCAGGGTTCAGGTGCATATGTTTCCAGCTGTACTATTTCTAAATGCTAGATTGTAGATTTAAATGATAGCAGAACTAAGAGACTATATGGTTTTTATATGCCTTTTTCCAATCTTGCCCTTAACTTTTCCTTGGCATGTTTGTGTTCATTCCTAAATCAAAAACTCTGGCAATTAAAGTTAAAACTTCACCTGTTTTATTTGGTCCATGTTAGATAAAATATCCCTTTTCTGCTAAATGTGCCTTTTAAGAGAAGGCCCAGCACAGCATCTGTCCAGTGGCTGTTGTTGGTTACTACTACATTTTTCTTTTTGAGTGAGAGCCCTTTGGAGACAGAGAATCATCTATCCACTCTTTATTTTTCTATGTAAACCACTTTGAGAATTTTGATTGAAAAACGGTATATAAATGTTCACTGTTGTTGTAGTAAGTGTGAGTTTGTGGCTTGGTCTCCCATACTTCAAAATATAGCAAATGAAAAAATTAAATCACTTTACTATGCAAGTAAATAATGTATGTTTTAATATTTATGTGCATTTTTAAAAAATTATGGCCTCTTTATGCTACAGGCCCCGCACTAGCTTAATCCGGCCCTGTATCCACCCCAGCATAGTACCTCCAGTGAGTGTTGCTGGTGTCTGTCTTATGTTTCTTTTGAGACTGTGAGCCCTTTGGGGACAGGTATCCATCTTATTTATTTATTTATTTATTTATTTATTTATTTATTTATTTATTTATTTATTTTTTTTTCTCTGTGTAAACTGCCCTGAGCCATTTTTGGAAGGGTGGTATAGAAATCGAACAACAACAACAACTGGAGAACATAACTAAATACAAGGACCATAAGATTGAAATTGATCGGCTCTGGAAAAAGAAAACAGTAGTGGTACCAACAGTTATTGGTGACCTTGGTGCAGTACCAAAAGAACTTGAACACCATCTTGACACCTTGGGCATCAATAAAATTATAACACATCATCTACAGAAGGCCACACTACTCAGGACAGCACGAATACTACGATGCTATCTCTAATTTTTCTTAAGTTAAACTAGACCCTTGGAAAGGGCCTGATAATTAAAGTACCAAATCCAGTCAATAACATCTGGTAGACTGTGTGTATATAGATGATGATGATGATGATGATAATAATAATAATAATAATAATAATAATAATAATAATAATAAACAGACAAACATCTGCCACACAATACACCAGATATAACTGTAGTCGAGAAGAAAGAAAACCAAGTCAAAATAATCGACATAGCAATACCAGGGGATAGCAGAATAGAAGAAAAAGAAATAGAAAAAATCACCAAATACAAAGATCTACAAATTGAAATTGAAAGGCTGTGGCAGAAAAAGACCAAAATAATCCTAGTGGTAATTGGTGCCCTGGGTGCAGTTCCAAAAGACCTTGAAGAGCACCTCAACACCATAGGGGCCACAGAAATCACCATCAGCCAATTACAAAAAGCAGCTTTACTGGGAACAGCCTATATTCTGTGACGATATCTATAACAATTGACAATAAAATTCAGCCATCCCAGGTCCTTGGGAAGGACTCAATGTCTGGATAAAACAAACCAGTCAATAACTCCTGTCTGACTGTGTAAACAAGAAATAATTTAACATATTTGTATACCGCCCCAAACCCAAGTCTCTGGGCAGTTTACCACAAAACAATAAAAACAACAGCTAGAAGATTAAAACATTTCAAAGATTAAAATTTAAACTGATTTTAATGTTAAAACTATTAAACATGCATCAGTGAGACCTGCTTTTGCCGGTTTTGCAGGGAGAGCGGGCTAAGCCTGGTCTCCCAGCAGACAAGCAGGGCAGACGCCCTGGGCAGCCAGATTGGCCGCCCACACAACTGCCAGCTCTGTGATGAAGCCAGCAGGGGCTGGGGAGTTCGGGGGCCATGTGGTTCCAGAAGTTCCAGTATGCCCTGCGCGAGCTTGCAGGGCATACTAGGGAGACCCCCTGAGCTGGGAAGCTGCTTTTCAGCCTCCCCCCAGGGGTCTCCTCATGAGTAGCCACGGCACGGAGCCGCCCTGCGGCTACTCACAATCCCAAAAAATGAGTTTGCGGAGTGCTCACTTCACAACCCCAGTTTAAGGGGCGGGCTATTTGAGCGGATTACCCGCTCAAGAACCACTGGGAGGCACACTTTACCTTTAGTCCAAAAACAGCTGGGGGCCTAAGTTAAGCAGGACTTATGTAGACCCTCCGGGTCACCTACCAGGTTGGACCCTAAGTGTTCTAGCTCTCCCAGTTCCAGCTTTGAACTTGTGCCTTCTAGTGATTGCTGCCAATGGCTCAGCCTTCTGACAGCTGTGGAAGAAGTCTTCAATACAACTCTTCTCCAGCTGTTCTTTTCTAACCTTCTTCCACCCTTGTAACTCTGAGGAAAATGTGGGCCACTGAGTCGCTGGTTCAAAGAAATGATGTTCTAAGTTCTGACCCTGTTTTGTTTTTTTTAATCTAACATATAACATAATAATAGAGGAATAATTTGATTAATATTTTACACCCTCCTAGCCTTCAGTCTAAAGAAGATGCACTTTTAGTGGTTATGGCTATCCATCATTTAAAGGTGATAACTTATAATCGTTGGCCCAACTGACATATTACCTGCAATACATGAAATGGTGGTCTGATGGACTGAAAAACTGTACAGTCCATCAGACTTTAATTGTAAAATCCATATCCATTGGAGGGCTGTTTATAAGGGGAATCCAGATTGTGGAGAAAGGGTTAAGCAGTCCTCTCCTGTTTTTGTACTGATTATGCCCACTGGAAGAAGTTTTTCAGATTCAAAAAGGATCATCAGGCAATTGTTGCATACTTTTTCACGTAATAATTAGCTTGGGCTTTAGCGAGTTACTTAATCCACCCTGCTTAATGGGAAGAGATTGATTTTTAAGTGATTTTTAAACCAGACGTACATTGAGAATTAAAAAACAAATCTACTCCCATTTATGCACTAAATATAATATTGAAATACTTGTTATCAAAATGTAATCCTTAACTAGAGTTGCAATATTATATAAACTCGATAACTCTAGCCTTTATGTAATCCTCACCCTTGCATCCAGAGTCATTTTTTGTTACTGTATAAATTCTGAGATTAAAATAAGGAAAGGAAAGGAAAGGAAAGCTTCTTCTGTTTTTCCTGTTGGAGCTCAAAATATATTTTACTGAGACACAAGAGTAGTTGACTGTTACAGAAAATATCAAAATGTGTCTTCTATCAGTTAACACAAGGCTGCTGAGGAATATTCTTATTCTCTGCTGCACATTCTTAGTCTCTTTAAGAAAATCCTTTAATAGCATGTAATGATCTGCAGTAGCTTCACATATTACTTCACAAGCATGAAAAATATTCTGTTTTTGGTATATTCTGTAATGCATGCAGAATTCTGTAGCATCTTGAATAGTGGCAAAAGGTGTGTGTGTGTGTGTGTGTGTGTGTGTGTGTGTGTGTGTGTGTGTGTGTGTTGCACACATCAGGAAGCTGGTATGTTCCTAGGGTATGCAGCAAAGCAAAAATCAAGCAAAAATCAAAACACACCATTGGTAGTCCCAGCTTCAATTAATTTGCCTTTCGTAACATGTTGTGTGTCAGTTCAGTGGGCTGTCTTTTATCATGCTAAGAAATATCTTTTATTGGCTGAATTCTGTTGATGTAGCAAAATATTAAATTTAGAGTGACGCCAAGATCATCTTCAAGCAGAATAGAAAAGGAGTTACATCATAAAGTATCTATCTATCTATCTATCTATCTATCTATCTATCTATCTATCTATCTACCTACCTACCTACCTACCCACAATTCTGAAATTGTACTTATAGGAGGCCAGCAGCCATGAATTTGGTGATCTGATGGCTGAGAAAAGCTCTAATTAATTAGTTCCTCTCTGTGTAAGTTCCAGCTAAACAATGTCAGTTATAGCACTAGTGCTAAATACAAATACTACGTATCAATACTTAAGGGACACTACTAACTGTACTGTCTTCTAATGATATTACAAAAAAACTCTAAATCAAGTACTCCTGTTTTTCACCCCCGCCCACACTGTTGCCTTCACCAAATTTTTAACAGGATAGACTAATTTTTTTTTAAATATTGCCAATGGCAATCCAAAATGGACAATGACCTCTCTTGGCCAGTTGTCTCTCTGCTTTCTTTGGGATTTTTATCACTGTGGGATAACTAATGCCTGCTTCAGGAAAGTGAAATATCTGGAATTATGTAACTACTTTTATTTGTATTAGAGTCTAGAATCCTCACATCTTATATTTTCATGCCATCTGATTCTTTTAAAATACTGTAAAGATTGCTTATATTCCTACAGCTGGATCCTTACAAATTTAAAATACATTTTAATTTGCTGGTGGAAGTTAATGTTCCATTTAGAAATGAAAAGCTATTGAAAAGTCTTACTTTCAATTAGAAATTTCTAACATGAATAGAACATCTTTTTCTACCAGCAAATTTGCTACTAGCCTGTGCTGCCTTATTGTTTCTTTTTAAATGTGCAAATTTAGCCCCTCTGTTTTGAATTGATTGGCTACTTAGATTGACACTCCAATCTTAAAAGCATTTACCGGGAATTAACCCTTTTATTTCAATGGAGTCCATTTCCAAGTACGTTTACTTAGGAGCAGAGCTGAAGGCACATATTACATATCCAGTATGATTAATAAAAGCATTTGTAGGCTTGTATAAACAGACTCTAGCACACATATTCTTTTATCTGGATCTACCCTTGAACTGAGAATGTTTGTGCTTAAGGAATGGGGAAGCTAGAATTTTATAGCAAAATGATTTTAAGTCCCTCACAGCACATATAAGACTTACTTGCGCTGTGCCTTCATAGTGGTCTGACAGGTATCTCAGACCCAAGAAGCCCAATACTTTGGACATGATTGGAATGAAGTCAGACACTACAGCAGGGAGCCCCAACAACTGGACCCTCCAAACGAGGTCCTCGCTCTCATGCCTGAATTCCATCTGAGTTCCAACATTCTTGTTGGACCCAAGTTAAATTGGAAAGAAGGGAGTCACAGTGGTGCAGTGCAACTGCACCTGTGCAATTTTAGGCACATGAGAAACAGCACGCTTGCATGATGTCAAATTTTTAAAATGCTCACAGCAGCACAGGTGGTGTGGATACCAGCTGCGGAACATGGTGCAATATGTGGCCCATTGTGTCATATCCAGGAATCCCTTTAAGGTTTAAAGAGACTGAAAATGTGGCCACAAACTGAGCAGCAAAATGCTTCAGAGCTCAAATGACCCAGGTTGCTTAGCTTTACTCTCCATGGCAGCTTGGCATTATTAGGAACATAGGAAACTGCCATATACTAAGTCAGACCATTGGTCTATCTTGCTCAGTATTGTCTTCACAGACTGGCAGCGGCTTCTCCGAGGTTGCAGGCAGGAATCTCTCTCAGCCCTATCTTGGAGAAGACAGGGAGGGAACTTGAAACCTTCTGCTCTTCCCAGAGTGGCTTCATCCCCTGAGGGGAATATCTTGCAGTGCTCATACATCAAGTCTCCCATTCATATGCAACCAAGGCAGACCCTGCTTAGCTATGGGGACAAGTCATGCTTGCTACCACAAGACCAGCTCTCCTCTCTATGGATTATAGATCCATAGAACTCTTCAGGGTATCACTATTAGTTGTAGGACACTGGTCAACATCCAGACCAGTGTTGCACCAATGCAGCAGGGTTTTCTGTCATATGGAGGGGTCATGATTAATCTCAGATGAGTTCCAATTGTTATAAACCATCACAAGCTCTGGACAGGCAGAGTATAAACAATGTGATTGCAGTAGCTGCCAGTGAACGCTTCTCCAAGGGGAATGGTGAGAGCTGGAAAATATTGCTTTAAATGGTGGCAAACGTACCTGCTGCTAGTAGCCAGAATGCTACTCCCAGAGGTTTCCAACCTGGGTGCCCCACCCTCACTGCTCAGTTGTATGGAGGCCAAATGAGCAGCGCAGTGAGGCAGCCTCCCCATAGTATGCCGGGTCAGACGCTTCCACTCTGCAGAGCATTCTGGGTGCCAGCATGGGGTAAGTTTGCCACCAGTTCACACACACACAAACACACCCCGGAGTGGCCCTCACCATCCACTACTGTTTAATTAGATAACACAGCATCAGTGTAAGAACAGGCTTTGAGGCAACAATCTTGTGGGAGAGCCCTCCCACTGAGACCCCAGATGATCCAGATGGGCTAACACACTAGGAGATTGAGGAACCCTCAGAGGATGAGGACTGTGGGGGGGGGGGCGGGGGCAGACATTCCAGCAGAAGACCCGCTACCTGTGTCATGAACCCAAGCCTGCCATCCCAGACATCCGGCTCAAGTGCTCAGAGGATGAGGATGCAGAATGGATCACAGACCCCCTTGCAGTACCAATGGATCCCAATTCTAATCTAAAGGGCTATTGACTCAAATGAACAACCATCAGTATTAGGATACCAAGAGGGGGGTTCAGAAGAATAGGCACCACAAGAGACAGCTGAACCAGAACAACTATGGCCTGCACCATGCCCTGAGGACACCGCCCTGCCCATGTCATCTGATTCCGAGGACTCACTAGAAACCCTGCTAGACGTAGAGGAATCACCACCCCAGTGCAGGCCTATGGCTAAGAAACCATTTGTGGCCCCTTTAAATTTCTACTGCTGCTGTAACTAGAGCCTGGGACTGGATACTGATGCCAGGCCTACATAAGGCCTCCGTTTAGGAGAAGCTGTTGTTGAAGCCCTGCCTTATCCTGACCCAGTTCCTACATTAATCTGATTCCTAGCCTTGGCCTGTTTGACCCTCTCTTCTGCCTGCCCCTTGTTGGATTCCTTGGTTCTTGACCTTGTCCTGTGCAACCTAGATTCCTATTTTCCTCTCTGAGACTATGACTTCCTGGATCCTGACCATGGCTGCACTTGATTCTTAGAGGTCAGCCCCTGCAGCCTGACTTCCACCTGTTGCCCTAATTTTACACCTTTGGTTGAATCTGTGCCATGGGACTGCTGTGCCACATCTCAGTGGGACATGATAACCTGCCTCAGTGCCTGTCCTTGAGGAAGATCCCTTCTAGGCCCCCCCAGGATCTGCTGGACCCTTCCCTACCCAAAGCTTCACCAAGCTTCTTTGTAGTAGCCATTGGGGAGACTGCTGAGCTGCCACCACCCTTGGCTCCAGTCAGCCTACCAGGGGATTCTCCAGCTGCTGATTCCCCAAGCACATCCAGGGCTCAGGAGCCCCTCTTGCTTGCTTGCTGGGAATGCCACTCAGGTATTGTGACTGAGCTCGTGAAGCCCTTCACCAACATTGAATGCTCACATAGCTGCTGGGAACCCGGAGCCTAGTAGGTCTCCTCAAGAGTAAGCATAACAGCAGGTCTCCTCAGGATAGGAGGGCTGGTCTTGTGGTAGCAAGCATGAATTGCCCCCTTTGCTAAGTAGCATCCACTCCAGTTTCCATTTGAGTGGGAGACTGTATGTAAGCACTGTAAGATATTCCCCATAGAGAATGGGGCTGCTCTGGGAAGAGCATCTGCATGCTTGCATGCAGATGGTTCCAAGTTCATTCACTGTCGTCTCAGAGATAGGGCTGAGAGAGACTCCTGCTTGCCTTGGAAAAGCCACTGGGAGTGTGCACAAAACCAGGCTGCCCGTTTTGGTATGAGTCCAAACCAAAAGAAGAGAATGAAAGGGAAGTGCATATGGGCTCATTACTCATTCTCAATCCAACAAACTATGGCTTGTTGGAGCATCTGAATCAGGCTACATTTCCTATTAATGTTTCACACTACTGCAATAGTGTGTGTTAGCTCCTTCTGGTTAATATCAGATTCAATAGGTGTCTATAAGTAAAGATACATGTTTCCCTCCAGGTCTTCTTCAAAGAACTGTCATTTTCCAGGACAACTTATTTAAGAGGCCATTAAAGAGACTAAAGGTATATAGCATGATCTGAAGTTCATGTTCGTTGAGGATATCCATTAGCCTGGATCCCGAGAACTGCATGAATTATTCCACACACCAGATGGAACTTCAAACTTCTGTTCTTGAAGAGCAGCTTCCCATGATGCATAGCAAACTTCTTCTAAACTCAAGGTAGTTTCAAAACCAGCTTGCAACATGGCATAGGGGTCAAATTTTCAAAGAAAAAATGTCACAAGTCCTACTGGACATGCTCAAGGCTTAGGATGCATCTACATAGGAACATGAGAATCTGCCTTATACAAGGTCAGACCATCCGTCCATCTAGCTTAGTATTATCTACACTGACTGGCAGCACTCTCCAAGGTTTCAGGCAGGAGTCTCTTCCAGTCCTACCTGGAAATGCCAGGGATTGAGCCTAGACCTTCTGGATGCAAGGTATATACTCTACCACTGAGCTACAGCCCTATCTAAAGTAGCTCTTTGGATTTTGGCCATTGTCTTTTAGTAAGGAAAATGGCCTATATGTTTGCATCTAAATTTGCATCCTGATCATTTCCTTACTCATAGAAGAAAACAGAAAAATATGAAGCAAATAGGGGAAGGACTTAAAGGAGGGATAAAAAAGTGTCATTTTTATATTAATTGCATATTTCTACCATGCATTTCCTTCAAGAAGCTCCAGATGGCACATATGGCTGTTCTCCCCAATTTTATTCTCACGAAGAGAGGCTGGTTAGGCTGGTTAGGCTGAGAGAGGCCCAAGGTCACCCATGGAGCTTCATAAACAAGTGAAGGCTTTTGACCTGGTTGTCAAATTGTTTCCATGGAATGTGTTTGATTTGCTTGTTTCTAATCCTTTTCTCCCATTTTAAGACACTTAGATTTTGTGGTGTATGCTGCTTTTGTGTTTTACTGTTACTCTAGAGGCAATATCTCATACTTAGAAAGTTATATACAAGCATGTCTTTATAGACACACACACTCACTCATAGCAACCAACTGAAATGATTGTAGCACATTGTCTCCTAGAATTTGTATTTGTTTCATATTGCTCAAGCTATGGCCTCCTTTCCCATATTTTAGAACTTGGAGTACAATAAATACTTTGTCTTGATAAACACACTTTCAACAAATGATGCTGAAAAGATGATAAATCTGGAGCAACTTATTTATCCTTACTGCTTTTCAGCCTACATGGTCCTCCTTAGATTAATGTATTATATCTCTGAAGAGATATAATAATATCAGGCTGTCATGGAGAGTTAAACAAAGATGCTTGAAATGGTTTTGAGTGATGGAGTTAAGTACTTTGATGCTCAGCTTGTTCTCAATCTCTGGAACTCAAGAGGATCCCTGGATAATTTCCACAGAGATCAAGGCCTTTGTTATTTATCCAGCATAAACAACTGGCGCTTACCTTTAAAGCTCCCTGCCCATATTTGTTTTGTTCCCTTATCCAGATAGATCCCTATCTTTGCTCTTCCAACTTTTTCATCTTAAGGCATCTGCTCCAACTCTTCTTTGCTTCCTCCTAGTGCCCGGAACTTCATAGTAGAGACCTATTGTACATAACAGCAGCTTCCTCCGTCTTCAGATCTCAGCTCAAAATCCATCTCTTCCATTAATCAACCTCTTTGGTTTAGCCCTTTAGTTCTGATACTTGGCTTGAGTGAAGTCTGGAGTAACTGCATTTATTCCTCATGCCTATTTCCCCTACTGTTCCAGTCTGTATCTTCCTCTCTAACTAAGGATAGCATGTAGAGTGGCACTCATGGAAGGACTTTTTATGGCTGCAGTGTTCTGCAAAATAGCACTGCCACTAGTAGAAGAGGAACTAACAGAATACACATTGTGTACAGAGCACTGTGTACAGGTGAACTAGTTAGGTGCCCGCCTGTGTGGGCAAAGGGATGGGGGAGCACCAAAGCCACACTTTACTTATGCAAGCACATTTCTTGGGCCAGCCTTGTAGGGTTGCATATGTATGGGTTTCTGTGCGCACTATGGGAACCAGTCAGTCATAACCAGCTTGCCAGTTGACAGGGATTGTCCCTGTCACCACAGTCAGCCAACCAATCAGCTGGGTGACAGGTGACTGCAGGCAGGTGTGCACACCATTGGAGCCAGCCAGCCAGCCAGGGCAAGCAATGGGAGGTGCCCACCCATGCAGGCAAAGGGACTGGGGAATGCCAAAGCCAGGCTTTGCCTGGGGCACCCCCAATTCTTGGGTTGCCCCTGTGGAGTTGCACATATATGGGCTTGTGCAAGTGGCTGAATAAGTGCAATAACTAGTCTGGAAGAGGTGAATTTCTTTGTGCAGTGACTGTGCACTAGGGATGTGCAGAATGTCCCAATTCAGGACATTTAACGCTCAGAACAGAAACCCCTTTAAAAAGAGGCCTTGCTCCAAGCTCAGAATGAAATGACCCAATTCTGGCCGTAATGTCCCAGCCCGTCCCAAGTGGAACAGGGGTCATTCTGTTGAAGCGACCGGCTCCCCGGTCACTCTGACAGAACATCCCGAGCATTTTGTGTTCTGTGCACACCCCTACTGTGTGCTTGTCCTTAGACCAGGGTAAGAGTATTTATGCTAGTGAAAGACTAATTTGTATGCTACTCTAAGTTTAGATTGTAATCTTGAGAATGGGACCTGTCTTAATGTGTATTTTGTAAATGGCATGTACACTGATAGTGCTGAACAAATAAATGGTTTGAAATAGCTACACATGTGCATTTCATATAAACACTTCCACTGGTGATCAATCGTTGGCTGACATGCAATCTAATGCTGCACTAGCGCAAGAATGTTGTGCTAACTGGCATTGTTAAGTCAGGAGTCCAGAAAAGTCTTGCACTGGTTGAAGAGGGTGTGCTGGAGCAATCTATGGCGTGCCTCCTGCAGTGGAACCTCTTCCTCGGTACACATAGGATGCACAGCTATCTGCTGTCCTTGTGCAAGCAGACCAAGAACACAAGAGACTGAGCATTTTGTGCAGTTCAGTGATGTGACATTCTTGTGTGTGCATCTTTGTTCATTACATTGGTGCAGCGTTCAGCTGTTAGAAATAGATATTCCTTAGTACTCTTCAGAAGTTATAAAAATGCCCTGCTGTAGCTAAGGACTGGGGGTGAAGGGGGCGGAAGTCCCGCCCCTGCCACATCACTCAGCCACACACCCTGCTGCTCATGGTTACAGCGGGGCTCCTGTGAAGAGGTAGAGCCCCACCCATTATGGCAGGCACTCCTGTGATTGCAAGACTGGATTGATCTACCCTCGCCATCATGGGAGCGCTCGCCATCATGAGTAGGGCTCTACCCTCTTCAGACAACCTCTGCTGTAAGTATAAGTGGTGGGGTGCACAGGTGAGTGACATAGAAGGGGGACCTCCTCCCCTTCATCCTGCTGTACATGGCTATAGCTGAGTGTTTTATAATGTTATTGAAGAGGCCTGTAGTTATAGGCCACTGCAAAATCTATTTGCAATTACAAAGGAATGTATGCAGATATAATTCAGAAGTTTTACTAAAAATAAAATGCACAGTCTAAAACAGCAACATAAGATCTAAAGTTATTCACCATCTTAGACACTATTTTCCATTCTGTCTGTATTCAGTTCAGATTACAGTCGATTTAAAATGGCACTTGCTTTTTTAAAAAAACATTTCGATAGTTTTGCTGACTACCCAAGAAAAATATGCTAAAGTACATAGTTTTCATGCATTTACCAGCTAAATTCTGGGCTAAGGGGAAAGAACTAATATACACCCACAAAGGCAGAAGCATACATAACCTGCTTCTAAATACACTGCAAGTCTAACTTGAAACTGTAAAGCTGTAAAAAAAATAAAAAAATACCTTGATTGACATGAGCTAGGATCAGGAAGAGAAAGTTAAGAGTTGTGTATAGACTGAATATGTATAGACAACGTGTTACATTAGCAGATCTGTGTATATTTTTTAATGGGGTCTGCCCATAAACACATTATAAAGTTGACTGTGTGCATGTGTGTGTGTTTGATTTCAAGACCAAAGGAGTTGTTGAAGAGTGCAGAACCCAAATCCCCAAGTCTGTAGGTTACATCCCTGCAGTCTGTCTCCTGATATAACCTTTATCTCATCCAGGCTCTGATACCATATAGGAACTAAGATTGTATACAATTTCTCACTGCAAGGAAGTAAGTGTTGCAAAATTGCTAATGCTGGCACAGCCCAATGTGAAACTTGCTTTATACTTTATTTCTTTTTTAAAAATCAGGTTGTATCAAACTCAATCCAGTGACTGGATGGCCGTTTACATGATTTTTCTTGTTGCTGATTATGTCACAAAACTTGCTTGTCATCTAATCTGATGATGTATCATATTTGCAAAATGCTGAGGGGTGGGGGGAGAGATGTGATGTGATTGACATCTCTGCTTCAATGCTTCAGGCTTGCAGCTATGCCAGCATGCTGCAACTATTTAATCTCCCTCCCAATCACAGTGCCTGGAGAGAGGAACATAATTGTATATAATGTGTAAGCCAAAACTCCACCTTTCTGTGAATGGCTCTTTAGAGGAGCATTGGGAAGGCACTGTTTGCCAAGGGAAGTTGCAACTGAATATCATTGACTGTTTCTCTGAAACCCTGGTACTTCTTCATGAAATGGAGGTGGTATCAAATGGAGGTGGTCACTGTGAACCATGTCTAGATGTCTTATCTGATTCTAACTTACAATAACATATTTTGATTTCCCATTATTTCATATGGGCCATTGGATTGGCATTGGATCTGATATTTTTGTGCATGCATAGTCCTACTAAACTAGGGCTAATAGGTTAAGGAGAGTGTTCACCAATCTTCACCTTTTGCTCATCAACTTCTTTCTGGGGCAAAACTGGTTTAAACCTAATGGGTCTACTGTGCCACTGTAACATGTAACATACTACTGTAGTTTCATGTATCTAATCCACAGGTTATCTGATTTTTTAAAAAAAAAAAGTTGAAGGGAGAGTGGAGACCTAAAGATATGCGGGTTTTCTAGCAAGACATTCATCCTTGCTCTGTTTCTCTCCCCACCACCCCATCCCTCCCTTTGCCTCTCCTGCCACCGCATTTCTGTCTCCGCCTTCCCTGCTACCCTTTTTCTCTCCCAGCAACAACTTTGCGGAAATTGATGCTGTAATAGACTGTTCACCTTAGTCTCGCTAATTCTCCACACTACAAAGTAGCCTTGGAGTGTTTTGCCAGCACTCCAGAACAGTTCTATTAACAGATTCCTTCCACTTCTGCAGCAGAAGGAGGTATGGGGAGCAGCTGGGTGTGGGCTTTCCATTTGAGGTTTAACAGTGGCACTAATGAGCTGCGGGCTCTGGGAGTTTCAGGCTCTTGTGAGTAGAGTATAGGTGTGAAAATACAGTACACATGACAGCAAAAACTCCATGGCATAAGTAACTGCTAAGTCTTGACATGGTATAATATCTTGGTTCCTAATACTTAACCAAGAAGTTCCCTTGGGGCTGTCCATATTCAGCTATGAGAAAATGCCACATGGATGTGATGGAAAATTACAAATAACTAACATGAATTTATTTTTATTTTTTTGCTTGTTCCTAGTCAAAGAACCAATGCCAAAAAATTGCCTCGGCCATCGCAATGGCAACATTCAAAGACCTTCATATATCCAGGAATTATGAAGCACTGCAATTTCAGAGGCAATAACCACTGAGTTATAGTCATTACAAGTTTGTTGGGAAGATGACATACAGAACTATGATCACCTGTTCCAAGCCTTTAGGAAGAGAGTATACCGTAAACATAATAGCTTGATTCTGATACATGTGTTGGCAGGCAGCAAATGAATACTTAAAATGAATTATAATATACAATGCCCAAAAATGATTCTGTGCTAGCTTTGCAACAAGGATAACACCTGGGTGCCAAGCCTACCTGATGAAAACATTTAGGAAACCAGACTTGGGCACTTTTCATCATTTAAATGGACAATGTCTAGAAATGGCTGTTTTTCATAGCACAATCATGACCTAAAGCTATTAATGAATTATTAAAAATATTCAGATTTACATCTCCAGTACCACTGCTCTTTTCAATGCAGGCCACTGTCGCTTTTCATTTTCTCCCATTTCTAAAAGGCTCAACCCAAACCGTAATAGCATTTTAAAGCATCACATTATGTATTGAGATAACGTGTGCACCAAGAGCAAGTAAAGAGTTCCGTATAAATATGACTGGCCAAATGTAAAATCTCAGTTTATTAAGCTCTCCTTAAGAACTCAGCAAAAGAAATATCTCCTGGGCAGTTTGCCACACAGACACCAGAGAGACAGCAGTGAAAGCCGTAGTTTCAAAGAGTGAATAGTTTAAACTACCGATTGACTCTCCTGAATAAGACAGACTACCCATCAAGAAGAAAACTGAAGTTCTCTGCAAATCTGCATTGAATATCTAGCACTAACACTGTTGGAGCCCACATCATAATGATAGCTCATTTCGCAGAAATGAAAAGTGATAATAGTGTTCTCTCCATTTATTGAACCATGCTATGAGTTTTATAGGTAAAATGTACACTTAGCACTGGGTAGATTACAGAGTGGTGCTTTAGGAATATATATAATTAGGAAAACACTTTAGGATGTCCAATTCATTTTCATCAAGTTCTCATCCCCCAAGTCCATGGGCAAGCTACTGTAACCACAGGTACCTAATAGGGATATATTTTATCCTTATACTCACTTTGTTATTTTTGTAAAGTTCCTTTGGCACTGAGTTTTGAATGAGGAAGGAATACAGATTAGAAACCAAGCCTCAGAATCCCTCTGGTCCTGGATATATAGCACCTGCACTTGAGGTGAAGAATTGAAGCCATGATGTGAGCCGGTTGTACAATATAATGCAGAAAAAAAGAAAGTCACAACCCACCAGCATCTTGTCTCTCCCTCCAAAATTGAAACTTGGTTATCAGTGCAACTCTGTCATGGGGAGAGAAGCGGCAAGTACTATACATAATTGTGGCAACTAGCCAGAGAACTATGTAACTAGTTCCAAGCACCCAAGGGTGCTTTGGATGTGTATTTATTGAACAGCAGGTTCTAGTGCAACATGGCAAATGACTCTGAAACTGAGGAAAAAATCAAAAGTCATTTGTAAGGTGGCAGTGAGGTCAGTACTTTTTTTTTTTTTTAAAAGGAAAATGCTCACTGGACAAGAACAAACTCTGTTGTGCACTTAATGCAGCTCTTTTGATCCCAGTGAATAAAGGTAAACAGGATGCTTTTTGGAATTTTTCTCTTATCTCATTTCTGTAGCAATTAATTTTACAGACTGATCACATAGTGCATAAACCAGTGATAAGAGAAAAACAATTGGTCTCCTCTTTGAGATACAAAATGTTTATTATCAAAAGGATGTCCATGAAAATACTTCCCCCTTCACCGATTCAATTTATGCAGTGATCTTGCCATAAACTGAATCGATCAATGAATCTAATCTTAGATCATGCAATTATTTTTTGTGCAACAGGTGAATGAAATATTCAAATGAAACATTTTCATGAATATGAATTTCAAAATCTATCTTTGAGGCGGAACATAACTGGCTCTCAAAAATGTTTCCAGATTTTCATATAAAAAGATTCTCCCTTCCAGTTGAACTCATATCACCATCTTATTTTACCGTTCTTGTATCTTGTATTTTGTGCTGTGTAACCTAGCAATTGTACTGCCAAACCTATCTACTTGCTTACCATTACACACACAACCTAAAATTACTGGAAGACAAAATAAAGGTATTAGAGAAGTAGTTAGAAAATTGCTACAATTTTGAATCCATTTCCTAGCACTTGTACTTCATCTCAATAAGGGTGAATTGATACAATTACTTTTTCAGAGAAATATTATCATGAGCTTACACTTCTCCATCATCCTTGAGGAGAGGAGAGCTGGTCTTGTGGTAGCAAGCATGACTTGTCCCCTTAGCTAAGCAGGGTCTGCCCTGGCTGCATATGAATTGGAGTCTAGAAGTGTGAGCACTGTAAGATATTCCCCTCAGGGGATGGAGTCGCTCTGGGAAGAGCATCTAGGTTCCAAGTTCCCTCTCTGGCATCTCCAAGATAGGGCTCAGAGTGATTCCTGCCTGCAACCTTGGAGAAGCTGCTGCCAGTCTGTAAAGACAATATTGAGCTGGATAAACCAATGATCTGACTCAATATATGGCAGTTTCCTATGTTCCTATGTTACTATCCTTCCATGGTTTCCAAGTTGGAGGATTGATGTATATTTCTGCTTTACTATCATTTGGGTGTTTATTACTACTTCATTTCATACGGCTTTGAGCCTAGAAAAGTAGTTAATATTTTTTTAAAATAATAAGCATGCCCCAGATATGAAATCATTTTGGGCAATGCATGTTAATTTTTAGTCAAAGTTTTCATTGTGGTAGCTCAACTGCACCACCTTGACACACATCTATAATAATGAACAACCACAGAAGATCTGTGGAGAAAGGTCATTTGCCCCCACATCCCCAAGCACAACACTCACACAAAGAGCTGGATAGAAAGGGCCACAATTTTAAATGTAATGAATTATTGAACTGGATGGATGGAAAAACTCCATACCCTGCAATGCAGGCCTAACTGAGGCTGGAGATCAGACTTTTACGTCCTTCCCCGAGCCTCCTACAGGCTCATTCTGGCTCAAAGGTAGAAGCAGTGCATGCTTCCTACTAATGTTTGCCAACCCTGAAGGTCAGGGCAACATCTAGAGCTTCTCCCTGCAGCCCGTCGCGAGTCACACAGCCTTTCAGGTTTGTGAAGCCTTAAAGTAGGTGGAAGAGCCATTCATAGCCCCTGAGCTGCAAAGCCTCTAAGGACTGGTTGGCCACTCTACCCTTCCAAACCACACAAGGGTGCTCACTGATAGCAACCCGTCTACTCATCCACCCAGCCCACATTGTTCCTGCCACAGGGGGAGGTCAGCCCAGCTTGGGCTCACCCT
The DNA here is from genome assembly GCF_027244095.1 of Hemicordylus capensis. NCBI lineage: Eukaryota > Metazoa > Chordata > Lepidosauria > Squamata > Cordylidae > Hemicordylus > Hemicordylus capensis. The sequence goes on from NC_069660.1 coordinate 260,648,841, forward strand.
ACCACAGCACACATACACCTCCAGAAAGTCAGCAAGCCCCTGTTTCAGGGCTGCCAAATAAAGGTCACAACCTTTCACGGACCAATGAACCCATGGCTAGGAGTGAACTATACAGGTGCGAAATGAAGCTGCCCCCATTTGCAACCACATACCTACCCATGGCTGCAGTGCATTTATCTCCCTCTTTGCTCTCACAACCCCCTTCAAACTCTGCACGCTGCTGCAAACCCTGCTTTGAAGCAGCAGCTCTGCCCACAATATCACCACCCCAGGAATCCAAGCATGGATGGTAGCAAAATCCGCTTTGGCTTGCTGAATTAGTGAAAGGCCAGTTTGCTGAGCCAGATCATTTCTGCACAAATGAATTAACACCACCCTGGGTGGAACACTAACTGACATAAACTCCCCCAGTGCTGGAAGAAGCTGGCTCCACAGCAAACCCTGCATATTCAACGAGAAAACACATGCTCTCTTCCCCAAACCAAGTTGGGTTTTGATCTGGGAGGTGCTGGCTCATCTTTAGGCCCACAAAACAACAGAGTGTCCACAAATCAGAACACGCACTGGAGCCACTGCTCCGCCAGCACCTACTGAAAGAAAATCAAGAAAAGGGAACATTATGTATGAATGAAGGTGAATGAAGTTAACTCAGATTAACACACATACAGTATCTCTGAAGAACCTTGGACCACCAGCGTTTAATATGCATATTTCCCATGCCTGCAAAACCCAACCGATGGGCCACGTAAGCCACACCTATCTGAAAAGAATGGAGAGCTGGATGGTTGGAATGTGTGTGGAACTGGGCGGGGAAGTTTGGAAGGTGGGGGTTGCTGCTTTAAGGGTGGGGGAGGGAGCACTTACCCCTCCTGCTGCTCTTCCCCTGCCGGCGCTCTGTTTTTAGTAATTCCATGGGGCTGCAGAGTACCTCCCTGCTGCCCCATTTCCCCTGTTTACCAGATATACCTGGAAGTATCTGCTGTGCCTGCACATGCTGACGTGGGTGCATGCATGTTGCATAAGTCACGCACTTGCCCCATCGTGAGTGTGGCTGCACACAACGTGCAGGCGCCCATGCGCGCAGTTGCATCAGATACTTCTGGGTATATCCAGTAAATGGGGGCAAACAGGGTGGCAGGAAGGTACACTGCCGCCCCATGGACTTACTAAAAACGGGATGCTGGTGGGGGAAGAGTGGTGGTGGGGGGGTAAGTGCACCCTTCTTTGCCCTTAAAGTAGCACCCCCCACCTTCAAACTGGCAGAACCAGCCACCATTCAAACTACTTTGGATGTCCAAAGGGCCTCCGAACCAGTTCCGTGCACATCCCTACTGGAAGAGTTCGCCAAGATGCAAGAGAGCCCTACGTAGCACCACCCAGAGCTGGAACTGAGTCAGAGAAGTGCCACCTGTATTAGGAGGGTTCAAGGCCATATACCTATGGAGTACCTGGACAGGGCAAATGGAACTATTCCCAGAAAAGGACAGGAAAACAACGTAAAAACAACAAAAGTCAGAGCAGGAAAGGTCCCTGTGCAGCAGACAGTGATCATGAGGAGAGCGTCCTCTGAGAGGAAGAACTTCTGCCAATCTAAAAGACACAAAGAAAGACACTATCACTGCAGCCTGAAAAGGGACCAAAAGGGAAAAGCATAAAGAGCACAACACACCCAGCAGTGATTCCAGCAGCTGAGGAGTGATTGGCCACCTCTGATTAGGGATGTGCATGGAACCGGGCAGGGGTGGTTTGAAGACATATCTGACGGACCTGCCAGCAGTAATACTTCTGGTTACTTCCGGTAAATGGGGAAAAGGGGCGGCAGGGAGGTATGCTGCCACCCGATGGACTTTTTAAAAATGGAGCGCTGGCGGGGGGAAAGTGGAGGGAGGGGTAAGTGCACCCTCCCTCACCCTTAAAGATGCACCCCCCACCTTTGAACCGGCAGAACCGCCCACCATTCGAACTGGATTGGAGACCCATAAAGGGCCTCAGAACTGGTTCTGTGAACAATCCTTATTTTTCCCTTTTGCCATTTTAAAATTTTATTGATTTTTACAATATCTTAACAATCAAGTTACACTTAAGTAAATGTTGACTTCCCGCTTACCATTCTGTGTGGTTCTTGTTAACTATACATATAAGCCATTGCTGTAATATTGCAAAACATATATACTCCACCTTACAATTCAATTTTACCCTACCCCAACCTGTTGTGAAACTAAATTTCAAACCCTGCTGAAAGGTCCATGTTAGAAAAATAGTCCTTTTAGTAAAGTAAGAAAGGTTCCCAATCTTCTTTAAAACATTCCAAGTTTTTGTCCCTTATAAGTGTCATAAGTTTTGCCATCTCTGCATATTCCAAAATTTTTATCAACCAGTCTTCTTTTGAAGGCATTTTATTATCTTTCCAATTCTGCGCATATACTATTTTAGCCACCGTGGTTGCATACATTAAAAAAGTTGAATTTCTTCTAGAGAACTCTCCTTGAGTTATTCCCAACAAGAAGGATTCTGGCCTCTTAGGAAATGTCGTTTTGAAAATTTCTTCAGCTCATTAGATATTGTATCCCAAAAGGCCTTTGCCTTCCCCCATGACTACCACATATGAAAGAAAGTTCCTTCACATTGTCCACATTTCCAACATTTGTTTGAAACATTTTTATACATTAATGCTAATTTTTTTCGGTGTCAGATACCATCTGTACATCATCACCTTATAACAATTTTCTTTTAAAGTATAACATGCAGTGAACTTTAAATCAGTTTTCCATAATTTTTCCCATGCTGCCATCTCTATATTATGACCAACATCTTGAGCCCATTTTATCATAGTCGTTTTAACCACTTTGTCTCTTGTCTCCTCCAAAAGCAACAACTTATACTATAACTTAGAGACTAATTTGTCATCATTTTCACACAACTCCTTTTCAAATCTCGGTTCTGTGAACAACCCTACCTCTGATCAGGGACCAGGGAGATTCCCTGGCCCACACCTCCAGCATACGCCTGATCCTGAAATCATCAGTATAGTCCTGCACCCCCTGTGCCTGAGACTCAAAACAACAATGCCTCTATGTAGCTGGGCAATGTAGTTGTAGGGGAAGAATGGCAGTTCATTCCCCAAATAGCAAAGCAAAACCAGTTTGGTGAGAAAGCAGCAAAGCAAGAGGTCTTGAGACAGTTCTTTAGTATTGAAGAACTACAAGGATTTATTTAAAGAAATGATTACAAATGAATGTGAAAGAGCCTGCAGCTAAATTTCAGCTATAGCTCATGGCTGAAGAGAGAAACCAAAACAAACAGCCATCTCTGGAAAGACAAAAAGAAGATTAACACTGGAAGAACAAAGAGGAGAGTGGTCCAGCACTTTTATCCATGACCCTACCCCCCCCCCCACCAGTGGTCACTATGAGACATTGCAGCTGAGAGCTGATGCTGCCAGGGTCCTAGCTCCAACAGTGGTAACTCAAGGATCTTCCAGGACCATCAGCTGTTTAAATGTATGGAAGATGCTACCTTGCTGGCATAGCTAGACCTGGTACTCCGAGCAAGGGGCACATGGATAGCTCTGGAGGCTTCTAGTCACCAAGACTCCAAATGGCCTCTGGCATCAGTTCCGGCTCCAACATTTCTTCCGGAGCTAACTCCTTGAAACATCCTACCTGGAAACAAGACTGCCACCCCACACTGCCTGTGCCGCCCACCAACACCCCTGGAAAGCGGGACTCTGACCTGCACTAATGTACCACTGCAGCCATGTGAGTGGTCCTGCCAACTGTGCAGCCGGACCTTGTGGGGGCAAGGCAAACAGCCACCCACTAGCACAAGGCTGTGGGTTGTCCCATTCTCTTGGTGATGTTTTCATGTAAAAATGATCTGTCCTTTATTACTTCCAGTGGAGAATAAAGTGTGGCAAAGCCATGATTTGCTACTGAAGTATAAACCTGTTGAGTGTAATTCATGATGGCAACACGACACTTATTGGTCCTTTGTTGTCCTAACTGCACAGCTGTCTGTGCTTGAATCACATTTAACAATTCCAAAAACATTTGCACTTTGGAAGATCCCATCAACATAATGAGTAAAGCTTTTAAAAAAAACAAGAGATGTGACTATATAAGAATTAAGGCTGGCTTCATTTCAGTTGATGATACTGACTCGCACGTAATTGATCCAAAGAGGGGTTTTTTTGTTTTTGTTTTTTGGCAGATAAGATTGAGACATAGAAAACTTGGAAAATGCACTTTCCTCTAAGCACTGATTTGTTCCACTGAGTAATTTCTCTCTGGTGATAGTAATGCTGTGTTATGCTGTCTGATTTTGTTGTCATTTCTGCTACTAATCTGCAAAAGGAAATGGCATCATTATTGCAAAATAAATAAACTAGCAGATTCAAACCCCTTGGGTTGTGCGTCAACTAGCAATGAGTGGCTCATCTGCTCTGTTGTAACAGTAGGGCTTGGCAGGCTGCTCTGACTGTCATTGGCTTATCTGTTCTGATGTCACAGAGCACCTACAAACCAGGAGTACTTAGGACTTGGGCTACTTTAGAATTTGGATTCTGGTATCAATGAGCAATGAACAACTTGGTTAATATAAATCTGTGCAGACTTCCAAACTTTCATCCTACCTCTGTGCCTTGGCACATGTGTCAGCACTGAAGTGTTCATTGTCTTTGTGCTCGCCACTCTACAGCCCTGATGGAAAATTATGTAAGCAGCATGGAGCATGTAAATGAAGTCTAAACAGGAAAAACTGAAAAAAGATTCAGAAGGGGGATGTAAGGCCAATAGAAAACCTACAGGGCATATTGAATCACAAATTGCTAAAGGCATAGGATACAGTATATTTAGCTAGGACCAGTTCTGAACAGGGAAACCCTACCCTCTTGCTGTTCTGTAACCTGTGTGACTGTCCCTTCTTCTCCTGCGAAGACCTGTTGAAACCATTCCTGGACACCATGGTGTCATTCTCCATCTTTTCTCCCATCCCTCCAATGCTGGTTTCTCAGCAGCTGGCTGCTTTCTGCAAGCCTTGTGCCCACAACAGATGCAATACCTGTTTAGTGGGTGTAGAGCACAGTATTTAGACTAAGAAATGTAAAGGGGGATGACAGTACTGAAATGTAAAGGACTGCTAGAAAAAAGGAAGGAAACTAATTCACTGTGATTGATTCACGAAGCAAAGGGCTACATTATGGGGGTGAGAGGGATGGGAGTAGGCTTGTTGACATGACCATTAACCAATAAAATAAAAATAGATAGATAGATAGATAGATAGATATAATAACTGTACAGGACAAGTGTCAGCATACTCCTGATTTATGATCTTGTGAGAGTAAAAAGCAAAGTAGAAGGTGGAGATCATGATTGTCTGCTAAACATCAGCTGGGTAGGATCGTTTTTCCTTCTACCTCATTCATTCAAAAACTGGGAGTGGAATCTGGGAAGGGTGTGCTTAGGGTGCTAGGTAAGGTATGCTAGGTAGGGAGAAGAGCTACCTTGTGGTAGCAAGCATGAATGCTACCTTTGCTAAGCAGGGTCCATCCTGGTTGCATTTGAATGGGAGACTACATGTGAGCACTGTAAGATATTCCTCTTAGGGGATGGAGCCACTCTGGGAAGAGCACCTGCATGCTTGCAAGCAGGAAGTTCCAACTTCCCTCCCTGGCATCTGCAAGATAGGACATGGGAGAGATTCCTGCCTGCTACCTTGGAGAAGCCACTGCCAGACTGTGTAGAAAATACTGAGCTAGATGGACCAATGGTCTGACTCAGTATATGGCAGCTTCCTATGTATTCAAAAGACTGCCCTTTGGATTAGCCTCTGCAGCTTCGGTATTTCCGATAATGATGCATGCAATTTTTGGGACTATGGATGGCATCACTTACTTTCAGGATAACATTTTAGTGATGCTACACTGACAGAAGTCTTAAGAAAACTCCAACAAAACAGACTTACTGAGGCTGTTCTCTTGAGCAGCTTCACCCAAGCCAGGGAAGCCTAGCATGGGCTAGGCTGCTCATGTGGAGCACTGGGATCTACTCAGATCCCAGTGCTCCTGCCCAGCCTAACCCTACTCCTAACCCGGCTCTTAGCCAAGGTTAAGGGAGGATGTGCTCCCTTAAAGTGGCTGTCAGGTTCTTGTGTCTCCTCAGCTCCACGGAGCCAAGGGGACACAGAGATATATAGAGCCCCAATCTGACAGGGGAATCCCTCATGGCACCATGTTCATTGCATGATAGTTAGTGGGATATGCAGAGGCTGAGAAAGTAAGTCCCGGCCTCTGTTGCTCCACGCTACTCACAGCAGTGCAGATTGTGTGGGTGCCCAAAGGATAAAGAGTGATCGTCTGTGGAGGGGGGGATATAGGTTGAACCCTACATCCACTAGAATAGCCAAATGGATCATCATGATTTTGATTTCTAGGTGGAATATTTGCCAGGTACTCAGAATGCAACTGCAGATTGTTTATCTCTGCTTCCGGGCCAAGAGGAGATCCCAGACAAGGATGAAGGAGTAGTAATTGCCCAAATAGCTTCATCCACTCATGGAGTAATCATGTCTTCTAAATGGAAAATGGTCCTCAGTGCTGATCAAATTCTTACTGAACTTAGACCTTACATAACTAATGCAAAAACAAGGTACCTGAACATCTTCAACCATATATGCATGTAGCGAGTGAGCTGTCCCTTCTCAATGAGCTGGTGCCAGCCTCCTTACAAGCAATAGTGACAAAAATTGCCCATGAAGGACACCTGGGCATTAGCTTAACTAAAAGGCACATTAGACCCAATAATCCCTGGGAAAAACCTGCTCTGGATATAATGGGGCCTTTTGATAACCAACCCACAAAACAAAGATTCGTTATACTGATGGTGGATTACTATTCCAGGTGGCCAGAAGTTTCATTTGCTGACAAAATTACTACAAACAAGATGATCCAGTTCATGGCTGCAGTTTTTGCAAAAGAAGGTCTTCCTAAAGAACTAGTGACTGACAATGAGACACAGCTTACCTCACATTGGAGCAATATTTGCATAAGCATGGGATAAAAACACATGACTATTTCCTTGTACCATCTTCGAGGGAATAGCTGAGTGGAAAGAATGAACATTAGTGAAAGAAAGTTTAGTACTGGCTACTATATAACAAACTTGGACAGAGGCAGTCCATGCAACTATTTGCTTATCAATCTACTTCTCATTCCACTAAGGAAAATCACCTTTTGAATTGCTGAGAGGATGCAAAGCTACTACCAAACTTACACAATGGCAACAACTGATGGGGCTTTCCATGTCATCTCACCCTGAGGATGCAGAGTTTCGCAATCAGATAAGGGAGAAAAAACAAAAATATAAATTGTATGTGGATTAGAAACGTGGTGTAAAACAGCAAACATTTCAGGTGGGGGACTTTGTTCAAGTACAATTGCCTTATAAAGTGAGAAAGGAATGTTCCCAATATTCTGGACAAAACAAATTGAAATCTGAGGAGATTCTATCATCAGATGATGGAAAGAAATGGAATAGTTCGAGACTTTCAAGCATGCATACTATGGGGAAAGAGGGAAGGGAGTCTGATCTCATGAGGAACAGGATAGGACTTTGAACTTGCCTCCAGTTTTGACCTCACAGATGGGTCTGATGAAAGTGATGGACAATCCTCTATGCCAGAAAGCAATTCACTACCAGCTCCTGTGCCAGAGAACCCAAGAATTAGGACAAGTGTGTGAGACAGGAGACCACCTGAAAGAGTTCAAAACTTTGACTAAATTCTAAATCAATAAAATTTTGTATGTTATAAAGGGGAGGGATGTGTTTTGTTCTGTCTAGCAACCTTTTATATTTATTAGAAGTTTGTTCCAGTGGGGAAAGAAAAAGGAAGGGAAAGGAGAGACTGGAGGAAACTGGAGGAAACTGAATAAAGTCTTAAGTTAAATCTACATAAGATTGCTTTGTATTGATGGAAGCGGTTATAAAAAGTCTCTTGGAGACTTGGAGACTGTTGGAGTGTACATGATGTTAGACTTGTTGAACATAATGTCTGAATAGCATTAATATTTCTTTCATAGTGCAAGCTGTGTTTGCTTTTTAGAGAAGTTAGTAGTCATGTAACATACTGATGTTCTGTGGGGAGTCAATTCTGGGCTCAATTAGATTTTTTTTTCCTTCATTTCCACTTCTCTTTTTTTGCATGACCACCTCTGAACCTTTGAACAGTGATCACACTCCATCACAGTGTTAATACCCACTGAAATCAATTGGCTTATGCTTGCTTAATATTCCATTGTATTGAGGCTAATGTGTTTTATGAACACTAATTTCATATTCTCAAAACTTGCAATGGAATGGATTTCTGAAGCAGATTTAGAATTGTAGTTTGGACCTGTTTGCAACAGGGCAGATATTAAAACACATTTAATTGGTCTGATTCAAGAGATAATGGATCAAAAATGATTCTATACACAGCATAGCAAACAATATAGCTAGATTTTCCAAACAGTGTTGGGAGGGGGCAGCATCATACTTATAAGAAGGAGAATGATAAAGGAGCTGCTGTTTTAATATCAAAAAAATTTAGTTAGAGCAGAAATTCTCATCCCCGCATCCTTTAAAAATTTAAATAGTGTTTTGCCTACTTAGTTGCAAAGTCTATGATTAAAAATGGCTGGCATCTATATATTTAATTCACTTAGCCGTGCATGTCCTGGATTTGGCAGCAGAACTCTCATGGTACATTGTGAGAGTTCCTGGGCCCAGCCAGCGAGAGTTGAGGGGAAAGAAAAAATGGCAGCGGTGGGGGTGGGCCGGGCCACAAAATGGCCAGAGGAGGTGGCCTCGGCTGGCTGCTGGGAGGTGGAGGCAGCAGGACGGCCTGTCCTGTCCAGGCCAGACCATCCAAGATACGGAAGATGCAGTGGCGGCCTGACCTGGCGGGACTTGGGAGGTGGCGGGGCGGCCAGGCCTGGCTGCGTATGAGAGGTGGCGGCCTGACCAAGCGGGAGGTGGAGGTGGTGGGACAGCCTGGCCTGGCAAGGCCAGGCTGTCCCATGTATGGGAGGCGGCAGCGGAGGCCCGACCAAGTGGGAGGTGGAGGCGGCGGACAGCCTGGCGTGGCCATCCCAGATATGGAAGAGGCGGCGGCCCGGCCTGGCTGCTGGAGGCAGGAGGCATCAGAGGCCAGGATGGGAGGGAAACTTTTCAGCCTGTCGCCACCCCAGTAAGAAGGACCTGGTTGTGGCGGGAGGGGGAGTGGGGCAAGAGAGAGTGGGGGAGGGGGCCGGAGGGGAGGGGGAGGGGGCAAAGAGAGTACAGCAGGATGGAGGGGGGCAAGAGAGAGTTGGGCAGGAGGAGTGGAACAGCAGGCCCCCAAAGAGTGCACAGATGCTCTGTGTGGCTCGGCTAGTAATAATATAGAATACAAATGTTGGAGAGAATTATCACCACCAAGACCATAATAGAAGATCTGATCATGCAAACACATTTTCCATCCTCGTTGAACAAATTATTCTCTCTTACTCATCTTTTACATTTTATGAATTCTGTATTTATTCAGTGTATTGCTTAAACCATTATGGTCAATGTCCAGACTAATTATGTGCGCACAGAAGTAAGTTTTGCTCACAGAATGGGAGAGGGGCATTTTCTTCAATTACCCCCTTCCCTTCGCAGCCACAGGCACCTCCTGAAAAGATGTCCATGAGAGTTATGGGACTGGGCTGGGTCCTATTTTCCCCCATTCTCGTTTTCTTTTAATTTACAAATGTATGCAGTTCTGAATGCACAGGCAGTCCCTTGAATGTTGTACCTTATTTTTAGGTGTCTTCATTTTTCTTTAAATCTTACAGGCACTCAACCATTTAAGTTCACTATTACTATATATAAGGGCAGGACATCCATATTAATGTTGTCCATTCCGAGTGGTTAAGGATTTAGAGAGGAGGGTGGGAAGGGGAAACCCAAGTAACTACTGATGTACTAGAAATAAGAGGAAGGTTTTCTAGATATGGCAAGCCACTTGCAATTAATATTGTAAAGTATGATACAGTACCTATGAAATAAACATTTTCTGAAATATGGGGATCTACTGGCTTTTCTGAAATATGGGGATCTACTGATCTATTAGCTTGTAAGAAAAATATAGTCTCAAGTTTCCATGAGCAATCATCTTATCAAGTAATTATAGAACAAAAAGCATATCAGAAGGTATTTTCATAAAATCCTATGCCTAGTTTTATGTAACATGAGACATGTAGGCAGCATCCTCACAGTGGCTAAATTAACTTAAATGGAAATCCAAGGGGGCTGTGCATAGTGTTAAGATTTGTTAATAAATAGATTCGTTATTCCTACAACATCCATAGGAACAGGCATCATCCCACACATTACCTATGAATAAGTGAAAAGCATAATTAACTGAGTGCTGATTCTTAATGCAATTTCACTTGTCATTTAAAATTTAAAGTAATTTGTGCAAAAGTTCCCATTTTTTATTTCCCTTTTGATACATTAGACAGAAGGTTGATAATCAGGGGCTGGATTACAGCAGTTCTACTTATATTTATATTTCCAGGACATCGAAATGGAAGAGCTTAACTCTGGGGTAACATAGGAATTTGTGCATGTCTAGATTAAATATATCCTTTTAATTGTTATTGAAGCTTTTAGAATAGCCAAACTATTTAGCCATCAAATCAATGTGATTGTGTAGGGTTAAATAGAGTCAGAAAGATACTAGAATGAACGAACACATGCACACACACACAAACACACAATAATAGCTAAAACAAATCTGAAGACAATTTACAATATTGATCCCTAATGATGGAAAAGAAGAGGAAATCAGGGAAGAGTTTCAAGAACAAATTATACCAGTTTGGAAATCCTGGGTTCTTATGAACTAAGCCTAAAAGTGTCTTTAAATTTTAGCTGTGGTTGTAATGGATAGGTGCCAGTCCAAAAGTTATTAAGTTGGAGAGGAAAAGAAAGTTAGAGTTGCCAGGTTGTATGTATCCAAAAGCCTGAGATTTCAAAGGCAAGTCCTGGTGATGTCACAAGTTCAACCCTTGAAAATGGAGTGGGGGGGGGCAGGATCTGGTACTGGATGGAGCTCAGTAGCTAAAGGGGTGGGTCCTGGAAGCTGCCCCCAAATGGCTAGAGATTACTACTAAAGGATTAACTTTTGCCACCTGTCCATCTGTGAGAAAATAAGTTTCTTACTTACAAGCTACAACAGTCATGTTTCAGCCATGCAGAGGCCCGTTGCGCACACGTGGCAGCCTCCAAAATGGATGCTGCAACTACACAGAGGACTGGAACAGGCCAAAAACTGCCTGAATTGGGCCATAATGACATTGGGGGTGACCAGCAAGGGGAGGGAGACCCTCCAGAGACCTCCCCGCAGCCACAGCAGAGCAGCCGGAGGCAGTAAGTTTCCGTAAAAAAAGTTTTTCTTCTTCTTTAAAGGTAGAACCCCCGAACTGCCCGAGGGTGCTTGGCTTGAGATCAAGTCAAACAGGGGCAGGTTCGGTTCGAGGCCAGCTTGACATCAAACCCTTAAACTGGGCATGTTTGACGTCAAGCTGGATCAAATTCAAGCCTGTTTGCACACACCCTTCTGTGTGCATTGCATCCACAGGTTTTCGGCCAGTGGAATTGTCAAGGGTGGTAAGAGAACTTATACAGGCCCCTTTCACTCCAGCTTTGGAACCATCAGTTAGCTTCTCTGAAGCTTTTAATGAGTTTTTAAAAATCTCTTGTATTCGAGCTGACCTGGATTCCATTGTTGATGCAGAGTCTTTAGCTGGGGTATCCAGCAACTCCTCCTGTGCGATTATATTGGTTCAGTTTCAGTTTGTGACTCCTGAGGACGTGAACAATCTGCTTGGAACTGTGCATCCTACCGCCTGTTCTCTTGACCCTTGTCCAACATGATTTATATTATCAAGCAGGGAGATTATTGGAGAGGGCCTGGTTGAGATAATAAATGCTTCTCTGAGGGAAGGTAGGATGCCTCCTTGTTTAAAGAAGGCAATTATTAGACCTCTTTTAAAGAAGCCTACACTGGATCCCTCAGAGTCGGGCAAATATAGGCCTGTCTCCAATCTTCTATGGTTTGCCAAGGTAATTGAGAGGGTGGCGCTGGCGGCCTCTCAACTCCAGACAGTCATGGGTGAAACAGATTATACCTGTTTCAAACTGACTTTCAGGCAGGTTATGCGGTGGGGTCTGCTTTGGTCGGCCTGATGGATGATCTCCAAAGAGGAATTGACAGAGGGAGTGTGACTCTGTTGGTCCTTTTGGATCTCTTGTCAACTTTCGATACCATTGACCATGGTATCTTTCGGTATTGCCTGCAGGGACTGGGTGTAGGGGGCACTTTTTTGCAGTGGTTCCATTCATACCTCTCAGGCAGCTTTCAGAAGCTGTTACTTGGAGACTGTTGCTCTACACACGGTTGCTCTACAATGTGTTGCTCTACAATGTTGCTCTACAATGTGAGAGCTTTCATATGGTGTCCCTCAGAGCTCCATTTTGTCTCCAGTGCTTTTTAACATCTACATAAAAGCACTGGAAATGAAACCATTGGGAGAGATAATCAGAGGATTTGGTACAGGGTGTTATCAGTATGGTGATGACACCCAAATCTACTTCTCCATGTCAGCTTCATCAGGCAATGACATAACTTTCATAAATGCCAACCTTGAGGCAGTAATGGGCTGGATGAGAGATAACAAACTGAGATTGAATCCAAACAAAATGGAACTGCTCACTGTAGGAAGCTACAGTTTGGGAAATGGGATAGATCTGCCTGTTCTGGATGGGGTTACACTCCCCAAGAAGGAACATATTCACAGTTTGGGAACACTTCTGGACCCAACACTCTCCCTGATACCTCAGGTGGAGGTGGTAGCCAGGAGTGCTTATCAGCTTTGACTGGTTCACCAACTGTGCCCTTTCCTGGACATGAGTGACCCTAAGACAGTGGTGCACATGCTTGTAACCTCCAGACTTGACTACTGCAATGCACTCTATGTGGGGCTGCCTTTGTATGTAGTTTGGAAGCTGCAATTGGTGCAGAATGTTGCTGCCAGACTGGTCTCCAGGATGTCCCGTAGAGACCATATTACTCCGATTCGAAAAGATCTGCACTGGCTATCAATAGGTTTCTGGGCAAAATACAAAGTGCTGGTTATTACCTATAAAGCCCTTACCGGCTTGGGCCCACAGTATTTTAGAGAACGCCGTCTTCATTATGAACCCTGCCACCTATTAAGATCTTCAGGGGATGTTCATTTGAGGGTGCTGCCAACTCGTCTGGTGGCGGCTCAAGGTGCGCCTTCTCTGTAGTTCCCCAGAACTGTGGAATACACTTCCTGCTGAGATTAGAGCTGCTCCATCCCTGTTGGCTTTGAGGAAACAATTACAGACACAGCTCTTCAGCCAAGCTTTTTAGCTATTTGGTAGTTTTTATGGGTATTTTAATCTGATTTTTATTATTTCAATGGTTAAATTCTTGGCTTTATGTTGTACACTGCTTAGAGACCTTGGTAGTGGGCAGTATACAAATTTATTAAATAAAATAAAACAAACATGTTTTAAGCCCCACATGCCTTCCAATAATGACTGGGATCAACAAATAAGGAGCCCCTTATTCAACTGGAGGGGCACAAATAAGGAATCCCACAACCTCCCCTAAGAACCAATTTGGGGAGCAAACCCTGCACATGGGCCCAAGAGCACCACACTATGCCAGGTAGCCAAACCGTGTGAGAGGCAATCTCCACAGGACCACAAAAAGGCTGCACTTCCTTTCAGCACCTGGACACTCACCAGCAAGACCAAAAAACCACAGGCTACCGAAAAGCCCCATAGGTTCAACTTCGCCCCATGGCCTGGGTGGCTAAACACACTAGTGGCTATGTACAAGCTAAACACTACTACAAATATTTATATACCAATTTTCAACAAAAGTTCCCAAAGCAGTTCACACAGAGAAATAAAAATAAACTAGATCAGTGTTTCTCAAACTTTTTGGAGTCAAGGACCGCTACATTCTTCATGCGCAGTTTCCCGGACCAGCAGTTAGTAAAGGGGTTTCAAGTCTGTCTATCTATCTATCTATCTATCTATCTATCTATCTATCTATCTATCTATCAGACTTCTGTACTGCCCAAAACTTGCATCTCTGGGCAATTTAGAATGAAAATAATATAAGCATTAAAATAATTAAATTTGGAATCTTTTGCAAACATGGAATATTAGGGGTTCTTAACCTTGGGTCCCTCAGTTAAACTCCCATAACCCCCAACAACAATGGCATTTGGCCATTATGGCTGGGGATTATGGGAGTAGAAGTCCACCAACGTCTGGGTACCCAAGGTTGAGAACCCCTGAATCTAAAAGCCTGGGTGAACAAATTTGTCTCCAGTATGTCTGGAGTGGAGGTGCTTGTGATTACTCAATGGAGAGGGGATGTTGGGCTATTAGAAAAATTCAAAAGCTACATGGGGCCAATGAAAACAACATACAAGCAAGCCCCACTGATGCAAGAGGGAAACAGCGTTCCCTCTCAAGGCGCCTCGACCACAACAGGCAGCTCAGTTTCAATCAACCAACCTTTGGCTGCAAACAATGAGCATGCAAGAACCAGCAGCCCTTCAAGTGGCGCCCACTGCCATACTTTTTCCTCCATGCCCCCGCACCGCATACAGTTTGAAGCTGCCTGCTCGGCCATCCTTGGTAGTCACAAATGGTGCCTCCTCCTCCTCAGTCTCCCTCCTTCCGTCCTCACCAGGTCTTGCAACTCCTCGCAAGGAGGCTGCTTAGCCGCTTGCAATGGTGGTGGTGCCTTCTTGACCTCCCACTGCCTCTCTCCCCCTTCCAGCTCTCATCCTCCTCGTGAGGAGGCCAGCAGCCCCATTCTTGCTGCCTGCTCGGCCATCCTTGGTAGTCACAAATGGTGCCTCCTCCTCCTCAGTCTCCCTCCTTCCCTCCTCACCAGGTCTTGCAACTCCTGGCAGCTGCCTGCGAACTCTCATGAGAGCTGCCACACATGGGATTAGCCATGGGTACATCTTAGAGAATTATCCTTACCCATAAAAGCCTTGGGCGTGCGTCCGTGCCGCCCGTGTCTTTTTCGCCCGTTCTGGGCATGCGCGGAGATGGGCGGCCATGTTGGACCCGGCCGCCGGTGGGCGACTGGCCCCGATGGCGGCGGCCGCTGCCACGGGAGACCAGAAGGAGCAGAAGCGGCAGGCGGAGAGTGCGGCCGAGGCGGCGGCGGAGCCGCGGCCTCGGCCAAAGGAGTGCGGGCCAAGGAGGTGGTGGCTGTGGCGGGGTGACTGGCTCCGATGGCGGCGGCCGCCGCCACAAGAAACGACGGGCGGAGAGAGTGCCCGAGGCGGCGGCGGAGGTGTCGGCCCAAGGAGTGCGCCCGAGGCGGGTGAGGCGGCAGCGGGAACCCCCCCCCCACTAGAGCCCGTTATTACAACGGGCTTACACATACTAGTATATATATATAGATAAAGTGGCTCCCTGTCCCTAGAGTGCTCACAGTCTCAAACAATCCCCTGCTAACAAGGGCCACAACTGATCTTCCCCTTGGCCTAAGGCTGCCTGTGGCAGCAGGCAACACCCAACTCCCCCATGGCTGAAGGCCAATCAACTGTCCGTCCCTCAATGCCCTGACAGGGAGCCCACAACAACACCATGCCACCTGGCCATGGCACCACCCCACTGCACCACATCCTACCCCATGTGGGTCAACACGGCCCTGCACTTTGTTTGAATGAAAAACTTCTCTAAAGGCTCAGAAGAAAGCATGCATTCCCACCATTCTCTTCCTTCTCTTTTCTTTATCCTTTGAGAAACCTGAGGCAGTGCTTTGGCCTGTTCTGGCACAAGTGGCCAGAACGACATTTCTGTGTAGGCCTTGTACAAAGCCAAGCTACGTGTGAAGAGAACTGAAGCAGTAGCAATCAGGGGCGTAACTAGGTTGGAGTGGGCCCTGAGACAAGATTCTTAAATGGGCCCCCCCGCCGAGAAATTTTTTAATACTAATAATAATAATTCGATTTCTATACCGCCCTTCCAAAAATGGCTCAGGGCGGTTTACAAAGAGAAAAAGGTGCCTCTTTGCCCAGTTAGCAGGGGACTTTTATTCTCACATTTCTGTCCTCATTCAAAACATACAAAAAACAGATGTACAAAATTGAGCAAATGAGAAGACACTAGAAACACTAATTATTAAAATGGGCCCCTTGCTGCAGATTAGCAAAGGAGACTTTCAACCATGCAGGGTGAGCCTATGTTTGTTTTCTCAGAATTCTGAACCAATTCAGTAAAGTTTGATTCCAGGAGGTTTTTCACACGAGGCTTTTAAAGCCCTTTAACACACATCTCCTCTGGAATGGAGGTGCTGCATTCACATGTTGGCCAGATTTACCCTAAGGGGAAAAAATATAAAAGCACAACACATGCGTCACAGTTCTCACTCATGTCTCAGTTCTCACTCAGACCTGGGTTGCAAAACAACTTGAACATAAGTGTATTTATGAATGAATGAATGAATGAATGAATGAATGAATACATAAATAAATTTGTTCCAGAAGTTTTTGTAATTTCCTGCCATGAAACAAGCCACTTATAGACTTTTTAGAGGGTTTTTTTTTAAGCCAGCAAATTTTCCAATCAGTTTAAAATTAAATATTCAGAGACTTCTCAGTCTCTCTCTCCCCCCCGCCCCATCAAAGCCCTATGGCAAGCAGATCCCTATACAGGGGGTAGGGGGAGTGTAACCACAAAAAGGAATTCATATTCTACCTGGCAAAGGCTGAGCTGTCTGGCCTGGGAAGAGGGTCTGCTGCAGAGAGCTGTAGTGGCCACTCTGACTGCCAGCCTTCTTCCTGGGGCTTGCCAGCCTACTCGAATTCAGGCTTCACTGAGGCCTACACGGAGGCCTCCCTGGAAGCCCTGCCCACCCGCCGATCAGCTGAGAGGCGGGGAGAAAAGCAGCTTGCCTGCTGCTTTGATTTCCGACCAGGACGACAAGCAGGAGGGAGGGCAAACAGCTCAAGTGTCTGAAGGGTCTTGGAGCTGGGCAGGGGGCAATGGGGAGTCATGTGAGGTGTCTCGGGGGGGCCCCTCAAGGCAGTGGGGCCCCGAGACGACTGCCTCCCCCTGCCTAATGGTAGTTACGCCCCTGGTAGCAATGTAACCACGCAGACTCCCAGACAGTCTCTCTCCTCAGTGCTAACCTCTTAATTAAGCCAGTGCTGCCAGCTGTAAAGATATGTCTTAATATGAGGATGAAAGATGATTTCAAGGCACAAAAATAATGGAAAGAGAGGGAAAAACTGCCTGCTTGTTTTTCATCTAACATCTCATGCTTCAAACTGGTGCAAGATGTGTCTATTTGTCTACAAGGAAAAATATTCCTGATTAATCCTGGGCTGTAGCATGATATATCAGAAAGTCTTGCTGTGTCTCAATAGTCTATCTATCTAAAGTGCAAAATTCTCATTAGCTCAGAACCAAATAATTCTATCTACAGTGGTGGGGAGAAAAGGAAGTAAACATTATTTGTCCATGGATGCATTCCACCCCCTGCCCCCAACAAATATAATTGCTTTGCTTTATTTGTAATTAGCTATCTATTCAGAAATAGATTAAAAACAATAATTGATATGCTAACTGACGCACTCATATTTCATACCAAGGAATTCAACCCTTTCTTATGTTGAAGGGGCACAAATATCCTCATCTGTTCCAACAACATACTCAGGCTGTTAACTTTTGTTAGTAGTGAAATGAAAAAAAAGAAGCAGAACAATACATTTCAGTAAATGAATCATTTCATTTATTCATACATAAGCGATTTGGATGAAAGCAACTTTGCCTAGTCTACTTGGCATCTTTTAGAACAGTTAATTCTTTCAATGTGCTATGCTGCTATCAATAATTTATTCTGTTGCTTAGAAAAGATGAACTCATGTAAAATTACACGGTCGGAAGTGTACCAGAGGGATGGGATGATGCAGCTGGCTATTTGGCAGACAAAAGGCATGTTTTGTACCATGGTAATAATGATTTGGATATTAACATATCTGATAACTAGCCACTTACGGTAGATGAGCCTAATATATTGGAAATATCTTCATAAATGCATGAGTGTCAGAATTATTAACATATTTTTGTGCATGCTTCATAGTAGTAACTTAATTTATGTAAGCAGCAAAAAAAGGAGCAAGGACCAAGACAATTATATTATTTAGTGCAGTATTTCAAACAGAGATAAGCTCCCAGGGGAATCTCCGAGGGCTAGGGATGAGCCCAAATGACAGCCGTGGGGTGGCGGGGATCCCTTAAAAAGCAGGTAAGCAGGTCCTTACCTCCTCTTGTGCTGCCCCATCGCTTTTCTGGGAGTGGCACTCACTCTATTAAAGGCCACGCGCAGTGCAGTGCTGCTCCCTGTAGCCTGTGTGCGATGTTGGCACAACATATGCATGCTCAGCATGGTGTTGCTGACCATGTAATCAGCAAATGGCCACTGTGCATGTGCAGCGGCCATGTGCATACCGACGCTGCATGCAGGCTGCAGGGAGCAGTTCCACAGCTGTGCATCGCCTTTTGTAGAGTGAGCGCCACAAAAAAAAAAAATGGTGGGGTGGGAAAGTGTGTCTGTGTGTGTGGCACAGGTGTTATGATTAGTTTGCTTGTCACTTTGCAGACCACATCTTGAGTATATAGGTTGGAGGTACTGCTTTGGAGTGACTTCGATCCTTTCTTGGGGGGAGGGTCCAGAATGTGGTGCTGGGGGTCTGCTACTTCTTAGCTCCTTGGCCATTGGCCTATGGAGTCCCACAGGGTTCGGTTTTGTCCCATATGCTGCTTGACATTTAAATGAAACTGCTGGGAGAGGTCATCCAGGAACTTGGACTGAGCTGTCAATAATATACAGATGACACTCAGCTCTATCTCTCCATACCAGCTGATCCTAGGGAGGCAGTGGATGTTCTGAGTCAGGGAGGGACTGGAGGCAGTGATAGGTTGGATGTGGGCTAATAAACTAAGACTGAATCTGGGCAAGACAGAGGTGCTGTTGGTCAGTAGAAGATCCAATCTGGATGAGGGGATTCAACCAGTTCTGGATGAGGTCGCACTCCCCTTGAAAGAGCAAGTGTGCAGCTTGGGGGTATTGCTGGACCCAGCTCTGCTTTTGGAAGCTCAGGTGGAAGCAGTGGCTAGGGGTGCCTTTGTACAGCTTTGGAAAGTGTACCAGCTGTGTTCCTTTCTTGAAGGCAGATCTGGCCAGTTACCCATGTCTTATTTATTATTTATTCTCATATTTACATACAATCTGAAATCTGCATCTCTAGGTGGTGTACACAACTTAACACCACAAATATAAAACAGAGTGGAAACAATCAAAATGATTGTATAGAACAGAAAATTCAAACAATCTCACAGAATAAAAGCAATTAAACGGTTTAAAATTAATTTCAGTTCAAGTCTGAGAAAACAGGAGTGTCTTGACGGTCTTCCTAAAAGCAAACAGAGAAGGAAATGCTCTTATGACAGGGAGAATATTCCAGAGCCCCGGGGAAGCCACAGAGAAGACCTGGTCCCAAGTCGCCACCAAACGAGCCATTGGCAACCATAAGTGGACCTTTCCTGATGATCTTAATAGGTGACAGGGTTCATGACAAAGGCAGCACTCTCTTAAGTACCCTGGATCCAAGCCATTGAGAGCTTTATAGATAATAAAAACCCATTATTTATTAGCCTACTTTCCAGTAGGCTTATGAGATCACCCAGTATTCTGTGTGTGTGTCCGTGTGTGTATCTGTCCATATGTCCCCCTGCCCATCAACTTTGCAACGCCTGGACCAATATGAACCAAATCAGGTACAGTTATAGGGACACATAGGGACACCTCAACGGCATAGTTTGTGATGATGTCATCCACACCAAT
The DNA here is from genome assembly GCF_027244095.1 of Hemicordylus capensis. Lineage (NCBI taxonomy): Eukaryota > Metazoa > Chordata > Lepidosauria > Squamata > Cordylidae > Hemicordylus > Hemicordylus capensis. Next base: position 260,668,818 of record NC_069660.1, read on the forward strand.
CCAAGATGGCAGACACATAAACTTTTGAGGCACAAGTGGGCTAACCTGTGAACCACTTAACCGATTTGAATCAAACTTGCTACAGCTGTAGGGATGCCCTAATGGCATGGTGTGTGGTGATGTCATCCACTCCAACTCAAGATGGTGGCCACATGAACATCTGAGAATCAAGCAGGCTAATTTGTGGACTGCCTAACCCATTTGAACCAAATTGGGTACCGTGGTAGTGAGTGACACACAGGGACACCTCAATGGCATAGTTTGCAATGATGTCATCCACACCAATTCAAGATGGCAGACATGTAAACCTTTGAGGCTCAAGTGGGCTAACTTGTGAAACAAATTTGCTACAGCTTTAGGGACACATAGGGATGCCCTAATGGTGTGGTATGTGATTAAATCATCCACTCCGATTCAAAATGGCGGACATGTTAACACCTGAGGCACACGCAGGCTAATTTGTGGACTGCCTAACCCATTTGAAACAAATTGGGTACTGTTGCAGTGAGTGACACAGGGATACCTCAATGGCTTAGTTTGTGATGATGTTATCCACACCACTTCAAGATGGCAGACATGTAAACTTTTGAGGAACAAGTGAGCTAACTTGTGAACCACTTAACTGATTTGAATCAAATTTGCTACAGCTGTAGGGACACATAGGGACACCTCAAAGGAGAAGATTGTGATGATGTCATCCATGGCTGACATGTAAACTTTTGAGGTATGGAAACTTGTGAAACTCCTTACTTTAATTCTCACTTTGCAGAGCAGCAGTTTCCAAGCAACACATCTGGAATCTACCAGAGAGATAGGAACAGAACCACTGTAAAAATCCAGGCTTAGTCACATCATGGCTAGATTACTGCAACGTGCTGTATGTGGGGCAGACCTTGAAGAATATTTGGAAACTGCAGCTAGTGCAAAATGCAGCAGCTAGGATTCTATCCGGACCTGCCCACTGGGATCATATTACACCCATTTTGAAAGAGCTACATTGGCTGCCAATTTGTTTCTGGGAACAATTCAAGGTGCTGGTTTTGACCTTTAAAGCCCTTGATGTTTAGAGCCCTGGATATCTGAGGGACCACCTGATCTCAAAGGTTTCTGTCTGCTTGGCAAGGTCATCGGAGGGGGCTCTGATCCATGTGCAGACACTGAGGAAGGCTTGGCTGTTGTGCACTTGGACAGGGCCTTCTCAGTTATGCCCCCAAACTTTGGAATGCTCTCTCACTGGACATCTGCTCCTCAATCTCCATCACAGTTTTTTGAAAGCAAGTGAAATCAAGTGACTTTTCTTGGCTTTTAAAAAAATGAGGGTTTTGTTTGCTGCTGCTCTGTATTTCATCGTTTCATATGTTTTTAAATCTTTTAATTAGTTTTGTAGTTTTATATTCCAATTTAATATTTTATTGTGTAATTGTTTAATAATATTATAGTGTTAAATTTTTTTGTAAACCACCTTGAGATTGTTTTAATGAAAGGTGGTATAAAAATCTAACAATAAATAAAATAAAGAATAGTAAAGAATATAACAAAAAAAGAGTACCATGTTCTGAGTAAGTACATATTGAACATTTATCCTGAGAAAGCATTCTTGCATTAAAATTTCTATGGGTAAAATATGAGTTCACCGGAATGTTAATCAAATGAATGATATTTTAAAGTGTCTTACATGATGACTAAAGCTTTAATGGCTTTTATATTTTACCAAACAGCCATTAACACAATAATATCTAAATTATTTATCCCCTTGGGTTCTGAAATAGTCTTTGTTGTGTGTGTATGTACTCAGTGAGTACTCAGGCATAAGTTCAGTGAGGCCAACCTTTTGAAATTTTTTTTTAGAGGTAGGCAGTTGAACTGGTAAATAAGCCCTACAAATCTGGAGGTGTTAGCCGCACTGAACTTGTAAGAAACTTGATAGTCATGGAATAGTTGTGAGGGAGGTTGGTAATATAACTATACAAATAAGCTTGTTCCAGAATCACAAATGAAGGGATTCTGGACAACTACACTTTAGAGTTCTAAAGAATTGTGGTCCATGAATTAGTTGTTTGTGTAGGTGCACACTTTGCTGCTCTGTCATTAAGCTGGGCATCAATCAAAGAGCAGAATATGGTCTGTTTTGCCATTATCAACCATCACAGGCAGCCAGGTGGCAGCTATGAAGACAGACCAAGACAGTGCAGTGTAGTGCAATGCAATGCAACCACAGAACACATGTGCAAAGGTGCTACCACTGACACCATCCGTTCATTGCCTATCACTAGATTCTTGTGCAGGCATGACATGGCTATACATTGCCCCCTTCCCACCCCTATGATTCCTGACCACAGCAAGGAGTGAATGATTGTAGTGAATGGAAGCCTAAACACCTCCTGTAGATCATATACTGTATCCCTGCATTGACCATGATGACTGCCACATACATCACCATTCCCAAAGCCCAACATTGCTCTCGGATCGCATGGTCAGGGAGTTACAAGTCAACCTGCGGAGGGTTTTTTAAAAATTCTTTACATTTTGGGGACTCTTAAAGAGTTACTTAACCCCCAATCATACAATTTCAGATCTTGATAGAATTGTAGAAGTCTTCTAGTCCAACTCCATGAGAGGAGAGGAGAGCTGCCTAGAGATTTCTGTATTAGGCGGTATATAAATTCAACAAACAAACAAACAAACAAACAAACAAACAAACAAACAAATAAATTTATTTTTCATTGATTGCTTGGAATGTGCATTGCCAGGTTAGTGAAAGCTCTCTTACAATCTGTTTTATGAAAATACAGTTGTTCTAACTGCATACCTTTTTCTTTTAATCTGATAATAAATCCTTGTTTCTGAAGTGTGCTACTCTTCGTTTTTTGGGTCTGCCTTAGTCAGATGCCTAGGACTGCTCAGCCATTTTTGGACTGTACCCCCAACCCCCCACACCTTATATGGAGAGTGGGTTTTCCCACATCAAAATAAAGTGGATGGTGGCAGCCTACTGTGAACCCCTTACAGACGATTCAGCCTCAGTGAACTCCCCCATCCTCTGGCTCTGGAATGAGTCATGACAGCTAAAATGTGAATCATCTATATTCAGGGGCCGTATACCTTTGAATACCACTAAATGTGGTCAAGAAGTTATTCAAATTCTCAGACAAGTGTCCTCACAACACATTAGGTTAGGATTACCTTGCCAAACGATCTACAAAAATGAAAAAGACACCAAATTGCAAACAATGTAGGCAAATACATATGGACCACCAATCTGATTTCAAATCATACCTGGATTTACCCCATTTGTTCAGGATTTAGGAATATGTATTGCAAACACTTCAGTGGCAGGGCAAAAGGTCATCTTTTGCCAACACAGCAGTGTCCATGGGACTTTTCCCTGCTCAGAGGGGGCCAAGTTAAGAGAAGGTAGTTTGGCTTCCTGTATTGAGACGACTAGAGCAAGGGAACCTTGTCATATGGTCTGTAATCTGCAGGCCCCTTCTTCTGCTAGCAAGAGCCTAGACTCATGATTCAGACATGAGCATACCTATTGGCAAGAGAGTGGAGTACCCAGAGCAGAGTTCCCTCTAACAGGGATTCCCAGATGTCATTGACTACAACTCCTATAATCCCCAAGCAAAAGCCATTGCAGCTGGGGCTTCTTGGAGTTGTGGTCAAAAACATCTGGAATCTCTGTTAGAGGGAACACTGGCCCAGAAAGGAGTCCATAAGAGCAGCAAGAGAGTGGCCATCACCCAGTGGCAAGATAGGGGAGTCCATGAGAGTGGAGTACCCAGCAGCACCCTGCTCAGTATCCTGCACGCGGCTGCCCCACCTGCTGCACTCATCTGGCCCCTGCGCATGCACAGCGGCCATTTGTGTGGTAAGCAACACTATGCTGACCACGCAAATGGCAGCCGTGCATGCGCAGGGACCAGATGAGTGCAGTAGGTGTGGCAGCCATGTGCAGGATTCCAAACAAGGTATCACTACTCCCATTGGCTTCCAAATACCATTGATAACGATGGTAATGTTTTTACCCCCACATACTACGCCTCTTTCACCAGCCGCCACTGGAACTACCTAAGTATTAGTAGAGATTATAAATAGAATCCTAATCTCAGGTTGAGTTTGAGGAAGACAACTATAGGTTTCACTGAGGAGTTCTTATGCAATTGTTTGCAGGGTTTGGGTTCTGAAATCTGATTTTTGGACATCTTTGTATTTGCAGACAAAGAAGATAAAATTGTATTCATTTTTCCAACTTCATTTCAGTTTGAATTCATATTTAATTATTATTGTGATGACAACACTGTGGAAAAGAGGCCTGTTCCCAAACCCAGAACACTGCAAGCATTAGAAACTACATTCATGTCAGAGAGGCTGCAGTACTATTTAATTTGTGTATGGGAACTGGTTATGTACTCTTGTTTTTACAATAGCGCATCAAGTTTCAGTGCCAGCTTTACAGAGCTGTTATTTGGCTCCTGTGGCTTTTCACATTAACCAGAAATCTGCCCTTTATTCATTATGCAACTGATGTTAAACTATTTCTCCTGGGTTAGTAATAATTGATGCATTGCTGTGTTTGTGATAATGTCATTTTTAAAGCCCTGTAAGTGAATTGAAAGCTGGAACACAACATCTTTTCTTTAATATTCTAGGAATGAATCATAGCCTTAGAGTTGAGTGTGTAGTGCACCACTTACTCTATTAGTAGAGGGGTTTTTTTTTAGTCTATTAACCTTTGCCCCATTAGCCTCACCCCCTGCAACTGTCATCATTTTTCTGAGGACTGTTTACACTGGGCCTCTTGCATCAGCAGCAACTAAAACACCTGGCTGAGGCATAGACTGTTACCATCTCATTTCTCTAGCCATTGCTGGGAAGAAGAAATGGCAGTCAGGGGGCTGCTCTTACATCTGTGACCCAATACAGAAGAAGCCCCACCTCCGCCTGCAATTGTCATCCACTGCCAGGTTCTTCCTGGGGACCATTTTCCTGGGAGCTGTTAGACCTGCTGCAGTTTTAAGAACCAGCCGCCACCACAGCCAGAAACCTATATACTCTGCATTTGCTTGCTTGCTTATTTGAAAGTTGTATGTAAACTGCTTTGATGGATCTTCGCTTGAAAGGGAGTATAAAAAGAGGAAGGAAGGAAGGGTCTCATTCAGGAAGGTTGCCAAAATGGCTTGGAGAGGACACCCAGACAGTCACAGAATGGGGACCTACCAAGTCGAGTTTGTAGAAAAATTGTGGTGTGTTTATTTGAAAACATATAAAGAAATAAAAACTGATATATATAGACTTAATAGTTATGTAACCTTCATTGGGCTGGCAAAGAAAAAACAAAAGTAGTAAAAGATAAGAATACCACTGACTAATATTCAACTTTAATAAAGATTTCTTAAACATTGTGCTGGTTTTTCAATCACATGATTTTATAAGTATAAATAAGTCACATTTTAATACCCATTTTACCTTTTTATCATGACCAAGTTTTGTAGTATAACAAAATGTAATATATTTTGATTGACTTTATAGTTTCTCAACATTTTGCTTTAATACAGTTTTGATGTTTCAGTTGGATTAGTTTATAAAGTTTCTACATTCCTGGTTCTATTGTACTTATTTACATTTATTTTAGTATAATAAATACTAAAGCTTCACATGATCCACCCTAAATCCAGTTCCCACAGAGTGCTCACTCTGGCAGGTGTGTCGTTCAAACCTGCCAAAGTCCAGTTCCTGAACTGGACTGTTCACACTCTCCCACTTTCAAATCTCAGTTATAAATGTTGGGTGGTGGAAGCAACCTGACATTAGCATACCAGAACTGGCGGTTTTAGAAAACACCAAATGCATGCAAAGTCCAGCTCATCCCGGGAGCACACACTCACTGAGAAACTCCAGTTCCCTCCCACTTTCGTTTGAACCTGTCCAGTGAGTTGTGCATTGTGATTACTTAGTATTTATAGATGTACTTTTAGTCTTCCATTGTCATTGATGAAAGTTGAAGCCAAAGCACATCAGGCATATGTGTTCCAATCAGTAAATATTCTTTGTCCTAAGATCCTATTTGAGGTTCTGCCTCCATTTTTAGCCTACTTTCCTTAACTTTCCTTAAGGAAACTAAGCTTATATGATCACCCAGCTTTCTGTGTGTGTGTGTGTGTGTGTGTGTGTGTGTGTGTGTGTGTGTGTTTGTGTCCCTACCAACTTCGCAATGCCTGGCTCAATTTGAAACAAATTTGGTACTGTTGTAGGGACACCTCAATGGCATAGTTTGTATGATGTCACCTATCCCAGTTCAAAATGGCAGATGTGTGAAATCTTTGAGGCGCAAGTAGACTAACTGATGTTAATCATTTTAAAATAAGGGTGTGTGTTTTTTAAAATGTTGGTGCTGTGGCAATACTATTAAAGAAGTGCAAGAAATCAATATAGTGCAGGAATCTAAGGAGTCCAAGCATAGTAGCACCATTGGTTATTACTTGCATAAGGGCTGAGCCTGCCTAAATGGCATCATGTGTAATGCTGCTGCAATCCTAAGCAATCCTATGGAACTCTGTGCAACTTACCTCCAAGTAAACATGCTTAGGATCAGGCTGTATGTGGCTTCTTGTGTCATGAGTCTTCACGGAAACAGCCTAACACCACCTCTGGTTAAGGAGCCGACAAACTGTGAAAGATCATTTCACAATAGACCCTTTAGTTTGCAAGGTGTTTGTGTGGTACTTTTTCTTTTTAATGAAACAAACCTAACCTTCACAAGGTTCTGTTTACAAACTTCACTTTACTGAATTTTTCTCTTAGAATCTCAGATCTATTTTCCAATTCTAAATGTAAAGGAATTAATGGATGCTAGTCATAGGAATTCTACATTCTCTGAAGAAATTATATGATGTTATTTTCCTGCACCTTTCTATTTGTCCTGCTTTTTCTATATATCCACACTGGCCTGATTCCCTTTTCCTCTTATGATGGTTCTAAATATAATCCGTTCAAATTGCCTCTCAAGACTAAGTAAAGGGTTGTGCTAAAATCAATTTCTCAGCCATTAAACACTTTCTCTTTTTCCATTCAGTCCATTTTACCTTCATTCCAGCATTAGGTTCCTGTTCAAGGGATTTGTAAGACAGCATTAACTTGGATAATCCCATTCATGGTTCCGTCACTATGCTTTATGAAGGTGTCATTTTATTGGTTTCAGAAAGAAAATAAATGATGTGAAGGCTGGCGCGATTTTGGGATTTTTGTGAGTACCACAGAGAAGGGTATACAGAAACCATGGTGATAAATGTACACTGGATGGCAACATAGCACAAATTGTTATGTTGCCATCCAGTCTGCATTCACCACCATGCTATCTGAATTTCCTTCTGTGATATATTCAGCATTTCCCATCTTTCCTTTTATTGGTACCAATGGGAGCTTCCCTTTAGAGACTAATAGCAGCTTGGGGCACATTTTTGTTGCAACTTCAGTGCAAGGGGGAAGAGTTAAATATCCCCTTCCTGCTTGCCGTGGTCATGATTCTGATGCCTCCCCGGAGCAACTATTTATTAAAACTCATACATTCAGGGGCAAACTATGTGTTTAATGTATTGTGAAGATTGGCCTTAGCCTTCCTCAGCAACCAATCCTGCATGCTACCCTCCGCCCCACCCCACTGAATTCAAATACCAATTTTTTGTAAGAATCAAGTGGAGTTGGATTGATATTATATTGCTGTGTGCAAAGAAAATGATGGGCCAGATATTTCAAGGACAAATATTAATATACCTCTTGTGGCAAATGTATATTAATCTTTGAAGTTTTTTTTTAAAGGAAGTAAAAGACTGCAGCACATGGTTGGAGGATTTAACTGAGTCATAAACATGTATTTTGTTTCCCTTCCTCATATTTATTTTATTTTATTTTAACTACCATAACTAACATGCACATAGATTTAGTGTACACCAGGCCTGCTCAACTCCCCCCCCCCCCCGCAGCTGTTTTTGGACTACAACTCCCAAAATCCCCAGCCATAGTGGCCAATAGCCAGAGATTATGGGAGTTGTAGGCCAACATCTGCAGGATGTTGAGCAGGCCTGGTGTACACCATCTGAGGAGCCCTATTCAGTTCATTGGTCTCAATTTTGAAAAATTATGGATAAGCTTAATTAGACAAGGGCTGAAAACTGAAAAATCATCACAGTCAACATTCAAGCAGATTTATAAATACACTTTGATGAATGCTCCAGCTTTAACTTCATGTAAAACAGCACTTGGGCACAAATGATAAAGAGAAGTACAAGATTATCACTTGATCACACTGGGACCCAGCCCTGAGCATAGCATAGCAGCCATTGGTGGAGGCAGGAAGGCATGGGGGATACAGATGCCACCAGTGACTCCAAGGCTGCTCTCAAAATGGTTATTACACTGGTGGAGGAAAAATTTGGCTGTTTCTGCTCAATGCTTGCTGCTCTATATGTTGTGGTCTCTCATACTAGCATCAAGACCTTACAATAAACATCTATGCTGATGTTATTACACTGTAATAACATATGTAGGACTAGAAACACTATGCTTAGAACAATGCTAGAATGGGCTTGCTCTTTAAATCCAAAAATTAGTTGGCTCAAAGGGAGATTGTGCATAGGACTCCATTACCCCAAACATGGTGCATCATCATCAAAACCTATTTTAGAATCTGGTCAGCAGTAGGGCCACTTTAAAAGAAAATAAAGAGTGGTGGGTCAGCAACTCTAAATCTAATTCCTCCCCAGCCCACCCAGAGTCTAGTGGCAAATTATCTTATACTCTGTAATCACTCTATATTGCCAGGTAAAGTGCCATTGTAACCTGCTGCATGAGCCCTTAAAGTTAAGTAAGGGAAAGAGAAAGAGCACCTGGAATTGCCCGTGTTCAGTGTGATTTTCATTTTATGGTATCCCAGTTTCACACCATATGTTGCTGGTGGAGTTGTAGGCCATGTTTTGAGAGACATTTGGACAGCTAATTGAAATGCTGAACAGCTTGGCTTAGATCAGATAAGGATTTGAACCGAAAATTGAACTTTTACCATTGCTGCGCATATTTAAGTGGGCACCTCCTGTTCCATAGGCCCCCCCCCCAAGTTGTTACATCCCCAAGTTTTTACTTCTTTAATCTTCTATATGTTAAAGTTGTGGACTGAGTTTCCACTAGGGGTGTGCTCAGAACCATCCATAGTTCAGTTCAAATTCAAAGCAAAGCACTGGTCCAAGAACCAGTTCATTAGAACCAGTAGGCAGTTCAGTTCATGCTGTCGAACCAGGCCAAACTTTTGTGCCTTTGCTTATAAAGTAAGGATTCCCCTTTACAAGTAAACAGGTGTGGATACCTAGCTCTAAATATGTTCATAAGGCAGGCAGTGGGGCCAGGCAAGAGAGCCCCTTACTGCCTGCAGGGCACCACAGCATGGGTGGAGTGCTGGCAGGACCTAGAAGGGCCGCCACCGCCAAGGAGCCAGCAGCAGCAGAAAGGTGCCTCCTAGTGATGTGCACGGTCCGGAGAAGTCCGGACCGGCACCGAAGGGGGGCCTTGTTTTTAGGGCGTGGAGGGCTTGCTTAGCCCTCCCGCCTCCTTGCCCCCGCCAGCGCCCGTATTTTCTAGTATTGGGGCGCTGGAAACCAGCCGCCCCCCCCCGCCGCCGCGGTGAAAGAACTCCCCATGCCAGCCCTCCCGCCCTCCTGCCCGCTGCTCACCCGCTCACCGGATAGTAAACGAGAGGAGCTCCGGCACAGAGCTCCTCTCGTTTGGAAGGCCTCCGGCAGAATGGTGTTTTGCGCGCACGCGCATGCACGCACCACAAAGCACGCCATTCGCCGGAGGCCTGGTCTACCCGCCGGGAAAGGGCCGGGTAGACCGGGCCTCCGATCGCTGGGTAGACCGGGCCTCCGATCGCCGGAGGCCCGGTCTACCTAGCGATCGGAGGCCCGGTCTACCCGGCCCTTTCCCGGCGGGTAGACCGGGCCTCCGATCACCGGAGGCCCGGTCTACCCAGCGATCGGAGGCCCGGTCTACCCACCGGGAAAGGGCCGGGTAGACCGGGCCTCCGATCGCTGGGTAGACCGGGCCTCCGGTGATCGGAGGCCCGGTCTACCCAGCGATCGGAGGCCCGGTCTACCCGGCCCTTTCCTGGCGGGTAGACCGGGCCTCCGGCGAACGGCGTGCTTTGCGGTGCACGCATGCGCGCGCGCGCGCGCAAAACACCATTCTGCCGGAGGCCTTCCAAACGAGAGGAGCTCTGTGCCGGAGCTCCTCTCGTTTACTATCCGGTGAGCAGGTGAGCAGCGGGCGGGAGGGCGGGCGGGCAGCTAGCTGGGAGGGAGGGAGGGCTGGCATGGGGAGTTCTTTCGCCGCCGCCGCGGCGGGGGGGGGCGGCTGGTTTCCAGCGCCCCTATACTAGAAAATACGGGCGCTGGCGGTGGCAAGGAGGCGGGAGGGCTAAGCAAGCCCTCCCACCCTTAAGGGCATACCCCCCACCCGGACCCAAACCAGGCAGGGCCGGACCGGTCCGGCAGTTCGGCCATTCTTTGGAATGGCCGCCGGACCGGTCCGGGCACACCACTAGTGCCTCCCCCCGCCTGCCTGCCCCTAAAATCCCTTTAGAGTTAAGGATCCCCCTTTACAAGCATCGCCGAACCAGGCTGAACTGGTTTAATCCAAACCGGGCCTGGTTTGGTTCGAACTTGGGCCGGTCCCCTTGGAGGAGGGGTCTGGTTTGAACTCAGATTGGTCATTTTGAACCAGTTCTGCACACTCCTAGTTTCTGCAACATAAATTTTGGAAGCTACAAGAAACTAATGTCCTTTGGATGGTGACCTGCAAGGAGACTCATATCCTCATATCCAAACGAAGAGGACTGATCAGACATTGAGGTTTTGAATTTTCAATTAGTATTTCTCACATTACAAGTTTCATTTCATGCCTCCTGGGAACGCAGAATACTTACTAAACTGGCAACATTGGGGTTGCTTCCGCTTACCCTGCTCAAAATGGAAGTATCACAAGCCCGTGGCTTGGTGAAACAGAAAGTATTAGACACGGAGCGGCAGGAAGATTTATCTAAGTCTCCGGGTTTCTATTGTAACGATACCACAAGGTACCTAGCTGTTCCTTTATCTTATCTGCGACAATTAGACATCCCCAGATATAAGTTGGCTTTCACACAGGCCAGATGTCGATGCCTTCCCTCTGCTGTCCTTGAAGGTCGCTAAAGTGGGACTCCTTATGCGGAGCGTCTATGCCCCTGTGGTGATGGGGAAGTTGAAACAATCGAAGATGTTTTGCTTTATTGCTCCTTTTATAGGGACTTATGTTTAGAACTAATATCTCCACTGCTGGCTCGTTTCCCAGGAAATTCGCCTAGCCAACAAGTGGCTTTCCTGTTTGAGGACAGCATACCTGCCATTACTCGGAAAGTGGCGGGTTTTTGTGCAGCAGCTCGAAGATTGCGTCAGTTTTTAATTAACAGTTCTAGTGCTGCTCTATAACCTTTCAGTTATAACATTGTTGATGGGTTAGACTGTTGACTTGTTTTTTTAAAATTATTTATATTTTAATTGTATTTTTCCCCCTTGTGCTGGTCATAGACTGTAATAAACTTTGATTGATTGAATTTGTATGTAGAATTGTATCTTCCAGGGTTTCTTAACCTTGGGCCCCCAGATGTTGTTGGACTACAACTCCCAGAATCCCCAGACATGGCCTTTGTAGCTGGGTATTATGGGAATTGTAGTCCAACAACATCTGGGGGCCCAAGGTTAAGAAACTTTGGTATCTTGTTCTGCCGTTTGGAACAGTTGCAGGAGAAAGTGTACTCCCAAAAAATGTTTGTAAATTGTTGTTTGTATTAATATGCATGTGGTGTATTTGCTGCTGAATGTGCTTTGCCATTTGTCCTTAACTTTTAGCTTGGTGGAGAAGGAAAAGGTTATACCACAACACACCTTTCTGAGAGCTATTTTCTCCACGGCCTCCAGCTAATGAGGATTCAAAGCAGCAAACTATATGTGAGTCTGCTTCCTTGGATGGTAAGTAATTAAGGCAGTTTTTATGACATTTTGCACTCAGGTACAGATACTTGAGTGCAAAATTCACATAATATCACATCAGTTAGGATGAACACATGCACATAACATAGCTATTCCTTTTTAAATGCAAATACGTGGCAGTTGGGAGGGGTGAAGACATCTAAAACAAATCCAGGCCACAAGTATTTTAAAGAGAAGTCCCAACATTTATATGCTTGCTTCATAATTTATGAAATACATGTTTATTTTGTACAGACATCTTGTAAGGAGCTGCTCTTAGGAAATAGGGGAGCCATTTTCCTGTTTCCATAGAATCAATATTTTTGTCTTTGCCCAAGTCCTACAGCTGTAAACAGACATCAAGGCCCACACCAGCTGTATCTAGGCCAGTAAAACTATTAAGAATAAAGATGACAACTATTCAAGACAAGAATAAAGATGACAAACTTTAATAAAGATGACAAACTGACAGACAAGAATAAAGATGACAAACTATTAAGAATAAAGATGAGAATAAAGATGACAGCAGGTCTTCTATGAGGTGTGGCCAAGGAACTGAAAACAGGCACATTATCAGAGGAAAATGAATTATCTGTTGCCTCCTAACTTGCCTAGGGAGCAAGAGGTTGCCGGTTCGAATCCCTGCTGGTATGTTTCCCAGACTATGGGAAACACCTATATCGAGCAGCAGTGATATAAGAAGATGCTGAAAGGCATCATCTCATACTGCGTGGGAGATGGCAATGGTAAACCCCTCCTGTATTCTACCAAAGAAAACCACAGGGTTCTGTGGTTGCCAGGAGTCGACACTGACTCAACAGCACAACTTTAACATGCTAATTGGGGTCAGTCCTACCAGCTAGGTAGGCTAATGTGGCATGCTTCAGATGGCATGTATTAGGGTATAATTAAAGGGCAGCCACAAGTGACATCATTTGGATCCTCTGCTTCAGGTACCAAAGTGTCTATGGCCATCTCTGATGCTAAGATGCAGATCATTCAAAAAATATTCACCAGTCAAGTTGCTAAGATATCATCCCTTTCAATATATTTCCAGTGGACATGGGTGATAGTTTTTTTAAAAATGGTCAACATCCATTTTACACACACACACACACACACACACACACACACACACACACACACACACACACCATTAAGTAATTTCAAAACCCAGCCTATCTTCTCAATACAGAAAAACCTAAGCAACAGATCAGTATACAAGCTCAGTATACAAGCCTTCTAACAGAAATAGTCAAGCGCTCTCTTTCAAAGTGAATGTATTATCTGCCCACTTCACCTGGGTTCATGGGAAACTTTCCCACATTCTCCCTCCTCTGCAAAATATGACATGTCATACCCCCAAACAATTTCCAGTTTTTGCATGCTTTATGCAATTATTTATAAAGAGTTGAATTAATAATATGCTTTTAATGTCCCAAAAGTAAAATATAATTGTCACATCAAATCTTGCAATGTATTTTCATATAAAGCATTGTTTAAGCATAAGAACAACACCCAAGGGCTTAATGTGCAAGAACAAAAATTTCCTGTTGCAAGACGACATTAACATGGTTTGAACTGTGTGGCATTAGAACATGTTCTCAGGGAATTGCACGTATCCAAGAGTGCATAAATATTGTGCTGCGTGAGATTGTTGTATGAAAAATTATCAAAGGGTGACTAGCTAACTGCAAATAGTCAACTTTCTCTCAGCAGGCTCGGTTATTCACAGTACTAAAGTTAAAGAGTCTACTTGCAAAATAATCTACTATTCAAACTGCCTAAATACAGCCTTTTGTGTGGTGCCTATGATGTGTGCAGTATTTAGTCAGTGAATGGTGCTTGCCTGGATACTGCAGAGATAATGTTCTTACTACAGTATTAAAGGTTATTAGTGGATTTTAGAGTGGAGTCATTGCTTCTTGCTTCATAAACTGGTGCTCCATATTCACAATTTTTGTAAATGCAGACTCGGTAGGCCAGTTCAGATGTAATATGGAACCATGGTTAATGCTCACTTCTGCATGACTTCTCTGAGCCTTGGGAGAATGTGTTCCCCACCTTCCCTGCCCTTGTATTCTTTGAAAGAATCCTACTTCCAAGTGTAGTTAAAAGCAAAGCAACATTAGTTTTAATGTACAAACCAACCATTTATGGTTTATTCTAACCCTTGAAATAAACTAAGATCCGAAACCCACTTCAAACATTAGATTCAAATCTCGGTTTATTTGAAGTAAGTTGATTAGAATAAACCAAGTTCTGAACCACTTGGTCAGTTCATATGGCACTACTGTTGTTTGTTTTTAACTGCAATTGGAAGTAGAATTCTTCCGAAGCTCACATGGTCAGACAAGGGCAAAATACATACTCCTGAGCCTTGTAGACATTGCATGGAACTGGCCTAAGGTATAGGTTTGGTTCATACAGTACTTGTGTGGCAGACAGTTGGATTATGTAGCAAGTCATACATATAGAGGTGATGAATGCATAGTAGTACTCCTGAACTTTGAACATGCCTTGTACATAGGGTGTACATGGGTCTGTTTTGTGATCAGGCACAGTTAGTTAATTGTGCACCATTTCCTTAAGTATAGCCCAACCCCAGACTTCCATCTACCATTTTTACCTTGACCTAGAAGTGACTCTGCTGCAGGTTTTGGAGCCAGTTTGAGAACTCTATATAGTATAATCCTGTACCTGTTCATACAAGGAGTCTACTCAATAGCCAATGTTCAACTGAAGACACAGTATCAGTCAAACCTGATCTCTGACCATAGTAGAGAAGCAAATTCATCATTTCAATATTCTTTACCTAATCTGACTGTGGGGGTAGATGATTCACATTAGAGCACACTCCAAATTTGACACAGGTGGGGTATTTAGTTATGCTCTAATTCCCTAATTGCTCTGTTTTTACATGGTGGGAATAGTGACCTTACATTCTTTTCTTGGAACTGCTGGAGTTATTTGTGCAATTACAGCACTTTCTCTGCTGGTGCACACATGCTCACAAGGCAGGTTAAGAGGGGACTCAGGATTTATTTTCTACAGGAAAACAATCTAGAAAAAAACAAGTAAGGTCATTCACATGACCTTTATGTGGGGAGGGGGTGGAGGTAGGATCAATTCTACCCCCCCCCACTGATGATCCCCATTACTTTACCAGCAGCACTGCTTGCACACCCACTCAAGCGGCGCTGCCAGGAGACATTCAGAGATCTGGAGGCCGGAGAAATGCAGCCCAGCCTCTCGATATCATACACACATGACTGGGGACCCAGGGAGAAGGGTGTGCTCACGCCCTTCTACCTGCATAAAAGCCCTGGGAATAACCTTGGGCTAGCTGGTGGGGCAGCGCCTGGGATCGGTTGCAATCCTAGTGCGTCACACAAGCAGCCCTACCCCGGTAGGGCTGCTCATGTGAACAGCCTTAGTGAGTAATAACCATTAGTGATTGCATACACATGCTAAAATACTGGAGCATCATGAAGGGCAGATGCCACATGGAAGGGGCAGATATTCTTCAGTTCTGCAGCTTGCTTCCCCAGTGCTTAACAGCACAGTAGGCCGCAGTACTGTGGGAGATGACTGTTGGCCAGCTCGCTCCTGCAAGGACAGTAGAAGTGAGCACCAACAGACGCCTAGACACAAGAACAGGACAACTAGGAGGCTATTCCCACAATCACCCAAAATCGGGCTAAGGGAGCCTAGCCTGATTTCGGATGATCGTGAGAGCCACCGGGCTCGCAGCTGAGCCCGGTTGCCTCCTGGTGGTTAACCCGCCTAAGTACCCTTCCCCTTAAACTGGGTTTCCGGAGCGAGTGCTCCGCAAACCCAGTTTTTCTGATTGTGACTAGTGTCGACGCGGCTCTACACCATGGCTACTCACGAGTAGACCCCCGGAGGGGAGGCGAAAAGCCACCTCCCAGCTCTGGGGGTCTCTCCAGTATGCCCTGTACACTCATGCAGGGCATACTGGAGCCTCTGGGGGACACGTTACCCCTGAACTCCCCAGCCCCCACCGGCTCCATCATGGAGCCGGCAATTGTGTGGGTGGCCGATCTGGCCACCCAGGGCTCCCGCCCTGCTTGTGTGCAGGGAGAGTGGGCTTAGCCCGCTCTCCCCACTTGCCTTCCCAAACCAGGTCTCACTGATTGTGAGACCCGGCTCTAGGTGTACTGAGCACCAGTGAAATCAGCCATAGACCTTCAGCAGACCTGGGGCAGAGGGAGGAGCTGGATCTCATATAACCCTTGGAGCCACATAGCTGGAGATAGAAGGGGCAGCACAGATGTATACCACATATTAGATTTCCAAACAAGAAACAGCAGTGGTGGGGACAAACCACTTGGGGGGGCACCTGCCTCCTCTACCCCTCTCTGCAGAGGCCCTTGGAAGAGAGAAAGAAAGAAAGAAAGAAAGAAAGAAAGAAAGAAAGAAAGAGGATGAAAACCACATGTACATGCACAAACTTTCTACCACTGCTGGCATTTTTTGGTTGTGTGACAAGTTCAAGCACATTTTGTCCTACTTATGAATGAATGTGACATAAGAACAGAAGTACAGTATATTACCAGATGGTTGATATGAAAACAAGCCCAGCAACTACATTTTGCACCAGTTCCAGTTTCCAAGGACAGCCCATGCAGAGGGCATTGCAGTGAGCCTGCAGGGGTGTGACCATGGCTATCTCCAGGAAGGGTCACAGCTAGTCAACCAGCCAATGCTATATGAAGGCACTCCCAGCCACAGCCATCACCTAACCCTCCTTTATCTTTATCTGACATGTATGGAAATTTTCAACTTTATAACAACTACTTGTACATTTTGCTCACCAACATGATTGTTACTAGGATAACAGTAGATATTTCCTGTTGTATATTTTGCATCAATAGGTTTTTTCAACATTAATTGGGTGGGGGGAGTTAAAGTTATGGATCTCAATGGAGAAGTGGTGTCTGTGGCAAAGGAAACTGTGCCACACTGATTGACTGGCATCCTAAATTAATCCCTCATTCCATATTGATTGATTAATTGATTGATTAAGTGCCATCAAGTCGATGTCGACTCTTAGCAACCACATAGAAATATTCTCCCCAGGATGATCTGTCTTCAACTTGGCTTTTAATGTCTCTCAGTGGTGCATTCATTGCTGTCGTAATCGAGTCCATCCACCTTGCTGCTGGTCGTTCTGTTCTTCTCTTTCCTTCAACTTTTCCCAGCATTATGGACTTCTCAAGGGAGCTGGGTTTTCGCCTAATGTGTCCAAAGTATGATAGTTTGAGCCTAATCATTTGTGCCTTGAGTGAAAATTCTGGATTGATTTGTTCTATGATCCATTTGTTTGCTTTCCTGGCTGTCCATGGTATCCTCAAAAGTCTTCAGCACCAAAGTTCAAAAGCGTCAATACTTTTTCTATCTTGCTTCTTCAAAGTCTAGCTTTCACATCCATAGAGTGTCAAGGGAAAAACCATTGTCTGAATGATACTAATCTTTGTAGGCATAGACACATCATGGCATCTAAATATCTTTTCCACGGCCTTCAATGCAACCCTACCAAGTGCTAGTCTGTGGCATATTTCTTGACTGCCGGATCCTTTACTGTTGGTGGTTGATCCTAAAAGGCAGAAGCTCTCCAGCACTTCAATTTCTGCATTTATCTATTCTGAGGCTGGTTGCTGTAGCCATTGTTATCAGTTTAGTCTTCTTTACGTTTAGTCATAGTCCCATTTTTTCACTGTGCTCCTTGACTTTCATCACTAGAGCTTGCAGATCATCTGCATTCTCAGCCATCAGAATAGTGTCATCAGTGTAGTGTAGGCTATTGATGTTTCTTCCTCCAACTTTAAAACCACACTAATCTTCTTCCAGTCCAGCTTCTCTCTGTATATGTTCAGCATATACATTGAATAAATAAGTATACAGTCTTGTCTTACTCCTTTGCCAATCTGGAACCAGTCTGTTTCACCATGTTCCATCTGGAGTGTGGCTTCCTGTTCTGTGTATAGGTTTCTCATGAGAACCATAAATGCCACACTAGCACACATTAATATACTATTGGAAATGGAGCTTGCCTAGCATAAGAACTCTACTACTAAAAATATCTACAGTATATACCATTCTTCAACCAAAGTTCACAAAGTGGTTTACATAAAAAAAACAACACATAATAAAATGGTCCCCTGTCCCCAAAGGGCTCACAAAATAAAAGAAACACATAAGGCAGATACTAGCAACAGCCACTGGAGGGATGCTGTGCTGCGGCTGGATGGGTCCAGTTGCTCTCCCCCTGCCAAATATAAGAGAATCACCACTTTAAAATGTGTCTCTTTGCTCACTTAGCAGGGGTTTGCAAGACAATCCTGTCTTGCCTTATGTTAGAAAATGGTCAGACCGCCAGAATGTCTATTGGCTGAGATAGAGATAACACACTTGGTGGAAACCACTCTAAAGCATATTAACCGAGAGCATCTAATTTGCATGTTAATAATCTCCATGTCTGCACACTGTGGCAAGATCTGATATGTGAGTCTGCAATGTGGCAACCCCTTGAAAGGCCTTTGTGGCAGGTATAGTCACTGAACACAGTATTATTACTGAGCAGTATTCTGAACATAATTGGCATTAAATAAATGTGTTGTAATGGTTTGAAGTATAACTGATTTATGTAAGCAATTCCTTGATCTATGTTCAAGGAATTTTTCATATTCCTTGATTCATATTTCAATGTTTTTCAAAATTTTCATAATTTTTTTTAAAAAATATTTGGTTTTATTGTTTGTAGTAGAAGTTTGATTATCTTCTCTTCTACATTTGTTTTAATCTCATGCTGGTCACTGACCGAAGTAAAGAGATTTGATATAAGCAATGTTGTCTGATTAAAATGTGAATATTAACCATGAAGAAATCAAGGTTCTGTCATCATTTTTCTTTGCAGTGGCAAAAAGTAGTTACCATCAAACTAACATAATCAAATATTAGCATCTAGAATAAATTGATATTTCACAATAACAGCCTACTAAAATCCAGAAGAATGGGAGAAACGGGGTTTTTTTTAACAGCGTTTGGTTGAGATCACTGTACATCATTATTTGTATTTTATGTCAGTATAAAACTAGAATTATGAGCTTTGTACCAACAAATGTATGACTTTAATCTGCCCCTTGTCTTTAGACTATGTACAATTAAGTCTCATTCAGATGCTTCTCTCAGGAAGCACTCACACTTACAGCTCCAAAAACAGGTAGGAAGTCCTGCCCTGAGGTGTCACTCACCCCTCTCTCCAGCCGCTCGGGTTTGCAACGGCAATAGTCTGCAAAGGGACCTGCTGTAACCGTGAGGGTAGGCGCTTCTGTGATCGGCAGCCTGGATCTTTCTGGGTTGCTGATCACAGAAGCACCTCCCTTCATGGTTACAGTGCACTGTGTGCATGCTTAATATTCGGACATGTGTACAGATGTATTCACATGTTAGGTTGAACACAGGTGCAACAGTACATTTCCTATCTCTAACATGCATTTGAGGGACCTGCACCCAGATTCACTTTTAGAGTGAATGCAGGTACAATCATTTACACAAAAACATGTACAAGAGTATAGGGATGTGCACAAAACCCCGTGGCCTGGTTCGGTTCAAGTTTGAACCAAACTCAAAACGCATAGGGTCGGTTGGGTTTTGGCCCCCTTCGAACCCCACCCCTGACAGTTTGGTTGGAGGGGGGTTTCCAATGAACTTTTTTTAAAAAACCCTTTTTAATGTACCCCTGCAGAGTGCTTCTCCAAGGCAGGGTATCCACAGAGCTTCCCTCTCCCCTGCAACAGTTGGAGGTTGTCTACCCCATCCTAGGGTTGGGGGCCTACCAAGTCTATTTGCCAAGGGCCCCCTTGAAGCCTCCCTCTTAGACATAGAGAAGCCATTTTCAACAGTCATACTAGTTTAAGCATAATGGTTAAATCCAAAGAACAAAAACTCTGACAAAACTCTGGCAAAAGAAATGCAAGGAGAAAATAAGAGGGGCAGAAAGAGAGTGAGGAACATTTATCTAAAAGCATCAAGGGGAATAACAAAAGCTTCTCTTAATACATCAGAAGCAGGAAACCTTCCAGGGAGACAGTTGGTCTGTTTGATGATGAGGGAGTGGAATAGATTATTAAGGAGGATCTGGAGATTGCAGAGAAGCTAAACAAGTTCTTTGCATCTGTTTTCACAGCAAAGGATACCTGTGCCTGAACCAAGCTTCACGGGGATAGAGGCTAAAGAACTGAGTAAGATGTTCTAAACTGGAAAAATTAAAAATCGACAGGGCCAGATGGCACCCATCCGAGTTCCTTAAAGAACTCAAATATGAAATTGCTGACCTCCTTGCAAAAATATGTAACTTATCCCTACAATCATCCCTACAACCGCCCTGAGCCATTTTAGAAGGGTGGTATACAAACCAAATCAAATCAAATCAATCACTCAATAAATCAGGCTCTGTACCGGAGGACTGTAAAGTAGTCAATGTAACACCAAGTTTCATGAAGGGGTCCAGGAAATTACAGAACGGTTAGCTTAACATCTGTTCCTGGCAAATTGATGGAAAGCCTTCTCAAAGATAAAATTGTTAAGCATATAGAACAGCCCCTGCTGAGGGGGAGAACCAGCATGGCTTCTGCAAAGGCAAATCTTGACTCACCAAACTTTTGGAGTTCTTTGAGAGAGTCAACACACTAGTAGATAAAGGTGATCCAGTTGACATAGTATACCTGGACTTTTAGAAAGTTTTTTGACAAAGTTCCTCATCAAAGATTCTTGAGAAAATGTAGCAGTCATGGGATAAGGGGACAGGTCTGTGTGGATTTGTAACTGGTTGAAGGATGGGAAACAGAGGGTAGGTATAAATGGACATTTCTCTAAATGGAGGGAAGTAAAAAGTGGGGTCCCCCAGGGATCTGTACTGGGACCAGTGCTCTCTAACTTGTTCATAAATGATCTAGACGTTGGGGTAAGAAGTGAGGTTGCGAAATTTACAGATGACACCAAACTATATAGGGTAGTGAAATCTAAAAGAGATTGTGAGGAGTGCCAAAGGGATCTCTCAAAACTGGGGGAGTGGGCAACAAAATGGCAGATGCGGTTCAATGATAATAAGTATAAAGTGATACGTTTTGGGGGCAAAAAACCTCCCAAGTTTCACATATACACGGATGGAATCTGAGATGTCATTGACTGACCAGGAGAGAGTTGAAAGCATTGACACAATGTGCAGCAATGCTGCTGCACATTGAAAAAGGCCAATGCCATTCTTGGAATCAGGAAGGGGATTGAAAATAACATTGCTAATATCATGATGCCCTTATACAAATCTATGTTACGGCAACATTTGGAGTACTGTGTACCATACTGGTCACCATACCTCAAAAAGGATATTATAGAACTGGAGAAGGTGCAGAAGAGGACAAACAAGATGGTCAAGGGCCTAGAGCACCTTCCTTACAAGACAAGGCTATAATACCTGGGGCTTTTTAGTTTAGAAAAAAGATGACTGAGAGGAGACATGATAGAGGTCTATGAAATTATGAATGGTGTTGAGACAGAGAGTGGATAGAGATAGATTTTTCTCCCTGTCACGTAACACTAGAAGTAAACACTCCATTTCCCCCCGTGGGACACCAAAGTGGGTTGGGTGGTAAGGCATGATGGATGCTACCTACCACCCAACCCCCCAAAAAAATGGGCAAGCAGGTGCTTTCCCAATGAAACTGATTGCCAAGAAATTTAGTATGGACAAAAAGGAAATATTTTTTCCACACACACAACACATAATTAACCTATGGAATTATCAGCCACAAGATGTGGTGCCAGCCACCACCCTGAATGGCTTTAAGAAGGGCTTAGATACATTCATGGAGGACAAGTCTATCAATGACTATTAGTCTGATGGCTAAAGGCGAATTTCAGTCTAAAAGGCAAGATGTGTCTAAATACCAGTTGCAGGAGAGCAGAAGCAGGAGAGAGGGCATACCCTCAGTTCTTACCTGTGGGCTTCCCAGAAGCATCTGGTGGGCCACTGTGTGAATTCTGGACTAGACAAGCCTTGGACCTGATCCAGCAGGGTTGTTCTTATGTTCTTAATTGTGGGAATGTTAATTTGGTGAGGGTGCTGAGAATTCTGTTAATGATTTTCAGTTCCCCTTATGAAAATAACTGTATTTCCATAAGAGGGAACTGAAAAGTTCCTTGAGTAGAGGGAATTCCATCAAGTTACAGTGTACTTTTGTAGCATCAAGTATATCTTTAATGTGTTTAAGGTTGAGAGGCATAACAGAACCTCAGTTCTCACCACAGAGAATCTTGCACTGTTAATTATCCAGAGCTAGACCACAAAAGCTAGTAATATCACCATCACTAACAAATGGTTTGATTCTTGGAGTGTGTGTGTGTGTACTAGATGTAAATGTGTGACACAGAAAGGATTTTCTCTATGCAGAAACTATAAGAGAAACTATAGTCTTTTCCCCCAAAAGACATTTTCTGACATCTTTTCCCCCAAAGGTATAAAGTAGGTAATATTTTGATGCACTGCTGAAATTTTAGCATTATTTTGTATAAGGACATTATTTTTGTACAGTGTTAACTACTGAATGAATGAATGAATGAATGAATGAATACTGGCCGTTGTTCAAATCAGTCCTCCCCCCCCCCCCAACAGCTAATTTCTGGTTCTGTTTTCAAAGTTATGATCTCATTTGCTTCCACTGATCTCCCAAAGGGCTTCTGGGGCAAAATTTTGCTGTCTGTAGAGGAGTTGCAACAGCTATCAAAGTGTTTTATATGTAGCTATTAGCCAAGTAGATTATGTTGCAGCAACTGTGGTACTTACACTGAAGAATTAATTCTGTAATCTGATTGAAAAGCTTAGAATAGCTTAACCTGGTTTCATTTTCTTTTAAAAGGGGGAAGTGAGATGAATTTCAAAAGGAGCAATTCTTTCTCTGAAAATAACTAACTTCCTGTGCAAATATAATCTAGTTAGCAGATAAATGATAACAATTTGCCATCACTGAACCTTAATAAGAGGTTCTAGAGATTGCCAAAACTGCTGTGAGCAAGATCATTTTTGTAATAAATTGGGCCTGAATGTCTACTGTGTACTTTTCCGGTGCCATTTACCCACATTTCACAAAATCATTTTCCGGGCAGGCAAAGAAAAAAATTTAGCATGTTTTCATTTTCCTTCTCTGACAGATATGCTAAGTCAAACTGACAGTTTTGGCTGACCCTTTTGCCCTCTGCCATTTGGGTCCTTTTGTCATTTGCCAATTTTCAGAAAGAGGATTTTGGTGCTTGTAATTTCAATTTAAGATGTACCTTTGATGTCTTATATAAAAATGACTTTGAAAACCTAAGTTTAAGGATCTAATTTTTTAAAAATGCAGGGGCAACATTGTATGTAGCAACAATGAATATTTATGGAATCACATTTTGCCTGCATAGTAGTGAGAAAGATGTAAAAAAAAGTTAAATTTGAAATCAAGATCAAACTACATGTTATATTAGAACTCAGTGACTAGAGCTCACAGTTTAAAAGCAGCCCCCAGTTAAGATCAGGGCCATAGTGTGGGGGAAGCAGAGGGTGAGCTCTAGGAATGTGCACAAACGGAGGTTTGGTACTGGTTTGGTGCCACAGGGAGGGGAATGGTAAGCAGGATCTTTAAATAAGAGGAGAGCAGGTCCTTAACTGCTCTCCACCACCACATGCAGCTTCCTGATGTGGCAGCACTCGTCCCAAGTACCTGCGTGCTGCGTCGGCATACACATGGCATCTGTGCATGTGTGGGCACTATCTGTGTGGTCAGCAACACCATGTGCAAACCAGTTGTGTGAACACCCCTACTTGCTTCCAGATGGCTTGCGATCTCCTGCTTCCTGGACCGTTTGCTGTCATACAAATTAAGTGTTGTTATGGGCAACTGTACCCCCATGGGATGGGGGGAGGAAAGAGGAAACAAAAGGGCGGAGTTTCAAAATTTATTCAAAGGGACTGAGAGGTTGATGAGCCCCTGGTGGTGCAGTGGTAAAACTGCCGCCCTGTAACCAGAAGGTTACAAGTTCGATCCTGACCAGGGGCTCAAGGTTGACTCAGCCTTCCATCCTTCCGAGGTCGGTAAAATGAGTACCCAGAATGTTGGGGGCAATATGCTAAATCATTGTAAACCGCTTAGAGAGCTCTGGCTATAGAGCGGTATATAAATGTAAGTGCTATTGCTAGAGATAGCCCATATACTGTGCCATAGGAATTCCCAAAGGATCCTATACGGTTTTTGGAGAAAGCTTAAAAATGTGTTAAAAATTTCTCACTTGCCCATTTCTTTTGTGGGTTGGGTGGTAGGTAGCACCCATCATGCCCTATCACCCAACCCAATTTGGTGTCCGCTAGGAGCTACCCAGTGGGTAGCAGCAGCAAGGTGGATGAACTCGACCAGCAGCAAGGTGGATGAACTCGATTACGATAGCAATGAATACACCACTGAGAGACCTAAAAGGCCAAGTTGATGACAGATCATCCTGGAGACAATCTATCTATGTGGTCACTAAGAGTCGGCACCGACTTGACAGCACTTAATCAATCATTCAATCAGGAGCTACCCATGGGAACAATGGTATGTTTAGCATTTCCCCATTGTTCCCTAGAGCTGAAACACTCAAAATGTTTCAGCCATTCGTGTTTCATTTAAAGCTCGAAACAGAACACAAAATCTGCTTCATACACTTCGCTATTATCTACATTGACTGGCAGTAGCTGTCGAAGGTTTCAGGCAGGAGTCTAGGCCCATTCACATATTATATTCAACACTTGTATGGTGTGTACACCAGTGTACACATTCACACATTATGAACAGGTACAGAAGTACACTTCCTATTTGTACCATGCATTTGAAGGGTCTGTATTCACGTTTACTTTAAAATTAACACAGGTACAGCCATTCACACAAACATGTGTACATATATCTGTACACTCGTATAGCACAATATCTTAATCGGGGTTCTCTCTCAGCTGCTCCAGGGATTGGGACCTTCCAGATGCTCTTCCACTGAGATATGGCCCTACCCCTTTGGATCATCATTAATATTGAAAGTCAGTGCTATTTTTATTATTTATTTATTTATTTATTTATTTAACACCCAAAACGCAAGTCTCTAGTGTATACCGCCCAAAACACGAGTCTCTGGGATTTTAAAGTGTGGGATTGAGAGACATAGGATTAGATTGATGAAGCTACAGCTTCAAGGAATTCTGGCAAATATGGTGACACTTTGCTCTCAATACAGGGCTGAATATGGTCTTCTAACAGCTGTCCATAAACTTTAAGTTGTTTACTTAAAACCCAGTAATGAGAAATATTGATATTCTCATGAAGCATCACGGTACTTAGAAACAACTTATCAGATATATTAGGAGATATTAATAGAAAGATGTTATCTTCTAAATGCTCATTTCCACAAATTACCCAGCTTGTAACTTCTAAGTAGCATTGTCTAATAGCCTTTCTGTGAAGAAAAGAAGGAAGGGGCAAAAGGGAAAGGCTTTTAAATAAGACATAATTTAGAAAAATGCAGAACTCTGGCTGGCAAAGAGATGCTTGCTCTTTTTGCTCTTTCTAATCTCAGACCTTTGCTCAAGAGGATATATTCACTTGTTTCATCTTATTCTGCTTTTTGAAACATAGTAAATCAATTTTCACATCAAAGGCATATATCTCACCTCAGGCCTCACATTCTCTTCCACATTGCCTTCACAAGTTTTTGAAGTTGTACAAACTTAGTAAGGAATTAATTGTTACATATTGTTCCCTCAATTAATATTGCATATATTTGTTCTTTTCTTCAGTCGTTCATTTAGCATAAGAAATCTTTCTGAAAGGTTTCCTTAGTAACTGGCAAAGCAATTACTCACTGTACCACTAAGTAAATGTAGAACATGTTATCAGGAAAAATGGCCCATGAGGGAAACAGTATACTTCCCTTTTCATGGTGTAGCTGTTTCCATTAACAGTACTAACAAATGCTGTTTCTTCTCAGATATTTTTTCTCTTGTTTGTGTGGTGCAGAATAACTGGCATAGTGTTCTGCAAGCTACTTTGGGTTTGTGGGTTGGGACATGGCTGTTCGGGCTGGGGAGAGGAGTGTGTCCACCTGGCACCAGTTTGAGGCCCTCTCTCTCTCTTCTCTCTGGGTAAATGTATAAAAAGCCTCCAGCTTGCTTGTTTTTCTTGAAGCCAATTGTAGTTCCCTAATACAGAAGACATTTTTGGCTCACAGACTAATAAAATCAGCCTTTCAACAAAATCCATAGAAGTTACTAAGCCATCACAAACTTTTGATGGGCCATTCATTACATCGAGTCATTCATAGCACATCAATGGCTTGAAAGGAGGAAAAAAGAACCAGAGTTCTGTTCAAGTGCACTTGCATACATGCTAAAAGCCCTGCTCCTACCATGATATCGGAGAAATCCCCACCCTTCCATCTCCAGGCCTACATGTGTCTGCAGAGACAAATGCTATACTCATGGAAAGATACTCCCTGATCAGAGGACACCCCAGCATTCCACGTCCTGGGAAAGATCTCCAGCATTTCTGGAGTACAGAATTTCTTTAGATAAATGGTGAGTGGATTTTCATGCATGTCTTGCGAGAGGCAGGGCTTTCAAGTTTGCATAATGACTGAACAAGGCTTAGATCTCTTCCCATTTAAAAAGGCTGGAGGTGATTTTTACTCACCATAGGCAAAAGCCTATTTATAAGTGAGCCAAATCAACACACCAGTCAACCACAATTCTACATACAAACAGTGGAATTCTAGACTGGAGGGGGACAGATCATGAACCCAGGCTTCTAGCAACCAGATCCAGACTATCTATTCCTGTCTCTTCCATCAGGACAACTTCGGGCAGAAGGAATTACTGGACTTTTCCTTGCTGTATCGCAGCACCACTCAGAGGACAGCCAGAGGACAGAGGACAGCCAGAGGACACTCAGAGGACAGCTTGGCAAGACCAGGTGATCTGGAGAACCAATAGGGGCCTGGCAGCTGATTCTTGATTAGTTTCTCAGTCTGAGCAGCTTGTTGCTAGAGTAGCGTCATCTCCATGTTTTCTTTGGAAATAGACTCTCAGCTCAGTTTGTATTCCCCTGTGACTCTGGCCCCTTGGATTCTGATCTGCTTGCTCTGGCCTCAACCTTGTCCATTTGGACCACACACATCTCCTGGCATCCTTGCTGAACTCTGACAATTTTACAAATTTTGCAAATTTGTTATCTGTCCTGTTATATTGCCCCTTCTCTCACAGTCTCATTACAGAAGATTATTATGAGAGCTGTGCAAAACATCTCTGTGAACTCTAAAAGTTCCTTTTTTTCTATTAGACAGATGGAATTTTTTTTTTTGGCAACATTCTGAAGGCTCAAACAGAATATTGCCATATACAATTCAAATGGTCTTAGCTTAATTAGACCCCTTAATTGGACTCCAAGTTAGACCCCTGCTAACTTGGCAAAGAGGCACCTTTTAACGTGGTGATTCAGGGGGAGAGCAACTGGCCCTATCCATCCCCAGCACCGTACCTCCAGTGACTGTTGCTGGTGTCTATCTTGTGTTTCTTTTTAAATTGTGAGCCCTTTTGGGACAGGGCTCCATCTTATTTATTTGTTACTTCTCTGTTATTTCTATGAAATCAAATAAAGAATTATTATTCTTATTGTCTTTTAAGAACAGGGAAAATGCTTCCACAACTTATAAAAGGGAAATAAAAAGCTGTTCTATTACAAAACAAATCATAAACAAGAAATACAACATTGCAGGTTGAAGGAACCACATACATGTCCACTAATAGGCAAGCAAAAACATACATAATTTTATATGAAGCTAATATTTTTTTTCTGTGGTTTACAGGAGTAAAATGACCACATTGCTTCTCCCACTTGTATTGGCATACTATGCAAACTTCAGTGCATATTTTAATACAACATGCATGCAACTGCAGGTGTGCTCTTGCACACAGGCAAAAATTGCACAGATGTAGTTGTACTATATGACAAAACATTTCTTTAAAAATCAAACTTCAAAAGTTTGAAATTTTCACTTATACCAGAAATTTTGACAGTTTCTTAAACAACTAGTACTGTTTCCTCTTACTTCAAGAAAACTGGAATTGTTTGCAACAATAAAATCTCAGTAGTCTAAACTTATGTACTTGTTCAGGGTGAACAATTTGAGACTCAGTCCAGACAAAACAGAAGGGCTGCTGGTCAGTGGTTCCTCTGCTGGGGTGAATGATGTTTGCCCTGTTCTAGATGGGGTTGCATTCCGAATGAAGGACCAGGTTTGCAGTTTAGGGGTGCTCATTGATCCAGCACTGTCACTAGAGGCTCAAGTGGCCTCTGTGGCTTGGAGCACCTTTTATCAGCTTCGGCTGATACATCAACTGTGATCTTACCTGGACATAAATAGCTTGGCCACAGTTATTCATGCTCTGGTAACCTCTCAGACTACTGCAACTCATTGTATGTGAGGTTGCCTTTGAAAATGATCCAGTTAGAGATGTGCAAACCGGCTCAATGTTGAATGTCGAGGTGGTTCGGTTTGACAGTCTGGGGTCAAACCGAACCACCCCCTGTTCGGTCCGGCCCTGGACTGGACTGAACCCCCCATCTGTTGTGGGGGGGGGGGGTTTCATGAACATTTATTTTTTAATATTTTTTAAAAATATATTTTTACTTTTTCCCTTTTGGGGAAGGTCCTCGAGGCGGCAGGGTGTATGTGTGTGTCCGTAGAGGTTTCCCCTCCTCCCACTGGCCTCTGTTATCACCCCTTTCTTCAGCCAGTTCAGGCCTCTGTACTTTGGCACGGTGGCCATTTTGGATGCTGCCGCGCATGTGCAAATGGCCTCTGTGAGGCCTGGCATGACCCAGAGCCTCACAGAGGCCATTTGCGCATGTGCGGTGGCATCCAAAATGGCCACAGTGCCAAACAACAGAGGCCTGAATGGGCCAAAAAAAACCCGGGGTAGTAACAGAGAATTAAAACATAGGATTAAAACATACAATAAAAGCATAACATATTAAATCATAACATACAAAGAGGAAGAAAAGAAAACACAAAATACAATACAAAGCAGTTTAAAAACTCATTTTAAAATTAGTAAAAAATCAAGTCAGATCTGAAAACCAGAATTTAGAAGCCAAAAAGGTCTTTATCCGGTGTCTAAAAGAACAAAGTGATTAAGCCAGGTGAACTTCACTGGGGAGGCTATTCCATAAATGGGGTGCAACCACCAAAAAGGCCTTCTCTCTAGTAGCCACCCACCTCACCTTGTTTGGTTGGGGCACCCGGAGTAGGACCTCCGAATGGCCTGGACTGCATAGAATATTTTATTTATTATTTACATTCATATCACATGCTTCTTCCAAGGAGCCCAGAATGGTGTACATGCTTATATTTGTCATCACAACAACCCTGTGAGGTAGGGGAGGTTGAGAGATGAGAGATAAGTGACTGGCCCAGAGTCACCCAGTGAGTTCCATGCAGTAGCATAGGGAGACTGGTGGTGGCATGTGTGCGGCCGCCACCGCCGTGGCCCCCTGGCCCCGCCCCCTGTGTCTGAGGTCAGATGTGGAGGCGTGGTTTCCCTCCCAAATGGGGCTGTGCGTCCCCGTTTGGAAGGGAGATTGGCCAGCACTGTGTTGGGCAGCGTGGGCTGGAGTGACTCTTTCTGCCTTAAATGTAGGGAGTTCTGTTCCAGCTGCACTGCCATTACAGCACGGGCTGATCTCTCTCATAAACAGGGCCATGCAGCCCCTTTTGGGAGGGAGATCGATCAGCCCGACTGCATTGTCAGCAAGACCAGGAGAGCTCTCCCTGCCTTAAAGCAGGGTCACTCTAGTCACACTGCCAATGCAGAGTGGGCCGATTTTGGTTCCAAACAAAGCCACACGGCCCCGTTTGGGACCAAAATAATGCCCCCCACGTCTGACATCAGACGCAGGGTGTGTGTCTGCGGCTGTGCTCACAGCCCCTGATTGGTGGCGGCCCAGGTTCTTTGAACCCGTTTGCCCATTGGTGGCTCTGCCCCTGGTTCCATGGCTGAATAGAGATTTGAACTCTGGTATCCCCAATCCTAGTCCAACACTCTAACCACTACACCACACTGGCACTTGTGGAGGGAAAAACTGTGCCAAAACTACACATCTATTGCAGGAAATGGAACATAAAATCAATCCCCTCCTGTCATCTCTAGAGCTGGACAGTATAGAAGGTGCTGAGAGCTTTTTCAGGTCTGTGATGGAAGCTGAGTTTATGGATGGAAAAAATCAACAAAGGCCAGATTTTTATTTGGATCCCTGCTTACAAAGCAGTTACAGCCAGCCGCCTGTAACCAGAGAAAACAGGTCACAGATGGCCCATTTTTATTACAGATTACATTGTGATAACTAAATCTGCCTGGATTCTTGAGCATGGAGGCTGGGTAAGTTTATTTATTTACACATACTTAATTAAGCCTCATACATAAAAGTACCCTACTTTTATGTATTTATTTATTCTATGGAAAATGCTTGGCTGAGAGCTGGTTTCAGGGCATGGCAATCAGAATGCTGCAAATAATAAATCAACAATTGAAAATGTGTTACCTCCTATTTCCAGTGAGATATATATATATATATATATATATATATATATATATATATATATATGTGTGTGTGTGTGTGTGTGAGTGTGTGTTTATATATATATATATCTGTGTGTGTATATATATATATATATATATATATATATATATATATATATATATATAAATTAAAATGCCTGTGACTTAATATTTAAAAGGCTAGTGATGGATTTGAACCCATGTGTGCATAGCACAAAAGGAACAGCACTCCTTTGCCTTAACCACTCAGCCACATTGTCTAAATATATAAAAATGACTGTGTAATGTAGGAAACTCCACAAGATGGCAGCAAAGTACACATATAGCAAGGGAAACAGTTCCACATGCACAGAGAATAAACTTGCCTTTATCCCATTCACTTTTCTCTTCTAGGAAAGGAAAGGTTGTGCCATCAAGTGGGTGTAGACTCCTGGCAACCACAGAGCCATGTGGTTTTCTTGGTAGAATACAGGAATGGTTTACTATTGCCTTCTCCCATGCAGTATGATATGATGCCTTTCAGCACCTTCCTATATCGCTGCTGCCTGATATAGTAGTTTCCCATATTCTGGAAAACACACCAGCAGGGATTCGAACCAACAGCTGCTGGAAATGATCCCCCCACCCCCACCCCAAATCACCCCAACCCCCCCAAATGTCCCATGACCCCCAGAAATGATCACCTGACCCTCAGAATGACGGTGTGACCACAGAAATTGGCCCCTAAATCCACCCAAAATTCAAAAAATGGCACCAAACCGCAATACGCAGGTCGTGTTTAGCAAGGGTGGTGGCAAGTTTCCAGTCATGGATACTCCAATCCGTGATTGGCCAATCCACGATAGGCGAGGGATCACTTTATAACAACATGCAGCACTGACCTGAAACACTTCTTGGAACACAGGATTCTAAGATATCTGGAAAATTGCATTTCAATCCAACTGAGACACTCATGCAAGGTCTGGCCTACTGCTTCAGTCACACAGCCAACACAGGAATCGTGCATATGACCCCACAGAGAGTGCTTCAAAATTCCATACATAACAGCTCTCATCAGGCTTTTCATAGGTGACCTCCATTTTCTAGGTGCAACATAATCAGATCCATCTACTTGAAGTTCTAGAAAATTTTGCATGGTAACAAGACTGGCCTGCTTTCTCACTGCTATTGGATTCTGAGCTAGGGAAAATAACCTATCCCCCCCCCCCTTAAAAAAAAAAAGTGTGTTCCCACCCCAAGCCTAAATTATCCATACACACCTTGATATGCATGTTTCCTGGTACTGCTAGGTTTCACATGGCTAGAGGTTGCATATCAAGGCATGGCTCCACACCCTCCTGGGGGTGGGGGACACTTTTAAGTTACTTTTATACTGGCCTCTAGCTGCCTATAACATCCCCACCCCCCACCCCAAACCCCTATTTAGTTGTGCTCCAGGAGGCACTGCTGCAATGGCCTGCATGATTTCCTGCCACAATTCATAAACTTCTTGATCTTCTTCTGGGAGCTTGGTTGATGGAAACCTCTCAACAGAAGGTGCTAATATAGCGGGTTAGGCTTTATAACCGCCGGCAGCATGATTGGCTCCAAAGAGGGAGCCAGTGATCGTATGGCTGGGTAACTCTGCAAAGCAAGATGGTTCAGAAGGTTGGGATCTAGTCCTACAAGTCCAGAATGGTGGGGCTTGTTTGTAGAGGGGCCACTTGACCCTGTTTCAGCCAATGAAGTTACACAAAATGACCACCACTCCATCATTACACCTGCACCGTCAGGTCTTTCTGGGCTCTGAAACTGGGATGCATGCCACTCCAGCAGGAAGCTGGGAGGGGCAGAGGAGAGCAGGTAGCGCCTGCTCTTCTGTGCCTTAAAATTCCATTTTTATTTTTCTTAGAAGTGGTCGAAACACACTTGGAACTGTGGTTTGGGCACATCCCTATCTGAAACCTGTTCCTATTGGTCCAGGGTGTCAGGGCATGTTCATAGAGGGGTTGCATGCCCAACTTCAGGGCTTGCCTGGGCATATTCTGGGGTGAGGATAGAGGGTTGGGGGCATAACCTTTGGGGCAAGGACATAGCCCTGGTTCCGACCATTTCCAGTGACACAGTCACGGTGACATAGGACTGATTCTTACATCTCTGAGTGATGTCAGTAGGCATGTGCTTTTAGTGATGTCAACCCAAAAGCCACATGGCTTTGTTTGTAAACAAAAGCACATGGTTTTTGACAACCAGTATGCCTCTTAGACTTCTCACATGTCTTATGTTGGGATATGTTACTAATTCAAACATGTTTGAATTGGTTTTTTAATGTATCTGAACCCTGCCGAAGAATACAAAAGAATAGGAGAGGGGTATTCTTAATGCCTTTCCATACAGTAGCTGAGAGTACTAAATATAATCAATGACACAGATAGATGGTGTATGATCAGAGAAAATAATAACACAGCCTACCTCAGCAACAATGCTGTTCATAACTAATGTCATAATATATTCCAAAGGAATCCCCTTAAGTAATTCCAGACACCTGCATTTCCAAATCTAAAGAGGTTGTCTGTGATCAGAAAGCATCATATGAAGGCAATGTCAATTAGGTTCAATTGTCAGGAAGTGCTGTTCTAAAATCTTTGAGACAATAGTAACATATGCCCAGGAGCAATCAGTCCAAATGCACTAGCTAGCTAATGTACTCATTGCCTAATATAATAAGTCTATGAACATGTTACTTATAAGAGAAAAAAGGATTATTTAATACACGAGGTGCCATATGCAGACAGCTCTTATCATAACTCTTGTTCTGCCAACTGTTTCCTGTAACAGAATGTTATGATCAGAGGAAACTGGCATTGGCATCAAAACAGATGGTGTTAACAGTAAAACCAGAAAGTCTTTATCCTATGGACTGAAGCATGAGGAGCAATCTTAGCATTGGGGCAATATTAGTGTTTGGGAACAGCATAAATATTATGAAATGCTAACCTAAAGGCTATCAGGAAGATGAGACACAAACTGAGATAGTGATAAAAGACTAAATGTGGGCAAGTACTATTCATGGTCTTCTGATTTTACAGATATTATAGGCAACAGAATTTATCTTTAGGGTGCCATTAACATTAGCTCTATTCAGCAATGGTTTAATTTGATAGTGTGGTTAAACTGACAGAGTGTATTATAGATAACTGAAGTTTTGCCTAATAGCAATAATTAAAATTATGCCCTGGATCACAGACATAAAGAAATGACCTAGATCTTACAAAATATTTTATGCAGGCAAAACTTTATATCCAAAGACCAAATTACAAATTACACATTACACAAAAGTTGCATGAAATGTCTCCAAAACTTTGTTTCCTAATGAGAAGCTGTTGCTGGATGCTACAGTCACAAGATGCTTAACTCTTTCCTTTCCATTAGAGTGATGGCCTCCGTGCTTGTGCAGAGGCCCAAACCGGACCCCTGCCATCCCAAGCAGATGGTACACGGACTGGGCAGCTTGGTTCAAGTTTGGTTCAAACTCAAACCAAACCACCTAACAGTTCTGTGCACACCCCTAACGGGGCTCAAAGTGACAGGTAGTTTTACGCTGATAATATTGCTAATGTCTTCTTCATTATGAGCCCCATCACCCATTGAGATCAACTGAGCAGTTGCCACCAGCTCATCTGGCCTTCTCTGTTGCCACCCTGAGATTCTGGAATGCTCTCCTTGCTGTAATAAGAGCCTCTCTATCTCTGACAACTTTTAAGAAGTCTCTAAAGACACTTTTTATCACCCAAGCTTTTTTAACTAGACATGTGGTTTTAAATCATTCTAAAGTTTTCATTTCTGTTTATATTTGTTTTATGTTGTTCTAAACTGCTCAGAGACGTAAGTTTGGGGTGGTGTACAAATATGATAGATAGCTAGATAGATGTAGATGTAGATGTAGATTTAGATTAGATAAAACAATGCTGTGGAGCTTTTAAGCATTGTGATAATTGCCTGTAGCATAGTGGCTTTCCCCTGCTAACTGAGCAAAATGGCACCTTTTAAAGTGGTAGATCTCTTAAGCAGGTGGAAAGCAACTGTCCCCATCCAACCCCAGCACAGGATCCATCCATGTTTCTTTTTAGATTGTGATCCATTTGCAGGGGCATAGTTAGGGTGGGCCAGGCAGGGCACGTGCCCCGGGCGCCACTTGAAGGGGGGCACCATTTTGTAGAATTAATTTTTTTTAAAGGCTGCCAAAAACAAAATGGCCACTGTGCATGCTCAGATGGCCTCTGTGAGGCCCTAGGCCATGCCAGGCCCTGCAGAGGTCATTTGAGCATGCACAGTGGCCATTTTGTTTTCAGCGGCCATTTAAAAAAAAAGATTTTTAAAAATGGCTACTGCACATGCTCAGTTGGTCCCTGCGAGGCCCTAGAGACCAGCGGGGGGAGGGCAGACCCTCCACGGCCTTTAGGAAGCCCCCTGAAGGGGCTACAGGTAAAAAAATATTTAAAAATTAATATAATATAAGACACTGTACACATATTCAGATTGGCACTATGTACAGAGAATCAGGGCTTGTGAATAATGAGCTGAAGTTTATGATCTAGGATTGTATTCATTTGCTCTTACTTTGCTTCTTGTGATAAGTGAATTAAATGTGATGTCTTAATAATATGGTTATTAATGGTGAGTTTGTCTCTGAATCAGTGTGAAATCCGTATTATTAAGGCCCACTGGGAGTTTCTTGCTCTCTTTCTCTCATTTTAGCTGTCTTTCTGAAAGACTAGAATATATTCCAAGCAGTGACACAGTTTATTCTGAATATCCTTTAATTATTTTCAGAGTATCTGGGAAAAGTCAAATTCTCGATTTATTTTTAAAACTTATGTAATCGTGATGCTTCAATACATAGTAGAGAATTATACAGGCACTTCTGTTTAGTTTTCCAAGTACACCTCCACATAGTATTTGGGTATTTCATGAGCCCCATAATACTGAAATTTGTAGTTTTCCAGCATTTTTTGGTCTGGCTACGTCCACTGCTAAATAGTTTTTTAAATATTAAAAGATTAACAAGCTTGACTTGTATTTTTGAGCTGATATTATGGTGAAGTTATCTGAAAGATGGGTGTCAGATGTCTGGACAGGGGGCACAATTTCAGTGTTTGCCCTGGGCGCTATTTTCCCTAGATACGCCGACCCTTTGGGGACAGCAAACCAACTTACACATTTATTATTTTTTAATGTAAATTGCTTTGAGAACTTATGTTGAAAAGGGATATATAAGTAGTAGTAGTTTCTCCATGTGATTTCATGCCACAGGTGAGGCTGTGGGCATAATCTAACAACATGGGTGAGGATGACAGTGGCACAGTTATTTGGGATATCAGATGCAGAGCTGGTCCTTCCATTCAGCAAAGTGAAGTGAGTTACCCCAGATGGTAAATTTTGGGGTGCAGCAGATTTGGCCCCATCTCTCCAACCATTCATGTCTGCTGCAGCTGGTAGCACTACAAAGCTGCCAGCATCATTTTAACTTGCCCAACTGCACCAATCTAACCCAACCCTGTGGGCAGAAATCCCTCCTTCTCTCCCTACCTCTTCTTCTACTTTCTCTTCATTCTCCAAGGCTGTTGCCAGTTAGAACACTACTCTTGTTTGCCACTGAACCAGCAGCAAAGGATAGAGATGGCGCAGGAAGTGGGAACAAGGTATGGGGAACAAGTGGGTCTGGACAGTGGGGGTGAATGGGACAGCAGTATCCTGCTTCACTGGCAAAATTGTCTTGGGGACCACTGGCCAGATGTTTACATTAATATGTTTCAACATATGTGTATGATCAGTCTACATTATAGTACTTATCAACAAAGAAATAATCAAATACAATACAAATGAGAAGATTCATTCTCTCTCACTAAAATACACAGGGGATTTCAGCAACATTTGAGTGGTTATTATGAGCCATAGTCCTGGTTTTTGAAAATCTTCATGCATCCAAAAGATCACAAGAAAGCCATATATAATAAAAAACCACAAAAATGCCTTAGAGAACTACACTTTTATGAATAATTTGATAAACTTGGAGGGGAAAACAGTAGAAGGGTTTTCTCATACTAAAATATCACTACAAAATATTTCAAGACTGTGAAATGACTCAGACTATCCTTTTTCAGTTTGAGAAATGAATCACAGATGTCTGGGATACTGATTGATTGCAAGCTAATTATGTCCCTATGTATTATATAAAGTTCAGATTTATTGGGGCACCTTATTTATTTGTATTGAGGACTCTAGGGAACATTTTGATAAGAATTTTGAAAAAAATTAAAATTAATTTAAAAAAAAAAAAAAGAATGTAAAGTACCTTGTGAACACAATAATGTTCAAGATTTTTCCAAGACGTCTTGAGCAATGATTCCCCACAGAAAGATATCAGAATAGTTAAAGCACATTTAGATGTGCAATAAAGCTAGTTTTCCCACGTGGTTGACACAGCTAATAAACAAGTAGTGTGAAGCAATAAAACAGAAGACAGTGTATACTATAGGTAAAATGGTGCCTTAGACAAAAAAGAAAGAAAGAAAGGGTCTAACTAATCCTTACAGGCTGCTACAGATATATTATTTGCATTTGCAGTGTTCTACCTGGTGTATTCTTGCCCTTTCAAATCAATATATCATGAGAACTAGCCTCTGGAGCTTTCAAATGCTTATTCCAGAATATTATCTTCAGCTATTGCATATAGGGTGCAAACCAGATTTGTTATGCACTTAGATATTCTAAACAAAGAATGTGTTGTTTATTATATTTCAAAATTAACATTTGTGCTGCCCTAGATTGACTTGGTGTCTGTACCATAAAGTGATAGGGAATCCGCTTATAATATGAGTAATATGCTGATAAGTGACATCATCTCTTTCAGAAGGATGGACGGTCCTATCTGGCAATATGCTGGAAGTGGTCTTTCAACCTAGGAGCATCAATTTGAGGGTTTGGTTGAAGTTGTGGTGATTATTATTGTACCCTGCCTGTCTACAAGATATTTTAAAAATCAAATAAATAAAAAAAATTTCAAATTATCTAGAGACCTCAAATTATTCTTTATGTTAGGTACTAAGTCTGAGAAACTAAAAAAGAAAAGCCTTTACCTCAGCATCTTCCTAGGAGTTGTAGGCTTCAAGATAAAAGAAGGAACAGGAAGAAAGGCCCAGCAGAATATGCTGGCCACACACCCCTCAGGCAGAAAGGCATAAAAGAAGAAAACAACAGATGGGAGAACTCAGTTTGTTGAGAGCTCCTGAGTAGGGGTGTGCACGAATCATATTCCACGATTTGATTTGAGGTCAAATTGAATTGCAGAACTATCAAATTGATTCATCGAGAACAGCCTGCTTGGCTGGCTGTCTCAATCAATTTGGGTGATTTGATTGCCATTTTGAGGCCCATTTTGCTGGGAAAATGGATCTCAAAATGGTGCTTTTTTCTCAGGAGAGCTGGTCTACCAATTGGGGTTGGCAGGTACACCAGACCTATTTATGGACCTCCTTTATGGGCCTCTGAACCAGTTTGAAAGACCAGCAGTTTGGCTGGCTCGTAGGTGGGGTGGGATCTCTTTAAGGATGGGGGAGGGTGCTATTACCCCTCCCACCGCATTTCTCCTGCCGACACTGCCTTTTAAAATGGTCCAGTGAGGCAGCAGCATTACTCCTTGCCGTCCCCGTGCCTCCTTGGATGAGAAGTTGCTGATGCCCGTGCGCATGTAATTGGGGTATGGGTGGTGTATTTAGGGGACAATGAAGTAATTGGAGTATGGGTGGTGTATTTTCTCAACCTTTCCAAATAAGGTTAGTGGTCAAATACATGTTATATCTCAATGTTTACATAGAAAGAATTTTCAACTAAAGTTTCAAAAAGGCAGAGTAACATCTAAGCAAATTGAAACTTTTCTGGAAGATTTAGTTGCAAACATTGTGGGGAGGCTTAAATCTGAGGGATAAGAATAGAATATCAAATACTTTATATAGTATAAGTGTATATGGCTTGGTTGGAATTAAATGAGAATTGAAGATTTGAAGAAAATTGTAACCTCACGATTATGAACATTTTTGAGATAATTCTGACAGCATAGTAGATCTAGTACTGCCATCATTTTTTAGGCTCTATGAAGATATGTTTTATTCATTTAATTTTTTTTAATATGCTATGTATTTTTCACAGACCTTATTGTAAACTGATTTAAACAATATTTGAAAATTATTAAGTAAACAGAAATGCTGAGATCTCACAAAGCAATAAGAAGCAAGCTAAATCTGCTTGTGCCTCTTTACTAGTCACAGAAACTATACAGAAAGTGTAATCAGCAGAAATGGAGAGGAACAAGACTAGTGGAAAACATCTGCATATTTATGATTTAATGCACTTTATAGTGGAGCAAGGCTATGTTTTCAGAAGCTGAACTAAGGAAAAGCATACAGTACAGGGCATGGAAGAAGATATTAAAGGGTTAGAAAGAGATTTTTCTTGTGCACTTTTATCCCTGAATTTGTATTGTGCTGTCTGGAAGCTACTGCTAGCTTGTAAGATGTAGTCATAGGTAAATGTCAAAATGAATGTTACAATAAGATATTATTATTATTATTATAGCATTTTTCATGATGTCGGACTTATCCATAAGGTACATTTTTGTATCTCAGCCTTACAAACAATCTTTTCATTTAGGGATCATGAGTATGAAGCTGAAAATGAATGGCAAGTTCTTTGTGCATCCAGTGATTTAGTCACTGAGGTGCCTAGGTATAACAAATTGCAAAAGGCACTTTGACTTTCAGCACTCAAGTCCACATTTAGCTCATACTGAAGTCATGACCAAGTTGGAATAAGGAAGAAAATTAGGACCAGTTCTAAATTAAAGTTGATAATATATTATTATGTTCTGCTGCTGAAAGCTTTGCATTCACTATGAGGATAAACACCACCAGAAAACATCTTGAAAAAGATATGTTTTCCTTTCTGACATGTAGCGTTCTTGGAAAATGGAAATGTTGTGCTTCATTTCTCCCCACAATAAGGTTCATACATTTTTCATGAGAACTGAATGCAGATAAATGGCTGCATTCATCTGGCTGCAAGTTGGATCTATTTTGAATTGTGGTGCAACAGCCCTTTGACTGCATAACATGGTATTGTAGTCTGTCAAAAGCAACATAATGGG
Source organism: Hemicordylus capensis (assembly GCF_027244095.1). Lineage (NCBI taxonomy): Eukaryota > Metazoa > Chordata > Lepidosauria > Squamata > Cordylidae > Hemicordylus > Hemicordylus capensis. The sequence continues at coordinate 260,708,743 of NC_069660.1, forward strand.
GGCATCGTGCTGTTTTCAAAAAGCACATCATCCCCAGTCTCAAAATGAAAAGAGGATCACAAATGATGAAATGTCCTTTTCACATTTAATTTAGATCCAAAGTTGAAATCTCCACAACTACATTATACTTCAGATCTTAGTATTGTGAATCATCTTTCTTGAAATGTGTGTTTCTATATTACAAAAGAAAGAAGTTCCACATCTCCACAGATAGATTAGACTGGAGGCAAAACTTTTTATCTAATCACCTCATTTCTAAAGCTAAAATGGACTGTCCACATATATTTTAAAAGTGTTCAATACATCCACACAATAATGATTAACATCAACAACAAAGAATGAAATATTCACAGGCTCTTACTGGTAGGCATAAAAGAGTGTTTTAAAAGTCCTAAGGAGAAAGATTTCTGAGATGAAACAAAATCATTTAATGATCCTCTGGTTTTTCCTCAAAGAATATATTACTACATGGACATCTGCAAAGCATTTCCAAGAAAAGGACCAGGGAGGGATATTATGCAGTGTGCATAAAATATTTAGTCAATTGGGATGGCTTTCTGTTCCATCTGTACAGTGTAAACATTACTGCACATTATCTTTTTCTTTTGGTACCAAATCATGAAGCCAGGCCATTGAGATTGCAGCCTTAAGCACACTTGCTTGGGAGTCAATCCTATTGAAATCAGCAGGTGTCTGTTATTTCCAAGTCAAATGGATAGGATTGTGGTGGAAATGTCTGTACTGCCATTCAGGAGAACTAAATTCCTGAGATGTCAATGATGACACAGAGGGACTGATGACTGAGGCAGTGCCAATTCTTCTTTCTAGCAACCAATCATTTCTGAACTATTTTTTTCTTTATTGGAGTGGCCATTCATGGTGTTATACTGGCCTAATTTTGGCTATCAAAGCTCATACTGAAAAAGGATCAACAGTTGGAACCTGAACTAAATGAAGACAAATAAATGGAAAATCTAACATCTTGCTGCGTATTATAAAGACTCTGGCAGAGAGCCAAACTATACACCTAGAAAGTGGCCCCTAAGCAAGCAAGAGAGAAGTGGCTTGACACCAATTAGCCAGAGAGTTTTTAAAGACAAGACAGATAATGAATTGTGGAGTTGCAGGTCCTGGAACAAGTGTAAGGAGGAGAAGACTGGAAAGACCCATTTCATCTGTGCCTTATTAAAATCGATATATGGTTCTTGGAACTTTAACAAGGGAAGAAGAAGAAGAATTACCAGGCCTGATGGTAGCAGTCAATTGCGGGGAGTGAACAAACTCTGTCAAAATTTGGATGATTGGTGGGATCTGGATGGCCAAAGCAGAATATTAGATGTTAATATTTGTGGGAAGATGGGAACCCAAAAAGCCAATGAAAATCCTGGATGAAACAGGTGGGAACCAATCAAGAGCCTGAAAAGCCAGGAAGGGGAATAAAGAGGAAAGTTAGGACAGCAGGAAGATAGCAGATCTTCTCTCTCGTCACAGAGAACAGATTCTCTCTCTCTCTCTCACACACACACACACACCCTCTCGCCAAGCTGTTTTATCTCTCAAGATCTATTTTTCATTCTTCTCTTTTCTCTCCCTCATAGCAATGGTCTTAAGTATTCTATTTTCTTCTTATACAAAAATTATCTATGCAACTTATTACATTCCTATAAAAGTATCTATCCACTAAATAGCTAAGTAAACTTATTTACTTAGTTTCTTATTTTATGTTTTTAAAATCCTTTTTAGCGGAACCTGAAAATACTTCAAACTGCCAGAAGGATAAATATAACTTTTATTTTAGGGACATAGGTTAATGGGTTTAGATCTTTTAATGGGTACATTTTATTATACACAATACATACACACACAACACACTATATAAAATAAAATAATGTAAAAATGTGGATGCAAACTGGCCTAAAGGCAACATGGATACAGTGAGGCAAGGATTATGCAAGTCCTCAGTCATGTCATTGTCATGAATTGCTAAATTACCCCTTCTAACTAAGCAAAGAGACACATTTTAAAATAGTCATTATCTTAAAATTTAGCACACTATTCATTCAGCAGTTGCTATTGCTATCTGCCTTATGTTTCTTTTTAGATTGTGAGCCCTTTGGGGTCAGGGAACCACCTCCTAATTTATTTTTCTATATAAACCTATTTGGGGTGTATTTATTTTATTTTCAACAAATAGGTTTACTTCAGCATCCTATTTGTTGAAAAATGGTATATAAATATTAGGAGCAGTAATAGTAAATTGCTAATACTACAAGTTCCCATGTGAAAATCTGGTTCTTTTATTTGTCTCAGTAGGCTTTTTGTATGAGCAGACCCAAAAACCCAATGACCACACCCTTTTAAAGCTAGAAAGTCTTATTCAAAGACTTGAAGCATATAGTCATTCATTCATTGAAGCATATAGAATGGCAATGAGCAGCAAAAGATATATTAAAATGTAAATGCATGGCAAAGATGCATCAAAATATAAGCATAAGCAAATTAATATCTAGTTTGGCCTTATGCCATAGGAACATAGGAAGCTGCCTTATACCATGTCAGACTATTGGTCCACCTAGCTCAGTATTGTCTTCACAGACTGGCAGCGGCTTCTCAAAGGTTGCAGGCAGGAATCTATCTCAGTTCTGTCTTGGAGATGCCAGGGAGGGAACTTGGAACCTTCTGCATGCAAATGCTCTTCCCAGAGCGGCCCCATTCCAGGGAATATCTTCCTGTGCTCACACATGTAGTTTCCCATTCAAATGCAAACCAGGGTGGACCCTGCCTAGCAGAGGGGACAATTCATACTTGCTACCACAAAGCCAGCTCTCCTCCCATACCGTGTGTGCATTCACAGAGGATTATGGAGCAGTAATACTGCACCCTGGGGCTGCCACAAACTTCAAAAGCAGCCCCAATGCTGTTTTAAAGCAACAATTGTGGAAGCAGCGTTGCTGCAGATTTTCCCATTTGCAACAAGGGGGGAACCTGTGTAAATGCTGCTTCCACAACTGCTACTTCAACACAGCGTTAGGGCTACCTTTGAAGTTTGCAGCAACCCTGGGGCACAGGGACCGAGCTCTGTAACATTGTGCATCATGTAGGTCAGTATATTTTAAACTCCCTCCAATTTATTTATTTTTTAAAACCAGTTTGGGAACTTGGACCAGTAGAGTGAGAGTAGGGTGCAGAGTGAGAGTAGGGTGGCTAACATGACTGTCACACACAGCCATCTAGCTGGAAATTCACCTGTGGAAGCCCCATTTTTTCGAACGGGAGTTGTACAAGAACATGGAAGCTTGCATACAATTCAGTTCAATTGCTCTTGTGCAGCAGAACATCCAGCTCGACTATGCCCCAGGCATGCACTAGATTCCATTTTGCCTTAAGCTGTTTTTGCACCAAATCCAAAAAACAATGTATAAAACAACAGTTGACAGTATGAAAACAGTATGAAACAACAACAGGTGTATGAAAAAAGCAGTTTTTGAACAGTAAAATACAAAATAAATAAAATTAAAAAGTGTGCCTGTTGCTTTAGAGCAGAGTCAAATGCATACAATGGGGAAACATTGTATTATACGTTAGGTGATTTTCTAGCTATAGAACTATTTTTTTTAAAATTAACTGGATTTCCACAAGAAAGAGCTAGCAGCATTACCAAAAAGTACAAATAGAACGACTAACAGCCTTTTCTCTAATAAAACATAAATAAATTAGAATGAAGATGGTGTGCTTGGGCTTGGGCTATAACAATGTGATAGCTAATTTAAAAAGATAGTATAAATTAGCTCAAGCTAACTTTATAGGCCCTTTTAATTGAAAATGTTACTGATGCATTTATTGTACAAGACTTTATTTATTGTAAAAGTAACACTCCCATTATATTTACCCATTTTGCATGTTCTTTGATTACCCATCAAGAATGGTAGACATCCAGCCTTTTAATGTTCTGTTTATCCTGTGGCAGATCTTGGATGTAATCCCATATAAACGTTTAATTAGTAATAATTTTATTAAGAACTTTGCTCTGTTTCAGAAAGTCAGTAATACATTTAACAAATTTTATCATCGTATTAATGCAACGGATTTCAAGCAAAGGTCCAAAGAGACTGTGTAGACTACAGTATGAGAATTGCTACTTTTCTCTTCTCACTAAAATCAATGTTGCAGTTAGCCCATTTCATAGAATTTCATGCAGAACACCATTTGTGTGGTGATGATGCCATGCAAATGGTGGCCAGGTGAGTGCTGTTGGTGGGGCCACTGTCACGTGAAATGCCAGGTGAGGTGCCGCTGCTTCCCACAGCATTCAGGTGCTGGCAATATCACCAGTTAAGTCTGTTAAAGGTAGCTCTTGCTGTCCCCCTGCTCCACCCCCACTGAACTCCAAATATTACATGAGGGAAGGATTATGAGAAATTGAAGTGTATGATCCTTTTGAGGAAGTTTCAGATCAAAGTCAGAGCTGGAATGAGAATTGCACTGTAACTTAAGAGGAAAGGAGAAGGACCCAAAATGGAGTAGGGCCAATTGAAGCTAAAGAAATATACAGAGCTATCCTGAGTATGTTTACTCCCAAGTCGGTCCCAATGGCTGACATCCAGACCAACCAATCACATGTAGCAGGATGTGGTGGAGATGCAGCTTCAGATGGCATCAACTCTTAGCACAGGCAGCCCTATTGGCCATTAGGATCATTAGGGGTAGAGATACCCAGTAAGCGCATTCCCCCTCTGACCATGCTTTCTCTACTCTGACTCCCATTTGTTAGACTGATAGAATGAAACCTGAGAGATAGATTTCCTTTTTCTCCCCTTCACACATTTCCTGTATGAAGCTAGCAACCAAGCATGTAGGTCTTATCTACTGTATCTCCTGGATGAATTTCCTAAACAAACTACTTTATTTGGAACTTTAATTCCATGTCTCCAGACAACCTGTGCACTTCAGCTGCAGCTGGGGCAGATAAAGAAACCTTCCCTCATGAGCTGTCTAATAAGTTGTTGTACTAACACAAAGCAGTTGCACTAGCTAGTAGCATTAATTATGGAGCTTGTGGTCTAATCTAGTGTTGTGCTATTGCAAGGATGCTTGTGGTTGCACAATAGTTGTACAGCTATGCATACCTCATTTGTTTTAAAGGGAACTTCTATGCAAGAGTGCTATGTGAAATAGCACTCTTGTGCAAATTCCATTTTTAACATAAGTACAGCTCTTCTGGATCAGGCCCAAGGCTCATCTAGTCCAGCATCCTGTTTCACACAGTGGCCCACCAGATGCTTCTGGAGCCTGAGCCACATTCCCATGTGGGCTTCGGTGGCGTTTTTCATTAGTAGCCTGGGTTCTTTGAACCCATTTGGTCAATGGTGGCTCTGCCCCTGTGCCCACTCCCCCAGTTTGGAGACATCCTGTTGGAGCTCCCCACAATCTGTTTTGGATTGCATTACCCTAAATAGTTTAATGTCATTTGAAAATTTGGCCACCTCACTGCTTATGCCTTATGCTTTCTAGATCATTTATCAATAAATTATAAAGCACTGGTCCCAGTACAGATTTTTAGCACTATTAAGCTAACTTATTGCATTAACACATGCCCGGTGGCATGTGCTCATTTCATAAGCTCTCCATTGCTCTGGAAGTTAACCAATGCATTCAATGGAACTTATTCCCTAGTAAGTGTGTTAAGGACTGTAACCTTAGACCAGGGCTTCTCAACTTTGGCCCTCCTGCAGATGTTGGCCTACAACTCCCATAATTCCTGGCTATTGGCCACTGTGGTTGTGGATTATGGGAGCTGTAGTTCAAAAACAGCGGGAAGGCCTAAGTTGAGCAGGCCTGCCTTAGACAAGCCTTTGCATCATGGTTGCCATGTGCAGAGCCTAGTCACTTGTAGTAGTTGGCTATATGGTAACGCAATTTGCCACAACTCCAACTTCCTAGTTATAATTTGTTGTGTATTTGAGGTAAAGACTGCTTCATCAAGGACTGCCTTCTCCCACATGAACTTGTCTGAATGTAAACAATGTTAAGAAGATGGCTTCCAAGGCCATCTCCAGGTGCTTCTACCTACACTGCTTAAGAGGGCAGTGTCCAGAGAAATGGCCTCCTGAGTTGTGGCACATCACCTGTACAACACTCTCCCTATGTGCATTGGCTGGTGAGAAGTCTCCTGTTGTACCAATGTCAGGTGAAGGACCTTTTGTTTATCTACTGTAGCCAGCTGTTTGGGGGGGGGGGTCACACAATCTTTGGGTGATATCAATTCTCTGGTAAAGGTAAAGTTATGCCTTCAAGTCAGTGTTGACTCCTGGCGACCACAGAGCCATGTGCCTTTCTCTGGTAGAATACAGGAGGGGTTTACCATTGCCATCTCCCTTGCAGTATGAGATGCTGCCTTTCAGCATCCTCCTATATCGCTGCTGCCTGATATAGGTGTTTCCAGTGGGGATTTGAAACAGCAACCTCTTGCTCCCTAGGCAAGTTACTTCCCCGCTAAGTCATCATAACATATATTGTCTTTAGCTTATATGAATTGCTTCGTAGTAATACATGTGCATTAGACACAGTGATGACTAATTAATGTATTTAATAATAATCTCTGTAATTTATTATAGGTTAATTGCAGTATATCTTCTCTTCATTAAAAATCAGTGATGGCATGAACAGTTATATTATTTATTCTTTGGTGGGGGGGGAGAAAAAGAAAAGATCCTATCTGGGAGAGCTCAGTTAGTTACAGAGTACAGAACTTCACTTCTCTTTTTATACTGGGGCTTAAGAGGTTAAAAGCAAACTGAAGAGCAAACTGTTCCCATGGCAATGTTTTGGCACTGAAGCTTCCAAGCAAATATAGTGAATGTTTAAAGAGAAAGTGCTCAAATGTCTATTTGAGTTGCTTCTCAGCTCCTGCATATTGCCTAAAGGGAAAGGTATTTTTAAATACGTCCATTATCATTTGGTGTGTTTTCATGATAGTGAATAAATGACTTAATGGTGACTACTTGATATAGGTTATCTGATATAGTCTAGCTTCTTAATAAGCATGATTACATGTTTTTTCCTAACTAGTTGGGAATAATTGAATGTGATTTATTTATTGGTTCAATTGGTGTGAAGAGTTTGTATAACAACAGCCCTGCTGGATCAGACCTTAAACCATCATTCCACGCCCATATAGAAGAATTTGCCCTTTGCCTTCATAAAAAGGGTAAAACGCAGGGGCGTAACTATAATAGGGCAAGGGGAGACAGTTGTCTGGGGGCCCATTGCCTTGGGGGGCCCCCCAGAGGCAAGTCACATGACAGAATCCCCCAGCCGTGCACCTGCCCGGGCTTCCTTCATTTTCATTCATCCTCCAAAATTGATGTGAGTGTTAAGACCTGGAGTTACCAGAACAGCATGTCTTTCTCTAGTACCATTGCATGACTTGCATCATCCACAATTTACAAAACCTTTTAAAAAATTATTTAGGATGATGTTCTGTTGTGGCATGCATACACACACACACACACACACACACACACACACACTTTTACTATGCTTTTTGTTACCACTATTCAGCCTCATTTAAGATTTCTTTACTTCATGAGCTGAGCTTCATTGAGGTGGAGGCCCATTTTAAAATCTTGTCTCTGGGCCCATTCCAACCTTGCTACGCCCCTGGTAAAACACCCCCCTTTCTGCCCCAGCCTTTAGATCACCTGTCTTCGAATGACTTCGCATAGGGCTTTGGTATTGAGCAGAGATGTAGGGCAGGATGGGAGGAATATGTATATTTAAATTGAAGTGTATTAGACGAATTGTTGGGTGGTTGTTTGTTTGTTTTTTAACCATCCAAGAAGTCCTATAATTGGTATGTTTCATGACAGAAAATTACAAAAACTTCTGGAACAAAAAATATATAATACTTTCTTTCTTTCTTTCTTTCTTTCTTTCTTTATTTATTTATTTATTTATGAATGCACTGTGCTCAATTTTATTTGCAACCTGGAAGGTCTGAGAACTGTGAAGCATGCATTGTGTTTTTTATTTTTATTTCTTTAGAAATGCATTATATGTCCAAGATGGTTGGACACGTCCAAAAACCTCACTCACACTATTTACACTGTATGTCATCAATCAGTATGATTTGGTAATGATATGAAATGTTTAAGAGGCCCCACACATGCTGATTCACCCCCAGCCCTGTACACCCCTAGGGATGGCCCAGTAACTGGTATTAAGAGGCATCTAGCCTCTGAGATTGGAGGTGGCCTATAGCCACTAGCCTTGTAGTCATTGATAGACCTGTTCTCCATGAATTTGTCTAAGCCCCTTTTAAAGCTATCCATGCTAGTAGCCATCATCACACCATGGCAGGGAATTGCATAGATTAATTTTGTGCTGTATGAAAAGGTACTTCCTTTTGTTCATCCTAAATTTCCTGATCTTCAGTACATAGGATGACCCCTGGTTCTAGTGTTGTGAGAGGGAGCAAAATTTCTCTCTGTCCACTCTCTCTGCTTCATGCATAATTTTACACACTGGTATCATGTCTCCTCATAGTCACCTCTTTTCCAAACTAAAAAGTTCCCAATGCTGTGACCTTGCCTCACAAGGAAGATTCTCCAGGCCCCTGATCAACTTGGTTGCTCTCTTCTGCATCTTTTCAATTACTACATTCAATGTCATTTTTAAGATACGGTGGCCAGAACTGTACACAGTACTCCAAATGTGGCCATACCATAGATATGTATAAAGGCATTATAATATTAGCATTTTTATCTTCAGTCATCTTCCTAATGATCCCTAACATGGAATTTGACTTTTTTTTTTTTTACAGCTGCTGTGCACTGAGTTGACACTTTCAATGAGCTACCCACTACGACCCCAAAATTTCTCTCCTGGTCAGTCACTGACACCTCAAGATCCCATCAGTGCATATGTGAAGTTGAGTGTCTGTGTGTGCAGAGGCGTATCTAGGGAAAATAGCGCCTAGGGCAAGCACTGAAGTTGCGCCCCCTGTCCAAACATCTGACAACCATCTTTCATATAACTTTACCATAATATAAGCTCAAAAATAGGTCAAGCTCATTAATCGTTTAATATTTCAAAAACTATTTAGCAGTGGACGTAGCCAGACCAAGAAAATGCTGCAAAACTACAAATTTCAGTATGCTGGGGCTCATGAAATACCTAAATATTATGTGGAGGTATACTTGGAAAAACTAAATAGAAATGCCTGTGTAATTCTCTGCTATACATTGTAGCATCACGATTACATAAGTTTTAAAAATAAATCAAGAATTTGACTTTTCCCAGATACTCTGAAAATAATTAAACGATATGCAGAGTAAACTGTGTCTCTGCTTGGAATATATTCTAGTATTTCAGAAAGACAGTTAAAATGAGAGAAAGAGCAAGAAACTCCCAGTGGGCCTTAATACTAAGGATTTCACACTGATTCAAAGACAAACTCACCATTAATAGCCATATTATTAAGACATCACATTTAACTCACTTATCACAAGAAGCAAAGTAAGAGCAAATGAATACAATCTTAGCTCATAAACTTCAGCGCAGTACTGTATTTACAAGCCCTGATTCTCTGTACATAGTGCCAATCTGAACATGTGTACAGTGACCTATATTATATTAATTAAAAAAAAAATACCTGTAGCCGCTTTGGGGGGTCTGCTGTGGGGGGTCTGCAAAGTTCCTCCCTCTTCCCACTGGCCTCTAGGGCCTCACAGGCACCATTTGAGCATGTGCGGTGGTCATTTTTAAAAATATTTTTTTTAAAAAAAATGGCCGCTGAAAACAAAATGGCCATCACGCTTGCTCAAATGGCCTCTGCAAGGCCTGGCATGGTCTAGGGCCTCACAGAGGCCATTTGAGCATGCCCAGTGGCCATTTTGTTTTTGGTGGCCATTTTTTTTAAAAAAAATAATTTTAAGAAATGGCGCCCCCCTTCAAGTGGCGCCTGGGGCACATGCCGTGCCTGCCCCACCCTAGATGTGTGTGTGTGTGTGTGTGTGTGTGTGTGTGTGTGTGTGTGTGTGTGTGTTTTTACACTTGCTTACATAGAACCGCATTTGCTATTTTGTTGCCCACTTACCCAGTCTGGAGATATCCTTTTGGAGCTCCTCACAATCTGTTGTGGATTCCACAACCCTAACTAGTTTATTTATCTGCAAATTTGGCCACTTCACTAGTTACCCCAACTTCTAGATCATTTATGGACAAGTAAAAGGGCACTAGTACCAGTACAGATCCCTGGGGGGACCCCACTTCCCTATTTTCTGTTTCCTGTCCCTCAACCAGTTACCAATCCACAAGTGAACCTGTCCTCTTATCCCACGACTGCTAAGCTTAGGAAACATAGGAAACATAGGAAACAGCCATATACTGAGTCAGACCATTGGTCTATCTAACTCAGTATTGTCTTCACAGACTGGCAGTGGCTTCTCCAAGGTTGCAGGCAGGAATCTCTCTCAGCCCTATTTTGGAGAAGCCAGGGAGGGAACTTGAAACCTTCTGCTCTTCCCAGAGTGGCTTCATCCCCTGAGGGGAATATCTTGCAGTGCTCACACCTCAAGTCTCCCATTCAGATGCAACCAGGGCAGACCCTGCTTAGCTATGGGGAAAAGTCATGCTTGCTATACTTTGTCAAAACCTTTTTGGAAGTCCAAGTAGACTATGTCAACTGGATCACCTTTATCCACCCTGTTGACACCTTTATACAATGAATATTATGACAAATATTTATACACTGCTTTTCAACAAAAGTTCTCAAAGCAGTTTACGTGTGTACGTGTGTGTCTTTAGCCACATGACTGCTGCATTTTCACTAATAGGATGCATTTTAATGATGGTCAATAGATATGACGGACAACCATTTCTTCCTTAGTGCTTTCATTTCTATCCTGCTTGTTCTTTAAGGATCTCATCAGAGTAGAAAACATGGGTTCCTCATCAGCATCCCATCTAGTTACTGGCAAAGCTCAGACCTGCTTAAATATGGGCCAGTTCAAATGATATTTTTAAACAAATGATTAGTATCTCTGTGTGTGTTTTATATCTACTTTGAAAATAAATTCAGATGAACAGACCAATTTGGATAGAGTGAATGATCCTGTGTTGGGCTCTGTTGTGTTTACAATTTGAATTCAATGGCTGGATGTGGTGCAGGGGGACACCACTTAGCAATCCCGAGTGTCATTTAATCACATGATAGTGACTACCCCTCATTTTAAATCCTACATTATAGCTAATATTTAAATCATGGATAGAGATTGTACATTTTGTACATTGCCTGAATTGGCCCTTTAGTAAACTATTTTCCTGTTAGCTAATCTCCCTGGGTTAAAACAGGGTGTTCCAACCTTGGGTCCTCAGGAATTGTTGGACTACAAGTCCCATCAGGGCCTTTGGCCATTGTGGCTGAGGATGATGTCCAAAAACATTTGGAAATCCAAGGCTGGCAAACTCTCTGTTAAAGTGTCATTGATATTTTTGATAATTTTTATCGGAAAAGTGCTTTACAACCACTGTCCTTGTGACAACTATGTGGGATTTGAACACCACTATTCTTATTTTATAGATGGGTAACTGAAGATGACAATTTGTCAGCCACCACACAATGAGTTGTCAGCACAGCCGGATTTCTGAACAGCATCTCTAAGTTCCAGGTCCAGACCTGGACCTAATGGATTGCATTTCCTGATCCTTCCCGAAACAAAAACTTGTCTCGAGGCATTGGGGATGAAATTTTTCATTATTAAATGCAGATTCACACAACCACTTTGGGGGCCATGTGAATTTGTCATTAGCGCTTGGCTTTGATATCCTGACCACAGGCATGTCAGTGACTCATAGCAGCAAATGATTAAAGGGAAGGCATATTCATGGGCACATTCAGTGCCACCAAAAAATCAAGCCTGCCAGGATTTAAAAACAAGCCCCAAATAAGCAAATCCAGCTTTGTCATTATTTGAAGCATCAAACAATATCCTGCATACTTTAATCCAGGTTTTTTTTAACAAGACCTCAGCATGTACAAATTGATGTCAGAATACACCCTTAGTCCTAGTACTTTAGCTTAATTGGTTGCATATTGAGTAGTCAGTAAGATAATCCTTTCCCTACTTTATTTTTATACAGTTTCATAAGCATATAAATATTCTGGCATAAGCAATTGGATTTATTTGTGTGATGATGAGTATGACTAATAACATAGAGCTGTTTGTTTAATTTCCAGTAGGCTGTGTAGTTCCTGCCATATATTTTTGCATCTCCATGGAGCTTTTAAATCAACCAATCGATTAATAAATTATATCCATACCATACCTTTTCAACCATGATTGCTTTCCAAAGCATGGCTTACAATTAAAATCTATCAGAAACTGCAATGTAAGTAAGTGGGTGTATGCATGGTGGGAGGAAGAGAAGATTTTTATACCTCTTCCATTTTCTTCCTTGTTTTTTGAGTTTGGCTAGCTGATTTCTTCTGTCCATTTTTAACTAAAGTCCGTTAAAGCCACCTAAACCCCTAAACCTTCTGGGGGCAGGGTGAGTGGAAGTCAGACAGTCAGTATTTTATTTTAATTTCATTTGTACACCACCCCAAACTTTAGTCTCTGGGCAGTTAACAATAGCATAAAACAAGTTAAAATATATACAAAAACTTAATACAATTCAACAATATAAAAACCACCCACGAATTAAGTATTTTGATGATTGCATAGGGATGTACAGCTCTATCATTCTGCACTATGAAATGGCACCAAAAATTGCAGCATCTGTTAGGGCTGGATGGAACACTGAAAATCTGGAACTGCTGAATTACTGGAGATGGGGATGAGGGGAACTACTGGTCTGTAGCACTTACCCTCTTAGCCTTCCCACTGCTGGTGGCTGGGCCCTCTGGTGTCCTTGTCCAGTTGCAAGGCTTTCTCTCCCAGGAATTCCACCCCTCAGAAACAAACCAGGCAGCATTATCTGCCTCAGTTATGATCCAGTAGCTCTTAGGGTCTGGTGGAACATTCTGTACTTGTTCATTGCATAGCAGAAACTATCCGACAACTCAGTTTTCTGCCAGCGTCAAGCAAGGATAGATAGGCAAATATTCTCACAAACAATTTCTAGGAAGGGGAAATGACAAATAAACAAACATTCAGCAGCATCCAGACTTGTCAGCCTTGAATTAAATCAATGAGACAAATTAGTCATGACTAAGTTAAACCCTATTAATTTCAGTGGGACTTAATCATGACTAACTTAGTCTGGATGCTGCTCAACATATTTACTACCTGGTTATAATTTACTTTGGACTTTGACTAGATCCTTAAAGAGCTGCTTCATGCATTTCAGAACCTGTCTGAGCATTTCAAGAAATTATGTACTTCTTTTTTTTTTTAAAGGTACAAGAAGTAATGAAAAATGTTTGGCCTTTCATCTCTAGAAATAAAATAGCCATAGTTAATACTTGCTTAATTGCCAAATTATTATCCCACGAAGCCTAGAAATGTTTGCATAAAAATTAATCTGGTCCTTTTGTGGCTAGCCAATGTGTGTGAAGAAGCCTTTGGGGCCATAGCTCTATGGCAGACTATAGGTGGCATTCACAGTTGTCTTTAGTCTGGAACAAAATTCCTTACTCCAAAGCAAGAAGTCCTGCCTAAAACTAAGGACACCTGTTCCAGACTAAAGACAGCTGTGGATGCTGTCTTATGGTAATAGTGCAGCATTTGGCAGTTTCCACATAATTCTATATGAGAGACTGGCGAGTACAGGAAGGGAGTCCTCAAGGAATCAGGAACATTTGGCAATGAGAGATCTCTTTGGTGCAAAAAGCATTAGGTAGAATGAACCATGTGTAAACTGCTACAAATTAATCCCTGAGGACCACATCCATACATACTAGGCAGAAAAAGCTAAGTGACCATCTTTCTAACGTCTGCACAGTTGGTAAGCCTAAGGAATACTTTATTTCAGAGCTGCAACCACTCATGACTGATGGTTGAAAGGAAATGTTGTGAAGACCCCTTATTTAGAATTATAACATAACATTATCCCTTGCTTCTATTGCTGTTGATTTGCTTTCTAGTTTGCTGCTAGAAATGTATAGGTTGGCAACTTCATTACAATGGCTTAAAGCCAATATAGTAATAGCATGAGGATCACTGCCCAAGTTACAGTCTGGATGTAGCAAGTTGTTTGAAGCTATAAAATTGTTCATTTTAAAATATAAATTCAGGGAGACAATTCAAATACATTAGTGCTATGAGAGCAAATGTTATAAGAAAGGCTATAGTATGTTCTAAGTTATAGTCACCAAATGGCCACATTTTTACATCTGCATCATAGCTTGCTGCAGTACCTGTTACACTTATTCTCCCCTAGCAAGTCTTTTTATCCATACTTCTCGAGTTGCAAGAGTAAGGGTAGCTCGCTTATTTGTATGTTTAACTGTTCAAATTCAAACCTAACTTCCACAATTCATGTCCCCAACCAAGCCAATCATTATTGCACCCAACAACTTTCAGTCTGGCTTCTGCTCCAGTTTATGGAACTTAAATTGTTTTGGTTATTCTGGTGGATGACTTAAGCTAGGACTAGACAGGGGAGTGTGATGATTCTGTTGGTTCTGCCGAGCCTCTCAATCAATTTTTCATAGTATTTTGTAGAGCACCTTGGATAGATGTGGTTAAGAGGCACTGTTTACCATGGCTCACCTCCTTCCTACAGGGTAGGATCCAGAAGGTGGTGCTGAGGGATTCCTGCTCAATGCCTTGGCCTCTGATCTATGGTGTCCTGCAAGTTTCAATCTTGTCCCCCATGTTTTTCAACATCTACCAAAGGTACTGAAGAAAATCATCTACAGGTTGAGCACTGGATATTGCCTATTGATGAAGGCAGAGATGTAGACTAACAAACTGAAATTAAATCCAGGTGAGACAAGAGCTCATTGGTCATAAGAACTGCTGATTTGGTGATGGCCTATCAATCAATTCTTGATGGAGTTGCACTCCCCTTAAAGAAGCAGCTTCAGAGCTTAGGAGTTTTTCTGGACCTGCCATGAGGCCTGAATGTTGAAATTTCTGCTGTGGCCAAGATGAAACTGTGCCCAGTTTCAGCTGGTGTGGAAAGTCTGTCCATGTCTGAATGTTGAAATGCCTGCTGTGGCCAAGATGAAACTGTGCCCAGTTTCAGCTGGTGTGGAAAGTCTGTCCATGTCTGATTTGGTCAGTCAGATTTGGCTTCATCAGATCTCCTTTACTTCAAGATTGGATTACTGCAATGTGCTGTAAGTAATGCCCCTGAAGACCCTTTGGAAACTTCAGTTGATCCAAAATGTAGCCACAAGAGTCCTGATAAGGTCAGGATTCATGGGCCACATTACTGTGGTCCTCCACAAGCTGCACTGGTTGCCAATATATTTTTGGTCATGCGTCAGGGTACTCATGACAAGAGCTAAATAGTTTGAGGACAGAGTACCTGAAAGACTGTCATCTTCCTCATGAATCTGTCCAGCAAATAAGAAGTTGCAGGAATGGCAGAAGTTGCCTTTATCAGAGGTCCATCTGGTGACACAGAAAAGGATAGGGCCTTTTCTGCAGTGCAGTGGCACCTCCTGGTACTTATTTCCCTGGAAAATCAGGCTGGTCCCCATTCTGTTGTCATTTTGGCACCAGCTAAAACACACTGGTTCAACTAGAAAACATCTTTTAAAATGGTGCTGGGTCTTTTTTATCCAGCATGTTATAGTGTTATGTGATAGTAATTTGGGATTTTATTGTACTTTTTATTTTGTAAGCCACTCTGAGATGTATGAAATGTAGGACATAAACATTTAAAACAAATAAACAAAACATGTAAACTATGTTTGGTGCTCAGTAGGGACTTGATAAACTTATGTTTCATCTGCCAATTTAGAGATACAAAAACAAGGAAAAAACTGGCAGGTGACAATACATAGACTGCAGGTAGACTGTGTTTGGATCAGCAATGCTTCCCTTCCAAGTGATATTGTTATGATTGTGTGTCCCAACCATGATCAAGCAATTATGCAACAAAGAAAATTTAGATCTTGTTACCAAGCACAGGTACCAGTTATAATATGGTGGGAAAGGCAGATGAAAAATAACATGCATTATGTCAGAATTGTTTTCTGGAGTTGCAGACTTGAACTGTCACATTCTACAGTGCACTAAAAATCTAGCATTCCAGTGGGACATATCGGTTATTAAAAAGTGATGCACTAGTACCCCTCTGTGGTAAAGTCTGAGAATTCACTTTCTGTTTTAAAGCATAGGAGTCAATGAAGTTTATTAAGGGAATTTATTAAGGGAGTTTTTAGAAAATGATACAAGTGGTAATAATAATAAAATCTATTCAAATGTGAAGAGAACTACCAAAGAATCAAAAGCAATGTAATACTATCAATTATTTTGCTTGACCCTTTATTATTCAATTTTTCTCTGTCTTGCAGAACCAGTATGGTTGAAATAGAAGCATAAATGTAGCAGAAGAAAAGGAAGAAACACGAAATAAAAATACTTCTGTTTGTTTTTAGCTTCCCACTTTACATCAACATTACCTGAGCTAACAGTCAACCTACAATGTCAAATCAATTGATTTATAGGAAAGGCAAAACCTTCTGAGATTAAAAGTGACTGGCAGACATCCAGAGCACCTTATCACATGCAGAACGAGCACCGTTGTGCTAACGAAGAGGATCTCTTAGTTGTGCTAAGAGGTTTGCATGAGAGCACGAAAGCACTCTTGCACAAAAGTTCTCATTAATATGAGTAATGCCACTGCCGCCCATCCACAAGCATGCTTGTGATGGGTAGCCCAAAACCAGTTTGGACTGCAAGTTCCAGATGTGGCGCAGCTAGTTAGCAGCACAACAGCTTTGTTCTAGCACTATGTTCTCCCACATGCTGTACGCTGCTCTGGATGTCTGCCACTGTTTTTATGCAACTTCTACATTTCTGATATTAACCATTTAGGCTCACTGAAATAAAGAGAGCTCTACCTTGGCAACACAGAAAAGTTTCTGTTACTTGTGGGGAAATCACTGAGGCTATTTTCATGGGAGCCCAGCCCGGTTTCCCTCCATTGTGAGAACCACCAGGCTGGCAGCCAAGCCTGAAGGTCCAACAGCAGCTAGCCCGCCTAAGAACCCCTCCCCTAAAATGAGGTTAACTGAGCACTCACTCCACTAACCCAGTTTTACAGATCGTGTGCCGCTGTGTTGTGGCAACACACAAGTAGACTCCCAACTGGGAGGCGCCAACAAGCCTACATGCACTTGTATGGGGCATAATAGGACCTCTAAGGGCCAGGAGGCCCCCAATCCCAGCTGCCCCTACTGGCTCCATGACAGAGCCAGTAGCCGTGTGGGTGGTTGATCTGGCCGCCCTGGGACGGCTGTGCTCATGTGCTGGGAGAGTGGGCTAAGCCTGCACTCCCCACCAAGCCCAGTTAGGCTCCACACGTTGACGATGATCGTGCTTAGAGCCTCATTGACTTCGCATTTATTTATATTATTTTTGGTGTATTTGGTTTAATGTGTTTTCTGTGTTTTTATTGGATGTTTTAATGTTTTTTGAGCCACTCAGTTTGTTATGGGGTGGCTAACAATGTTTATTATTTATATATGTATTTATTTGAAGCAACTTGATGAGGAAGGCTGGCCTCAGTGTTGCTTCTGGCTTTTATTTCCTGCCAAAGATAGATGTTTTGCTCCTGTGAATATAGAAAGTTGCTTTATACCAAGTCAGAACATTGGTCCATCTAGCTCAGTATTGTCTGCACTGACTGACAGCCGTTTCTCCAAGGTTTCAGAGAGCCCTACCTGGAGATGTTCGGGATGGAACATGGGATGTTCTGCATGCAAAGCAGATACTTTACCACTGAACTAAAGTCCCATCCACAAAGGTGGCATACATGGGTCTCCCATCCAGGCACTGACCACACCAAGAGCTGTGCCATACTGTGAATATGTTCTTCTCACTTATCCTTAGTCCAAGTGTGTGTGTGTGTGTGTGCTCACATACTCCAATTTTCCAATATTGGTGGTAGTGCACATTGAACACATATATGAGTTATTGTTATTGTTATTTATTAATCACCACCATCATCATCTTTCATTCATGGCAACTTATTTGAAGGGAATGTAGCTTTACAGATGCAATACTGTATTTTCATTACATAATATTTTGAACTTGAATGACAGTTATCTATAGATATTTTCTAAGCTTTTAAAAGTTTGTTTTTGAGACAAAGGCAATAAATTTCTATTAGTAGTCTGTGATAGTTCTTAGAGACAAGTAGGGGGAAGAGAAGGGTGGGGATATTTGTATCAACTTTATAAAAGATTTCCAGTGATAAACATGAAGATCAATTCATGTTGTCCTAATTCTCTCATGTCTTGGAGCCCTTAAATACAATATGGAATATTTGCATCAAGCCACAGTGTTCTTTTCTAGTATCAAATATACTCAGATTAAATCTTCAGATTTAAGAGACTTTGCAAGCAAGAAACAACTGTTTGACATATCAAGTCAAATCTCTTAGGAATAGGAATTCAATAAGTACAAGAAAAGATAATATATCCAACAGCTGCTTTAGAAGCCCTGATATGCCATGTTTTAAACATTTGTCATAACAATGTTCCATTTGACAAATCAAGCACAGGTCTCTGGCAGATGCAGCTGTACTTGATGTAACCATAAAATCTTAAGAGACAAGAAAACATGTGAATCACCTGAAAACACAAGGCTTGCCATTCAATTCAATCCTTGAGTTACGCTATCAGGATGGCGATTGGCATGCTACGAGACCCCTTATATCAAATATATCCTTGCGGGTTGCACAGTTCTTGGGGACACCTTTTCTGGTGGCACAGAGGGTTTTCTAGTGAAGGCGTCAGAATTTGCCACTTCCCCACTGCACCAATACAGTCAGTTGGAAAGTTGTGTTAGGTTGCTCTCTAGCTGCATCTTTACACTGTATGTCAGCCATTGTGTATATTTACATGTGCAGTGTTGTCAATATCGACATTGTGATTGTTGGATAACAACTACTGTTAGGGATCCTTTGATAATGTTTATTATTTTACATTTTGCTTCTATGTAATTTTGACATTGCTGCTGGAGGAGCACAGGATACATTAGTTATGCCTGGGCAGTGGTGACCATCTTGGTTGGTCCATAGGATTGCCATGTTGGAGCTAAGACCCTGGCAGCATCAGCTCTCAGCTGCAATGTCTCATAGTGACCACTGGGGGTTTTTAGGGTCATGAATAAAAGTGCTGGACTCCTCCCCTCTTTGTTCTTCCAGTGTTAGTCTCCATTTTGTCTCTCCAGATATGGCTGGCTGTTTTGGTCTCTCTCTTCAGCCATGAGCTCCAGCTGAAATTAAGCTGCAGGCTTTTTCACATTTGTTTGTAACCTTTTCTTTAAATAAATCCTTGCAGTTCTTCAATCCTAAAGAACTGTCTCAAGACCTCTTGTTTTGCTGCTTTCTCACTAAACTGGTTTTGCTTTGCTATTTGGAGACTGAACTGCCATTCATCCCTTACATGCCATATTCCTAAATATGCTGAGCCCTTGCTGATGCAAGGGGTGTTCAAAACATTTGTATTCTGACATATATGAATAACTTAGATCTATGTATGTTGACTGTTATTTTTCAATGTAATCCCCATTGACTTCAATACAATTGTTCCACCTGTGCTCTAATGCCTCTATCTCTCTTGAAAAAATTCTTTGTCCCAGCCACCAACATCCAGCCACCAATCAATAGCAGTCATGACCTCAGAATTACATGAAAATTTAGTCCCAGGAAAGTGCTCCTTTATTCAGGGAATCAAAACAAAAAAGTCTCTAGGGGCAAGGTCTGGGGAATAGGGAGGGTATTCAAGTAGTTCAAATCCTGCATTGCCCATGGCAGCCATTGGAATGTGGGAGGTGTGGCTTGGTGCATTGTCTTGAGGAAGAGCAGGCCTTGTTGCAACTTTACACACCTCTTCTGCTTGATTGACGCATAGAGTTGACAGATTAGGTTTGCACAGTAATTGTTGGTAATCACGGTGAAATGGTCCAGATAGTCAACCATGATGACACCCTCAATGTCTCCAAAAATGGAAGCCATCACGTTGCCTGCTGACACCACAGCATGGAATTTTTTTGGTCGGTGTTGACGAGGTATGCTTCCATACCATGCCTGCCTGAAGGTAGTAATAGGCTAGATGAGGGATAACAGACAGAAGTTGAATCCAAATAAGATGGTGGTACTGGTTGGCAGGGGTGTGTGAGTCAGGACCCAAGGGATGGTTTAGATATCCTTGTTTGGATGGGGTTACACTCCCCAGAAAATTTAGGTAAGCAGCTTGGGAGTGCTCCTGGATCCAAACCCCTTTCTGGTTTCTCAGGCTGAGGCAGTGGCCAAAAATGTTTTCTATCAGCTTTGGCGGATACATCAGCTACACCCATTTCTGGAGGTAAATGATCTTAAAACAGTTCAGTTCAAGGTTTATTACAGTCTATGACCAGCACAACAAGGAAATAGAATAGAACATATAACACAGTTAAAGATAAAATCACAATACCACTTATATCACAATACCCTAGGGTATATTACTGAAACCACCAAAAGCCTCCCAATCTTAAGGGAGTTAATTACTAAAACTCAAAAATTTATAAATAAGACAGAGTGAATATACAATTGAAATAAAAAGATAACAGGTCAACAGTCTCAAAACCCACCAACTATACTATAACTAAAAAGCTATAGGGCAGCACTGGATGTACTAAATAGAAGCCGATGCAATCTTTGAGCTGCCGCACAGAAGCCTGCTACTTTCCAAGTAATGGCAGGAATACGATCCTCAAGCAGGAAGGCCATTTGTTGGCTAAGCGAATTTCCTGGGGAACGAGCCAGCAATGGAAATATTAATTCTAGACGTAAGTCCCTATAAAAGGAGCAAAGAAGCAGAACATGTTCAGTTGATTCAGCTTCCCCATCACCACAAGGGCATAGACACTCCGCATAAGGAGTCCCACTGTAGCGGCCTTCATGAACAGCAGAGGGCATCTACATCTAGCCTGTGTGAAAACCAACATATATTTGGGGATGTCTAATTGTTGCAAGTAAGTTAAAGGAGCAACAAGGTACCTTGTGGTATCATTACAATAAAAACTAGGGGTGTGCAATTCGGGTTTTCGGGTGATTCGGCTCGGACCCGAACCGAATCACCCCTGTTCTGTTTTGTGCCCGAATCTGGGTCACCCGAATCACCCTTGATTCGGTTCGGATTCGGATTTAATCCGAATCTGAATCTGAATCGATTTGGGGGGGTAAAAAGGGTCCCAGGGGCAAAATTTTGGGGTGGGGTGGTAGTGCCCAATGGGTAGAGTCTACCACCCCAATTTCAGGGGGATTGGGAAAAATCCTGATTTTTGGTGAATTTCTGAAATTTTCATGTCTTTGGGGCAGATTGGGGCATATTGGGGCAGAAAGTGGGGCCTGGGGCAGAATAGTGGGGTGGGGTGGTAGTGCCTAAAGGGTGGAAGCTACCACCCCAATTTCAGGGGGTTTGGACAAAGGTGATTTTTTGAGAATTTTTGAAGTTTTAGTGACTTTGGGGCAGTTTGGGGGCAGAAAGTGGATCTGCCCCAAAATAGTGGGGTGGGGTGGTAGTGCCTAATGGGTGGAGGCTACCACCCCAATTTCAGGGGGATTGGGCAGAGGCCTGATTTTTTGAGAATTTTTGAAGTGTGGGTGTCTTTGGGGCAGATTGGGGGCAGAAAGTGGATCTGCACCAAAGGAGTGGGGTGGGCTGGTAGATAGTGTCTAATGGGTGGAGGCTACCACCCATCCCCAATTTAAGAGTGATTGGGCAGGGGGTGAATTTTGGTGAATTTATTTGTATGAGGTTTGTCTTCATAAGGTGAAGTGTGCTAAATTGATTACTTCCTCATATTATTCATAGTAAAGGAAAGTGTGAAAAAGTGAAAGTGGGGTCATGACAGTTGTTTAATTGAAAAAAATCTCATTTGCTATGATAGAATGAGAATTCACACCTTTTTTCTGAGGTGTGAATTCTCATTCTATCATAGCAAATGAGATTTTTTTCAATTAAACAACTGTCATGACCCCACTTTCACTTTTTCACACTTTCCTTTACTATGAATAATATGAGGAAGTAATCAATTTAGCACACTTCACCTTATGAAGACAAACCTCATACAAATAAATTCACCAAAATTCACCCCCTGCCCAATCACTCTTAAATTGGGGATGGGTGGTAGCCTCCACCCATTAGACACTATCTACCAGCCCACCCCACTCCTTTGGGGCAGATCCACTTTCTGCCCCCAATCTGCCCCAGACACCCACACTTCAAAAATTCTCAAAAAATCAGGCCTCTGCCCAATCCCCCTGAAATTGGGGTGGTAGCCTCCACCCATTAGGCACTACCACCCCACCCCACTATTTTGGGGCAGATCCACTTTCTGCCCCCAAACTGCCCCAAAGTCACTAAAACTTCAAAAATTCTCAAAAAATCAGCCCTTTGTCCAAACCCCCTGAAATTGGGGTGGTAGCCTCCACCCATTAGGCACTACCACCCCACCCCACTATTCTGCCACAGGCCCCACTTTCTGCCCCAATATGCTCCAATCTGCCCCAAAGACATGAAAATTTCAGAAATTTACCAAAAATCAGCCCTTTGCCCAATCCCCCTGAAATTGGGGTGGTAGCCTGCACCCATTAGGCACTACCAACCCACCTCACTCCTTTGCCCAAATCCCATGCTATGCCCCTGAACTGCCCCAAAGTCACTAAAACTTTAAAAAATCGCCAAAAATCAACCATGAACCGAATCACCCGAATTTTTTGGGTCCGAAATTCGGGTGATTCGGCTCGTGCCCGAAAAATATCGGGGGACATCAGGGGTGATTCGGTTCGGCCCCGAATCACCCAAAATTGTTCATTTCGGGCACAGATCGTTCTGTGCACGAAATTTTTTGCACATCCCTAATAAAAACCCGGGGACCTAGATAAATGCCACTCCGTGTCTAATATTTTCTGTTTCACCAAGGCACGGGCTTGTTGTACTTCCATTTTAAGCAGGGTAAGTGGAAGCAACCCCAGTGACCTTAAAACAGTGGTGCATATGCTGGTAACCTCTAGGCTAGACTCCTGTAATGCACTCTACATGTGGCTGCCTTTGTACACAGGCTGGAAACTACAATTGGTACAGAATGTGGCAACCAGACTGGTTTTGGGGAATACCCGAAGAGACAATATAGCACCAATATTAAAAGAATTGCACTGGCTGCCAATTAGGGATGTGCATGGAACTTGTCCATGCGCTCCTGGGAGGACGGGGGGGGGGTCACTTTAAGGGACAGGGAAGATGCTTCCTGCCTGTCCTTCCCTGCCCCGCTGCTTTCCCTTCACTGGCGCTTTCCTAAAGAGCATGGGTGTGGGGCTGCAGTGTTCCTGCTAGCAGTCCTATTTAGTGTTGCCACACTCATGGCCGACGTACAAAGCACGCACATGCACGTGTCAGCAATGGGCGTGGCGATGCTGAATGGGGTTTCAAGCAGGAACGCTGCAGCCCTGCACCCATGCTGTTTAGGAGGGGAAAGGTTGTGGGCAGGGATGGGCAGATAGGAAGCACCTTCCCTGTTCCTTAAAGTGACCCCTTTGCCTTCCAAACTGGTTTGAACACAAGACCTTTGAAGCAGTTTGGCATTCCAGAAAAAGAGTGCTGAACTGGTTCCATGCAAACCCCTACTGCTGATATGTTTCCGAGCTAAATACAAAGTGCTGGTTATTACCCATAAAACTCTCAACAGCTTGGGTTGTGGGTTCTTAAGAGAGCACCTTATTTGTCATGAACCCTCCCACCTATTAAGATCATCTGGTGAGGTCCAGTTATGATTGCCACTGGCTCGTTTGGTGGAGACCCAGGACTGGGCCTTCTCTGTTGCTGCCCCAGGCATTTGGAATATGTTCTCCCTCAAAGTAAAAGCGTCTCCATCTTGGATTGCTTTTAGGTAGACCCTCAAGATGCACCTGTTTTCTCAGGTGCATCTTGAGTGTCTAATAAATTAACTTAAATTACAGTCTATGACCATAATAAAATTCTACTCTGTCCTGTTAACTGAAATTAATTTTAAACTGTTTGTTTTTATTCTATGGAATTGTTTTAACTTTTTTATTCTGTGAAATGGTTTTGTTTTTACTCTGTTTTATATTTGCTGTTTTAAATTTGGTACATTACCTGTAGATGCACATATCAGGCAGTATATAAATATGATAAATAAATAAAAGTGTTTTGGATTTTGATGCAGCATGTCCAAATTGGTTGATGATATCTGCAAGTGACAAGCCTTTTGTTGCTCTTTCAACATTTGTGGCACCCATCTTGCACTCACTTTCTTCATCTTCAAATTGTCTGTCAAGATGGAATGACAGCAGTTATCATTCTCCTGCCCTGCATCATGAAATCATGCACATTGTGGATGTTTTCCTGCATGGTGGACACTGAGGGCTGCCCTGTGCATTCTCCATCTTAACATGCTTTCCCACCACACCTGAATTCTCTCTGCTACTTCGCAACAGTTGAATAGGTTGGCATATTCTCTACCAATGTTTGCCGCATATTAGCATTAACCTCTTGTGGAGCCATGCCCTTTAGGGACAAGTGCTTTATCACTGCCTGGAGTAAATGTTTTTCAATTTTATGGAACACCTTGCCTCCTGAGATTCATAATGCCCACTCCCTTCTGTCCTTTAAGAAACTTTTGAAAACTTATTTATTTTGCCAGGCTTTTAGTTTTTAGTGTGTGTGTGTGGCGGGGGGTTCATCTTCTTCTCTTTGTCTTCATTGTTGTTGTAGCTCTGTGGTCAAAGTTGCTGTTCTGTTCACAGGAGGAGCCAGTTTCATAGAATGTTGTTTTGCATCCTTCCTTACTTAACCCACTTTTATGGCCGGGTGCTACAGATGTAGCTCTGTCTGTTGCTTGTGGGTGAAAATTGCTTGGGGGAAGGCAGGCAGGGCACATTTGATGCTGTTGTTGGCCCTAGTCTGCTGCATCTGTGATATCACACTTGCTTGCTTGTTGCTGGCTGCTGCTGTTACCCTGAATTGGAAGGGGGCACGTGAGACAGTGCATTTCATTGTTGTTTCACACTGTTGTGTGTTGATCAATCACATTTCTGTTGGGGGGGGATGGTGGGACACAGTGTATGTGGTGAGTGATACATTGGATGTGTGTGACCTTTGGAAACCTTGTTCTTTGCAAAGCTCTGCTGTTGTTGATGTGTGCTGCATCTACCCTATGGGACAATGGGGACAGACAATGCCTATTTCTGGCTGTGGGTGCCTCCTAGGAGTGCCACAGTGGGTCAGGAGGTAGTGCCCCTATGGGTGCCTGCTACCAACCAGGTTTCAGAGTGATTGGGCAAAGGGTTGATTTTTAAAGAATTTCTGAAGTTTGTGTGTCTGATGCAGATTTGGGTTAGAAAAGGGGCTTCAGGGGCAGAAGAGTGGGTCAGGAGGTAGTGCCCCAATGGGTGCCTGCTACCATCCAGATTTCAAAGAAATTGGTGAAAGGGGTGATTTTTAAAGAATTTTTGAAGTTTGCACATCTTTAAGCTTTCCCCCCATAGGGAATAATGGGGATTTCAGCAACCCCATAACTTCACTTGGGGGGCAACAGGGTGGCCCAGAGAGACTGGTGGTGTAGTGCACATAGGGAGCCAACCCACATGACCCACAAGCTCATGGGGTACTGGGTTTTGTTGTTTCGGAGGTGTTCTGAGAGTAGATTCCCTGGTAGCAAATGAGAGTGGATTCATTGTTTGCCATTGAAAAACAATGCCTGACTCACTCTTCTGCCCGACAAACCCCCTTTCTGCCCCAAATCTGCCCCAAAGACATGCCAACTTTAAAAAAAAAAAAATATAAAAATCAGCCCATTGACCAATTTCTTTGAAATCTGGGTGGTAGCTTCCTTGCACCCATTGGGAACCACAACCCACTCTGGTCCACCCTGGTGCCACCCCTCTGGGGAGTTATAACTAAGGCTGCTGAAATCCCCATTATTTCCTATATGAAAAAGCTTAAACTTCAAAAATCATTTAAAAATCAGCCCTTTGCCCAATTTCTTTGAAATTTGGGTGGTAGCTTCCACCCCACTGTTTTGGCCCTGGGACCCTTTTATTTGATCAGAATCAATTCAGAAACTGTGGGTAAAAATCAAATCTGGGGTGATCGGGGGGGCAGATTCAGACCCAAAACAAATCAGGGGTACAAATCAAAATGAAAAAAATGATTCATGCACATCCCTAGTAAACTCCAGCAACAACCATTGGAAGGATGCTGTGCTGGAGTTGGATAGGGCTAATTACTCTCCCCCTGCTAAATATAAGAGAACCCCCACTTTGAAAGGTATCTCTTGGCTCAGTCAGCAGGGCCTAAAAATGCTAACTTCTTCTGCATTATAAAATACTCAGATGTGTGTGTGTGTGTGTGAGTGTGTGTGAGTGTGTGTGAGTGTGTGTGAGTGAGAGAGAGAGAGAGAGAGAGAGAGAGAGAGAGAGAGAGATTCATTTCAAAAGATACTACAGGTTTTAAAGATAACATTGTAGCCGGAGTTTTAGGCCCCTAGATCTTCATACCAACTATCCAGTCCCATTTCAGCCAGCCCAGTTGGAGGTTTTGTGATTTAACAAGATAAAGATAAGACTAACAAAGCTTCAGAATAATTTTGACACATGTGCAGAGTGGGCACTAATAGGATCTGACCAGATTCTAGAGGGCATCTGTCTGCTGCTATTAAACTGGGAAGTTCAACCTCCTCACTCCATTGCTCTAACCTAAACAAAATCCTCTAACCTAAATCTACATGAAGAGATGAGAAGATCGCTAAATGACCTTTGACTTTTTGTCCCATACATTATGTGATTTCTCATTACTTGATTACTCAGCACCTGATGATTCACAGCAGAATGCACTGATGCCAATGAAAACCATTGGGTTGATGCCAATGAAAACCATTGGGCTGAGATGGTATAAACATCGTAAAGACAGAAAACACTCTGATATGTGGAAAAGGCCTACAACTGTGTTAAATGTTTGAAATCGATCAAAGTGACTTCAGCAGGTCTAATTCTCCACCCTTCAACAATGCATGTCTACACTCAGGCAGGTCAGACAATAGTATCTTTCCCTAGAAACCTCCAGGTCAATCACACCCTGAAGCAGTGAAGCAGGCCAATGTGGAGGCCTACACTTTGCCATCCCCAAGGGGTCAGGACCATTTTGCAGGACTCCCCCACCCAGGCATTCAGCCTGTGCAAGCATAGCAGCCTCCAAAATGGCCACTGCGCTGGAGGCAGAAGGCCAGAATGGGCGAAGAACTGGCCAGCTGGCTGGTATGGGCATCAAGGGAGGCCAGCGGGGGAAGGGGGAATCTCCACAGACCACCACCTCCAACAACTCCCCCAGAGGGGGTAAGTAAGTAAAAAAATAATTTTTGAAATTGTGAAACACCCCCCCCCGCCAACTGTCAGGGGGAGTGTTCAGTCTGGGGTCAGACTGAACAGGGGATAGTTTGGTTCGACCCTGCACAGTTGAACTGAGCTGGTTTGACGTCGAATATGTTTGACGTCCAACCTGTTTGCACATCCCTAGTGGAATCTAAAATTAACTGAGTGGACATTTTAAAAAATCTTGTGAGCGCACACATGTGTGCATGCCCTATAGGGAACACTAGTGGGGAGGCTTGACAAGAAAGAGACGGAAAGAGAGAAAGGGGGTGGTGGACAAGAGGAAAGGGAGAGGGGGTGATGACAAGGTAGACGGAGGAGGGGAAGGGGATGGGGAGGCTTGACAAGATAGAGAGAGGGTGAGTGCGGGAAAGGGGATGAGGAGGTTTGACGAAAGAATGAGAGGGGGGCAAGAGAGAGAAAGGAAGGGGGTGGGGGAGGCTTGAGAAGAGGAAAAGAGAGAATGAGGGAAAGGGGCAGTATTGATGAGAGGGGTGAGGGAGAGAGGGTGGGGGAAAGGGGATGAAAGAGGGGGAGAGAAATACTACCAGTGGCCTGGGGTGGGGGAGAAGGAAGCCAGCTGGCACTTTGTCACACCATGGGGCAAGAGGAAAGGAAGGAGCTGCTCCAGGGAAAGAAGGATGCCAGCCAACACTTCGGATGACACTACTTCGATTGAGGGGGGCAAGGAAGGAGTGACACAATGTGTGGTGGAAGGGAGAAGGAAGCCACCGGTGCTTTGGCACTTTTCTGCTTGGCAGGGGGAGGGGAAAGGAAGGAGCGGCATGGCATGGCATGCGGGAGGAAGGAAGGTCGGCGGGCCAAAGGAAGTTGCTGTGCAAGCTGGGGGTTTGACAACGCTGCCCTAAAGAATGGAGCAGGTGAAAACACACATCAACCCAAGTCAGTCTGTCAGCCAGCAAAAAATTCCTACTTGGCTCCCAGTAGGATGACCAGCAAAGCCCATTCTGTGCCCAGGTTGAAAGGAAGGAAAGCAACTACAAAGAATAGTGAAAAACCAGTGGGGAGGGTGTTCAGGTAGATAGCTAAATTCCATCTCTTTCTAATTTTGGATGTGGCAAAGCTGCCCCCAGACCAAGCCTGAGGGTATGGTGATATTCTGTCTCTGCAGTTTTATTTAGGATGACTTATTTACGCATTCAATTCACCACTTGATGCTAAAGTTATGCATGCATCTGACTCTACTCCACTTAAAATGGCTGCTGCCATATATAAGCAGACAAGCCTGTTCTACTTAAGGGTCTTGGGCTAGTCCTTTCCAACAGGGGGAGAGTAACGTGCCCTATCTGTCCCCAGCACAACATCCCTCGAGTGGCTGTTGCTGGTGTCAGACTTATGGTTTTTTAAGATTGTGAGCCCTTTGGGGACAGGGAGCCATTATTTATTTATTTATATCTATGTAAACTGCTTTGGGAACTTTTGTTGAAAAGCAGTATATAAATATTTGTCGTAGTAGTTGTAGCTCTGTAGAAGTGGCTTATTGGGCTATGGTCATGAGCCTGGGCCAGGGGCAGGCCCCCATCCCTCTATGTAAACCCTTAAACCCCAGAGCATGAAATCCATATCTCCCCCACTCCCTGGACTGGTTCAAATAATGCAATTTCCAGTACATGTGATCAGGCAGGGGGTGCACAAGAGCACTCACACTGAGATAACGTCCATGGACATGTCAAGACCCTCGTTTTCTATTGCAAACTGGTGTTGTATGTCCTTATACATGCTCTCCACATTAAATTAAAAAAAGCACACGGAAGACAGCCAGAGGGGTGTACTCAGCACACACCCTACCTGGTCACATGTACTGGGTGTCACATCATTTGCACAAGCTCCCTGGACTAGGACCAGAGAGACCTGAGTTCAAATCCCCATTCAGCCATGATACTTGCTCGGTGACGCTGGGCCAGTCACTTTTCTCTCAGACTAACCTACTTCACAAGGTTGTTGTGAGGAGAAACTTAAGTTTGTAGTACACTGCTATTGTACATTAGTACAATGTAAATATAATAATAATAATAATATATGGAATAGTTTTAATCCACATACAATCGTTCAGTATGCATGCAATGGAAGGCAAGAAACTGCATATATAATTATGAAAAATGACCACTGAGCCACTTTAAAAAGTTGATTAAAGACATTTTGATGTAGCACAGCTCCTCCCGAACACTTTGTTTCAGCATTTAAGAGTAATGACATTGAACAGGGACATGCTGGAAGGACAGTTGAAGCAAATTAGTGTAGAAAAACTGATATTACTGTTGCTGATATAAAGGAGAATTCTTCAGATGTTTTAATATGCCAAAATGAAAATGGTGTCAATACAAAAGCATCTTAACTAGGATAATTAGAACCACAAGGAAATTCTTCATGACATGAAAGAGCTGGTCCTATTTCATTGTTATTGTAGAAGAAAAGGAAACTAAGTAGAGAATATGACTTGATCATATCAGCATAACTCAATCTGTAGAGAGAGATGCCGCCATCTAGACTAACCTCCTAAGGACAGCAGGTTCTTCTGTTGGGTGAGCAGAGAGGGAGCTCCTGAAACTATGTCCCTAAGAGGAATCCTCAGGGATACAGTTTTGGAGGGAAGCTGGAGAATAGGGGGATCTCTGAAAATGGCCTCCCCAGCTCACACTACAGAAAAATCTGGCATGGCTATGGAAGGTTAGTTTCTGTATGTCAACCAGATAAAATATTTAAATTATATAGGAACAAACTAATATGACTGTGAGCTGTTCCATTGATTAGTACATTCTAACTAGGGCTGAATTACTCATAACACCATATATGTGATGGAGGCATCTGCTCCTCAGCCTCCATCACTGTTTTCAGAAAACAAGTAAAGGTGTGGCTCTTCACCCAGGCCTTTATATGAATGCAGTTTTTATTACTGCTGCTGCTTTGCGTTGTCTGTGTTACTGTTTTATATAGATTTTTAAGCTTTTAAATAGAGCTATATTATTTTTTATATTATATTTAATATCTGTACTTTTTGTATTTTAATTGTGCATTGTTTTAATTATATTGTAAACTGCTTTTCGATTGTTTTAATGAAGAGTGGTATAGAAATTGAACAATAAATAAATAAAACATATGTCCTAGACCTGGCTGATGGATCTATCACCAAAAAGCAGACAAGACTCTCATGTAAAGCCTCAGTTTGTGAGGAAGGGGTATCCAGGTACTGTACTACACCTACCACTGATAGCGTTGACTTTCTAGATCAAGCTGTCATGCCTTCTGGATACTACTCTACATGCACAGGTTGTGAATATTCCCCAACACATATTCAGATGGAGCTCTATATACTGTATGATCTGAAAGTTCTTTGAAAATGGGGTTGAACCAGGAAGTGGCAAGTTACAATATTAGAACAAGCATGTGCCAGACCAATCACAAAATGTATGATATCATCACCATAAAAAATGTGGTGGGTGAATCAGTCCTCAGAGATACAATGAAGTCACAAATTAAAGGTATATCTTCTGGGACTATATTTGCTCAGGAGTGAAAGTGAAGCTCTAGATCGAACTTTGGCTTGAATTCTATGGGATCACATTAAACCACATGTTTTGATGCAACCCAGTGCTTCAGGAAACATGTGGTTTACTGCCACTACTACCCCTATTTCTACTACTATACCACTTTTCAACTATAGTTCTCAAAGGGATTTTACACAGAACAATAAATAAATAAATAAAGATAGATAGATAGATAGATAGATAGATAGATAGATAGATAGATAGATAGATAGATAAGATGGTTCCCTGCCCCAAAAGGACTCACAATCTAGGAACATAGGAAGCTGCTACATGTGGAGTCAGACCACTGGTCCATCTAGCTCAGTACTGTCTGCACAGACTGGCAGCGGCTTCTCCAAGGTTACAGGCAGGAGCCTCTCTCAGTCCTATCTGGAGATGCCAGGGAGGGAACTTGGAACCTAGATGCTCTTCCCAGAGTAGCCCCATCCCCTAAGGGGAATATCTTACTGTGCAATGTACAGTAGTCTCCCATTCAAATGCAAACCAGGTCAGACCCTGCTTAGTAAAGGGGATAATTCATGCTTGCTGCCACAAGAATAAGGTAGACACCAGCAACAGCCACTGGAAGGATACTGTGCTGGGGCTGGACAGGGACAGTTGCTTTCCCCCTGCTTAATATAAGAGATCCACCAATTCAAAAGGTGTCCATTTGTTCAGTAAGCAGGGGTTTAGCATTTGACTACACAAGGTTCTCTCCAGAAATTCATGCGCACTCTGCTGCACAAATATAGTCCTAGGGGAACAGAATTCCCCATACATTCCAATGGGGGGGGAGGAATTCCTAGGATTCCGCATAATATCTGTGGATTGTGCGCACAAAGCCAACCCTTCCAGAAAGCTCCTGGGGAGGAACTGATTTTGAGGTGCCAATCAGAACCCCACAAAACTCAAGAGCATTGGTAGATCAGGGCAATTGCCCACAACAGCAGCTTTTCAGTTAGCAAGCAAATGATGTCTTTGCAACCTCAAACTCAGCAGAAATTACCATTGCTCTATTCCTTTCAAAGCCTCAAATATCAAAGTCTGAATGAACAATAATGAAGTTATAAATAGGGATGGCCAGTGCTATGATTATTCATACTACCACCTCCAGTCTTGTCATATTGGGTATCACAAAGCATTTCACGAGTATTAATGAAAATTAACCCAGTACAAATAGGAGATAGGAAACTGGAAACCCAATGAGACAATTTTCTTTGATGAGGCTAATTAGCATTAATTAGGTGTGTAACAAGCCTTCCTTTAATCTTGATACGCACAATAACTGCTTATGCAAAAGCAGCTTGGGGCTAAAGTGAACTAACTGGGACTCTGAGAAGTGTTGATCAAAGCAGCTCCTTCATTGCTTACTTTTCAGTAACCTTTAAAAATGACCCCTTAAAAGTAATTATATCCTTTAATGTCATGTTGTGGTTTCTCATTAGTGCTCTATTCCACAACCCCTAATTAAATTTGATTTTTGCTTGTATAATATATGTTTCCATGCTCCCGCTGTCATTGGCTAATGTCCCTTCTTGTTGATTGCTTCCCAACTTTGTACCCCCTTCTATTTGCTTATTGGCTTTTGTACCTGCCACTTATGATTATGTACTGCTGTGCGTGTCCTTCTGCATATTATAATGCTGAAGGCTTCCTCTTCTGAAAGATGGCTTGTGATTTCTGACAGATCTCCACATTTGGAGTTAAGGAGCAAGATTTCCCCATAACATTTTAACTAGTAATAATGTATCTAGGGGCTTTACAGACAGGGCTCTTACCCCAAATATTCTCTGGAAGAGTGTGTGTGTGTTCACACACCAGCCAAACCTACCCCGAAGTCCATTTGAGATCCTTGCAAGTGCTCCACACACAAATCAGGCTTTGTCTTCCAAATTCTAGCTTATCTTGATATATTTCTGGGTTTTTAAAATGCTGGTTTTAAGCAACTTTTTCTGAAAATGCCAGAGCAAATAGGGAGAGGTACTGATGTAGAATCATTAACATGATAAGAGGGAAACCCTCTTTAGGAATGAAGATATAGGCTTTAGAAATCTCTCCCCCTGCCCATTGGCTAGAAGGAAAACATGGAGGCATGTGATGTGAACCTACACACACAACAACAGAGAGAAGAGGGGAGAGGCTGCTTCCCTCAATGCCACGAGTGTAATTCGAAGTGGCTTTGCTCAACATTTACCCCGCAACAAGAAGCAATGTGTGAATAACTCACTGGTATCTATAACAGACTTGTTGGGGGAGGATGGTGGCCCAATCTGTTGTCAGCTTCTCTCTCCAGGGTACTCTGTTGAGGAGCAGGGGAGAGGACATGGGTGGGGAGGCCAAGTGGCTATGGTCTATAAGAATAACATCTCCCTTACCAGGATCCTTGTCCAAGTGTCTGACCATATTGCATGCATATATTTATCTTTGGGGACCAGGGATACACTGGGACTTTTGTTGGTGTAACGATCACCCCACTGCCCCCAAAAGTCCCTAATGAGATGACAGACTTGGTTTCAGATTTGGCATTGGAGTCTCCCAGGCTTATTGTGATGGGGGACGTCAATGTTCACTTCAAGGTAAATTTGTCTGTGGCACTTAAGTAGTTCATAGTGGCCATGAGAACTATGGGTCTATCCCAAGTGGTTTCAGGACTGACGCATGTTGCTGGACACATGATTGATCTGATAATTTACTCTGATCAGGGTGGTGTTCCATGGGTGGGGACTCCTGTGATTTCCCCATTGTAATGGATAGACCACCATTCAGTAAAGGTTAGACTCATTTTGATGGGACGTATAATATAGGAGCTGGTGAGTGAGTGCATGAGTGTGTGTGGGTTAGCCTAGTAACCAGGCAAGGAAGGTTCAGAGAGTGAGGGATTTAAAATAAAGGCTGTTGAGACACTGAGGGAAGAGAGAGACTTGGAGTTAGTTGCATGGAAGTAGGAGGTATTTTGGGCAGAGGGTTGAGAGATTGGTTGGTGTGATCTGAACAGGCAAGATTGTTTGGGGGGATTGTGTGGAACTTGAAGAGTGAATGTGTGGAGACTGGAGAACCAGCAGTGTTCTAGGTAGCTCCTAGTAACAGACAACAAGGTCTGGAAGAATTCACTAAGTTTACAAACCCAGTTTTAATTACCTCTGCCCCAGTTATCTGACCCCCTCATGTGTTACATTTTATCCAGATGAAAAGAAACACACAAAGTTGAACAGCAGATGTACCTAGTAATTTGGCAGAGAAGCTTGTGTGCCCTGCTTTGCAGAGACCGTTATTCTAAGCAGTAAATAATAAATTTATTCTTGTTTTCATTTTATACCTCAGGTTGTGTTTCATTTATATCCTGAACATATGTCTATCCTGCACTCATGAGGCTACATAACCAAACATGTTAAGAACTGAGAGCAGGGTAACAATAAGGTGGCAGTGAGGGAAAGTTTAAAAAAAACTGAATAAATTTCCAGAAGACTAAATTGTCATAGAAAAATATTTTTTAAAACCAATACAAATTACCTCCCTGGAATTGGGAGGGGTGTCAGGGACGGACCCTGACACTCACAATCACATCCCTACTCCACAGGGGTGAGGGGCCTATTAAGAGGGTCCACCCGAGAAGGTTATTGGATCCAATAGAATTCCAAGAAGCCTTGGAAGGATTTAGTGTTGGCTCTGCCAATGATTCTGTTAATGCCCTGATGGAGAACTGGAACAGCAAACTCACCAGGGCAGTAGACATGATTGCTGTTGACCTTCTTCCAGATCAAGGACTCCTTCAGAGGAAGAAAACTGTAGGATACACCCCACTGAAATTAACAAGTGGGATTAGATTCATTGGTGGGATGAGATCCATCCCCAGATATTGCCTATTGAATCATGTGGAGAAGAACCTGTGCCCACATGTATCTTAAGTTAGTCACAACTACTTAGTCATTCTCTGCTGAACAAAGAGGCACCTTTTAAAGTCATGATTCTCTGATATGTAGCAAAGGGAGAGCAACTGGCCCTATCCAACCCCAGCACAGCATCTCTCCACTGGCTGTTGATCACGTCTATATCATGTTTCTTTTTAGATTGTGAGCCCTTTGGGGCCAGGGTTCCATCTTATTTATTATTTTTCTCTGTGAATTGTCTTGAAAACTTTAGTTGAAAAGCAGTATATAAATACTTGTAGTAAGTAGTAGTTCATTTGTTCCAATGGCACTTAGTTGTGACTTTCTTAGGATATAACCCAATGTTTAATGTAATAGCATTATGTTCCATGGCCAATTCATTGGTGGGATGAGATCCACCCCAGATACTGCCTATGGAACATGTGGAGAGGAACCTGTATGCACATGTCTCTCTCCTCACCCGCTATACCTTCCTAACATATAATCACATTGGGGTGAAACATTCATACCACAGCTTGCTATGAAACATAGGTATGACTTTAAAGTAATATTTAAATCACATGGGAAGGGGCAGTTTGGATGTTCTGTCCCCACCCATGTGAGTACATGGAGAGCATGGTGTGGCATGCACATGTGTCTTTATCACACTTTTGGGCAGGCTGGCTGACTGGAATTGTCCAAGTGCCAGAAAGAGGCAAACTGAAAGAAGAGAGTGAGAGAGACTAATAGGAAAAGGCTCTGGTACATAGTTTGGAATAAACATGTTGAAGATAAACAACTGGAACAGTAGCCTAATTATCTATTGAAGCAAATTATTGGACAAATGTAATCTCATGGTACAATTGAACAGTCCCTCAGTGACTGCTCAATTGTCCAACAGTGTCAAAACTATTAATCCATTATTGTGAAGAGAACACAACATACTTTCTGCACAAAGACAATAATTCTTAAATTATAATTCAAAATGAGTGAAATGCTTTCCAATGTCAGTTTCAGTTCAATTTCCAGAATTTCAAAATTCAACAACCGGAATCCCAAAATCTGTAACATTCAAAGAAAACAGACTTTAAAGTTTATTTTAAAGTTACATTTTGATGACTTCCTATCTCCAAACAAACCATACCTAAACCCAAAGGTAAAGACCATGAATCATTTTTCACTATGATTCATCCAATAGTCATGTATTATTTTTCTAACAAAGAAGCTGCTGCCCAAGATAATTGAAGTCTAATTATTCTTTTCGAGAACACAGCAAGGAGTGTAGTCAAGACCATTCAACTGTGATAACAACCACCATTTAACTATCTTCAGTTAAAATGTACAGAGCCAGATTAGTCTCTATCAAATGTAACTCTCAGGCCATCTGGCCTCAGAACTCATCAACAGCTGAGCAAGACATACACAAAAGGAAATTGAGCAAGACTGACATAAGAAAAAACCTCTCTCCCCCCCACCCCGTTTCAGTATTTTCAAGGCTAACATCCACATAAGAGCTGGTTCTAACATTATAGTTGACATGGTTACTACTCCTTCATGGTTAGTTGTACTCCAGTAAGAACCAATTTGTCTGCTTGGGCAAATCAATTGCCTTGGTCAGTTGTTCTGTTAACAACGAATTTGCCTACTTTCCTCTCACTATAATCTTAATTGATAATTACCATCTTCAAAAATTAGACCATTTCTGCCTCAAACATTCACATGTCCACCATATTGAATTGGGGTGGGTGACATCATCATAAACTATGCCATTGAGGTGTCCCCATGTGTCACTCACTAGAACTGTAGCAAATTTGGTTCAAATCGGCAAGGCAGTTCACAAGTTAGCCCGCTTGCACCTCAAACATTCATGCATCTGCCATCTTAAATGGGGGTGTATGAAATCATTCCTATGTGTCCCTACAACAGTACCAAATTTGGTTCAAATTGGTTCCCACTTAGGAACATAGGAACCTGCCATATACTGAGTCAGACCATTGGTCTATCTAGCTCATTATTGTCTTCACAGACTGGCAGCAGCTTCTCTAAGGTTGCAGGCTGGAATCTCTCCCAGCCCTATCTTGGAGAAGCCAGGGAGGGAACTTGAAAATTTCAGCTCTTCCCAGAATGGCGGCGTCATCCCGAGGGGAATATCTTACAGTGCTCACACTCCTAGTCTCCCATTTATATGCAACCACGGCAGACCCTGCTTAACTAAGGGGACAAGTCATGCTTGCTGCCACAAGACCAATGTTCACCATCTTGAATTGGGGTGGATGGCATCATCACAAACTATGCCGTTGAGGTGTCCCTACATCTGTAGCAAATTTGGTTCAAATAATGTTCAAATTAATAAATTAATAAATTAATTTGGTTCAAAAGTTAGCCCATGTGCCTCAAACGTTCATGTGTCTGCCATCTTGAATTGGGGTAAATATCATTGCAAACTATACTGTTGAGGTGTCCCTATGGCTCACTTACTACAACTGTACCAAATTTGGTTCAATTCAGTTAGGTGGTTCACAAGTTAGCCCACATGTGCCTCAAACATTTATTTGTACACCATCTTGAATTAGGGTGGATGACATCATCACATACTACACCACTGAGGTGTCCCTATGTGTCACTCACTACAAATGTAACAAATGTTAGCCCACTTGCACCTCAAATGTTCACGCATCTACATATTAAATCAGGGTAGATGATGTTATCACAAACTACACCACTGAGGAGTCCCCACAGCTGTAGCAAATTTGGTTCAAATTGTTTAGGTGGTTCACAAATTAGCCTACTTATGCTTCAAATGTTTATCCAACCACCATCTTGAACTGGGGTGGGTGACATCATCACAAACAATGCCGTTGAGGTATCACTACAACCGTACCCAATTTGGTTCATATTGGTCCAGGTATTGCGAAGCTGAGGGGTAGTGGAGGCCACACACATGGATGGACACACACATGGAATGCTGGGTGATCTCATAAGTTTGCTTTCCTTAAGGAAAGTAGGCTAAAAAGAAACTATATGTTAGGAACGTACTTATGTTCCACACCAGCATTGTTCTTATCTGGGAACATGGGGTATAGCTATGCCTTTAGGCCTTTCCATATGACATTTCTGGAGTTCTGTGGGAACTCAGGAAAAGGAAAGTCCTGTTCATGCATCCACAATCCTTGGATGGCAAATGCTTGGGTAGGGAGGAACAAATGAGAACCAAACAACTAGTTAATCAAAGACCTTCCACGGAGGTTCAGTCCCATCCCCAAATGACAGCTCTCATGTGAGAGTTTATTCACGCAAGCAAGCGCTGATTGCAGAGATAGATCTGTCCAGCCACACTGGCCGCCCTTGCCGTCCAGGGCAAAAGGATATGATATATGCACACAGTACCATATGAACACTTGAGAACATGAGGAGTTGCAGGCAGTCCCCTGGGAAAGGACAGGATGTTTTTTTTACCAAGGGTTCTCAGAGGAATCACAAATACTGAGTTGTTTCTGATGCAAGCCGAGGGGTGCTCTCCCAACACTAGTATTTTCTAAACTCTATTACTCTGCAGCAAATATTAGCAGACAGGGTGTAAGCTAAATAGGAATTTTAATTTCTTTCCCATCTATTTTTCAGTCCCTATCTCAGATGCTTTCTCCAGAGGTTTCTTGTAACAGCTAGCATGGCAGCTGGGAAACCATGGTTTTATTGCGTTAGTGAAAGCCCTATTAACTTAGCAAGCAAATATGCTCTCACATTTTTCTGCTTTGACAAAGGAGAAATATCAAATTGTCTGACAACTTTCAACTTATTATGAGTGTAGCTTCCATTTTAATTCATCAGAGACCTTTCAGAGTTTGATTCATTTATAGGAAGTTGTCTTCACAGCATGGGGAGAATGAATGTATAGGATTTGCTTCTAATTTGCCAGAATTAAGGGAACTGGAACATTTGTACACAAGAACATAAGAACAGCCCTGTTGGATCAGGTCCAAGGCCTATTTAGTCCAGCATCCTTATTTCGCACAGTAGCCCACCAGATGCCTCTGAGAAGCCCATAGGCAAGAGCTGATGAGGGCATCCCTGCTCTACTGCTATTGCACCCCAGCAGCTGGTATTTAACGGCATCTTGTCTCTGAGGCTGGAGGTGGCCTACAGACATCAGACTAGTAGCCATTCATAGACCTGTCCTCCATGAATTTGTCTAAGCCCCTTTTAAAGCCATCCAAGTTGCTGGCCATCTTGCCATCCCATGGCAGAGAATTCCATTAATAAATTATCTGCTGTGAGAAAAAGTACTTCCTTTTGTTGGTTCTAAATTTCCTGGCCTTCAGTTTCATGGGGTGACCCCTGGTTCTAGTGTTGTGAGAGGGAGAAGAATTTCTCTCTGTCCACTCTCTCTACTCCATGCATAATTTTATAAACCTATATAATTTCCCCATATAGCCTCTTTTCCAAACTAAAGAGCCTCAGATGCTCTAACCTTGCCTCATAAGTATGGTGCTCCAGGCCCCAACCCTGATCATCTTGGTTGCCATCTTCTGCACCTTTTCCCGTTCTACAATATCCGTCTTAAGATATGGTACCCAGAACTCAACACAGTACTCCAAGTGTGACTGCACCATAGATTTGTATAACACTAGCATTTTTATTTTTTACTTTCAGTTCCTTTCTTAATCATCCCTGGCATGAAATTTGCCTTTTTCACAGCTGCCATGCACTAAGTCGACACTTTCAATGAACTGTCCACCATGACCCCAAGATCTCTTTCCTGTTCAGTCACTTACAGCTCAGATCCAGTCCTCATATATATGAAGTTAGGGGTTTTTGCCCCAATATGCATCACTTTACACTTGTTTACACTGAGCCAGATTTGCCATTTAGTCACCCCTCTCCCTGTTTTAAGAGATCCTTTTGGAGCTCCTCACAATCTGCTTTGGATTTCACTACCCTAAATAGTCTAGTGCAGGCCTGCACAACATAAAGCCCGGGGGCCGGATCTGGCCCAGGGGGACTTTTTTGCTGGTCCCAGGGCTGGCCCAAGGTATTGTGGTGCTTGAGGTAAGGTGCAAAATGCTGCCTTGCCCCAGGGACCTGGTGGGAGTCAGCCCCTTTTCAAAACTGACCTTTGAAGGCGTTGAAAGTACATGGGGGGCAAGGAAGAGGAAAGGTTGCTGGGAGCCTCCTCTTTCCTCATGTTGTGGGTAACTAATACTTGTTTTCATTAATATTTTAAATAAGTAACTAATAATTGCTTTCATTAATAATTTTAATGTAATAATTAATGTGCTGAACATTTACCTCGGTCCCTGCCTACCAAGTCATGGTTGGTTCCAGCCCACCAGGGTATTTGACTTGTGTACCCCTGGTCTAGTGTTATCTGCAAAGTTGGCCACTTTGCTGCTTACCCCAACTTCTAAATCATTTATGAACAAGTTAAAAAGTACAGGTCCCAGTACAGATCCTTCTTATTCTTACTTCCCTCCATTGTGAAAACTGTCAATTTATTCTGCTAAGTTTACTCAAGGTCCTTTGATGGAGAACTTTGTCAAAAACATTTTGGAAGTCCAAGTATACTGTGTCAACCAGATCACTTTTATCTACATGCATGTTGACTCACTCTCAAAGAACTCTAAAGGGTTAGTGAGGCAAGACATGCCTTGCAGAAGCCATGATGGCTCTCCTTCAGCACAGCCTGTTCTTCTATACGTTTAATGATTTTGTTCTTAAGTATGCTTTCCATCAATTTATGTGGCAGAGAACTTAAGCTAAACAGCCTGTAATTTCCCAGATGCTCCCCTGGATCCCTTTTTGATAATTGGAGTAACATTGGCTACTTTCTAGTCCTCTGGTACAGAACCGATTGTAGGGAAAAGTTACATGCTTTTGCTAGCAGATCAGCTAATTTTTGAGTTCCCTCAGAACTCTTGGCCTATCTTGCTGGTCCTGCATGTGGAACAGGTATCACTTCAGAGAATGCTACCCTGGGGGTCCTGGACTTCAATATGCTACCTAGGAACCTAAATTTGGCTTCCAGGACTTCTGGATTGCATTTCTTAAAATTATTTTTGCTGACTTCCACCATGACAGCTGACTCCTCCCCAGCACTGCCTACCAGCCTATCTAGATGCTGTGTGACATTCACCACCTTTGTGCCAGGCAGGCAAGTCACCATGCGGTCTAAACATGAGTCACAGACCCATCTCTCTATGCCCCTAATGACTGAATCGCCAATTACTTGGGAGGACCCCACTCCCTGGAAGAGTATTCTCTGTGTGAGAGGATATGCATCACTAAAGGAAGGCATCCCTTCTAAGGGAACGTCCCCCTCTTTCTCAAACTGATGTCCTCCTTCCCCAAGACCTTCATTCTCGATGACAGCAGAGGAGCTATCAGTTTGAGAGTGGTATGCCTCAATCACATCCCTGAGGGTCTCATCCACCAATCTCCCTGGGCTTCTCCAGGTAAGCCACCTTGGCTTTGAGGGAACAAATCTTTCCCCTGAGAGCCGGGAGCTCTTTGCACCAAGCGCACACAACTTCTCCCCCTCAGGCAGCTAGTCATACATGCAATACACTGGAAAGCACCCCCTCCCTTGCTGGCCTTCTGCCTTCATAACTAGTTTTCTTGACAATTTAGAATGAAGAGAGTTTAGAATGATTTAGAATTAATTTAGAATTTAGAATAAAGAGAGCACAAAACCGACTTGGCCTGTTTGGTTCAAATTTGAACCAGGGTGGGTGGGTTTGGTTTTGGTTTTGCTCCACCCCCCACCTCCCAGTTCTGTTTGAATTCAAACCCAACGAACTGCTTCGAAAAGATTCTACTTAGGGAATAATGGGCCAGTTCAAGTTCCCATTATACCCTATGTGGAACATCTAGGGGCACAAAACCAGGGTGGGTGGCAGGCACCCAGGGGTGCCTACCACCCACCAAACCCCAAAGCAATTGGAATCTCCTGTGATTATTAATGAATTTTTTGAAGATTTTTTCAGTTTTTGCATTTCTCCCATAGGGAATAGTGGGGATTTGAGGATGCCACATCCCCCACCCTTGGGGGTGACTGGTCACCCCAGATTGGGTCTGGGGGCATGGCAAGTTGTGCCAGAACCCCCCCTCAGGCAGCCCCAAGTAAGTCGGGTTTAAGGTTTTTTTCCAGGAATTTTTTTTAGTTCTGGCCTCTCTTAACAGTCTATCTCAGAGTGGATTCTCTGGTTTGTATATAATATTATGAAAAGC
This sequence comes from Hemicordylus capensis, assembly GCF_027244095.1. Classification (NCBI taxonomy): domain Eukaryota; kingdom Metazoa; phylum Chordata; class Lepidosauria; order Squamata; family Cordylidae; genus Hemicordylus; species Hemicordylus capensis. The sequence goes on from NC_069660.1 coordinate 260,750,933, forward strand.
TCTTCTGAAAGGCTGCCTGGGGGGAGTTCTGACATAACCTGCTGTGCCACCAGACCCACTTTGCGGTGCCTAGGCCGGATGGGCCACCTCAAATCCCCATTGTTCCCTATGGGAGAAATGAAAAAAAAATGCTTTAAAAAACAAAACAAAAAAACCCCCACATAAAATCAAAGGAGTGTCCATTGCTTGGGGTGTTGGTGGGTGCCCCATGGGTGCCCACCACCCAGCCCAGGTTTGTGCCACTAGCAGGCCACACTACCAACACAAAGTGAAACAATTAAAAAGACACCCACCTAAGAACCAAAAAACCACCACAGAAATTGACCTGTTGCTGCTGTACCCGCACAACTGCAAAGCCAAGGGAACCAAACCAAATAGAATAGACTACACAACAGCCACACAAACCAACAAGAGACCTATCAAGATGGTGGCGCAAGGCAGTAAAACCAATATCACAAAAACTGCAAGGAAAGAGGGGCAAGGCAAAAACACACCACAGTGAAGGAGGAGAATTTAAAGTAACACAGACACACCCCTTATTTTCTGCTCTTCTCTTCAGGCATGAATTTTACAAAAATCCATCCACGTCTTCTAAGCAGACGTTCACCAGCAGCAGCAGCAGGCCAGAAGGAAGCCAAGGAAGACTGCAACCAGAGTGATTTTACTAGGCCAGAGTCTTGGCTTTAAATAGGATTTGAAACTCCCACCTTTGGGAGTCCCCACCTTTGCCCTTCCCCCTGGCCAATAGAGTGTCAGTTCTCAAGGACTGGCACCTCCCAGAGCCTACCAGAGAACCAGACTCATCTGGCCAATCAGGAAAGCATGAGCTCAGCAAAGGAAAATCAAGCAAAACAAGTAACACAAAATGGAGCATAGGCCCTAAAATGGCCTCTAGAACCTTCAAACTGGCTCAAACAGGTTCAAAATCAAACTGGCTCTAAGAGGTTCTAAATAGAGTATAATGGGAATTTGAACCAGCCCATTATTCCCTATGTGAAGTACCTAGGGGCAAAAAACTCGGGTGGGCACCCAGGCACCCACCCACCAAACGCCAAAGCAATCAGACACTCCTGTGATTAATGATTTTCTGAATTTTTTTTTCCAATTTTTGCATTTCTCCCATAGGGAATAATGTTGATCTGAGGATGCCCCATTCCCCATCTTTGGGGGGTACCAGGGCACCCCAAAGTGGGTCTGGGGGCACAGCAGGAAAGGCCTCAACTACCCCCAGACAGCCCCAAGTTTGTAGGGTTTATTGTTTTATATATATATATATATATATATATATATATATATATATATATATATACACTAACTGCTGTGAACTCTGAGTTCAGAGTTCACAGCAATTAGGGTCACTCTCATTTTTTTACTTATATGAATGGGGAGAGACTCCTGTGCATTGCAATGAAAGGAAAAAAATTCTTTTTTAACACCCCACCCCCTACAAACTTGGTGCTAATTAAAGGTTTTAAGCTCTGTCCTTCAAGAAAATTACAAAAAGTGGAGTAGTAGTCATCTTCTCCTCATGCTGAGTGTCTCCTTTGTGATAAAGGTGGGCCACTTGGGTGCTCCCTGCACACTTGCCCACCAAATTCCTGCACATCTTCTTCAATATCTGTTTGCAAAGCTCCCCTGGTATGACTCTTGTCTTCTCAAGAGGTGCTTCCAAGCTGAGCCAAACTTCAGAATGTGGCCCCTCCCAGAAACTGTGTGACTCACCTGCAGCCAATCTCCACCCAGTGTCTCTTGAGGCACAACTGAAACTGAAACTGCCCTGTCAAACACACACCCCTAGCCAGCCAGAAATCAAACCCTAGGAAAGACTGGCCTTAACAATCTCGCCTTGTCTCACTGAATTTATTGTTAGATTCGGTATGTTCCATCCAGCTAACACCTCACATATTTGAGGTATAGTAATTATTGTTATAGATCAGTGTTTCAGTTGCATGATCTTTCCAAAGAGAAATGGATTCAGATTACAGAAGCTCTCACAATTGATTAGCTTGGAACAATTAAATTGCATTGGATCTGTAAGCATTTTTCTGTAGAATGCTTGCTTTCTCCTTTTAGCAAAATGTTGTATTATATTCATTGGTTTCTCTGTGAGGGTCTGATGGGTAGATTATGGCAGGGATTGACTTCCAACTTAATCATATTTACAAAACTGTCCCTTTAAGCATATGATAATATTTTTGTTGAAGATATGATGTAAGTATTTTTAAAAGAGTGCATAAAATCTAGCTTTGTGTTAACCATAAATGAATTAATGCACAACTAGCTGAACCCTCACAGAGCATCTGTGCACTAGGACTTTGTTGCTCTCCTTGCCCCCCACCACAGACCTTGTTTTATTGCTGTGTCAGCCACCCACTCTCACTTGCCCCCTCCCCACCACTCGTTCACCCCCTCCCAGCACTCGCTCACCCCCTCCCTGCTGCTTGCTTGCCTGCTCACTCATCCCTCCCCGCCACTCACCCACTCACTCCCTGCTCACTCTCACTCGCCCGCCCACTCGCCCCCTTCCCACTGCTCGCCCCCTCCCAGCTGCTTGCCCACCCGCTCGCTCATCCCTCCCTGCTGCTCACTCACTCAACCCCCTCCCCACTGCTCACTCACTCGCCCCCTACCAGCTTCTCTTCCTTATCTGCATATGGACTTCCCATTGCACAATCACCACAGTACCTCTGCTTTGTTACCTCTAATTGGTAAAGCACTGTGTGGGCGAGGCTTCCCCCGTACAAAGCATTTTATATAAATAGATATTGTTCCAAGGCATAGTAAAGTAAAGTGTGCCATTGAGTCAGTGTAGACTCCTGTTGACCACAGAGCCCCATGGTTTTCTTTGGTAGAATACATGAGGGGTTTACCATTCCCATCTCCTGTGCAGTATGATGCCTTTCAGTATCTTCTTATGTTGCTGCTTCCCAATATAGGTACCAGCGGGGATTTGAACCGGCAACCTCTAGCTTGCTAATCAAGTCATTTCCCCGCTGCATTGTCACTAGTCCCATGTATGGCAGCTCTCACGAGAGTTCGTGAGCAGCTGCCTTGATAGCAACAGAGATGAGGGAGAAAATTGTGGCAGTGGCTGGCTGGCCGGCCAGGGTGGCGCAGTGGTAAAAACTGCCTCCCTGTAACCAGAAGGTTACAAGTTCGATCCTGACCAGGGGCTCAAGGTTGACTCAGCCTTCCATCCTTCCGAGGTCGGTAAAATGAGTACCCAGAATGTTGGGGGCAATATTCTAAATCATTGTAAACCGCTTAGGGAGCTCCGGCTATAAAGCGGTATATAAATGTAAGTGCTTGCTATTGCTACGTGCTAAAAGAAAATCCTGTTTTCATTTTATCGCTCTATGCACTTAGACTTTATATCTTTTGGGCCTAATTCTGTGGCAATGTATACATGTACTTAACTAAGTATTCATTTGCCAGTTTATGAATTATATGCTTGGTACTTGCCAAGTCTAGAATAAGTATTTCTCACTGCTTATTACATTATTGGAAAGATGAAGTCCTCTAGTGGACAAAAAGAGACTTGTAACACACTACACATTGTTATATCTCATCCCTATCTATCTATCTATCAAGGTTTTGCCTACATTTTTGTTTTGTTTTACTCTGTATGGACACTATGACTCATTATTGTAGTATATTTTAATTTATATAGCAATTACAGTAGAGCAGACCTGTACAGAAACAGAAGGCCTTCTCTGTTGCTGCCCCCAGGCTTTGGAATGCTCTCCCTGGGCCATTCGCTCTTCAGACTCCGTTACTGTTTTTAGAAAGCTGGTTAAATCCTGGCTTTTTATCCAGGCCTTTACATGATTGTTTATTGCTGCTTCTGTGTGTTTTTATCCATGTTTAGTTTTTTGTATTTTGTATATTATATATTTTAATATCAGATTGTTTTTATATTTTTAGCTAAATACTTTTAATTCATTTTTATGTTTTAACTTTTGTAAACCACCTTGGGGTTGTTTTTAGCGTAAGGCGGTATATGAATCTAACAATTAAAAAAAACAATGGGAAAATAATGCAAAAGTATTCCTAACCACCTTTGGGGGTTTGCTACTTCTTGTATCAAGCAATCAGTTCCAAAGGATATTATATTCAAGGTATAATAAGAGGAGGATACCATAATCTACTTGTTTAGCTTCCAATTCTTTCTGTATTGAATTATTCTCCTGTTAACTAGGCAGAATTCACTTGCCTAGAACTGAAATCATGTCCTCTGGGCAGTGAATGATCCCATGCTTCATAATGTCATTTTAAAATATTGAAGTTATTTATATCTTTAGAGCATTTCTCCTATTCATAATCCTTTCGTTTGCATTTCATGTCATGTAATTGGGACCCCCATTCTCATTCTAGTTGCACACAACTAGCACCCCAGGGTGCATCAAAAGATAGCAATCCAGTTCAACACAACCCAAATGAATACAGTTATGAATACAGTGCCTATTTCTGAGCAGTTTCCTGCATGGAGAGATCTCTCCCCCACCACCTCATTTGTTTGCAAAGTGAGTTTTGTTTTGAGCAGCAGTATCAAAGGAGTGTTGCACACATGCATTCAGAGTGGGGCCTTCCTGATTCAATCTGAGCAGGATCTAAAATTAACTGAGCAGACATTTAAAAACTTGTGAGCATGTGCCCATGTGCGCGCCTTAGAGGGAACACTGGTCCCCACCTGCAGTCTGAAGTGATAGCAAAGACAGAGACTTACTAAGTAAGAATTACATGCAAGGTTGCTGGAATTAGCTATGAATGTCCACCCACCCCTTTAAGAAATATATCCTCATTCTGATTGCTAGACATAGATACTTACATGTGTAACTGGTTCTGGCTAGATGTAAACCTCTCAGCCCTTCCATTACATGTTGGACTTGTTGCTAGAGGTGGCTGAAACGGGCATGTTGCTGGCTCCTGATAGGATGACTCCTCAGCTTGAAGTGAGACAAATCTTCTCCAGCAGGGAACAGGGGAGGAGTGTTAGTCAGCAGCCCTCCCTCCTCTTCCCCCGACTGCCTGGCTAGTGCTCAGCCCACCCCTCCCTCAGCCTGACAAGTCCAACAGCGAGAGAGAAATGTCACTGAGCAGGAGCCATTTAGTCATGAGGATGTTACCTGACACTCCTCCCCCTCCTGAGACACAAATGAAAAGATCCCCAATTAAAGCAGCTTAGCAACTCTTTTTGAATCCTGTGCCTATTATAAAAAGAATAAGATAAAACCATAATACTCCTGTTCTCTGCTTGCCTCCACAAAATTCCCGAGCAACTGGGTCCAGTTCACCCCTAAATCCTTTGGCAAAATCTAGGAGTTTCCCACAGAAAACTGGGTGGTGGGGGGGGGAGAGGAAGAGAGAGAGAGCGCACATGTGCACAGATGAATTTGCAAATACAAGCATTGGTAAGGTTTTCAGAAGTCAATTGTGGTAGGTATATTTGTTAAAAATCTTTTCGAGTCAGGCAAATGCATGTGCAGAAATGTGTGTCTGCATGCATAGAGAATGTGTAATATTATTCGCATAGCAACAAGAGAAAGAGTAACAAGCAAAAATATTTGGTTTCCTTCTATATCCTTGCAGTTCTGCTGCAAAAAAAATATGGGTGTAGAGGGACAGTGAAAAAGATGGGGGACATTGGGGGCATCTTAAGGTTTTGTTCCAGGGCCCACTCCAAGCTTGCTACACTAATTAGCTTTAGGACTGATACCTTCAAGGCGATAGTTTCCTTATTTGGGTGGTAGCCCTAGTGGTTAGCATCTGCTGGGTGGTGTGGCGTCTGGACTATAAGAGGATAACGCCAGGATACTATACAAGAGAACCCCTAGCTTTGCACCAGATCACTCACAGTGGCCACATGGACTCATAGCAGCACCCCAGATGAATTCTACTAACAAGATTTACCACAGTGGCACTTTTCAAAGTCTCATGGTCACATACACAAGAGTTGGGCACTTTACCAACACACAACATGGTGCAATGTTATGTAAGAGGGATGGTGTGTACATAAGGAGAAAAAGAGCAGCTGGCTTACAGGAACTAACTAGCCCCGAGTCACAGTATCAAGGAATTGATTAGATTGGTTTGGATCCAAAAGCTGTGTCCTTTCGTGGGAAGAAAGCCTCTTTTACCCTCAGAAGGGCTTTTGGACCTAACTGAAGAACACTATAAGAGAGAGACAGCCCCAAATCCAGTTCATCTGCACAAACTGTTAAGGTTTTTTTAAGTGGCCCGCTAAAGTTTACATGTTACATGCTTATTGATCACATTTCTCATACGATAATGCAATTCTTCAACATTGCATTGCAAGCCTGCTACACTCCTTTTACGAATACAGGAAGCTGCCTTATACCAAGTCAGATCATTGGTCCATCAACCTCAGTCAGGTTTATACTGACCAGCAGTGGCTCTCCAGGCAGGCCTCTCTCCCAAGCATGCAGAAGCTCTTCTACTGAGCCACAGCCCTATCGCCTAAGGAGAATATCTTACAGAGCTCACATGCAAGCCCCTTTCAGACCTTCTTGAAAGCGCTGCTGTGTGAGAAGTTCCACAAATGGGTCAGAAGTCCCACCCCTGACCCCTTGACTTTACCACTCATGCTTAGAGTGGTTTTTGGCTGAACAGGGGAGGATCCTATCCATGATGGTGAATACTTCAATGAGATGACTAACAGAGCAGGGCAGGATTTCTGAACCATTTGTACTGCTGTACATGCACAGTGGGGAAATGAGTTGATTAGCAAGCCAGAGGTTGCAGGTTCGAATCCCCACTGGTATGTTTCCCAGACTATGGCAAAGACCTAGATTGGGCAGCAGCGATATAGGAAGATGCTGAAAGGCATCATCTCATATTGCGTGGAAGATGGCAATGGTAAACCCCTCCTGTATTCTACCAAAGACAACCACAGGGCTCTGTGGTCGCCAGACTCAATGGCACACTTTACCTTTACATGCTCACAGCAGCATTTTAAGAAGGCCTGAATAGAACCGTAGTCTCCCAATCAAATGGAAACCAAGGCAGACTGTGTTTAGCAAAGGAGATAATTCATGTTTCCTACCACAAGATCAGCTTTCCTCGATGGACCCAAGACATTGAATCTTCTCTAACTCACTTAGATCTTCATTGGAGGCCCTCCTCTGGTGCCCCCTGTTTTTTGAGCTTCGATAGTTACTGGAGAAAGGACCTTTTCCATTGTGTTTTCATTCAGTTCCATGACTAGAATATCCTCCTCTAAATTGCTCATTTGCCATCTGGTTTGTCATGATTTAGCTACCAGGTGGACTGTTTTGTAGGGGTGTGCATGGATGGAACCGGCTGGCCCGGTTAGGTTCAAGTCTGAACCGGACTTAAACCAGACCGGGCCAGTTCAGTCTGGCACCCCCTCGAAATTCACCCCCTGCCCGGTTCAGGGTTCACGAAAAACAATTTTTTGAAACATATTATTTATACACACACACACTTTTACCTCCTCTGGTGGGTAGGTCTGCTGAGGTTCACCTCCCCAACCGGCCTCCCTTGCTTCCCAAACCAGCTGATTCAGCCATTTTGGAGGCTGCTGCACCTACGCAATGGGCCTCTGCATGGCCTGGGACATGCACACCCCACCTTGTAGACCCCCCCGCCGCCCCACCCATGGGGTAGGTTTTTTTAAAAAAATCTATTTTTTTTTTCCTGTTCGGAACCCGAACAGGCCCAGGACTGAGCCGAACCAGGGGTGGTTCAATTCAACCCCGAGCCTTTGAACCAAACCGATTTGACTTTGAACCAGTTCAGTTTTGAATGCGTTTGCACATCTCTACTGTTTTATTGTTTTGAACTTTGCTCAGTTCTGTTTTTGTTTCAAAAGTTTCTTTTAATTCAGGTTATTTTTATGATCCTCTAAAGTACTGGAAGTTGCTTTGAGCAGTAATAGCAGAAAATAAGGACAGAGACATTTTAAATAAATATTAGTTATCAATATTGATGCATATATGCTGATCAACATGACCAGAGCTTTCAGAATAGGCACCAGTTGCAAAATGTATTAATTTAGCAATCCCATTACATTTCATTTACTCCCACTAAGTGGAACAGAACCACCACCTAAAGCAACATACAGCTCTCCAGATGTTGCTCAACAACTCCTATCACACCCTGCCACAATTTATTGCAGCTGGGGGTGATGGGAGTTGAAGCTCAGTAATATCTGGAGAGCCACTTGTTGCCTACCTCTGACCTAAGGATTACTCAAACAAAATACATGATCCAAGTAGTCATCAAATATTTTAATTTAGCCATTAGAGATTACAACAAATCCTATGTACACCTGCAAATAACCTTACACAATTAAAAAAGAAAGCAAAAATCAAGTTCTCTTGCATCCCACCCCACCTACAACCACCCACCCCCTTTATTTATCTATTTCCCACTATTTATTCAGAAGGGTTCAGCATTCAAGGAATGCAGATCAGAATTTGAGTAGGCCCGTAATCTCAGAATGTATTCTGAACTATAGTCACAACTAGAACAAGAGTCAAGTTAGTTATTTTAAAGTCTAGTCATCATGGAAAATGCCAAGTAACAATCATGAACTTCAGATATATTGATTCCCTTTTGCCATCTATGGCACAATGATTTGCAACCAAATTTAAAGAGGTACTATTTCAGGCCTGAGACACAGTGCAGCTTTGAATGTTATGCTGGGAAAACCAGTTGCCCAAATAATCCACGAAACAATTTTCTGAACTTCCAGGAAATATCTAAAGGGAGAAATCAAATTTCAGCAGTGATCCATGAAAGCTGCCAGGGCATCTGATGCCCATATTCACCAAGGTGATGATACACACTAAGGATGTGCACGGAAATCTTCTGCGCCGGCGGGGGTAGTGCTTTAAGGGCGGGGGAGGGTGTACTCACCCCTCCTGCCTCATTTCCCCCACCGGCGTGTTGTTGTTTTTTAAGCGCCTTGGGGTGGCAGCGTTCCTCCCTGCCGCCCCGTTTTCCCCGTTGGCCGGAAGTCGCGAGTGCATGTGCACCCGTTGTGCGTGCGCACACACGGCAGAAGGGTGCGTGCGCACGCAACAGGCGCACGCGCACTCGCGACTTCTGGCCGATGGGGAAAACGGGGCGGCAGGGAGGAACGCTGCCGCCCCAAGGGGCTTAAAAAAAACACAACGTGCCAGCAGGGGAAATGTGGCGGGAGGGGTGAGTACACCCTCCCCCGCCCTTAAAGCACTACCCCTGCCAGCGCCAAAACGCCAAAACTGCCCGCAGCGCCGAAACATATCAGAGGCCTTCATAATGGCCTCCGAAACGTTTTGGGCACATGCCTAATACACACGTCGTCACTTCACAGAAAAAGTGAATGCATGAGTCCCTTGGGCACTCACTTTCCACAGCTCAGTGAGTGGCCAAAACATATACTATGAATGTTGCTTAAGCAATAATGCCCACATGTCAATACATAATTTGGCAGTCTATGTCTCAGTAAAGTACCATCTTATCACCACAATCCGTTTCTTCTTCTAAAGAAGAAAAGTTCTAAAAAGATTCATATTCACATATGAATCTGAAACCAACATATTCACCACTGCACCATAATGAGTTAGTGTATACAGACTTCAGTTTCTAAGATATACACATGGAAGTCTGCCCAGTAGAGCTTTTAAATGTAGAGCTGGCACATACTGTTTTAGAGCACAGAAACATACTTTCCTTCTCATATAAAATTGCTGGAAAGGTAAAGGTTAACCAGGAATACAATTCTGCAAATGCCATTCACTGCAACAAATATCACCATGACTTAAGGTGTCTATGCGCAAGGCTGGATGGTGACTCGGAAGATATTGGGTTTGCACATGAGTTTTATTTAGTTATACAGAAAGGAGCTTCCTGTATGTATGGATTATAGGACTGTGACCACTTTTCATCCTGCGTGCAAGTTTATCTCTGTAGAAATCCTGTCTTATAATTTATCATATGTAGACAAATGTAGTATTTGACATTATTATTTTTTAGCACAAGTGCTCCATTTAACTATTTTACAGAAGAACAAAAAAAAGAGAGCACTAAAAGTGCACCGAGACACACTTTATATACATGTTGGCACAAACATTTCTTCCTCTGGTCAAGCAGGCATTTGAAGCCATATAAAAACCAGCAAAACCTATTTACCAGAGGCAAAAATGGAATGTTTGTGTATGCAATGAATATCAAACCCTCTTCCAAACTCCAACAATGGGGGCGGGGGGAACTATTATCTGTCTTTAGCCTTACTATTTTACATTTAAAAATGTAAAACACAGAACAGCTGTGCTATAACTCAAAAATTTAAGTAAATCAGAAAAGCAGACTCTGTGTAATACCTTTGTTCTACTGCAGCTTTATATAGGGGTTTTTTTTCCCTAGAGAGGAGTATTCTATTATGTTTTATATGGCATTTAAATAATATCTGGACCAGATTTCTGAAGTGCAGTATAACAAGTGCAAACTTCCAAGAATGACATATGCAAGTGAAAACTTAACACATCAAACTTAAAGTTGGAATAATCCCCCCACCACTCACTCACACATGGATTTCCCACCCTTAAGAATCCAGCAGAGAAATATTACTCTATCACTTCAAATGTGGCTTTAGCAATTGCCAGCAGTGTCAACCAGAATTGTTTCAACTGTGAAGTATTTGAAAGCTAAACAGTCTTGTATAAAGATGTTCTGTGCCAGAAATGTGAACAGATCAATAGTTTGAAACAGGTAGGCAAGCGGCATTTTAACTGTCAAGCAAGGATTTTTTAAAAACCAATGTTAAAAATTGATTAAATTTGTGAAAATTAGCATATTTTCAAAAACACACAGAGAGAAAATCCCTATCTTTGTTGTAAAAAAGAAAAGGAAACATATTTTTGTTAATTGCACATACTGACCAATTTTCCTATTCTGACATTCAAATAGCTTTCTGCTGCCAAAATTTCACGTATAGAATTTTTTGACATTTGCACAGTCTACAGAAGAGACAAACAGGCAACCGTGAGGCCTGCTTGACTGTAACTCACTGAGGAGCAAAAGTCCCAGAGTTGTTGCTCGTTGTCAGCCTCACTGATTTGGCAAGGGGTGGGGGTAGGAAGAAATTTAATCTAAACAAAACTTTGATTCATCACATCAATTTATTAAAGTGTGCAGACCTACTTTTAACCTAGTTTGGAGGGTTTAAATATCCTCAATACTTATCACATTGACACAGACCTTTAGTGTTTTGCATCAAGGAGCATGTCTCATTTTGTTAAAGAAATCTGATGGGAGGAAAACAAAACAAGCAGTCTACTGAAATGATGTTTCTGTCATCCTTTGAGCCCCCCCACCTTTAAGTTTTTACAACTCTTATTTAAGACTTACAAGGCAAAGGAGCATACAGGGTAAGACTTCTGAACCCACAAAACAAAGAATAGGGTGCATCTTTTAAAAGGAATTTCTACAATGCGATATTTAGGATTGCTGGCAAGACACTTTAGTTTTCTTGTAACGAGTTTCACATAAATGCAAAACCTTTACGTTACGTTGGCAACAATAATATGAGGTTTTCTCAAGTTGTTTAATAAATGATCACTAAGGATAGACGACTACTTTATAAGCTGAACACCAAATGTGAAGAATTTTAAACACTTAACAGTGTATACTGAAAAGGGCAATGTTCAATAGTTAAGACTGTACAGGGAACACATTTTCTTTTAAAATGATACACAGAATGAATGCTATACTAAACCACACAAACATTAATGATTTTTTCATCCATGTTAAGCTGGTTTCAGTTTTCAGGTAAAAATTAAAATAGAGCCAAACATTTCTTTATAATTTTAAATTGTATCCAAGATGAGCAGTAGTCACATGAAGATGCTTCAGTCTTCTTTCACTGCTTATCCAAAAGCAACATCCATTTCTGTCTCTCCATGGATTTCAAGTGATCAAAACCTTTTTTTTCCTTTTGCTGCCAATGACAAGACAAAGAATGCTATAATAGAATGTGAGGGATTACCAAAACAAATTTGTAATGTGCTCAGATTACTGGATTTTCCCAGTTGTATTGTGGACTTGAAGAACAGTCCCAACATTTAAAATCGACACTGAGGCATTAAGAAATCTTGTGTTCCAATAATCTTAGTTTTAAACACTGTCAAATGACGGTCTGTGTATTTCTCCAAAAGATATTAATTTGCTTGTGTGTACCATTATCCAAAGGCCAGTTTCACATTTTTTTCCTCTACAGGACCATTTTGAGGCTCCAGAAGCAGGACTTGGTCACTGTCAAGCATTTACTTCTGTGAAGTCTTTTCTAGAACGGAAAGTTTTTCAACCAGCGCCCTGTGGTTTATCTTGATGCTAGCTATGAGCCCTTCTTCATGGCCATCTGAACCAGTGTAACTGATTTCATTTCCAGCTAAGGTAGTCATTTGACCTCCTAATGCTTTCAGCACTGCATTACCAGCACATATGTCCCACTTTTTGATGTATGTAGCATGAATGTACACATCAGCTTTTCCCTGGTCCATCTCAGGCACATCTAGGAGAGATAAGACTTTATAACCTAAGGAGAGAGAAATCATTAAAGGCTTATTATATATTGCACAACTATAGCCCACTCTCTCATTATAAGCAACGCATATGCCATATGTTCATTGTATACAGAAAATCCCTTAACACTTAACCTTCGAATATGATTATACAATTGAAACACTTAGTGGAAAGTTGAATAAACTGGCTCTCCCTTGAGGCTTATCTTTCAACTTTGCTTACGTAACTATGTAAACACAAGCATCATCATCTTAATTGCAGATTTGGGCAGAAATTACAGTTCATTGCAAGCACAGTATTAAGGAATGCATAGCTAAGTTACCCTGAAAACATAAAGTAAACTCAGTGACTCAGAGTAATTTGGATTATTTAATCCAAAAGTGCTGTTCTTAGGCAACCACCTTTTTGGTTGCAGGCAAAATATATCCTGGATTACTTGGGAAAGTAATGTGTGAAGAGAGGTGGAGGGAGGGAACGTTTATTTTATTTTATTTTTACATTTATATCCCACTCTTCCTCCAAGGAACCCAGAGCAGTGTACTACATACTTGAGTTTCTCCTCACAACAACCCTGTGAAATAGGTTAGGCTGAGAGAGAAGTGACTGGCCCAGAGTCACCCAGCTAGTATAATGGCTGAATGGTGATTTGAACTTGGGTCTCTCCGGTCCTAGTCCAGCACACTAACCACTACACCACGCTGGCTGTCTTGTTGTTTGTACCATGACCTGACAAGTGTGTTGAACTCTTCCAACTTCACTTCCCCCCCGCCCAATAACCCATAATTAGCAACCTCAAAAACGCCACTACTACTTATTTAAACATGTCTTAAGACATGTTGGAAAATGCAACAAGAGTAGGTTGGTTTGCAGTAATTATTGTTTGATGGTTCTTTTGTTTCAATTTGTATGCCATTTTGGGAACTGTACAACTGAAAGGCAATATATATAGCGGAACAAACAAACAACTGGCATGGAAACTTTACAGTGATCATTTTGCACACTACTTTTGAGTGCTAGGTGCATAATTATCTCAGAAGTGATAAAACCAGACATGGTAACACTCTTATCATTGCCAAAAAACATAAGATAGGAACATAGGAAGCTGCCTTATACTGAGTTGGTATACAGGCCAATTTAACTCAGGTAAATTGGTATACAGGCCGATTTAACTTTAAATCTACACTGACTGGCAGCGACTCTCCACATTTTCAGGCAAGAGTCTTTCCCAGCCCTCCCTGGACAAAGTAAGGATTGAACTTGGGACCTTATGCATGTGAAGCAGATGCCCCTGAGCTATTGCCCCATCCCCTGTGGATATAACATGTGGACAGATTTCTAAACCATTTTCCTAGTTGCTTGTTTCATTACTCCAATAATTATCCATTTACCATTTTAAAACAATACAGTCGCCTGCATATGAAATGAGTAAGTATTCTTGTATTACCTTGCCAAACACCACAGTTTTGGATTTTCCTTCACACTGTTAATATTTAAGATTCTTTGTTTAGTGAAGGTCTTAAACAGGGCTGCACAACTCTGGCCCTTTTGCAGATACTGAACTACAACTCCCATCATCCCTAACACTGCTGCTGGGGATCACTGGGAGTTGTAGTCCAAAAAAAGCTAGAAGGCCAAAGTTGTGCACCTCTGGTCTAAAACTTTTCACCAAATTAGTATTGTATATTCAATTGTGTGTTTTTCTTTAAACACCCTTTATTTTGTTTCTTTTCCGAAATAAGAGCATTTAGAAAGCCTGTGCAAATGATTAACATTTGCTAGATATAAACTAGCAGCTTTTTATGGTATCTTTTTTTTTAAGGGCTGCCTGCATTTCCAGTTTAGTAACTATTTCTTAGCAAAATATTCTTCCCAGAAGCAATAAAATAAGGGACAAAAGGGTAAACACAACAAACCTGCTCCACCAGCTGGAATGATCACAGTTTTATTTCCAAATGTTTTCAAAGCAAGTTGCTTCACTGTCCCAGCATGAGATCGGGATACAATTATTGCTGGCATTTGCTCATTGTAGGAAGTACGAGCTTTAATATTTGATCCTCCATCTACCATTGCCCAGGCTGCAAAAGAGATAGATATTTCATTAGTTTGTCAGTAGCAGTAGCCTCCCATTGCTAGGAAGTGGCAACAGCTTGAATATCTAAGGGGCAGCCAGTTTTATTTGGTAAATTCTTATGATGTTTCTGGGGCCCCAATATGTCTCCACAGGTTTCACATATTATAGAGAGGTTTGCCCACGCAGCCACCACCTGTTCCCATTTTGAGAGGAGATATACTAATCAAGGGCACATTATTCCTGTGTGATCAAAATATGACTATTAAATAAAAACAATCAAGAAGTAAAAAAGTAAATCGGTTATACATTTTGAAGAGTTTATTCGTGGATTTGTTCATACAAAATAAAGTCATACTTCGTGATTACCTACAGATACCAATTTTTTTTTCCAGAAAAAAATTCTGAATATAATAATTATATCTTAACTGTTATTGTTCTCAACAGATTTTTTACACTCAGTCAGAGCAATAATTCAAAAATGACATAATGCCCAAGAGAAGCCGAAGAGCTTTCTCAGATTCAGATTTACAGTCAACGACGAGCCTCATCTCTTAGTAAGCTATATTACTCCAAGCCTGCTTTGGGAACTTCCCTGTTTCACTAACAGCCACTAAGCAACTGATATTTGGCATCTGCTTACTTGTATTCCAGAAGAGTGTAAAAGAAGCAACACTGAGTAGGGATGTGCAAAAAATTTCGGGCACAGAACGATCTGTGCCCGAAATGAACAATTTCGGGTGATTCGGGGCCGAACCGAATCACCCCCGATGCCCCCCGAATTTTTTCGGGCACGAGCCGAATCACCCGAATTTCGGGCACAAAAAATTTGGGTGATTCGGTTCATGGTTGATTTTTGGCGATTTTTTAAAGTTTTAGTGACTTTGGGGCAGTTCGGGGGCATAGCATGGGATCTGGGCAAAAGGAGTGGGGTGGGGTGGTAGTGCCTAATGGGTGCAGGCTACCACCCCAATTTCAGGGGGATTGGGCAAAGGGCTGATTTTTGGTAAATTTCTGAAAATTTCATGTCTTTGGGGCAGATTGGGGCATATTGGGGCAGAAAGTGGGGGCTGGGGCAGAATAGTGGGGTGGGGTGGTAGTGCCTAATGGGTGCAGGCTACCACCCCAATTTCAGGGGGTTTGGACAAAGGGGTGATTTTTTGAGAATTTTTGAAGTTTGGGTGACTTTGGGGCAGTTTGGGGGCAGAACTTCTGAGGTGTGAATTCTCATTCTATCATAGCAAATGAGATTTTTTTCAATTAAACAACTCTCATGACCCCACTTTCACTTTTTCACACTTTCCTTTACTATGAATAATATGAGGAAGTAATCAATTTAGCACACTTCACCTTATGAAGACAAACCTCATACAAATAAATTCACCATAATTCACCCCTCTGCCCAATCACTCTTAAATTGGGGATGAGTGGTAGCCTCCAGCCATCAGGCACTATCTACCAGCCCACCCCACTCCTTTGGGGCAGATCCACTTTCTGCCCCCAATCTGCCCCAAAGACACCCAAACTTCAAAAATTCTCAAAAAATCACCCCTTTGTCCAAACCCCCTGAAATTGGGGTGGTAGCCTTCACCCATGTGGCACTACCACCCCACCCCACTATTCTGCCCCAGCCCCCACTTTCTGCCCCAATATGCCCCAATCTGCCCCAAAGACATGAAATTTTCAGAAATTTACCAAAAATCAGCCCTCTGCCCAATCCCCCTGAAATTGGTGTGGTAGCCTCCACCCATGAGGCACTACCACGCCACCCCACTCCTTTTGCCCAAATCCCATGCTATGCCCCCGAACTGCCCCAAAGTCACCAAAACTTCAAAAATTCTCAAAAAATCACCCCTTTGTCCAAACCCCCTGAAATTGGGGTGGTAGCCTTCACCCATTAGGCACTACCACCCCACCCCACTATTCTGCCCCAGCCCCCACTTTCTGCCCCAATATGCCCCAATCTGCCCCAAAGACATGAAATTTTCAGAAATTTACCAAAAATCAGCCCTTGGCCCAATCCCCCTGAAATTGGGGTGGTAGCCTGCACCCATTAGGCACTACCACACCACCCCACTCCTTTTGCCCAAATCCCATGCTATGCCCCCGAACTGCCCCAAAGTCACTAAAACTTTAAAAATTCACAAAAAATCAGGACTTTGCCCAATCCCCCTGAAATTGGGGTGGTAGACTCTACCCATTGGGCACTACCACCCCACCCCAAAATTTTGCCCCTGGGCCCCTTTTTACCCCCCGAATCGATTCGGATTCGGATTAAATCCGAATCCAAACCGAATCAAGGGTGATTCGGGTGACCCAGATTCGGGCACAAAACAGAACGGGGGTGATTCGGCTCGGGTCCGAGCCGAATCACCCAAAAATCTGAATTGCACACCCCTAACACTGAGTGTTGCTTCTTGGTCATGCTTGTTGGATTGAGTAGCCAGCTGCTAGGATGAGAGCCTTAGATTGGCTTGTAGCTTATACCAGCTGCAAGCCAATCTAAGGCTCATATCCTTAGATTGAGCAGCTTTGTCCACTGACTGTGCCTTCCTCCCACAAATTGTCCAATATGAGATGGTTTCTGTACCCACACGGAATACAATCTACCAGCAAAGAGGACAAACATCTAAAGAGAGGAAGGGGTAAGAGGGAATAGTAATTTGAAATATTCAAACAGTTTTAGCCGGGCGGGGTGGGGGGAGATTACCAAAGGAAACTAGGGAATAGGAACACATATGAAACATAAGACAGGTACCCAGTGGATCCAGTTAACCATTTATTATATTTTTGATATTATCTAGCATTAAACAAATCATTCCTCCCGACTTATCTAGTATTATGCAAGTCATCCCTTTCATATATCTCAGTTGAGATAGGAAGAGACATTAAATATTATTTGCAAAATGAATCATACACCACTAATCTTACACAAAAAGTAGTTCAGTGAACCAAGGCACACCTACCATATTTATTATCACTTTATTACTGGGGCTGGGTTAGGTATACTGACAGCTGGGACAGTGCTTAGGGAACTGCAAAGTATGCTCTTCTGCTGAATGCAATATAGATATCAGCCTTCCATTTCTTATCAGAACATTCTAGGATTTTGAATTGCTATGTTTCCTCTCTCCAGTGATAAAATAAATGTACAACAAACATGCACAGCATTATGAGTTAAACAAAACAACAACAAAAAGCCACATACCTGTATAGCCAGAAAATGGCTTGTGTATTACTCCTATAACTGGTTTACCATCTACAGCAGCACCAACCATTGTAGTAACGTAGTGCCGAAGATCCTCTGAAAAGAGAAGTAGGAAGAATGCAAACACTTCAGAGTAACATTAAACAGCATAAAGTCTAATCTAGTCTTACACTAGGTGTAAATATTAGGCCTGTGCAAATTCGGATTCAAAAATTAGGATTTTACCTGCAATTGCCCCAAATTGGTAAATATTGGTAAAATCCAAATCCGTTTCCCTCACACTCGTTTCCCTCAACCCGTTTCCCTCACACTAATTTCAGAAATACTTCGGAATTTGCAAAATGGAGCCATTTTTCCCCACAGAGGTGAACCGGGTGGGGAGAAGCAGAGGAATACCAAAAATGGTCCTAGAGCCTTAAAACTTGCCACATGTGTGTGGAAGGAGTTCAGGGGCCTCAGTAGTGAATTTCAAGAAAACTGAACAATTCTCTGCAGAAGCACACAGTCAGGAAAAGTGCTTCGAATCTTTCCGTTATTGTGATTAGAAATAATTACTTACTATCCCTTCTGGCCATTAAGGGATTATTTATTTATTTATTATTTTTATTAAAACATTTTTATACTGCCCAAATCTTACGTCTCTGGACAGTTTACAACAGGATAAAAACAGAGTAAAACATTCGTTAAGACAAAAATTGGGAGAGGGAAACACACACATTACAACAATTTAAAAATTTTAAAATAATATTTTAAAACAGCATTAAAACCATTAAAACAGCAATAATTAAAAGCCTGGGTGAAGAGATGTGTTTTTAAAGATGTTTTAAAAGCTGTCAGAGATGGGGAGGCTCTTATTTCACTAGGGAGCACATTCCAAAGCCTTGGGGCAGCAATGGAGAAGGCGAGCCGGTGGCAGCTGCAGACGGACCTCTCCAATAGATATCAGTGGGCGGTGCGGTTCATACCGAAGAAGGCGTTCCCTTAAATACCCAGGGCCCAAACTGTTTAGGGCTTTATAGGTTATAACCAGCACCTTGTATTTTGCCCGGAAACATATCGGCAGCCAGTGTAGGTCCTTCAATACAGGAGTTATATGGTCTCTCCGAGATGACCCAGAGACCAGCCTGGCTGCCGCATTCTGGACCAGCTGTAGTTTCCGGACTACGTACAAGGGCAGCCCCATATAGAGCGCATTACAGTAATCCAGTCGGGAGGTTACCAGCAGATGCACCACTGTTTTAAGGCCATTCACCTCAAGAAACAGGCGCAGCTGGTGTATCAGCCGAAGCTGATAGAAGGCACTTCTGGCCACCGCTTCAACCTGGGACACCAGGGGGAGGCTCGGATCCAGAAGCATCCCTAGACTGCGTACCTGTTCCTTCTGGGGAAGTGTGACTCCATCCAGAACAGGCAGATCAAAACCATCTCTTGAGTTCCGACCCCACACAATTAGTACCTCCATCTTAGCCGGACTCAATCTCAGTTTGTTATCCCTCATCCAGCTCATCACCACTCCAGGCAGACATTTAGGGAGGTTATGCCCTCTCCCGATGATGCTGACATGGAGAAATAGATTTGGGTGTCATCAGCATACTGATAGCACCCTGCACAAAATCTTCTGATGATCTCTCCCAGCGGTTTCATGTAGATGTTAAACAACATTGGAGACAATATGGAGCCCTGGGGAACACCATACAAAAGTTCAGATTTTAAAGAACAGCAGTCTCCAAGGGACACCATCTGGAACCTGCACGAGAGGTAGGAGCGGAATCACTGCAAAGAAGTGCCTCCAACTCCCAACCCCCTCAGGCGCTCCAGAAGGATACTATGGTCGATAGTATCGAAAGCTGCCGAGAGGTCCAGAAGGACCAACAGAATCACACTTCCTCTGTCAATTACCAATTGGAGATCATCCATCAGGCTGACCAAGGCAGTCTCCACCCAACAGCCAGCCCAAAAGCCAGTTTGAAGTGGGTCAAGATAATCAGTTTAATCCAAGACTGTCTGGAGCTGTGAGGCCACCACCCTCTCAATTACCTTGCCCAGCCATGGAAGGTTGGAGACAGGCCTGTAGTTGTTCAAGTCCGAGGGATCCAGGGTAGGCTTCTTCAGAAGCGGTCTAATAATTGTCTCCTTAAGACAAGGAGGCATCCTACCTTCCCTCAGAGATGCATTTATAATCTCTACCAGGCCTTCTACAACAACCCCCCTGCCAGATAATATAAGCCATGTCAGACAGGGGGTCAAGAGAACAGGTGGTAGGCCACACCATTTCAATCAGCTTGTCCACATCCTCAGGAGTCACAAACTGGAACTGTTCCAACCTAATCACACAAGAGGAGTCGCCGGACACCTCCACATCAGACACGGAGGTAATTGTGGAGCCAGAGTCTAAGTCGGCCCGAATACGAGAGATTTTTTCCACAAAGAATTCATTAAACACATCACAGCGGGTAATCGATGGTTCCAGATTCTGATTCAAGGGAGGAGGGGCACTCACTAGCCCTTTCACAACCCTGAACAACTCTGCCGGATGTGATCTTGCGGATGCAATACGGGCAGAAAAGAATCGCTTCTTTGCCGCACGTATGGCCTGAGAATAGGTCTTCAAATGAGCTCTATGTTGCAATCTGTTGGATTCAAGCTGAGTCTTTCTCCACTTGCGCTCCAGTCATCTACCTCGCCACTTCAGCCCCCATAGTTCTTCCGTATACCAAGGGGCCAATTTTGAAGCAGGTCAGAGAGGACACTTAGGAGCAATCATGTCTACTGCCCCAGTGAGTTTGCTGTTCCAATTCTCCACCAGGGCATCAACAGGATCACCAGCAGAGCCAACACTAAATCCCTCCACGGCTTCTTGAAATCCTATTGGATCCAATAACCTTCTCAGGCGGATCATCCTAATAGTTCCCTCGCCCCCATGAAGGTGGGAAGTGATTGCGAGTCCAACCTTAACCAGATGGTGGTCCGTCCATGACAATGGGGAAAGCACAGGATTCCCCACCCACGGAACACCACCCTGATCAGAGTGAAAGACCAAATCAAGCGTGTGACCAGCAATGTGCATCGGCCCCGAGACCACTTGGGATAGGCCCATAGTCGTCATGGCCACTATGAACTCCCGAGCTGCCCCGAACAAATTGGTCCCAAAGTGAACACTGAAGTCCCCCAGCACCACAAGCCTGGGGGACTCCAACACCAAGTCCGAGACCAAGTTCGTCAGCTCGGTTAGGGACTCTGTTGAGCAGTGGGGCGATCGGTACACCAACAGAAGTCCCATTCTATCCCTGGTCCCCAGACTTAAGTACACACATTCGATATGGCCCGACACTCTAACAGGGATCCTGGTAAGGGAAAGGTTATTCTTATAGACTACAGCCACTCCACCTCCCCGCCCATGGTCCCTCACCCGCTCCTCAACAGTGTAGCCTGGAGGAAGAAGCTGGGACCACACTGGGCCCCCAGCCTCCCCCAGACAGGTCTCTGTAATACATACTAGGTTGGTACCTTCATCCAGAATCAAATCATGGATGGTTTCTGATTTGTTCTGGACTGACCTGGCATTGCAGAGGAGCAAGGTGAGGTTCCAAGGATGATCGGCACTGCTCCCCAAGGTCAAAGAGCTGGCGGGACAGCTGGAAGGGGAAACAGCTATTAGATTTCCAAGTCCCCTTCCCCTGTAATGGCCCACTGACCTGCCAATGTTAATTCTTCTGTTCACCACCACAACCAGAATGGCCGCCCCACAGTCAGTGGACATGCCCCGTCTCCCCATCTCCAGTTAAGCCCAAACACATTCTAAGAATGTCTCACCCAGGACAAATTAAAACAGAAGCTCCACTATTAAATGCCCCCTCCATATACAGATACCTAGGCCAAGAGACCTGGCCCTCACCCTCGCTGTCCCCTGAAGTGGCTCCCCCAAAGGGGCAACCCCCTTTGGTGTCGCCCCTTTGGTGGCGGGCCCACCGCCACTGGCAGAAGCCTATATAGCCCTGAGCAGGCAGCTCTAGGCAGATGGAATGCAGGAAACTGCCAAGTCACCCTCCTCCCCGGCCCCAATCCTGCAAGGCCTCACCTCAACACAGCAGCCAGTCCTGGGGGGCAGATAATAGACGGGGGGCAGCAGGAGAGGCAAACAGGCAGGCACCCAGTCTCACACCCTGGGGTCTACCTAGGAGCAGATGTCTCTACTCTTCTCTCTCCTGCAAGTTTCTGGGGGCTGAAGTCACTGGCAGAACTTATATAGTCCTGAGAAGGCAGCTCTAGGCAGATAGAATGCAGGAAACTGCATTAAAAGGTGTGAAGTCCTTTTATTTCCTTTTAAAAATGTCTGCCTGTTCCTGTAATGAGGAACAGGAAAATTTAATATAAAATCAAATGAATGTCCTTTTTCCTGCACATTGGGGTGGAATGATGGTCCAAAGAGGGGCTTCAGAGCCAGAACCTTTTGTAAAGTTCTGGTTTGAAAAAAGCCAGATTTCACAATCTTAGCCATTTTTTAAACAAAAATTTCAAAAATTAACCAAAGATCAGAGGAGTGACCCACAGCTTTGAAAAAAGCAACACAGAATCCTACCAATGTGGACTGCATGTGTCCCATATTTCATAACTGTATGCCCATACATTCTGTAAATATAAATGGGGAGCAAAATGGGCATGCAGTTACCCCTTTTCATGAAGGAAAAGGGCAGATTCCTCCATATGCTGGTAGAAAGATGGTCCAAGGAGGGTCATCAGTTTCACAAGTTTTGTAAAGTTCTGGCTTGTTTCAAGCCAGGTTTCACCAATTTTATCAATTTTTTTAAAAAACATAAAAATTCCAAAAATTCACCAAAACTCAGGGAATTGACCATAGCTCTTCAAATTCACTACAGAAGCCCTGACCTACTTCCCCACTTGTGGCAAGTTTCAAGGCTGTAAGACCAACCAGTGAGTTCCCACCCACCCCACCCTGATTTCCCCACTTACTACCATAGGGAAAACCCCAAATGTAAGTTGGAATTTGGATTTGAATTCTGAATCTGATCTGATATCTGTAAATGCCAGAGCCCATAGAACCCAAATCCAAAATGGTTGAAGTCAGATTAGGTCAAATCCAAGTTTTCTGAATACAAACAGGTCTAGTAAATATGCTTCTTCAAAGATCTAAAATTAATAAGCCGTTCCATTGTAAAATATAATCTAAATCCAACACCCTTGATTTAATAATTATTTCTATAATTAGACAACCTACTCTTCCCTGCCCCAAATTTAGGCTTCATAAACATTGTGTTCACTTCACCCATTCATAAAAAAGCAACACAAAAACCAGTTAGTCTAGATGTATTATTATTATTATTATTATTTAATTCATATCCCTTTCTTCTTTCAAGGAGCCCAGAGTGGTGTACTACATACTTGAGTTTCTCTTTCACAACAACCCTGTGAAGTAGGTTAGGCTGAGAGAGAAGTGACTGGCCCAGAGTCACCCAGCTAGTTTTATGGCTGAATGGGGATTTGAACTCGGGTCTCCCCGGTCCTAGTCCAGCACTCTAACCACTACACCACGCTGGCTCTTATTAAGTAGGTGTGCCAACATTGCTCAGAAAGCAGCAATAATGATTCAAATACAAAAATCATGTCTATTTTTCAACATCTTAATGTTCTTTTCAAATCTGAATCTATATGGATTTCCTTTACACTGATGCAGTATTTTATTATATTTCAAAAATTAAGATTGTTCATGTACAATGTCAAACTATGGGTTGGTGCTTCAGGAACCAGCACTGTGCCAGCCTTCTCCCTCCTCTACTCATGTACCCCGTGTTATCTTCTTCACAAGACATATAGTAGCCTGCCATCCTTGTTTGGATGCAATGAAAAACTAGAATTGTGCTCATGGGGAGATAAGTAATTGAAGCCAAGTGCTTGAGGCGACATGAGAACAAAGCTTATTTTCATGGCTTGGTGAACTTTTGCACACAAGTCAAGATAAGAAGTTGGCCTTATGATACAGAGAAGTAGCAAGTCAAAATGAACCCAGGATTGTTACCTGTATATTCTTGAGTTGCATCTAGAGGATCAATCCAAACTGTAACACTGTCCAGTGGGACAAGTTTAGAATCAACTCTTTTTATATCTTCAGGAATACTGCGGTCCCAGGAAATTGTCTCCTGGTCATCTGCATCTACATGCTCTTCTGTATTTATCTATGGTAAAAACAGAGATACATTCTAATTAAAGAAGAAATCAGTCCAGAAACTGTTGCAATGCTTCCCTGGGAACTTGCAGTCCCTTTCTGGCACATGCAAAACCTTTTATGGTAATTGTAAACAATTACTCCTCAGCAATCCAAAGCTTCACGAGTAGTGTGCGACACAATACTTCCCCCATCCCCCGGCAAATAAGAAATACACCTTGTTTTATAGCACAGCATAATCATCAAAATGATTTTGTTTTCTGTTGTGCTTAAATATTATGTAACCAGAATATTATGTAAACTATGCAAAAATAGTTTAACAAAATCAGAACCAGGGGCGTAGGGAGTTCACTAGCAGCTGAGGGCCAAGCTCTTGCTGGCAGCCACCTCCTCTTGTGCACACTCATCCCTCCATGCTCCATTGTAGCCATGCTCCAGATCAGAATACTATCATGCACCAATCTACAAAGTCCATCATACTTCAGAGCATGCACATCTATCATTACAAATATCAACACAGAATATATGGTAAATTAAATGCCTGTGCATGCTTGTATTGCAAGACTTTTTTTTAAAAAAAATGCAAGTGTCTTCTCTTTACTAGCACACACACTTCCAATTATTAAGGCAATGACTACAGCTATATTTAGAATAAAAGCTTCCTTAGCCAAGGCTACAACAGTTCTCAGATTCCAGATGAGGAATTAGGCAATCACTTCATTTTTTAACATTCCAGTCTACACTTATTTAAAAGATGCATATCCTGCTTTTCAATCAAGTTATCCCAAGACTACTTACAACAATGCAATGCAATATGTTCAACTTTTAGTAGTGGAGTGGCCAAGAGAGATGTTGGAGGGATTTGAGAAGTCTGTTTTCAGCTCTCTCGTGCTCCTTATGGAGCCCAGATGTAAATCCACGGAAGACAGAATTTGCCTGGAAATGTGTTATCAAGCTGAACCAGGCATAATTACCACTAAGAATGGGGATTTTCCTCATGCAGGCCAGGGAGAATACAGTTCAGTGGCTCATATTTGACAGGGCAGCCATGGAAGCCATCATGTTAAAGCCCCTCCCAAACTATCTGGTGTTCCTGCAACCACTGAGCCACTGAGTGACAAAGAATATGTAGGACGATGTTCAGCAGGTGACTTTAAAATAAACATCAATCAGAGAATCACAATCTATATAATCATTTCTCTTAGCCAGCATGTGTGCCCAGGCTTTGGTGGCGGAACTCTTGCGACACGCTGCAAGAGTTCCCGGCATTACCCAGCCACGGTAATGGAGGAGGCGGCGGCCCGGCCACCGGGGTCAGGAGGCGGCTGGGCTGCCAGGAAGAGGAGGCAGCAGTAGAGCCACGCTGCTGAGAGCAGAAGGTGGGGGTAGGGCAGGAGAACGTGGAGGGGAGCAGAATTTTTTTTTTTTAATTTAAATTTAAATTTTTTTACTTGATTTAGGGGTTTTAATTACTTAACTCCCCCCCCCTTGGCCTTGTGCAGAAGGGAGGGAGTTTGTCCCAACCTTCTCTGCACGAGGCCCAAGAAGGGTTCCGTTTGGCCCTTTTGGTCAAGGGGCGGGGTTTCGGCCAGGATCGGCCGCTCCCCGCCCCATTCTCTTTTCAGTTGGGGCCAGGCAGTCGCAGGAGAAGGAGCTCTTTCCTCCCTCCCTCCCTCCCCAGTTCAGAGCAGGTCTAGCGACTGGTCGCCTGAAGGGGCCGAGTAGGAATTTTTTGCTCCCAACGCATTGGCCACTGTTGGGGGTTTTTTCGCCTACTCCGTTCTGTGTTCTGGGTGCGTAGTTAGAGTTAGGTTGGCCACAATGGCAGTAACAGTGCGGGCCGGGTGGTAATTTGAGGGTTAGAATATCGGTGAGCACCCTTGGATATGTAAAAGGGTGATTGGTTAATCGCTCCTTTGTGGCCTGTGCAGCACGGGGGAAATGATTGCCATGAAACCTGCTTCAGGACTTTTCCAACCTTTGGGCTGTGCAGTCCGGGGTGGACGAATGCCTAGAAGTATCCAGATCCTCTCTTACAGAAGGGGGGGTTGGCTTTGAAGGAATTGAGTGGGGCGTATCTGCCCATTCCCGAGCCAGGGTGTGTCGCCCAGTAGGGTGATGAGTAGGACTTCAGAGTTCTGACCTGCTTCTATTGGCCCGCACTGTTCTCTAAGGGTGATTAATCACCTGGTGTTCCAGTCTGCCATGTCTGTGTAATAGTTAATAAAGTTGTGGCCCTTTTCATCAATATTAACTCTACGTGTCGTCTTGAGCTGGGGTCTGGGGACAATGTTTAATTCTTGTTTTAAAATGTTTTTAAATTGTTAATTGTTGTGTTATTGTTTTTAATTTGTTTTAGCTTTTCATTGTTTTACAAGTTTGTTTTAATTGTAAACCACCCTGAGCGATTTTTGGAAGGGCGGTATATAAATCAAATAAATAAATAAATAAATAAATAAATAAATAAATAAAGTGGGTGGAGGGCAGGATAGACGGCCATGGTGAGGAGGCTGCAGCAGCCCCAGCCTAGCCACTGGGGTTTGGAGGTGGCTGAGCCGCTAGGAAGAGGAGGCGGCAATAGAGCTGTGCTGCCGAGAGCAGCCTGTGCCACCGAGAGCAGCCTGGGAAGGAAAGCGCTGCCGGCGGCCAGGGACAGAAATGTGAGAAGACTGGGGCAGAAGGTGGGATGGAGGGCAGGAGAGACTGGGGCAGAAAGTGGGAGGCAGGGCAGGAGAGACTGGGGCAGAAAGTGGGGGGGAAGGGGGAACCACCAGCCCCAAAGAGCACACAGATGCTCTGTGCAGGTTCAGCTAGTTCAATTTTATTGTCTATTTACACAGATATACAATTGACTCAATTTTCATAAAGCTTGGGCATGCTGCACTTCTGCAATGCCACTGTAGTTTTTCTGCTCAAGGCTAGTTTCCCCAAAATGGATGAACCAGTCAGACAGGTGGTACTCCATTTCTTTAAAAAGTAAAGCAGGTAGTGATCCAGCTGGCCTGTTACCATCCTCACAAAAACTGCAGTAAAACTAATTATGAGTATTACTAAATATCCATGCATTTTTTTTATTTTTGTTTTAAATGTTTTAAATGCCTAAACATGAGTTCAGATCAAAAGCTAACTCCAAACATTCTTAACAGTAGAATGTTACTGTGTACTCAGTACACAGTCTATTTTCTTACACCTTGCTACATCTTTTTCAACCGTTACATCAATCAGGAAGTATCTACTAACCAATTCATTGAGACATTGAGTCGATGCCTTCACAACCTTCAACCAGCATATTTAAACTACTATGAGTACACTCATGTGTAAATAGATAAGGGAGAACTCTAGCCTAGTCATGTATGTAGCAATACAAAAGCAGAAAACAGTTAGTTGAGACATCAATCTATTGAGCGGTTTCAACCTATATTCAATGAAGCAATATTTGGATTTGAACATACTCAGTAAAATTGAAGAACCAATACTTTCATGTTTATTTATTTGCTCAGAATTCACAAAAGCTCTTTCCTTATCCTTCCACTTTAATAAACTAGTCATTCCATGCGTTACTACTGAAAACATAGCTATATAGACTTAGTAGTCTGAATCAGAATTTAAGCTCCAAACTTACTTTTAAACAATTAAACTGAAGATTTTGGCCTTCTGCAGTAATCATACAAATTAAAGCATATTTGATATGAAAGACTGTATTCTCCCCACCACTGAGTAACCACAAAAAGGGGCATACATCTGGGATTAGGGCTTCCAAGCTACAGGATAGATTTTCAATCAGCCTTGGCTTTTAGTTCTGCCGTGGAGTTGGCGTCAACTCCTGGCGACCACAGAGCCCTGCGGTTCAGGAGGGATTTACCACTGCCTCCTCCCGCGCAGTATGAGACAACGCCTTTCAGCATCTTCCTATATCACTGCTGCCCGATATAGATGTTTCCCATAGTCTGGGAAACATACCAGCAGGAATTCGAACCAGGAACCTCTTGCTCCCTAGGCAAGTTACTTGCTCACTGTGCCATTAGGTGGCTTTGCTTTTAGAACCACTCTCTTATTTAAAGATGTGGCAGCGAGGGATGGGGAAGAACTGAATGATAGATGTTGCTGAACTACAACTCCCAGCATCCCTAGACACAATTTTTTGTGGCTGGGTATGCTGGAAGTTACTTCAACATCTGGAGGGCCGCAGTTTGGGGATGCCTGCTCTAGAGCATCTGCACGTTAGTACTTGATTGCTCCCCTCACCTCAGAGATCTCCCCACCCTCACCTGAGCTGCACTCCTGCGCCTCCTCCATCCTGTTGCTTCCATCCCCCTCACTCTTATTCATTAGGCCAACCAAGACAGTCTCAACCCAGCCTGCATGAAAGCCAGGTTGAAATGTTCTAGATCAGGGATTCTCAACATTGGGTCCCCAGATGTAATTGGACTTCAACTCCCATAATTCCCAACCAAAGGCCACTGGGGCTGGAGATTATGGCAGTTGAAGTCCAATAACATCTGGGGACCCAATGTTGAGAATCCCTGTTCTAGATAATCACTTTCCTCCACGATTGTCTGGAGCTGAGAGGCCACAACCCTCTCAATCACCTTGCCCAATCCTGAAAGATTAGAGACAGGCCTATAGTTGCCTAACTCCGAGCAGTCCTAATGTTCCCTCTAAGGTGTGTGCATGTGCATGCGCTCACAAGTTTTTTTTAATGTCTACTCAGTTAATTTTAGAAACTCATTCCGCACTCAGATTAAAAAAAAATTAGAAAGAACACTGTGTCCAATGTAGGTGTTTTTAAGTATGGTCTGATGATAGCCTCTTTAAAACAAGGAGGCATCCTACCCTCCATCAAGAGATGTTTACCAGCTCCTCTCTGACAAACTGATTGTTAGATAAATAAGTTGGGCAAGCGTCAAGAGAGCAGATGGTAGGATACACAGTCCAAAACAGCTTGTCCACATCCTCAGGAGTCACAACTTATATGGGAAGAATTCTGAACACTCAAAAATACTAAGTGTAAGCACAACTAACTTCTACTGCGATTACACTACTTTGAGCTCTTTAGATGGAACTCCCAAATTAATACAAGTGAAAAGGCCACCTTTCTTATAAAGCTACAGAGCTGGAATTTGATAAGCAGTAAAGTAAGTGTGTAAGGGTTTCAGTTTTACTAGCTGCTCTCCCTTCATATATGAATGAACCAGCTGCAAAAGCTTATGAAAACCAGACAACAATTGGGATCTTCAAAGGAAAGACTGCAGGTGCTTGAGTGTGTGTTGGGAGAGAGAAGGCTGTAGAAAAGCCACTCAGCACACAACCTGCCTTCAAGACTTCTCTACTGAGGGAGAAGCAAGCTTCAGTTCATTTGTGGCTATTCCCACCTTCTTCTTGTGGCCTGTGGGGTTTGGCAAAGCAAAGTATGCTTTGGCCAGACAATGACACACGCATCAATGCCAAACCATTTTTTTAAGGGATAAACCATGAAAAATAAGGAAGATAAGTAGGTCCTACAATACAGAACAAGGATTGTGTTTATAAAAAGACTAACAGAGCTCAGAAAGGTAGCTTCACTGCCCATGCACAAACTGTGTCTTCTCACACTAGTACCATGCAGTCCACATCTGGAATTGCACGGGAGGAGGAAAGAACCTGGCACACACAGATGCAGTCTTGTAGGTCTGATGTGGCTATGGCCAGCGGGAGCTTCAGCACCTTCCTCCGGCACATTCAGCCGTGCGTGGCACTGAATCCTCCTGCCCGTGGCCAAAGCAGGAGCTCCGCGGCGGGGAGAGACCCACCTGGACGCCGGGGAAGGCGTTCTTCAGCAAGTAGTACATCTTGCGGTTGGAGAGGAGGTCGCCGCTGGTCAGCTTCTCCTCGGCCCCTTCCCGGGTCTTGCCCTTGGCCTTGACGTTGAGGAGGTTGGCTTCCCGCACCCGCTTCACCTCCGCGCCGCCCGTGACTGCCGCCAGGACCGAGGCGGCCAGCAGCTCCCGCAGGTCCACGCTGCCGGCCGGCGACTCTGCTGCCGGCCCGCCTAGCATGAAGAAGGCGAAGCGGCCGGCCAGGAAGCCCGAGTAAAGGTGGTAGAGCAAGCCGAGCCCCAGCAAGCAGAAGACAGCCACGCCCAACGGAGACAAGCGGATCCCCATCGGCGCCATGGCCGGGCCGGGGAGAAGCTGAGGCGGAGGCAGACGTCACCGCTCGCTCATGTCGCCGTGCAGCGCCCACAGGACCCGTCCGAGTGAGTCCCGCGTTCCACGCAACGTCCCTCCCAAGTCTCCTCCACTCCAGAAGCGGCGGCTATGTGTACATCCGGGTTAGGGAGTGGGGAGGGAGGGGATCCTGGGCTGGACTACGTTTTATGTTAACTGGACTGGGCACACGTTGAGCGACGCCGGACTCCTGCAGGCTCGTCAGCTAAACTCACTCAGCAGCCACACGCTCCCTGGCTTCTTCAGGCTGTGCAGGTCTTCCGTTCCGCGCACCACCTACTTGGGAGTAGGCTGCATGGAACTTGGCGGGTTTACTTCCTAGCAGACGCGTGTAGGATTTTCCATCTTGCTCTTCCTGCAGGGAGCCCAAAGCAGTGTACATGGTGCAAATTTATCCTCCCAGCAACCCCGGGAGGTAGGTTAGGCAGGCTGAGAGATAAGTGACTTACCCTGTGAGTTTTATGGCTGAACAGGAATTTGAACTCAGGTCTCCCCAGTGGTGGGCCAGCAATGCACTCTAACCATTACACCACGCTAGCTGTTTTCACTGATATTCCTTTCTTTATCATCATCATCATCATCATCACCATTGACTTTTATTTATTGTTGTTTATAATTTTTCCTCCCCCACCCTCAAGCGTGGGAGTTGAAGGTGTCTTTCCATTAAAAAAAAAAAACAACCCAATCAGGAGATCGTGACGGTTGTGGACAGCTTTTAGATTCTCCAAGTAGATAAGGGAGGAAAAACCTGGAGAGAAATAAAAAGCTCGGCATGGTAGCAAAGCCTCAGGCAAGATCTATTGATTTATAAGAGTCTAAAGACGACGTGTAGAAGGTAATTGCCAGGGTCACTCTTGTATTTGCTATGTCTATGGCTTTAACGTTTCTTTAAAGCCAATAACGTACGACTAGTTCCTTAGAGCATGCCCAGTAGGAGCAAATGAAGCCAACCACCCATTTCTTGCCCTCAATACCTTAGAGTTCTTTTTAGTAGAAAGGTTTTTCTGTGGGGAGAGGAGCTGCAAGGCTTGTTCAGGAATAAAGAGGTAGTGGGATTGTGTGTGTCTGTTCATAGATTTGACTTCATGCAAACACAGACAAAAGACATCCGCATACCCACACACCTCAGTAGCTCAAAGGCTGGAAACCGGAAAGGAATAAGTGTGATCCTTATTCTTTACCGCAGGGATGCTCAATTTCGGCCCTCCTGTAGATGTTGTCCTACAAGTCCCATAATCCCTGTCTAATGGCTACTGTGGTTGGGGATTATGGGAGCTGTAGTCAAAATCCGTTGTAGGGGGAGCCTAAGTTCAGCTGGCCTGCTCTACAACAACTGCCCCCATTGGGCGGCTCTTGTTAGCTGCACAGCATTCTTTTCCCTAGAATGAAAGGAGAGGAAATGAAAAGAGTCACTGCTGTTAGTTACTCGGTAGGAATTAAGAACCGAACTGGGTAGAAATTAAAAGCAATCGTTAACTGTGATGACATAAATAAGGAAAAGCCTGGCGGTCTCATGCCGGTATTTAGCCTCAGATGGAGTTTACCACGCGCTTTGGGCTGCATTCCCAAGCAACCCGACTCCACGAAGACCCGGTCCCGGCACGCCGGGGGCTGCTACCGGCCTCACACTGTCCACGGGCTGTGCCTCGATCAGAAGGACTTGGGCCCCCTACGGAAGCGGCGCCGGGAGAGGGTCTTCTGTACGCCACATTTCCCGTGCCCCACCGCGGGACGGGGATTCGGCGCTGGGCTCTTCCCTGTTCACTCGCTGTTACTGAGGGAATCCTGGTTAGTTTCTTTTCCTCCGCTGACTAATATGCTTAAATTCAGCGGGTCGCCGTCTGATCTGAGGTCGCGGTCAGATCGCTGCGGGGGGCCTGCGGTGGCGGCCGGGTGGGCGGGGCCGGAGCCTTGGCCCGCTTGGCCCGCCGCCAGCCGGCTGGCTGGGCTGACGGAGAACCCTCGGGCGGACTCGGCCAGAGAGCGGCTGGGCAACACGGACCTCCCCCTGCGCCGACGCGGACGCGCGCCAGCCGGCGCGGAACCGGGAGGCGTCACCTGGCGCAGGCAGCGCTGTGAGGGACCCACAGACAGCCGCGTGGGGACACCCCGTCCCGCCCGGCTGCCGGCGCCCGTGGCCGCCAGCCGTGCCGGCCCCGGCCGGGCTCACCCTTCCTGGAAGGGCGGCCGGCTCGGGAGACGGGCGCGGCTCATCAGGGACGCCGCCGGTGCGGGGTGGGGGTGGGACGGACTGCCTGGACGGGTTGAGCCCCGAGGGCCTCGGGTCTGGACTTGGGGGGACCCGGGCACCATCGCTCCAGCACCCAGGAAGGCCCCCAGCTGCGCCCCATGGCGGCAGGCACCGTGGGGCGATTGACCGTCGAGCGACACGCAGACAGGCGTAGCCCCGGGAAGAACCCGGGGCCGCAAGTGCATTCGAAGTGTCGATGATCAATGTGTCCTGCAATTCACATTAATTCTCGCAGCTAGCTGCGTTCGTCATTGACGCACGAGTCGAGTGATCCACCGCTAAGAGTTGTCACATGTGTGTGTCGTTGGCTTTTTGTCTCGTGCTCTCTCTCTCTCTGGGGGCCATCCTGGCTCGGCTCAAGCCATCCCGGCCGGGGGCGGCGTTGGGTCTGCGCCCTTCTCTCTCTCTCTCGCAACAGGCACGGTGGGTTTGTCCGGACGGACCGGGCACTCGGGCCCGGTGCGGGGCGCAGAGCCTCGCGCCGGCGGGGCGGTGCGGCAGGCCAGGGCGCGACCCGCCTTCCCCGTCCCCTCCCGTGGGCGGGAGGGGCCGCCCGAGTCTTTAAACCACCGCCGCCCCACCCCACGCAGGGTGGGGGGGCGACAGGTACCCGGCACTTGGGTGGAGGGGAACAGTTCCTTGTCCCTTCCATTGGGTGGCTCTTGTTAGCTGCACAACATTAAAATTAAAAGCAATCGTTAACTGTGAGGACATAAATTAGGAAAAGACTGGTGGGAGCTCAACAGTTTGGAGGAAGCTAAGTAGGAGCCATAATAAGAAGGGGAGAAGCTGAAATGTGTGCAGGGAATCTGAAGGCGAACAGGAATGGGATGTCTTTATCAAAACCACAAACACAGGGATGGGCAAATTTAGCCCTCCAGCTGGGGGTGCTGGGAATTGTAGTCCAAAACAACTGGAGGACCAAGTTTGCCCACTTCTGCAAGAATCTCTTGGCGCTTTACAACAAAATGAGATCTCTCTCTCCCTGGCTGCCACCCTATTATGTTGTTGTTGTTTGTTTATTTCGGCCCAAGGCCAGCATAACCCTATTATGATCTAGGCTGGGATTGTTTGTTTAAGATCCACCATATAAGCTGATTGCTTTCCCTCCCAACCCGAAGGAGGCGTATTTATCCAATGTCCACAAGGTAGCCCTGCCCTGTTAGTCTATTTATAGTGGCACAAATGTTTGTGTTAGTCTATTGTGGCATAAACCTTTTCTCCAGTAAAGTGTCAGAGACTCTGGTTTTTTAATTTATTTACACAAAGAATTGAATCAACACCCGCCCCAAACTCATACGCCAGTCTTGAATGAATATATTTTGAAATATTTCCAGATGTTTTCCTTCACTTTTGTGATAAATAATAATACATACATAAATAGTAACCATTTTCTTTCTAATATGCCATTCATTTATTATGCATTAATTGATTGACTGATTTGTGTGCAATGTAACTCATATGCTTTTCTTCTTTTTGTTGCTTGAGAGTGCTGGCTGCAGAAAGTATTTGAGTTCTCTAATGTCAAATATCCTCTCCTCAATCCAGATGAATGCATGCCCTTTTGAAAGTAAACACTCATATATCTTAAAAGCAATTATTTTAGGAA
Source organism: Hemicordylus capensis (assembly GCF_027244095.1). NCBI lineage: Eukaryota > Metazoa > Chordata > Lepidosauria > Squamata > Cordylidae > Hemicordylus > Hemicordylus capensis. The sequence goes on from NC_069660.1 coordinate 260,785,005, forward strand.
CTAGATTAAACCTAATTATACTTGATGCTTTTGAAGCAAGGGTAATTACTTTTTGTTTTTTCAATTTTACATCTTGGCCACCTTTCAATCTGATTACTAATTATCTAACCCCTTAATCAATTCTAGTTTTTATGCTTATGAAATTTATTTGTTCTATTATATATGTATATTGCTCATAATCGGGAATTAAAATGTCTATCCACTTACTTTTCTAGAATAATCATGATTAAAATGGATAATACTTTTTTTTCAAAGTCTTCCTCCAAGCTACTCTGAAATGGATTAGGAGAATTAGAAGATTAGGAATGAGATTTAAAGACTAGCTAGTGGTGAGAAAACAATTGAAAACTGAGAAAACAATTGAATATGACTCTTTCACCTGTAAAGCCAGATGGATCAAAAGGCTGATGAGAAAACTGGGATTAAATAATTGTTAGAAACTAAGTTAGAAATGTGGCTTCTAATGTGAACTTCTCAGTATAAATCAAGAGGTCTTAAGGACTGAAAATACTTCCCTAAAGAAAGCAGCCAGCATTTTATAAAGGGAAATACATCTTCTTTAATTACCAGCATTTCTAGAAGTCATCTTATTAAGTATCCTTAAGGAGACAGAACCACAACAATTCTAAGGATGGTAACAATGTGTGGGACTTTTAAATCTGTAACTATTTCTGTAGTTATTGTATAACTGTAGCTATTTCTGAGAAAGTAATGTTTTCAAAAACCTTGTGCCTCAAACAATACTATACTCTGATCATTACAAACAGTAGTCTGGTCATTAGTACTAGGGTACTACTAATGGATGGAGCAACGTAAAATTACTCCCCTTTTACTACCAAATCAAGGATAAGTGTTGAGCCTTTTCTGTTAATATATAAGGTGTAAATGCAGTACTTAGAACAATCCAACTCAGTATTTTACATAGCAATTTTCAAAAACTTAGTGGTAATGAGGACCACTAATTTAAATTTGCTTGTTCTTTGCAAGCCATGGCATTTTCTTTATAGTAAAGTACACACTTCTCCACATGGGAAGCCACTTGAAAGGCTTCTGAATTAAAATTCAACTTGTTTCATAACAGTTGATTGATTGATTTGTTGATTCATAACAGTTGTGTTATGAATCAACAAAGCCATTTGAATGTGTGAGGAAGTGTGGGAATCATGGGTGTACACAGGACTTTTTCAGGGGTAGGGGTGGCAAAGCCAGCAATCTGATACCCCCCTCCCAGGGAGTATGCCCCATTGAATTCAATATGAACTGGCTGAATCCAGGGGAGGGGCAATTACCCCCTCTTGTCCCCGCTCCAGATGCCCATGGGGGGAATCATGACATGCTAAAGAGCAAGTATGTTTCTGTTTAAATTTTAAAATGTATACCAAAAAGGTAAGTTGCCTCTTCAGCATGAGATAGAAATGTCAAAGAAATCGGATTCCTCCACATTCTTGGCTGCTGGGTGAGGACATCTCATGTGGGTTATCCTTCCCGCACACTCTCGAGAGCAGGACAATCAATTAAACCATCAATCAAACAATCAAACTGCCTTGAGATTGTTTTAATGAAAAGCGGTATATAAATTTAACAATAAAAATAAATTAAGCAAAACATTTAAGGTGTGGGAGAGGATAGTCCCTCCCGGTTCAGTTTGTCCTGCTCAGCTCCAGAGAAGGTCATTCCTCACCTGGCTTCTAGCTTTCCCTTCTGTTCTTTTTTCAGTCCTCCTTCCTAGTCAATTATTTTGCCTCTGTTCCCACAGCAAAGCTCTCCCTTCTCTTCTCCTACAGCTTCTGCCCGTCCTTCCACTCCTTGCCTTTTTAAAAATTTCACCCTACTTTCCGTCCTCTCTCTTCTTCTCCTGCTATCTCCCCGATTATGGAGCAACAAAGAATAGGCATCCTGCACATTTTGATGCCAAAAGGCAAGAAACAGAGCCATCAACAGCAGCCCTGTAGGCTCCCTCACCATTCAGTAATGGTGCATGCTACTGACAGTGGCCCACACAGTCCGCACCGGAGCCCAGGTAGGGGTGGGGGGTATCTGACCCCACAACAGAGCCTTTGGAAAGCCTGCCCTAACTTTGTTCACTCATGCCAATAGTCGGTATCGCCCCACATCCTCCCTTAGAAGGGAGGAGAGTCCCGACATCATGGTTCTTGAAGATGAGACCACGCTGGCTCTGGAAGCCCAGCCCATCTTCCTGGGACCTTCTGAGCCACTCCCAGACAGCCCAACAGGGCTAGACAGGCTGGAAGAACAACAACTGGCATGGCCCAACCCAACTCCATCCAAGCATCTCCTCCCGCTGAATGAGCTGCAAACTGGCAAAGATGTCCCCTCTCCTCTTCTGTTTTAGCTGGTCCCATCAGAAACACCAGCACTCCCTCCACCTCTCAACCCAGTGGAGCTAATCAGCGGAGGGGTGGTGGTGGAAGCAGAGCCCTTAAGACATCACAAACACCTCATCCTTCCAACTGGACCAGATAACGTTGGCAACAGAGGCAGGCCTCACCCGACGACCCCACAGCCATGAGGCCCGGTGAGTCCATGGCCGTCTGACCCCAACAACCTTGTGCTCCTCAGATTCCTTTCAAGTGGAAATGCCAATAGCCTGGCAAGCATGGTTCCTTGAGGCCATCCATATCTCACTGGGGAACCAAAAGCCTAAAGAACCTGTAGAAAGGTGCCATAGGCCCAGGGAAGAGTCTCCTTTCCACATCCTCCAAGTCAGACTCCCTTCTTCCTCCAATGACTCTCACTTGAAACCCCCCACCAAGTCAAAGAAAAGCCACAAGTGTAAGAGGCCATCCAAATCTTTAAAAGCTAATAAAGAAAGAAAAGGAAGACGCAAGCATAAACAGCCATCCACTCATTCACTAGACATTACTGACTATGACTCCCCAGACTCCCACTCGGGGAGACCAGCTGAACCGCCCGGAGCCATTTTTGGAAGAGCAGTATAGAAATCTAATAAATTAATAATAATAATAATAATAATAATAATAATAATAATAATAATGCCTTAAATCACTTAGGAATCATAAAATTAATTAAGAATGCTTAATTATGGGAACTGAGGTTGCGGAAGAAAGCTTTACTTTGCAAATGTCCTACAGCAACTCTGTCAATTAGGTCATTGGCAGGGGTTAAGAAATGTTGGCTCTGTACACCAGTAGGGATGTGCAGAACCAGTTCAAACTCGAACCAAACTGGCCTCACAGATATACACTACCTTTTCTTATCTCTGTTTCTCCATGTGATCACTTTTGAATGTGCATGTGTGTGAGTGAGGAGAGCTGATCTTGTGGTAGGAAGCATTCGTTGTCCCCTTAGCTAAGCAGGGTCTGCCCTGGTTGCATATGAATGGGAGACTTGATGTGTGAGCACTGTAAGTTATTTCCCTCAGGGGATGGAGCTGCTCTGGGAAGAGCATCCAGGTTCCAAGTTCCCTCCCTGTCATCTCCAAGATAGGGCTGAGAGAGATTCCTGCCAGCAACCTTGGAGAAGCCGCTGCCAGTCTGTGTAGACAATACTGAGCTAGATGGACCTATGGTCTGACTCAGTATATGGCAGTTTCCTGTGTTCCACATTCAGAAGTGATCACATGGAGAAACAGCCACAGAATGCATAGGTGATCTGGCCCTATGTTGATATGTTGTTTTGCAAATGAACAGTCAATGTTCACAATCCACGACAGCATAGATGTATTTAGTGTACATGAACCCATTGATTTTAATGTACTTAAGTACATTAAGTAAGCCAAACAAAGCTGATTGCATTGGAAACTACACTGACTGCATCTGTCAGGTTTGGTTGAAGTCTAGAGAATCGGGTATTGTAGAGAGTTGGAATAGATGACTCACAATATTTCTTCGAGTTTCATGATTCACTCAAGTGCAGTGCACCGGCCATAGAAAAATGGGCATGCATGCTGGCCCATTGTGAGTCAGAACCACATTTTTGCTTCTTCTGAGCTCAGAGAGGTTCCATTGCTATTAAGGATTATATTGTCGTAGCAATGAGTCACTCATTCAGAATAATGGGAGTTCTAATGGGAGGCTTGTCTCTGGCATGATAATGCAATCCTTAATCACAAGGGATCCTATCTGAGTGCAGGAGAAGCAAGGATGTGGTTTGAACTTGGATGGAGCTTGTGTGTGCACCCTGTTCTTCCATAGGCGCCATGAGCCATTGTGACCATTGCTGAGGAGCAAGTCACAAGCAGCTGGGTTATCCCATTAGAAATATTTTATAAACAGCTGTCTTTGTACAGTCATTATTTTTACAGCTTTTGTTGTTGTTGTTAATGATGTTATATCCAATCCTGAAGCAAAAAATGAAATAAAAATCAATCATGAAAATAAAGTGGGGGGAAACCCATGATAGAAATCAGAATTCAGTACCACAAGCCAAAGAAACATTGGAATGATAAATCACTGTTAAAAACTAATTAAGTATGACATTTCTTTTAGTTATGGAACCGTTATTTAAATCAACATTCGCTAAAACACAGAAGGACTGTTCTGCTTGAAGGATTAAATTACTTACAAACTGCCTTACAGGGAAGGGAGACATGAACGCAGCCATGCAGGGGCTGCGGTTGGCTCCTTGCCTCCATCCTCCCCTTTAACAGAACAAGTAGAACGAGCTGCTCTAAAACATTAACTGCACACCAATGTTATCTCGGACTATTTGTGGAGATATAAGCATGCCTTGAGATTCCTCTGCCCCCAAGGCTGAAAGCAGAGAAGGAGCAGAACAAGACTTTTCTGCCTATTTGCAAAATATATTTTGGTACATTGGGTGAAATAAGCACTTTAGTAAACTAGGGGTATTCTGCATCTAAATTTTAAGGCAAAATATATTATGGATCCCTTTATGCCAGAGCATTAGCTACCTTCTCACTATGTCCCCATATGCCAGGAGATAACAGGAGGTAATGGGTGGTTTTTCACTGACTGTCATACTATTGATAGCCTGTGCCGCTGATTTGTCCAAGGGCATGATTTGAGGCCATGATCCTATTACATCATTAAACTAAGGAGGTCTCTACCTGGATGGGAGACCAATTGGGCACACTGAGTTTTCTGAAATAAAAATGGAATAGTTCTATTATATATTTTGAAGAATTTTGAAGAATATGTGCAAAATGAAATCATACTTTCTGATGACCTGCAGGTACCAAATTTCGAAAGCACAATCCTGCCACTGAAATTAGCTGAGTGCACTACTGTTTATACTGGAATATGTTTAGATAGGTTTTTTTAGTAGTTTTAAAAAGAAATTCTGAATATCACACTTCCCGATTACCTACAGATACTAAAGTTTGCATGAACAATCCTGCCACTTAAATTAGCTGCATGCACTACTTTTTACACTAGAATATGCTCAAGGAAAGGTTTTTATTTTTATTTTTTAGAAGAAATTCTGAATATAATCATATTTTGACTGTTATTGCTCTCAACATATTTTAACACTCAATAATCAAATCAAGAGTTCCAGAATGACATGATGCCGGGGAAAAGCAGAAGATCCTTCTCTGATTCAAATTTACCACATATGGTCATTCAGTAAAATGTATAATATTTGAAGCTGAACTCCTATGAATTTCAAACTGTTCTTTTACTTCCCTTTTGCAAGCACATTAATAAAAATATATATTACATACATTTAATTCCTTGAACGTTCCTATAAGTGTAATCTATGCAAAATGACTTTGTCCAGTCAATGATGGGCCTCACCTACCAGAGTAATAATATATATTACCCTGGAAGAGTTGGTCATTGACAGTTATAAACATAGGAAGTTGCTTTCTGAATCAGACCATTAGCCATCTAGCACTTGACTGGCAGAGACTCCCTTGCATTTCAGACAGGGTTTTCCCAAGCTTTATTTGGAGGTGCCAGGATTAAACCGTCTGCATGTGAACAATGTGCTCTACCACTGAGCTCCAGCTCCTCCTCTAAAAGCTGGGTGGACTAAAGTGTATTCTATATGCATGGTAACCTGAACTGTACATGCAGATGCATGTTCAAAGAGCGTGCTTCTGACCATAGAATTTTAAATTGCCTCATCTCAAAAAGGATTTGATAAAGCTGGTTCATAAAAGGAAAATTGCAATGATCTAGGGGGCTGGAGTGTCTTCTCTATAAAGAAAGGCTAAAAGCATTAAGTCACAGGTTTCGAAAAAAGACAACTTAGGGGAGACAAGTTCAAGGAGTATAAGGGGTGTGTAGAAAGTTGACAGGAAGAAAAAGCTCATCCTTTCTCATTTCTAAAACTTAGGGTCCCCTTTGAAATTGATTGACATTAAATTCTGGATAGACAAAAATAACACTCTACTTCATACAATACATATTGTATGGAACTCACTGCCCCATGATGTGCTGGCTACTAGTTTAGATGGATTTAAGAAAAGATTAGACAAATGCATCATCGCTAATAGGCACACATGGAACCTACATGTCCAGAGGCAGTATATTGAATACCAGAAACTGGGGATAAACAATAGCGGAGAGCAATGGGTTTCAAGACCTGCTTCTTGAACATATCTGGCTGGCCACTATTGGAAATGGATTGCTGGGCTAGATGGACTCTTGGTATGATCCAGCAACGCTCTTCTTATGTTCTGATCGGTATTTTGAGCAAAATTCTATGCTTCTTTGATAAAGCCATATTTATGGAAGAGCCATGGGCAGAAGGAGCACAGAGGTAAAGAATTATTCTCAAAGTATGACGGTTCCAAATCATTAAAAGTTTAAGGATGTGCTCCCCTCTGTTGCCATTAAAGCTGCAATCTAAATTGGCTGTAGGGGTGGATTCAAAAGCAAACTAGGACTGCAAACGTGATTGACACAAATGGAACAGGTGGTAAATCCCTCATAGAAAGGAGAGCTTATCTTTGACTTCAGCTGAGAGAGCCTGGATTTATCAGCGCTTCCACCATCTGGAACATTTTTGTTGCTTAACAGATTGCAGAGCTATAATAGAGAAATAAAAGATTTCCTCACAAACACTATTAGCTTTCTAAAAAATCTAAGCTATGCTCACTTAGCTTTGGCCCAAGGAGGGCAAATGAGCATTGGGGCAAATATCTATATTGTCATGAGGCAGCCAGGTGCTTGGGGAATGTTCTTGGGAAGGACATCTAGAAACATGTTTATGTATATGAGTCAATGAAGCTATTCCCACAATCACTGGAATGCGGGCTAAGGGAGCCTAGCCTGCTTTCCAGTGATCGTCAGAACCACTGGGCTCGCAGGCAAGCTGGGGGATCCAAGGCAGCTAGCCCGCCTAAATCCCCCTCCCCTTAAATGAGGTTAGCGGAGCGAGTGCTCTGTTAACCTTGTTTTTTTGCTTGTGTGCCGCCAGTGTGCAGCAACACATGAGTAGACCCCCAACCAGGAGGCTACAAGCAGCCTCCCGGTATCCCCCCCTCCGAATGCCCCACGCACTTGCACCGGGCATCCGGGGACTTCTGGGGGTTGTATGGCCCCCGATCCCCACAGCCCCCACTGGCTCCGTGACGGAGCCGGTAGTCATGTGGGTGGCCAATCCAGCCACCTCGGGCTGCAGGCTTGATCGTTTTTTCAGAATCCACTAAGGTGCTTCACACCAATTGTGTGAAGTTCCTCAGTTTGTAAGAGTCTTAACTCTTCTCTTAAACTGAAGAGATTTCCCCCCAACTCTAGAGTTTCCATGTTTTTTGAATAGGAAATAATCCTATTATGTAATGGCTCTCCAGTAACAAGCTGGAGAGGTGAAAAATGAGGCCTAGCTGTTTGGGTACTGGCAGCAACTCTCTTGCTAGCTGTAATTGCTGGCCCCCACCCTGGGTGAAGCTGGCCCCCACCCTGGATGTAATCGAGCTGTGTGGCCTAATCATTCATCTGGTAAGGAAGAGAAATCCCCAAACTTGGTCATTCACCTGCATTGTGTGTGTAGGGATTGAATCAATAAAAGCAAGCATAGCTGATGCCTCTGATCTAGCTAAAGTTAGTCACAACTAAGCCCCACAACAACTTCCTTATGATTAATCTCAGTCCTATTAATTTTAGACATAAGAACAGCCCTGCTGGATCAGGCCCAAGGCATATCTAGTCCAGCATCCTGTTTCACACAGATGCCTCTGCGGAGCCCACAGGCAAGAGGTATGTGCATGCTCTCTCTCCTGCTGTTGCTCCCCTGCAACTGGTATTGAGAGGCATCCTGCCTCTGAGGCTGGAGGTCAAGACTAACTTCTAGTGGGTTGCAAATGATGAATTCTGTGCAACAAAATATAGAGACAGCTTCCTTCCTAGCCTCCAAACTAGCTATTATTTTTTTCCATGAACAAAACAGAATTTCAATTTAGTTAATCTCTTGTGTGAGTATAAGGGAGTGCTAATTTATTTGCATTTAATAATACACTTTGCCATCCTATTAAAATTATGATTTGCCTCATCTAATGGAAATTAAAAAGTAAAGTGGATGTGGTATCTGCTGCAAAGAGAGACAGGAACTCTGTCAGTAGTAAACAATGGTAATTGCTTTAATTAAAATAACTATAAGTAGCAAAATGTAACCGTGTGGTTCAGTGGCTATTTCTACCTATAACCTGAAGATACTGAAGGATCACTTTATGCTGTGATTATTTGAAAATCTGGTGATAATTCAGTATTTGATCACTGAGGCTGCAGTGCCTGTATGCTTACTTGGGAGTGGCCTTCAGTGGGGATGACATAGTAGTATGAATGCATAGACTAGGTTAAGGTATCCAATCATATGCCAGCATGGTGTAGTGGCTAGAGTGCTGGACTAGGACGGGGGAGACCCAAGTTCAAATCCTGATTCAGCCATGATACTAGCTGGGTGACTCTGGGCCAGTCACTTCTCTCTCAGCCTAACCTATTTCACAGGGTTGTTGTGAGAAGAAACTCAAGTATGTAGTACACCGCTCTGGGCTCCTTGGAGGAAGAGCGGGATATAAATGTAATTTTAAAAATATAATAAATAAAATAAAATAAAATAAATATTACCACAAACATAGGCTATAAACAGGCCATCTAAACCACTGGTTTTCATCTGATGGATTGGGATCTTTTGTTGAAAGCTTTCTATGTCTCTGTTCTTCAGATGTTATCTTAGCTGTGTATACTGCACAATATCATGGGAATATGCTAGCAAGCCCTGCCTTGACATGAAAATCCTTCATAGCCCCAGTCCCTGCTGTCGATGTGTACAGCTTTTGTCTTCAGTGGGAAATATGTATCTAAGGAAAGAACTTAGCAAGTTACCAGCTAACTGAGCAAAAAGGCACCTTTTTAAAGTAGTGATTCTCTTTATATAGTAGGGGGGAGCAACTGGCCCTATCCATCCCCAGCACAGCATCCCTCCAGTGACTGTTGCTGATGTTTCTATTTTAGATTGTGAGCCCTTTGGAGACCTTTGGGAGCCATTTTATGTATTTATATCTATGTAAACCACTTTGGACACTTTTGTTGAAAAGCAGAATATAAATATTCACCATATTCATCTTCCTTGTATCTTGCTTGTGGCCACTGGGGTACAATCTGCAGCAATACAGCTCAGAAAGATTTACCACCTAAGTGAGAATCATGCCTCAGTCCTTCCTTTGTGATGTATTTTGTATTCTCTTTTTGATAATGTGTGCAGGAGTTGAGTTGATATTTGAAACTGAAAGATAGAACTGTGCTCTATGGATTGCGAGGAGCTCCAAAAGGATCCCTCCAGGGGCGTAGCAAGGTTGGAGTGGGCTCAGAGACAAGATTTTAAAATGCCCCCCTCCACTGAAGCTCAGCTAATATATCTATATCTATATCTATCTCCTATGTGCCACAATAGAACATCATCCTAAATTATTTTTTTAAAGGTTTTGTAAATTGTAGACAATGCAAGTCATTTAATGGTACTAGAGAAAGACATGCTGTTCTGGTAGCTCCAGGTCTTAACACTCACATCAGTTTGGGAGGATGAATACAACTGAAGGAAGCCCGGGCAGGTGCGCGGCTGGGGGAGTCAGTCATGTGACTTGCCTCTGCCCCCCCCAAGGCAGTGGGCCCCCAGATAACTGTCTCCCCTTGCCCAATTATAGTTATGCCCCTGGATCCCTCCAAACTGGGGGGAGTGGGCAAAAAGATGGCAAATGCAGTTCAGCGTTAACAAGTGTAAAGTGATGCACATTGGGGCAAAAATCTCCAAATTCACGTATGCGCTGATGCGTTCTGAGCTGTCAGTGACTGACTAAGAGAAGGAACTTGGGGTTGTGGTGAACAGCTTGTTGAAAGTCTTGACTCAATGTGCAGCAGCTGTGGAAAAGGCCAATTCCATGCTTGGAATCATTAAGAAGGGGTTTGAAGATAAAATTGCTCATATTATAATGCCCTTACACAAAACTAAGATGTAGCCATCTTTGGAGTACTGTGTGAAATTCTGGTCACTATAACTTAAGGACATTGTAGAACTGGAAAAGGTACAGAAGAGGGCAACCAAGATGATCAGGGATCTAGAGCATCTTCCTTAAAAGGCAAGGCTATAACACCCAGGGCTTTTTAGTTGAAAAAAAAAAAGACAACAGAGGGGAGAAATGATAGAGGTGGAGAAAGTTGATAGAAATTTTTCTCCTTCTCACATAACACTAGAACCAGGGGCCATCCCATGAAACTGATTGCCAAGAAATGTAGGACTGACAAAAGGAAGTACTTTTTCACACAAAGTATAATCAACCTATGGAATTATCTGCCACAAGATGTGACAGCCAACAGCCTGGATGGCTCAAGATGGGTTTAGATAAATTCATGGGGGACAAGTCTATCAATGGCTACTAGTATGAGGGCTATAGGCCACCTGCAGCCTCAGAGGCAAGATGTTGCTGAATACCCATTGCAGGGGCACAACAGCAAGAGCGAGGACATGCCCTCACCTCTTGCCTGTGGGCTTCTCAAAGGCATCTGGTGGGCCACTGTGTGAAGCAGGATGCTTGACTAAATGGGCCTTGGGCCTGATCCAGCAGGGCATTTCTTAAGTTCATATGCTCTGAACAAGTGTAATTCCAGCCTTTCTGTGTTCAACAGTGTTGTTGTAGTGTTCAACAGTGGTGCAACAAACTTACAAACAGAATGCCAAACAATTGAATTAAATACAGGGTCTCACTTCACTTCACTCAGCCTATTAGATGTCACCTGATTTCCCACAATGCTATGGGACATTCTGATGCACAAACTCCCATTTAAATGCATGCAAGTTGTACAAGGGCAATACGAAAATTTAGTTCATCTCTTTCCTTCCATTTTATAAATGTATTTTCCCCAAATACTGAGAAATTAACTTACTTTGGGGATTATTTTGAACTATTCTTCATAATACGATCAAGGATCCTTTAGAGCAGGGTTCCTCAACCTGTGGTACTCCAGATCTTGCTGTGCTACAATTTTCATCATCACCAGCTACATGGCTGGGAATCCCTACTTTAGAGGGAATCTGAGGAATCCTACTTGTAGCCAACTATTGCTTGGGATATCCTCTAACTGGAAGAAAGTGAGGTTAATTGAATATTTGTTTTATCCCATTTAAAACTAAGGCAGTACATAGCAATAAATACAGGAATGCTATGTTAAAAATTATCTTGTGTAAGTACAGTAATCTTTTGCAACCAGCAGAGGTCCTGCTCCATCTTTTATAAAACATTGACTATTTAAAATACCAACCACTAAAAACATCACTGGGTCAAATGCATAGCTCATAAACAGTAGATATATAATCATAAATAAATATTGTTATGTAAAAATACTTTCTGCAAACTGTAGGAATAAAGTTTTGTTTGTTTTTTAATCTGCAAGATGTGTCTTTAAAACCAGTTGAAAAACACTATCTACATGCTTGTGTTGCCCAGTTCTTTCTATATTCACTGAATAAGTCCAATGGATTTTGATATTACTCTGCTCTGAGGATGTATGCACAGGTTTGGAGTCTTGAACACAAGTGCATTAAGAAGACACTCATGAGGGGCAAGAGTGTGTGGATAGCAAGTTTTACTATAACTCTGCACGAATTACCAAAGATAGGGTTCTAGAGTAGGTGAAATAGATGTTGCAAAAAACTGTGTAAATAATAGTGCAAGCAAAAAAACAACACACACACAAACTTGCCTTGGTTTTTGTTGTTAAATGCATCATTTTTGTTGGTCTTTATTCAACTCTTTTTCAGCTTGTCACAAATTTCATTCATTCCCAACTTGAGTTATAAAGCCTCATAAAATAACTATTCAGAATATACACAACACTGCAGCATTTGAGGGTTGCATTAGGTAGCTGTCTCTACCATCACACTGCAGAAACAAGAGACATAATTTTTGTAGAGCCTGCAGCCATCTGCAAATATTTGAAATCGTTGATAGGTATTTCTAGTGTTTTGACGGTGCGTATTCATAACTTTTTTTGATCTGTGCAACACTGGATATAGACCTAACTATAATTGGGGATGACATGCAGCTATTGACGTTTAAAATGATATTAAGATTTCAAAGGTAGCTAAAAGTTCAACTGAGAATTAATGGAACTGAAATTCCTGAAAAGAAATGTACTCCATCATACTCCCATCAGAGATAATATACACCAATTCTGAAGCAAAGTTTATTGCTTATTTCAATAACACACCAGGCCTCTTGTGATACAATGGCCTGGTTCACACAATCATTTGAATCTAGGTTATTGAAAGCAGGCGACTGAGTGCACCTATACTAAGGTGGTTTATGGCCCAAGATGAATCTGAGATTCCTGCCTTGGCATGGGTTCGCACAATCATGCTAATGCAATTATGGAGCCTGAACTTAAAGGCCTTTGGAGCCCCCGCCCCCAACAAGTTAAGCATCATCCCCTCCCCCAACACACAGTATTTTCAATACTGTGACAAACACAGTATTTTCAACATGTGGGTACTTGAAGGCACAAACAGCAACTGAACTCACAATAATGTAAGAATAGAAAACAGGTATATTTATGCAAATATGCATTAGCAGAAATATTTCAACATGAAACTTAACATATTCCCATTCCACATTTTGCTTTCCCCACTCCCCCCTCTGAAGCACCCGGCACAGGTCATATTCACACTCGGCTGCCCTGTGCTGTGCAGTCCAGTGGCAACCACACCACCCAGAACAGACTAAAGAGGATTTGGGGGCCCCCAGGGGATGTGGAGACCCTGGACTTCAGCCCTGAAGTCCAGGGGTAAGAGCACCACTGTGCTAATGTCACTAACCTCCATTAAACCTAGATTCAAAAGGCTGTGTGAACCAGGCCAACGTTTATCTCAGAAGAATGCTTTTGGAATGAATAGCGGGCGGTGGGGGGGCAGAATATATTTGTGAAACACACCACATTGTGTTTGGTTTTCCCCATTGGAATCATCTCCCCAGTGGAATCATCATACCCCCAGTGAATCATCTACCCTTCTGGAAGATGATTCCACAAGGGAAAAGGAATGCAACATCCTGTTCACCAGTTCCTTCCTGTAAAAAAATCCAAATGACTATTATATTCTTGACCCAGATTTGGGTCCAAAACAAATCGCTCAGATCTGGACCCCCCAAAATTAGGAGATCCAGACTCCATTTTGTGGAAATCTCTCCTACTCTCAATTCCCCCCCCCCGCAAATATTTTTGAAAATTCTGCCCTCCAGGCTTCAATTGGTGACTTACAAGTGTGATTGATTGCCTGGTGAATCCCCCTTGGTTCCAGATTGGCTCATTTCCATTCAAATCTTGTGTTGCCAGGGGTAACTGTGCCAGCATTGGCTAAGGGGAAGGGACAAGGATGTGTGTGTGTGAGGGGGAGGCAGATGGAGGGATTTTCAAATGGGTGGTGGACTGGTGCCACCGTGGCCCAGCAGCACCACCCATCCATCAGAAGTTGTGGCATGGTGGGGCAGGCAGGCAGGAGGGTTTGGGGGTTGTTGTTTTTTTGCTGGGAAGTAATTGCATGATGATATGAATTGATTTCATTGATTAATTGATGCTGATGTGAATGATGAATATGATATATGATTGATGGTGATGATTTGATTTCTTTGTTTGAATTTGTAATATGGCTTTGCACATGTTTCTTTAATGTTTGTATGCAACTTTGCTTCCCTGTGTTTTTCCCCATGGAAGGACTGTGACTGAAGCAGCACATACACACGCACACTTCCCTCTCCACTAACCACCACCACCCAGCCATGGCCAAGAATGAGCTTGCTGCTGGTGCCCTCACATGTCAGCCTGTCTATCACGCAGAGGACATCTGAGGCCGTGGCAAAACATAACCCAAACCCTAACCCTTTTCCACAGCACACACAGGCATATGTTATTTTTTCTCCATCAATAATAATCACTTGCAGTATATGTATGTACTTAATTCAAGTGCTTTGGTTTGTTGTGCCTGTACCTGTATTTTAGTGATTTTTTAAAAAAAATAATTTTTTGAAGTTTGTGTGTGTGTGTTTTCTCCATAGGGAATAATGGGAATTTCAGTGGCCCCATAGCTCTGCATAGGTGATACCAGGATGGCCCAAAGCGGGTTGCGGTGTCATGCACATGGGGGTGCCAGCCACCCCAAAACCACAAGCACATGGGGTACTGGGTTCTGGTTCTTATTGTCAATTTTGAGGTGTTTTGAGTGGATTATTTGGCACAACATGAATGATGAATAACCAAAGAATCCACTCCAAATCATTTTGTACCAAAGAATCCACTCAGAACACCTAGAAATTGAAAATAAGTACAGAAATGGGCTGGTGGTTTGGGGCATGGTTGTGTGGATTTGGATTAATTTGGATCCAAATTGAATCAGGGGTGATTGGGGGGGCGGAGTCAGATTTGGGCTCAAAATGAATCTGGCTGATTCGATTTGAGCTCAAATTGAATTTAAAAAATAATTTTTGCACATCCCTAATAACAAGCATTTACCCCAGTCTTTGAGAAAACCCATATGAAGCATTCTTTACAAACTCTGATGGTCAGCTGCAAGAATCAAAACAAAAGAGGTGGAGATACATGATTAGCAAAGAGTTGTTTAGAATATAATTTGACTCTTATCAGGTGACTTCTGAATAATTAACAGGTAGAAAATTAACAAGTATATAACAGTTAGAGTTTAATTAGAAATTATGTACCATGACCATTTTAATTTAGATTATTATGAGGTAACAATTCAGTGCTATCTACTTCGACTGCTTCTGTTCAGGAATCTAAATTCAGAGCTTCTGGCACCAAAATAATCAATAAAGAGATTAGCTACAATATTTCTCTCCAGACTTTTTTGTGTAAGTTAAAACATTAAAAAGAGAACTGCAATAAAGAACAGACATTTCAATGTATATACATCAGCTTCAGTGTTCTATGTCCCACGGTTTAAAACCCACACTCTTATATCTGAAACTTTCCCCAATCTAATTAAACCCCTTATTAGTACATAAAAAGAGAAGGAGAGAGGAGGGGCAGGTTGGTGGCTCACAACTGTGCCTGTTTAACACTGACACTGAGAGAAACCAGGGAGAGGGAGGGTATGAAACAAAATATTACTTGCACCTTTTAATGGCCTATGTACTTTAAGATTCCCTTAATGGACCGGGTCTCACGATCAGTGAGACCCGGTTTCTCCTGGTGAGCGGGAAGAGCGGGCTAAGCCCGCTCTCCCCGCTCACGAGCAGGCAGAGAGCCCTGGGCGGCTGGATCGGCTGCCCACACAATGGCCGGCCCCGAGACGGAGCTGGCGGGGGGTGGGGGGAGCGGGGGCCACGCGGCCCCCACAGCCCCCACAAGCCCCAGTATGCCCTGCACTACTGTGCAGGGCATATTGGGGAGACCTCCGAGCCAGGAGGCTGCTTTTAAGCCTCCCGGCCGGGGGTCTACCTATGAGTAGGTGCAGCACGAAGGCGCGCTGCAGCTACTCACGATCGTAAAAAGCAGGTTTGCTGGAGCGTTCACTCCACAAACCTGCTTTTTACCAGGGGTTCTCGAGCTGGTTACCTGCTCAATAACCACCGGGCTCGGCCTCTGCTAGCCCAATTTTTGCTGATCGTGAGAAGTGCCCCAATGTCTTCTTTACCGTTGACCTAAGGCCATAGTTTATACAAATATAATGCTTCCCTTATCTTTCTTTTAAGTGTACAATGTTCAGATTCTAAGATGCTTACTTTGAGAGGCCTTGTTATCCCATTATGTTTATTGTTCATATGTAATGACCATGGTCTTTCCCTGTTTATATATTTAGAATCTGCTAGATGTTCTTTGAATCTGGTGACTAGATGTCTTCCTGTTTCCCCTATATAATTTTCACCACATTCTACACAAATGATTTTGTAGACAACCTCTTTCTGCTTACAATTGCCTTCCCCATTTTCACAGACTGGGCAGGCTTTAGTCCCACACTTCTTAGCTGAAGTTTCATCTCAGGAATATAAGGGACAGGCTATAGAAAAAGCTAGGAATCTAGCAGAGATAAATGGATATAAATCCCCCTTAAGATATATGAGGCAGGCTTACCTGTGTTAACGATCCCCTTTATTTCTAACAATTTTATTAGGCAATGCCAGAAAA
The DNA here is from genome assembly GCF_027244095.1 of Hemicordylus capensis. Lineage (NCBI taxonomy): Eukaryota > Metazoa > Chordata > Lepidosauria > Squamata > Cordylidae > Hemicordylus > Hemicordylus capensis. The sequence goes on from NC_069660.1 coordinate 260,801,579, forward strand.
GTTTAAGAAAACATGGGATCAAAACTAATGTAGCATGCTCAACCACTAAAACCTTGAAGCAACAGTTAATAAGATCTAGATTATACAATAAGAAGTGTGAAACGAAAGCCTGCCTGCTGGCCTCTGTTTTGCTAAAAAGCATCCGGTTTGGGTGATCTTTGGCCCTTTCTGGGCCTTTCTCCTGCCACTTTTTAGCAAAATGAAAGCCAGTGGGGGGGGGGAGGGAGAACATCTGCAGAACCCCACCTGAACCCCACCTCCAGGGGAGTTAACCCTGGAGGGGTTAAGCACAATTATTAAAAGAAAAAATCACGAACACCACCACCACCCCTGAGCCAAACCAAATCAGGGGCTTCGAAGGGGGCAAAATTGAACTGAACTGGGCCAGTCGGTTTTGTGCGCACGTCTATCTGCAAACCTCCCTTATGGACTGTGAGTGCCAAGTGTGAGGGCCTGATGACACTAACTGCTCTATTTGCCAATGCTTTTATCTCTACAGTGGTTCTATTTTTAGATGCCTAAGTCCTTTAACTCAGTCATTGGCTAAATTCAGGCTATGAAAGAAAACAAAAAACCCTCAAAAACTAAATCTCCAAGATCCATCATTGTGTTTTAAATTTACAAAGCAAGAGGCATACTCAGAGGCCAACATCCAGACTAACACTGCACTTGTGCAAACATATTGCATTAGCACAAGGATGTTGCACTAGATGCTTATGTTCCAGATTAGTCTTGTGCTAGTGCTTTCTTTCCTGTGCTAGAACTATTTCATGTTGTAGCACTCTCAGAGGAGGAAACCACTGCACCTGATCCACCTATGGGCAAATATATTGATGGTGAGCTAAAATACCCATATGGCATCTGCAATTCAGAAGTGTTCTGCTAGCTATTTGCTGCCACACATTCTCAGTAGTATTATGTCCAGGTATTGGGTTAAGTGAGTGACTACTGTAGATGTTAATAGATGCATCAATGCATCGATGGATCAGACCAAAGGACTATTGGTTATTGATGATGGCATTGATTATAGTTATTAACTGTCTTGGGTTTCCCTGGAAATACAATATTTAATTTTATAAACCAGTATGGTGTAGTGGTTAGAGTGCTGGACTAGACCAGGGAGTCCTGAGTTTAAATCCCCATTCAGCTATGAAACTCACTGGGTGACTCTGTGCCAGTCATGTATCTCTCAGCCTAACCTACCTCACAGGGTTGTTGATGTGAGGATAAATATAACCATGTACACTGGTCTGGGCTCCTTGCAGGAAGAGCAGGATATAAATGCTAAATAAATAAATAAATGCATTTATCTGGAGCATTTGGCAGTTAGACTTCAGGCCAAGCTTACATTAAGCACATCATTAGCACGGTTGTTTTAAACTTTTCTGCACTACATAGCACATGTAGGAGGCCACATCTGAACTAAGTCAGGGGAAAGGGGGCTTTACCTATTGCCCCCACTGCAGCTCCAATGCAGATCAGCCCCTCATCCCCATGGCTGCTCTTTGTGCTGGAAGGAAAGCTGTTATTGGTTGCAGGGGAGGTTTGAAGCTGAGACTGGCAGGGGCAAGGGACAGACTTGTGGCTAGTTTGCCACAGACCGAGACGGTCACATACAAACTGATGCCATGTGCTGGATTCAGCATTGATTGTTTTACGATATTCGCTCACAACCACTGAAGAAAAGCTGCAGCTGCAATCGAAGGTGAAAAGCTGATCCGTGCCGCGTCCAGCACATGGCGTTATCTTTCACACAATGAGGGCCAGGCTGCAGCAGTATGACTCAAAATTAGCCAAGCCTGTCTCAAAGCTGCTGACAGCATTCTGTAAAGAGGACATTCTTGTCCTCTTGCTATTGCAATAAAAGCATTATGCCAGCCTTCCAGATACCAAAATGAAATGCTTTCAAGGACAGTTGCTAAAAGCATTGTACTGTTGGGCAGGGGGGAGGGGGGAGAACCTTTTCTAACTTTAAAGAGCAGCCTCATACATTGTATTATAGTTGTGTTTGCTGCAGATACCTTGGTATTTTACCAGAGTTTCCCGCAGATAACAGATGAAGTATGAACAGCAGACATGTGTCTTTTCAAAGCCACGTACATTTGCCCAGAAGTCCTAGTATAATTTGGGTAATAGTAGATACTGTATGTCTGAGAGTTAGTCCACTCAGCTATGAGCAGATTGAACATGCCGGATGATCTTCAACAAAGCCACTCATCTTGCATCTCAGTTTCTCTTCTGTAAAGGGAAAAATCCTGTCTTTCTGTGGTCCATAGTCAAAATTTGGAAACTTCAGTTAGTTCAGAATGCGGCAGCCAGACTGGTTTCTGTGGTAACCCGAAAAGACCATATTAAGCTTGTCCTTAAACAATTGCACTGGATGATTATAGGTTTCCAGGTGCTGGTTATTTCTTTTAAAGCCCTAAATGGCTTAGGTCTGGGTTACCTTAGAGAGTGCCTTCTTCGGCATGATCCCTACTGCAAGTTGAAGTTATCTGGAGAGGTCTGTATCCAGTTACCACTGGTATGTCTGGTAGCGACTCTGAACTGGGCCTTCGTTGTAGCTGCTCCTGGGCTTTGGAATGCACTCCCGGCAGATATTCACATTTGGGCTCATTGTTGGCCTTCAAGAGAGCCCTAAAACCTATTGGTTTGGTCTGGCCTTCCAAGATTTTTAATGGTTCTTAAATGCTTTTAACTGGTTTTAAATGGTTTTAAACTGTTTAAAATTTGTTTTTATAATATTTTAAGCCATTTTTAAATTGTTTTCTGTTGTGGTACACTGCCCAGAGCCTTTAGATAGGGTGGTATAGAAATGTAATAAAAATAATAATAATAATAAATCATAAGCTGTATCATGCAATTCTGCATCAGTGCAAGGAGTTGATCTTGATGATGCTTGAGATCCAATTGGCTCTTCATTTTATCTTATTTACTAGGGCTGTGCATGGGCAAAATTATTGACACAATCTTGATTCCAGTCGTGGCCATTCTTGTATTACATGCAGGGGGTGGCCAGGATTGCATTGAGCCAATAACTAGTATTGGCTTGATGCATCGGGATTGGGTGGGGAGGGCTTACTTTTCAATGAGGAGCCAGCTTCTGCAAAGTGAGTGGCTACCATCCAGACAGCTGCAGTGGCAGAGTTTGAAATATCCATTTCCCTTTCTTGTCATTGCCCTAGAATGTATCAGGAAAAGAAGCAATGTCATGACATTACATCTTTTTCCAGGTGTATTCTTTTTTCTTTTTTTATAATGACCATGGCCTGTAACTATAGGGCTGGGCCTTTTTTAAAAAAAGCAGTAATGCATCAGGAAAAGGATGCACTATCTTGTCATTGCTTCTTTTCCCAATGTATTCTAGAGCATGACCAGGAAAGCAAAGGCAGATATTGGAAATGCTGCCACTGCATCTGTCCGAAACGCTTTCTTTGCAGAAGCTAGTCTTCATTAAAATATACCATCCTTTTATATATGTATCTATCTATCTATCTATCTATCTATCTATCTATCTATCTATCTATCTATCTATCTATCTATCTATCACATTTTTATACTCCCCCAAATACAAGTTCTCTGGTATTATTGGATGTTATTGTATTGAATTTTCTATTCAATACAATAACATCCAATAATATTCAATGCAATACTTATATGATTAGATTTTGTATCAAATTGTCCGCTGATATCAGAGACATTTTTCATCAGAATTGTTTCAGATGAAAAATGCCCCAATACAACTTGCATTGCCTCAGACCCATTATCTGTTCAGTGTGATGCATGACTCTATTATTTACACCTAAATGTAGAGTAAGGGACATAAAGATTATTAAACTGGTAAGGAACACACTTCCCCCCCCCCTCCCAGATTTTCCAAACATTTTTGTTAATATAATATGCAGAGCCTTCCATCACACATTTTAAGAGAGAAGTTCCAGAAGTTGTCAGCATTATAGGCTATAAATAAAAGATTTTGTGCTGAGTTACATAATGAAAAATGGTCCTTTTCTCTTGTGTTGCTACCAAACACTGGACCAAAGCTTATTCACTTTGCCACAACTGTCCGCTGCTGAAGCCAGCTTGAAGAAATGGAGCAGAAGAGTGGACAATGGCATGTGTTGAGAGTTTTCTGAAACATTGTTAAAAATTGTTAAATTGTTAAATTTGTATACCGCCTTTCATTAAAACAATCCCAAGGTAGTACACATAAAAATTAAAAATAAGACTATAAAAATGACACAATTAAAGCCTTTAGCCATCTTTAGATCCAAGTGACACGTTTCATTTAGTGTGTGTATAGTTTTCTATAAAATGACAAGTAAATGAAGGGTGATACATTCTAAAATATTGGGCAAAGCCACTGTATTGACCTAATATATAGTTCATTAGTAGCAAAACCGGGGTTGCATTTTCTGCATCCTTTAAGGATGCTAGAACCGTGGAGAGCTTCTACCAGTCAGTATAGACAATACTGAACAAGATGATGGAGAAAAGGTTTGACACAGTATAAGGCATCTTGTTATGAAGAGAGTAAACCAACCTTTTTCACTGATTTCAATAATTCCCCCAATGTACACTCATCTGTACACTTTCCCACGTCTATGGAGCAACTTGAAAGTGAATAGATAGGACTTATGGGAAGAAAAATGAGGTTGTGAAAGACAGAATCACTACTAGAAAATCATTGTCAGGCCACACACCTTGTAGTATGTCACCATCACTGGCAAATATGAGAACCAGAAGAGGAGCAGAACAAACATCCCTGTGCTACATACTTTGATTTGTAGCACTCTGCTGCTGTTATGGCCAAAGCCACTAATATTGGACCAGAACTCATAGACTCAAGAAATTATGTAATTGCTGTCTCACACATATAGCTTAGTTTCTTCCTTCTTAAACAACCCCTTTTGACTTTTTAAACACTCTTTGGAGCAGGAGACACTAGGAGCTTGCCTCTTAGGCAAGGACAGACCAACAACTTAAGGAATGCAGATGTTTGGAGAACAAACAGAGGAACAAATTGCTTCCTGACAACAAAAAGACAGTATGACAGGCTCTGAACTGAAGTCTAACAAAGAAACAGTTTTGTCATGAGAGGGAAGTTTTATGATAAGAGTGACTGACACTTTTGAGATCCCTGACGGAAAATGCTATCTTGAAAGAACTCCTAGTGCAGATCTATAGGATCCAGCTGCTATAAAAAGGGGTATCTGGACATGGCAAATCAGTAAGCTTTACCTAGACAGCAGATCTTTGCTCAAGAGCGATCCCCAGAGTTAGCTGCTCAAGCCGCGGGGCTAAAGCAGGAATTGGACATGGACAAAGGACTGTCTGTGACTTCTGCTGTATAGTGAGAAGTCAAGACTACCCAGCCATGGTGCTCTCTCTCTCTCTCTGCCTTGCTCTGAGTATCTACCACCAGCCTGCTTGACTGCTTGAAGCCTGCATCGTTCCCAAGCCTAGCAATGAACGAGTCCTTTGAAACCTTCTCCATGACTGGTGAAATGCCTCTTCAACAACTCAGCCTGCTCTCTCCTCCCCTCCTCCCTACTAATCACTGCCATCCCCTTTCCTAAGCCCTCCTTTCTTTCTTCTCTCTCTGTTTCTCTCTAAAATGTTTTTATTAGGATTTGCTAGACAGCTGTAATTACTGACTGAACATGCATGCCAACACATTGGATAGTCAGGCACATAGCATTACATTTTGAATCGGAAATATGTTTAATTTGGATGATCTGTTTGAATTTTATCTCGATGAGTAACTTTCTATAATAAAGCCCATTGAACTTTCTGAGTGTGTTTTCCTCTGTCTCTGTTTCCGTGCCCAGATCCTACATGGTCACCATCTCCAAGAACCAATTCAGTTTTTGTATGATGTGACTTTCCCTCTTTCCCTCTGAGCTTATACAGAGTGCGAAACCAGGTGTAGTTCACAGCACTGTCATGCTGTACAATACACTGTCTCTTGTCCAGCTGAACCCAACATGAAAGCAATGGGATCTTCCATTTGTTGCCATGGATTTAATCAAAACTAACTTTAACTGGACCAAGGACATAGAAAGTAAAAGAAGAAACAGTCCACAGAGAGTATTGCCAATGGGGAAGAAACTTAAATTTCACAGGAGAGCTATAAGGTGGAAGAGGAATTGGTGATGGGTGTCTGGGCCTGCTTAATCCCTGTCATGGCTAGATCTGATCCAGGCATCTTGGCAAATACTGGTTTGGTGGCTGCTAAAAAGACAGTATAGAACAGGGAGGAATCAGGAAAGGGTGAAGGTCCAAATGTCATTGTCCAAGTCAAGCTGAGACCAAAGTTAGAGTAAGGAGAGGGGCACAGGAACAAAGGCAGAGGAAAGGGGACAAACATATATAAACAGCATTAATTTGTATGGGATCTGATGAGGCAGAGTAAAGCTATGGAAGTTAGCAGTGTTCAGGCAAGAGGCTAGGTAGTGAGGATGTTCACACAAGTATCCAAACCAGGTTTGGGAGGTGTGCACACCCAATTTTCAGTTGTGTGGAAGCAAACAACTAGGTAGGAGGAGGGAGAAGTGATTGTGTGGGAGGCAGGAGCAGCGTAGGACAGCTCCGCCATACCCAGTGTTGATACCTGTCCTGCTCTGCTCCTGTCTTCCACACAATCCCATCTCCTTCCTCCTACCTAGTTGATTGCTCCCACACAACTGAAAATTAGGAGTGTGCACAGCTCCCAAACCTGGGTAGGACACTTGTCCTACCCAGTTTTCGGTTAGGATGAAAACATAGAGCTGGATATAGTGTTGGAAGATTAGGTAATGCAAGTGCATAAGATCTCCTACTGGGAAATGAACAAACCAGGGGAGCTTCTGGGAAGAGGTGTATGTATAGCCACTGGCAAATTCCCCAGTTCAAGACGGAGAGAAAAAGATGGGGTGGGGAGGTATTTTTGGAACATGAAATTGCTTCGCCTCATAGATGAAACATCAATCGCAAAATATTTCTTTACTGTCATGCCACTTTCCCACCAGTATGAAAAAAGGGGATCGTATATCATTGGTTTCTTGGAAGAATGATTTCACATTTTTAAAATACCTTTTTTTAAAAAGACATTTTTTAAAATGTTGCCCTGTGATAGACTTTATAGTACTTTAGTACAGTAATACTTCTTCAGGACCGGCTGAGTTTAAAAATTGATTGGTGTCCAGCTCACTCACTTTGAACTGCCAACACAGGCCTTTTGTCTTTGCCTGCATTTAATCTCTGCTTTGCTGATGCCAGAGTTCAGGTTATTTTGTTCCCTGCCTATAAGAGGTTTTTTTCTCTCTCTCTCCAGAAGTTGTAGGCCATTGATTTTCACAGTCATTAAGGTCAAAACGTTGCTTTTTCATTAACAATGCAGCATAATGAAAGATTCCAATGCAAACATCTGGTGAGTAACTTGTGTCTGATACAAGGAAAATTATTGCAGGTTGATCCTTGTATAAAGTAGTGCTGGGATGGGCACGTGTGTGTATATGTTTGTTGCCATAATACAAAAAAGTAAGAAGAACATGACATTGTCTTGTACCACCCATACAAGATCTTTAACATTTTATATACATTATTTATTTATCTATCTATCACATTTATATACCGCCCAAACTTGTGTCTCTGGGCGGTTAAAATAAAACAATTAAAACACATATATAAAAAGTTAAAACAATTCAACAATTTAAAATCAATCACAAAATTAAAACCAACACATTTTAAAAGGCTGAGAAAGCTTGGTTAAAAAGATGGGTTTTCAGATTTTTTTAAAAAAAAATTGGCAGAATTGGATAGGATAGTATCTTAGTAGGGAGCGCATTCCACAATCTCAGGCAGCAACCAAGAAGGCCCGTCTCTGTGTAGCCGTCAGACGAGTTGGGGGTAAATGGAGATGGACCTCCTCAGATTACCTCAATAGGCGGTGGGGCTCATAGTGGAGAAGATGCTCTCTTAAATACCCAGGGCCTAAGCCATTTGGGGCTTTATAAGTTATAACTAGCACTTTGTTTTTTTGCCCGGAAACCTATTGGCAGCCAGTGTACTCCATCAGTAAAGGAGTAACATGGTCTCTCCGAGATGACCCAGAGACCAACCTGACTGCCACATCCCTAACCAACTGAAGTTTCCGGACTACGTACAAAGGCAGCCCTACATAGAGCGCATTACAGAAGTCAAGTCTGGGGGTTACCAGTAGATGTACCACAGTTTTGAGGTCATTGATCTCGAGAAACGGATGCAGCTGGCGTATCAGCCGGAGCTGATAGAAAGCACCCCTGGCCACCGCCTCAACCTGAGAAACCAAGGAGAGGTGTGAATCCAGAACTACTCCCAGACTGCGGACCTGTTCCTTTTGGGGAAGTGTGACCCCATCTAGAACAGGTAGATCAAAATCATCTCTGGAGTTCTGACCTCGCACAATAAGTACCTCTGTCTTATCTGGATTCAGCTTCAGTTTATTCTCCCTCATCCAGCCCATTACTGCTTCCAGGCAGGCATTTAGGGAGGATATGCCAGCTCCTGAAGAAGTTGACATGGAGAAGTAGATCTGGGTGTCATCTGTATACCGGTAACACCCAGTTCCAAATCCCCTGATGATCTCTCCCAGCAGTTCCATGTAGATGTTAAAAAGTATTGGAGAGAGTATGGAGCCTTGAGGGACACCATACTTAAGCTCAGATTTTGAAGAGCAACAATCTCCACGACACCATCTGGAATCTGTCTGAGAGGTAGGAGTGGAACCACTGTAAAACAGTGCCCCCACCCCCAACACCCTCAGATGTTCCTGAAGGATACTATGGTCAATAGTATCGAAAGCCGCTGAGAGATCCAAGAGGACCAACAAAGTCACACTTCCTCTGTCAATTGCCAATTGGAGATCATCCATCAGGCCAACCAAGGCAATCTCCACCCCATAGCCCGCCCGAAAACCAGTTTGAAATGGGTCTAGATAATCAGTTTCCTCCAAGACCGCCTAGAGCTGAGAGGCCACCACCCTCTCAGTTACCTTGCCCAGCCATGGGAGGTTGGAAACAGGCCTATAATTGCTCAACTCTGAGGGATCTAATGCAGGCTTCTTTAGAAGAGGTCCAATAATTGCCTCCTTAAGACAAAGAGGCATCCTGCCCTCCCTCAGAGAAGCATTTATGATTTCCACCAAGCTGCCTACAACAGCCTCCCTGCTAGACAGAACAAGCAATGTTGGACAAGGGTCAAGAGAACAAGTGCCTCATCGCTCCAAGCAGCTGGTCCACATCCTCAGGAGTCACAAACTGAAACCGATCCAGTTGAATTGCATAAGAAGAGTTGTTGGACACCTCCAGTTCAGATATCAAATTAATTGAGGAGTTTCCATCTAGGTTGGCCCGAATCCCAGAGATTTTATCTGTGAAAAACTCTTTAAACACATCACAGCAGGTAACTGATGACTCCAAACTCTGGTTCAAGGGAGGAGGGGCAGATACTAGTCCCCTCACCCTGAACAATTCAGCTGGACGTGAACTTTCAGAGGCAATACGGGCAGAAAACAACTGCTTCTTTGCCGCACACATGTATTGCCTGAGCATAGATCTTTAAATGTGCTCTATGTTCTAATCTGTCGGATTCAAGTTGAGTCTTTCTCCACTTGCGCTCCAGTCGCCTATGTTGCCGCTTCAGCCCCCGTAGATCTTCAGTATACCAAGGGCCAATTTGGATAATGTGGTCTCGCCGGGATACTTCAGAGACCAATCTGGCTGCCGCATTTGTACTAACTCAAGTTTCTGAACTATATATAAAGGCAGCCCTACATAGAGCACATTGCAGTAGTCCAACCTGGAAGTTACCAGCTGGTGTACCACTGTTTTCAGGTCATTCTCCTCAAGGAACTGGTGAGTTGTTGGCTCAGTTGCAGCTGGTAAAAAGTGCTCCTAGCCCCAGCCTCAGCCTGAGGCACCAGCGTGAGATACGGGTCCAAGAGCACTCCCAAGCTATGAACCTGTTCTTTCTGGAGAAGTGTAACCTCCTCCATAATAGAAAGTATTATCCTGTCTTGCAGGTTACAACCTTCAACAATGAGCACCTCCGCCTTGCTTGGATTCAGTTTCAGTGTATTATCCCTCATCCAGCCCATTACCACCTATAGGCAGGCATTTAAAGGGTTAACACCATTTCCTGATATCTAGGACATCAGCATATGGGTATCCTCAGCATACTGACAAAACTCAGTACCAACTCCCCCGATAGCCTCACCCAGCAGTTTTATGTAGATGTTAAAAAGCACTGGTGAAAGAATGGAGCCCTGAGGGACTCCATATAGTAGCTCCCATTTAGAAGAGTAACTGTCACCGGCCACCATCTGAAATTTACCTGAAACATAGGAGCAGAACCACTGGCTCCTATCCCCAAATCCATCAGGTGATTCAGAAGGATACCATGGTCAATGGTATCGAAAGCCGCTGAGAGAACTAAAAGAACCAGCAAAGTCATACTCCCTCTGACAATTGGTGATAGGTCATTTATCAGGCTGACCAATGCCACCTCAACCCCATAGCCCACCCTAAAGTCAGTTTGAAATGGGTATAGATAATCAGTGTCCTCAAAGATCCCTTTATTGGTTTATAATCATAAGAAAAAAGAGAGAGGAGGAATATTTAAAAAACCAATCTTGTCCTAAATACTGGGTGTGGGGAGGGGGAGAAGACCCAGAAATGGACACCAGTGGTCAGTTTTTATTGCAGACAGATCCATTCTTGTGCACACCCTCCCTAAACTGGGAATGGCAGAGCTGCTGATATTTCAGACTATGCTCAAGCAAGACTACCATGAGTACTGGTGCATAGCTTTATGAGGTCAATATAAAACTCATTCAGACATTGTTTTATGAGTGTACAGGTGGCTGTAGTACACATGTACATGTGTTTATGTGATTGTCAATAGCTGCATTCATGTTAAAAGTGAGCCTGGGTATAGGTCCCTCAAATACATGGTACAGATAGGAAGTGTACTGCTTTATCTGTGTTCAACATAATGCATGAATAACTGTACCTGTGTACAGATATGTGCCTGGGTACACTGTACACTGATTGTACAAGTGTTTAACATGTGAATAGGGCTATAGTACTGGAATGCGCTGGACTGAACGGATGAGACAAGAGGAATGGTTTATGTGCAGCATTGTTTGGAGTTGCCAGACTGCAACCAGGAAATCATTCTGTATCTTTACATCTACAGATGAAGTAGTAAAGAAAGCAGACATGTCTACTTCCATTTGTCTCACCACCACCCTATCCCATCTGCTGTGTAGCACACCTGTATTCCTACTCACCAAAGCAGGTGGGAAAAGGGCAGACAAAATGACTAAGGCAAAAATAGGCAGGAGAAGGAGAAGGAGATCTTGTTTCATTTCCCTCTTCATTGGTGGATTAAAAGTAAAGAGTGAATAATCGCCAGGTTGCAACCTGGCAACTCTAGCTGCACAGTTCATCTATGTTGCTAGGATACCTGGCTAGGATGGAGACTATAGAAGTGCCCACACATTTCTCTGAAGTCCAATCAAGGCTGAATGAACACAATGGTGAGTGATTGTTCAGAGCATGGCCACTTGCCTCTCTGACTGGCACAACCTCATCAGAGGATCAGGCTGATATTGCCGAGAAATACTGGAAGCATTTGGAACACAGGAAGGTTCAGAATGAATCTGCAGTTTGTACTACTCCACCAGGAGGTGAAAAAATGCAATCTATTGCAAGGTAGTTGGGGACATAGTTATACGTATCTTATCTATCTATCTATCTATCTATCTATCTATCTATCTATCTATCTATCTATCCATCTATCTATCCATCTATCTATCCATTTATTATTTCTCTCTGTAAACCGCTTTGGAAACTTTTGTTGAAAAGCGTTATATGAATATTTGTTGTTGTTGTTAAATTAAGAGGGGACCCACATTAAACAAAGGAATTCTGCTAACTCTAAATAGAAAAATCACAACTTTTCTTTACGAATTGGGAGATCTGAAAGAGTTAGAATTACATATCAAAATATTCCCTAGATATGTGATTTACTACAGAGTTTTAAACGTAAAGTTGTGCCGTTGTGTTGGTGTCGACTCCTGGTGACCAAGGAGCCATGTGATTTCCTTTGGTAGAATACAGGAGAGGTTTACCATTGCCATCTCCCGTGCAGTATGAGTTGATGCCTTTAGACCCCTGCTAATTGAGTAACAGGGCATTCTCTTATATTTCGAGAGAGCAACTGGCCCTATCCAACCCCAGCACAGCATCCCTCCAGTGGCTGTTGCTCTACCCTCTGTTTCGTTTTAGACTGTGGGCCCTTTGAAGACAGGGAATAAACTACATATATAATTTTCTAAGGTGTACCCATGGCTAATCCCGTGCATGGCAGCTCTCGCAAATGTTTGCAAACAGAAGCACCATGGTGATTGGGCAGTGGGGATTCCATACACAGATAGGGAGGAGAAGCCTGTGGCACTATGGTGATTAGGGCAGTGAAGATTCCATATGCAGATAGGAAGGACGAGCTTGTGATGGTTAAGGACAGTTGGAATACAACTGTTACTGGTCAGAAGATGTTCTTGATTGAAGAGGAGAGGAAGGGCAGGGTTCTGTGAAGAGACAGTTCGGCGGAGAGGAAAGAGCCCCTTCAGGAAAAGGAGGCTGCTGTTGTGTTAATTAGATGAGGAAACAAGATGAACAAGATCTGTTAACTCAGGAAAGGGAAGTGGGAGGAGAGAGAGAGAGAGAGATGAGGGAGGGAGGGAGGGAGAGTGGGGAAAAGGAAAGACGGAAAGAGTGAGTGAAGGAGAGAGAAAGAGAGAGAAAGGAGGAAGAGAGAAAGAAGGGCCCGAACCTGTCAGTGGCCTGAGGGGAACGAGTGGCCATGGCCGTGGCAGCAGCAAGGAAAGGCCTGGTCAACTGTTGCTGCTGATGCTCCTCTGGGGAGGAGCAGGAGCAGGGCTCAGTGAGGGTGGGGAGGTCTCTGGGGATAGGGGGCTGCAGCTTGACCAGTAGACACCAGCAACCCTGCAGCCGCGACCAAGAGGGGTGAGGGTGGTGGAAGCAATGGTATGGAGAAGGAGGATCAGGAGTGTGGCTCAGATGAGGGTGGAGAGATCTCTGTGAGGAGGGCTGTGGCAGGGGGTGAGGAGAGCAATCAAGTACTAGCGCGCAGGTGCTCTGCACAGGTGAAGCTAGGTTTATTTATTTATTTTTCTTTGTAGACTTCTTTGGAAACTTTTGTTGAAAAGCAGCATATAAACAATAAAGTTTTCAAATAGTTAAATGTATTATCATCTACTTAGGGCACTACTCTAAGTAGCAGTTAGCCTGACGTGGTTCATAACCCAGGTTAGGGGGTGGATTAATCCTTTACTTCCACACAAATTTTTTGGTGAACCCACTACCAGGAAGGTTATTTAGCCCCAAGAGCAGCATTGTAGTAAACAGCCTTTTAAGGGGGTGATTATCAGTAAGAAAAGAGCACAGAAATTAAGGGTAATACACCTAATGTGGCCCTGATCTGAATCAGGCCCCTGTATGTATGCTACTTTAGTTATGTGCTTGTTTTTGCTCTAGGCAATGATGCATTTAACATCATTCCTAGTTGGGTCCTTAAGATATTTAAAATAAAAGTGTCAGTACTTCAGTTCTACAAATTGTAGGGAAAATGAAATAATCAAAGCTAGTTATAGGACAGTTATAGAGGTATTACAGGGCAACAAAATACATTCAGTAGGGATAGAATCACCGTTGCTGTTGACTAATGAAATGAAGCCAGTTGCATTTTAGTGTTCAATCAGTTCAGGAAGCAAGGAAAAAATGACCAAGCCATTATCAAGGAACATGCGACCCATCCAAAACAGGATAGAGTTTTGTGATTGGCACTGAAGAATGAAGGCAAAGTGGTATACCCTTGCTAACTGAACAAAGAAGCACCTTTAAAGTACTACCAGTAGGGGAAGAGGAAAGCGACGGCGATGGAGGCGAGGTGAGAAACAAAACGTGGGGGTCAGGGGGGACAAACTGGCGGCAGTGGGAGAAAATGGTGGCAGGGGCAGGTGGGGGAAAAGAAAATGGCAGCGATGGGTGGGAGAGCTGGCAGGGGAAGAAAGTGGCAGTGGCGGGCAGGCTGGGAAAGAAATTGGCCGTGGCAGCTGCGGGTGGGCGGGGGAAACTAGAGGTGCAAATGCTCTGCGCCTGGCCCAGCTAGTAGTAGTGGTGGTGGTGGTAGTAGTAGTAGTAGTAGTACTAGCAGTAGTAGTTATTATTATTCTTCCATTTGCAGGATATTAATCAGGGGAGAGCAAATGTCCCTATCCAAACCCAGCACAGCATCCCTCCGGTTGCTGCTGCTGGTGTCTATCGTCCATTTCCTTTTAGATTGTGAGGCCTTTGGGAACAGGAAAGCATTTTGTTTATTATCGATTTGTCTATGTAAACCACTTTGAGCACTTTGCTGAAAAGTGGTATAGAAATATTCATAGGAAGTGAGGTTTGGAGGTGCAAAGTAAGAGGATGGAAAAGACAAGGTACAAGGATTCACATCGGGGAGGGGAAAGGCATGGCACAGGTAAGATGCAGCAATACTGGGAGAAGCTATTGCCAGAATTTGAAAGCTCTTATAGGGGAAGCTATTGCCAGAATTTGAAAGCTCTTATATTTACTTTTTAAGCCATCCCAGAGTTAGTAGCATTATTCATTGGCAAAGCTGACTGTATTTTCACCATGCTGGACTTTCTTTTAAAAGAGGGATTGGCAAAATTATTCAAATGTATAGGATGACCAGATGCAAAGAAGACCATTTCCCTAGTACCTTTTATCATTATGCACAGGAGGAAATTTCAGCAGGTGCATCTTTCGCCATCCCTGACCGACAAGCAGCACCTGCCAAAATGTCTTCTTCTGCTCACTTATGAAATGTATAGGGAACCTGACCTATTTTGCATCTTTTCACTTGGCTCAAAAACAATTACACAGCAAAGGAAAATGTTTGGAGACTGATTCTGAAGTGGTGAAAAATTCAGACATACATCAGGATTTGTTCCAAGGGAAATGTGCAATTGGAATTCCACTACAGGTTTGCCCTGAGTGCACCCGCCTATTCATTAGAAACAACAATCACAATCTATGTCAGGGCTGCCTGGCATTCTTTATAAGCATAGTTATTTGCATGACATCGTGTCACTGCTTTGACCCAAAACTCTTATATCCAGATTTATAGGTGCAATGAAGCATTTTTAGACAGCAAGCTCATTACACCTTAATTTTCATTGTCAGAGTGAGTGGCTACTGTTCTAAAGTGCAAGGAGTTTATGATATGATTGATTTCCCCCTTTGTATGCCACCTTGCCCTTTGAACGGAGCCTTGTTTGGATATGTTTGGATCAAAAAGGTGAGACTAGTTATTTACACAGAGCTACAATAAATCCAGCTGTGTTGACACTTAAAATTGCAAAGCAAAGATGCAGTTAGCCAGGCATATATCAGTTCCTTTTAATTTATGTTACTGGTATGGAGATAGCCTTCCCAATACAAGGTCAACATAACTTGAGGGCCATCTCTAATGTTCAGCTCTCAAAGTTTGGAAATTTGATTTCCATCCCCCCACCTTGTATTTAATCCATTAAATACAAGTATTTTTCTAGGGTGAAGGTTAGATAAAAACTGCACAAAAATCCTTCAAAATGCATTTTCTGTAATCTTGAATCCATGAAGAAAAAACTATATGAACATAGGAAGCTGCCTTATATTGAGTCAGACCATTGGTTCATCTAACTCAGTATTGTCTACACTGACTGGCAGCAGCTCTCCAAGGTTTCAGGCAGAACTATTCCCCAGCCCTACCTGGAGATACCAGGGAGTTAACCTGGATACCTTCTGCATGCAAGCTAAATACCACTGAGCTACAGCCTCATTCAACAAAGGGCATATATGGTTCACATGTAGTGCTCAGATGTAGTCAACCATCCAAATGCAAACCCAGACAGACCCTGCTTAGGAAAGGGAACAATTCATGTTCTCTAACACAAGACCAGCTCTGCTCCTCCAATTAAGAATTATGCTATTTTATTAATTCACAGAGGGTAACATCTAGACCAGTGCCTTCGTGAGCAGAACTTGTCTGCTTGCAGAAGGTGTGGAAGGTGATTATCTCCAATCTGCAGCCTCCTATCCCTGAGGGTTGGGGGAAGAGCTCTGCTCATATACATACTGGATGCTGTTCAGTTATTTGTTCTCTTTGGTTTAGAACCAATGTAAATATTTTGTAAATTCTCTGTTGAAAAGCAGTCTCCATAATGATACCTTAAAATAGCTAATGAAAGGAGGCACAAAAAAGAAAGAAACCCATAGATCAATAGGTTAAAAATTTTATATGAATAATTATACTCAGCCATACAGTACCAATAAATATACTGAGTTATCTGTCTTTCTAGTAAAACAACAAAGATTTCTGTGACTAAGTATCCTCCATGAAAAGCTAAAGGGTAGTGTTTACAGAGTAGGCCTGTGCATGTTTAGAAAGTTTGTATTTGGATTTGAACCGATCCAAATTTGACAATATTGGATATGGGTTATATGGGTTCTGGTGATATCAGATCAGATTTGGAATTCGAATCCGAGTGCCGACTTAAATCCAGATTTTCCCCATAGTGGTCAATGGGGAAATATATATATATATATATATATATATATATATATATATATATATATATTTATATTTATATTTATATTTATATTTATTTATTTATTTATTTTACCAAAAATCACTGGTTGGACCTAGAGCCTTGAAACTTGTCACACATGTTGGGGAGGCAGGAAGGGTCCATTGTAGTGAATTTGAAGATAATTGGTCAACTCCTTGACTTTTGGTGTTTTTAAAAATCTTTTGTTAAAAAAATGGCTAAAAATGGCAAAATCTGGCTTGTTTCAAGCCAGAACTTTACAAAACCTTTACAAAAACATTCCCTTGGTCTTCCCTTGGACCATCATTCCACCAGCATGTGCAGGAATCTGCCCTTTTCCTTCATCAAAAGGGGTAACAGCATGCCCCCGTTGCTCCCCCCTTTATATTTACAGAATGGATAGGCATACAGTGAGGTCCACCTTGGCAGGACTCTAATTTTTTTCAAAGCTATGGGTCAATCCCCTGATTTTGGTGAATTATTGACATGTTTGCAAAAAATGGCTAAAAGTTATGAAATCTGGCTTGTTTCAAGCCAGAACTTTACAAAAAGTTCTAGATCTGAAGTTCTCCCTAGGACCATCATTCCGCCCCATGTGAAGAAAAAAGTACATTCCTTTGATTTTAATTTTTCCCCCTTCCCCATTACAAGAACAGGCAGACCTTTAAAGGGGATTAAAAGGACTTCACACCTTTTAATCCCTTAATATCTAGAAGGGAAAATGAGAAATTCTTTCTAACCACAAAAACCCTTATGCAATGGGGAAGATAAAAATTAATATAAAATCAAAGTAATGTCCTTTTTCTGCCACATGGTAGGGATGTGCAAACCGACTCGAGCTCCCACCCAGCACTTGCCACATTGCTCATCTGAAGATCCATTCCCTGCCTCGTCTAAACTGGGCCTTTGTCTAATAAAGTTTCAATATAGTTTACCATCATTTCCACACAGACCTATAAACTCAATCTTATAAACAGTTGTGGAACATAGTAAGCTGCCTTATACTGAGTCAGACCATTGGTCTATCTAGCTCAGTATTGTCTACACAGACTGGCAGCAGCTTCTCCAAGGCTGCAGGCAGGAATCTCTCTCAGCCCTGTCTTGGAGATGCTGCCAGGGTGCGAACTTGAAACCTTCTGCTGTTCCCATAGCGGCTCCATCCCTTAAGGGGAATATCTTATACTGCTCACATGTGGTCTCCCATTTAAATGCAACCAGGGGAGTCCCTGCTTAGCTTAGGGGACAAGTCATGCTTGCTACCACAAGACCAGCTGCAGCATGGCACTGCACCGCGGCAACACATGAGTAGACCCCTGACCGGAAGGCTACAAGCTGCCTCCCGGCATGGGGGTCTCCCCAGAATGCCCCACGCATTCGCGCAGGGCATCTGGGACTTCCACGGGCCAGGCAGCCCCTGATCCCCGCAACCCCAACCAGCTCCATGATGGTTAGTTGTGTGGGTGGCTGATCCAGCCGTCCATGGCGAGCGCTCTGCTCATGTGCTGGGAGAGCGGGCTAAGCCCGGTCTCCCCGTACAACCCACTAAAGCTCAGCCTCATACTTTCCCACTATAGCAACAAGCTCTTCTTTGCTTCTAAATATTTTTAAAAGTGGGTCTACTAAAGTAGAAAAGAACCTTTTGTTCTAGGCCCCTGTCAACTTGGCAGCTTATGGATATACAAACTGTGTCCCTCTCCTAAAATACAGTATAATAATGTAACTATGTAATAGTGCAGTGTATTTCCCCACACACACCTAATTGAACTCGGGCCCTACCATCTCGTTCACAACTGGAGAGGTGTTGAGTGGGAAGGTCAGGATTATTTTTGAAGGTTCCACCAAGATGCTTTTAGAAATTGGTGTGAGGAATGTGTCATGGTTCTTGTTCTACAACTGATGTATTTCCCTCTTCATTTTTTAAGCATATTACACACGTGTGTGTGTGTGTGTGTGTGTGTGTCCCCGTGTGTGTCCTAGTACTCTCCCTCTGAATTTAATTTTGTGACATGGCAACTGCTAGGTTGGTTGAATAGTGCAGGCGGGAAAAGCCTGATCCCACTCAAGCTCATTATAGATAGCATCCAAACTGAACAGAAGCTCCCTCTGACTGAATCTATGATAGATAGCCTGCAATATTAGGGACTGTAAGTCAAGAGTGCATTTAAACAAATCCCGGCCAGAGGACTATCTAGGGAAAATAGTGCCTAGGGCAAGAACTGAAATTGCACCCCCTGTCCAAACATCTGACACCCATCTTTCAGATAACTTTACCACAATATCAGCTCAAAAATACAAGTCAAGCTTGTTAATCTTCTAATATTTCAAAAACTATTTAGCAATTGATGTAGCCAGACCAAAAAATGCTGGAAAACTACAAATTTCAGTATGCTGAGGCTCATGAAGTACCCAAATACTATGTGGAGGTGTACTTGGGAAATTAAACAGAAGTGCCTGTCTAATTCTCTATTATGCATTGTAGCATCACTATTACATACGTTTTAAAAATAAATGGAGAATTTGGCTTTTCCCAGATACTCCAAAAATAATTAAAGGCTATGCAGAGTAAACTGTGTCACTGCTTAGAATATATTCTAGTATTTCAGAAAGACAGTTAAAATGAGAGAAAGAGAGCAAGAAACTCCCAGTGGGCCTTAATACTAAGGATTTCACACTGATTCAAAAACAAACTCACCATTAATAGTCATATTATTAAGACATCACATTTAACTCACTTATCACAAGAAGCAGAGCAAAGGAATGCAATCCTAGCTCATAAGCTTTAGCTCAGTATTCACAAGCCCTGATTCTCTGTACATAGTGCCAATCTGTATATTTGTACAGTGACATATCAAATTAATTTTTTTTTACCTGTAGCCCCTTCAGGTGGCTTCCTAAAGGATGTGGAGGGGGGTCTGCAAAGGTTCCCCCTTCCCCCGCTAGCCTCTAGAACCTCGCAGGGACCATTTGAGCATGTGCGGTGGCCATTTTTAAATATATATATGTTTTTTTAAATGGCCACTGAAAACAAAATGGCCAGCTCCTGGATATTTGTCCCTGTCTCTATGCTAGCTATGTCCCTGGGTCGAACTGCTCACACAGGACTCTGCTGCAAAACCGAAACTATTCTTCAACATAGTTATTCATATGAGGTGCTCTGGGCCTGCCTTTTAAAAAGGAAATACACAACAGGTGAAAGATTTCCCTGTAACAGACTATCCAGCAGGATGTTCGGCTACATTTTTTTTTTGCTGTGAAAGATGGTATTTGCTGTGGACACAGGAGATAAAAAACAGGTTTTCATTTTTTTCTCACCTCATGAACAAACACATAGAGGACTTGAACTCTTTGGACCTAAATAAATAAAGTCACAAACGATTGTTTTTCTGTATACATTCTTCAGGCAGCTCATTTTGTTCAGCATCTCTGGGGATAAATAACAGATCTTTCACACAGGATCCCCTCCACCCTACCTTTCAGTAAAATCCACTGGCTTATATTACAACACGATGGAATGAATACACACACACCTAGGCTTGTACATTTCGATTCAGGCACAAATCGATTTGTGCCCGAAAATGGCAATTTCGGATGATTTGTCTACAAATCAAATCCAGAATTAGACCTCTGATAATTTTTATTTACAAACTGAAATGACCTCCTCTTGGATCCGAATTTTGTTTACTTCGGAAAATTCTTCGGAGCTCCATTTCAGCATTGCATTGCAAATTGTCCTTTTTGTCTCTGCAGCAGCAACTGACTGAGTGTTTGTCAGAAGGATTAGCTTAGCAGAAGATAAGATATGCAAAAAGGGACACAGCTTTTCTGAAGACAGTAGCATTCCCTTGGGCAATGAATGATATTTAGTTAAGAGAAATGCACTGTATTGTGATGCAATTGTGTGCTGAGAATGAAATGATTAAGGTGAGAGCAGCCAATCCATTGTCAACTCTGTCTGGGCTGCTGAGAGTGCAAGACTTCCTTCCCCCCCCCCTTCTCCCTCTTTATTATTTTGTGTGTGAAGATTAAGATTCCACATGCCCTGTCCTGTTTGCATTTAAAATATCTAAGCCCTTGCAGAAAACAGAACAAATTAACAAAATGCCAGCAAGGACACCGCTCTTCAAGTCTCTTTCAAGGTATATGGGAGGCACAAGCTATTATGCTTGGTTAAAGCAAAAAGCATACACTTGCTGGGTTATTATTAACACACCGGGAAGTAGCTCTTCTTTTACAATTTGACCAGCTCAGAGTGCACCCAGTAATATTTTAATTTCTGAGCTCTGATGAGCTTAATTCCAAGCAGGTATTCAGTTTCTACACTTACAAGTTGAGCTACCAGATGTCCAAGGCCAATGGACTCAAAGGAGCAGCCCTACAAATATAATATTTAATATGAAATGTCAGTTTGGGCTTTCCACTGAATTTCCTGGAGAGATCTTGAAAAACCTTATTTAGGTTGAAGACCAAATCAGTTCCATACCTTGGCCCCTGCCCAGTTGCTATATAATTCCACATAACTAAGTTCTCTAATTGCCTGCCACCACCCAGACTCCCATGGAATTGGCCTAAGGGCTGCTTTCTTAGGAATTGTGAAAACTTGAGTGTCTTTGGGGCAGATTTGGGGCAGAAAGGGGTCTGCTGGGGCAGAACAGTGGCTTGGGTGGAAGTGCCCCAAGGGGTGCTTGCCACCACCCAGAGACTCCCATGGAATTGGCTGCTTTCTTAGGAATTGTGAAAGTTGGAGTGTCTTTGGGGCAGAAAGGGGCCTGCTGGGGCAGAACAGAGGGATGGGTGGTTCCTGCCACCACCCAGACTCCCATGGAATTGGCCTAAGGGCTGCTTTCTTTGGAACTGTGACAGAGGGAATAATGGTGGTTTCAGCAGCCCCATAACTGCACTTGTGGGGGGGGGGGCACTGGTGTGGTGCTGAGCAAGTGGTGGTGTAGTGCACAGAGGGTGCCAACCACCCCCCTGGATTGCTACCCTGGATTGCCGCCCCCCTGGATTGGGGTACTGGGCTTTGTTGTTTCTGAGGTGTTGAGTTTAGATTCTCTGGTAGCAAATGAGATTTTTTTAATGAAAAACCATGAATCCACTCTCATATGCTACTAGAGAATCTACACTCAGAACACCTCTAGAACAACAAAACCCTGTACTTCATGGGTTAGCAACCCATGTGGGTGGTTGGCACCCTATGTGCACTACACCACCACTTGCTCTGGGCCACCCCAGTGCCCCCCAAGTGGAGTTATGGGACTGCTGAAACCTCCATTATACCCTATGAGGAAAATCTGAAAGACACGTAACTTCATTAATTCTTTAAAAATCAGCCCTTTGCCAAATTCCTCTGAAAAAATTGTGGTAGCTTCCTTGCACCAACTGGGCATTACCACCAACCACACTCCACAATGGGCCACCCCTCCCCCGCACCACGTGAAGCTATACTTTCCCTGAAACCTCCATTATATAAGATGTGCAGATTTCAAAAATTCACCAAAAATCAGCCGTTTGCCCATTTCCTTTGAAATTTTTGTGGTAGCTTCCACTCATTGGGCACTACAACCCCCATCCACTCTTTTGGCCATGTGACCCATTTTTAAATCCGAATTAGTTCAGATTCGGATTAATTCAGATACAAAACAAAACTGGGTGATTTGGAAGGCTTAATTTCAGACAAAATACAAAATGGGGTTGATTCGGATTTGGTACAAGTCAAAACAAAAAAAATACGAAACGCGCAACCCTACCTGATATATTCATATACTGTCCTTTCTTCATGGAGCACAGGGAAGTATACATCATTCTCCCCTCTCCAATGTATCCTCACAATAATCTTGTGAGGTAGAATAAGCTGAGGCATAGTTCCTAACCCAAATATATGTTTTATATTTAACAAAACTTCAGGTACAAAGATATTTGTGAACCGCCCTGAGCTATTCTGTAAGGGCAATCTAGAAATCATTCATATATATATATATATATATATATATATATATATATATATATATATCTCACTGATATATATCAGTAAATTTCTTTCACTGTTTTAAAAAACAGTGAAAGAAATTGAAAAGGTACATTTAATCTAATTTATGTCCCCCCCGTATATATGTATGTATGTATGTATGTATCTCTCTCTCTCTATATATATATATATGAATGAGAGAGAGAGCGCGCTCAGGGAACATAAATTAGATTAAATGTATCTTTTCAATTTCTTTCACTGTTGTTTTTTTAAATGAAGCCCAGTTTACACATGAAAGTGGCAGAGCCAATTCTGTCCCAGATTGGGAGTCTGCCCCTGACAGGAGGCCAGATTTAAAGACCAAAAAAGGGGTCACACTGATGGGTGGTGCTGAACCATCCCTCATCTACGGTCAGCTTCTCAGTCTGACCCCCGGCATAGGGCTGCAAAAGACTCCTGACTGAAACCTTGGAAAGCTTCTGCCAGTCAGTGTACTGTAGACAATACTGAGCTGGATAGAGCAAAGGTCTGACTCAATATAAGGCAGCTTCCTATGTTCCTATGTGGAAGGCACAGTGACCATCCAGCACCCCCACTCACACACTCCTATGTTTTTTGTTGTTTTTTTTAAAAACAACAAACATTGGATTAATAACACCCTACTTTGTGCATGAATGGGACCAGTACTCAAATTGGGGAGGGGGAAAATAGGGAACCCTTAAGGAAATCCACAAGCCCTACTCCATGATGTCCCAAAACCTTTAGCCCTATAATGATCACAGTAGCTTTCTAAAAATCTAATGATTTCATCAAAAATTTGAGGAGACTGAGCTCCCCAAGTCTTCCTTTGTAACACTAGCACTAAATGGGGAAAACATGTATGTATGTATGTATGTATGTATGTATGATGTTTGTGCACACCCCAAACTTCCATCTCTGGGCAGTTTACAGCAAAATAAAAAATAAATAAAAACAGGAATTAAAATCTTAAAACAATTTAAAGCCACAAATCTGGTTATAAAGCTTGGGTGAATACTGTAAATGTGACTTTAAGGGCTTTTTAAAAGTTGTCAGAGATGGGGAGGCTTTTATTTCAGAAGGGAGCACATTCCAGAGTCTCAGGGTGGCAACAGAGAAGGCCCGTCCCCATATAGCCACCAGAAGAGCTGGTGGCAACTGCAGACAAACCTCCCCAGATGATCCCAGTGGGTGATGGGGCTCATGGCAAAGAAGACGTTCTTTTAAATACCCTGGGCCTAAGCTGTTTAAAATGCTATAGGTTATAACCAGCACCTTGTACTGTGGCCAGAAACATAATGGTAAGTGAAAAAAGAACACTGTGAGACCTTAATTGCTATGAATGCTGAGTTTACAGAGAGTTCACAACAATTAAAGGAGGTCAGGTCACACACTGTTCTTTTTCTGAATGGGGGAGAGATTCCTATTCATTGCATTGAAACAGGATAAAATATTTTAAAAACAAAACAAACAAAACCATGAACCCCACCGGCTTGGGGCTGCCAGGGGGAGTCGTGGC
The DNA here is from genome assembly GCF_027244095.1 of Hemicordylus capensis. Classification (NCBI taxonomy): domain Eukaryota; kingdom Metazoa; phylum Chordata; class Lepidosauria; order Squamata; family Cordylidae; genus Hemicordylus; species Hemicordylus capensis. Next base: position 260,825,771 of record NC_069660.1, read on the forward strand.
CATGCCTGCCTTGCACCCAAACCCACTTTGGTGCCCTGGTACCCCCAAGGGGGCCGCTGGGGCATCCTCAAATCTCCATTATTCCCTATGAGAAAAATGCAAAAAATTGAAAAATCTTCAAAAAATCATTAAAAATCGCAGAGTGTCTAATTGTTTTGGGGTTCAGTGGGTGGTAGACACCCCTGGGTGCCTAGCATCCATCCTGATTTTGTGACCTAGGAGCTCTGCATAGGGAAGAATGGGCTAGTTCGAGTCCTCATTATACCCTATGTAGAACCTTTTAGAACTGGTTTGAGTTGGGTTCAAATTTGAACTGAACAAAGGGGTGGGTGGGTTTCCAAGCAAAACCAAAAGCGAACTTACCCACCCTTGTTTGAATTGGGTTTGAATTTGAACGAAACAGGCCAAACCAGTTTTGTGCACATCCCTACTAATGATTGCCTCTTTAAGAAAGGAACGCATCCTACCCTCCCTCAGAGAAGCATTTATAATATCTACCAGGCCTTCTACAACAAACCCTCTGCCTGATAGTATCATCCATGTCGAACAAGGGTCAAGAGAACAGGTGGTAGGCTGCACCATTCCAATCAGCTTATCCACATCGTCAGGAGTCACAAACTGAAACTGATCACATGAGAGTAGTTGCTGGACACCTCTTCAAGACTCTGAAGTAACTGTGGGGTCTGAGTCTAAGCTGGCCCAAATATGAAAGATTAAATCAAAAAAAGAACTCATTAAAAACATCACAAAGGGTAACTGATGGTTCCAAATTCTGATTTAAGGAAGGGGTGGCTTGTACTAGACCTCTCACAACCCTAAACAACTCTTCTAGATGTGAGTTTGAGGATGCAATATAGGCAGAAAAGAATTGTTTCATTGCTGCACATTTTGCCTGAGCATAGGTCTTCAAATGTGCTCTATATTGTAACCAGATTTGGTTACGAGTCAGATTCGAGGCGAATCTTTCTCCACTTGTGCTCCAGTTGTCTACCTTGTCACTTTAGCTCCCGTAGTTCTTCCGTATACCAAGGGTCCAATCTTGAAGTGATTTGAAGAGGATGCTTAGCAGGTATCATGTCGACTGCCCTGATGAGGTTGCTGTTCCAGTGCTCCACCAGGACATCAACAGAATCTGCCCTATTCAATTTATTACAAGTTATGGAAACATAATTCTAGTGTTATAAAATCATGGCAAATCTTATAAAATGGAAGTAAGGATTATTTGAAGTTCAAGAAGGGAGTGCTGACCTTCCAAAACATCTCCCAGCTAGGCATTTTTGTCCTAGCAGGAGATTCCAAGGTGGAGTCCCATTGGCAGAAAATTGGGCAGTGTGTGTGAACGTCAGTATCATGAGGAAAGGTGGGGGCGGGAGATGGTTACATCATGGGAAAATAGGGACATCTTGGCAGGTATGGGTTACACCTCATTGGTGTGTACAAGCTGATTCACACACAACCATTCATTCATTCAAATCGAGCCAGGCTTGAGTTCGAGCCGGCTCAGCTTGAAGGCTCACACTTGAACTGAATCAGCCCTGTGAAGAGGGAAGCCAGTCCTAGTTTGAGTCAACCCAAGCCTGGCTCAAAACCCTGACTCGAGAGCTGGCTTACAGGGCTCAAGGAGTATATTTGTAAAGGGGAATCCGGCAAGGATTTCCTTTTACATGTAAAGGGCTTTTCCATAGTAAGTGTGTGTGTGGAGACGAGGTGTTATTTACCTTAAAAAAAACAAGCCAGTGGCGGTGATGGGGACAGCATCTGCCGCAGCCTCAGTGGTGGCGGCAGGGGCATTTCCAATCTTCCTGCTGGCCTTCCAAATGACAGTCCAGTCAAGCTGTGGCCTGTTTCTGGTCTCTGCATATGCGCAGCCACCAGTAGAGTGACCTCCGCATGTGCACAGAGGCTATTTAAAGCACAGGGATAATTCAAAGCACAGAGGGGGCACATATAACCATGCAGCATAAGGATGTGCACGGAACTGGTTTTCCTGGTTCAGCTCAAATCCGGACTGAATTTGAGCCGAACCGGGTGGTTCTTGCTTGATCAAGCCAGGCCCAGTCTGGTCTGGCTGTCAAACCACCCCGAGAGGTATACTTGTAAAGGGGAATCTGGCAAGGATTCCCCTTTACAAGTAAAGGCTTTTCCATAGTAAGTGTGGATGGGGGCACAAAGAAAAAGGTAAAACATAAGGCACCACAAATAGGGGTGTGCATGGAACCGTCTGGCCCATTTTGGTTTGAGGCCAGACTGGCCTCGAACCTAATTGGGCCAGTTCGGTCTGGCCCCCCATCCCCCCTGTCTGTTTCCTGGACCAGTCCATGATTTGGGGGGGGGGGGTTGTTCACAGAGGGCATTGCTCACATTTTTTGCTCGCAGAGGGTATTGGGACATGAGCGGCTGCTGCCAAAATGGTGGCCACGCGCTTCTAGAGAGGCCCCAAAGGGCCGAAAATGTTCATTTACCCAGCCACGGCGGGCCGCAGCGGTGATGAAGAAGGCTGGTGGGGGGAGAGGGAACCCGCGTGGACCCCCCCCCGGCGGCCTCAGCAAGCCCCCCGAAGGGGCTAAAGTTACTTTAAAAATTGCAGATTGGCCAGACTGGACCTGGCAGTCCGGTTCCGGTCCGACGGAACTGGGGGTGGTGGTTTGGTTCGACCCCGAACCGGACCACCGGACCAGTCCACACAACCCTAACCACAAATAGCTCTCTGTCTCTCTCTATCTGTTCAGTTGTGTCCGAATCTGTGTCACTCTATGGATCAATGCACTCCATGCCGTCCTGTCTCATACAGCTTCCTTTAATTCTGCCATGGTCATTCCAGTGTCATTTTTTATAATATCCAGCCACCGAGTACAAGGCCATCCCCGTCTCCTTCTCCCGCTGATCATTCCCAGCATAATTGTCTTTTCGAGTGAATCAGCTCACATGACATGACCAAAATATGTCAGTCTTTGTTTAGCAATCTTAGCTTCTAGCAATATTATTGGTTTAACTCAATCTAAAACTTCCTTATTCATAATTCTCGCTGTCACAAATAGTGTTATGATGCCTCTGCGCACACACGGAGGTCACTCTAGTGGCGGCCGTGCATGTGCAAAGGCCCAAAATGCACTGCAGTCTGACTGGCCTGTCACTTGGGAGGCCAGTGGGGGAGGTTGGAGGCAGCTTGTTTTTTAAGGTAAAGAATATCTCTACACACACACACACACACACACACACACACACACACACACTTACTTACTATGTAGAAGCCCTTTACTTGTAAAGGGGAATGCTTGCCAGATTCCCCTTTACAAGTATACCCCTTGAGCTGACTCACAAGCCAGCTCAGGTAGCTCAATGGCCGGACCAGACTGGTGTTGTGCCCCAAGGATCACTCTGCAAGTGTTCAAAAGCTAGAGCTACATGCCAGAGCCCAGAGGAGCTTGGGAACACTGTCACCTTGTGGCCCCTTGTTCTTTGTACTGGAATCATGGATCAGACTGACGGGAGGCAGGCAAAGACTCGTTCCACAACTGCTTGTAAATTTCAAAGCATAATATCATAAACGAAAAGCAGTATTAATATGTAAAGCAAAACTAAACTGAATGTTGAGTACATGTGAAATCAGTACTATTGCTTTCAATCAATAACTCAAGGGAGCGGAGGAGGAAGAGACTGACACATAAGTAGGGTTGCCATATTCTGGCTCTTCAAATCCGGGCAGCCTGGCTTGCAAATAATTTGCTTGTGGTGCAAACCAGCTGACTTGTGTTTGCTCTGGATCTCTACCAACAATAGTTGGGCTAGATGTCTTTGCCTGACCATTTCCTTGAGCCTTAAACACCCAGACTTTATATCCCGACACTTAATAACATAGAAATTTAGTTTCTAACATTGATGAACTGTGTGTGTAGTGCTGTCATGGATTCCTCATCAACTGCAGACTACCATCCTACTCCATTTCCCAGTACCTGAATATGCTATTTATTGGTGAATAAATATACTATTGATTGGTTTAAATATGCTAATTTGAATATTCTATCTATTGGTGAAGATAATTGAAGCTCATGCTGAGGAGCAGTGCTGACTCTGAGTGCATTTTTATTGCCACTAAATTCAACAATTGACCCTACAAAACTGGCACTAGGGATTAAGGCCTTCACACTGAAGCCTTGTCACTGGTCACCATTTACATCCTGAGATAAACACATAAAATATAATACCAAATGATGATAGGTTTTAAAAAGACAAGGGGGCAGGGAGAATTCATGGTGGCTGAAAGCAAAATTTAAAAAACACAAAAACAAAACAATATCTATAGGAAATAAATGAAGACTACACTAAGTATAACATATTAACAGCCGCAATAGAACAATTATGTACACACTTGCTTTAGAGAAGATCTGATTGAAACCAACAGTACTTACTTCTAAGTAGCCATGCATGGAAAAAAGTCAAAGATCTTCAACATTCCAATACACAGCCTGGTAGGCAGTGATTTACATCAAAATCAAGCTATCCTTTCAACTGCTCAATAAAGATCCCATACTGATAAAAAACAAAGGCAGCATTCCTCAGGGGACTACTGTACTTGTGAACCCCCTCCCAGCTAGCCTACTGTGCTTTATTTATTTTATAAACATCCTGCCTTAATCAAAGTCCAGTGTTTGAGCAGAATAGTGACCACAGGTGTTGCTCCACAACTCCACTTCTACAAGGGCTAAAGCTTAGTTGTTTTTTTCCTCCCCAGAAAGCTGGGAATTTAGGGGAAACTGGGCAGCCTATGCAATCAAGGTGATTTGCTTAAAATCCAGGTACTACTCAGAAATCCGGGGGAGATGGCAACCTTACACATAAAGAATACCAAGAAGGAAGGGGAGGGAGAAGGAGAGATGGTCAGGTGATTCTGGCTGCTTGGTGTGGAGGAAGGGGAAGAGGTGGGAGAGGTGGCTAGCAGGCAGGCAGGCAGGCAGCAGAGGTGTCTCAGAGATGGGTTTCCAGAGCTGGGGTGCAGATCACCACCATGAATGTAAATACATGTCAATAGCTGAATCATAAACATTCCTTCACACAATAAAAACATCTCTTTCTCTCAAGGAGAAGACCATGGATTAATACGGCCTTGGCAATCCTCATCTGAAGAAGGCTGCTTCAATGTTTTTGTTGCAGGTACTTCTAGGACATAAACACCCTAAATTACTTTGCAAAAGCTGTGTGTGCAAATTCCAGCTTCACAGTCTTTGAGACACTCTCTCTCTCTCTCTCTCTGATGGGTTAGTGAAGGGGAGGAAGGAAAGACAGCTGGGATACTCCAAGGGAACAAGACAATTGATTGCTATTTTCATCTACAATTGCTGTCATTGATCAATATAAAAGCAGTTTCAGTAACATAAGTGTAACAACAGGATTTCAATTCAATAGCGCAAGTCATTAGGAATCATACAGGAAAGAGCAATACAAAGCATATGCAGATTTAGCAACAGAGTACATTTCCTTAGGCGAAGGCCAACTAAAAAGATCACATTCCTTTGAAGGCACTTTGGTTGTTGCTTTCTAGGTAACAGGACTGTTTGCTAAGAGTTCACCATTCCTTTAATCAGAGAATCCCTGGCTAGGAGCTCTGGAAGGGAAACAGGTCTGAACTCGGACTTCTGAATCCCAGAGTCTGATTCCAAATGGGTGGTAAGAACCATAACACTGGGTCCAGCTCAATCAAGCCCGAGCCACCTGGTGTGGCTCGAATACAATCCAGATTCGAGACAAACTGGGGAAACCGGTTCTGTGCACATCTCTATGCATCATGGTTACATCTGTCCCCTCTATATTTTAAATTATCCTTACTTTTTCACTTTTCAGGAATTTGGAGTGACCACTGATTGCCAGGAAATTTAGGACCAACAAAAGGAAGTACTTTTCCTCACGGTGCATAATTAATCTATAGAATTTTATGCCATGAGATGTGGTGATGCCCACCAGCTGGATGGCTTTAAGCGAGGCTTAGACAAATTCACAGAGGATAGGTCTATCAATGACTATTAGTCTTGTTATTTTGAACATTCCTTGATGAGGAGGAATTCCAGTTCACTGTCTTTCTACCAAATTGGCTGAAATGCCAAATAGCAAAGCTGTGAAGTGAACGAAAAGTCTGGAAATTTTTTGATACAAGGGTTTAACTGTTGCTGGGAAATGAATGTGTGCCAAAGAAGAAGGGGAGGGGGATAAAACACCTCTGAGAACACTACAGGGCTTTTTAAAAGGCTAGCAAAGGTTTCAAAGTATTATAAATATTTTGTGACATGTTGATCCACAGAAAGGTTATTGTTCAATATAAACTGTGGACCACATGAGATAGATTCATGTTGTGATAACTAGGATTGCAATACAAATGTTAGCGGTCTGAAAATGTATCAGCAGCTGGGAGGTAGTACTTTACTGATTTGTCGTAGCTTCTGGAATGTTTCCTATGGATCAGATGGTGTCATTGTGAGATGTCTCTGTGGGTTTACCTGGACTTATCTAAGGCTGGGTAGGTATGACAGGCCATACAGACTCTTTCACTATCATTCTGCTCCCCATAGAGAAGACTTGCTCCATAGGATTATCCATTTCCCTTCAGCTTTTGTTTGTCATTTGGCCTTCTGATGGGGTTGCTTCTCACTCAGCTTATCCTATGTAGGTACTCATGCACCTATGTATCAGTTACTGGGATCTCCATATAGGTACCTCCATATAGGTGTGGGGCCACATAATGGCACAGTGGGGAAATGACTTGACTAGCAAGCCAGATGTTGCTGGTTCAAATCCCTGCTGGTATGTTTCCCAGAAACACCTTTATCGGGCAGCAATGATATAGGAAGATGCTGAAAGGCATCATCTCATACTGCACAGGAGGAGGCAATGGTAAACCCCTCCTGTATTCTACCAAAGACAACCACAGGGCTCTGTGGTTGCCTGGAGTTGACACTGAACACTTGAACACTTTACCTTTTATCTCTATATATGTATGGACAATACTATATGGTTGGTTTGGATAATACTGCCGGTTCCACCAAAGCATGAAACTACGGGCATGAACATGCCCCCATCCTCCACTCTGCCATCCTGTTGCCACACAATCACGTGGGAAGGCAAAATGCCCAACAAGACGAGTAACAAGGTTGGCCCTGGGACAAAACATGAAGACGGGCCTTCTTCTTTGGAGAGGGGGAAAAGTAAAGAGCAAGCTGCCACTCAGCTGGTGGGCCTTCTCTCCCTCAGGGGCCCCGGGACATTTGTCTCCTTTTCCAATTATAGCTACACCTCGATACCCAAACTTCCCCTCAGTGTACAAATACTTCAAAGCAGTGTATATATTTATATTTTAATTATACTTAAAAGTAGTATTTAAGTCTGTGGTTCAGATGTTCCTCCCTCCACATGCACAATTACTTGGAGCTGAGTGGCATTCCAGGAAGGAGTAGGAGTTGCCCTGATCACATGGTGGGCAAGCTGTTCAGAATCATCTCAACTGGTTCAGAGACACTTCCCTCCTTAAACATTAGAATCTGTTCCGAGTTGGGGTATATACTGCTTCCAGAAATGAGGGGCGGGGCACAGGATCCAGAGTAAGTTAGTCATGACTAAGCACCATTGAAATAAATGAAATAAGTTAATCATTACCAGCTTAATTTGAATGGGACTTAGTCATGCCCAACTCACTCTGGATCCGGCCCTTAATCTTCACCCAGTGATGATTCATAACATTTTGCTTCCTGAAGTGAACACCAAATGGTGCCTCCCCCTACCCTTTCCTTTCTCATACCCTTTTTCTTTCAAATGTCTCCCTTCCAAATCAAAGGAAGGGGGTAAAGAAAAAGCATTTCACCTTCCTTAGTCTACAGACCATCCATGGAGACGGGTCTGGCTGGGCTAATCAGTGTCCTCAAAAACTGGCCAACAATCTGTTGCTTGATGCAGCCCACTTCACCCTGCTTCATGAGCCCTATTCAGACATTGTGTTGTATGAGTGTACAGATGTCTGCACACTTGTACATGTTTTTGTGTGAATGACTTTACCTGCATCAATTTTAAAAGGGGGCCTGGGTACAGATCACTGAAATGTATGCTACAGATAGGAATTGTACTGTTGTCCGTGTGGTTCAACATTGGAATGGAATCTTTATTACAGTCATCAGCCAGATAAAAGGTTCAACATTGTATAGCCCCATTCAGACATCATCATCATCATCTACATTTTATATCCCGCTCTTCCTCCAAGGAGCCCAGAGCAGTGTACTACATATTTAAGTTTCTCCTCACAACAATCCTGCGAAGTAGGTTAGGCTGAGAGAGAAGTGACGGGCCCAGAGTCACCCAGCAAGTATCATAGCTGAATGGGGATTTGAACTGGGGTCTCCCTGATCCTAGTCCAGCACTCTAACCACTACACCACACTGGCTGTCCTGTAACTCTCCTGTTATAAGAGGAGGCTGTACCTGCCATCATGCTTATAGCCTTTGCCACAGAGGCTGTATGACTGACCTGTGTGGAGTAGGTGAGTGATTGACACACCGGGCAGGACTTATGGTTCATTTTTGGAGGCTGTATGCGGACACAGCCTCTTCTTATCATTAGGAAGGGGATTGAAAATAAAAATGCTAATACTATAATGCTCTTATACACATCTATAGTGCAGCCATATTTGGAGTACTGCATACAGTTCTGATCACCATATCTTGAGAAGAACATTGTAGATCTGGAAAAGGTCCAGAAAAGGGCAACCAAGGAGATCAGGGGCCTGGAGCACCTTCCTTATGAGGCAAGACTACAGCATCTAGGGCTTTTTAGTGTGGAAAAGAGGCAACTCTGGGGAGACATGGTAGAGGTTTATAAAATTATGCGTGCAGTAGAGAGACTGGACAGAGAAAAGCTTCTCCCTCTCTCACTAAACTAGAACCAGGGGCCATCCCATGAAACTGAAGCCCAGCAAATTTAGGACCTTCAAAAGAAAATACTTTTTCACACAGTACATAATTAATCTATTGAATACTTTGCCATGGGATGTGGTGATGGCCACTAACTTGGATGGCCTGGCTTTAAAAGGGGCTTATACAAATTCATGGAGGGCAGGTCCATCAATGGCTACCAGTCTGGTGGCTATAGGCCGTTCCCAGCCTCAGAGGCAAGGTATCTCTAAATACCAGTTGCAGGGGAGCAACAGCAAGCGAGAGGGCATGCCCGCACTTCTTTCCTGCTCCTCAGAGGCATTTGGTTGGCCACTGTGTGAAACAGGATGCTGTACTAGATAGGCCTTGGGCCTGATCCTGCAGGGCTGTTCTTATGTTCTTATAACATCTAAATGGGGCTTATGTGAATAAATACAGTATACCTGTGTACAGAGCTGTACTTGTGTACACTGTACACTTGGTGTATGACTACTGAAAATAATGTGTGGATAGGGTTATGGTGTTGCAGTTGTTTGGTGGATTTCAAGTTGGTTAGGTCTGAAATATAAAAAACTTTCAGCAAACATTAACAATGTCAGATATTCAGTAAATTAATTCTTTTTGCTGCTCTGACTGATGCTGTTTAGGAAAGATTTTATGCTGTCGAGAGATTCCCATAATCACCAGAAGAGGTTTTTAAATCTATGTTTTTACCAGAAATGTGATATTTGCAGAAACCAAGCTCTTCTTTCTCAGCGCCAGACTGTTCTGGCACGTGTGGTTGCTTTTATGTGTATGCTGTGCTTGGTGATAGTACTGTAGCCCACAAAATGGTTTGCTTCATACAATTCTCTTTCTGTCTCCATGGAAACGGTGAACTACATTTTCGACAAATGCACAGTCTGTTTTTTTCTTATTTGTTTAATCGCTCCCATTTTAAAAAATAACTTTCCCTGTCTACAGTGAAGACATTTCCTAGTCCCATGATCCAAATACATAAAATAATTCAATAACCGTGTTTCTTAGGTGGGAGGAAATCACAGAGAAGCATTTACCACTGGATTTCTTAGGCTACAGCTTCATAGTAAAAGCACTTTGTAGACTAGCCCCAAACAAGAAGTGCTCATTGCCCAACAATATGAAGACACGGTAGTCCTATTCAGACATTATGATGTACATGTGTACAGGTTTCTGTACACATGTACATGTTTTTGTGTGAATGAATGTAAATGTGTTCACCTTAGATGTGAACTTGGTATAGACCCCCTCAAATGCAGAGTGCAGATAGGATGTGTATACTACTATACCTGCATTGAACATAATGTGTGAAGAACTCTAGGCACATACAGAGCTCTGTGTACACTGTACACAGATTGTACATGCATTGAATATTATGAATATGGCTTGTGTGTGTAGCTCTTTTCATGATATCCTCTCCATGTTAGTCATTGGTCTAGCTTTAATTGAACAAGGGTGGGGAGGAGAACAAATTTTGCTGGGTCCCTGAGGGAGGGGTGGCTCTGATTGGGTAACAGCTTGCTCTTTGTTCTCCCCTTCCTGCCTCTCACAGCCCTCTGGAACATATTTTTAAGTGACATGAAGGTGACACTTCCAACCTTCTGTGGAAAGGGGAGGTTGTTGAAATTCTTTCAATAGTACACACACTAGGACTGGTGCAGTGTTAGTCTGGACCCTTTCAAAAGCACCAGTGCTACACCAAAGCTTCTTCCATTGCACCTCTGCTTCATTAGACAGGATGTCAGCCACTGCAACAATACTGGGGGAGAGGGGAAAAGATGACAGCCCAACGTTGTCACTTATGCAATTATGCTGCTGCAATTTGCATACGCCAGTAATCCATTTTTATGTAACATATTGTTTATATTTTAAAGAGTAACTATCACTCTGCTTTGATATGGGCATTTGTGAATTTTCTACTGACGATACACCAAAGTCATTTATGATTGTGACAAAAAATGAGAACAAGAAATATGGATAATCAGAAAAGGCAACATATTCAAGCTTATATGCTGAGTACAAAAGCACACATTTCCCTTTAAGTTGTGGTAGAAAGCAACTGAGGCAAAGGACACAAATGCCAGGGGAAAGAATATTTTAGCAACTCTTCCAATTAACTGCTTTTCCACTTGGACAAGACTCCAAAACTGCTTCTTAGTTAAAAACAAACACACACACACACACACACCAGTCAGGAGGCTATTCAAGTGTCTCCTGTGCGGTCTGGCTCTTAGTCTTCTTTATATTGAATAATTATGGTGGTGTTCTTGATTCTCCCCCTGATATATAAAATCTGGGACAGCTCCTGACTAAGTCTGTCATGACTAAGTACCACTGAAATAAATGGAACAAATTGGTCATGAGTGGTGACTAACTTAAGTTTCATTAATTTTAATTGACTTTGAATTAGTTGTAGTTGACAGTTTACAAATAGTTAATTGACTAACATAATCTGGATCCTACCACTGATTTTTAATAAATTCATGTGTAGGGAGTTGAAAGCATATAGGAGGGTTACTGAGGTGACTGTTCAAAAAATATTTGCTTATTCACGTATCCACACCCCAGTAGTTGAGGAAACATGGCAGATGAGCTAAGACAACATGGTAGGCTGAAGTCTTGACAATATCCTCCACCTCCACCTTTTCTATAGTTATATTATTATTATTTGTTTATTATTAATTATGTATTGTTGTTCTGTACACCTCACTACAATGAATATTTATATACCGCTTTTCGACAAAAAGCTCCCAAAGTGGATTGTATGGATATAAATAAATAAAGTGGCTCCTTGTCCCCAAAGGGCTCACAATCTAAAAAAGAAATATAAGATAGACACCAGCAACAGCCACTGGAGGGTTGCTGTGCTGGAGATGGATAGGGTCGGTTGCTCTCCCCCTGCTAAATAAAGAAAATCACCACTTTTAAAAGGTGCCTCTTTGCTCAGTTAGCAGGGGTAACTGCAACTGTATAACAGGGTTACTAATTAGTTTGATCTAAATTTGAAACTGTCACAAATATGACCAATTGACAGTGGCAAGCCAGGGCTGATGAGATCGGCGGGGGGAGGGGGGAAGCCAGTACAAATTACTGGGGCCTGGTGGTTCGGAGGGGGCCCTTGCCGGGGTGAGCGCATAGGCAAAAATAACAGTCCTTCAGGGACCCTTGCTGCTGCCTCTCAGTTTCCAAGCGAGAATTGCAGAGTACAGATTTCCAGGGACAGTGAGGGAGAAAGAGGCAGTGATCGAGAACTCCTGGCTGGGCTTAGGGCTAGAGCAGCTGGCAGCAGTTCAGCTCCTCCCCGTGGGATCCTTAGAAAGATGAAGGGGAGAGGAGAGAATCCGCCCCCAGACATACACACAGCTCTCTGATGAGCCTGACTCGCTCCCCAGCCTGCCTGCACCTGCACTGTAAGGCAAAGCACGAAGGAGCAGAGAAGGCAGGAAGAAGGAGGCAGAGGCAGTGGAGGCAGAGAGGTGCACTAGAGTCTTCACTTTTTGTTCAGCTGTGAAGGGGTGAGAGATAAAGAGTTGTGTGAGTGCATGCATGTGTGAACAGCCACCTGTACACTCCCAGGGAGAAACCCAGGACACACAGACACGCACCCACTTCCCTGCTTACTTGTTACTAGTCCTCCCCTGCTAACTGGACAAAAGAGGCACCCTTTAAAAGTGGTGATTCTCTTTATCTAGCAGAGGGAGAGCAACTGGCCCTATCCATCCTCAGAACAGCAACACACACCCCCAGTGGCTGTCGCCGGTGTCTGCCTTATGTTTCTTTTTTAGATTGTGAGCCCTTTGGGGACCGGGAGCCATTATGTATGTTTTTAGCTATGTAAACCGCTTTGGGAACTTTTGTTGAAAAGCGATATATAAATATTTGTTATATTCATATTCATATTCCTCTCCTTCCCCGCAGCCTGCTTGACAGCCATGAGCCATCTCCTCCCCGCGTGTCTCTCTGCAGAATGAGAGCAGGGCAAGGTTGCAGTTGCTAGAGAGCGGCAGCCTGCATAAATACCGCAGAGGCTGAGCAAGGAAGGGCCCTCCCTACCAACTTCCATGGGGTCTTCCCCCCCCCCTCCCTGTACACCTCGGGGTCTGTGCACCCTGCTACAAAAATGGCTGAGGGGATATACAGGGGGATATTAACTTCTTTTTCTTGCAGAAGCCTCCCTCATCACTGCAGTATTACTCATTTGATTCTGCCCCCCCCAATCTGCTCCCCCCACCTTCTCAGGGAATAAGTGGGCACCCATCCAAATATTTCCTGTTTCCTCTTCTGGTGCCTTCTTTACCCCGGGCAAAAACAGATAGCTTCCATTTGTCAACAGAAGAAAGTTAACATCACAGCCTAAATTCAGCCTGTACTTCCATGAGCTGAGCTTGCAAATGGTTTAACTTAAGCTAATTACATCATTCTTTCTCTTTTATATTCTATTAATGTTTGTGACAAAATCTTTGTCTTTATTACAGATTCATTCTCCAAAACTCATTTTTAGGGTGCATACTGAGATGTCACTACTGCACAACATTCTTGTAGCATGAAGAATGGGATGGTTAAAGAATGGCAAAACAGGTGAAGTGAGGACTGTAATCTATGTTAGTATCTTTGAGTACAGCATCAAGGAGTTCTAGTTTAAATGAGCCAGAATAAATACATATGCTGTTTAATGGCTGAAATGTAAGCATTACTGCTTTGCCTTCTTCAACCATTCTTCCAACTTGTATTACTTCTTTCCCCATTCTTCTGTTCAGTGCATTGTGGTATCCTAGAACTATCCTCCATGAATTAATCCTCTTCTCACCTTTTATCCCATAATTGTTTCTTAGGTTGTTCCCCCTCCTCCATTGTTCTGTTCTGTTCCTCGTTGCATCTTCGTCATTTCTTTTCATTTGTTCCCTCTCCTCCTGCTGTCCTTTCCTCTGTTCCTACACACATTGTCTTCTCCTCCCAATACCTCTTCCTTTCTCATAATTGCGTTGATTCTCTTTGCCCCTTTCCAATCTCCCACTCTCCCACAGAGTGGCCAAATAGCAGTGTCTCTCACAGATGACTCTGCACTGTAGAGAGAGAGAAGAAAAGAGGCACCAGAAGAGGCACCAATCAATGGAGTATATGCACAACAAATCTCTCTTTTGTATTGTAGAACCTGGACTGATGCTGTTGGTTCCCAGGTCTTGCAGAAGCGAACATACAGAAGTGATCCTTAAGTGGCTTGTTGATGATCTGAAAAGTACTCTAACTCAAAGCATCTTTGACACTACTCTCACCACCCTAGATCTAGCTATCTACTAGGGCTGTACATCTCAGCAGCCTGATATGAGGCAATACAAACCCTACTCAAGGATTTTTCACCAGGAATGAAAAATTCCTCCAATATAGGTAAACCATTTAATACAATATCACATCATTTTGGTATTGTATTGAATAGTATCTAAGGTTGGGGAGGACTTATTGTTATTGAAGTTCTGGCTTATCTGGAGAAATTGGCTGCCTTTTGGGCAGCCACAATGGTGGTGTTTCAAAACTCTCTCCTCTCCTCTCCTCTCCTCTCCTCTCCTCTCCTCTCCTTCTTCTCCTCCTCCTCCTGGAACTGAACCATTTTAAGCTCCCTGGTCACAGCTCCTCAACAGCCTGCTGGAGTTAGGCATGGACAACAGCGGAGGATGCATCCAGCATGGGGGCACACGCTCCAGCTACTCTTGCATGTGGAAAAGCTATCTGAGAAGCTTGACAGCACACAGTTTGGGAATCCCTGCTGTTCAGGCTGAGGAGACCTCCTTCTTTGGTTGTCTAAAGAAGGTTCTTCCCTCAAATTGTAAATAAAATGACATGGGCCTGCTGGGGGACTTCCTTCCTTCTTCCCTTGGGCTTCTTAATAACCATGGCAACTGTTTTCCTTCCTACTAAGTGGGGAAGTAACACTCTTTCTTTCTTTCTTTCTTTCTTTCTTTCTTTGCACATCAATACAAATCCCATGTAAAGATTTATAGCCACTCCACCCTTGCTGGGGAGCCAAAAATTTTTTTCACTGCTGCCCGAACCAGCTCTCGGCAGCCCTGGCTAGAGCTGCAATCCTTACTTGTGAGTGAGCCCTATGGAACAAAAAACACTTCCAAGTAAACAATCATAGGATTGCACTGAAGGCTCCTAGACTTAGAGCAGAAATAAGCCAACAGTTTCTAGCTACAGTATATGTAGATGAGTTCCAACAAAAAAATAACCCAGTCATTTTTCATTGTACCACAAAATTCTTTGAGGGTTGGGTGAGTCTCAGCTTCTTAGTGAGATGCAAAGAAACAGAATTTTTCTTCTGCAGACCATGATTCATTTTGCTGGCTGAGTCTGCTTGTTTTCCTTTCTTTCCGAGCTTTCCTTAAATACTAGTAAAATACTAGTATGGTGTTAGGGAACACAGAGGCTCCAAGTAGCTGTCCCAAAACAATCAGAAATGAAATAATATAGGTACTAGAAATCTAAGGCTGCCATTTTCAGCACTCTTTCTAGACTGAGAAAGTACCTCTCACTGTACTCACAGTGGGACACCTGTAAATGGGGGGGAAATGCTAAGTACTACACTGCATGCTTCCTTTTTGCTCAAAGATGCTTTTTCTTGTGTCAGTATCCTAAATACACAAATAAATAAAATAAAGCCCAGCATTAAAATTTTTGTGGGATCATGAAAAAAACATTTGCATATGACTTTTGTAAAGTCTTCTCTTGATGTTTAAATCAATTATGCTAACATATGCCTTTTGAGGAAAGTTATAACCTGTTGCTTCTGTTGATGAACATTACATATGACGCAAAGCTGTCTTTAGGGTTTCAAAGAAGGGTCTTTTCCCAGCCCTACCTGAAGGTGCCAGGGGCTCAACCTGGCATCTCCCAGTGGTGTTTAATCACTGAGCTACAGTCCATCCCCTTTTAGGCTGGTGAGTAAGGCAAATCCTCTACAAGGTGGTCAACTTTTGAATAGTTGTGAGGGGTGGTTGTGTTTTTTAATGAAAGTGGTTGTAGAGATGATCCATCTGTTCTGCTGCAGCAGGTCATTGCAACACTGCAAAAATGTGTCCTACTGAAATTTGGCATATTCCTCATCACAGATATATTTTTTATATCAATATAAACCACTTTGGGAACTTTTGTTGAAAATAAATATTTGTCGTTTTTGTCTTTGTATCACCATTCTGCTTAATTTTAGAATTCTTTAAAATGTCTCCACCCTTTGAATATGATGAAATAATAGTCCTTTTCAGATGGCCAGGGTAAAATGAATGTGATGGTGAAAGGAGTGCAACAGCATTTCAGCATTAGGCTCATACCTCAAACTAGTCTTGCTTATTACGATGTAGAAGTAGCAGCATATAGGTGTACTTGTGGGGGTCAATGCACACATTTATGCTGTTAGTTGGGGAGGAGCCTACTATACTATCTCCTCCCCCTACAATAACTGGGGGAGGAGTCTACAATGCCACTTCCCCCACATGCATTCATTTTATGAATTAAGAGCATATACTGTATGTTGCTGCATTACTTCTAAGCTAATAGGCAAGCAACTTTTGCATGTTAATGTTTGTGTAGCTTTAGTCAATATTAAGTATTTAGTTAGATTTTTTATTTTTGATTTAATCGTGTGAGTTTTAATCAATCCATTTGCATTTTGGTGCATATGGATAAAACAGTATTTCTGAAAGGAAAACACTTTAAAAAAAAAATATGATGCACTTACTTGTTGCAAGAGACACCAGCTTAGAATAGGCATTTCCTCCAGTGTCAAGGAGAAGGAAGAATGTGTCTTCCAAGATGCTACCTTCAAACTACAGGGGGTTTTTTGCAATAAAAATGGTTAATATTATTTATTTATTTATTTAATAGCGGATGACATCCAAACTAAGTTAGTCACCAGAACTGCTCAGGAGTTACTCTAAAGGATTACTAAATTTCAGTGGGGTTACTCAAGAGTAATTAGTCTGTATATCAGCCAATATTTTGAAAAACCTTCTATCTGATTAATCAGGGTCACCTTTTTAATTGATTATTTAACGGACTGATCATCTAAATGTGTGCAGCCTTAGCTTTGGAATAGTTGCATTACATTAGTGACATCTATTCTCAGCTTTGAAAAACAAATAGAGGCTGCTAACAAATAAATACCCCAAAACATTCTGTTAACTCTATTTTAATTGACAACAAACACCCCCACCTAAATGAACAAGAAGTAGCACTCAAATTCAAACAAGCTTTATTCCAAAATTCAGAATTATTCAAGAATTTATTTCAGAAGGCCAGAATTCTCATGGCCTTCCTAGATAGCAAGAACCTCACTAGCCAGGATATAGAGGACAATCATTTTAATAACATGGATCTTGCTATTAATATACAAGGCACTGACAAGAAAAATATTTTCATTTGTATAATGAAAAGTAGATTAGGCTGGGATATACGGACTATTGCAAGGTGATCTAGGGAATTGAATTTAGATGAACCTAGAGTACTTTCACATATTGCATTCCCATTGTGTTGTTGGCAACCAGCATTATTTGTATATTATCAGTAATGTTTGTGGTTGCCCTGTAGCCTGCAACCAGAGGACAGCCATTAATGTTCCTTCACATAGCATATATCCAGACATTATTTCCTAAGAATAAGGAAAGTATTTCCTAAGAATACATCTATATTGTTCAAAAGTAGTAGACATTGCTTTGTGACTTCTTCCACATGCAGCCAATCAGAATCATGTTTGTTTTTATGTCTCCATTTCTTGACTTAAAATCTAAACACACTGCATGACAAGCAGCCATGATAGTTCAATCATCTGAAAAGCATTGACAGAAGAAGTATCATAAATAAGGAGGTGATGCAGTTGGAATGCCAATATTCTGCACACAGATGGGGGAAAAAGAGAGAACACTGATTAGCATGTCAGAGAAGGCTGCAACAAGAGGGGGAAGCCTTTGGGCTCTACCAGAGGCACTAGGAGAGTGTTTTTCTACAAATATCCAAATATAGAAGGAAGGCAGAAATCCTCCCCCCACCACCACGCTGTCCACCTACTACCTATCCTTTCAGCCTTCCTGCAGAGTTTTATTTGACTGGGACAGATTGCTCCCTGTAATTTCATATATAGCCAGATCCATCATTTTGACAGAATAAAAACAGCTTGGTGCTTCAGAGATTTCATTTTGGCCATAGGTGGTAGGATGGAGTACAAAAATAAAAATAAAAATAAAGTGTGTAGTGTAGTTACCCTCAGGCTGGGTCAAGGGCTGTTGCACACAAAATCTTCAATTTCATACCAGGCCTGCTCTCAGCAGTTCTTTGCCTCATTGGTTGCCTGTACTCTTCTGATTTTGAATTTGCAGTGTAGTTGTTTTTCCTCTCTTGACAAGATTTTACCTCAGTGTAAAGCAAGGATGGAGCACTTCTAAAGCTGCGAGGGCCATATGCTCTGGCACTTTGCTGCTCCAGCATTGTGGGTAACAACATGGCTCCTATATGCAGAGGTGCACCTACGTAATTTTGGAGCCTGGACCTAAAGGCCTTTGGAGGCCGCCCTCCCCTGCAAATTAAGCATTATCATGCTCGGCTGGGCAGCCACAACACCTGAAACAGACTAGAGGATTTGGGGGCCCTCAGGAGCTGTGGAAGCCCTCGACTTTGGCCCCAAAGTCTAGAGGTAAGAGCGCCACTGCCTCTTTGGAAGGAATCACTCAAGTAGGGTAACACCGTCTAAATCTCCCTGCACCTGTCAGCTGAGGAACCGTGTGTGAGAGAGCAGACCATAACAACGATTTCACAGGCCAGACTCAGCAACCTGGCCGTGCCGAATATAAAGAAAGGTGGTGGTTTTTCTTTATTGATAGTAAAGGTAAAGTGTGCCATCAAGTCGATTTCGACTCCTGGCGACCACAGAGCCCTATGGTTTTTCTTTGGTAGAATACAGGAGGGGTTTACCATTGCCATCTCCTGCACAGTGTGAGATGATGCCTTTCAGCATCTTCCTATATCGCTGCTGCCCAGTATAAGTATTTCCCATAGTCTGGGATGCATACCAGCAGAGATTCAAACCAGCAACCTTCTGTTTGTTTGTCAAGTATTTCCCCGCTGCACCACTTGATGGTACCTGTCAACTATCAGTTTAAATGTTCATGTGGCAATGGCCAGCACTGAGTGTCAAGAGCATTAGGACAGGCTGGGGATGATAAGAGGCCAGATGGCAAGCCAGACTCATGCACTGCAGGAACAGCCATGCTGCACTTGTGCTGACCAATAACACTGGCGTCAGTTCACACTGGGCAGTCCAATAAAGGCCTCTATACAATTAGCAGCTCTGTGTTGCATGAACATGCCTGTCGCCACCCATTTCCTGTATTTTTTACCTTTCTGTGGTGAAGCTGTCAGTCTGTGTAGACAATACTGAGCTAGATGGACCAATGGTCTGACTCAGTGTACAGCAGCTTCCTATGTTCCTATGTCCCTACCTATGAAGGCTACTCAGTTTACAAGGCTGCTTCTGTGGCTGCCTTGGTCACTATTTGGTGGTTACAATGAATAGGATGAATATTTATATACAGCTTTTAAACAAAAGTTCCCAAAGCGGTTTACATAGATATAAATAAATAATGAAATGGCTCCCTGTCTTCAAAGGGCTCACAGTCTAAAAAGAAATATGGCAGATACTGGCAACAGCCATGGAGGGATGCTGTGCTGGGGATGAACAGGGCCTGTTGCTCTCCCCTTGCTAAATAAAGAGAATTATCACTTTTAAAATGTGTCCCTTGGCTCAATTAGCAAGTTGTGCCCAAGAATCCCAGCATGTATTACTACTACTACTACTACTACTACTACTATTACTACTGCTATGGTTATTTATACACCACTTTTCAACAAAAGTTCTCAAAGTAGTTTATAAAGGAAAATAAATAACAAATAAATAAAATGATTCCCTGTCCCCAAAGGGCTTACAATCTAGAAAGAAGCATAAGGTAGACACCAGCAACAACTACTGGAGGCATTCTGCGCTGGGATTGGATAGGGACACTTGCTCTCCCTCTGCTAAACATAAAAGAATATTATTTGTTTATTTATTTCCTTCTTTCCTTCCTTCCTTCATTCGATTTCTATACCGCCCCTCTAAAAATGGCTCAGGGTGGTTTACATTAGAACAAATCAATTAAAATCAATTAACAATTAAAAACAGAGACTATAAAACACCATTAAAAATTGACAGTTAAAACATTCAAAACAGTTTAAAAACCCTGGAAAACCAGGTTACAGCAAGTTCAAAACATTTACAACAAATTAAAAACCCTGGAAGTCCAGGCCAAACAGAAAGGTTTTGAGGGCTCTCCTGGAGGCCAATAATGAATTCAGATTACGGATTTCTGCCGGGAGTGCATTCCATAGCCCAGGAGCAGCTACAAAGAAGGCCCACCTCTGAGTCACCACCAGACATACCAGTGGTAACCGGAGTTGGGCCTCCTCAGATGATCTTAACGTGCAGTGGGGATAATGCAGAAGGTGTGTCCACTTTTAAAAGGTGTGTCTCCGCTCAGTTAGCAGGCACTACCAGTCAACTTGCTGCTGGACATTTTCACTGAACTAATGAGAGTGATGGGATCTGTTGGATGATGGCAAGACTAAGGAACATATCGCCTTGCTTACAGTGCTCCATAGCTCTAATGGTTACCGGAGTGCAAAGCTCCGACTTTGGATGTGGGAAGATACATGGAAATTTGCCTGCAAGGCCTTGTGTTTATAGTAATATATCACGAAAAACTGTCTCTCGAACTATCCAGAAGGGGATAATCTTCTTTCAAAATGTCTTTGCAACAAATACTGATGGTAAATGTTGGTAGGGAGATACTAGCACCTTTCCAAATCAAGGAAGGATTACATTAATGACTCAATATTTCATTCTCCTGGCTCTCTATTTTTCAGCCATTAGCCTGGCACTTGCACTTTTTTGTGGCTTCTTGAACTAGTAACACCTCATAAATCTACATTGCACATAGCTCTGATCCTTGCTTTTGACTCTCCTTGCTACTGGAAGTTAAACATGTCAGTATAGTTGTTATTTGCAAGTTAGCTGTTTAATAAAAGCAAATGGCCTTGGATCACAAACAAGTGTCATGGCTTTATTTATTTATTTATTTATTTATTTATTTATTTAACATATTTTTATACCGCCCAAAGCTTATGTCTCTGGGCGGTTTACAACAAGATAAAACATTAAAACATTAATTAAAAACAAAAACAAGAAATTTAAAACACAACAATTTAAAATTTTTAAAACAATATTCTAAAACAACATTAAAAACAATCGAAACAGTATCAGGTAAATAACTAGGTGCACAAAAGCTTGGGTGTACAATATACATTTTCATTACACGTAGGGCTTTTCTTTCAAAAAATATTTCTATTTTAATTGGCTTTAGTCTCAGACTTAAGGGCTTAATATCGCCCTTCTAAACCCTGGCTATGATATGTAATATGATTTATGTCATATGAAGTGAGATGCAAATCAGGAATGCTACATTTATTCACCAGCATGGGTCTTTGTTTCCATATGCCATTTTTTAGCCAACTTTCCTGTAAGCTTATGAGATCACCCAGCACTCTGTGTATGTGTCCGTTTGTCCCTCACATCAGCGTTGTAACTCCTGGACCAATATGAACAAAATCAGGTACAGTTATAGGGACACATAGGGACACCTCAGTGACGTAGTTTGTGATGATGTCATCCACACCAATCCAAGATGGCGGACACATAAACATTGAAAGCACAAATGGGCTACCTTGTGAACTGCTTAACTGATTTGAACCAAATTTGCTACAGCTGTAGGGACACATAGGGATGCCCAAATGGCGTGGTGTGTGATGATGCCATCCACCCCATTTCAAGATGGCTGACATATAAACCTTTGAGGTGCAAGTGCCCTAACTTGAGGACTGTCTAACCAATTCAAACCAAATTTGGAACATCTGTAGTGAGTGACACACAGGGACACCTCAATGGTGCAGTTTGTAATGATGACATCCACCCCAGTCAAAGATGGCAGACACATGAACATTTGAGGTGCAGGAGATCTTGTGGACCTCGATTTGCACCAAAGTCCAGATGTAGTCCAGATGTAGAGATAGTGAAAGGAAAGTAGGCTGATTAGTTCTTATTAGAACAACTTGTCTTTGCTTGCAAATGCCTTCCTCAGAGTTCTTTTCAGAGAGTCAGGTGGTATAATGTGCCCTGCAGCCATAACATCATCTTCCTTAATTTTTAATTTTCTCACTTGGGTTGGTTTTGTACCTAATATTAATTTGCCTCTCTGTGTGTGTGTGTGTGTGTGTGTGTTTCATTTCATATCCTCAGGACATTGTCTTCTGTCCATGTTTGTGTTTTTATCCTATCTGTTTTTAATGGTAGTTAAGTGTGCAGTTTAACAAGACAATAATAACCTTTATCAAAAGGAAGACATGCTGGGTTTCTTGGCATACTATAGTTTATATTTTACTTCTGCTGTTTCAAGCTCATTTATTCATGAAGAAACGATGTGTTTTGTCCACAGATCCTGTACGTAAACTTGAGATACAGTATAAGAAAATCAGTGGAAAAGCTCAGCTGAGTATAGTATTTGATCCATATATGCTCCTATATGGATTTTTATGATGTTTTTATCCAAAGCAGTTTATAGGGGGGAAAGTACATTAAGGGGTAAAAATCCAGATTTTAAAACAAGTAATTAAGACAACAAAAGCAGTATAAACTCGCATCAAAATAATAATAATAATAATAATAATAATAATAATAATAATAATAATAATAATAATAATTCAATTTCTATACCACCCTTCCAAAAATGGCTCAGGGCAGTTTACAAAGAGAAATAACAAACAAAAAAAGATGGCTCCCTGTCCCCAAAGGGCTCACATTCTAAAAAGAAACATAAGACACACACCAGCAACAGTCACTGGAAGTACTGTGCTGGGGGTGGATAGGGCCAGTTACTCTCCCCCTGCTAAATCAAGAGAATCACCACGGTAAAAGGTGCCTCTTTGGCCAGTTACCAGGGGGTGGTAACTGGGCAAATAATCAAATATAGTTAAATAATCAAATATAATTAAAATCTAGTCAAAAGAGATGGGTTATGAGGGCCTATTTAAAAATTGTAAGCATAGGGGCCTATCTTATTCTTCGGGTAGGAAGTTTCAAAGGTGCAGTGCCACCACAGAGAGGGCCCTGTCCCTGGTCCCTCAGTGAGTCAGAACTGTATCCACCACAGACCAAAAGCATAGCTTGTGATGAGGCACTTAAGGCCTGGGCAGGTACATATAGATGAAGGTAGTCCTTATGATACTTGGCCCAGGCTTTATAGGGTTTTAAAGAAACTGTGCCCAAAACCCATCTGATAACCAAGCAGCAGTTTTGTTTTATACTAGCTGAAGGTTCTGGATCATCTTCGAGGGTAACCCCATATAGACATCCTTACAATAATCTAATCTGGGTGTGATCAGTGCATGGATAAGTGTAGCTAGGTCAGATATCTGTTAAAGGCATATAAAGAGTTAACATCTTTCTCTTTGCCAGGCAAGGCATATGGATAACTAATGTTAAAAGGATTTCTCAGCATGGAATGGTAACAAAACCCAGTTCCTGTGTTTGAATTGGCATCATTTGGAGGTGTGCATTTTACTGCTCTTGTGGTAAAGGTAAAGTGTGTCATCGAGTCGGTGACGTATCCTGGTGACCACAGAGCCCTGTGGTTTTTCTTTGGTAGAATACAGGAGGGGTTTACCATTGCCATCTTCCACGCAGTATGAGATGATGCTTTTCAGCATCTTCCTATATCGCTGCTGCCTGATATAGGTGTTTCCCATAGTCTGGGAAACATACCAGTGGAGATTTGAACCGGCAACCTCATGCTTGCTAGGCAAGTCATTTCCTCACTGTGCCATCAGGTGGCTTGCTCTTGTGGTGGCAAGCATGAATTGTCTCCTTTGCTAAGCAGGATCTGCCCTGCTTTGCATTTTATTGGGAGACTACTTGTGAGCACTGTAAGATATTCCCCTTAAGAAATGGGGCTGCTCTGGGAAGAGCGCCTGCATACTTGCATGCAGAAGGTTCCAAGTTCCCTCCCTGCCATCTGGCTGAGAGAGACTCCTGCCTGCAACCTAGGAGAAGCTGCTGCCAGTCTGTGTAGACAATACTGAGCTAGATGGACCAATGATCTGACTTGGTAGAAGGCAGCTTCCTATTTTGCTATGTAATGGTTTTCAGCAACTGTAAAAATGCTTTTTCAAAATCAATGGTTCTCCCTAATTTTTCAGATTTTAAAACTTCTTTGTATTCTTCTTCACATAGCCTGTTAGTATTTTGACCATCTACACAACCATGGAACAAATATGCTTGTTTGAAATCAAATCTCCCTTAGTAAGATTTTCATAAGTGACTTGAAGTACAATAAAGAGATGTAAAGAACTGGGATTATTATTTCGGAACAGCCATGATATTCCTTGTTGACATATTGTATTAATTTATTTTCAATATATTTATATCTTTGCAGTAAAATACATTCCACAATACATTATGTGGCGTATACATAAAACCAAATTACAATATAAAACAACTAAAACCAATTACAACTAAAGAATATTTTAAAATACAGTAGTTAATATTATATAATAGCCAGCACAAAATCATATTAGAGGGTTAAAAGTCTTCAAATGAAAATGTTTCCAACTTCCACTTACAAGGCAAAAAGAGATGGAGCAGGCCTAAGGGAGGGAGTTACACACACAGTTGTGGTGCTATCCACTGAGAAAGCTGTTTCTAGTAACTCACCACCAATGTCACGCACTTCTGACAGTGGTGGACTGGAGCTGATCTCAAGAACTGGCCAGATTTCCTTTAAGGTAACCAGGCCCAGGCTGTTTAGGGCTTTAAAGTCCAAAGCCAGTACTTTGAATTGGGACTAGAAGCATAATGGTAATGAGAGCCGTGAAATTAGAATAGGTATAATGTGGTCCAAGCAACTTGCTCTGACCACAATTCTGGATGCTGTATTCTGCTCTAGTTGAAGCTTCCATACCATCTTCAAAGGCAGTCCAACATATACCACAATGCAATGCAGTCTAAGTTGCATTCAAGCAATGCAACGTCTTGTAGACTAGACCGCAGGTTAAGCTGGTAAAAAGTGCTCCTGGCCATGGCAGTCACCTGAGCATCTGGGGCAAATTCCAGCAAAGGCCAGCAGCACCCCCCATCCCAGCTATCTACTTGATTTTTCAAGACAACCATCCAGACCTCTCCATCCAGAATAGAAGAATCACTCACTAAAAGCACCTCCATCTTGTCTGGCTTAAGTCTCAGTTTGTTTGCCCTCATCCAACCCAATGAAGCCAAACTGCCTCAAAATACTGGTTAAGAGTTTCCAATGCCTATGACCAGAGGTGCTCCTAGATAATTTTGAAGACTGGACCTAAAGGTCTTTGGAGCCCCCGCTCCCTGCCACAAGTTAAGCATCATTTTTTAACATGTAGTTTCTTGAGGGCAGAAACCACACCACCCAGGACAGACTAAAGAGCATTTGGGGGGCCCCAGGGGGTGTTGAGGGGTACGTCCAGGGGTAAGAGTGCCTCTGTCTATGACTAGTTGATGCAAAACAAGGATTAGAGCTAAGTGTCATCCGCATATTGATGGCACTTCATGCCAAACCTTCAGAGCACATCTCCCAGCAGTTTCTTGTTGAAAAGCATAGGACACAAGATGGAACCTTGTGGCAATGGCCATTAGGGGTGTGCAAGTTCTGGAGTCCCCCCCCCCGGTCCGGCACGGGGGGACTGTTACTTTAAGCGGGGTGGTGGTGGTACTTACCCCCTCCCCCCGCCGCTCTTCCCCCTCCGGTGCTGGTCCTTTGAAAAATCTTCTTGGGGCAGCAGAGTTCCTCCCTGTTGCCCCTGGCCCCATCATTGTTTCTAAAGGGTTAAAGAGACGAGCGCTAGCGGTGCGTATGTGCCCTGCGCGGCGCGCGCGCTCGTCTCTGACGCTGCGGCGTACGCGCGGCAGCGTCAGAGACGAGCGTGCGCGCCGCGCAGGGCGCATGCACACCACTAGCGCTCGTCTCTTTAACCCTTTAGAAACAATGATGGGGCCGGGGCGACAGGGAGGAACTCTGCCACCCCAAGAAGATTTTTCAAAGGACCAGAGCCAGAGGGGGAAGAGCAGCGGGGGGGGGTAAGTACCACACACCCCGCTTAAAGTAACAGTCCCCCCGCCCTCCCAAACCTCTGGACCGCCGGACCTCCGGACCGGTCCGGCGGTCTTTGGAATTATGCCTGGACCAAACCGTGCACACTCCTAATGGCCATGGGATGGAACAATCATGTTCTCACACTTTCTTCTAAGGTCAGTCTAGGAGATAGGACTGCAGCCACCGTAAAACAGTGCTTCTAAGTTTCATGTCTCCCTACTGTTCCAGAAGGATGTCATTGCTAATGGTATCAAAAGCCACTGAGAGAACCAGGAGAATTAACAGAGTTGCTCTCTCTGTCTATCTTCCAAAATGGGTCATCCACCAGAGTGTTGAAACAGTAAGTCACAAAGGGGAGAGCTAGTCTTGTGGTAGCAAGCATAACTTGTCCCCTTACCCTGGTTGCATATGAATGGGAGACTAGAAGTGTGAGCACTCTAAGATATTCCCCACAGGGAATGGAGCCGCCACTCTGGGAAGAGCAGAAGGTCCCAAGTTCCCTCCCTGGCTTCTCCATGATAGGGCTGAGAGAGATTCCTGCCTGCAACCTTGGAGAAGCCACTGCCAGTCTGTGAAGGCAATACTCAGCTAGATAGACCAATAGTCTGACTCAGTATATGGCAGCTTCCTATGTTCCACAAAACTCAGTTGAAAACCAGATGAGAAAGGATCCAATAATCAGCCTATTTAAAAAATGCATACATAAATAATAGAACCATCACAAGTTCTTCAATTATGCTTGCTGCATGGCAAGCAAAGATCCATGGGGACACCCTCTCACTATTCCATGTCTGCTGAACAGCTGGGTGCCACTCTCTGCCTACCTTGGATGCCCACCACTTAGCCTGGGTGTCAATCCTAGCAAGCAACATTAAAAAAAAAAAAAAAAAAGATCACTTCCTTAATCCTTGCCCAATGAACCATAACCGCCAGTGGACATATTAATGTTATAGATACTGTCCACAATCCAGAGAAAAACCTGGTTGGCTCTCTGCATAGCAAATGGATTTTTAAAATTATTTTCCTTCCAAAAGAATCCATTGCTTCTCTACATACACCACACACACATGAAAAGCCAATTATCTGAAAAGCAGTTTGGACTCAGAAATCCATTCATATGCCCTAAAATAACTTCCAGGCTTCTTATGCCACTTTATTATCTAATTAATCCAGTTTTACAGTTTGCTGTTCCTTCCAGTGTTTTATGGCATGTGATTCTGGGAATGGGCTTTGCATACAGATCAGATCAGAGTGCAAGGGAGAGAAAGCAGAGGTTGCATTCTTCCTCTCCAAACAAACACGAACAAAGAAGCCAGCAAAAGATCAGACTTACCAATAGCCAGCCAGTCAGCCTTCCTGCTCTCTAACCAAAATGGTGATTGGATTATTCTGAGTAGTGTTTTATAGCTGCTTTCCTCACACACACAAAGAAATCTTGTAGATTTATCTAAAGGTTTATTCAGCAACAACTCCATTTTCTCCTTCCCCTTCCCCTCCTAACTCCTCCCTCACACTGTCTAGAGGATCCCCCTTGGACAAATGTTCAAACAAACTGCAAAAGATTATGGAATAGAACACAAGTAACTAAAAGAAAAAGTCTTCCCCACCCCCTGGGCACTCTAATTGGCTGCCTGAGGTGTCAATCAGCATGATTCCTTCTGGTTGGCACTTAGGGCGATTTAAGCAACATCCACTTTCTGAAAATAAAGGCAAGCCTTGTAATCGGCTCCTGCCTAATTAATATTCAGATCTGAACAACTCTTTGTGTTACTATTGGTGTTTACAGAATTCTGGTACCATTGCCCACCCTACGGGGCCAGGCTACAGAAAGGGAAGAGGCACAGACAGGGAGGCAGTCAGAGAAATGGCTACAGAATGCAGGCAGAGGAGGTAAAATGGATGAAAAATATTTTCAGGTATTTTCAAGTAGGCACCACCCACTCTGCCCTCAGGTAAGAGCCACCACTCTTTCCCCCACTTTCAGACTGGTTGGCAGTCATGTGAACCTGCCAAATGAAATGATGAATGTGGTGCCACTGGGGATGAAAAGGAAGTGACAGTGGACTGGAGGAGCATGCCGCTGGGTGAGGGGGGCATACTGTCAGGGAGCAAACTAGGCACCTCTGGAGGCAGGGTTGCATGGGTTCTCAAAACCCATGCACCCTATTAAAGCTCTGCCCCGGGTGATACTCAATTGCATACCAGCTATCAATAATGTCAAATGCACAACACCATTTGCATGTCAACTGTCAGATGCTATCAAATATGAACGGTCAAATATCACTGGGGATCAATCAATAACCGGTATTTAGCAGGCAGCAGGCAGCAGCTCGCAGGAGAAGATTCAACACCAATGTTTGCAAAGAAGAACTTGGAGCATATTTGCTTCAGCTATATTGAAGATTGTCATTGTAGACATCTCAGCCTTGGGTTCTCAGATGTTAGATGACAATTTCCATCACTGCAAGCCACAACACCCTTTGGATTTTGAACCAAGTTGGGACCCTGTTACAGACTGATATATGCTGAATTACTCCAGGTCCTAAAAGAATATGAGCCATGAATTTTTTGTGTGCTTCTGGCACCGGGTCCACCCCACCCCCACCTCCCTGCAGTGGAGTGGAGCCAAAGCTGGGCATTTGTTCAGCAGTGTTTTCCCCAGGATTTTTAGTAGTGAATGAGGGGTAATTTTTCCTAAGCCTTGGCTCTGATCCTGGAGCTCCTGCCAAACTGTAGAAGATCGGAGATAAAATAGGCACATTCTGCATTTTGAAACACCTGGAAGTATTTCCCCCACATTAAGACTTTTAAGTTTTGCAATCTAGTCAAATGCAATTGCAATGCTATCTCCACTAATATTACTATGTTTAAAACTTAGATCTAAGAAATTTCAAGCCGTGTGAATTGTCTTTGTAACAATATTATTTTAGAACACTGCCTTGAAACAGCATAGTGCAATCAAATTCAGCATACATGCAGGGAGAGAATCACCAAGGAAGTCTGACAATTTAAATTTCAGAAAAGGAGACCTCTAATTCTCCAAAATGATGAGTATGGTGAAAAGAAAGCTGAAAGGGAAAATCAGGAGAGTCACTTTGCTCCAGAATGCATGGACATGGTAAAACCACAATACTAGAAGCCCAGATAGATTGTATACCCAAAAGGAGGAAAGGTACCACTAAGTCCAGGAGGATGCCAGCATGGCTAACAGGTACCATCAAGAAAACCATAAAAAGGAAGAAGGCTTCCTTCTAAAATTGGTAGGCCTGTCCAAATGAAAAGAACAGAAAGAACACACATTCTGGCAAAAGAAATGCAAGATGACAATCAGGGAGGTGAAAAGAGAGTTTGAGGAACATATAGCTAAAAGCATCAAGGGGAATAACAAAAACTTCTTTAAATACATCAGAAGCAGGAAACCTGCCAGGGAGGCGGTTGGACCATTAGACAATGAGGGAGTGAAAGGGATTATTAAGGAGGATATGGAGGTTGCAGAAAAGCGAAATGAGCTCTTTGCATCCGTCTTCACAACAGAGGATACTGAGCATATAACTGTTCCTGAACCAGGCTTTTTGGGGATGGAGGCTAAAGAACTGAGTCAGATAGAAGTGACAAGAAATGATGTTCTAAACTGTTTGGAAAAACTGAAAACTAGCAAATTGCCAGGGCCAGATGGCATCCATCCAAGAGTTCTCAAAGAACTCAAATGTGAAATTGCCGACCTCCTTCCTAAAATATATAACTTATCCCTGCAATCAGGCTCTGTACCGGAGGACTGGAAAGTAGCCAATGTAACACTAATTTTCAAAAAGGGACCTAGGGGCAATCCAGGAAATTACAGGCCAGTTAGCTTAACGTCCGTTCCAGGCAAATTGATGGAAAGCATCCTCAAGGATAAAATTGTAAAGCACATAGAACAACAGGCCCTGTCGGGAGAGAACCAACATGGCTTTTGCAAAGGTAAATCTTGCCTCACAAGCCCTTTGGAGTTCTTTGAGAGCGTAAACAAGTGTGTGGATCAATTTGATCCAGTTGACATAGTATACCTGGACTTCCAAAAAGCTTTCGACAAAGTTCCTCATCAAGGACTCCTGAGAAAACATAGCAGTTATGGGATAAAGGGACAAGTACATGTGTGGATTGCTAACTGGTTGAAAGACAGGAAATAGAGTGTAGGTATAAATGGAGAGTTTTCACAATGGAGGGAAGAAAGAAGTGGGGTCCCCCATGGATCTGTACTGGGGAAGGTGCTTTTTAATTTATTCATAAATGATCTAGAAGAAGGGTTAAGCAGCAAGCTGGCCAGATTTGCAGATGATACCAAACTCTTTCAGGAACCCATACACAACAAGTCCAAACACAAATTGGGTCCTTGGTGGCTGTATGAGTTCTCTCAAGGAATCCATATCAAGATCTCTCAATACACATATATATACAGACCAGAAAAGCTACTCTGATAGAGATAGACTTGTTAAAAGGATAGTAACTGAAAAAATTCCTGGGGGGGAACCTATGAACCCCACCAGCTTGGGTTTCCAAATCCCCATTATTCCCTATGGGAGAAATGCAAAAATTGGAAAAATCTAAAATCACAGAAGTGTCCAATTGCTTTGGAGTTGGGTGGGTGCATGGCACTCCTAGGTGCCCACCACCCACCCTAGTTTTGTGCCCCTAGCAGGCCACTATACCAACACACAGTGATACAACTAAGAAGACAACCAACTGGAAACCAAATCACCACCACAGAAAAAAACCCTGCTGCTGTGCCCACACAACTGCAAAGTGAAGGGGACCAAACCAAACAGCAACACAAACTACACAACAACAGCCACAAACCAACAAAACCAACCCAGCACGCAAACTGAAAACAAAGAGGGGAAAGGCAAAAACACACCAACACACTAAAGGAGAACTTAAAGTAACTTGCACCTGGTTCTTCTGCTCTTCACTTTGTGTGCAATGCATGCATTTTGCCTGTGAGGAAAGAAATGCCTCAGAGTGTCTGGTCCACCACATATTTGCTGGAGGCCACAGAGGGCCCCAGGCATGTGGTGGCACCAGCAGCGTGCATGCATTTTTGAGTTTGGTGTGTGATTGTGTATGCTGCTAGCTAGAAGAGGGGAAAGAGATGGGGGCTCTGAAAAAATTAAAGGGATAGGAAAGTCCGGTTCAGAGGCCACACAAGACGTGGTGTGGCAGGAGACCACCTATTCATCATGGCCAGTGCGCGCGCGCACACACACACACACACACAGACAGTGTGTGTGTGTGTGTGTGTGTGTGTGCAGAACCAAATTGGAGAGGGGAAAGAGAAGGGGGCTCTGAAAAAATTAAAAGGATAGGAAAGTCCTGCTCAGAGGCTGGTCAGTGGAGGCTACACATGACATGGTGTGGCAGGAGACCAGTTACTCATTATGGCCGGTGCATGTGTGTCTGGGAGTGTGTGTGTGTGTGTGTGTGTGTGTGTGTGTGTGTGTGTGTGTGTCAGCAGAACCAAACAAGAGGGGAAGAGGGGGGCACACTTAAAAACAATTCACAAATACAGATATACACAAGTATATATACACATCCATCTATACAGCAGCTATACAGTAATATTTAGACCACCAACAACTGTCTATCGACACCAAAAACACTATCTACAGAAAGGAAAGGAAAAACCTCTATTACTGACAATATCCAAAACACACACACACACAGACACACACACACACACACACACCAGAAGAAACCTCCATGCAAGCACACACTCACACACACACATATGCACACACAACACTTCTATCTAAACAAGCACATATTTACACACACTGAAATATTTACAAACATACATTTTGGCAGTCCCACTGCCCTCTCCCCACAAATCGACTATGTACAACAACAAGCAACACAACACAAATCAAAATATTTACACGTCATCTACACAGTGCCACACTGGCACAAACCGCCTAGTGTCTGTGTGTGTGCCCACAGCCCACTGAGTGCTGTGTTCAGGTGGAACCAGGGACTAGTTCAGCATCGGGTTACACCAGTGGGAGTGTGTGTGTCCAGTTGCCAAGTCACAGCACTAGCAGGTATGCTGCAACTTGGCATGGCTGAAGGAGGAATGGGGGGAGAGTAGGGATGAGCAGAAGCTGCTGCCAGGCAGGTGACCGGCACCATGGGTCAACCATAGGCCAATCACTCGCCCAGCTCAAGCCGAGCCTCCCACAAACCGGGCAAGGCGCCAAGGCACACCCGCTTAAACCACTGGGCTGATTTAGCAGGAGGATCTGCCTGTTGCATTGGTGCCACTGCCTGAGGAGCTGCGCCGCCAGACTGGGAAGAAGAAGGGGTGGGAGCTGAAGGGTCGCCCACACTGCTGCTGGATGTGGGTCATGCACTCTCAGGGTGGGGGACTCACCATCACCACCCTCCTGGTCTCAGTGGGTCCTAGTGAACTCCTCTTCCCTAACTCTATCGACCAGGAAGTCCCTCTACCTGGACAAGTCATCTGTGCAAACGACATTGCCCTTGATGGTCAGTTCACAGAGACAAGCCAGGACATACTCCTCCCTGTCACACAGTTGTCGACCAGCCTGTCGACAACCCTGGCCCTCAGCCTTCCAGACAGAGCATGCCCCTCTGGCATGGTCAGCCAAGTCCAGAGTTCACCCATCAGTTTATCCAGGAGGAGAGCTGCGGGCAGGGCCTGGATCAGAGGACAAGTACAAGTAACTTTATTACAATCGTAGATCAGACAGTACAACAACAACAGAAAAGGGGGGGGGGGAGAGAGAGAAAAAAGAAAAGAAAAAATATATAAAAATATTACATGAGACTACAACGTATAGTACAAACAATGTAGCAAAACCTAGCCACATTGAAGGTAATCTCTTTACAAAAATTGGATAGCAAAAACTCTAAGTAAAATACATCAGAGCGCCCTGGAAACTTCCCCAGGAGAGGAGAAATTAGTTTTAAACGAGCATCACTGTAAAATTTACAATATAAAATAACACGAGGGGTAGTTTCTACAGCACTCATTCCACAGGGGCAGATCCTTAAGTTAAACGGAATCCCTTTGTATCTACCATCCCTAACAGCCGTCAGAAGGGCGCTTAGGCGGGCAAGAGTAAATGGGCACCTAAATTTAGGGATAAGAATATTATTTAAATATGCTGCTGGTTTGGAATTAAAAAGTTGTTTCCCCAGATAGATACCACTCCTTAGACAGGCTGTATCCACTTGTAATTCTGTATCAGCAATATGCTGCTTAAGAACCTGCCAGGCCTGATCATGTCCTAATCTAAGAATTTCCTCCTGGGAGAACCCAAGTTGAAGAAGTTTATTTTTAACCAAGGTCTTCCACTTATGGTTAAAGTCATCAGTCATTACCAGGAAAGCCAGACCTACATTGGCAAAAACCAGTTTTAACCAAAACTTTATAATACAGGTCCAGTAACCCGATGCAACCCTAGCGAGACCAACTTCTCATCTGGTGAGAGAATTGGGAACGCAGGGGGGAACTTGAAGAATAGCTCTAATAAATTTAGACTGTACAGCTTCCAGTGGGCCAAAATTACTGGGGGGCACCAATTGGGCACCATAAAAAAATAAGGAATAAACTTTAGCAACAAATAACCATCAGTTTATCCAGGAGGAGAGTCGTGGGCAGGGCCTGGATCAGAGGAGTGGTGTCGCCACACAAGCTCTTTGTGGCAAACAGGAAGGGCTTGAGTGCTGACACCATCTCAGACATGAGCTTCCACTCTGCATTGGATAGGTTGCACATGCCCAAGGACCTATTCCTCACCAGGTCATTGAGGGCCATCTCCTGCTCCAGCAGGCGCTGGAACAAGAGGAAGGTGGAATTCCACCGGGTATCTACATCCGTGGGGATGAGATGTTGTGGAAGCCCATGGACACGCTGCTGCTCGCAATGCAGGCACCTGGACTTCTCACTCTGGTGGAAGTGGGCTGCAATCTCGCAGGACTTCTCCAAAAGCACAGCCATGGCAGCAACAGCACCTACCATGGGACATCCATGTTCCCTGGATGCCTTTGCCTCCTTGAGGCCAAGGGCATCCCTGACAGTCAGGTGGAGTGTTTGTGCCATGCAGCAGATGTTCACACACTCCAACACTGACTCTACCACTGCTGTGACTTTGGAGCCATTGTCTGTCACAATGAAGCCCCAGGAAAGGTGTGGCAACACACCTATCCACTCCTCAATTTGGCTGCCGAGTATGGCTGCCACCTCCTCCTTGGTGTGCTTGACATTCAAGGTCTCCATGTGCAAGATGGCCCACCTGTGCTGAAATGCAGTGTAGGACACGCTCGACCCAGAGGCAGCACCAGAGGTCCCCTCTCTCTCCAGACCTCACCAGTGGGCAGTCAGGGGCAGGAAAGCAGTGTG
Organism: Hemicordylus capensis; assembly: GCF_027244095.1. NCBI lineage: Eukaryota > Metazoa > Chordata > Lepidosauria > Squamata > Cordylidae > Hemicordylus > Hemicordylus capensis. Next base: position 260,860,342 of record NC_069660.1, read on the forward strand.
CATCCCACTCACACAATTCCACAGATCTGTGGTGAAATGCATGCTGGTGCCAGCTGGTGCTGCATGCAGTATGGCTTATACGAACTCCCTGCACCACCTGTACAGGGAGGGGACCACATTCCAGCTGAACATGGTCCTTGAAGGGATGATGTAGTTGTGCGCTAGCAGCTGGAGTATCCGGCAAAAGCCGGAGTTCTCAATCACATAAAAAGGCTGGTCGTCAGTGGCCATCATATCCCCCATGAGACGGGTGAGGAGACGTAGGTCCACTTGACCAGGGCGCTTCTTGCCTGATGACTGCATTCAATGCTTGACTGGCAGCGTGCCTGCTTCATGGAAGCTGGTGCACCACCTTTGTCAGTGCTAGTCACAGGGACATGAGGCGCACTAGTGCTGCCCACAGAGTCAAGGAGATCTGGGTGATGCCATTGCATGTGTCACCACATGGAGGTCATCCCCAGCAGTGGACACGGCGAGCAACAGTTGGGGCATCTTGAGGGACCTCAAAATGCCGCCAAACATCACTGCCTTCGATGCCCTGGACTCCGTCTTGGGCCTCTTGGGTGACGGCGGACCTAGGGAGGCTGCTGGTGCTCGCCCACTGCCATCATCCATCCCCCTTCCACCCTGCATGGAAGAAGAAGGGCCCAGTTTCACTGGAGGAGGTGCTGCCCCCTCCACCTCAGCAGCAGACCCTTCCTTCTCGGAGCCAGATTGGGAGGACCCAGCACTGGACTCCGCCACGACCTGGGCATCATTGGGGGGCCCCCACTGAGTGGCAAGAGGAGCATTGGAGGGGCTGCGGGGGGGGAGAATCTGGCTGCACTGCCAGCCTTCAAGCCCCTGCCCTCCACCCCACCACAGAAGAAGCTTCCCTGGCAGGAGAGCCCACCACACTGCCAGGCTCTGCACTGGTGCACCACCTGATGGACCAGCCACTGGTCCAGGACCTGGCTCAGTGGCAGCAGGCGCCTCCGGATAGGAGAGCCTTCTTGCCACCGCCGCACCTGGGCCAAAGAATTTGCCAATGGGGACCTGTGGGACCCCAGGATGACATCTTCTCTGCCCCCCCACCCCAGCCTGTCATACCAGCTTGGGGACCCCTCCCACCTCTGCCTGCCACCCTGCTGCAAGCTTTGCTCATCACACAGTGCTCAGACTTTCCCAAAGACCCTGGGGGCTTTTTATTTTTAAATAGGAAAATGGTTTTTAAAAATGGAGGGGGTTTGTTTTGAGTTTTTTAAAAACACCCTATGGGGGGAACCCTATTTAAAGAAAACCCTTTTTAAAACAAGCCTACCCACCCACTCCACCCACAAGACAAGACAATTAAAAAACAATGCAATAAAGTACACAATGGGGGGCAATGAAGGGGGATCCTGTGAAAACAAGAAACAACCTGTAAAGCAAAAACACAGAAAATATATCTCCCCACACCCAAACACGAAAAGAAGCCCTATTTAAGGAACACTAAACGGGGGGGAAGGGGGCAACAAAAAGTGATCATTTACCCCTTCGTTGTCCTGGAGATCTTCTGCCCCATACACTGGTCAGGAGAAAAAAGAAGGAATTCCAGATCAGTGACAGACTGGTGCAGCCCGGGCAGGCAGGCACAGCTTGAGTTCAAATCCCTACTCAATCATGAAATCAGGTGACTCTGGACCAGTCACTTATCTCTCAGCCTAACCTACCTCACAGGATTATTGTGAAGCTTCTACAGATGTCTGAACATTCATACATGTTTGTGTGAATGACTCTACCTGTGTTCATTTAAAAAGTAGACGTCGTTACAGGTCCCACATAGTACAAACAGGAAACATCCTGCTGTACCAGTGTTCAACATAATGTGTGAAAAGCTGTATGTGTGTAGAGATTTGTATCAGAGTGTTCACCATAATGACTGATTATGGCTTATAGTACTGCAAATGAGCTATGGCCCTCCAAACATACTGCTGTTCTGTTCTTCTAAATAGCTTTCTTGCATTGAGAAAATAAATCATATCCTTCAAGGGTAGTTATAGTTCAGCTTTGGCTTCGTGTTTAATTATAGCTTGTTGCCCTTATATTTTCTGCATGCACCTGGGACTCTGCATTTCATGACCTTTTGTCAACTACTATCTCCATGTCATCCTTACATATTTATAAATATTTTACATTTCAGCCTCTCTTGTGGTGAGCTACAATAACTTTGAGAGTGGGAAGGTAACTGTAAAAATGGAATTATGTTGTCAAATTGTATATTTAACGTAGTGGGTGACTTAGTAGCTCAGGGTGGTTACTGAGTCAGGAGAGGAAATTGCTCACAGAAGGCCAAACTTATTTAGAGCCATTTATCTTCTGATTTAGTTGTTCATTTATGTCTGGAAGAAAGTTGAAATAACTCTAAATTAAGCTTGACTTCATAAGCACAGCCTTAGCATTGACTCTCTTTCATTTTTTCCTTACTTCATATTTTCCGGACATTTTCTGCCAAACCGTATAGACTCTTTCAAAGCAGATTACTGCCAGCTTTCTCCTGGTTTCCCTTTCAGTGAGTCCCTTTAGGCACCATAACAGTCTTTTGAGCTGTTCTTTCCTTTGAACTGTGAAGAAGCAGAACAGAAATACCAGAGTTCTGGGAACCTGTGATCTGGCAGTACCTTGTTGTGTAATACATTAAACTTATTATGACTCAGTGACTATTATTTGATGTAGCCTCAACATATTGACTTTAGCAACAACCATTTTCACCTCTCAGGACATTTTGCTTCTTCCCCAAATAATTTCTCATTCAGTAGAGATGGTTAAAGTGTCCCTTCTATAATTTCTGCACAGTTACCCCTGTGTCTCACTGCCCCTTAACAACAAACATGACACTTCTATGTTATAGAGAAGGAGAAAATATGTTTCTTCTGCTTGCTTTGGACCACACATCATTTTCCAAGTCCCGTTATAATCCCAAGATCAACCAAGTGCCCCTTTCTTTTCTCAAAGTTTGTTTATTATTATGCTTAAGTTACAAACCAGATCACATACTTAGGTTAAGAAAATACCAGATGTTCTGAATACCAGATGTTGGGGACAAACACAGGAAAATGATGCTGCATTCATATTCTGTCTATGAAAAGAGAATTGGGGTCAGGGTGGACCTTTGGTCAAGTTCACCTGGCCTGGTTCTGTTTTTAAGCCACTATATGAAAAATCATATTTCTAAAGATACTATTAAACTGGCATTGTGATTGATATTAAGGCTGCAATCCTTAACACACATATTAGGAACTAGGAGAGTCTGGATGATTCAGACAAGGATGCAGTAAAACTGTTGTAAAAAACCCACCACATCTTAAATTTGTCAGTATCAGCTAGCTCTATCTCAGTTATATGATTTTGCTGAGATAGCAAATTAGGGTTTTGTTTGTTCACAGCTGGGCAATGTGGTGCAGAGCATATGTGCTCTTTCAGAGCATGCTTAAAGTGTTGCATGTATCCAATTTCTAAATATAGGTGTATGGGATTTTCTATGTTATGTGGGAAGATCTTTTCTAGTCTATGTGGGCTTGAAATGATACGGCTGGAAGCACATGTGAAGGTGAAGAAGAGGGTGCCAAGAGCACACCCTTGGGTGCCATTGGGGCTCCATTTCCCAGGTGAATCATTGTAGCCTAACACAAGGGCACAAGCTCGAAAGGTATTTATTATTATTATCATCTTGTTTACACAGTCAGACAGGTGTTATTGACTGGTTTGTTTTATCCAGACATCAAGTCCTTCCCAAGGACCTAGGATGACTGAATTTTATTGTCAATGTTGTTGTTGTTATAGATATCGTCACAGAATATAGGCTGTTCCCAGTAAAGCTGCTTTTTGTAATTGGCTGATGGTGATTTCTGTGGCCCCTATGGTGTTGAGGTGCTCTTCAAGGTCTTTTGGAACTGCACCCAGGGCGCCAATTACCACTGGGATTATTTTGGTCTTTTTCTGCCACAGCCTTTCCATTTCAATTTGTAGATCTTTCTATTTGGTGATTTTTTCTATTTCTTTTTCTTCTATTCTGCTATCCCCTGGTATTGCTATGTCGATTATTTTGACTTGTTTTTCTTTCTTCTCGACTACAGTTATATCTGGTGTATTGTGTGGCAGATGTTTGTCTGTTTGTAGTCGGAAGTCCGATAATATTTTTACATCTTCATTTTCTTCAACTTTTTCAATTTTATGGTCCCACCAATGTTTGGCTACAGGTAGCTTGTATTTTTTGCAGATGTTCCAGTGTATCATCCCTGCTACCTTGTCATGCCTTTGTTTGTAGTCAGTCTGTGCAATCTTTTGACAACAGCTGATTAGGTGGTCCACTGTTTCATCTGCTTCTTTACAAAGGCGGCACTTGCTGTTTGTTGTTGATTTTTTGACTTTTGCTCTTATTGCATTTGTTCTTAGTGCCTGTTCTTGTGCAGCCAGTATTAAACCCTCTGTTTCTTTCTTCAAGCTGCCATTCTTAAGCCATTGCCAGGTCTTGGTGATGTCTGATTTTCCACTTATATTGTGCAAATATTGACCATGCAGTGGCTTATTTCTCCATTTTTCTGCTCAGTTCTTTACTTGTTCTTTCCTGTTAGGCCTGCTTTGTTTCATTGGTGTTGAATAGTTTCTCGTTCTTGACCATTTGAAGTGTGTCTTCTTCACTGTCCTTGATATATTCTTCAAGGCCTCTTTTCTCCTCCTCTACTGTTTGATGGACTTGCAGCATTCCTCTTCCACCTGAGGCGCGTGGGAGGTATAGCCTATCGACATCACTGCAGGGGTGCGGAGCATGATTGATGGTCATGATTTTCCTGGTCTTACGATCTAGCGTCTCTAGCTCTGCCTGGGTCCAGTCTATTATTCCTGCAATGTATCTGATAACAGGTATAGCCCAGGTGTTTATGGCTTGTATGGTGTTCTAGCCATTGAGTTTGGACTTGAGGATTTTTCTAACTATCCTGATGTATTCACTTCCAATTTTTCTTTTAACTTCAGTGTGTGCAATGTTATCAGCCTGGAGAATGCCCAAGTATCTGTAATGTTCTTTCTCTTCCAGGTTCTTGATGTTGCTTCCATTGGGTAGTTCTATTCCTTCTGTTTTTCTTGTTTTCCCTCTGTTCATTATTAATGCAGCACACTTGTCTAGTCCAAACTCCATTGCTATTTATTATTATTTCTTGTTTACATAGTCAGACAGGTGTTATTGACTGGTTTGTTTTAACCAGACATCGAGTCTTTCCAAAGGCCTGCCCTACATTGCTGCCACTGCAATGGAGGGCATGCCCTGAACAAGACAATGATCACACAAACTGGGTGATTTAGACATTAATGGAGGTGGGAGATAGGGGGAACCCCTGGAGACCACCCTGTGGCCTCAGAGAAGACCCCCTGGAGCAGCAGTGTTGAGTTATATTTTTGTAAAAAATCTTTTTAAAAAATCACGAACCCCCCAAACCCAAACCGAACGGGGTGGGGTTTGGGGTGCTCAAAACCATACATACCTGGTCCAGTTCGAGTCTGGTCTGGACACAACCCGAACCAGCCAAACCAGTTTTGTGCACACCCCTAACATGCATAACCACTGTGCACCAAAAGAACACTGGAATAAAGGTGGTAGAGACAAGTTAAAACATGTTCCATGGCAATTGGTGAACCCCTCACATTCTGCTTTCTGCTTACCAGAAGTCAGCTCATATCTTTGTCTTTGCTACAGCAGAGCAACACAATTACCCATTTTGGTTGAAATGCATTAATCTGTTGAAATAATTCTACATGGAAATTAATGCTTATAAATGAAGTGCCTCTTGTGTACTTTCCCTAATCATCTGGAATGATATTACTGCTATATAATGTAAAGTTTCCTTAATAAAAAAGTAAATTTATTGAGTGAAAGTACATTGTACTTTTATGAATTGTAACTGCCAGATGGTACTATGAAATCAAATGCTTTAAACCAGCTCTTTTGAACTTCCTAATATATCTGCCTATCCGGAAACTTTAAAAAGCAGTTTCTCTAAAGCTTTTATAGATCTTTTGCAAGACTTGATCAACTCCATATTCACAAAAATACTTGAATTCTAGAAATTGTTCCAAAAATGCAGAGATTTCATTATAATGCTCAATAATGAGTAAAGTTAAACTCTACAGGTATAATCCTAAATACATAGGAAACCATGTTTTGAGAAAATGTTTAAAACTGAGGTGTAGGTAAATTAAGTATAGCAGAAAAGCAAATATATTTTTAAGTTTCCTTCATGATATTATACTGGCTTGCAAGGCTGTGCATCAAATCAGAACAAAAAAGGTATTGAATTTGAGACAGACCCTATCAGCAGCATTTTGCACCATATTGTTTTCTATGCATAATCACTAATATTGGCACTTCCTGATACAACAACAACAACAAATATTTATATACCACTTTTCAACAAAGTGGTTTACTTTTACAAAGTGGTTTTCCAAAGTGGTTTACATAGATAAATAATAAATAAATAAGCTGGATCCCTGTCCCCAAAGGGCTCACTATCTATCTATCTATCTATCTATTTATTTATTTATTTATTTATTTATTTATTTATTTATTTTCGCAGTCAGATAGGTGTTATTGACTGGTTTGTTTTATCCAGACATCGAGTCCTTCCCAAGGACTTGGGATGGCTGAATTTTATTGTCAATGTTGTTGCTGTTGTTATAGATATCGTCACAGAATATAGGCTGTTCCCAGTAAAGATGCTTTTTGTAATTGGCTGGTGGTGATTTCTGTGGCCCCTATGGTGTTGAGGTGCTCTTCAAGGTCTTTTGGGACTGCACCCAGGGCGCCAATTACCACTGGGATTATTTTGGTGTTTTTCTGCCACAGCCTTTCAATTTCAATGTGTAGATCTTTGTATTTGGTGATTTTTTCTATTTCTTTTTCTTCTATTCTGCTATCCCCTGGTATTGCTATGTCGATTATTTTGACTTGTTTTTCTTTCTTCTTGACTACAGTTATATCTAGTGTATTGTGTGGCAGATGTTTGTCTGTTTGTAGTCGGAAGTCCCATAATATTTTTACATCTTCATTTTCTTCAACTTTTTCAATTTTATGGTCCCACCAATGTTTGGCTAAAGGTAGCTTGTATTTTTTGCAGATGTTCCAGTGTATCATCCCTGCTACCTTGTCATGCCTTTGTTTGTAGTCAGTCTGTGCGATCTTTTGACAACAGCTGATTAGGTGGTCCACTGTTTCATCTGCTTCTTTACAAAGGCGGCACACGCTGTTTGTTGTTGACTTTTCTACTTTTGCTCTTATTGCATTTGTTCTTAGTGCCTTTTCTTGTGCAGCCAGTATTAAACCCTCTGTTTCTTTCTTCAAGTTGCCATTCTTAAGCCATTGCCAGGTCTTGGTGATGTCTGATTTTCCACTTATATTGTGCAAATATTGACCATGCAGGGGCTTATTTTTCCATTTCTCTGCTCGGTTCTTGACTTGATTTGAACATGGTTGGCAGACAGGTTATCGGTTTATAATTAATTGGAACTGTACCTTTTGCTGGGTCTTTCATTATGAGATCAGTTTTCCCTGTTGTTAGCCATTGTTCAATATCACCGCCTTGCAAAATGTGATTGAACTGTTTTGATAGTTGTTTATGAAGGCTTGTTAGGTGTTTAAGCCAAAAGCCAGGCAGTTCATCATCGCCTGGAGAAGTCCAATTTTTAATTTTCTTTGTTCTTTCACTTATTAATTCTGGTGTTATTATTAGACCTGGCATTTGTTGGTTACATTTTTTGACCTCTTTCATCCAGCCTGCTTTTTTATTATAATCTATTGGATTGTCCCATAATTTCCCCCAGAATTGCACTGTTTCTTCTTTATTTGGTGTTTCTAAGTTTCTTGCTGTTTCTCCTTCTATGCTTTGGTAGAAACGTCTCTCATTCGACAGGAATTGGAGATTCTGACTGTGTTGTGTAATTCTGGCTTCGTATCTGCTAATCTTCTTTGTCACCGCTGTTATCTGCTGCTTTATTATTTCCAGGACTTCTCTAATTTTCCTTGAATCTAGGTGCTATTTTTGGATCATATACTGTTTGGTGTTTTCATTCTTCAGCTTCTTGTCTTTCATTTCTTTCAATTTACTAACATCTGATCTAAGCCTGGAGATTTTATTTTCTAATCTAATCTTCCATTTAGGTGATGTACTACTTTCTTTTTTTACAGGTCCATTGATCTTATCTCCGAGCTCTTGTGTTGTTATTGTTGCTGCACTGTACATTAGTTGGTTTGTTTCCTGCAAATTCTTGGTTCTTATTTCTGCAAGTGCAGCACTGACATCTTTTAATGCCTGAGCAAGTTGTTTTTTGGCAACTGTTTTTCGAGCTGGAAGTCAAACCCTGGTGTTTTTTTGGTCCATGTGCTCATTTATTTTTTGCTTTAGTTCTTGTTGCTTTTCTGTTAAATGGCATTTGGGTTTTTTAGGTGAAGGCAAAGGGGAGGTTGCCTGGTTTTGATTTTGAAACAGTTCAGCAACAGTGGCATCCTCTATTTCCAACACATCCTCCACCTGCGCCTGAGCAACTGCTTCAGTTGATGGTAATTCTTCTTCCATATCTTGAGCCTGTGTTGATCTTTGCAGTTCTTCCAGCTCAACTCCTGTGAATACTTTATGTCTTATTATGAATCTTCTCTGGTCTGCTAGCCTTTGTTCTGTTATTTCTGTATCTGGATGCTTCTCTTTCCAAATTTGGTACATTCATTTTAAATAACCTCTTCTAGTTGGACTAGACTTGTAATAGCAGATCATTATTTCCTTCTTGGCATTTTTCATATTTTTTCCGGTTAAGCAATGTTTCTTCCAGTAACTTTGCAGTCTCCAGCCCTGGTTGCTCAACTGAAGATCCTGAGTCCTGTTGCCCACTTGCCACCAGATGTCCAGGGACTCCAGCACTTGGCGCGGTCCTTGTTGACCCAGGCAACGATTCATCTGGTATAGATTTATTAAAGTTATGTCTCACCATATTGTTGATGGTAGAGGCACTCTTTGTCTGGCTCCTCTGGTGAGACCTGTCCAGTATGGTGGGACCTCTGGCATAGCTCTCACCTTCCTCAGAGCACGCAAGCCCCACAACCACGCCCACCACAACCATGCCAATTTATTATTATCATTATTATTGTTGTTGTTGTTGTTGTTATTTAAATTTATACTCCACCCAAACTTACGTCTCTGGGCGGCGACGTAAATTGAAACACATATAAAAGTTAAAACAGTTAAACATATAACACATATTAAAGTTAAAACAATACAGTAATTTAAAAACCATAAAATTAACAGTATTTTAAATTAAAAACCTGAGAAGGCTGGGGTAAAAAAATGGGTTTTCAAATGTTTTTTTAAAAAATAGCCAGAGATGGGATCGTAACTCAGCAGGGAGCGCATTCCACAATCTCATGGCTGCAGCCAAGAAGGCCCATCTCTGTGTGACCATTAAAGGAGTTGGCGGTAACTGGAGACTGACCTCCTCAGATAACCTCAATGAGCAGTGGGGTTTGTAGCAAAGAAGACACTCTCTTAAATACCTAGGACCTAAGCCATTTAGGGCTTTATAGGTTATAACTAGCACTTTGTATTTTGCCTAGAAACTTATCGGCAGCCAGTGTAGCTCCATCAACAGAGGAGTAATGTGTTCTCTCCGAGATGACTTAGAGACCAACCTGGCTGCTGCATTCTGAACCAACTGAAGTTTCCGGACTACGTACAAAGGCAGCCCTACATAGAGCGCATTACAGAAGTCAAGTCTGGGGGTTACCAGTAGATGTACCACAGTTTTGAGGTCATTGATCTCGAGAAACGGATGCAGCTGGCGTATCAGCCGGAGCTGATAGAAAGCACCTCTGGCCACCGCCTCAACCTGAGAAACCAAGGAGAGGTGTGGATCCAGGAGTACTCCCAGACTGCGGACCTGTTCCTTTTGGGGAAGTGTGACCCCATCTAGAACAGGTAGATCAAAATCATCTCTGGAGTTCTGACCCCACACAATAAGTACCTCTGTCTTATCTGGATTCAGCTTCAGTTTATTCTCCCTCATCCAGCCCATTACTGCTTCCAGGCAGGCATTTAGGGAGGATATGTCGTCACCTGAAGAAGTTGACATGGAGAAGTAGATCTGGGTCTCATCAGCGTACTGGTAACATCCAGCTCCAAATCCCCTGATGATCTCTCCCAGCGGTTTCATGTAGATGTTAAAAAGCATTGGAGAGAGTACGGAGCCTTGAGGGACCCAATTCTGGTCACCACATCTTAAAAAGGACATTGTAGAACTGGAAAAGGTGCAGAAGAGGGCAACCAAGATGATCAGGGGCCTAGAGCACCTTCCTTATGAGGCAAGACTACAACAGCTGGGGCTTTTTAGTTTAGAAAAAAGACGACTGCGGGAGACATGATAGAGGTCTATAAAATCATGCACGGTTTGGAGAAAGTGGAGAGAGAGAAATTCTTTTCCCTCTCACACAACACTAGAACCAGGGGTCACTCCATGAAATTGATTGCCAGGAGGTCTAGGACCAATGAACAGAAGTACTTTTTCACACAACGCGTGAGCCACTTGTGGAACTCTCTGCCACAGGATGTGGTGACAGCCGACAACCTGGATGGCTTTAAGAGGGGTTTGGATGACTTCATGGAGGAGAGGTCTATCAATGGCTACTAGTCGGAGGGCTGTGGGCCACCTCCAGCCTCGGGGGCCTCTGAGTACCAGTTGCGGGGGAGTAATGGCAGGAGAGAGGGCACGCCCTCAACTCCTGTCTGAGGCTTCCAGCGGCATCTGGTGGGCCACTGTGCGAAACAGGATGCTGGACTAGATAGGCCTTGGGCCTGATCCAGCAGGGCTGTTCTTATGTTCTTATGTTCTTATGTACTAGCAGCATCACCACCGCTTCCTGGTCCAGCAGTGTGGTGTCCCTGGAAGGGCCACAGGAGCTGGTAGTTCTCTTAGCAGGTGCTTTTTGTGTGTGTGTTTTTTTACAAATTTTTAAACCTTTAACAATGATCCTATGGGGGTTTGGGAGAAAGATTAAAATTGTTTTTAAATTGCCTGCTTGACAATTTCTTTTGTGGGTTGGGTGGTAGGTGGCACCCATCATGCCCTACCACACAACCACTTTGGTGTCCCTAGGAGCTACCTAAAGTTCGATCCTGACCAGGGGCTCAAGGTTGACTCAGCCTTCCATCCTTCCGTGGTCGGTAAAATGAGTACCCAGAATGTTGGGGGCAATATGCTAAAAACTGTAAACCGCTTAGAGAGCTCCGGCTATAGAGCGGTATATAAATGTAAGTGCTAGTGCTATTGCTATTGCTATTTTGAGTTTGTTGCATCGAAACAGCCAGCTTGGCTGCTGTTTCAATGAAATGTTTTTAGCATTTTACATTTTGTTTCAAGCTCGGAATAAAATGCAAAATCCATTTTATGCACACCCCTAGGCTCTACCAGTTGGAATTTGAAGGATGAAGTCATATAAAACACACACACAAAGAAAGAACTCTCTGCATAAGATATGGGCAAGGAAGTAAACTGTGGCTCAATAGAGCTTGTTGCATTGTTAACCAAGAAATAGCCAATAAATATGGATGTGCTTACCAACCATTTTTGTGCCTTGCCATACACCATGCACTTTTATCGGAATATTGAGGGAAAGCAGGCAACACAGTCAATAATGTTAATACATAGGAAATGACATTTTTAATACTTTACCATGGCAAATGGCATTGTAAATCACTCTGTGTGCTGCATGCAGTTACATAGATGAGATTTATTGAAGTTGCTACTTAACTTTGAGAGGGTTTGGTAATTCAGCTACAACCTCCTGAAACATCACTTTAGCAACACAGCACAAAATGCCATGAACAACACTGCAGAATGTCATAACCACACAAACAGCAGAATATGCTCCAGTTAATAGTTTTTGTCAGAGGTCCAAGCTGAAGCTTAAGGGTCCCTGCCTCCCCTTTTGATATATTAAAATGAACTAATTTTTCTTGCAGGCTCAGAGGTGCTATAAATATTTGTCTTTGTTTCTTCCTTTTTAAACTAATAATATATTTGTACTACGCTGTGAGTCCTGTGGTGGTTTTTTTCAAACTGGGCATTCAAAATATGCAAGCTTTTGTACTCGCAAAATATGTTCCAAAAATGTCACAAAGTATTGAAAACAGTGGAAAATGTCATTTACTTATAGATCAGGTTGTCAGTATTACCCAATACCCCCCTTTTACAATTAAACTCAATCATACCCCCGCAAATAATTATGCATGTTTAAAAAAAATTCTAATATTATAATACAGCACCTATGACAGTCGAAGCAGGAGAAAGCTAGGTGAGGTTAGGAGGAGCTCTCTCTCTCATGCTGTACTTCCTTTCTGGCAAAGGTGATGGATGAGATTGGAGGCTCTGAGCAATTAACTGGGGGTCTGTGTCCCATGGTCCACCCCCCTAATGACACCCTGACTACAGCCAAGAACAAATAATTTTGCCTTCTCTCAGCCATCCTTACGACAAACCTTGGATGTTGACCAGTAGTATAACTTCTATGGATGTTCCCAGCAGGGAACTGGGGCTGAGGGATAATGAAAGCAACTTAATGAAAGCAACTCGAGTGGTAGACCATCTCCATTCACTCAACTGCATTAGCAAATTTTGAGGAAAATAATTTTACTTGCCCATAGCCCCATCAGAAAACATCCCTCAGCATTCAGGAATTATGCAAGTGGAGAATGGAACTGCACCAGCTACCCATACATCCCAACACTAGTGCACCTGCTGGCCTTGTCCCTGGGTCACCATGCATTTGTTGTTTGCATGAAAGTAGTTGAGATGTGTTAGGGGCTTACTGTGATTGGTTTCCCTGGACAGATTTATTGCACGGATAAGGTCTCCATGAGTACAGCTTTGCCTTCCTTCCTACACCGACTCGAGGGCACAACCTTTACATATAATGAACATGCAGCTTCCTGGGGACATGATCAGAGTGCATTGCCATCAGGAGGGTGCAGTTAGCAGATGCAGTTTGGCTCCCCCCCCCTTACATGTTCACTGAATGTGGGGATTTTTTCTCTCTCTTCTGAACAAGGATTGTATAAAAAATAGGGATGTGCACGGAACTGGCTCCCTTCAAGCCACTGGTGGAGCAGGGGTGGCTTTAAGGAATGCGGAGGGTGCACTTATCCCTCTGCCTCCACTGCGTTTCCCCCTCCTGTGCTCTGTGGATAAATATGTAGTTGGGGCGGCAGCATACCTCCTTGCCACCCCATTGTTGCAATGACCAGAAGTGGGGCTGGAAGTAAGTGCACCCTCTCCCATCCCCAAAGCCACCCCCACCCCCAGTTCAAATGCAGGGGTTCCAAACCTGTTCAGCATTCTAAGAATAGAATGCTAAACAGGTTCGCGCAAATCCCTAGTAAAAAGCTCATGGGATTTCTGGGACAAATGGCATCGGAACATATTTTTACCACCAGTACAAGGTATCTATAACATACTAGGCCAGGGGCAGGCAATCTTGGCTCTCCAGCTGTTGCTGAACTACAACTCCCATCCCTTCAATCTGTTGTCCCTATTGTCTAAGGGAGTCTAACTCCCTAAAGCAATGGAATAGCTTACTTACTAGAACTCTGCTTCCTGTTAAATGTAATGCTTGACACAGTACATATAATTTTCCCCCTGTATATTTTGTTCTTCAGCCTATTACTGTACCATCCACATGGCATAAGCACCTGGAAATATTACATCACTTCCATGGAAGAGGTGAATTTTATATGTTTCCTGTGCTATTTCTGGCACGTTTCCTCTCATTTTGGCTTTTTCACAGCCATGCTATTTCCAGTGCTGGCATGCCATGAGTGGCAGAAAGATTTACCTCTGTGCAGTGTTAACGATCCAATGCATCACTCATCAAATCAAAGGAGATTTCCCCGTTACCTTATTTGCACTTATTTGAAGCTCCTGCCTTGAGCACTTTTCTTTATGTGCACCTTGCATTCCACATTAAGTGCCTGACCATTTGAGACTTTTGATGCATATGTGCTTCCCTATCCTTTGGTGTAAAAAAATGTTCCCTGTGAAGGGGGGGAAAATATGTCCTGTAAAATGTAAGTTAATAGAGGCACTTCAGTGAAAATTAGGAGCTTAGACTGGCAGAAAAGGAACTCTCTGTTTTATGGCACTTTATATAAAATTACATTAGGATTCTCAAAGTGTCAGGAGGACCTAACTGAGAAGGTAAAGGAATTTCCAAGAGAAGGTAGATACAACCCATTCATCATTATTGTCCTGATCAGGATCATAGTAACAAGCTGGTCCGAGACCAACTGATGCCCCAGACAAGGAGCATTTTCAGCATTTCTCCCAAACCTTTGAATAACATATTTGCATTTGTAGCCTCTTTCATGGCTTTGATGCACAATCTGTATGTATGATTTGTCCCTGTCATATAAGAGGGGCTGTATCTCAATGAAAGAGCACCTGCTTAGCAGGCAGAAGGTTCCAACTTCCACCCCTGGCATTTCTAGGCAGGGCTGGGGACTAGGGATGTTACCATTTTTTTAAGAAAAGAAAAAGAAACTTGAAGTTAATTTCAGGATTCCTCCCAGGGGTGCAGATTGATTATTAAGTTTAATTATTAAGTTTTAAGTTTAAGTCACCCTGAGAACAAACCACAATGACTGTGAGCATAGGATTTTTAAAGGTTAAGTATTTTATTTGTTTGTTTGTTTGCTTGCTTGCTTGTTTACTTGATATACCACCCTTCCAAAACTGGCTCAGGGCGGTTATGTTTTATTTAAGAAAATTAAAGTTATGTTTTATTTAAGAAAATATTCATTATAATTAAGTAAAAACTTCTGAGATGAAAAACATACTTTTTGACAGTAACAATTCAAAAACTTTACAATAGATGTAGACAGATGGACCATGACAACATGAAGGTTATGATGGTTATGAGGAAATCAATGATTATCCTTTCATTTCTTTGAAGAGTGACCTTGAAATTAGAGGTGTGCTGTTTTTGTTTTCATTTTTGGAGACTTGTTCATTTGGGGGCTTCTTTTTAAAATCTGGGGCATATTTAGGTCCATGGATGCTCATTTCCAGCCCTGTTCCTACCATTACAGTTCATTTTTGAACCCACAACTGTTTTATTGAAGGGGAGGGGTTTTAAAATGTTACTTTAAAAACTTTTTTGATCATTTTGGGTGTATGTGTGTAACCCGCACCATTATTACCAATATGAATGTGCATGAATTGATTTTTTAAATTCCATTTGTACCAGAATCAAATCACCCCTGATTTGTTTTGGGTTCGGATCTGGCCAGCGAGCACAGGGGCAATTTGTTTTGTCCACAAATCTCCCAAAACAGGTAGATTCAGGTACAAATAGTGTTGTATCCAAATCGATTTGCACAGACAGCAGGTGGAGGCAGTGATTCTTTCAGCAGGATGGAGGGGGTGAAAAAAAAAATCCTTTCTCTTTTCCTCACTCAGGAAAGCAGGAACAAAAAGCAGAGAATCCAGTCCAGGCAGCAGGCAGGCAAGGCAAAGCAAAGCTCCTCTGGCTCTCTCTCTTTTCCCACAAGGCAGAATGGTGGCTGCCTGCCTCCTTAAGTACATATGAAAATCCCTCATTCAAACTACTCTCACCCTTGTCCCTTCTTTGACCCTTCCCCTAGCCAATGCAGGGTCAGTCACCCCTGGCAACACAAGATTTGAATGGAAATGAGCCAATTTGGAACTGGGGGAAATCACCAGCAAATCGTTGCACACTAAGTCACCAGTCTGAAGCTTGGGAGGGTGGGATTTATTTATTTTTTTAAATCCTGACACAAAACGGAGACAGCAAGAGAGATCGCCACAAAACGGAGGTCTGAATCTACAAATTTTTCAGGTCTGAAATCTGGACAATTTGTTTTGTACCCAAATATGGCCAGCTAGCACAGGGGTGATTTGTTTTGTCCACAAATCTCCCAAAACAGGTAGATTCGGGTACAAATTGTTTTGTACCCAAATCGATTCGCACATTCCTCATTACCAGTATTATTTTTAGCTTATGGTGTGGATTAACAACAGAGGCTCTCTGAATTTGACAACTAAAGGTGTTGTGATCTCCTCCCCTCCCCTTTCTTAACCAATAGTGGAGCATGCTCAGAGGGTCCTTAGAATCTTCTGGAGGTTCCAGCCCCAGCAAGAAGAAGAAGAGGGTGATTTTGGAAACCCTTTGTTTTTAACAAACTTGCTTCCTTTTTGCAGTTCTCCTTCAATCAAGTTGTGCACCAGTTTGAGACTCTGGACAAGCCCAATCAGCTCATTGCACAACTGTTTTCTTTGTTTCATCTGTACACCCACAATACATCTTGATGGAGTACTATGAACTGTGCAAAAGTGCTATTGGGACAATTTTCTTAAAAGAAAGAGACTGGGAGGTTGCGTTTGGTTTGGTTTTATTTATCAAGCCACGTGCTACTTTGTGGAAGAGAAGCTATCATAGAATAGCCTTATGATATCATTGTATGTTTGTTTTATGATTGGTACCATTTTGTAAACAGGTATTTTAAGTTTATCTTTATGTGTGCTCAACAAATTGATATGTACAAAGAAACTGTAAATGCTTATAAATCCTTGAGTTTGGTATTAGAATTTTTTCTTTCTTGCAATCAATGGTGGAAATACACTGCCTCAGAAAATATAGAGCCTTGAACCCCAAACCCCTGATTTATTGAGTAAGAAGAGGGGTTACATGTGTGTGCATAACAAACAGCAAAACAATAAAAACACAAAACAATAAAATACAAAACAATTTAAAATAATAAAGAAGAAAAGTCAATATAATTTTTCAGATACAAAATGTACAAACAATTAATTATCAGAACAGAAACACAGTTAAGCATTAAACTGGCTCTGTGACTTCACTCGTGTCAGTAGTGGCAGGCATACAAATGTGCACCTCCCTATTCTTCTCCAATACACATCCTGGTAGTGCATTTCTTAACCCAAAATTGCCCAAAGACACAGCATTGTTCTGAGGAGGAGGAGGAGGAGGAGGAGGAGGAGAAGCCTGCTGCCATGAATACATGATGCCTGCCAGAAGGCAGTTATGATTTGTAGCTCCTACACTGACAAAGGCTGTGGGAAAGAATCCATTAAAAGAGTGGGTTTTAAACGAAACTCAAATGAATGGGCACAAAAAGGGGTTCTCGGTGAAGACTCATCCCAAAACAATTATATATTTTAAGTTTGAAAATAATGTTCGCTTTATCATACATAATCATAGTCTCCAGTTTTCTTTATCTGTATTTCAAAGTGCCTTACTGTTTCCACCTGTTAGCAGAAAGCAGCATAATCCTTTTCTAGAATTTTATTGTTTGTAATTAATGTAGTTTTTAAACATTTGAGTTCTGCCAACTCTCTTTCTTTTACAGGAATCCATAATAGTATATAAAAGGAGGTTTTAAAGGCAACTTTGAATATGCTATTAAATTTTTTGTAATAAAGTCCCTTAATATCCTGGGTGCCACTGCAACACATCACAGAATGCAGCACATTAGGAATTGGATGGTTATTACTTTTGAAATTGCCTGTCTTTCACAGCCAGGCGTTTGCAGCTTGTTAAAGACCTTTTCAGGGTCCAGGGTGGATATGGATCAACAGAATGTTCATTCTTGCTGGCACCAGGCACTATCTTTGCTACACTCCATTTTCAATTAAAAAGGAGGGGGATTTAATTCAGGTTTCATTTGAAAATGAGCTATGTACCAAGGGTGAAATTTATATCACCTGCATAAAACCTGACTAACAGGGCTTTATTAACAAACAGAAGAAAGGGATATGAGGTGCAGAATTTAGCTCTTTCTGTGAGAAACTGACACTTTCAGACAAACTCATCAGAACCAGCTGATCTCATAGGAACATTAGGAACATAGGAAGCTGTCATATACTGAGTCAGACCATTGATCCATCCAACTCAGTATTGTCTACCCAGACTAGCAGTGGCTTCTCCAAGGTTGCAGGCAGGAATCTCTCTCAGCCCTATCTTGGCGATGCCAGGGAGGGAACTTGGAATCTAGATACTCTTCTCAGAGCAGCTCCATCCCATAAGGGGAATATCTTACAATGCTCCAGGTTATAGACCCAATCTCTCCAGGTTATACAGTAGGCCCAGTCCTCAGTTGTGCATTGTCTTAGTATCTTGAAACCTGTCAGGGCCAGATCTACAAGTGAGTGACCACTGCCATGGGGCAGGGAGGGAGCCACTAGGTAAAGGTAAAGTGTGCTGCTGAGTTGGTGTTGACTCCTGGTTACCACAGAGCCCTGTGGTTGTCTTTGGTAGAATATAGGAGGGGTTTACCATTGCCTCCTCCCACACAATATAAGGTGATGCCTTTCAGGGAAGAATAAACCTGTAGTGCATTGCTGATGGAGGCACTGACTTAAATTCAGTGGCTGAAAAAGTGGGGGTGTAAAGGCTCGTAGAAAAGGTAAGCGCTCAATACATTACATCAATAAATCTTATTTCAGAAACTGTCATAAACCAGGTCTTACCAAAAGCCAAAGCAAAGTGGCTTTAACACTGTTGATTGGCATGAATGAGGTTGTCAGATTCTTGCCACTGTTCCTATCTGAACAGTAAATTCAGGGCTCAACAAATTTCTGCTAGAATAGGTCAAATGAGGATTGGTGCATCTACTTCTTGGGGAGATTTCATATAACTACAGATATTTGAATACTCATGATCCTTTCAATACATTCACAACCTGTCAGTGTGATGACAGTTTGCTTGTGATAGCTGTGGGGCATCCTTTTTTGTAAGAATGAAAAATGATGTTTTTACATACAGGTGCACATTAATAAAGAACATAACATGGAAAAAAGTGTCCCTTGAGATGTCCAACCTGGATTCTTGATGTCCAAACATTAGTTTTAGGATCCAGGTGTGTACATTGCTGGATAACCTGACCTCCTTCATGAGTTTAGGGGAAAGTCAGTGCAACAGAAATTCTATTCATACATTTTGTGGTATGTGTATATACATGCTTTTATGTGAATATACATATATCCATTTTAAGTGAACCTAGGGACATCACATAGAAAATGCAAAGGAAGGTGTAGTATAACTTTAACACTGAAAATCAATATCTTAACTTATGGAACTTCTTTGCTTTGCCAATGAACCTGTGTGCAAAGCAAAAATGCCCTAAGACTTCCACTAGCCCCCCCCCCCCCCAGTTTGTACCACTGGGTGTATTTTTTTAAACACTGTCATAGCCTTGAAAGCAGAGAGGGTTACATATTTTATTTCAGCTAGTGTTCATGAAATAAGTTTTCTAGGAACCATGTTTCTCCACATTCACATGTAACACAGAACCATGGGTCCAATGGACCTGCGGTTCCACTCCCCACCCACTCCCTGCTTTCCTGTTGGAATTTGGATGTAGCAGAGAGCAGACTCTCTACAGTCTCCCTGAGACTCTCTTGCATGAAGGACAACCCACACAGCCAATCACAGTTAGAGAGAGGGAGGAGCTTCCTCCCTCAACTCTGGTTACAGGGAATGCAGCTTGCAGTTTCACATTAACACATAATTCAGGCTACATGCAATCTTGGGTTGGGATGGTGGAACTCACTAAAACCCAAGGGTATAAACTGGAGAGCAAAACCTTGGGTTGCTATTTGTGTGGAACTGGAGTTTAGATGGGATGTCCTGCATTTGGACGAACAGGTTTGGCAACTTCTGGACCCTTCAACTCCGGTTTCGCATTATGTGCAAATGGGGCATTTAGAAGAGATGCTAGGGAAGAGATATAGGTAAATCAGCAGCCTGTGCTTCTATCAAAAGGTTTATGATTGAAAATATGTTCAATCCCTGTCTCTACTGCCTATAACCTTGTTATGTTGGCATACAGAATTAAGCAGAATTAATTTGTAATTGTGGGAAATCTGGGTAACAGTTACCTTTTAAAAGATACCGTCAATTCTAGATAATAAATATTATCCTCTCTAATAAAAGGCTTGGTGTCCATCCGTGGACACCAAGGCTGTTCCTCGGCTGTTCTACGGCTGTTCTACGCATGCGCTCCGCGCATGCGTAGAACAGATCGAGGGAGACACGACCGCCAGCACCCGGCGGCCATGTTGGACGACCAGAAGCCAGGGAAGACGCGGCGGGGGAGAATGGCCGAGGCGGCAGAGCCGCCGCCTCGGCCAGAGGAGAAGGATACCTGGACGGGGAGGCAGAGGGCGGCGGCAGCTCCAGGGAGGGCGGCGGCGGCGGCTCCAGCAGCCGCAGGGAGGCAGAGGCGGCAGCGGCGGCTCCAGGCCAGCCGCGGAGAACATAGCTAAGTGCTGTTTCCTTAAGAGCAAGCCTCTTCACAAAAGGAAGCGGCGGCGGTGCTGCTGCTGCGGGCCGTGCACGGAGTCAGGGGCGGCAGTAGTCGCCACGGAGGCCGGCTGAGAGAACAGCTGCGAAGGCTCCCCAGCGAATCCCCTCCTTCTCCTGCCCCCTCCCTCCCTTCCCCCCGGAACTCAACGGCTACTTGGAGTGGATCTTTAAGGCAGGCAAGAACGGAGGAGAGCGTTGCTGGTGTCTTCTGCGCTCCCTGCTGCTCAGGGGGGGGGGAATTGATGAAAGCAAAGTCTCCAGTCTCTGGGGCCTTTCCCTAACAGCCCCACAGAAGGAGACACATCCATGGAGGATAGCGGGTGTCATTGCCCACTCACCGGGATGGCTGTTGATTCCCTTCAGAACCAGAGGGGGCATGCCCCCCAACACCCAGCGCTGGTGGAGAACACCAAGGGGAATATGTGGTTTCCTTCTTTCCCCCACTGCGGGCTTCCCCGGTTCCCCAGTTGGCCACTATCCCGCTATCGGGATCACAGAATAGGGGAGGAGGCTTTACTCTTTGCTCTTGCCATGGTCCTGATTCAGACTCCTCCCCCCTTTATTTAAACCCTACACAGATTGCCACAAACAGCTTAAAAACAAATGCTAAAGGGCTGCCTTTGAAGAGTTCTTAGGAACTTCCGTTGGTCCCAAATATTGCTGCTATTGACCACCCAAAAGGGGAAGAAAAGAGAGAGAAGGGAGGAAAAAGGACAAAAGAAAGAAGGAGGGAGGGAGGGAAAGAAGGAAAGAGAGATCTAAGGAAGGAAGGAGAAAGAAACAGGAGAAAGGAGTGAGGGAGAAGGATAAAAGAAAAGAGAAAGGGAGGGAGGAGCCGCCAGCCCCAAAGAGCGAGCCCGTTAAACGAAGAAAAGAGGAGAAGAGAAAGAAACAGAAAGAAGGGAGTGAGAAGAGGTGGAAGACGTGATGGAAAGGAAAGAGAGGGAGAGGGAGAGAGAAGGAAGGAAGGAAAGGAGGGCAAGAGGGAGGGAGAAGGAAGAAATGGAGGGAGAGAGAGAAGAAAGGAAGGAAAGAGGGAAAGAGAAAGGAAAAAGAAAGAAGGGAAGGAGAAGAGGGGAAAGAAAGGCGGGAAAGGAAAGAGAGGGAGAGAAAAGGGGGGGAGAAAGAAAAGGAGGGCGAGAGAGAGGGAGAAGGAAGAAAGGGGGGGAAGGTACTAGCGCCCGTTATTTTAACGGGCTTAAAATTACTAGTTCTAGATAATAGATATCTTCTATTTTCTACCAGAAGTCATAGATTGGGCAGCTTTTTGCTGGTCAATGACCGAATAAACTTATATCTATCTATCTATCTATCTCTGGGCAGCTATATAGAAATTTGCTGTTTTCACCTTACCCCTCAACAGAAGCCTTCTCCTGGACTGTAATAACATTCAATGTATCTGGCATAATATATCACCGACAAACAGTTTTGAAAACTGCTTCTCTAATATTCTGACATTCAGTAAGGGATTACCCAGTTTCCAGATACTCCTATAAATTTTAGTTTCAACTGAGATGGTCAAAATATTTCCTTTTGACATTTTCAGTTGCAGTTAAATGGTTCAGCGTTTTGCGCCTGTCAGTTTCTGAAATCTTTTGAGCATTTTCGTTCAGGGCTTGGCAGTAAGTGCTGTTCCTGTATATTTCCACAGTGGCAAGTAGAAGTAGCAATAAACTCATTTTGGGATGCTTCCCCATCACTGGAAGGGATATTATTGTCACAATTTGGAGTCTAATTGGTTGGTATGCTGGGAATTGAGAATATATTCAAGAAGAATGTGGATGATGGGAGAGTTATCCATCATAAAATATTTCCCTTCTACTAATATTTGCATATCTCAAGCTACATTTTAATTTATAATTGTTGTAAAACTATAATCCTAAGAATAAGTACCATGTAATAATCATTCAATAAATATTTTATATAGGACTGCAAAGATATAATGCTCTCTACTGTAAAGTTCTGATTACTGGAATAAATGAAGTTAATCAATAATGCTGCTTAACAAGAAATTGCAGTCTCTTAACATTCTCTGAAAACAATAAGTTGAATTTCAGTTATACCCTCCACAAGCTTTTATTGTAGCATAAAGAGCTAATTATTCAGCCTTATACTAAGCTAACCCAAATCTAAAAGTCTCTTGAAATTAATAATATTAAAATATGCAAACTCTGGGTTATAATGCTTCCTAGTCAAATAAAATGAAACAAAATATAAAATGAATTATTCTTGTTACCTATGTAGACAATAATTGCTCCAAAAGGAAAGATAAAATCTGTTATGAGATTACTCTGTGGATATGCTAATTATCCTGACTTCTGTATTATGCTTGCATTGAACTCATGCAACACTCAGCCCTGTTTTATGCAAATTTAGAACTAAGCCTCACAAATTCATTGAGACTCCCAGGTAAGTAAGTAAGTAAGTATATGTATATGTGTGTGTGTGTGTGTGTGTGTGTGTGTGTGTGTGTGTGTATAAATAGTAAGTACACACACACACACACATACAGACATACACACAGCTGCTAACTTGGCGAAGAGGCACCTGTTAATGTGGTGATTCTCTTTATTTAGCAGGGGGAGAGTAACTGACCCTATCCACCCCCAGCACAGTACCTCCAGTGACTGTTGCTGGTGTCTATCTTATATTTCTTTTTAGATTGTGAGCCCTTTGGGGACAGGGAGCCATCTTATTTATTTATTATTTCTTTGTGTAAACCACCCTGAGCCATTTTTGGAAGGGCGGTGTAGAAATTGAATAAATAAATACTAATACACACACATACACACACACACACACACACACTCCTTGATGATTAGGGATGTGCGGTTCGGTTCGGATCCGGACCGGTTCGTCCGAACCGGTCCGGATCCGGCGGCTCGATCCCGGACCGAATCGGGCCCTCCCGGGGACCGAGCCGGACCGAATTCGAGCCGGTTCGGTACCGAACCGGCTCGGGTTTCCCGAACCGGTTCGGGAATGAAATTGAGTCTCACTCAGTGTCTCTTTAAAGTGTGTCCTCCATTTTGTGTCTCCTTCCCGAAACTTTTGCTCCTCCTTGCATCCATTTTGTGATGCTATTTCCAGGCATTGTATTGGCTGCGCTATTGATCCTTGATTGGCCAGAATGAGTCCTTTGGTCTGGTAGGCTGCTTGGCTGTTGCACTGTTGAGAGCTGGCACCCTGTTGGCCGTGGGGGGAGTGCAAAGGTGGGGGCTCCCAAAGGAGGGAATTTCAAACCTATATAAACCCAAGCCTCTTCTCTGGAAACTTCTCTTGGCTGCAGTTGTGGGATCATCTCTGAGACCTGCTTGCCCTTTGCTGGCTGCTCTGGTGTCTCTGTGAGTCCTGACTGTGTCCTGTGTCTCTCTGTGTGTGCTCTGTCTAATCCTTTGTCCACCTGCCCTTTGTGACTCTCTGTGTGTCTCCTCTCTCTGTCTGTCTCTTGTCTGTATACTGTGTGTTACTTCACTTTACTTTCTTCTTAATTTCCCCCAATTTTCCCTGTTCCTTGTCTGTCTGCTTTTCTCCCCCCTCCCCCCCTTTCCCTTCTCATCCTTTGGGCCTACCCTCCCCCTCCCCCACTCCCACCCACTGCATCCTCATTGCTTTAAATCTTCTTCCATTAATTATTGCTCTTTGTCCTGCCTTGTTGTTGTCCAACTTTTTGATTTTCACATTGCATTCCATTGGTTTCAGTTATATTGCTTGCTGGTTTTGCTTAAATTGTACCATTTTGTTTGTTTCTGCTGACTGCTGCTGCCCTGCGAGTTGGTTCCCTGAATCCCTCCCCCCCACCCCCAGAGGATTCTGTTGTTGTTTCTTGTTGTCCCATATAATCAGTTTTGGTTCCCTGCTCCAAACTTGCCCCTCCAAGTCCAACCACACCCCACCCCAACCCCACCCCATCCAGCCTTCTCCCAAGTTTGCTGCTGCCAAACCGAGTCCAGTTTTCTTTGCTTGGTTCCACTTATTCATTTGCTATTATTAATTTGCAGCAATTGTGGTTTCATTGTCTCTGTTCACTTAGTGGCCCCCCTCAGAGTCTGTGTTTGGTTCCCCCTCCCCACACCCCCACCCCCAAGTTTTTTCTGCTGGTTATAGTCTTTCTTTTAATTTTTTTTTTAAACTTCTGGCTTGTGTTCTCTTGATATATATTGCTTTATATATTTTGCTACCCTCCTCCTCCTCCTCCCCCCCTGCCTGCCCCCCCCACCCTCCCTCCTCCCAGACCCTACCCTAGCCCAGGCCCAGCTCCTCCCCCAACCACCCCATCCAGCCTAATCGCTGCTGCTGCCCGAGTTGTTCCAGTTTCTCCTTTGCTGTTTGTTGTTGCCCCCTCCCCTTCCCCCCAACACCCCTCTGCCACACACTAGCCCCCAACCACACACACCCTCTCTGCTCCCCCCACCCCACCTCTTTTTCTCCTTGCCCCTGACTCTCTCCACTCACCCCAGGCCCCCTGCCACACACTAGCCCCCAACCACACACACCCTCTCTGCTCCCCCCACCCCACCTCTTTTCCTCCTTGCCCCTGACTCTCTCCACTTACCCCAGGCCCCCTGCCACACACTAGCCCCAACCACACACACCCTCTCTGCTCCCCCCACCCCACCTCTTTTTCTCCTTGCCCCCGACTCTCTCCACTTACCCCAGGCCCCCTGCCACACACTAGCCCCCAACCACACACACCCTCTCTGCTCCCCCCACCCCACCTCTTTTCCTCCTTGCCCCCGACTCTCTCCACTTACCCCAGGCCCCCTGCCACACACTAGCCCCAACCACACACACCCTCTCTGCTCCCCCCACCCCACCTCTTTTTCTCCTTGCCCCTGACTCTCTCCACTCACCCCAGGCCCCCTGCCACACACTAGCCCCCAACCACACACACCCTCTCTGCTCCCCCCAGCCCACCTCTTTTCCTCCTTGCCCCTGACTCTCTCCACTTACCCCAGGCCCCCTGCCACACACTAGCCCCAACCACACACACCCTCTCTGCTCCCCCCACCCCACCTCTTTTTCTCCTTGCCCCCGACTCTCTCCACTTACCCCAGGCCCCCTGCCACACACTAGCCCCCAACCACACACAGCCTCTCTGCTCCCCCCACCCCACCTCTTTTCCTCCTTGCCCCCGACTCTCTCCACTTACCCCAGGCCCCCTGCCACACACTAGCCCCAACCACACACACCCTCTCTGCTCCCCCCACCCCACCTCTTTTTCTCCTTGCCCCCGACTCTCTCCACTTACCCCAGGCCCCCTGCCACACACTAGCCCCCAACCACACACACCCTCTCTGCTCCCCCCACCCCACCTCTTTTTCTCCTTGCCCCCGACTCTCTCCACTTACCCCAGGCCCCCTGCCACACACTAGCCCCCAACCACACACAGCCTCTCTGCTCCCCCCACCCCACCTCTTTTCCTCCTTGCCCCCGACTCTCTCCACTTACCCCAGGCCCCCTGCCACACACTAGCCCCAACCACACACACCCTCTCTGCTCCCCCCACCCCACCTCTTTTTCTCCTTGCCCCCGACTCTCTCCACTTACCCCAGGCCCCCTGCCACACACTAGCCCCCAACCACACACAGCCTCTCTGCTCCCCCCACCCCACCTCTTTTCCTCCTTGCCCCCGACTCTCTCCACTTACCCCAGGCCCCCTGCCACACACTAGCCCCCAACCACACACACCCTCTCTGCTCCCCCCACCTCTTTGGACCGCTGCTACTGCTGTGTCCTCCCCCCACACCTGAATCCCCCCTCCCTGCTGCGCTGCGCTTCTCCTCTCTCCTCTTTCTCTCTATCATCTCTCTTTCTCCTCTCTCTCTCTTTCTTTTCTCTCTCTCTCCTCTCTTTCTCTTTGTCCCTGCCCCCCCTCTCTTTTCTCTCTCTCTTAGTCTTTTCTCTCTCTGCTCCCCTTCACTTTCCACCTCCTCTCCCACAGCTGCAGCCGCACACAGTAGCCTACCCACCTGGCGGCTGCCATCGGTTTTTTTTTTCTTTTTATAGTTTTTGGTTGATTTTGTCTCTGCTTGGGGGTGAGTTGAGCGACACAAATAGTGTTGTCTCCTCACTTCTGCCCCTCCATCGTTGTTGAACTACCCCGGTTGCCTGTGTGCCTCGTGTGGCCGCCCTGCTGTGTCTCAGCCCAGGGTGGCTGGCTGGCGGCGGCGAATCCGTGACCAGCAGTGAGTGGCAGGAGAAGGACCGGAAGAAGAGGGGTTAGTGCGTGTGCGATTGTGCACCTTTTGTTGCCCCTTTCTCTCCCTAGCTGGTGGTTTTAAATAGGGACACCCCTATTCTGAAATGCATTTGGGTGTGGGGAGGAGGGAGGGAACCTTGGAGAGGAGATGTACTGTTGTAAAACTTGTGTCTTCATGCCCATGCCCAGTAAAGAAATTGCTGCTGTGTGTTGCGTTGCATTGCATGCGTCTTGCAGGTGGTTTTTGAACAGGTGCCTTCCAGAGTGCTTCCTTGCCTCTGGGGCAGTCTGAGTGGGGTCCAGGGTTCTGATGCGATGCTGCCACTACATGCTGGGCCCATGCCATGCCAGAGTGCTTCCTTGCCTCTGGGGCAGTCTGAGTGGGGTCCTGGCTGGGCTCTGATGCTGCCACTACATGCTGGGCCCATGCCATGCCAGAGTGCTTCCTTGCCTCTGGGGCAGTCTGAGTGGGGTCCTGGCTGGGCTCTGATGCTGCCACTACATGCTGGGCCAATACACACGTATGATGATGATCATGATGTTCAATCCATGAGGCTGCCATCAAGTGTTTGCTGCTGCTTGCTTGCCATGGCATTGGGCAGGCAGAGTCACAGAGTGGGTGGGTTCAACCTCTGTGTTGGTGTGACTGGGTTCTGGTTTTGGTTGTGTGCAATTTAGAGTCACTAAATAGGCTGCATTGAGTTTGATGCTCCCCCCACAGGAGCATTACTTGAGAACCACCCCCCAGAACCCACACTTTGTGTTCCAGTTCACTAAATAAGGGTTTCCTCCTTTGATCTGCAGGTTCCCAAGCGTTGACTGCATCCCTCCCCCACCCCCGGTAGGTGCTGTGCCCTCCCCCCATCCACTCTCCCCCCCAAAAAAGCTAAAAACTTGCCACCCACACCACAACTACTCCACCCAACTGCCCGTGCCACCCTCCCACACCGGGGTTCCACCCTTTAACCCCCTATTTTTCTAAAAAAAAACCCTCCCAGACCCATCTCCCCAATTGGCTTGGTGGTTGACTCCCAAATTCAAAAAGGACACCCTCCCCCTCACTTCGATTGGCTTCCCCCCCCATATCAAAAAGTCTTCCTTTCCCCCCAATTGGCTTCCTTTTTTGAAAACAAACTTCCCCCCCGCCGCCTCCAAATCAGCTGCCTTTTTTTTGGCCCCTAAGCCCCTCCAAATTATTTTTTTGACCCTGTCTGGCCTTCCTCCTAAAGTCTCCCTCCTTCTGACCTAGCAGCATGTCTGAGCGCCGTGTGGCGGGCAGGGCTCGCTCAAGGCTGGCAGGCAGAGGTGGGAGAGGCCAGGTGCGGGGTGCGCCTGCGGCACGGGGAGGGAGAGGACGCGGGGAGCCTGAGGACACCCCAGTTCTCCCCATTGGAGAATTCTTTGCTCCGGCCCCATCTTTGGTGCGCAGGATTCAGTTCCCCACGCCTGCTGCCGCCAATCGCGGCAGAGGCAGAGGCACTGTTAGGGCTGTGGCGGGTCCCTCCTCGCCGGCGGCACCAGGTGCTGCTGAGCTACCGCCAGTTGTTGAGGTGGAGGAGACTGTGGAGTTGGAAGAGCAGGTAGAGGGCGGTGAGGACCGTGCGGCTGGCAGCGATGCAGCCAGGTTCTCCCTCCCTCTGGGGCCCCTTCCCCCTATCCTTTCGCCGCTCAGTGGGGCCCCCCCTCGTGAAGCCCGACACTCTGGTGGGGAGCGGTCTGGCGAGGTGGTGGAGGAGAGGCCTGCCTCTCCGATGCCAGTTGAGCCGGGCCCTTCCTCCGCTGTGGAGGGCGGAAGGGGCGGGTTGGGTGGCAGCAGTGGGCAGGCAGCGGCGGCCGCCCCCCCCCTAGGACTGCAGCCACCCTGCGAGAAACGGCCTAGGACGGCGCCCAGGGCGCAGGAGGCCAAGGGCAGTGGTGCATGGGTGCATTTTGAGGTCCCTCAAGATGCCCCATTCCACGCCCGCTGTGTCCACTGCAGGATGCTTGTCAGCCGTGGAAGGGACCCTGCGCACCTGGGTACGACGCCTATGTGGAGACACCTAGAGCGTCACCACCCAGGTCTCAGGGGACAGGCTGGCAGCGCTAGTGCGCCTTGTGCATCTGCCACTAGGGCGGGCAGCGGCAGTGTGCCAGCCAGCAGGCAGGCTACACTGCCCGTCCAGCGGTGGACGCAGTCCTCGGGCAGCCAGCGTATTGTTCGCGTGGACCATCATCACCTCACCCGCCTCATAGGGGAGATGATTTCCACCGATGACCAGCCGTTTCAGGTGGTCGAGAACAACGGCTTCCGCCGTATTCTCCAATACCTGGCTCCCGAATACGTCATCCCCTCAAGGACGACGTTCAGCCGGAACGTGGTCCCCTCCCTGTACCGCCGGTGCAGGGAGCTCGTGTCGGCCGAGCTGCGTGCAGCTCCGGCCGGGACAAGCGTGCATTTCACGACTGACCTCTGGACCAGTGTCAGTGGGATGCACGCTTCTTTCCTGGCCCTCACTGCCCACTGGTGGGGACCGGAGAGTGAGGGGACCTCCGCGGGCGATGCTTCCGGGTCCGGCGCGGCTCCCGATGCACTACGGCACAGGTGGGCCGTCCTGCACGTGGAGACGATGGACACGAGGCACACCGCGGAGGAGGTGGCGGCCGTACTCGACCGCCAGATAGAGGAGTGGATTGGCGGGTGTCCACACCTCTCCCGCGGCTTCATTGTCACCGACAATGGAGCCAACGTTACCGCCGCTGTCGAGACAGTCATGGACTGTGTGAACATACGGTGTATGGCACACACGCTCCATCTGACCGTCAGGGACGCCCTTGGCCTTAAGGAGCTGAGGGCGTCCCAGGAGAAGGGGGCCCGCCCCATCGCAGGTGCTGTTGCTGCCACGGCTACGCTTGTGGATAAGTCCCGCAAGCTGGCCGCCCACTTCCACCGCAGCGAGAAGTCCAGGAGACTGCTTCGCCAGAAGCAGGATGACCTTGGCCTTCCTCGCCATCTCATCCCTACGGATGTGGAGACGCGGTGGAACTCCACCTTCCTCCTGTTCCAGCGCCTGTTGGAGCAGGAGAGAGCCCTTGTCGCCCTGGCGAGGGACGAGTCCTTGGATGTCTGCGACTTCTCGAACGCAGAGTGGAAGCAGATGTCCGAGGCGGTGTCGGCACTCGAGCCCTTCCAGCTTGCCACGAAGGGCTTGTGTGGCGACACCACTCCCTTGAGCCAGGCGCTGCCCACAGCTGTTGGTCTCGAGAAGCTGATGGGTGGACTCCATATCTCTCTGACCACGCCAGAGGGTCGTGCTCTGGCTGGGAGGCTGAGGTCTGGGGTTGACAAGCGGCTCGTTGATGTGCTGGGAGACAGGGAGGAGTATGTCCTCGCTTGTCTCTGTCACCCAGCCCTCAAGGGCAATGCCGTGAGTGCCGACGACTTGCCCAGGTGGAAGGGCATCCTGGTCGAGAAGGTTAGGGAGGAGGAGGCCGCTAGGGCCCGCAGAGACCAGGGTGTTGGTAGTGGTGCGGGGGCAGCCCTCGCGGCCCAACCCGCACCCAGCAGCAGCATGGGCGGCCAGCCGGCGTCAGCTTCCCCTTCCCCTCCCTCTTCCCAGTCCAGCAGCGCGGCATCCCAGGCGGCGCCATCGCAGCAGCCATTTGCTACCGACTCGAGATCCGCCCAGTGGTTTCAGCGGTTCTGCTATGGCGCCATGCCTGGTATGCGGGAGGCTCGACCTGCCAGGCCCCCCTCCAGTGCTGAGCAATGCGTTGCGCAGTACTTGGAGGAGCCTGTGGAGGGAGACGGCGTGGACTGCGCACAGTTCTGGGCGAGCCGCCGCCAAGTCTGGCCGGACCTGGCGGTGGTGGCTGTGCGCCTCCTCTCCTGCCCCCCAACCAGTGTCCAGAGCGAGCGGGTGTTTTCACGTGCCGGGGACGTGGTGACACCCTCTCGCTCCCGCTTGGACCCTGGTCTGGTGGAGCAGCTGGTCTTCCTTAAGGTGAACCTCCCCCTGTTGGGCTACCCCAAGCTGCAGTTTGAGACGGGCGAGTGATTACCGTGGGTTGCCCCATGGTTGGTCACCTGCCTGGCTCGAACTCTGTGCTTATCCCTACCCTCCCCCCTTCCACCTCTAGCTGAGCTGACGTGACAGATGCTGAGCCGTGCCAGCCAGTCGCAGCGTGTAGTGTGCCCACACAGAGATGCAGTTGTAGTAGTAGTTGTAGTGCTGCGACTGGCCAGATGTTTACAATGCCCACGCCCACCTAAAAAGAAACCCAATGCTGACCAGCACAGGCCCTTTATCTATCCACCTGTCAGCATTTGGGGACCTGGCGTGGGCACGGCACACACCCCCAAAGTAGCACAGCCCACGGAGTACTAGACTTAGCGGCAGCGGCGGGTATACGTTCAAAAATGCAGTGTAGATATGTAAATACTGTATGTAAATAAACATGTAAATAATTTTTTCTTTAAAAACCCCATGTCAAAATCAAGCCTCAAAATTATGCAAAAGAAAGAAAAAAAGGTGACAAAGGGAGAACAAAATGATGAATGCCAAATGAATTGATTTTATTGAAAATGTCACCAGAAATCATGTGTGGGGGGCTTGGTTTACATGGAGAAGATGATTGGGTGATTTTTTGAAATGAAACGAATGAATTATTATCATCTTATGTTCATCTTGATTGTGGTCACTGTTGATGTTGGCTGATGGCAAAAAACCCAAAACCATCAGAATAGCAATGAACTGGCTGCCAACACAACATATTGATTGATAACTGTGCAGGGGGGGAATTGGGTCTGTGTGTGTGTGTGTGGTGCAGGCTCAGTCTGTCTCTTCCTGTTGTGTGTCTGTCTGTCTGTCTGTCTGTCTGTGTGAATGGATGCCTAGCACTGTCTCTGTGTGTGGATGCTTTCTGTGTGTAGTGTGGTGTGTGTCTGTCTACATGTTTTTTTTCCTCCCCCCCATGCCTCCCTCCATCCTTCCCCTCTCATCCTCTCCCCTTCCTCTTCACCACCTTCCATCCTCCCTCCCTTCCAGCCCACCACCGCCTCACCTGCCCCCAACCCCGGTCTGGCAGATGATGAGAGTCTGGTCTCTCCCACCGAAGCACACACGTGAGCACGTGTGTGCACAAATATGTGGCTGACCAACTCTGAGCCGGACCCTCCCCCCTTCAATCCCCTCTACATCCCTCTCCCCCTCCCCTTTCCTCCCCCCTGCCTCCCAGCCTCCCTCCCTGCCTCCCTCCCCCCTCCTAGCTAGCAGCGCACACATACACACACAAAACACCTGTGGTGGCAAACACCACCAGCACACATGCACTCACACTGGTGCCACCACCTCTGCCTTGGGCCTCTGTGTCCTTGAGCAGATATGTGGTGGTGGACCAGAGAAGCATTTCTTTCCAGCAAGGCAAAAGGCATGCACTCACTGCACACACACACACACACACACACACACGAAGAGGTGAAGACGAGAAGAGGCAACTTCTAGAACCAGCAGCAGCAGGTGAGTGTCGTGTAATTGTGTTGCTTCCCAAGGCCACTGCCCATGCTCAATGCTCAGTCTGCTGAAACTAAAGAACTAGCTACAATCACCCTTCCTCACATGCAGCGCAGCTCAGCTCAGCTCAGCTCAGCTGCACAGCACACTGACTAACTAGACACTACAGCTGGTGGTAGAAAAAACAGAAGTCTAGATTCTAGAAGATGTCCTGGTGGATTTTAAACTTTCAAATCTGTGCTAGGATTGCCTCGCCCGCCTCCTCCTCCTCCTCCTCCTCCTCCTGCCTGTAATTGTGCCCTCTCCCCTTGCAGTTGCGCCGTCGTGATGGGTTGGTGATGTGCGTGCGCCGTCTACTTGTTAGCTCTCTCCTCCTCATGTTGGCTGGGCTTGCCAGGCACTGGCTGGCAGCAGCTGTTGGCTGTGTGCTAGGCTCAGGCTGTGGCGCGCGTGACTGGACTGGGAATGTTATTGTAGCGGCAACACTGGTTGTGGTGGTAGCAGTAGTAGCTGTTGTTGTTGCTGGGCTGGTGGCTGCTGGCCTGTGCTGACTCTGCGCACTTGGTCTGGTCTGGTCTGGTCATTGGGATGCAGATGTAGGGTGTGTGTGCATCATCCATGGGGAGCATCAGAGCAGAGCAGAGCAGGTTGGCTGGCTTCTGTCTGTCGGGCCTAGTCAGTGGCAGGCACTGAGTGAGGCGGTGGTTCCTTTGGGCATCACGTCACCCATCATGCAGAGCGGCAGGTCTGCTGCTCTGCTGCTCCGCCTCCTGCTTCTTCTCTGTGTGTGCTGCTCTTGTGCTTAGTGTGCTGCTCCGCTGCTGCTGCTGTGCTGGCAGGCAGCACAGCAGTGGCCTTTTTGTTAGATCAGAGAGTGGGTGTTGTCTCTCTGAGTGTCCTCCTCTTACTTGCTTGGATAGGAGTGGTGGTAGTAGGTAGGCATTAAGATGGACTGACTAGGTGTTACGTGTTAGGGCGCCCAGAGAGAGGGGCCAAAAAGATGGGGTGGCAATTGTTGGGTTGCTCCTAGTATTATTGGTGAATTTCTGAAGAAAAAAATTTTTTCCATTGGCTAGAATGGGGGTTCGGGGCTGCCCCAGACCCGCCTCTGTGGGGTGGCAGCACCGCCAAAGTGGGTCCGGGGCCATGGCAAAAATGCCCTCAGTCCCTCCCAGCAATCCCCGTAGAGATAGGAGTGATGGTTCTGTTGTTTTTCTGAGGTGTTCTGAGTGAGTGTGGATTCTGTGATAGCAAATGAGAGTGGATTCATGGTGTCTCATTGGAAATCTCATAAGCTATCATAGAATCTACACTCAGAATACCTCAGAAAAACAACAGAACCATCACTCCTATCTCTACGGGGATTGCTGGGAGGGACTGAGGGCATTTTTGCCATGGCCCCGGACCCACTTTGGGGGTGCTGCCACCCCACAGAGGTGGGTCTGGGGCAGCCCCGAACCCCCATTCTAGCCAATGGAAAAAAAAAATTTCTTCAGAAATTCACCAATAATACTAGGAGCCACCAATTGCCTTGGGATTTTTGGGGTGGAGGACACCCATGGGTGGCTACCACCCACCCCAGCTTTTTTGCCCCTAAGGGCTCCACATTGTGAGTTATGGGCAAAAATTTATTTTTTGAAAAAAATTTGTAAAAAATCAGAGGAAGGTCCAATCGACTTGAAATTTGGGTGGCAGGTAGAACACAATGTCCCCTTCAAAACCAGCCACTTTTTGTGATCCGAACCGGTTCGGTTCGGATCCGAACCGGTTCGAAACCGAACCGGACCGGGGGGTGGTC
Source organism: Hemicordylus capensis (assembly GCF_027244095.1). Classification (NCBI taxonomy): domain Eukaryota; kingdom Metazoa; phylum Chordata; class Lepidosauria; order Squamata; family Cordylidae; genus Hemicordylus; species Hemicordylus capensis. The sequence continues at coordinate 260,894,220 of NC_069660.1, forward strand.
TGGCAAAACCAAAACCGAACCACCCCGGTCCGGTCCGGACCCGGTTCGGACCCGAACCGAACCGGGAGAACCGGTTTTATGCACATCCCTATTGATGATCCTATGTGGCGCATGAAATGGAAAATTCATTATGACAACCAGTGATATAGATTGGGATGTGCAGACTCCCTATCCGATGGCAACTCGCACAGTGGCTGAATTGGGACATACGATAAAACCAGAGTTACCGAGGGCAAAGGGCAGAGGTTGGAAATCCTTTATGTCTCAGCATGGTACCAGGAGGACTGTGCTTTGAACAAAAGTATTTACCTTTGACCAAAGCTTCGCACAGGCCCAATAAACAACTAGTCAGGTTGATGTGGGTCACCACTGGCTCCTGGGCCTTACAATGAAGAACACTGGAATAAAGGTTTAAGAGAAAGAAGCAAACTGGGATGTGAAAAGCTGGAGCTGGAAGCTGGAGAAATATTGTCAGAATATAATATAGAATTGAGTGGGGCTGTTGATGATATTAATTCCTTTTCATGTGGGGCCACCTTCATCTGCGGGTTTCACTTCCATGAAGCTCACTATTACCCATACATAACTGCTACAAGCCTGGTCTCTTGTTAATTCACAGGATTAAAAAAATAATAACATTGTGATTTCTCATATCTTTTGCTTCCCTACACCATCACTGTGATGTATGACCTCACTATTCTTTAAACACACCTACTCCTTGTATGTGTTAGAAATGAAACAATGAAAACATTTTGGGTGTAATGGAATAACATGAAAAGGTGAGGGGAAGGTGAATGGTGACAGCTTTCATTGCTGTCTGGAAAACAGCTCCCAAGGGTGAGAGACCTCTCATCCTAGAAGCCAATGAGTTCTTTTAGTATGAGCCATGGTTACACCATCCTCTTCAGAAGGTAAAAAGCAATTTATTTGCTGCCATTGAAAGTCTCAGGGAAATTGAAATGTGTGTTGTGCTCTGTGAAATCTCTACAATTTACAGTCTTATTGAGCTGTTCAGAAAAAACAAGAGAGCCGTTGCAGAGTTCTATATTGTACCTACAAAATTTAGCACCAGACTGAAGTTTTTAGTTCTTCTATTGAGAGTCTTTCCTGTTAGTGTCAAGGTTACAGATAGCACAAGATCGCATAATATCATATTGGCTATGAAAAAGTATTGATGCTTTTGAACTTTGGCGCTGGAGAAGACTTTTGAGGACACCGTGGACAGTCAGGGCGGGGAGGGGGATGGATGATAGAACAAATCAATCATAATTTTCACTCGAGGCACAAATGACCAGGCTCAAACTATCATACTTTGGACACATTATGTGAAAACCCAGCTTCCTTGAGAAGTCCATAATGCTTAGAAAAAATGAAGGAAAGGGAAGAAGAGAATGACCAGCAGCAAGGTGGATGGACTTGATCACGAGAGCAATGAATGCACCACTGAGAGACCTTAAAGGCCAGGTTGTAGACAGATCATCCTGAGAGAATCTATCTATGTGGTCGCTAAGAGTCGACACCGACTTGACGGCACTCAATCAATCAAACAATCAATTTATGCATTTCTGGCAAGTCCACAGTGTGGTTTCTAGTCATCACATGTCAGGGATTCTTTGTTCAGAGGCCACGTCAATGTTCAGCCCTAGTCCAGAACCTCTGTGCATTTTACTGAATACATAGACTATGCATCTGGACTATCCCATTTGTTTCCAAGGAGAATATCTATATATGTATGTAGATCTGTTTCGTCCACTAAAATGAATGGGCCATCCCTTAACAACTATGGAGATACTGTGCTGGGAAAACATTATTGGATCCAGATGTCAGTGGCTAGTCTAAGAGCCACAATACATGCCACTCTAAAATCTCAGCTGCTCCTATATTTTTCCTGTAAAGGAATATCAAGGACACATTACAGATTTACATAAATATATTTGTTTAACCACTATGGCTTCCTCTGACTGGAGTTTGGTGCAGGTGCTGAGAATTCCCTGTGTCTTATCCAATGTACTACAGCTGGTCTAGTTGTAGCTGGTCTTGTGGCACAGCTGGTCTTGTGGTAGCAAGCATGAATTTCCCCCTTTGCTAAGCAGGGTCCATCCTGCTTTGCATTTGAATGGGATATTACACATGTGTGTACTGTGAGATATTCCCCTTAGGGGATGGGGCTGCTCTGGGAAGAGCATCTGCATGCTTGCATGCAGAAGGTTCCAAGTTCCCTCCCTGGCATCTCCAGATAGGGCTGAGAGATACTCCTGCCTGAAATCTTGGAGAAGCTGCTGTCAGTCTGTGCAGACAATACTGATCTAGATGGACCAATGGTCTGACTCTGTAGAAGGCAGCTTTCTATGTTCCCAGTTCTGGGTATCCTCAGAAGAAAGAACGTTGATTAAATCAGTTTGGGTCTGTGGTACAGATATGCAGAGGTGCTCTTACCCTTAATTTTGGGGCTGAGGTCCAGGGCCTCCACACCCCCTGGGGGTCCCCAAATCATATTTAGTCTGTCCTGGATGGTGTGGTTTGTGCCCTCAAGAACCTCCATGTTAAAAAATTATGCTTAACCCCCCCTCCTTTGGTGGGGACGGGACTCCAAAGGCCTTTAGGTCCAGGCTCCAAAGTTACCTAGGTACACCTGTGCAGAAATGTCCCAAATATTGTTAATGCTTACACTGCTGAATAATATTAGTGGCCTATATCCAAACTAAAAGTTGTGAGGACCACTACCAATTTTTAGCCATCCTTTCTTCTCTCTGAAGTCACTTGTGTCTCCCCAGAAGATAACCTTGACATCCTGCAACCTTTAGAGATAAATTTTTGTGACAAAGGTGGCTGCAGAGGGAAACGGATCACTGAAAATCACCCTTCCCTCTCATGGGCATGTGGAAGTGTTCCTGGCTTCAGCTCTTAGTTTCAATGTAAGTAGGGAAGTGCATGAGCTGTTCATGCACTCCCTTGCAAGGTGGGGCAGGGTACCTTTAAGATGCAGGTAAGGAGCTCCTTACCTGCTTGCCCCCCCTTCTGCTTGCCCCCCACCAGTGCTTGTTTTAGAGACTGATGTGTGGGGCTGCAGCACTGCTTCTTGCAACCCTGCATGGCATCGGCATGCACATGGCAAGGGCGCACGAACGACAGCCATGTGCATGCCAATGCCATTCAGAGCTGCAGGAAGCAGTGCTGCAGCCCCATGCGGCTGTTTCTGAAATGAACACCAACGGAGGGAAAGCAGCAGGGTGGCAGCGAGCAGCTAAGGAGCTCCTTACCTGCATCTTAAAGGTTCCCCTCCCTGCCTGTCGAGCCGGTTCAAACACTGGCTTTTGAGCCTGTTTGGCACTTGAAAAAGGAAGCGCTGAACAGGCTCATGCTCATCCCTAGATGTAAGTCAGCAATATTACCCAACAGAGCATGCATTAACAAAACTTGCATTTCCTATGCATTACACTTAGTTTGAATGTAGGCCAGTGTTTGGATGTAGGCAACTTGAAAGAGACAGCTGTGCTCTTCCTGGTGCATTACTGTCAGAGATGCTAGCAGCTAACAACAATGTAGAAAAGGAGTCCAATGAGGAGAGGCTCGAGGGGCTGAAGGGTGTGACTCCTGGGGAAGATGGAAACTTTGATAAAGCTGATAAAGGGGAACAGAGTAGGAAAAGCATGGTGTCAGAACCCCCTTTTCTCTCCCCCCCCCATTCTGATGTCATATATTCAATGTGTTGTTTGAGGTAAGATATATATTTTTAATCTAGTTGGTACAGTAATATAGCCAACTGGAGCCACAAAGGATTCTGCACACATGAATATAAAATAAATGACCTATTTACCACTCTGAACTAATCTGTATAATAAGCTACTAATTCACATTACCTCCCATTCATCATCCAATGGACTATTGTGATGTACAAATAAAATATGGATTATTTTTTACACCGGCTAGCTATAAGCCTAAGAGATCACATTTTCAAACCTTTCACAAAGAATTGACTTCAGAGACTTTTGGTCAAAGAACAGGAAAGGCTTCCAAAAGCTTGGGGGTAAGAAAGTTCTATGGAGGAGATACAGCAAATGCTGTGACTAGTATCTGCTTTGAATGGCTGAAGCCCACATTCGACTCCCACACGAGATAATCCTGGAAACAAAGTACATCATCTGCTACAGATACATGGGATCATTATGGAACTTGAAGTTGCAAAGCAAGATAAAATGCAGTTGAAAAATATCTAGGAAACTCTTTTAAACAGAAATTGACTAAGGGCCAGCTTCATTAGTCTAATACCTGAAAGTGGTGAGAATCCACAAAAAGAGATATACTACTGATATTCGGCTCTCTGTGGATGGCAAAAGGAACAATGCTGGCTAGTCATGCCCCATGCCTGTGCACTCACTGGCCATGCCACCCAAGCCTCTCTCCATGTATTCAGCTCTTGTCTGCTGAGGGCAACCCTAAATGTGAGAGGATGCAATGTGGAACCTCCCCCCGCCCCACCCACCTGCATAAGATTAGATATCTGCATGTTGACTGACAGTGCTCACTCTGTGGGAGAATATCCTGTTCCAGACTGATGCAGGTTCTTCAGAGGACAGCTCCAGGAGCCAGATCCAGAATCTGGGCCAGAGCCAAGCAGAGCAACAGAGGAGATTGCTACTCCAGTGAGGTTTTGCAGTAGACTGTTGGTTCTCCTAATATAGCTGCTGCCTCAGCAGGGTGAATTGGCTCCACCCCTTTCCATTCAAAGGCTCTGTTCCTTAAATCAAAGCGCTCACTCTGGAGATGCTGGGATGTCTCTGCTAAAACTGACAAGAGTACTTTCTGAGTCAGAGGATGAAGGCGGAGCTGGGTCTTTGGGCTGACTTTAAGTTCCCCTGGTTGTCTTGTTGTGCAGGGCCCCAATGGCCAGGTACAGTATCTTGGATTGTTCCCATCCTCTTTCATCTCCAGAACACTCTGACTCTACCTCATCCCGCAATTGGGGAGCTCTGGATCCAGGATAATGACAAAACCATCTGTCACTTGCTGTGATGTCTTTAATGACTGTTTTGCTGATAAAATCTCTTGTATTCATGCTGAACTAGACTCCACAGTTATTGCAGAGTCTATTGTAGAAGTATCCAGCAACACCTCTTATAGGACTGAATTGGATCACTTTCACTTTGTTACTCCTGAGGATGTGGACTAATTGCTTTGGCCTGTATGCTCCACGACTTGTTCTTTTGACCCTTGCCCAACCTGGCTTATTTCATCTGGAAGTCACATTATCATAGATGGTCTGGTAAACATTATAAATGCTTCTCTGAGGGAGGGCATGATGCATCTTTGTCGTAAGCAGGCTATTATTAGATCTTATCTGAAGAAACCTGCACTGGACACCTCAGAGTTGGCTAATTACATACCTGTTTCTTATCTTCCTTGGTTGGGCAAGGTGACTGAGTAAGTGGTCGCCTCTCAGCTCCAGGCTGTTTTGGATGATACATTTTATCTAGACTCATTCCAAAATGGCTTTTGGGTGGGCTATGGGATGGAGACTGCCTTGGTTGGCCTGATGGACGATCTCCAATTGGCTATTGATGGAGGGAGTGTGACTCTGCTGATTCTTCTGGATCTCTCAACGTCTTTTCATACCATTGACCATGATATCCTCTGGGTCGCTTGAAGGAGGTGGGAATGAGTAGTATTGTTCCACAGTGGTTCTGTTCCTAGCTCTCGGGCAGATTCAAGATGGTTGCTTGGAGACTGTTATTGTGCAAAGCGTGAATTAAAGTGTGGAGTCCCACCAGGCTCCATACTGGCTCCAATGCTTTTTAACATCTACATGAAACTGTTGAGAGACATCATCAGGCGGTATGGTCTAGGGCATTAACAATAAGCTGATGACACTCAAATCTCTTTCTCCATACCAACTTCATCGGGAACTGGCATGACCCCCACCCACTTAATGCCTGCCTGGAGACAATAATGGGCTGGATGACAGATAACAAGCTGATGTTGAATCCAAATTAGATGGAGGTACTGTCTGTAGGGGGTTGGGACCTCAAGGATGGTTTAGATATGTCTTTTCTGGATGGGGTTACACTTCCCCTAAAAGATCAGATATGTAGTCTGGGAGTGCTCCTGGATCCCAAACTTTCATTGATCTCTCAAGTTGAGGCAGTGACCAGGAGTGCTTTTTATCAGCTTTGGCTGATACGTAGGCAGATACATCCATTTCTGGAGATAAATGACCTTAAAACAATGGTACATATACTGGTAACCTCTAGGTTTTACTAATGTAATGCACTCTATGTGGGGCTGCCTTTATACGTGGTTTGGAAACTACAATTGGTACAGAATGTGACAGCCAGATTGGTCTCTGGGTCAACTCAAAGGAACCATATAACACCAATTTTGAAAGAATTGCACTGGCTGCTGCTATGTTTCCAAATGAAATACAAAGTGCTAATTATGATCTATAAGACCCATAATAGCTTGGATCCAGGGTACTTAAGAGAGCGCCTTCTCTGTCATGAATCCTGTCACCTATTACGATCATCTGGAGGGTTACAATTGCCGCCTGTAGCAAATTAATACAATCAGCCCTCCCTTACATTAAACAGTGAGCCGGAAGTGAACCCTGTCTTGATTGACAGGCAGTGATCTCTAGGGATCAGCCACTCAGCACATGGTGGGCAGGAACTAGAGGGCCTTGCAGCAGGAAGAGAAGGCTTTCTTTGTGTTCAGCTGGAGGCTAGCTGGAGAACAAGAGAGAGATGTAGCCATGAGTGGTCTGGCTGCAGGGAAATCTCTCTCTCTGTGGGTCCAAGGAAAGTCAAGAAACCTGAAGTCTCTACCATGGCTTTGGTGAGTTCAGGAAGGAATCCAGGGCTTCTGGGCTTCTGAAGAGTTTAGCAAGGGAACAGTTTGTTAGTAAGCTCGCGTTATATTTCTTTCTTTTTGTGCTATGCAAATCCTTACAAATGGTTTGTGTTTTTATTCGTAATGTAACAAACTAAGAGAAGCTGAGCCTCTGCCCTTTTTTTCCCAACTAGGGCTTTGCAAAAGTCTCTGTAGACTCCCAAAGGTGCTTTTTGGTACTTACTTACATTTATGTTCTTTGCAACTAGTTAACCACAAGTTTTAAAGTGTGCCACTCCAATATCATCTGTGGGTGCTTTTTGAAGTTTTCTTGCAGGTACTGAGTGTTTCTGTTACTTGTAACTTAAAGCTGAAAGAGCCTTAGGCTGAAGCAGTCTGTAGTATTTTGAATAATGTTTTCCTATTTTTGTTCTTTGCGCCATCTTGGAAAGTGCACATTGAACACCTGTAAGTATAGTCCTTTCCAGTGCTTTCCCCATAGAGTGGACTACACTTCCCATAGTTCTGTGTGCACCTTCCAAGGTGGCACTGGGGAATGAGAGAGCTCTGATTTCCTTAGCCCCACCAGTGCTGGGCAAAGCACAGCATTGTACCTCTATTAACTTAGCAAAGAGACACTTTTTATAGTGGACAATAACTGTCCCTATTCAACCCTAGCACCATATTTTTCCACTGGCTGTTGCTGGTGTCTGTCTTGTGTTTCTTTTTCTGTTCTAAATCCATTTGAGAAGGGAATCACCTCTCCCACTTTGTAAAAAGACCACTTCGAGAACTTTTTTTGTTGAAAAGTTGTGTGTAAATATCTGTAGTTGCATAGTAGTAGTAATAGTAACAGTCACCTCTGCGTGGCGCAAGTGGGATTGTACAGAGTATTCAGCTTCTCAGTTAGTTAGGGAGGTCATTCACACAATCAAAAATTATGTTCTACCCAGGTTTGGAAGCTGTGTGTTCCCCTAATTCTCAGTTGTGTGGAAGCAAGGTAAGAGGAAAACCTGGGTAGAGGTGATTGTGTGGAAGCAAGGTAAGAGGAAAACCTGGGTAGCTTTTCCTCCTACCTTGCTTCCACACAATCACTGCTACCCAGGTATTCCTCTTACCTTGCTTCCACACAACCAAAAATTAGTAGCACACACAGCTCCCAAACCTGGGTAGAAAACAGTTTTTGATTGTGTGAATGACCTCAGGGGGTAACACTTATGGTTGATGGGAGTTGTCACTAGCTCCCAAGCCTTGCAATAAAGAACACTGTGTGGGATTATTTTATTATTTTATTTCTTTGTTTATCATATTTGTACACCACCTTGAATTTTCATCTCTGGGTGGCTAACAATAACAAAAAAAACAAGTTAAAACATACACAAGAACGTAAACAATTCAGACAATTTAAACATCAAAAACAGATTAAAATCTAAAAATATAAAAAGCTGAAAAAGCTTGGGTGAAGAGGTGGGTTTTCAAATGCTTTTTAAAAATGGTCAGAGATGGGGAAGATCATATTTCAGAAGGAAGTGCTTTCCACAATCTCGGGGTAGCAACCGAGAAGGCCCATCCCTGTGTGGCCACCAGCTGAGCTGGCGGCAACTGGTGACAGACTTCTTCAGACGACCTCAATGGGCGGTGGGGCTCATAATGAAGAAGACGTTCTTAACTACCCAGGGTCACAGACATTTAGGGCTTTATAGGTTAAAACCAGCACTTTGTATTTTGCCCGGAAACCTATTGGCAGCCAGTGTAGCTCTATCAGTAAAGGAGTGGTATGGTTTCTCCGAGATGACCTAGAGACCTACCTGGCTGCTGCATTCTGTACCAACCAGAGTTTCCGGACTATGTTCAAAGGCAGCCCTACATAGAGCACATTGCATAAGTCAAGTCTGGAGGTTCCTAGCATATCTACCACTGTTCTGAGGTCAAGAAATGGACACAGCTGGCATATCAGCCAAAGCTGATAGAAAGCCCTTCAGGCCACCACTACAACCTGAGATACCAGGGAGGAACATAGGAAGCTGCCATATACTGAGTCAGACCATAGGTCCATCTAGCTCAGTATTGTCTACACAGACTGGCAGCGGCTTCTCCAACGTTGCAGGCAGGAATCTCTCTCAGCCCTATCTTGGAGATGCCAGGGAGGGAATGTGCAACCTAGATGCTCTTCCCAGAGTAACTCCATCTCCTAAGGGGAATATCTTACAGTGCTCACACATGTAGTCTCCCATTCAAATGCAACCAGGGCAGACCCTGTTAGCTAAGGGAACAAGTCATGCTTGCTACCACAAGACCAGCTCTCCTCCCATAGACCAGCTCTCCTCCCAGAAGTACTGGATCCAGAAGTACTCCCAGACTGTGTACCTGTTCCTTTTGGGGTAGTGTGACCCCATCTAGAACAGGAAGATCAAAATCATTTCTGGGTTATGACTGATCGCCTCTTCGTTAGGTTCCACCAAGATATTAATCAGCTATCATTTGTTTTACCTGAATGTCTAACCAGAGGCATAACTATAGGGGGGCAGGGGGGGCACGTGCCCCGGGCGCCATCTTTTCTGGTCACGTGGGGGGTGCCGCCATGAAATTTTTTTTTTAATTTTTTAAAATTTTTTTTGTTAATACAAATGTTTCCTGCTCAGTGCAGCAGCGCTGCAGCAGTCAAGGGAGTGCGTCGGCGCCCCCTCCCCCACGAGCGGTCCCTTCCGCACCACCCGCTCCCCCCCCCCATTGCTTTGCTGGCACCTGGCGACCAGTCAGTGGCCTGGCTTGGCGGCGGCGGGCACTTGTGAGGAAAAACCTAAGTATAATGTAGTATGTTGGGGGGGCGGGGGGGCACCATTTCAATGCTTGCCCCAGGTGCCGTTTTCCCTAGTTACGCCTCTGTGACTAACCTATCTTCAATGTAATCCAAATAAAATGTTAGCTTGATTTCTGGAGTGTGTGCTTCATTTTCAGGGCAGTGGGCAAACAGCTGGTCAGAACTCAATAACCTCATGGCTAAAATGGTGGCTACTGGGGAATATTAGGAATTAGGAATGAATGAATGAATGATTCATTTATTTTAATGTTTGATCAGAAAATAAAAAATGAAACAAAATCATAGAAAGTTCCAATAAAGAAAAACAAAAGAAAAAATCACTTTAAATCCATGACTCAGTTAAAGGTTTAACTAATAATAACACCACCACTCAAACTGTACATTAAACTAATGACGCTACCTGCTTCTGGTAAACTTTCCCAGCTATTGAGCAAAACTTGGCAGCATTTAAATAAATTTTATCAGATGTATCAGCTAAAACCAAATCAAGATAAAAATTATTTGAATGCCCCGGAAATTCTTTTATTCAGGGTAACAAATAATAATCTCGAATATCCCTATAAAAATTACAGTATAGCAGTATATGTACTGTCGTTTCTATATTCCCACCATTACAAGGGAAATATCTTTCAGCATAAGGTATTTTACTGTACAGTGGTCCCTCAACTTACGAAGTTAATCCGTTCTGAATGCACGTTCGTAGGTCGAAAATTTCGTAAGTCGAAAAGCGCACCCACGGAGGTCTGAAAAAATTCGTAAGTCGAGTAAGCCGCATCTAAAAATTCGTAAGTCAAGGAAACCACATCTAAACCGCCAATGGTTTCCGTTCGTAGCTCGAAAAATTCGTAAGCGTGCGGCCATTTTTGTCGTTCGCAAGTCGAAAACATCGGATGTCGAGTAGTTCGTAAGTCGAGGGTCCACTATACATCCCTTTTAGGATTTCTGTTGGAAGCGCATTAAGACAAGCTAGTGTTAGAACTTTGAGATACTTGGGAATAGTTATTTTACCAAGATATCTAGCTGGTTTATTATTGACACCTTGGTTTTCTCAAGATAAAGCTTCTGGGCATGTGATGAAGCTCTATCTGCTTCTCCATATCGAATACATGTTACTTCTTCTCCACAGCTTGTTTCCAATAAGATTGAAAACCATCTGTGATTACCAGAGCAACCAAACCTGAAGGATGGAAATTCAATTTTAACCATAAATCACAGATACTTAGCCACTGCTGTATCTCAATTTTAGAAATCCCTGCTTCCAAACAAAGTGCTGCATTGGGCACACACCGTGGTTCCTGAAAGATACTCCTTTAAAATTTTGATTGAAGGGCTTCTAATTTAACCAAAAAAATGGCGGTCCAATCTGAGCTCCATAGAGTAACTGCATGGAAAAATAAATAATCCTAACAACTGGTGTATACTGTCCTTATGTGAACATGTCTTCTTTAGGCATTCATCTGTTGCCTTCGCCTATGCAATGTGATTTTTGATTTTTGATTGTCTGCTAGTGCCTCTCGATTCTTTCCCATTGAAGGAAATTTGGCTTTCCATTTGTAGAGGAACAGTTTTATCAAAGTTTAAAATGCTGTATTTGTTCTGCATGGTCTGAACTGAAGTTCCATAGTATTGAAACTCAATGCCTTAGGAGAGTCTTTGCAGTAAGTGATAATGGTGCTTGTATATCCAGTTGATATTAACACTGGCATTTCCTGTAAACTCTTTCTGTGACCAGTATGTCCCAAACAGGAGTTTGCTGCACTGGATACAGTCTTAACGTAGATGATTTAATGGCACGGAGAAAAATCTTTCTGTTCTGCATTTCTCATGGAATCCATTCACACATCAAATGTTTATGCAATAAACCTGTGAAGGGGAGGGGGCAAGATTGTACCTGATGGCCTCACCTTGACTTCTATACATGTATTGTGTCTTGTAAGCAGGATTTGCACACATGCAAGTTGTATGAGTCATTTATAGGTTGGGTGGACAAGTCATGTACAGCATATAAACACACATAGCCTCTATTCATATCGGGCCTTCCCCATTTTGGAAGAATTAATTGCACCAAAGGACCATCTGTTGAACTTTTATTTTATTTTTTATTTTTTTTGCCCACCACTTCGTAAATTCTGTGGAAAAAAGAGACAGCAGGAACAGGAGCTGACATAGAATTTGGTACCAAAATTGATAGCAGTCACAAGTCTTTGCTGCATAAGTCCATACCCTGATAGGGGTATAGTAATACATAAATGAATAATACTATTCATTTATTATAATAATTTAACAGCATTTATTGTTCATAAATAAAGCTATTCACAGGTTGGGTCTTCCAGCATTCTGACAATGTTGTTGATCTTCTGAATCATCTTCCCATTAGTGCCTGTGTATCATTTTCTGAGTCAAGCTTTATATAAGCAGTGTGAGATTAAGTCTGATTTCCATGACAATGATTTCTTATGTACCAGGACCCCTACTTTCCACCTTGGACATTAGCCAGAAAGTTAGAGGAAGAGATCTGAATATATATATATGAGATACAGAGGCATACCACCTATCCAACAGAGCTGGCTCAAGGGTGAGGTGCTGTGAAAGCAACAGCTATTAACTTCTGCACTGCTCACCCACATGCACACAGCCTTTATGATTTGCAAGACTGTGAAGCCATCTAATAAGGATACAGATTGCCTGCTGTGATCTCTAACAGAACATGACTGAATTTCACTTCTAGAGCTTTACATGCTATTACTGCACAGTGACCTGTGGAGTTTGTTAATACACTGAGATTCCGTGTTATTAATTCTCATTATAAAAGATATTCTTAGCCCACGTCATGATTCCCAAGCCATCCCAGGTTCAATCATTTTTCATCCTGACAACATACCTGTAAATCACCATTAGCACTACAACATTTTGTACAACGTTATGTAAGAGTAGGCTGCTCACTTACTTTTAACTGCTAAAACAAAAGATGCTTAAGCATCTTAATCCAGCATTAGAAAATGGCATTGGAATTCTTCAGCTACTTGTACTGGAGCAGATTTGTGTTCACAGCATATCATCTATCTTGAAGGTTGGGGAGGTCCCTTTCTGCTCTGTGCAGATAATTGGACATTAACCCCCATTCCTGAGGCAGGTGCTTGCTAGACTCCAAATGACTGAATCAAAGCCTTCAAATCTGGAGGCCAAGAACTCAACAAACCAGAAGGTCAGGTACAAGTGTTAGATTTTCTGCCCGGCCTGTGAGATCATTATTATTAATTCAATTTAATTATTAATTCGATTTTTATACCGCCCTTCCAAAAATGGCTCAGGGCGGTTTACACAGAGAAATAATAAATAAATAAGATGGATCCCTGTCCCCCAAAAGGGCTCACAACCATGCACAAAGAAGCTCTCCTACGCATCTTGCACCTTCTGAAGCAAGACTGCTGGTGATGTGGGGTGAGCCTTCTTAGTGGTGGTCCTGGCTCTCTGGAATTCCATGCACCTTAATGGTAGGCTTGCCCCTTCCCTGTTTCGTTTTAAATGAAAGTTGAAGACTTTTTTTTATTTCAGCAGGTATTCCCCTAACCCTATTTCTTTGTGATTGCCTTGTTTTAATAATAATCTTGTCCTGCGTTTCTATGCTTTTGGAGACTGGTTTTATTCTGTGTTGTTGTTGTTTTAATTTAAATGAATTTTGTTGTAAGCTGCCATGAATTCATTTATGAAGAATGGCAGCCTATAACTCTTTTGAATAGATACATACATACATTATGCCTATGCTGCAAACATCCATCTGCTCCTACACAATCTCCCAGGCTTTCTTCCAATCTTCTGATTGGCTAGGAACAATATTCAAAGTTTTTCCCCCAGTAGATCAATTCCATTCCTGTCCACAAATTTGGCCAGTAAGGCTGGGTATGCTAGCCACACACTTTTCCTGATTGTTCATCTGAAATTCATGTTGAACTGCCTCCTTGAACATTCACTCCTTGTTTGGTCTGCAGAATGAAAATTACTCTGGGAAGATCATTTCACCAATCCAGCCTAGCTGCTGAAACTCAGACCCTCCTGTCAGGTGAGTACATGCCTGTTCGCCTGACAGTTGACAATCCTAGCCTCTGTGAAGCTCACAATGCAGTGCATGACACTCGTACTGCACTAGGGGATGACAGAAGGAGATGGATGCTCTAGGCGCCTGTCTCTGTGTGTGGCAAGGCTAGAAGCAGCCCGTGTTTGTACACGAGCAGGTAACTGGAGGTAAGGGAGAGCTCACTCCTTAAACCATAGCTAACAGCTGGACTTAAAAGCCCTGTTAGGCAGTGCTGACCCGCTGGGATTGGACCAGAACCTGGTGGTTCTCATACACAGCCTAACCCGGATGGGCATCCCTAGCCTGCGTTAGGCTGCACATGAGAACAGCCTCATTTTGTAGTGTCTCAATAATAATAATAATAATAATAATAATAATAATAATACATCCCCCAGTGAGGCACTACCTTGGCGTGGTTGTGGGGCTTGCGTGCTCTGAGGAAGGTGAGAGCTATGCCAGAGGTCCAACCATACTGGACAGGTCTCACCAGAGGACCTAGACAAAGAGTGCCTCTCCCATCAACAATATGGTGAGACGTAACTTTAATAAATCTATACCGGATCGGTCATCGCCTGGGTCAACAAGGACCACACCAGGTGCTGGAGTCTCTGGACATCTGGTGGCAAGTGGGCAACAGGACTCAGGATCTTCAGTTGAGCAACCAGGGCTGAAGACAGCGAAGTTACTGGAAGAAACGTTGCTTAACCGAAAAAAATATGAAAAATGCCAAGAAGGAAATAATGATCTGCTATTACAAGTCTAGTCCAACTAGAAGAGGTTATTTAAAAAGAATGTACCAAATTTGGAAAGAGAAGCATCCAGATACAGAAATAACAGAACAAAGGCTAGCAGACCAGAGAAGATTCATAATAAGAAATAAAGTATTCACAGGAGTTGAGCTGGAAGAACTGTAAAGAGCAACACGGGCTCAAGATATGGAAGAAGAATTACCACCAACTGAAGAAGTGGTTCAGACGCAGGTGGAGGAGGTGTTGGAAATAGAGGATACCACTGTTGCTGAACTGTTTCAAAATCAAAACCAGGCAACCTGCCCTTTGCCTTCACCTCAAAAACCCAAATGCCATTTAACAGAAAAGCAGCAAGAACTAAAGCAAAAAATAACTGTCCACTAGAACCAAACAACCACCAGGATTCGACTTCCAGCTCTAAAAACAGTTGTCAAAAAACAACTTGCCCAGTGCAGCAACAATAACAACACAAGAGCTCAGATATAAGATCAATGGACCTGTAAAAAAAGAAAGTAGTACATCACCTATTGTAAATGGAAGATTAGATTAGAAAATAAAATCTCCAGGCTTAGATCAGATGCTAGTAAATTGAAAGATATGAAAGACAATAAGCGGAAGAATGAAAACACCAAACAGTATCTGATGCAAAAATAGCACCTAGATTCAAGGAAAAGTAGAGAATTCCTGGAAATAATAAAGCAGCAAATAACAGCAGTGTCAAAGAAGATTAGCAGATATGAAGCCAGAACCACACAACACAGGCAGAATCTCCAATTCCAGTCGAATGAGAGACGTTTCTACCAAAGCATAGAAGGAGAAACTGCAAGAAACCTAGAAACACCAAATAAAGAAGAAACAGTGCAATTCTGGGGGAAATTATGGGACAATCCAATAGATTATAATAAAAAAGCAGGCTGGATGAAAGAGGTCAAAAAATGTAACCAACAAATGCAAGATCTAATAATAACACCAGAATTAAAAAGTGAAAGAGCAAAGAAAATTAAAAATTGGACTGCTCCAGGCGACGATGAACTGCATGGCTTTTGGCTTAAACACCCAACAAGCCTTCATAAACAACTATCAAAACAGTTCAATCACATTTTGCAAGGAGGTGATATTGAACAATGGCTAACAACTGGGAAAATTCATCTCATAATGAAAGACCCAGCAAAAGGTGCACTTCCAAGTAATTATAGACCAATAACCTGCCTGCCAACCATGTTCAATTATTAACTGGAATAATAGCAGATGAAGTGATGCAACACTTATTAACTAACAAACAGCTTCCAGTTGAACAGAAAGGAAATTGCCCAAACACCAGAGGCACAAAAGACCAGCTGCTGATTGACAAAATGATTTTAGAAAGTTGCAAGAGAAGAAAAACCAATCTAAGTGTTGCATGGATTGACTACAAGAAAGCCTTCGACTCATTGCCTCACACATGGTTACTAAAATGTTTAGAAACAACTGGTGTCAGCAAAAACATTCAGATATTTATTTAAAAAGCAATGAGCATGTGGAGTACACAGTTAACAATCAATGGCGAGACACTTGGACAGGTTCGCACTAGAAGAGGCATTTTCCAAGGGGACTCACTATCCCCTCTGTTGTTTGTAATCGCCATGAGCCCACTTTCACAAATACTAAATAAACAGGCCTCGGATACCAAACATCTAAAACATCAAGTAAAATTAACCTTCTGCTGTACATGGATGATCTGAAGTTGTATGGAAAGTCCCAGTCAGAAATTGAATCACTGCTAAACACTGTCCGTATATTCAGTAGCGATATAGCAATGGAATTTGGACTAGACAAGTGTGCTGCATTAATAATGAACAGAGGGAAAATAACAAAAACAGAAGGAATAGAACTGCCCAATGGAAGCAAGATCAAGAACCTGGAAGAGAAAGAACCTTACAAATACTTGGGCATTCTCCAGGCTGATAACATCACACACACTGAAGTTAAAAGAAAAATTGGAAGTGAATACATCAGGAGAGTTAGAAAAATCCTCAAGTCCAAACTCAATGGCGGGAACACCATACAAGCCATAAACACCTGGGCTATACCTGTTATCAGATACAGTGCAGAAATAATAGACTGGACCCAGGCAGAGCTAGAGACGCTAGATCGTAAGACCAGGAAAATCATGACCATCAATCATGCTCTGCACCCCCGCAGTGATGTCGATAGGCTATACCTCCCTGGCAGCTCAGGTGGAAGAGGAATGCTGCAAGTCCATCAAACAGTAGAGGAGGAGAAAAGAGGCTTTGAAGAATATATAAAGGACAGTGAAGAAAATGCACTTCAAATGGTCAAGAACAAGAAACTATTCAACACCAATGAAACAAAGCGGACCTACAAGAAAGAACAAGTCAAGAACCAAGCAAAAAAATGGAAAAATAAGCCCCTGCATGGTCAATATTTGCACAATATAAGTGGAAAATCAAACATCACCAAGACCTGGCAATGGCTTAAGAATAGCAACTTGAAGAAAGAAACAGAGGTTTTAATACTGGCTGCACAAGAACAGGCACTAAGAACAAATGCAATAAGAGCAAAAGTAGAAAAATCAACAACAAACAGCAAGTGCTGCCTTTGTAAAGAAGAAGATGAAACCGTGGACCACCTGATCAGCTGTTGTAAGAAGATCGCACAGACTGACTACAAACAAAGGCATGACAAGGTAGCAGGGATGATACACTGGAACATCTGCAAAAAATACAAGCTACCTGTAGCCAAAAATTGGTGGGACCATAAAATTGAAAAAGTGGTAGAAAATGAAGATGTAAAAATATTATGGGACTTCCGACTACAAACAGACAAACATCTGCCACACAATACACTAGATATCACTGTAGTTGAGAAGAAAGAAAAACAAGTGAAAATAATCGACATAGCAATACCAGGGGATAGCAGAATAGAAGAAACAGAAATAGAAAAAATCACCAAATACAAAGATCTACAAATTGAAATTGAAAGGCTGTGGCAGAAGAAGACCAAAATAATCCCAGTGGTAATTGGCGCCCTGGGTGCAGTCCCAAAAGACCTTGAAGAGCACCTCAACACCATAGGGGCCACAGAAATCACCATCAGCCAAATTACAAAAAGCAGCTTTACTGGGAACAGCCTATATTTTGCGATGATATCTATAATAACCAACAGTATTGATGATAAAACTCAGCCATCCCAGGTCCTTGGGAAGGACTCAATGTCCAGATAAAACAAACCAGTCAATAACACCTGTATGACTGTGTAAAATAATAATAATACATAATGCTTGAAAATCATGCAACTGTTACTTTCAAGTAGATTCATTGAAAGCATAGCAGATTTTGGAATAGCTGCCAGAACTTTTTAATATCAGGATTCAAAGGTAACACAACTGCAACATTCAGTCTGGATTGTTCTGGGAATATGTTTCAAACGCTGGCACGTCCCTGCACTCAATTTTAGCAAGTCAATGAAACTACTTTATTGACTCAAGCTGGACTGCTGAAGAGTTACACTCATTCTAAAATTGTTATAATTACATTCTCTGTGTCACAGGAAAACATTTTTATTACAGTTTACATAAAGTTCCTTAATAGGCTGTGGCTGAACTCCGTGCATGAAAATATGGCCATTAGTTACTCGCAGACTTCATGTCACTAAATCTATGGTCTACCAGAAGCCTTATCTGCAATGTGTGATTTTAATGTGTGATTTTTTGATGATAAGATCCATTATCATCAAGTCCATTTTCTCAGTGATGTTTGCAAATGTTTTTAAATGATCTGTGGTTTGTTGGGCTTTTATAATTTAAAAAATGTTTTTTCTTTGGAAAACAAATTTCCACTAGGAAAGGAATGTGTCATTTTGTTTGGTATTTAAAATACCTGGAGAAAGAGAAAGAAACGCCTTTTATTTCAATGGCAGTGCATTGTTTGGTTTCAGATTTATTTTAAAATATATTTAGTGCTGTTAAGCATCTCAATGCATGGAAGAAAATGGTTCTGGGCTAGTTTGAGACAACTATGGACTGCATACATATCACATAAAATGATACACTCAGCAGCTTCACTAGTAGCCCAATCTACTAGCCGGAGCCATGTTACAAGCATGTGTTTGGAGCTAATATGCTTGTTTTTACTCTCTAAATAGCAGCCAGCATCCTGCCCTGCCCTGTGGGCAAAACCTCACAAAATATGGGAGGTGGCAATATCTGGGAGGTGAATTAAAGTAGGTTGCAGCACCAGGGACAGCTCCATAGAAAAATTAGATCCAACAGCAGACAGAGGTTGCGCCTGAGCAGTTAAATACCTCTGAGCTCAGGCTCCGCCTCCCTGCCTGGATCGCGGAAGCAGAAGCCTAGTGGAGTCTGGCACTCCTCCTACTCTACTCTATTTCATCTTGCCTAGCTTGTCACTGGTAGTGGTGTAAAGATATCAGGGAATGCAATGAAGTAGAAAGGGATTTCCAGGGGGTTCAGTTTCCAAGTGGGCTGTTTTAGGGAGCTCAGGCTCTGAGTGTGATGTTTTGGGTTTCCCTTCAGTTCCACGGCTCTGTCAGGCGCTTGACCTGGGACTGGAGCTAGAGTGCAGCTAGAACTCCTTAGAAACAGCCAGCGTGTGCTTAGTCCAAAAGAGCTATGCCAGATAAATGAAATCACTGAATTAGCAGAGGAGGGAAGCAAATCAGAAAGAGAGAATTGTGAAGGAAATGATGGTAGTGTGAAGCCTAAGAGATCTTTTTATCCAGGTGGGCTTAGTAAGGAGAGCCTCCATTGATCTTTGAAAGTCTGCACATTTGTTGAAGAGGCACGCAGCCCATCTTCTATTGTGACCCTCTTAGCAGACCCAAACCAGTCCAGTAGACACTCAGTGGTATTAGTAAGGCCTGCCAACCTGTAGTATTATAAACACCACCAGTCATTCAAAACTTTTGCAGCCAAAAGCAGAAGCAGATTTGGGGCAGATTTGGGGCAATTCGGTTGCTTGGACCAACCGGCTTTTGCTGATTAAATAAAGGGGAGAAGGACATGAGTTGAAGCGCTCATTGAGAGAGGGAAAGTGAAACTGAACATTTGTGTTTCTCAAACGGCTGCTTTCTACAGGGTATTCAACTGAACCAGTTTCAATCTATCAGTCTCCTGCTGTGTGTACCCACAGAACTTAGCTACTTCATCTGACTCCAGTACAGGCATAAACTCTGTGCTGCACAATTTCAATTGCTCAGTGGCAAGGACTACCTCTGCCTCTCTCTCCATAGAAGCCAACTTGGTTCCTCCACAGTCCTCCTTCTCAGGAACCTTTCCCTTCTGGGATTCCTTTTCTGCTGGCACAACTCTTTCCTGCAACAATTTCTCAGTGACAAGGGCTGTTTCTGCCCCTGCTTGTACCAAAACTGGGTACTGCTCCTCTACTTCTGCCTGTACTGAAACAGGGTGCTGCTTAGACGCTTGCCCCATTCCTGCCACTTGAGCCTCCCAAAAGACTTCTTCTGCAATTGTCAGTTCTGAGATCCCACAGACTCCCCCGCAATTCTCAGGCTGATTCATTTGCTGCCCCAAGCCCTCACTAAATGGAATGTACCAAGTTTCTTCTTCCCCTGTCCTGGCCAGGGCTTGCATACCTACCTCAGGGCTCCCAAGGAAATCTGCCTCTGTGCTCCAGTGAGCCAGAGAGATAGGTACCTTCCCAACAGCACACAGGTGTCCCTTCACTAGTCTGGGCTCGCCTCTAACTCCTATTTTTGGCTCAAAATTCATGACATTGTCCCCAGCCCCAAGAAGACACTGACAACCAAATAGTGGGTATAAAGGGCCACAACTTTATTAATCAAATTAATTTGATTTAGCGGACTGTAGGAGGGTAAACACTCCACCCCCCAGACAGTGCGGGCCTGAAAAGACTGGGTTCAGACTTCACAGTCCTTCCCTGTGCCTTGCATGGGAAACACACCCTGACTCCAGAAGTAAGCAGGTAAAAACCTGCTCCTATCCCTTCATAGTCAACCCCAGCAGGGGTCTGGACACTTATAGGCCTTCACAGACCCCGGACCACTCAGCTCTTGGATTTGTGAAGTCCTGAAGAAGGTTTCATGGCAAATCATTCCTGGGCCACACCCAAACCACAAGGGATCAATTGCCCAATTTACCCATTCAACTGTCCAAGGGTGCTCACCGATGTCACGTCCCTTTTCCTTTACCACCCAGCCCGCACTGTCCCTGCCAAGCTGTGACCTAACTATCTACAAGGGCTAGGATAGCAGAACAGAGTAGGCGAAAAAACCGCCCAACAAGGCCAATGTGTTGGAAGCCAAAAATTCCTACTCAGCCCCCCAAAAGATGACCAGCCCATAAACCCATTCTGCCCCTAGGAAAGGGAGGGAAAGGAAAGCAAATGCTGGACTGAATGTTTGAGGTGGGGAGCTGCTGGAGCAGCCATGCTAGCCCCGCCCCCATCAAGGCCCCTGGCCAATACGGTGTCTTCTAGGGCCTGTGCTAGGGATGGGGCTGGGACAAATCACCCTCCCTACAGCACAAGGCCTTGGGAGGGGCATTCATGCTAGTATCTGGATCAAACAGGGCTTGTTTATCTTCTCCCCTACTTTAATTCCTAAAACCCCATGTTCAGTGGTTCTACAAGAGATTTTTTCCCCCTGGCTCCAAGGCTATTGATTGTGTGAATGACCTCTCTCTCTCCTGCACTCTAAGCAGGATTTCTCTGAGTGGCAGTGGTTTGGTTGTATCATCCAAATCAGCCCATAGACTAATGGATGGAACTCATATATCCAGTTATAATCCGTAGTTTTACAGTAACTTAATGAGTTTTCCTGGCCCCTGGGTTTTCTTCTTCTTTTTTAATTAACTCAAATAATTAAAAGAAAGTCTACACCAATGCCATGTAACATTTTGGGACCAGCTAATTAAGTATTTGATTACATCAGTTTTGACTGCATTGCCTAAAATTGCACTGGAATGAATCAGATTCTCTAGACTGGATTGGGTGTGTTTTATGTTTATCATTGAAAGTTATGCTCCAGCTAGTTGTTCACTTTATTAAAAATCATTAGGAAGATGAGATTACTCAAACACAGCTGGTAAAGCCAAACCATCATTAATTTGACTTATTTGAATACACTGGATAAAGTAGCAATGGATCATCCTCCTCCTCTGCAACCCAAGAAGGTGACAGAAGGGGAAGCTTTGGTTTCATCAGACCCAGAGGAGACACCAGGATGGGAAACCCTGGCTGCTTCAGCTCCTGCTCCTCTGGTAAGGAGTGGTTGCATCCCTGCCCAACTCTTTGAAGAATCCTCAGAGGATTGACCAGACAAGGCACAACCTCCCCTACTTTGACACAGCCTACATTTGCAAAACAGGGCCCCAGCCCTTTAAACTTACCAGCCCTCCAGAACAAAGGGCGAGGCCAGAATCCACTTCCCTTCATAAGGGCTCGGTTGGATTCAGGACCTTGCTGAAGCAACATTGTTGCAGAAGTGCTAGCCTTGACTTTGCCTTGTCCTTGAGTAACCCTAATTTCCCAGTCTTGACCCTTGTTTGTTTTGGAATTTGACTCATGCCTACTTCCATATACACTCAACTTTCTTGCTTTTGACTCTGGCTTGGCTGACCTGATGCTGGATGCTCCTGACCTGACCCTGGCTTGGCTGACTCTCCTACATGGAACTGATCTCCTGGCTCTGGAACACGGCTTACCCAAGAATGCTTATTCTTCATTACATTTGTTCCTCTGGCCTGAGACTTCAGCCTCACTTGCACAGGTAAAACCTTATCCTGGGTTGGGTACAGTGTTCCCTCTAACAGGCATTCCCAGAGGTTGTTGACTACAACTCCCATAATCCCCAAGCAAAAGTCATTGCAGCTGAGAATCCTGGGATTTGCTCCTCTGACCTGAGACTTCAGCCTCACTTGCATAGGTGAAGCCTTGCCCTGGGTTGGATACAATGTTACAACACTGTTCAACATTTGTGAATCCCTGTTAGAGGGAACACTGATTGGGTACCCCCTCATGTCCCTGTAGGTCATGATTGGTGGAGTTGAAGGGGCTGGGGCAACATCCCCTGGCAGCTCTGGCAGCCTGCAGAGAATGCTGGAGTATACTGCTAGCTCCATCCCTGTGAGCTTCCTAATGCCCAGCCCTGCTCTAGGTCATGCTTATTTAATAAAGGTTCTCAGTTAGGGCCCAATTTCAGTTTAAGTGAGTCCCCTTTTTGCATCTGTAGGCAAACACTAAAACGAGGATATGGTGTACTTCCTTATAACCTTGCCCTTCACATCACAATAATATATTCTTAAGGAGTGTAGGGTGTGACCTGTTATTGTATAAAAAGTAGGTTATCTTTTTGTCCTCATTTTTTGCCACCCACTTATTCCAAAGTTACCAGCAACCCCACTGTTTAGCAAGATGATCATCTGCTCTGGCAAGCATTCATATGACAATGGCCCCTACAGGATACCTAGAAACATGTGTGGAGCCCCAAGCAGAAAATCATGAATGCACAAATGTCCATGGAATAATCTGTTTCTTTCCAGGATCATGCTGGATGTCATCTGAGTTACTTGTGAGACATGACCTCCTTTCAATACTTATCAGAATATAATCTTAGTTCTTTTTGAAATAGCCATAAAGTGAAGGCTTTTACCCTTTTTCTCCGAATAGAAGTAGCAGATGGCTTAGAAATGAAAGCACATTTGGGGCTTCCTGGGATTTGTTCAAATCTTCCTTCTATATAAATAGTCAGACTATGTTTACATGATAATGAAGAAATGCCTGTTTCCATAACCCTTCTGTTAGTTGAAGGAAACATAAATGTCAACAAAGTTTGGGATAATTCAGAAGGAACACTAGGATAGATATACAAACCAGATAATATACATAGTCATGATAATAGGTACCAGCATAAGGTACTAGCATGAATTCCAGATTATGGACAGAGTGCCAAATTTTTGAGAGGACAGTGTAGAAGTGTATTGTTACATTTCAGCAATAGCCAGTCCCACACCTGACACTTATTAGTCTATCCCTTGTGAGTAACAATGCAGCATTTTCAAATTTATCATCTACTAGACTTTCCGTTTGGAAGGCAAGAAACATCATAAATGTTGTAACTATATTGGAAACATCTGCATGAATGGACATCAGCTGTATTCTTTGAGAGATACAACTGCTGTGATCTACTGGAGAATATTTTTATAAGATAATGCTCTAGATATTGAAAGCATCCTATATAATAAGGTGCTTGGTGTCTGCGTCCGTGTCTTTTCCGGGTGTTCTGGGCATGCACGGCTGGGCTTGGAGCCTGATTGGTTGGGGACGGAGAATACTGGCGGCGGCGGCCATGGCCGCTGGAGGGCCTGGCCTGGCAGCGACGGCGACAGGCTGAGGAGCCGAGAGGCGGTGGGCCTGGCCGGGAGGAGGCGGCGGGGGAGGCCAGAGAAGGCGGAGGCAGCGGGGGAAGCCGGGCGAGGCAGCGGCTCGCTGGGAAGAGGCGGCGGGGGAAGCGGGAGAAGGTGCAGGTGGCCGGGGAAGCTGGGCGAGTCGGCGGCGGAGCCGCCGGGGAGGCCAGAGAAGTTAGAGAAGGCGGGGGAAGCCGGGCGAGGCGGCAGTGGGCCCGGCCGGGAGGAGGCGGCAGGGGAGGCCGGAGAAGGCGGCGGGCCCAAGGGAAGCCGGAGCCCGGGGGAAGTGGGCCTGGGGTAAGCCGGAGAAGGCGGCGGGCCCAGCTGAAGGTGGCGGCAGCGGGCCCAGCCGGAGCCGCAGGCGGCGGTGCAGAGCAGAGCCCAACTAGAGCGCCCATTATTGAAACGGGCTTAATGAGACTAGTTGATGATAATCTTGCTTCAGGCACAACAATAACGGCAAAAAATACCCCCCTGACAGCTCTGCTCTAGGCTCACATAGTTGCTGCCTGCTGAACTGGTGTTTCCATGCAGAGAGTGCTCAAGAAATGTCCATGAGCTGTTTGATGTATCAGTACTCTCATATACTGCTCATAAATCTTTCTGTGTGGGCTGTATCTCTTTATCAAGGTGACAGCTGTACTATTAGACAGAACTGCATGAAGCATCCTTGCTGTCATTTGGAGATCACCTTGGAAGGAGATGCCACTTTACTGTTGGCTGTACCTTTTACCCCTCAAAGCTTGTCTTTGGTGCTTTGCATCTCTATCCACCTCTTGTTTCTAAACTAACAGTACTACTTACAGGAGTGGACATGGGAAAGGAGGCAGGTGGGCTGCTTCTCTATATCTCTGCTCCCAGTGGTGAGGGAGCAAGCAGTGTGTCCTGCAATTTGTATTGAAAATGAATTTTTATATCGTCTTTCCCTAGTCTCCTGGTAATGGTGCAGGTGCTTCTGGGAAATGTAGTTGTAGCAATGGCCAGGACACATGATCCACAGAGAATTTCTTTGAGACAAGATGCCCCCTTACCTAATCAGTTAAGAACATTATAATAGACATGCTGAATAGATGTTTGAATTCAGTAATGGACTGGACAAGGGATGACAAACTAAAGGTAAGCACAGGTGATGATCTGTCATGAGGTGGTTCGTTTGTTTGAGGAGGTGGTATTGCTATTTAACCTGTTCTGGATGGGATCAGAATCCTCAAAGAATAAAGCTGTTGCTTGGGATTGTTGTTCATCAGCATTTGATACCCAAATCGCATCTCTGACATGAAGCACTGCCCTTTTTCTTGCTGAAGCTCATACACCAGCGGCAAACCCACCTGGACAGGGTCAGCCTGGCCACTGTTATCCATGCCCTGCAAACATTCCTTTCAGACTACTATATGTACTGTAGATGGGGTTGTCCTTGAAGAACAGAAGAAAACCAGTTGGTTCAAATTGCAACAACAAGTTACTGACTGGGAATGGTCAGTCAGAATATCTCTTGCCAGTTGTCAAACAACACTGGTTTCCTGTGTTCTTCCAAGCATGATTTAATAACTTTTAATGCCTTAAATGGCTTGAGACCTTGGTATCTAAAGGGATACTTGACCCCACATGAACCTGTCCATTTGTTAGATGCTCCATACACCAGATGGTGGGTACTCTGATTCTGGAAAGCTCACCTCAGGGAGCCTAGCTTGGACTCAGAAGGCTGATGGAACTGGCCTCACTGTGACTTCATCTCCTTCTGGAAGCTTCAGGCTAAGCTGGAGTCACACTCCAGAATTATACAACTATAATTTTTGGAGAATTGCTGAGCTGTTGGAGGTGTACATTTAAATTACTAGGAGAAAGCTAGATCTCTGTTAACTAGGGATATGTGTAAAGCTCCATAGCGCTTATTGTTGTTTTGTTTTTGCTAATCTAATCAAAATTCTTATGAGTCCTTGTGAAGAAAAAGTTATGCCAGAGAGAGGAGCACACTCAATTTGAATTTCAGCTTTGGTGCAATCTTGGGACACAGACTTCAGATATGATGCACCCTCCTGAGAAGGCTGCATGCCTTTGGGCTTTCTTTAATATTCCTCAGATGTTTCATCTGAGAAGGACCTTAAAATCTACATGACGTTTTGCTACAAGAATGGGTGAAATGTTGGTAGTAACCAGGGCTGGGAGCAAATCATCATGTGTGGGGCCTCCTTAATATTTCATATCATTACAGAATCATACTGATTGATGACATACAGTGTAAATAGCGTGAGTGAGGTTTTTGGAAATGTCCAACAAGCTTGGACATATAATGCATTTCTAAAGAAATAAAAATAAAAAGCAAAATGCATGCTTCACAGTTCTCAGACCTTCTGGGTTGCAAATCAACTTGAGCATAGTGCATTCATAAATAAATAAAGAAATATTATATATTGTTTGTTCCAGAAGTTCTTGTAATTTCTGCCATGAAACAAACCACTTATAGGACTTTTTGGATGGGTTAAAAAAATCACACCCACACACCCCAAACAATTTGTTCAATCCACTTGAATTTAAATACACATATTCCTCTCACCCTGCCCTACATCTCTGCTCAGTGTCAAAGCCCTATGCCAAGTCATTCCAGGTGATCTAAAGGCTGGGGCTGAAAGGGGGGCGTTTAAGCCTTTTTTATGAAGGTAAAGGGCAGATTCTTCCATATGGGCGTGGAATAATGGTTTAAGGTGGGGCTTCAGTTCCAGACATTTTTGTAATTTTCTGCCATGAAGCAAGCCATTTATAGGACTTTTTGGATGGGGTTTTTAAACTAAAAAAATTAAAAACCAACAATTTGTCCAATCCACTTCAGTTTAAAGAGACATATTCCTCCCACCTGCCCTACATCTCTGCTCATTACCAAAGCCCTATGGCAAGCCAATCCCTAAATATTCAAGTGGGAGTGGGAATAATCACAAAAAGGAAATCACATCCTACCTCCATTACTAGGGCTGGGCTGGGCAGAGGGCCTGGAGAGAGCTCTGGTGCTGGACACTGCCTGCCTGTGTGCCTGCCTGCTTCTTTCCTGAGCTTCAGGCTTCAGGGAGGCCTGCATGGAGGCCTCTCTGGAAGCCCCGCCCACCCACCGAACAGCTGAGAGTCAAGGAGAGGCAGAACTCTAGCAGCTTGCATGGGAGCCTTTTAAGCTGCACATAGACACAAAACATTGGCTTTGACTGGGTCTGCAGGGAAAGATAAGTGGCTGGGACTGGGGGGGGAGAGGAGGGCAGGCTACACTGCAGTGTGTCAAGAGTGGGGCCTGTGCCAGCCAGGCTCGGGGGCAATTGCCCCAGTCGCCCTGCCCTAAGGATGGCCCTGGCAGTAACTCAGTTGCTAGCACAGCAATTGTCAATATGGTGACTGATGCTTATATCATAGCAATTGTCAAATGCTAGAATATATGCATCAGTCCTTTCAGATCAACTGATTTGTACCTGGTTGTGGCTAGATGACAGGAATGCAGAAGCACTGTAAGAAGGGCTGTGTTTTCAAACTTCGTTTTTCTTTGGAACTAGTCTGCATAATCAGCCACGTTTGCTTTCATGCACAACTTACATAAATTACTGCCTAGATACTAAGAGTGGGTGGCATGACACTAACTGCACTGAGTGGGTTCTTTAGAAAAAATCAGATTTGACATTTCTAGTTTTTGAAGTCAGTTGCTTATCTGTTCCCAGGTACAGGGTTAAGCATTTTCTCAAGACTGAATTGGGGGCAGGGGAGAGACTAAGAACATTCGGTTTTACGAAAATCCTGTATCCTTTCTTTTTGGACTCATCTTGACAGTGGGTCGTTGTCCAGGTGCCCCCTTTGTAGGTTTCCTCTTACCAGTTTTGTGCCATTGGAATGTAAGGGATGAATACCAACATAATTATTCAAAACTGTAAGTAGGAGATTTGAGTCATCCCCATGAGTAACGAGTGACTCATACTTTTATATAGTTAAACATCTAAGTTTCTAGAATCTCACAAATTGATTCACTGAATATTTCAAGATAGAGATGAGATTCTCACGATCGGGCAAAAGTGAGCTAAGGGAGCCTAGATTGCTTTTGCCCGATCGTCTGCTGCCACGGGAGCTGCGTGGCTCCCGGCAGCAAACCCTCCTCATTCCCTCTCCCCTTAGACGAGGTTAGTGGAGAGACCGAGTGCTCCCCTAACCCCATCTATTTGATTGTGTATTGCTGCGGCATGGCTCTGCGCCACAGCAGCACATGAGGAGACCCCCGCTGGGAGGCTGAAACAAGCCTCCCCACCCTCTGGGTCTCTCCAGGATGCCCCGTGCATTCGTGCAGGCATCCTGGAACTTCCAGGGGCCACACGGCCCCTGATCCCCACAGCCCCCACCAGCTCCATGACTGAGCCAGCAGTCGTGTGGGCAGCCAATCCAGCTGCCTAGGGCTGTCTGTGGTTCAACTGTGGGGAGAGCAGGATAAGCCCATTCTCCCCACAAACCCTCTAAAAGCAGGTCTCACTGATTGTGAGACTTGCCTCAGTGTCGTGTCCTCCCCATTTCACTTGTGTAATAGGCCTGATCATGAGAAAAGAATGTCTCAAGGTTCATGCAGCATACAGTTCAAAATAATTTAACCAGAGGTCTGCATTTCAGATGTTAATATGTCCTTTTTCTTCTTCACAACTTCTAAGATTACCTTCACCTCTCACCATACCCACCCACACCCAGTGCTGACCTCACTGGCTGCTACTGCACTGGAATGAGAGCAATGGGGAAAAATCGGTTCATCAGGTGTGTAGCTAGGGGAGAGGGGACTCATGTTCAGCAGCCCTTCACATGCACAAGCCACACCCCCTGCATCTGACATCACACACCAGTGTATGGCCAGCACCTGGAAGGCCCAGCACAGCCCTCCTGAGTTCATTTCCCAGCCAGCTTCATTGCTGGTTGGGTGTTTTCTTCATTCTCCCCCTCACTTGAAATGAGGGAGGGAATGAAGAAAATAGGAAGGCATGAGTCAGGCGGCTTTCATGAGCAGGGCAGCTCAGGATCCTTGAATCTGTTCACCCCATTATTGCTCTGCCCCTGCTGTTCATTCAAATACTGGAGATTGATAGGGGGCAAGAAAGGTGGCCAAAGAAGAAAGGAAATATGGTTCATGTCATGCAGCTACAGTCATGTTGTTTCTATAGAGAGGGCTCTACCAGCCAATAGTGAAACAAATACAGGTGAAACTCGGAAAATTAGAATATCGTGCAAAAGTCCATTAATTTCAGTAATGCAAATTAAAAGGTGAAACTGATATATGAGACAGACGCATTACATGCAAAGCGAGATAAGTCAAGCCTTAATTTGTTGTAATTGTGATGATCATGGCGTACAGCTCAAGAAAACCCCAAATCCACAATCTCAGAAAATTAAAATATTACATGGAACCAAGAAGACAAGGATTGAAGAATAGAACAATATCGGACCTCTGAAAAGTATAAGCATGCATATGTATTCAGTATTTGGTTTGGGCCCCTTTTGCAGCAATTACTGCCTCAATGCGGCGTGGCATGGATGCTATCAGCCTGTGGCACTGATGAGGTCTTATGGAAGACCAGGATGCTTCATTAGCGGCCTTCAGCTATTCTGCATTGTTTTGTCTCATGTCTCTCATCCTTCTCTTGGCAATGCCCCATAGATTCTCTATGGGGTCAGGTCAGGCGAGTTTGCTGGCCAATCAAGCACAGTACACTGTATACTTTTCAGAGGTCCGATATTGTTCTATTCTACAATCCTTGTCTTCTTGGTTCCATGTAATATTCTAATTTTCTGGGATTGTGGATTTGGGGTTTTCATGAGCTGTACGCCATGATCATCACAATTATAACAAATTAAGGCTTGACTTATCTCGCTTTGCATGTAATGCATCTGTCTCATATATCAGTTTCACCTTTTAATTTGCATTACTGAAATTAATGGACTTTTGCACGATATTCTAATTTTCCGAGTTTCATCTGTAGATTAGCCTGGGCATTTTGAAGAGGAAGCTCTAACAGGGGAGCACAGCTATTGTATACCCTTGACTGAAGAAAAGTACTCTCCTATCTGGGATGGTCGTCCTCTTCCACAGTGTGCACTGCTTCGGGAGGGACACACATGAAGCAGTGAGGGAGGAAAAGGACACCTGCCTAACCAGCCAGATCAGTTGAATCAACTCTGGTGATCAGTGGGATGACAGATGTTGCAGCCAGATTGCCCTCACATCCATTTTGAAGATGATTCTACACAGTGTAGAGTTCTCCACAACACCAGTCCTCCACAACTCCAGTTGTGTTGGGTCCTCCACAACTCCAATTGTGCTGGGTCTTTCACAACACCAGTTGTCCCTTGATAATAGTGACCCAATAATACTACAGAATAAGCCCTTCTCTCCATAGCTTTCACCCAGAGGTGATAGCCTGCTGTCACTTTACAGGCCCACAGATGACTGCCTCCACTGAATTCCACCTTCTTACATTTGATTAGTCACTTTTCCTTCTTAAAAAAAAAAGAAAAAAAGATAGAACTACCAGTGGGTATTTATGAACCTCTCAGGACTGGAGCCCAGATTCAACACAGTAAGACAAGGATTAAGGGACCAGTGGCAGAAGACTTGGGCTGGTGATCAGGGATCAAATGTTAGAAGTGAGAATTCTAAAGCATTGCTCTTAGCACTGTAGTAATCTCTTCTAGCCACTAGAGGCATGATGAGATGTTAACCAATCTGTCTGGCTCAGTTAGAGTCAGTTAGAATTGTTCAGTTGTTGTTGAAAGCTAGTGCCTTTTGGGGTATGTTGTTCGATGAGGCGCTTCACACAATTAGTGTGAAGCGCCGGGAGGGTTAATGCAGGGAGAGCTAAGTTCCCTTAGCAGTGTTAGGAGTAAGATGCTTAAGTCCTGCTGCCAGTGTTTCCGGCTCAAAATCTCCAGGACCTCAAAATCTCCCAGCACCACTGAATGGGCATTTTGGTGGGTAGACTGTATTTTATATCCATTGTTAAAGGCAGTGTGACAATATATCCATATTTTTCTTTATTCATAATCCTAGACTTTCTGCCTTTAAAACTGATTTAAAAAATAAATCAGTGAGACATACCATAAAGCCCTTGGAATGGTGAGATTAATTTTATTAGCTGTGGATTTATCCCTTTATCTGTATATTTGTTTTCTCTCAGTTTTGTTTACTGGTCTGCTGATTGACTGTGACATAAAATATTCAAGACACTAGAAACAATAACAATAAATATTAAGCCATTTTAATACAGTTACTCAGTTCCCAACTACTCTAAGCAGGCCTAGCAATGGATATTGGAAAAGTATATGAATAAGTTAATGGTGCCTAATAGAACTAAATGTTCACAAACAGTGATCAATTGTGGGCTGAGTAAATGAAGACATGGCAGAGCATTGCACAAACCTGACTAAAAATAAGCACTTCAGGTTCCACTAGCAAACCAAGATGGAAGGTTTCTGCAGCAGAATTATATTTTTACTCAGAAGCATGCAACACTTACTTCAGTAAGACTTATTCCCTAGTAAATATGCTTAGGGCTGTTTCCAATATGACCTGGTGCAGAGTGGCATAGCCACCATTGGGTGAGAGTATGCAGTGCATCTGGGCCACAGATGCTCTCGGGTGCCCAGGTTGGGGGACATCCCAGGCTGCTGATCACTGAAGCACTTGTCATCATGAATCGAGAGCTTCTTTCTTCATACAAATGCTGCTATTTCCATGAGCCACGACAAGAGGGAGGTGATGGACATGCTAAGGATGGACTTCCTACCTCCTCTCAACACTTGTAAGCACACATGGCATTCCTTGTTTGCAAGGCCTCCCAAATGGTGCTTGGAACACTTGGAATGTCTCGAGCTCGTTCCATCGGAACAAGCGGCTCAACCTGTTGTTCCGACAGACTGTTCCGGGTATTTGCATTCTGTCTGAGCTGGGAACAGAATACAAATCCCATTCCATGCACATCCCTACTTTGTGCCACAACTTTCCAGTGTAGACTGGTACAGAACTGTATATAGCTACAGTTATTCACACATTATATTGACCACAGGTAGAGCAGCACATTTTTTATAATGAAAGAGACAGGAGCACATGCATTTGTACTCAGGTTCTCTTTTTTAAAAAATCCAGGTACGGTCATTCACACCAGAATCTATACTAGTTTCTGTACACTTGTGCAACATAATGTCTGAAGAGGGCTAATTATAGCAACAATATAAAGTTTCTAGTGAGACAGTTCCAGATGGAGAATGGCTCCCTTTCCCAATACGGCCAATTACAAGATACTATTATATTAGACTAATTCAAACAGGAAGGTTGCTTCTACTTCATCTGCTTGGCTAGAAAATCAATGCAAAATGAAAAGTTAAGAAATGCATTCATATCTTTAAAAATAATCAACAAGTATTGCATGCCAGCCAGAACAAATGTTGGTATAACCTTTTCATATAAGCCTTCCTTTTAAGCAAGCCTTGTTCCCTGGGGGACAGGAGGCTCTTGGAAGCTCCAACCCTGTATGAAGTTCAACAGTCCATAATATAGTGCTTTAGAAAATGAAACCAAAAGACTTAGGGCTATTGTGGAACTCTGCCTAAGCTGACCTGCTGATATAACCCTGAGGAGAATCGCACACTTCCTTGGATGGCAATGGACACTGGTGCACCAGGATGTCTAACTGTAATGCTAGGCATTTAAGCCTCAGTGTTCAGCATCTTCTGGACTGGAAGACAGATGTGTTTATCTAACATCTCCCTATGTGTGTCATAGTGCAGGCTGATAAATATGAAGGCTCCATAAGCCCCCTTCAGATGCCGTAGGTTGCTACCATGTGCCTCCATAATGGTGACACATTTTTATGCAATTAGCTAAAGAGCCGGTTTGGACAGCACCGTACTAGCCCATATGATTAGGAAGGGGATGTTCTGAGACTGCACCCATCATTATATCCTCTGCAGATGCCCTTCTGGCCCATCCCTCATCATGTGGGGTGCAGGGCTGTGAGTATGTGGTTCCTCTCTACATGAGGTCCATATACTTATCTAAACACATATGGAGCAAATGTAGAGAGCCATTCAGTTGAACAACCTCCATGCACATGATAAAGGCATGTGCCAGGAGGGTGTTGGGATATCCACAAAAGGCATCAGGATGGGCACACTCTCAGCACACCCCATTCCTATTATTTACCAGGATTCCTGTTGAAATGTCCAACCATATTGAATATGTGTGCTTGAGTTTGGGGACCAGGGATATACTGTGACTTCTGTTGATGTACTGATGATCACCCCACTGTACCACAGAGTCCCGAACTAAGCTGACGGACTTGGTCTCAGACTTGGCATTGGAGTCCCCCAGGCTGTTAGTGGTGGGAGACCTCAATGTTGACTTTGGGACCAATTTGTCCAGAGCATCTCAGGAGTTCATAGCAGCCATGACAACTATGGGCCTATCCCAAGTCGTCTTGGAACCTGCACACGTTGCTGGTCAGACACTTAATCTAGTCTTTCACTCTTATCAGGGTGATGCTCTGTGGGTGGAGATACCTGTGACTTCCCCATTGTCATGGATGGACCACCATCTAGTTAAAGTTGGGGTCACGGTCATGTCCCACCTCTGAAGGGGTGAGGGGCCTATTAGGATGGTCTGCCTGAGAAGGTTATTGGATCCAGTGGGATTCCAAGAAGCCTTGGAGGGATTTAGTGTTGGCTCTGCCAGAGATCCTGTTGATGCCCTAGTGGAGAACTGGAGCAACAAACTCACCAGGGCAGTAGACATGATCACTCCTTAGCGCCCTCTCTGACCCACTTTGAAACAGTCTCCCTGGTACATGGAAGAACTATGGGGGCTGAAGCAGCAAGGTAGATGACAGGAGCGCAAGTGGAAGAAGACTCAACTCAAATCTGACAGATTACAACATAGAGTGCATTTGAAGACCTATGCTCAGGCAATATGTGTGGCAAAGAAATGTGAGTTTTGGGTGCTATAGAAGATTTTTTGCAAGTTTTAAATCACTGATGATAGTTCATGGGGAGCAGTGAATTTGGGGGTTTGGGATTTATTATGGGAGTTGTTCTCTCCAGTGCAGTATTGGCTGAAGCTGTGTATGTAACAGAGGAAACACAGATCAAACCAGAAGATATAGTGAGATATGACATATCTTCTGGGCTGTGAACAGCCCAGCAGAGACAACTCTGAAAATGCTATTTGCTGGGTCCAAGAGGCAGATGTGGCTGGCAAAGTGCTTACTCTGTACTGTAGATGATTCTGGGCTGGTTCAGAGGGCACTTTACCAGTACACATTTTTATTTATGTATGTATTGATTTGTTTATTTAACACATTTCTTTCTTGCAAGTTTTAAATCACTGATGATTTAAATCTGAAATCACTGAAATAACTTCATGGGACTTCATACTGTTCTCAAGATCTGTTAATTTTGATAGGTTTTTAAAAATCGGTACTATGCATCAGTCTGAATGTGTTAGGGGTAGAAACTATAAAACTCTAATGACTGTATTAATAAAAGAATGAATACAACTGCAATACATTGTTCAGCTGCCCTATAGGCCAGGGTTTCTTAATGCTGGGTCCACAGATGTTGATGGACTACAACTCCCATCATCCCCAGCCACAATGGACATGGCTGGGGATGATGAGAGTTGTAGTCCATCAACATTTGGTGGCCCAAGGTTAAGAAACCCTGCTATAGGCCATGGAACGTCAATGAGTTTAGTCAGACTGAGAATATTATACAATCATTTTCAAGATTGTTCTGTCTCATTCTCCAAATTTCATGCACCATAACTTGGTACCACCTTCTTTTCCTCAAGTAGAATTATCTTTGTCTCTTTGATACAAAGTTAATTGCTTTTGAATTAGTTTCATTCCAATATCAACTTAGTACAAATAGCAACATAAAGTTGTTTGTTTTCTTATTGATTCCCTCTCCTACTAGTAGTGAGATCCGTTAAAAAATTTATTTCCTATGTCCAGAAAGCGAATATAACATAAAGGAGCTGTCTGATCAAATGAACAGGAAGAATGTATACTGAATGCTAAATAATTTTGCCAATGCAGATCACCCCCATCCACCATGGCATGTGTTATGTGATGCAGATATAGCATCCTTGTATTGATGGGATTTCTCATTCATTTCACCAGAGGATGTTGCTCTATGCATAAAATAGATTATTTCCCCCCTGCATTGATGGTGGGGGAAAGTATAAATAAATGCATCATACCATATAATATCTCATAGTTTTAATGGAAGCCTGAACTCAACTGAGTTTCCTTTCACATTTCTCACAACCTGTTTCATAATATTAATTCACATGAACCTTCCTAAAACCTGACTATGATAAATAGGATGGCTGAGTCACTTACCATGGAAACACTTGCACACATCCCATTGGCATCTTTCCTATGTGGCTGAATGGTGGTGAGCACATTCACAACTTCTGCTCTTTACAGATAAGTCAGCCAACATTATGCCATCCATAGAGAGCTGCCACAGGCAGGGGAAAATTGCTGCTGCTCTTGATGTGATGTCAGAAACTGCTGGTGCTAGAACCAGCTACTCACAGCCGAGTACACAGCTGCTCTGTGTGGTGAAACATCAGGGCTACAGTTCACAGCAGCTCCCCAAGCAGTAAAGGTTTCATGAGTATTGGAGTGACTTTGCCCAACTAGGTGGCCAATGGCTTTTCTCAACAGGAAGAGATATAATAAAAGCTTTTTCTTCAGGTTGAAATTTTGCCTCGGCAAATGATTTGGCTCTTACTCCAGTGCAGCCTACAACTTGGCTCTGATACAGAGAGAAACATGTATGTGTGCTTTAGCCCACTGAGCTCACTTGTGCTTGACAATGTATTCACAAGTTCATATAATGAATGCTGAACCAAAATTCTTCTTACCCCATTTAGTGCCCTGTTCTTTTCAGGTGGGGGGATTCTGACAGTTTATAGGGGAGCGAAAGGAAGTCTTTCCCACAGCCGCAATACTCAACTGGCAGATACCCCGCTGCCCCCCACCAGAAGTACCCTGGGAACACACAATGGTATGACAATGTGTGATTCCCAGGGGACTTCTGGTAAACACAAATGGTGATTACTACATCTGAGAAAAAGGAAAAAGTTGGGAAATACAGTCACATATAACCTACCTCCCATGCAGTTTATCCCCAAAAAGGTTAAAATGATTTAGCTTTTTCTTGTAAGAGAGGTGCTCAAGATTCTGTATAATTATAATCATCCTTTCTTAGCTTGGATATCCTTTTGATCATCATGTACTCAGTATTCCAACTGTTAAAGGTGTGCACAAACTGTTCGATGTAGAACCAGTTTGATTTGAACTGGGCCAGTCCGGCAACTCGATTGCAAACCGAACCAAGCACAGTTTGAGTGGACCAGTTCCACATCAAAGGGATCCAGGGGGTGGGGGGCAGCAAGAAAAGTAATGTAAAGTCCTTACTGGCCAGCGTGGCTGCCAGCTCTGCCCATGCTCACAGAGATCCGTATTCACCAAGCTTCCCATGCAATGGTGGCATGGTGTGCATGCCCAGAGGCCACAACCCACACTGCCACATGGGTGGCTTGGTAAATAGAGATCTCCACGTGCTTGGGCAGCATCGAGTAGGGAGTGAGTGGTGGATTCCCCTTTTCAAGTATAGCCGAACAACCGAACTGGTTCAGTCAAATGGACTAGATCGGCCAGCCGGTTCAACCAAACCAGTTTAGCAGCCTATGGTTCGGTTCAAATTCTATTTGAATTAGAACTGAACCATGAGTTCTGGGTTCATGGTCACCACTACCAGCTGTACACAGTATCCCAAATTAAATTCATCAAATGGCATTATGAACCGATTGAACCTTCAGGAATTAAAGCATGTTAAAGAATAAAAAGGAGCACAAATATAAGCAATTGGAGATGTGTCAACTGGAGATGTGTCCTCTGGAACTCGTTTCACACATTCTCTCTTTGTCTTCATTCAGTGCTGCGCCTGGGGCATGCTATCTAGCCATGCCCCCATGTAAACACACTCCTTAGCCACTTCTTTGAATCATCCCCACATTTCACACTTGTCTGCAGAAATGAGCACTGAATGCAAGGCGACTTTCTCCCCATGACTGGGAACTTGCCTGCCCAGAAAAGTGCTGAATGCAGGAACACGAAGGTGGACATGGCTAAGGAGTGTGTCAGTACAGAGGGCATGGCTAGCTGGCATGCCCACATTCCCCTTGTCACATTCATTGGGTACAAGGAGAGAATTTAAGAGGACTTCAGAAATCTATATATCAATGGTACACAGATGAAATAGAGATCTATCTATCTATCTATCTATCTATCTATCTATCTATCTATCTATCTATCTATCTATCTATGAATTCAGTCCCAAAATATGTCCTTGATCAAAATACTTTTCTTGGATCTCAACAAAAGACATCAACAGAGAAATATCTGATGTGCTGCTGACTAACTATACTGGCTTGCATCTAGATTACTGATTCATTTGTATTCTTCAGATGTCTGGAGGATATCAGATAAACACCTTCAGCTTTTTAAAGTTGTGATGTAAAGGATACCTGTAAACACTTGAACTTGCCAAAACAGTCTTGGTGCAATCCTAGACTTAATGTTATCCCTGGAGCATACTTATTTTCCTTTCAACATTATTCCAGGAGCTTATTTATTCTGCTTGCAGCAGTGTTATCCATCAGCTGTGATACAGAGAAACTCAGGATCTGGCAATGACTCAAGGGCACAAGGTCATTTTTCTAATCAATGTTCTCTCAAGAAATCATTTACTACCCACGTCTAGACAGACATAAGAAATCAGCTTTGCTTTTCTCTGCTTAAGAAGCAATGGCTTCACAAGAAAGCTGAGAACAACTTAGATTCCCTCAGTCTCATCTAGACTTGGCATGGTACCAAAGACGTGTAACAAAAGCATTGTCCCCAGGACCACAATTTTTGTAAAGGCATCTTTAGAAGATATAATATGTTATGTTAAAAGAGAGAGAGAAACTTTACCCTGCTACAACAAACGTACATTTTTTTTGGTCCTAGATATAGCTTATGCATGCAACACTATTTTGTTAAAGTGCAATCTCATTAACCCAAATACCTGGGGGAAGACTTTAAAAGGTTCAGATAATGAAGAATTCAAATAAGAAGAATCAACAAGATTACATGGATCATAAGGTCACAGGTAAATAATGAAGATGTACATAAAGGCCCAGTTCACACGATTGTTCAAATCTAGGTTTAATGTAGGTTACAGATATTAGCATGATGATGTGGTTTATGGCCTGAGAGGAATCTAGAATCCTGCCTTGTCATGGGTTCACACAATCATGCTAATGTCAGTAACCCATCCCACATTAAACCTAGATTTGAATTATTGTATGGAACAGGCCACATACACACACAACTCCAAGATATATTTCAGCATTCATGAGCACCAAGGGAGGGGGTAATTTCCCTCTTTTCTTCCCTTGTGGACTTCCGAAGTGCACCTGGTTGGCTGCTTTTTGAGAGAGGATGCTTGACTGGATGGGCCCTAGCCTGATCCAGCAGGGCTTTTCTTATGTTATGTTCTTATGGCATTGTTCCTGAACGTATCCAGCTATATGTGTGTGTCTGTGTGTTCATGTATGCATGTTTGTTTGTAGAATTCTGTGCATATGTATATATGTTTGTAGAACCCTGTGTGTGTGTGTGTGTGTGTGTGTATGCGTTTGCATGTTTGTGTGCTTGTGTGTGTGTGTGTGTGTGTGTGTGTGCGCGCGTAGATTAGTGTTCTATGGACTTTTGCAGCCTGTTTTTATTCTGGGCCATTACCCTCTGAAGTCTCAAATTCCTGTCCTTCTCTGCTGTCAGGGAGGCAATTTGTTTTTATATTTTTAAAAGCTGTTTCATCTCTCCTCATTGATTTTGCAAGGGCTGTCTAGTGTTTTATGTTTTTTAGTTCCTGTTTATTAGTTTCTGTCATTGCACTGTTAATTTATTGATCCTTTGTGATACATTTTCATGATTGTTTCTGTTTGGTAAGCCAGTCTGAGCACTAACAGTGGGGGGAATGGGGTATAAATGTTTTAAATACATTTTTAAAATGAATGATCTATAGTGCTGGTTTCTCCGAGCAGCAGTTGTGAGGTATAGAGACCTGTGTGTCTTGTGGGCCATTTCTGTTGTGGTTTCCACATCCATCACTGGACTTCATGCAGCAGCTTGAAGTGCCATGGAAAGACTCCATATGATGCAGATAATCGATGTTCCAAGCCACTCTCAAAGTTACAGCCATTGCATGGAGCAGCTACCACATCGAGGTCTCCAATATTTCAATGGCTGTTTTGTTTAACATTTATTTGATTCCCAAGCACTGGATGGAACACAGATATGACCAATTCCTATTTAGAGGCCATTTAGTCTAAAAACATCAAGCAGTCTGTCCACCAGTGTCTGGTGATGGCAGCAAGTCAGCGATCCTCCAAAGATCAGCACAGTTGTAAAAAGATTGCTGCGGTTGATTTATAAATGACCTAAATGTGCTTTCTTCCCCACCCAGATCAGATTTGATATTGTTGCCAATTTTAGGTTAAGGTAGATTAATTCACATGTAGCCTAGAGCACTAGGCTGTTTGGCTCCGTGAAAAGCGGTTTGCAACAAGATATTCTGGCAAAGGAACTGAACTAGAAATTAGCTGTTGCAACAGTCAGTGGCTGGCAGCATTCAATATCCTGTGGGGGCTCAAACGAAAAGACTAAATAATTAGCATTATGATCTGACCATTTGAGCCATTACACTGTGGCAGGTCTTGTTCCTTCCATAGTTAATAATACCTATTGGGCATGTGCCTCCTCGTTTTCCTTTTCTGAAACAAGAAGCTGCTTTTCTGCCCTTCAAGAGGTCTTTCTTTATGAGCTAATAAACAGTAGCCTATTTAATCCCCTGCCTCATGCTGATGCTCCCAAGATTGTCACATCAGCTGTATAATCAGCTCCACCCCCACAAGCACACCACTGAAGAAGTTGCCGTTTCAAGTGAGAGGCATCATACTCCTAAAGCTGTCCTCTTGCATGTTTCAATGATCTGGCACTGCAGTTCTACAGAAGAAATATATTCTGTATTAGAGCTCCTTGATCCTTGGCCTCTGAATAATTTAGCACAGATGGTGAGTTGCATGACCCTGCCCTTTTGCTGCCATGTCTGCCAAGTTTCCTCACTGAAGAAGAAATATTTGTCATTAGAGAACATTCACCCACTTCCCACAAGCTGCTGTTGCTCTCTAACAAGGCCAGATGTATTGCTTCCTCCGCATGCATTCTACTCTTTCCTTTGGCAAACTCTCTCAGATGTGTGGAGTTTTTTCCCCCCTTCGCAGCAAAGATATGTGAGAAGTTGGATGACACTGGTACATTTTTCTCTCTTGGTGTGTCCCAAGGATGCTATGTGTGTTCCAAGGATGCAGCATGCTTAGCTGAGCAAATCTTCCAAAGGTTTCACTAGCGGGAGGTTTGAGCATTGGACCAGGGTCCAAGTACAGGACATGGTATCCCAAACAAAGGTACATCTTCCATGTCTAATGGTGGGATATTTCTACACACTTGAGTGCCACCATGCTAGTCTCAGGACTCCTGCACTGATTGGTTTATAGGAGTCTATAAACTGACTGATTATTTTTCATAGAAAAATGAGGACTGATTTTTACCTTATCACAGTTAATATCAGTCTGTTGAGCAAACTAGAATCTTTTGAGCTCTGGATATATCGACATATGTTAAGAATATCATGGGTAGATAGAATTACCAATGAGAAAGAATTTGCCATTGATAGATAGATTGATAGAATTTGCCATTGAGACAAATGGTAAAAGAGAAAGAGCTAATTAACATCATTAAGAGAAGAAAAGTTTTGGATGCACATCCTTACAATTTTGTAGAGCAGCAGCATCCAAAGTCAGAATAGCCTTAATGATAGCTAACCTCTGGTAGGAGATAGCACCTGAAGAAGAAGCTGCTAGAAGTTAGGGATGTGCAGAATGTTTTGAAACATTTCCAGCTTGAAATATTATGTTTTGAGCTCAGAATGGAACAAATTGGAATGCTTCAAGTGTAATTTTTGACTCCTGGTGGAAGGGTGGTGGGAGATACCATTAAAAATCATTTTCTGCTTACCGCTAACACCTGTGAGCCCTCACGAGCAGCAGTGCTCTGCCCAGTAACTCGCACCAAAG
Organism: Hemicordylus capensis; assembly: GCF_027244095.1. Lineage (NCBI taxonomy): Eukaryota > Metazoa > Chordata > Lepidosauria > Squamata > Cordylidae > Hemicordylus > Hemicordylus capensis. The sequence goes on from NC_069660.1 coordinate 260,935,332, forward strand.
TTGCCCCACCTATGGCACTCTTCTAGCCTCTGTGCATGTGTGGCAGCCATTTGCATGGTCAACACCACCACACAAATGGCTGCTACACAAGCAAAGAGATCAGAAGAGTGCCATAGGCGGGGCGCTGCAGCTCACAGTGGCTCGCAAGTGTGACTGGTAACCAGGTAATGGTTTTTAAAGGTACCTCCCACCGTCCCTCTTCAGGAGTCCAAAATGGCGCTCAAAACAGTTGAGCTCATTCCATCAGAACAACCAGTTGTTCCGATGTAACGTTCTGGGCATTTGCGTTCCTCTCCAAGCTCAGAACGGAATGCAAATCCTATTCCACGCACATCCCTACTAGAAATGCTTTTTCAGACCAGCAGCTTCACTTTTGGGTTGATATTTGAAAGCTACTGACAATTGGACCTTGTTATGATCCTTGAGCCGAACTTCAGAATAGGAGGGCTCTGATGGAAGAATGGAGCTTGTGGCCCCACTGCTCCATAATACAGGGAACCCCATATCCCCTGATCTCCCAGCTTGGCCTGAGGACCAAGTTGCCCTCTTCATCTTGGTAATCCTTTGGGACATCCTTTGGGACATGGCTGTAGTCACACCAGCTCAGTCACCAGCAGTTCAGCTACACCACAGCCAGCAAGTATCTCCATAATGAGACACAAATGCTTTAGGTTTCCTAGCACTCCAGGGCAGGGAGAGTTGCCAGGTTCCATTCCCCTTCAAAAGGGTTTAATCTGCTGCAGACCAATGCAAAAACAAGATTGTTGTGTAAGCTCCTAGCCAGAGTCCTGTGATTTTGCCTTGTTTCCTTGAAGACTTGACTCTTTGGCTCTTGACCTCTACTTGTTGACCTCAGCTTGGGCTTGCTTCCTTGGAGGTTGGTTCTCCAGTTTCTGTCTTCAGCTCCACCTGATCTTGGCTTAGTCTGGCACCTTTGTGATGAGTCTTCATTGTGTAACTGGCCCTCCATGGCCCCAGGAGGAGCCAGAGTGGTGTAGTGGTTAGAGTGCTGGAGAGATCCAGACTCAAATCCCCAATCAGCCATGATACTTGCTGGGTGACTCTGGGCCAGTCACTTCTCTCTCAGCTTAACCTACTTCACAGGGTTGTTGAGAAACTTAATTATGTACACCACTCTGGGCTCCTTGGAGAAAGAGTGGAATATAAATGTAAAAAATAAAAAATAACAACAACAACAAAATAGATCCTCGAAGCTACATGGAGGCTCCCCATGCCAGCACTACACATTCTTGGTAACCACTGGTGTGGAAACTCACAACTGGGACAATCCATGATTTTAAACATTCTTGTTTGCTACAAAATGCCATACTGAAGTCTTTCCAGCAGCTTCCTAAATGGAACCCAAATCAGAGAATTGGCTTCAACACTGCAGTATCACTTGTCTGAGCAAAAATGCTCTCTAGCTTGCTCACTGCTCATTTCTAACTCTAGCTCCTTGCTTCAGAACCTTCTTCCTTGCTACTGCAGTCTAAGACATGGCTCCATGTTCCTGGATCTGCTCCTGCCAATCTGGTTGCTTTCATGGTTACCACCTTATCTCCCTGGCTCAATTTCCATTTGATCACCTGATGCTTGAGCTCCCAACCTATATTGCTGTATGTAAGCCACCTAATGGCTCAGCAGGTAAATGCTTGACTAACAAGCAGAAGGTTGCCAGTACGAATCCCCGCTGCTTTGTTTCCTGGAAACACCTATATTATACAGCAGCGATATAGGAAGGTGCTGAAAGGCATCATCTCACACTGCATGGGAGGAGGCAATGGTAAACCCCTCCTGTATTCTACCAAAGAAAACCACAGGGCTCTGTGGGTGCCAGGAGTCGAAATCGACTTGACGGCACACTTTACCTTTATAATCTTAAAGTCTGGAATCAGACATAACTTGTAACTGCCAGTTCCTAAGCAAGGAAGGATATACAAGACAATGGCCCTCATATGCTTGATAGAGTCAGTTATGAAATGCTATATGGTCAATATTCAAAAACAGAAATATACAGAAACAGAGGCGCCATATTGATTGATTGATTGATTAAGTGCCATCAAGTCGGTGTCAACTCTTAGCGGCCACATAAATAGATTCTCTCCAGGATGATCTGTCTTCAGTTTGGCCTTTAAAGTTTCTCAGTAGTGCATTCATTGCTGTCATAATTGAGTCCATCCACCTTGCTGCTGGTCATTCTCTTCTTCTCTTTCCTTCAACCTTTCCCTGCATTATGGACTTCTCAAGGGAGCTGGATTTTCACATAATGTGTCCAGAGTATGATAGTTTGAGCTTGTTCATTTGTGCCTCAAGTGAAAAATCTGAATTGATTTGTTCTATGATCCATTTGTTTGTTTTCCTGGCTGTCCATGGTATCCTCAAAAGTCTTTCCCCGCATTAAAGTTCAAAAGCGTCAATACTTTTTCTGTTTTGCTTCTTCATAGTCCACCTTTTGCATCCATAGAGTGTCACAGGAAAAACCATTGTCTGAAGTATTCTAATCACGTCATGGCATCTAAATAACCTTTCCAAGGCCTTCATTGCAACTAGGGGTGTGAACAAAACCAGGTTGGCCTGTTTGGTTCAAATTCAAACCCAATTCAAACCAGGGTGAGTAGGTTCATTTTTGGTTTTGCTTAACCTCCCGCCACCCTGGCTCAGTTTGGTTCAAATTCAAACCAAACTCAAACTGGTTCTAAGAGGTTCTACATAGGACATAATGGGGACTCAAACCAGCCCATTATTCCATATGCAGATCACCTAGGGGCACAAAACTGGGGTGGGTGTTAAGCACCCATGGGTGCCTACCACCCACCAAGCTCCAAAGCAATTGGACACTCCTGCGATGTTTACTGATTTTTTTGAAGATTTTTAATTTTTTTGCATTTTTCCCATAGGTTATAATGGGGACCTGAACTGACCCATTATTCCCTATGCAGAGCACCTAGGGGCACCAAACCTACCTAGGGTTAAGAATTTCTCCCTCATTCAAAAATATAGAACAGTGTGTGACTTAATGAACTCTGTGTGACCTCAGAGTTCACGGGGTGAGGGGTGAGAAATTCCTATTAATTGCATTGACACAGGCTAAAATCTTTAAAAATCTGTTTTGAAAAATCCACGAGCCCCACCAGCTTGGGGCTGCTGAGGGGAGTTGTGGCACAAGGTGCCTTGCCCCCAAACCCACTTTGGTGCCCAGGTACCCCCAGGGGGGCAGTTGGGGCATCCTTAAATCCCCATTATTCTCTATGGGTGGAAAGCAAAAATTGAAAAATCTTCAAAAAAATCATTAAAAATCACAGGTATCCGATTGCTTTGAGGTTCGGTGGGTGGTAGGCACCCCTGGTTGCCTACCCATTATGGAATAATGGGCCAGTTCATGTCCCCATTCTTCCCTATGGGGGAAATGCAAAAATGTTTTTTAAAAAATCTTCAAAAAGTCATTAAATATCACAGGACTGTCCAATTGCTTTGGGGTTTGGGTGGTAATTGGCACCTATTAGTGCTTACCACCCCAACCCAGTCTTGGAGGCTCAAACCTCTGAACCGGTTTGAACTGGTTAGAATAGAACCAGGGTCTGTTTGGTTCGAACTCTAACTGGCATTGCCAGTTCAATGCCCTGTTTGGTTTGAGTTTGAACCTTTGAACTGAACCCATTTGAATTTGAACCAGTTCAAATTCGAACCTATTTGCACTTCCCTAATTGCAACCCTACCAAGCGCTAGTCTGTGGCATATGTCTTGACTTCTGGGTCCTTTACTGTTGATGATTGATCCTAAAAGGCAGAAGCTATCCGCCACTTCAATGTCTGCATTATCAATCCTGAGGCTGGTTGCCGTACCCATTGTCATTAGTTTAGTCTTCTTTACATTTAATCGTAGTGTCATTTTTTCACTGTTCTCATTGACTTTCCTTACTAGAGCTTGCAGATTACCCACATTCTCAGCTATCAGAGTGGTGTCATCAGCGTAGCGCAGGTTATTGATGTTTCTTCCTCCAACTTTAAAACCGTGCTCATCTTCTTTCAATCCAGCTTCTCTCAGTATATGTGTAGCATATAAATTAAATAAATAAGAAGAAAGTATACAGCCTTGTCTTACTCCTTTGCTGATCTGGAACCAGTCTGTTTCTCCATGTTCCATCTGGACTGTGACTTCCTGCCCTGTGTATAGGTTTCACAATGAGAAAATTGTTCTGGGACACCCACTTTCCTAAGAATATTCCACAACTTGACATGGTTGATGCAATTGAAGGCTTTTCTGTAGTCAATAAAGCACATATTGACTTCTTTTTGATATTATTTGGCTTTCCCAATTATTCAGCAGGCATCAGCAATGATGTCTCTTGTTCCTCAACCTTTTTTGAAACCAGCGTGAACATCCGGCATTTCCCTTTCCATGTAGGGCTTCAAACTGCGTGAGATGATCTTGAGCTAGCATTTTGCTAGCATGTGAAATTAAGGATGTTGTGTGATGGTTTGCACGATCTGTTAAGTCTCCTTTCTTTGGTATAGGTATGTAGACTGACATCTTCCAATCTGTTGGCCACAGTATCGTTCTCCAAATTTTGTTAGAGCCTTGACTGGTTCTTCTTCTATTGCCTGCCATATTTTTATAGCCTTCAAACTTGATAATGACTGGGGTGCTGATCTAAATTCATCTTCCCGTACTAGAGGTTCTTGCAAATGGAGAATATCTTCTAGAGTATCTTGGATGTTGACATCCCTGCTGTACAGATTTTCAGTATACTCCTTTGATCTCTGTTTGATCTTCTCTGAATCAGTTACTATCTGGCATCCCTTAACTTAACAATTCAAGGTTGGAACTTCCTTCTGAGTTCAGAGATCTTTTAGAAAACATTCCTTATTTTTCTGTGTCCATTTCCATCCTCAAGGTCTTTGCAGATGTCATTGTAATACTGCTCCTTGTCTCTTCTAACAGCTTTCTGAAATTCCCTATTAAGTTCCTTCCTGAGGCCATTATCTTTCTTGACTTTGGCTTCTCTCCTCCTTTTGGCAATTTCCACCATCTGTTCTGACATCTATTTTGCTTTCTTCTGTTCCGTGGTGTTTGCCAGTCTCTTTTCACATTCATCCTTAACAACCTCATTGATTTCATTCCACAGTTCCTATGGCAGAACTTCAAAGTGGTTCCTGATGTTCTCCTTAAAAATGGTGCAAGCATGTCAAGGAAGCCATAAAAGAGATGAAGACCTCCTTCCAAAATTGGAAGGCCTGTCCAAATAAAGAGAACAAAAAGGAACACAAACTATGGCAAAAGAAATGCATGATGATAATAAGAGAGGCAAAAAGAGAGTTTGAGGAACATTTAGCTAAAAGCATCAAGGGGGATAACAAAAATGTACTTAAATACATCAGATGCAGGAAACCTGCCAGGGAAGCGGTTACCCATTAGACAATGAGGGAGAGAAAGGGATTAATAAGGAGGATATGGAGGTTGCAGAGTAGCTAAATGAGTTATTTGTGTCCGTCTTCACGGCAGAGGATACTGAACATATACCTGTCCCTGAACCAGGCTTTTTGGGGATGGAGGCTAAGGAACTGAGTCAGATAGGTGACAAGAGATGATGTTCTAAACTGTCTGGAAAAACTGAAAACTAGCAAATCGCCAGGGCCGGATGGCATCCATCCAAGGGTCCTCAAAGAACTCAAATGTGAAATTGCCAACCTCTTTGCTAAAATATATAACTTATCCCTGCAATCAGGCTCTGTACCAAAGGACTGGAAGTAGCAAATATAACACAGATTATAAAAAAGGGATCCAGGGGTGATCCAGGAAATTACAGACCGGTAAGCTTAACGTCCATTCCAGGCAAATTGATGGAAAGCATCCTCAAGGAAAAAATTGTAAAGCACATAGAAGAGAGAACCAGCATGGCTTCTGCAAAGGTAAATCTTGCCTCACAAGCCTTTCAGAGTTCTTTGAGAGTGTCAACAAGTGTGTGGATCAAGGTGATCCAGTTGACATAGTATACCTGGACTTCCAAAAAGCTTTCAACAAAGTTCCTCATCAAAGACTCCTGAGGAAACTTAGCAGTCATGAGATAAGAGGACAAGTACATGTGTGGATTGCTAACTGGTTGAAGTAGAGGAAACAGAGGGTATGGATAATTGTACCCAAGTACTGTCATTGCCATATCCTTCCTGACTATGAAAGCGACACTGTTCCTTCTTTGGTTTTCGTGTCCTGGGTAGTAAACAGTATGATTTGCTGACCGAAAGTGTCGAATTCCAGTCCATTCTCATTCTCTGATGCCCAAGATGTCAATCTGTTGTAGATTCATTTCATCTTTCACTGTGTGAGGCTTTCCCATTTTCATGCTTCTTACTTTCCCATTGTAATTCTGTCTTTGCTAATTCTCACTTTCCCATTGTAATTCTGTTTTTGCAGTTTTGGATTTTATTTTCCTGCATGGCAACATCAGTTGCTAGACGTCCAAAAGGCTTTAGCCTAACCATGTCATAAACACTATTGGTACTCTGAGAGATCCTCAGCTCTTCCTCAGTAGCATGTTGAGTACTATCCAACCTGAGGGGCCCATCATCTGGCACTACATCAACAATCATTCTATCTCGAGTGTCCATGTGGTTTCCTTGGTAAAATACAGGAGTGGTTTACCATTGCCTTCCCCCGTGCAGAATGAAATGATGCCTTTGTTGTTGTCACTAAAGTGACCGTCTTTCCTGTATTGCTGCTGCCCAATATAGGTGTCTGCTTGTTTTAGCTGGGCAGCTGGGATGACCTTCGCACCTTGGGTGACCCTACTGGGAATATACCTCCCAGTGTACTTCACTCATCTCTCCCAGGAACACACACACACACACCACCACCACCACCACGATGAGGCAGCATAGTAGGGTTGGGGGGGCATATTGATAGGGTGTGTGTGTGTGTGTGTGTGTGTGTGTGTGTGTGTGTGTGTGTGTATTGACCTGAGTTATTTATAGATTTGAGTTATTTTTAGACTTAAGTGCATATTCTGGCTTTGTAGTACAACCAGTAATGCACTCAATAGTTATTTTAGAGTGGGAGCAGAGAGATGAAAATAACCCTAAACAGTTATTTATAATTTCAATGTGTCTTTATTTTCCACATAACTTCCATGAACAGGATATAAACAATGCTGAGCTTGAGGTTACTGGTTAGCTTGAGGTTCTCTCCAGAGAGGGAGAGAAAGAGAAAAATGTCCTATCGGGCAGTCGGTGCTGCCTGAAATAACTGACAGAAAGTTCGCCCAGGCTCTCAGCAGCCTGGGCATGGGAGTGGGCTTCCATGGAGCCTGAGCCACGGGGCTTCGGTGGCCTTTTGCATTGGCGGCCCTGGTTCTTTGAACCCGTTGGCACAATGGTGGCTATGCCCCTGCTATGTACCCTTGTCTGTCTTTCCCTCCCTCTCTTGTTTTCCCACTGTCTGGGTTAGACTGTAAGCAACTTGGAAGCGAGAGCCTGTCTACGTTGACTTTACAGCTCTGTAAGACACCAAGGACACTGATGGTGGGTTATAATAATAATAAAACTACAAGATAATTTCTGGAGACTTGCATTGCCAGATCACAAAGCTATTTTATTCATCAAAGGAGTGCACAATCACATTTTCACCCTCACAGCAACGCTATGAGGTAGGCTAGGTTAAAAGGTATTGACTTGCCCAAGGCCACCCGAAACATTCATAACAGAGCAAGCTCCACATTCAAAGCACTATGTCACATGGTTTCTGCATTATCATGCTTATGGTAAACGAGCACAAAGACTTGGATCTAAAGGTTACCTTCCTCCAACAGAAGGATTCCTTCTTCTGAAGGAAGGGAACTTAGGTTTTGACCCATATAAATAAAGCAATTCATCACTGACAATTCATTTTCACTATTTTTTAAGCAGCAGCCAATTGGGCAAAAACAAACAAACAAGCAACAAAAACAACCCTTCAATGCAAGACCTCTGCACAGTGTTTTGCTCTCTTGGGAGCTCTAGGAGGACAGCGCTGGGAAGGGCTACACTTCCCAGCACTCCATGCACACCTTCCAAGATGGTGCAGGGGCTCAAGAGGACTCCATTCCCCTTAAAAGAGCCTTGCCGCTGGCCCTGGGCAAAGTGCAGCACTGCAGTGGAAATTGTCACCTTGACATGGTAGTAACCAGGGTGGGGACTGTACAGAGTATTCAGCTTTGGTTGAAGGTTTGAACAGGCCCAATAAATAACTAGTCAAGGAGCCACATTTAGGGTTAATGGGGGTTGCCACTGGTCCCTGGGCCTTACAGTGAAGAACACTAGACTAGTGAGTGATTGAAGCTACCTAATAGTGCAGCGGGGAAATGACTTGACTAGCAAGCCAGAGGTTGCCAGTTCAAATCCCCGCTGGTATGTTTCCCAGACTATGGGAAACACCTATATCATGCAGCAGCAATACAAGAAGATGCTGAAAGGCATCATCTCACTGTGTGTAGGAGACGGCAATGGTAAACCCCTCCTATATTCTACCAAAGACAACCACAGGGCTCTGTGGTCACCAGGAGTCGACACTGACTCAACAGCACACTTTATTTTAGAAGAACAGTTAATGCACAGCAAATTTGACATAACTAGAGATCTGTATAGTTGGAGATTAATTTCATTTCTTTCAATATGCCATTCTGCTAAAATGCTACTATTTAAACCACATGTTTTAAATGAATCTTATTTTGTAGTAATATGAAGACTAGTACAATAATCAATACACAGAAGAAAGTTCAATTGATTTTTTAAAAATCAGTTCTGTCTCAGTTGTTTCAATGAACACATTTAATGATAACAGAATAGTAGAACTGATGGCTGTATGCAGCAGAGTTCAGTATGTGACAAATAAACAAGAAATAACATGACAAATGATAAATAATTGGTAGCATGATATTGTCCTGCTTGTGGAAGTGGAAACTTTTACAAAGCAATCCACCTTCAGACTAGTGAATGAGTTATGTTGGCTTATTTCTCTAGTCTTAAATGGGTATCAAATTGATCTTTATGGAAATACAGCATAACTAAATTGTTTGGGAATTGCAGATAAATGCAACCCATTACCTAAAGTACATCATCACACAGTATTGATCCCTATAAAAATGTTTTAATAGCTTTCATTTTGGAAAGCTATGCAACCAGCTACTGAATATTCAATATTTGCAACATGTATAGTATACACAGTCAAAATATTTCACTATATGGTCACAGTTCAAAGCTGTGGTTATTTATACATTCATAGGAACAATATTTCACAGTGATAAATCACAGAAAGCAAGGACCCTTTTTAATTGTTTCAAAGGTCCTTTGTTCTCCTCTTCACCTATTACTTATTCACTTTTTTGAAATTAGCTCCTCCACCTCTGTCTTCGGCACCTTTCCTGAGTCTAATCGTTTGATGACATCGGCTGACACCATCGACTGCTTTGACATTGCAGAATGTCCTGACTAGGGATGTGCAGAAGCAGTTTGCGATCGAACCAGTCCACAGTGAACCAGGCCGGTTCAATTGTGAACTGCTTCGAGTCGATTCAAGCTGGTTTGTCGGTTCGACTGGTCAAGCTGGTCGGTTCAACCAAACTGGTGGAGTGGCAGTTCAGTCCGAATTTGGTCCAAATTATGACTGCCGCATAGACTACCACTACCAGTCTGTGCACACCCTAGTCCTGACAAGTAGAGGTGCCACTTTTTCTCTGACTGACACTGGCTTAGCTGTTCTGGCACAAATGAGCTTTATATCATGGACTAGGCAGCTGAGCACTTATGGAAGAGTGGAAAAGCAATCCTAAGCATGTTTATTCAACAGCAATTCCTGATGCATTCAGTGTCACTTACTCCCTAGTAAATTATTTAAGATGTCAGATTGCATTTTAATTCCAAGATCCATGAACAAGTATTCCATGTGTTTGTTTTCATGTAACACTTTGCAGGTCCGTTGAGTGGTTTTGAATCCGTTTTGATGGAAACAGAAAAGTAGACGGCATCAGCTTTATGGTCAAATAAGAAGAAATCCATTTTGAGAGAGTAATTCCAGTTTTGTAACTTTAGTTCAAACAATGCTACAGTATTGGTAGTATGATAGTGGCCTTGGAAGCCATGCATGGAACGGTGGAATAAAAACATTTTAAACAAATAGGCAAGGTCATGGTGATCTGTCTCTTGGGGTACTTTACATATTGTGAAGTATTCCCAGTCATTTCATAGAGTGTTTCCATGAGCTTATTATTTCTGTGAGCTTATTTTTGTGTTAACAAAAATGCAAATGTAAATTGTATTTACATTTGTCAAGGCATGTACAAGACATTTACAAGACATGTAAATTGTACAGCCATATCTTTCCATACTAGCAAAAAGCAACTATTTCTACAGACACTGGTTCTATCATTTAGTCTGAATGTTAAATTTCACCATTGCATTAGCAGTACTGATCCATTTCCTCTTCTCCTTTTTTCACTTTGTATAGTCTCCAGAATACCTTAATTCAATCACTTTCCTAGATCCTAATTTATCCACTGGGAGCAGTCTAGAGCTGGTAGTATGTTAAAAAAATTTCCTAAGCAATCCAGAGAACAGGAATTCAATCTCCAGTGCCAAGGACAATGTGCCATTACACAAGATGCTGTAATAATTCACACAGAAGACTTGCCACTTATCCTTTTCAAAGCTGCATTTTGGTGGAAATATATTGTCCGCCCTTGCCACCAAAGTAGAAGACTTACAGTGAAAATGAGAGCTGTGAAGGTTTTTAAATTAAAGGCAGTCTTTCCCTAAGATAAAAGAGCTCTTCTGCAAGCAATCAGAAAGTTACACAAAACCAAGGAGCCTAGATAATCTTTCAAATTGCCTTGTTTGAAAAATGATTATCTGAGTAGCTTTATGAGACTCTAAAGTCTTGTCAAGCAGAAGGATTTGGCATATTCCCCATTAACTCCTCACACAAGCATATACAGTCATGAGTTTTTAAAATATCCAATTAATTATTAGCAAACTATTTCCATTCATTTCTTTTGAATAGCAATACTGGATAATAGAAGTAAGATTATAGTGCAATTAAGTCAACATGTAGCGGATGATATGTTTCACACTGATATTGTATTTTAAAAAATCCTTCAGTCTGGATATCGTAGCACACAATATTGTGTTATGTGAAATCAGCAGCTTAGAAAGAGGCAGGCATGAACATACAGTGTAAAATGGATGAGAACAATCTCTCCATCCAAACCCTGCAGCGCTGATGAGAAATGCACTGGATTTTTTTGAACCTCCATGTTCAGAGGCAACGTATTTCTGGATACCAGACACTGGAGACAAAGAACAGGTCAACAGACCTGTGTTGGACTGAAGTGGATCCTCTTTGCAGGATTGGGGCAGATTGGTGTAAAAAGGATAGTTATAATAGCCATAATCGAAGTACACTATCAGTCAAGTGCATTATCTATCTATCTATCTATCTATCTATCTATCTATCTATCTATCTATCTAAAATATTTGTATACCGCCCAATATGGAAGTCTCTGGGTGGCTTACAACAAAACAATAAAAACAAGTAAAAAGGTTAAAACAAGCACCAAGATGGCGGTGAGCAGAGAAGCAGGTACATATCTGCTCACCTCTGCTTTAAAGGGGCTGTGTAATGGGGGTGTGCACAAAACCACCTGGACCAATTCAGTTTGAGTTCGAACCAAACCTGAACTGCACCAGGCCAGTTTGGTTTTGGCCCCCTTTGAACCCCATCCCAAATTTGGTTTGGTTCGGGGGGTTGGGGTTGTCGAACATTTTTGAAAAAAACACATTTTTTCTTTTTCTTTTTAAACTTACCACCTCCAGGGGTCTTCTCCAAGGTGGCAATGAAGATTCCCCCTCCCCCCACCAGACTTCCTTTTTGTAAAAATTGCACGGTTCGGGCAACTTCAGCCCTTTCTGGGCCTATTCCCTGGAGTGGCAGCCATTTTGGAGGCTGCTGTGCTTGCGCAGTGGAACCATGCAGTTTGGTTCTACTCAAACTGAACCAAATTTTCCGGTTTTGTGCACCCCCTTCTTCTCAGGTGAGCAAGTCTTTCAAAACGATGAGAAATTTGATCAAGATAGACACATATACTACAATTAAAGCTACATCTGGCATATTCTACTTAAACTAAAGCTTCACTGAATAATGTTCTACTAATATTTTTTGGTACAAAAGTAGTTCTTTGGAGGAGTCTGAAATGTTTACTAAAAGAGCCTGTGCTCACTTTTTCACTGGCTATTGACTACCATAATTGGCAGATCCTTCAGTGCCATTTTTTTGTCCCAAACTGTATTATCTTTTTTCTTGGATTAGTGAAATTACCTAGCCAATTGAGGTCATGTAGTGAGTGTAATGACATCACAAAAGTATGCAATCAATGAATTTGGCTATGTGACAGTGTGAGACAAAGCCAATTTAGAATGAAGGCTGTGCTTTCTGGATCTCCACAGCCCTTACTCTGAATGGAAGAACTCTTTTTCTTCCTTTCACAATGTTTTCCAGAAAGGTCCAAGAGGGGAAATTTGTTATAGCTGATGAAAGCATTCATGAGAACTATGTCCTCTTAGCTCAACCCTGCTAAATCTGTACTCACACATATGGTCTCATCCTACTCCATCTGCCTTGTTATATTATTTGCTAGTTACCTCCACATTAACTACTTCATCAGTAAAGTACTTCACATTTTATGAACTGAATGCATCCCTGCTTTAGTGAGGTTTGTACTGCTTTTGATCTCTCCTGCTTGCCCTCATGCTGTGATGAATGTAGTAGCTTCTTTGAATAAGGGGGTGGCAGGGAATGGACCTTCGGTTAAAAAAAAAACCACAAGTTGTTCTAGTAAGAACTAATCTGCCTACTTTCCTTTCACTATCCCTACAACAGGACTAAATTTGGTCCAAATTGGTTAGGCAGTTCACAAGTTAGCCTACTTTTGCTCTGCCTCAAATGTTTATGCTTCCACCATTTTGAATCTTTGCAATTGAGGTTTCCTTGTGTGCCACTCACTACAACTGTATCAAATTTGGTTCAAATTGGTTAGGCTGTCCACAATTAGCCAACTTGGGCCTCAAATGTTCACACATCTGCCATCTTGAATCGGGGTGGATGAGATCATCACAAACTATGCCATTGAGGCATCCCTATGTGTCCCCACAAATGTAGCAAATTTGGTTCAAATCAGTTAAGTGGTTCACAAGTTAGGCCACTTGCGCCTCAAATGTTTATGCATCTGCCATCTGGAATTGGGGTGGATGACATCATTTTAATACACCATTGAGGCATCCCTATGTGTCCCTACAACGGTACCTGATTTGGTTCATATTGGTCCATGCATTGCAAAGCTGATAGAGGGGGACAGAAACATGGACACACTGACAAATGGATGGACACACACAGAATCAGGGGCATATCTATGGTAGGTCAGGCAGGGCACGTGCCCCGGGTGCCACTTGAAGGGGGCACCATTTTTAAAAAAACTTTTTTTAAAAAAAAATGGCTGCAAAAACCAAAATGGCCACTGTGCATGCTCAAATGGCCTCTGTGAGGCCCCAGGCCATGCCAGGCCTTGTAGAGGCCATTTGAGCATGTGCGGTGGCCATTTTGTTTTCAGCAGCCATTTTTTAAAACTATTTTTAAAATGGCCACCACACATGCTCAAATGGTCCCTGTGAGGCCCTAGAGGCCAGTGGGGGGAGGGGAAAACTTTGCAGACCCCTCCCCCCCACAGCCTTTAGGAAGCCTCCCAAAGGGACTACAGGTTAAAAAAATTTTTTACATTAATATAATATAAGTCACTGTACACATATTCAGTTGGGTACTATGTACAGAGACTCAGGGCTTGTGAATACTGAGCTGAAGCTTATGAGCTAGGATTGTATTCATTTCCTCTTACTTTGCTTCTTGTGTTAAGTGAGTTAAATTTGATGTCTTGCTAATATGGCTGTTAATGGTGAGTTTGTCTTTGAATCAGAATGAAATCCTTAGTATTAAGGCCCACTAGGAGTTTCTTGCTCTCTTTCTCTCATTTTAACTGTCTTTCTGAAATACTAGAATATATTCCAAGCAGTGACACAGTTTACTCTGCTTATCCTTTAATTATTTTCAGAGTATCTGGGAAAAGCCAAAATTTCCATTTATTTAAAAAACTTATGTAATAGTGATGCTACAGTGCATAGTAGAGAATTAGACATTAGTTTTCCAAGTACACCTCCACATAGTATTTGGGTATTTCATGAGCCCCAGCATACTGGAATTTGTAGTTTCCCAGCATTTTTTGGTCTGGCTACGTCCACTGCTAAATAGTTTTGAAATATTAAAAGATTAACGAGCTTGACTTTTTCAGCTGATATTATGGTAAAGTTATCTGAAAGATGGGTGTCAGATGTTTGGACAGGGGGAGCAATTTCAGTGCTTGCCCTAGGGGCTATTTTCCCTAGATATGCTCAGAATGCTTGGTGAGCTCATAAGCCTACTGGAAAGAAGGCTAAAAAAAGGTTGAAATAATTGTTCTCCACATGCACTCCCAGCTTTTCTTAGGTTCCTTGAAATTCTGCTGCTGAATCTTGAATATTTAGACTGTATGCTTTTCAGGACCAGGTGCTTTGGGTGTGTGTGTGGGGGGGGGGGGATATAATATTTTATAAATAGCTATGTACACCAATGGCACTGTGTGTGTATACTACAGCAGTAGAATTTGAGGTCATTCACACAATCAAAAATGGTGTTCTACCTGGATTTGGGAGCGGTGTGCTCCCAATTTTCAGTTGTGTGGAAGCAAGGTAGGAGGAAAACCTGGGTAGCTTTTCCTCCTATCTTGCTTTCCATACCATCACTTCAACCCAGGTTTCCCTCCTACTTTGCTTCCACACAACCAAAAATTGGGAGCACACATAGTTCCCAAACCTGGGTAGAACATAGATTTTGAATGTGTGAATGACCTCAGTGTTTTCCAGTATAACTCAAACCACATGATGATCAACACTAAGTGAGCTGTAAACTGGTAGTACAACATTAAAACACACAGGTACACAGGAAAAGTAATACCTGGAAACTGTGCTGAAGTGAAGGTCATGGATGGGATTAATTTCACATTCTGTAGTGATGGAAATAGTGAGCCATAAGGGGAACAAATAGGGATGTGGGAAATGAGCATATAACACTTAAAATAGATGTCCCCAACCTTGGATCTGCAGATTTTTAGGATTACCACTCCCTTCTACTCCAGCCACAGTGGTTGAAGTTGCTGTCAATTAGCAGCTGGGGACCCAAAGTATGGAACACTTTAAGGTGTACATCTAACCAGATTTGACTGTCATTAAGTTTCTGTCATTTCAGCTGACAGTGTGATAACAGCTCAGTCTGAGTATGGCAGTTTAGAAGCTTTAATTAATATCAATTGTTTGAAAGGATGGTAGGTATGCTCTATTTCAGTCATCGACCAGAACAGAAAGGATGGTTGAAATGCTTCTGAGAAATGTTTTGTCTCTTGTTGGATACATGTGCCAATGTTCAAATCTAAAAATATAATTTAGATTTCTCTGCAGCATTGTTTACAGTAGTCCCAATCGTCTTATTGTAGAGGAAGGTGATATAGACAATACTGAATTGTTATTCATAGAGAGATATTATCAGACTTTACTGGCACAGTTACTATAACAATCAATACACTAGAAACATTGTTTAATTTAGAAAAACAAAAAAGATTCTGTTAAGTCCTATGAAAATCCTTGTATATAAGAGACCGAGGCAGACAGCCAATCGGGGATTCTGTGGGCTTTTGAAGAGACTGTAAGAGGATGTAGCTGGGAGCAGAGCTGAAGTGTGCTGATGAGCAGCAGTGAGAGGAGAGCCTTTACAGCTACTTGATCAAATAAGATTTGCAAAATTTAAAGGGGAGATTTTTGCATTTAGGTATTGGTGACACTGAAGCCCAGAAGTTTGGGTAGAAAAGGCAGGTAGGCAGTAATTTGTGTAGGCAGTTTATTATTTATTTATTTATTTACACAGTCAGATAGGTGTTATTGACTGGTTTGTTTTATCCAGACATCGAGTCCTTCCCAAGGACCTGGGATGGCTGAATTTTATTGTCAATATTGTTGTTGTTACATTTATATACCGCCTTTCATTAAAAACAATCCCAAGGTGGATTGGCAAACAATCCCAAGGCAAGTTCCAGGGAGAAGGAGGAGGAGGGCTGAGGGAAGTATCATAGTATAGGTAATAAGGACTTATTAGAAAGGAAGCAGCATAGGCACTAAGGACTTTGTCCCTCCTGTATGCTAAACTCTTAACACTAGCCCTCAGGAGGAGGAATTGTATGCGACACAAATCCCTGTCCATTACCTGAGGCCTAGGAGAGCTAAGAACCTTCTCCTTGGGCCTACCCCATAATTACAGTCCCCTTCTAAATATCTGTGATAATAGTATTCACAGTGTTATTCAACACTGATATGCTTTAGAATCATAACACAAACAGGGAAGTGGACAGCACTTGTCTTGTGGTTCTTATGCTGCAAGATGCTTTGGCATGACTAAACACAACTCCAGGTCTCCTCACCAAAAATGAAGGGAGAACTTTCAAGCAAGATGAGGCCCATTGTGCTTCACAAACACTACACTCAGTGAGCTTTGTGTGATGGGATTGGACAGGAAACGTTCTTTGAGCCCGATCTCTCCCTCCAAAGAGATATTCAGCAAATATACTTCAGTCAGTATATTCAGTGAATAAAAGAAAGGACCAAAGTGGTAAGAAGAAGCTTTTGCCCTTTCTTCCTTCTGTCCATAATTCCTTGTTTTTAGGTCCAGATCACTGGCCAGCAGCCAGACTATTTAGTCATGATTAAGCACCATTTCACTCAATGAGACCAGTTAGTCGTGACTAACTGAAATCCCATTAATTTTAGAGGGACTTTGTCATGACTAACTTAGTTTGGATGCAGTCCATTTCACCATTTTTGAAAGTAATGATTGTCTCTCTACATGTTCCTGAAGCATGAACTTCTTTTACCAAATGTCTTATTTACTTACATTATACACTTCTAAGAAAGCCTTAAGCCTTTGTCAATATTTCCCTGCAACAGGTCGAATTTCTGGGCCACAGGTCACTTGATGTGATCTTTTTTATGAGCTCGTGTAGTAACTTCTGCATTATCAAATGCCATTGCCAAAAGCCTTCCATTAATCTTGAGTTTCTTTTGGAATGTCTGGATGTAAATCACCTTGTCCTCATGCCAGTTTTTAATATTCCTGAGTGTTTAATCTTCTTATGTGGTGCAATTGCAAAAGTTCTTTATAACATTTTACACACTACTCCTAGGGGACCAGTTGCAGATGTCTAGGACATTTCCATTTCATTTAATAAAATTTCCCCATTCGTCACCTTAATTGTGATAAAAGAAAGAGGCTCTATCTCACAGCCTTGGTTTAATTTCTTATCCATCAGGGAATAGAATATTTTACATGATTTTCTGTGTTTTACATTGCATATTGCCTGAGCAGCAGTGACCTCATCTGCTGTGAGTAGATTGCACTCTGTGCTCAATATCTTCAAGTTCATATATTTTAAATACCCATGTTGACTGAATTGCCTATTCCTGTTGCACTTATTACCACAGTTTTCATTAACAATTCCTTTAGAATGCTTTTTCCACTCTCTTAAAATATATGATGGTGAATACATTATGGTGTTGACTCGTAATTCTTTGTTTTATTAACATTATTGCCCTTTGCATCTTGTACTTTCCCAAGGAGCTCCAAACAATGTGTTAGCTTTACAACAACCCTGTGAGGTAGGTTAGGTATAAAAATAGAGACTTGCCCAGTGTGCTTCACAACTATGCAGAGATTTCGCTCTGGATTTCTCACATTCAAACCCAATATTGACTTTTCAATACTCATTTTAGGAGGTCAGCAGTATACAGTATTTGAAAAGTGTTTCTCATAATTCTGAGCATTTTGCAGCGGGATTTTATATGCTTGCATTTTCTGAAATGACTGAAATAAAGGTGAAATTGGTTAACTTAAACGAATCTTAGTGGTTCTTAAATTGTGCAGGCGGATGTCAAGAGTGATTGTTTCATGGTGTTTATATGCAACATGTCTTGATCGCTCTTAGTTAATAAAAGATGAAAATAAGAATAAAGTGTGCCAAAGGTTGATGTTGAATTTTAGCAGGAAATTACAAAATTGAGGGAGGCAGGGGCAGGGGGCTTGGTTCAGTCCACTAAATCCTCTAAACAGATGATCACAGAGGCGTAACTGGGGGGGAGGCAGGCAGGGCACGTGCCCTGGGTGCCACTTGAGAGGGGACGCCAAAATGCCCCTCCTCCCACCCATCCCGCAAAAAATTCTACCTACATCTTCGGCCCCACTGCGAGCATTCTTGGCTCTGAGGCGGGCACCGTGCTGTCTGCTGTACTGCCATTGGCCTCCTGTCCTGGAGGCACCACCGCCCCGCGCTTGTGTGAGATCTCTGTCTGCTCTCACGTCAGTCGCTCAAGTGCACTGCTGTGTGCTGGCAAGAGTGTCTACTCTGCTTCCTTTGTTTTGAGGGTGAGGCTGTGCAGTGTCCCGTGCAGGAGGAGGGAAGAGGGAGGAGGAAGATTGAGGCAGGACTGGAGTGAGCAGCCTAGTCTGTGTCTTCAATAAAGTGTGCAGCATAAAGGTCTGTGTCTGTTTTTAAAAAAATGTTTTATTTAAATTTACGGGGGGAGGAGTGTTGAGGAACGGTTGGGCTAGGCAGGCCTGGGGTGCAGGCATGCCCTGACTTCTTCTTGGGGCTCCCTCCCTCTCAGCATCAGCAGGGTATCTCGGGGCAGGCGGGGTGGAGGGCGGCATCAGGGGGTGATGACAAGAGCCTGCCCTTTCCCTGCTCCCTGACCAACAAACAGCTGAGAGGTGGCTGCGGGGAGAGCCCCGTGTTTTAAAACAAACAATCTTGCTCTCTCTTTCCCATCTCCTCCACTGCCCTCCTTCTCTCTATCTCACTCACTCACTCTCTCTTTCCCATCTCCTCCACTTCCCTCCTTCTCTCTATCTCGCTCTCTCTTTCCCATCTCCTCCACTTCCCTCCTTCCCTCTATCTCGCTCTCTCTTTCCCAAGTCTCCTCCACTTCCCTCCTTCTCTCTATCTCGCTCTCTTTCCCAAGTCTCCTCTACTTCCCTCCTTCTCTCTATCTCGCTCTCTTGCTCTCTTGCTCTCTCTTTCCCAAGTCTCCTCCATTTCCCTCCTTCTCTCTATCTTGTGCCCCACGTGCTCACTCTCTTTCCCAAGTTTCCTCCTCCATTCCCCTCTTTGAAATGTTAAGTCTTCAACTATAATTAAAGAGCACGAGCATAGATTTATTGTGGTACTGTGAATCTGAATGCACCATTTTCAGGATGAACTCATGCACTGTTGATCTAGCTTCCTATGCAAGAGACAGAGGTGCCATCATCATATAAGTCTGTTTTCCTTTTGGAAAATGACCAAAATACAGTTCTATATTGCTTAGAACTGAAATTCTATTTCTCCGTGGAATTTCAGCTGTGACCAGATAAAAACTGCCAACAAATGTGATAAGGAAAGTCTAATGTGCTTATTAATCATGTTTATAGCTCCTCATTTTCTGATATATTAGTTCAAACTACTTTTTGGGGGGGAAATCACTGGTAGGCTAGGTACATTTAATAGAGCTCCTGTTGTTGTTCCCAGTTTGCATTAATTAAAAACTGATTGACTGTGATGAGTTTTCAATAAATCAAATAACAGATATTTGGGAAACTGTACAATGATGGCAAGTTTTGCAAAACAGAATGCTTGAAATAGCTCTTTACTTTCTACCCCATATCAAGAGATTTATTTGTCATATTCTCAAAGGATGTATTTGCATTTGCTCACCCTATTAATACCCTTGTTCTTGTATGTGCTGGACCCCACATTCTGACTCAATCACCTTTTTTATTGGTACTAATTCCCACATGTTTGCCATACTAGGAGATCTTTGTAAAGGCCTGGAAAGGACTCCAAATCTTAATGAGATGCCTATTTATAGTTTGTGCTTGGCAGCCTACAGAAAGAGGGAGGCCGCCAAAGAATGGTTAGAAGTCTATTTAATTTATTTATTTATTTATTTATTTATTTATTTATTTATTTTTACATTTATATCCCGCTCTTCCTCCAAGGAGCCCAGAGCGGTGTACTACATGAGTTTCTTCTCACAACAACCCTGTGAAGTTGAAGTGATTGCAGTTGTAAAGAGACACTGAAAAAAAGTTTCACCTTGCCATCTCAAACAGAGGCTGATTGAATGTGTTGCTGAAATTTTCTTTCACTACCAGTCCAAGTTGGTGGATCTTCTAAAGAACAGCAGCTTCCCTGATTCTCTGCTTGTGACTAGTGAAATCATTAGTTCTCCTTAGCCAAATAATCATCAGGTGAACTTTAGAGTGAAGAATGAGTCAGCTCATTCTGAAAATTACACTTCAGCATAGGGCACTCATGGCTAATTTGTATTCAGTGGCCTTGGTGAGTCCTAAGCAACAGATAAGTGATGACACTCCAACACTGAATCAAAATCTTTCTTAATTTTCACAACTCCCTGGCCCCTTCACAATGGAAGGAGCATCTCAGAAACAGAATGGCACTGGGCAGAAAGGGCCAAAGTATTCTCTACTCATGACTGGGAAGTGGTGATATATTTTCCCTTCTAGAAAGAGCAGAGCAGCTGATTTTTCCTTAATGCTAATTTTAACTCTGTAGAAGATGAGTGGAGATTGTTTAAGACTACAATCCTATGCACACACTTGTATTTTTTGTATATTTGTAATTTTGTATTTTTGTATCTTTGAGCTAATATTATGGTAAAAGACAAGTTTTCGGAAAGATGCATGTCAGATGTTTGGAGGGGGTGTGTGGGCGTGGGGGGGCAATTTCAGTGCTTGCCCTAGGCACCATTTTCCCTAGTTACACCCCTGGATGATCACCAGATATCTGTCAGGTCCATGCATGCCTAAATAGTCTGCTGCTACACAGATGTATGATTGGATTTAAGCCACTGTGTTTCCAGCATGTTGAAATAGTTGGCTATCATTGATCTGGTCCGTAGCAAAATTGTCACTGAATATCATTCTCTTAAAACTCTACAATGCCCCTTTTGCCTCTTGCCCCGTGATGGGGCAAAGGGGGGAGAAACCCCCCCCCCCCGATTATTCATGATCTGCATTTACAGTTACATATTTTATGCATATTTGTACATATTTGTATATTTGTGCATATATATTTTGCCCCTGGCCATGGAAAAAATCAACCTATAGCTCAGGCTCTCCTGTTAATATGTATTTTCCATACTGAATATGTGGAGATATCTTTGAAAATATATCCCAGGTTTTGTACACTCACCTCTTCTCAAAACACACTGTCTTAGTAAATGGCAACTTTCTTGTTCTCCATAAAGAACAAGAAACATAAAAATGCAAAAATATCAGAAATGAGCAATTTACTCTCTTGTATATTTCCATATATAAATGTATGTATTATTACTAGCATCAGCAAGAACTGTGTGAACATACAGGAAAATAATTGGAAATGAGCTTGACTGTAGAGATCCTGAGGTCAGGATTTTGCTTGCTCTGTACAATGCAAGAAGAAACCATTGAACTTTTCCACAACCACCAGGGCCTTTTGCATGGCTGTTTCTTTTTAACCTCCAGTTCATAGGAAGCAGCCAAGAAAAAAAAACCTTCAAATCCCTGTGTTAGAAGTATAAATAATTAATCACTTGCTGAAAGGGGAAAAAAATCATCATCCTCTTCTCCTTCTACAGCTCATTTGCATTCAAAGGGACATCTTTTTCAACTATGTGTGATGTATATTCAATGTGTGATTATTTCTAAGGCCTTTAATGTGTTCTGCTGATGAAATAAAAACTAGTAATGGTTTACAAAGAAATGCAAAGAAGGAAAGTGTATCTCAAAATGCTAATCTGTTAAGAGCACCTGGCTGTCACCATACCTGGTCAGGCTTTGCATGTGCACACCCACCCCAAAATTAGAGGGAGTCAGAGAATGGGTTTTATTACCTTTCCCTCAGCAATTGTAGCACTACTGGTGCCCCTTATATACAGTGGCAAACATGAATGTGCTAATAATATGTGGCAATAATATTCTTGACAACTGAGACATGTGGGCAGTTTCACAAATGTTAACCATGCTTTTCTTGGCATTCAGATTTATCTCCCTTCTAGAAATCTTGCACAACCATTTGTTCAGTCATACATACAGCCATCTGTTATTCAGCTGGGTGGAGGTTTGCTCATACTTTTCCTGTTCATCTGTTTTCTGTTTCTTTTCATCCACTTTCTTCTCAAGATAAACAAAAACCTGCCAGTAAGTGATCACAGCTAACAGACTGAAATCCGTCAGTTCTAAGTGATATGTGTATTTGTGAGGGGAAGAAAACATATTCCTTTTTAAGAAAACATATTCTTGGCAGCTGCAAACCAGTTTTTGATTATGTTCAGATGATGCACTAATGCAAAATTCCCATTGAAATCACAAATACTTCAAAAGATTTGGTAATTAAGTAATTTTGGTCATTCTCCCTTTGTCCCCTGTCTTTCAACCCCACCAAAGCTCCTCAGCAAAGCTTGGAATAAATTAATAAGAAATAAGTCCTAGAGAAATGAGCAGCTAGATATTTTGTATTTCTGCCTAGACATTTACTAGAGTACAAAGCATTTGGAGGAAGAACTGTGCCTGGCAGAGATTCCTCACACATAAATCCATCAGGTATATTTGTAAAGAGTGATGGTGGCTGGACAGGGGAACCTGTTGAATTTCTCGCTGAACATTTGCTGTATAGGTGGCATTTTGGTTAAACATTGTGCTTTGTAGAGATGCACTAGACAGAAATTAATCAGGGGCACCTCTAGGAAGTGATTGGGTAAGCTGCACCTGTTGAATTTCTGCCTTGATGCATCCCTCCCCAGCCCAATGTCCAGCTGAAAGACCAAGGCAAAGTGTAGCTACATGAAGCCTCATTTGTAAAACCAACATAAGATAGGAGACTGTACAAAGTCTTTATGGCTTATATGGTGTGGCAGTTAATATAGGCGCCTTAACTTGAAATTTCTGTGCTTTTTAGAGCACTAATAAAAAAGTAAAGTCATCTTAACTCTCATCTTAAACCAAAGGTTTTTGGATGACTGAATATAAATATGAACACTAGTGACTGGAAACATTCACAAAAATGGAATTGGAGATTATCATAGACCAGGGTTTCTTAACCTTGGGCCCTCAGATGTTGTTGGATTACAACTCCCATCATCCCCAGACATGGCCTTTGTGGCTGAGGATGATGGGAGTTGTAGTTCAAAAACATCTGGGGGCCCAAGGTTAAGAAACCCTGTCACAGACTGCATTGCAAAAAGTCTCCAGTACTCAAGACCATAGAGAAACCATTCTAGATGTGTTTGCTCAAAATCAAATCTGTGGATCCTAATTTAGAATCCCATTTCAATCCATCTATACAAAATCAGCATAATCCAAAACTCTGTGGGAACCTGGATGTGCACACAGAACTTCCACAAGCAAAATGAATAATTCTGTATAACTAGCCTTAGTAGAACCACCTTATGTTCTATGCTCATACAACCAGTCTAGGGGTGTGCACGGAACCGCGGAGCTGCGGTCCGGCACTGGGGTGGGGGGTTCCATTAAGGGTGGGGGGGGCTTTACTTACCCCTCCCGCGCTTTCCACACACTGCCGCCGTAATTATTGAAAAAATTGCTCCTCCGATGGCTGTTCCAATTTTAAAAAATGGCTGCCCCCTTGAAGCCCTGGCCCCCTGCTGCTGCCTTGAAGCCCCCTCCCACCCCCTTAAATCTCGCCCCGGGCCCTTAAATCATGCCCGATAACATTAAGACGCGGGCGGGCGGGCGGCGGGGAGATGTCCTCCCGCCCCCTTCCCTGCTAGGCTGCAAAAGACTTTAGGAAGGCTTCTGCGCGCGCACGCGCAGAAGCCTTCCTAAAGTCTTTTGCAGCCTAGCAGGGAAGGGGGCGGGAGGACATCTCCCCGCCGCCCGTTTCCCTGCCGGTCTGCAAAAGTACTTTTACTTTTGCAAAGAACTTTGCAAAGAACTGTTTCTTCTTTGCAAAGTTCTTTGCAAAAGTAAAAGTACTTTTGCAGCCTAGCAGGGAAGGGAGCGGGAGGACATCTCCCTGCCGCCCGTTTCCCTGCCGGTCTGCAAAAGTACCTACACACACATTAATAAGAGTGATTTCCAGGGGCATTCATCTGTTGCTAGCTGTGCTTATTCTACCCGGCTCCTAGGAGCCTCCCTGTTTGCAGTTGCATCTTCAGGCTTAGAGATTGCACTTTGGATATGCTTGGGAGCTTCACAGTAAATGTGAGCTGTCAGTAGGGATGTGCAAACAGGTTCTATGTCAGACATGTTCAACTCTTTGGGGTTGAACCCAACCATCCCCTGTTCAGTCTGACCCCAGAATGAACACTCTCCCAACTATTCGGGGGGGGGGGGTGTCCTGCGGACATTTTTTTTTAAAAAAAACAACACTTTTTTTAACTTACCCCCTCCAGGGAGTTGTTGGAGGCAGCAGTGGGGGGGGGTCCCCGTGGAGGTTCCCCCTCGCCCGCCAGCCTCCCTTGATGCCCATACTGGCTGGCCAGAACTTCAGCCCATTCAGGCCTTGCCCCTCCAGTGCAGCGGCCATTTTTGAGGCTGCCAGACCTGTGCAATTTGCCTCTGCATGACCCAGGATACACAGGGGCCAATTGCCCAGGTGCGGCAGCCTCAAAAATTGCCACCACACAACCACCCCCAGGCCGGACCAAATGTGGGGAGGGGGTTCAAGGGGCTGATGGACTGAACTGGCCCAGTCCGATTCGGGTCCGGTCTGGACTCAAACCAAACTGGACCAGCCAGTTCCATGCACACCCCTAGCTCTCAGTTTATGGTACACATGGGGACACGTTTCTTAGTTGACAATGGGCTAGTCACTCCTAGATTTAGCTACAAACAAAGCAAATTGGAACAGGGATCAAGATGTGCACCCCCTCCCTATGCAGGAGCCCCAGCTAAGCAGACTCCAGAAGTTAACTATATTAAACTAACTGGCATCCAAGGCCACTCTAAACTCAGAGTGAACTGCCTTAACTCCCTTAATCCTCTCTCAAAAGATAATGACACGCTAATGAGCTGATTATGCCAAGCATGAAGAAAAGCAGATAAGATAGTGAAGCAATGATCTCCCCATCACAAAGAAGATGAGTCAGTGATGTAGACCTAGAGGTGTATCAATTGAAAATATTGATAGGATTACTGGAGAGCCCGTCCAGGCACAGATACTCTTTTGTGCACCTGCATACTCTGATTTTCATCACAATCAGCCTTGTACACAGAAGGTGATTCCCACATTGTTACACCCTGGAAAGAGGGATCAGACACAACGCATTCTGTGCAGGTCCATCCTGGCACTTCTAATCAGACAAATAGGTCAGTAGGACTTTCCCCCCAAGGTATGTATCCCCATTTCCATGAACCACTGTGCTTCCTTTTGCTTTACACTTGGGACCCCATTGTGTGCTCACTTGGGTTTGCTACCTGGGATTCCAACAAGTGATCTTCGTGGCCCCTTGTATGCTATACTTGGGACTCCATTGAGCACTCCTTTTGCTCTCCTGCAATCTACAAAAAGCATGAAATCATTAGTAGCTTGGGCAATCTGCTGCACACCCACCAATGCAACTGGGGGTGTCCACGTTTTCACGCCACTTTCTGGATCAGTCCTTCTGCCGATCCATCCAGCTTGCTTAGCCACTATAGGAAGCTGGCCCCATGGAGGTAACCTTCTTGTGGGCACCTCTCTCTCGACTAATCCCTACAACCCTCCTGCTTCCAATCACACTTTCTCGGAGGACAAGTCTCTGCAGCCCTTCTCAGAGTCCTGCGGTCTCATCGTCCAGAACAGGTGAAGGTGGCCATTTGCCCAGCAACTAGGCTCAAACTATCTCTTTCTTAAACCTAAGCTACCCCCTATCCCTCTCGAAAGCCTCTTTCTCTTGCCTGCCAGGGAACATAGACAATTAGGACTTTAAGCTAAAATGCCTCATTATAGTTAAATGTATTTTTGATAGCAGTATTGCTCTAACCACACATTTCTTTCTTTTTGTACCCCTCCTACAATAAATATCTTATTTTTATTTTGAAACAATCACCTTGTCACAATCTAGTCATTTCTTGAGTCCAAATGCTTGCACAAATTAAAACTGGTGGAGCTGACCCCCTTTCAGAGCTAATTGCCCCACAAAGCACATTAGGGTGCTGACCAAACACCCCAGGGCAGTTCCATTAACATATCCCACCAAGATTGTTTTCATAGGAACATAGGAAACTGCCATATACTGAGTCAGACCATAGATCCATCTCACTCAGTATTGTCTACCCAGCCTGGCAGCAGCTTCTCCAAGGTTGCAGGCAGGAATCTCTCTCAGCCCTACCTTGGAGATGCTGCCAGGGTGGGAACTTGGAACCTTCTGCTCTTCTCAGAGTGGCTCCATCCCTTGAGGGGAATATCTTACAGTGCTCACACTTCTAGTCTCCCATTCATATGCAACCAGGGCAGGCCCTGCTTAGCTAAGGGGACAAGTCATACTTCCTACCACAAGACCAGCTTTCCTCTCTCCTCTCCTTCATTTCTTAATGAAGTGGTCCACCTGTATTGGATCTTATCCTTCCCTGGATTTTGGGGTCATTATCCACTCCAGATGCCCCCTGTGCTCCAAATGGGGCCCTTCCTGCAGTTTTAGAAGCAGTGCTCTAGCAGATTTTAAAAGGTTTTTAAAAATAATAATTTTGGTGGTTTTGGGGTGGAGTGTGTGTGATTGTCGTAAGCATAATAAGAATTGTCCCACAGGGATTGTGTGAATCTGAAGGAGATTCACTTTTGATATAACAATAAAAATATTCTCAATAGTTACTATAGTATCTATGAAATTACTAAGTAAACATTCTGTGCATTCTGAAGGCTTTCAAGGGGAAAAGCATGATATAATCTAATCATGAAAATGAGTGCTTGTCGAATGACTTTCATTTAATTAGATACAGGAATAAAATTTTGCTTTATGTAATTCAGGCCTTACCTTTATGGATTTTCCCTCATCTCACTATAGTAAGGAAACAGGTTTTTTTGTGAGTCCTATATCTGAAAATCACTCCAGGCAATCACTACAATGCAGTCCACATTTTCCATTTTGGCAAAATAATTTTTGGCTCCTGATCTTGCCTCTGATTACAGCATTTGCCATTACTTACAGAGTGTCAGTCGGTGTTTATGGAAGATGGACTTAATTACAAATCCAGCTGAGAACTTTTCCAGAGTACATTTCTCAAAGTCAGCTGTAGTGAGGGAAAAGATCAGAAACTACTGTTTGGTTTCTAACATGTTTCTATTTCTCCTGTTAGCCTATGCCAGGCTGTGCAGCTGCCACAAAGAAGATAACGTGTTTCCTTCCAGCATATAAGAAATAGAAAACATTTCTTCAGAAATGAACAGTTCAGAAGTACATCCATGTATATTAGGGATGTGCACAGAACTGGGTGTCCTGGTTTGGCTCAAATACAGACCAGATTCGAGCCACCCTGGGTGGCTTGGGCTTGGGCTCCATCGAGCTGGGGCTGGTACCAGTCCGATATTCCAGCCTAGCCTAGCTGGCTTGCGAGCCAGCTCAAGGGGTATATTTGTAAAGGGGAATCCTTGAAGTAAATGTGATGGAGGGGATGATAAAAGGTAGTATTTACCTTTAAAATAAGGCTGTTGCAGCACCGGGGACAATGGAGGTGGTGGTGATAGGGGCTCCTCCAATCCCCTCTCCTGTAATGACCTGCCTTGGCCGACTGCCCAGCAGCTAGGAAAACTACTCTTTTCAGAGGGGAAGGGAGAGCCAACAGACAGGAACGGATACGGAGAGTAGTCACAAACATTGCCAGAAGTCAACACTGGGAATCCCACAGGATCAGAGGTAAACACAAATCATGGTCAGTTTCAATAAACAGGTCCAGATTGCAAGGTCAAGGTTGCTCATGGTAGGGCTGGTCACCACGGACGTTGTCTCAGGCTGCTCTAAATAGGCAGTGTGCTGAGAGTCCCACCCATCACTGCAGCTGAGCCTTGTCAGGGAAATGCGGCCAGGTCAGAGCTGGAATACCTGTTCCTTCTGGCCAGCCTCTCCAACCTACACATTCCTCCCTCTGAGCCTGTACTCTGGCCAAATGTCACTGCCGGGGATCTGGGGCAAGGCACTTCCACTTCAGTGGCCTCGGAGGTTTGATCAGGAGGAGGGAGGGAAGGAGGCAGAGGGGCCTGCAAGCCTGACAGCTCTGGCTCCGCTGAGTCGACCAGAGTTTCAGCCTGCTCCCCCTGCATTGGGTCTTCATCTAAGGAATCCTTCTTCACGACCCCCATGGGAGTCATCATATTTCTACCCTCCCAAATGACAGGCCGGGCAAACTTAAGCCCAGTTAGGGCCTCTACGCATGTGCTGAGACTATTAGAGTGAGTTCCACATGTGCACCATAAATCCACTTATTAAGAGCTGCCTGCTATTTCCAGTAAGTGTGCGGTCAGTGGAAACCCAGGTTTATTCCTGTATGATGTGGAAAGATGCTCCCTTAAAATATTTTTCTTCTCAAATGCATTACACAACCTTTATTTTTGCATATTTTACAACAAAAACAAGGCGCCATACTGTAGTCAGAATCAAATAAACATCAGTTTTATTGACTAACAGAAGTTAGAAAAAAATAAATTGTATTTATATACGTGCAATATATATATCTTCATGTTCTACACTAAAAAGGGATATGATATATTAAACTAGCATCTGGCATTTAGTCTGAACATATTGAAGCTCTTCTCACGATCGATGAGAAGAGCTTCTGGCGGATCTGTGGGGAGAGCGGGTTAACCTGACCCTCCTTGCAGACATTCAACCAGCCACCCCTGGGTGGCTAATTGGCTGGCCAAATGATTACCAGCTCTGTCACAGAGCTGGTTGGGGTGGCGGGGATCAGGGGCCACCCAGCTCTGGAAGCCCCAGGATGCCCCACGCAGTGCGTGGGGCATCCTGGGGAGACCCCTGGGATGGGGAGGCTTGTTTCAGCATCCTGGTGGGGGTCTCCTTGTGTGTCAGCATGGCATGGTGCTGCGCTGCAGTGGCACATGACCAGAAAACCTGGGTTAGCAGAGCGCTCACTCCACTAACCTGGGTTAAGGAGAGGGCTTCTTTGGCAGGCTAGCCACCAGAGAACCACTGGGCTCACCCATAAGCCTGGTGGTTCTCATGGTGGGGGAAAACTGGGCTAGGCTCCTTTGGCCCAGTTTTCCCCCATTGTGAGAATAGCCTCCTTTTATTCTTCACATGTATAACCCACATTTCCCCCATTTTGGTACTCAAGGAAGTATACATGGGGTTCCTAGAGGGCCATCAATTCAAATACTGAGAAAATTTCAGCATACTTAATTGGCAGATTTAAAGAGAATGGCTGGCATTCTCCTCAGAGTACCACGGATTGTTCAGCACCACCTGTGTCCCTGCATGTATCTAAAACACGACCCACAGTGTTGCAGAACAGACCTGTTCTGCTGTGACTTAAAATGGTGCAATCATAGTTGACTGATATGACAACCATTATTACAAATGTGCATTGAGTTGCACAACTGCAATTGCACAATTTTAAGCTCTGAAACAAGGCCATTCTGCAACACCATAGGCAATGTTGTAGACATAAACAGGGGTAAGGGTGGTGCAGAATGTGGGAGCAAAAAGCAACCTATGCCTGAAAACCATTTTGCCCCAAGAATCTTCAGGATTGGAATGCTCAGTTTCCATGAACTGTACCCCTGCATGCTACCTCTGAAATGTACCTGGGTCTCCAACTGAAAACAATATGGAGGCAGATCTCACGATCAGTGAGACCCACTGTGTAAGGGTGAGCGGGGAGAGCGGGCTTAGCCTGCTCTCCCCACACACGAGCAGCAGGGCTGGATTAATGGCAACTGATGCCATAAGCACAGCTCAACAATGGTGCCCCTCCTCGGCCCCCTCCATTGCTTAACTGACAAGACATTAAGACTCAAGCAAATTATTTACTTATACCTTAATATTTATTTAAATTTTTAAAAGTTTTCTTCTAGATTTTTTAAGCTACAACAAAACAGTTCTACTGCCTATAATTTCATATTAATAGCCGCAACAGAAGGAAAGATTGAGATAAATATTTCATCTTCAAGGTGAGACATCATAATATATGACCATCTTTTACGTGAGGTTTTATCAATATTTTGTACTGCCCTTTACAGTAATCTTTCACAAATCAATGACTTTTTACTTCAGATACATAGTTTAGTAGTTTCTCGAAACTAGTAGTCGCTCACCGATCCAAATAAAACTTTTTTTAACAATGCAGAGTAACGTCGAACACGGCAGATAAAAACAATTACAAAAAATTGACTAAAGTTGAGTGTGGCAGTGAAATGGAAGGTGGCAAAAGAAATGCAGGGTGACAATAAGGCAGGTGAAAAGAGAGTTTGAGGAACATTTAGCTAAAAGTATCTAAGGGAATAATAAAAACTTCTTTAAATACATCAGAAGCAGGAAAACTGCCAGGGAGGCTGTTGGACCATTAGACAATGAGGGAATGAAAGGGATTATTAAGGAGGATACGGAGGTTGCAGAGAAGCTAAATGAGTTCTTTGGGTCCATCTTTATGGCAGAGGATACAGAGCATATACCTGTTCCTGGACCAAACTTTTCAGGGATGGAGGCTAAAGGACAGAGTCAGATAGAAGTGACAAGAGATGATGTTCTAAACTGTCTGGAAAAACTGAAAACTAACAAAATGCCAGGACCAGATGGCATCCATCCAAGAGTCCTCAAAGAACTCAAATGTGAAATTGCCGGCCTCCTTGCCAAAATATATAACTTATCCCTGCATTCAGGCTCTGTACTGGAGGACTGGAAGGTAGCAAATGTAACACTGATTTTCAAAAAGGGATCCAAGGGCGATCCAAGAAATTACAGGCCAGTTAGCTTAACGTCCATTCCAGGCAAATTGATGGAACGCATCCTCACAGATAAAATTGTAAAGCACATAGAAGAATAGGCCATGCTGGGGGGAGAACCAGCATGGCTTCCACAAAGGTAAATCTTGCCTCACAAACTCTTTGGAGTTCTTTGAGAGTGTCAACGAGTGTGTGGATCAAGGTGATCCAGTTGACATACTATACCTGGACATCCAAAAAGCTTTCGACAAAGTTCCTCATCAAAGTCTCCTGAGGAAAATTAGCAGTCATGGGATAAGGGGACAAGTACATGTGTGGATTGCAAACTGGTTGGAAGTCAGCAAACAGAGGGTAGGGATAAATGGAAAGTTTTCAAAATGAAAGGGAAGTAAGACGTGGGGTCCCCCAGGGATCTGTACTGGGACAGGTGCCTTTTAATTTATTCATAAATGATCTACAAGTAGGGGTAAGCAGCGACGTAGCCAAATTTGCAGATGATACCAAACTGTTTCGGATAGTGAAATCCACAACCAATTGTGAGGAGCTCCAAAAGGATCTCTCCAA
This sequence comes from Hemicordylus capensis, assembly GCF_027244095.1. Classification (NCBI taxonomy): domain Eukaryota; kingdom Metazoa; phylum Chordata; class Lepidosauria; order Squamata; family Cordylidae; genus Hemicordylus; species Hemicordylus capensis. The sequence goes on from NC_069660.1 coordinate 260,966,971, forward strand.
CCCGGGGGAGTGGGCGACAAAATGGCAAATGCGGTTCAGTGTTAGCAAGTGTAAGGTGATGCACTCTGGGATGAAAAACCCAAGTATATGCTGATGGGATCTGAGCTGTTGGTGACTGACCAGGAGAGTGATCTTGGGGTTGTGGTGGACAGCTCATTGAAAGTGTCGACTCAATGTGCAGCAGCTGTGAAAAAGGCCAATTCCATGCTAGGGGAAGGGGACTGAAAACAAAACTGCTAATATTATAATGCCCTTATGCAAAACTACGGGGTGGCCACACCTGGAGTATTGCGTACAATTCTGGTCACCACATCTAAAAAAGGACATTGTCGAATTGGAAAAGGTGCAGAAGAGGGCAACCAAGATGATCAGGGGCCTAAAGCACCTTTCTTATGAGGCAAGACTACAACACCTGGGGCTATTTAGTTTAGAAAAAGGAAGACTGTGGGGAGACATGATGAGGTCTATACAATCATGCATGGAGTGGAGAAAGTGGACAGAGAGAAATTCTCCCTCTCACATAACACTAGAACCAGGGGTCGTCCCATGAAATTGATTGCCAGGAAATCTAGGACCAACAAATGGAAGTATTTTTTCACACAACACATAATCAACTTGTGGAATTCTCTGCCACAAGATGTGGTGACAGCCAACAACCTAGATGGCTTTAAGAGGGGTTTGGACAACTTCATGAAGGAGAGGTCTATCAGCGGCTACTAGTCGGAGGGCTATAGGCCACCTCCAGCCTCAAAGGCAGGATGCCTCTGAATACCAGTTGCAGGGGAGTAACAGCAGGAGAGAGGGCATACCCTCAACTCCTGCCTGTGGTTCCCAGGCATCTGATGGGCCACTGTGTGAAACAGGATGCTGGACTAGATGGGCCTTGGGCCTGATCGACCAGGGCTGTTCTTATGTTCTTATGTTCAGTTAAAGGCATGATAGCTAGGGAGGAAACTCTGTGGTGCCCCCTTTCCCTTGATGCCCTAAGCACATGCTTGTTTTGCCTTATGGTTAATCTAGGGCTGACGAGTAGACAGTCTGCTCTGGGCGGCTGAACCAGTTGCCCACACAACTGCCGGCTCTGTAACGGAGCCGGCAGGTGCTGGGGGGAGAGGGGGCTGATCAGCCCCCAGAAGCTCCAGCATGCCCTGCGTGAGTGCGCAGGGCATGCTGGAGAGACTCCCCAGAGCCAGGAGGCGGCTTTTCACCTCCCTCCAGGGGGTCTACTTGTGAGTCGCCGCGATGCGGAGCTGCACCGTGGCAACTCATGATCAGGAAGCCCGGGTTAGCGGAGCACTCGCTCCACTAACCCGGGCTTAGGGGAGGGCTACATAAGCAGGTGACCCGCTTTGACTCAAACAGGCTCAGCTGCAAGCCCGGTGAGTCTCACGATCGGTGGAAAGTGGGCTATGCACCCTTAGCCCACTTTCCACTGATCTTCAGAATAGCTCAGAGGAGTGAAAACAAAATGGAATGATGGAAATGAATTAAGAACTGTAGGTGCCTCATTAATTATTTTTAAATGAATGAATTAAATTTATAATTGTTCATTTTTCCATTTGCAGATTGCCAGCTTCTACCACCTCATTCTGCTTATAGAGGTAGATCAGGCCAGAGCCTCTTATTGAAATGGGAATCCTCTCACCACCTGTTCTTGAATGTTAGTCCAGAGTGCAAAATCAAGCTCATGGCAAACTGTGTTAGCAAATGCCAACAGCTTGACCCTATGCCCTATTGTCAAATCTGATGTATATCAGTGATTATGGCAAACAACTCAGAATTATGTCAGCTAAGCCCCATTTCTCTCTCCAAGTTCTAATTCTTAAACTTTCAGAAGCAGTCTTAAAAAAAAAACCCCACAAAAATAGGAACTGACATTCAAAAGTGCTATATCACCATCTGTCCCATTGTGCAATCTTTAGCCATATTTTTGGCTAAACAGGAGTTAGGAAGTCTTGAAAAATTGGCTCTAAAAGCCTCACAGGTTTTCCATCTGAGCTGAAATTTCTGTGCATAGGAATGGAATAATCTGAAATAATACAACAGAAATCCCTTTAAAATGTGTTTCCCTGAGAGAGAGAGAGAGAGAGAGAGAGAGAGAGAGAGAGAGAGAGAGAGAGAGAGAAGTGGCGCTCTTACCCCTGGATTTCGGGGCCAAAGTCCAGGGCTTCTACACCCCTTGGGGGCACCCAAATCCTCTTTAGATTGCCCCAGGTGGTGTGGTCACTGCTGGCCTGTACTGTGCCTGGCAGCTGAGTGTGATTATGACCTTTGTCAGGTGCTTAGAGACAGAAGGGAGAGTGGGAAAAGAAAAATGTGGGATGGGAATATGTTAAGTTGCAGGTTGAAATATTTTGCTACTGCATATTTGCATAAATATACCCTACATGTTAAAAAATACTGTGTTTGTCAAGGGTTGTGTGTGTGTGTGTGTGTGTGTGTGGAGGGATGGTGCTTAACTTGCAGCAGGAGGGAGCCTCCAGCAAGGGGTGGGGGCTGAAAAGACCTTTAGGTCCAGGCTACAAAATTACCTCTCTCTGTGTGTGTCTGTGTCTGTGTGTGTGTGTGTGTGTGTGAGAGAGAGAGAGAGAGAGAGAGAGAGAATTGGGAGTAAGTTGTGTTTAAAAAAAACAAGCAACCATTCATTTACAAATTAACAGTAAAATAATTTTCACAATAATATTTATATCATTATCAATCTTGGATTAGCAACTTTTCCCTGACTTTTTTCCTGACATCTGTGAAAACTGAAACTTTTCTCAGCAGGTACAGTATATTACTTGACAGGTTCTTTCCAGTAACAAAGTTGGAAAACTTTTAGACTTCTTGTTGCTCACATGAGTTCCCTGACACAATTCTTGAGAAATTAGAGATCAAGTGCTCTAATATAAAATGACACATTTTCAGGAGGGCAGAGTAGGCTAGCTCAAAGAGTTTAGACAAGGTTTTGATGTGCAACCAGTGCTGCATTCTCATGACCAGAATAATCGTGATTAAAGATCATGATTAGCCATGATCAGCCAGCCCTGCCCTTTCCCATGGAGCGTGTCATGAGAACCCAGAATTTCTGTTTAAACTGTTGAAGTTAACCAGCATTTAACCAGAATTGCTATGCCCCCGCCCAAAACGTCTATTGCCCCATTTTAATTGCATCCAGGTTGAGAAAAGACAGCTGTTACCAAAACATCCACACACACATTCTGAAGTTTCATCCTGATATATCTGAAGTTTCATCCTGATATTTTTAAAATCTTTCCCCCTTTTTTTCTCTTTTCCAAACATATGATTTTACACATTCAGTTTTTTTACTCCCTGTATTTATTTACAATTTACTACACTTTTCAATTTATAGTTGGGATAATTAAGAGCATTAAAATAGTGGACTACTCTATTTCTACTTGTCAAGAGCAGGAGTATAGGGATGGAACATTGTGCTTGGTAGCTATGATCCCTGAAGTGGGGTGGTTATTCAGTAGTGGGGGAAATGTAATCTGCATATATTCAGAAGCAATTTCCTCTCTATAAAGTTTCAGGTAATGACTGCTGCTAACTGGGCAAAGAGGTGCCTTTCAAAATTGTGATAATACTAGCACAGTAGTGCAAGAAGAGTTAAGATGAGGAGTTATTTCAACATTCAGCCATTATAAACCTGAACATACTATTGCTAGTATAATGAAAAGTCCAATCCCTCTGAAATTTCGCACACATCAACTAAGTGATAAGGGACACCACCATCCCAAATTGGGTGTACATCTATTGAAAGATGGCTGTGATAGAGCAGTTTGTTTTTAACGCCTTAAAAATGGTCAAAGTGTACCTTGTAGACACTATGCCTTGTAGAGATGCATCAGGCAGAAATCCATCAAGGGCTTCTCTAGCAAGTGATTGGGGAAGCTGCACCTGTTGAATGTCTGCCTGGTTGCATCGCTCCAAGCCCAATGAGCAGCTGAAAGACCAAGGCAAAGAGGCTATTCACACAATTGCAGAAAATCGGGCTAGCCTCCGCTAGTCCAATTTTCTGCAATTGTGAGAACCACAGGGCTAGGCTGTGAGCCCGGTGGTTCTTGAGCAGGTAACCCACTCAAGTAGCCAGCCCCTAAAACCAGGTTTACAGAGCGAGCGCTCCGCAGACCCATTTTTTAAAAAATCGTGAGTAGCTGCGGCTACTCATGAGGAGACCACCAGAGGGGAGGCAAAAAGCCACCTCCCAGCTCCGGGGGCCTCGCCAGCATGTCCAGCGCACTCGCGTGGCTCTGTCACGAAGCCGGCAATCATGTGGGTGGCCGATCCGGCCACTCAGGGCTCCCGCCCAGCTTGTGTGTGGGGAGAACAGGCTTAGCCTGCTCTCCCCGCTCAGCTCTGCAAACCGGGTCTCACTGATCGTGAGACCTGGCTCATGGTGTGGCTGCATGATGCCTCATTTGTAAAGCCAACATAAAATAGGAGACTGTACAAAGTCTTCATGGCTTATATGGAAGTGGGCACTTTAAATTGGAATTTCGATGCTGTTTAAAGCATGAGTGCATATGTAAAGCCATCGTGACTCTCATCTTAAACTAAAGGTTTTTGGATATCTGAATTCTCTTATATTTAGCAGGGGGAAAGTAACTGGCCCTGTTCATCCCCGGTACAGCACCCCTCCACCAGCTGTTGCTGGTGTCACAACCCCACGGCAGTGCACAACCAAGTAGCAGCTCTCCAAACAATGGCACCAGAGAGGAGTGAAGCACACACAAGTGCAAAAGAGGCAGAACAAACCAAAGACTTATCTGGGTGTGGTCAAGGGGAAGTGGTGGCTGGGATGAGTTGGGACAGGGTTTAGGGAGTAAGATATCTATGTAACCAAAGGCTATCAGCTGTGGAAGGAAAAAAAATATAAATAAAGGGCAATTAGTAGAGAGGAATTTCATATGGGTAAAAGAAAAAAGGAACCTAGGAAATGAAGGTATGGTAGACAAGGATAGCAGAGCTAATGATGGGGTGGCTGCAATCAGAGAGGCAATTCTCATGAGCAGCAGAAACCAGGCTAAGGGAGCCCAGCCTGGTTTCTGATGTTCGTGTGCAGCAATGGGAGCCGTGTGGCTCCTGGTGGTGGCTCAGTGGCAAGCCCACCTGAAGACCCTCCCCCTTAAATGAAGTTAATGGAGTGAGTGTTCTATTAACCCATTTTTGGGGGGTCATGTGTTTGTCACAGCTGCTTGCAGCTGCGGAGGACACACTCGGGGAGGGGGGGGAACTCGCACGGTGCGTTACTGGGCCTCTGGGGGCAGGGCACCACATGGCAGTGCTTCCTTTCACCTGACCCTCAGAGCTGTCGGGTGAGCTGCAGCTGCGCAAGGGAGTGCCAGAGCAAAGCTGCTCTCGTCTGGGCGGGTGATCTGCCTGCCCAAGGAGGGGTGAGTGCTCATCTGAGGGGAGAGCGGGTCAAGCCCGCTCTCCTGGCATAACCCCTTTCGGCTCTACACACTGATCGTGTGTAGAGCCTTAGTCTCTGTTAAGAGGCTGTGGGATGGGCAGAGGCATTGGAAGGAAAGCAGCATTGGAAGGCGAAGGCTGAGGGTGCGGGAATCCCTTCATTCCCTTTCTGAGACTCAAGCAGGCCTGATACCATCAACAAGGAAAGCCAGCAGAGTTTAGGATTGCTTTTAAGCTTTTTCCTGTATGCTAATGAGTGGAAGTTTGAAAAATTGTGGTTACAAATATTTGCCAATCCAGTGAAAGACAATGCTAATATCTATTCAGAGCTGTATCTTTGAATGTTTTTCCTAATAAAGAAATAAAGCAAATTATATCATTGTGATGGGCCATTCTAATTATAGTAAGTGATTAAAATATTTAATTGGATGCTGTCAGCTCTGTCTTTGTACAGTAGTTCCTCTCCCTTCTGCACCACATACTGTCATTCAAACACGAGAAGGAAAACAATTATTTTTGTTTAAATGTGTATTGGTATCCTTGGAATGCTGATAGCTTTAGCACAGAAAATGCAAAGAAATTCAAGTAATCAAATTTCCTTAAAACTGTAAGTGTACTGAGGACAGATGGGGCATGCTTATTTTAAGTATGCCTATGCAGCCATGCTCATAATTATGGGGTTAATTAAAAGGCAACTGTGATGTACACATTTTGCACTACACTGATTTCAGTTCAGTAGAACAGCATGCCTTTAAACAGGAAGCTAAGAACTCTAGAAAATTTGCTGTTTGAAATGTTTGAGACTTGAGCAGGAAGAATGATGTTCTCACCAAAATAATTCTTCATTGATATATGAGGAGATCCTGGTACCTGTATTTGAGACTAGTTCTCTACTGATGTCTCCTTCCTTGGGCCAAACTTTCCTAATCTGAACTAAAGGGTGGTGTCTAGTCATGAAATCATTTGTTCATGCTGAATTCACCTATAATTTCATATTAAATAGTTGGTTACACATATAGCAAGAGCAAGGTAGCAAGGGATCCAAACACTCCTCAACTGTTTAGCAAGCTGTTGTGCCACCTAAATGGCATCTTCTCCACAGCAAAAAGATTGCATGATTTCCCACATCTTTCCCAAGTCATATAGAAAGTTTCCAGTGAGGATTTTCTGTCATAACAATCCTTGAGGCAGCAATCTAGGTAACAAGAATACTGAATGGCATTGTGAGTTATGTGGGCTTGGATGGGGACCTTTGTACACCACCATTTTTGGAGATCAGCAAACATACTAACCTCTTCCAACCAGGGTGAAACTTGGTCAGTCACTGCTACTGGAAATAGGACAACAATGCAATGAAGAAGCTTTATGAATCTCTTCCCAATGTTTAGTTTATCACAACTGAAACGATGGTCAGTCTGACTTATGCTACATCCCAGAACATTTCAAGACTCTTTGGCTAACATAAACAGACCATATCCAATCCTTGAATAAAACATGCTTGGTGCTAACATTAGTTTACACATTACACCAGCCATTTCAGCCGTGTTCAGACATAATGCCAAACCATAGGAACAATGTGCCAGAGATTTGGATTTGTGGTCATCTGAATGCATGAAACTGTGGCTTTGTCACCCAACCATGGGTCCATTTTAGATCCCAGACCTGAATGTGAACCTTGGGTTTGTAGTGTGTTTCACTGAGGAAACCTCGGGTTAGTGCATGGCATTGTGTAATCCAAATGTTGCTGCCGCCATTACCTGGGGTTTGTGCTCTAGCTCCTCCTGAAACCACAGAGAGGGCAGCTCAAAGCAATCCAGAAATGGGTCAGTTGCAAGCAGCAGCAGCAGGAGAAAGGAGATGGCAGAGGGTGAGGCATCAGCTCTGAAGCTAGCAATGAAGCCTCTCTGAGCTTATTCACAGTGTGGATGCAGTTTGGAGAGGCACAAAACGAGCACACACTCCCCACTCTTGGATCAGTGAGATGCTGCATTGTACATAAGCCAATGTGTTTGCAAACATGTTACAGAAATGGCTCCTTCCAACTTGGATGCAAACTTAAACATCTTGAAATCTGTATATACTTACCCCACCTAGCCAACACATGAATTCTGCTCAGTGACACAGAGATCATGACCTATGATATATCACATATATGTGCAACAAGCAAAAATCAATCATATGTATAGATGCATGCCAAAGAAAACTGATTACAAATGAAGTTTTTCATTGTTCTCACCATGTTATGAATATAGCGGCATTTGTCTATGGCTGAGGCTCAGGAAAAGCAAATTTAAAGGTACAAACAGAACATGAATACAACTGTTAAGTGTTTGGAAATTAAAGATTTCCTTTTAGGAGTTTAACAGACTATTTCTTTTCTCCCCCATAAACACTTTGTGTATCTAGCAACAAAGACCCGTATGTGAATGAAATTAAGCTGCTCTAGATTCAGACTCAGCAGCTCTGTTGCTGTGGCATTAATCCCAAGAAACATTCCCTGCCTTTTTGGTTTAGTTTATCCCCTGGACAACCAGATTATATAAACAAACTCCTGCTCTATTCCCACTGATGATTGGTCCATACCTATGATGCCAAAAGGCCTCAGTTGATCAGCTGCCAAATGTACAAAATGGTGTCAAAACATCTTTAAGGGCTTGAATGACAACATCACAACAACCTCTGCCACAAAATATAATTACAAAGGTTTGTTACAAAGGGATTTGCTAAGAGGCACTCTTAGGCCTTTTTGTCCATGACTTGGTTTTTCACTCAGTTCCTTGGTAACATTAGGAGTTGGCTTCCAGTTGCTACCTGTAAAAATAAAAATATTTTAGTGCACATTTTACTGGGAATGTGGGGGGGGGGACACAACCTTAAATTTATATTATTCCCTTTTACATTTATACAATACGGCAGGCTGGAAATATTCCAAGAAAATTTTCAGAAAATAATAGAGATGTAAATAGGAGAAGGATTTGTCTCTTACCTAGTTGGCACTAAATGTTGTATACAAGCATGGAATATTTGATCAACAGAAATTGTTGTTATTTAAACACATGGTCAAAGCAAAATCTCTGGGTGTTTTTTTTTTACTTCACTATTGGACAGAAGTCAATTTAGAGCCCATACAGATGAGAGTCTACCTTGAGGAGAGCTCCTTCACTCCAGGATAGTTTGGTCATTAATGTTAAGGAGAATGTTTACCTAAGTATATGTATGTGTTAAAATATGTGATGAAATATTTGTCAGTCATATGTCCATTCATAAGTGCTATTTGTCCTGTTGAAAAAAATTCCATGCGCACCTGCAGCAAATATGGATCTATCTTGCAGCTAGGCCCTCAGTCACAATTTAAAATGTCTTTTTATGCACAATACTACACTAAAATTGTACAAAAGTGCCACAAGACACTAGAAAATACTGTTCTTAATGTGAATTGAGGTGGGATTTTGAGAGCATTCCACTGTGCTACTTAATTGCAACTCAAAAGACAAAGGAGATTGATTTCCTCTCTAATATTAGGAAATGTTGATATAGAAGATAATCACAACTTCACAATAAATACATATGACGCATTCAAATAATAAACAAGGTATGTAGATGCCATCATGAATTATGTGGTGCAGTAAGTCTTAAAATATTCATACATGGTTAAGGGCTTTCATCTGGTGTTCTGCCTTGCTAAAGCTGTCCCAGTTAACCAAGCTGACACATGATCTACTCTAAATGTAACTTCATGCTAATCCTGCTTGTATTATTTATGCCAAAAGACAACATGCGTTGCAAAGTGCTACAACCAATGTTGAAAAATTAAGAATAGCACAAAAGGTACAAACATTACATGAAGGCAGGTGAGATATATTTAACGGTTGTAAAGAAGCTAGTATCCAGATAAAACAGAAGGGGACAGAACAGAACCACATAAAGAGCAGACAGAAGGTAGTAATATTAGCAGGTTGGGTAGATCAAAATCATGTTTGTAAGGTTTAGATCTATGTTTTGAATTATTATTATAGCAAGGGTTAATTTTATAGTTGGTGATTCACGAGGAGGTGTGAGCGGGAAGTCCATATTTGTTCAATATGTTGTGAATGTTAAGATATTGTTAAAATTAATAAAAATTTAATTTTAAAAAAAAAGAGCAGACAGAAGGCTGTGCCGGCTGGTCAAAGAGTCAAAAGAAAGATAGCATACAGGGAATAGATTCAGCGTTTAGGCGCTTGTATACCAATGCCAGAAGCCTCTGAGCCAAAATGGGTGAGCTGGAGTGCTTGGTTGCTAACGTAGGAATAGATATAGTGGGCATAACAGAAACATGGTGGAACAGTGAGAGCCAGTGGGACACTGTTATCCCTGGATATAAAATCTATAGGAAGGACAGGGAGGGATGTGGGGTAGCACTGTATGTTAAGAAGGGATAGAATTTAACAAACTAGAAAACCTAGGTGTACTAGAGTCCTCCGCAGAAACCCTGTGGGTGACAATACAAGGCCTGAAAGGAAATGTGCTACTGGGGACGTGCTATCACCCTCCGGATCAAAATGCTGACAGTAACTGGGAGTTGCAGCAGGAAATCAGGGAGACTTTAAGGAGAGGCAGGGCAGAAATAATGGGTGTCTTCAATTACCCACACATAGACTGGGTAAATTCACAGTCAGGTCATGACAAAGAGGTCAGATTTCTAGATACGCTGACTGACTGTGCCCTAGAACAGTTGGTCTTAGAAGCAACAAGAGAGAAGCTGACCTTGGACTTAATCCTGAGAGGCACCCGGTGTGTGTCATCAACCCTTAATCCTGACAGGACCTGGTGTGTGTCATCAACCCTTTAGGGAACAGTGACCATAGTGCAATCAAATTCAGCATAAATGTGGGGAGAGAATCACCAAAGAGGTCTAACACAAACATGTTGAATTTCAGAAGAGGAAACTTCTCCAAAATGAGGAGTATGGTGAAAAGAAAGCTGAAAGGGAAAATCAGGAGAGTCACTTCGCTCCAGAATGCATGGAGTTTACTCAAAACCACAATACTAGAAGCCCAGTTAGATTGTATACCCATAAAGAGGAAAGGTACCACTAAGTCCAGGAGGAAACCCTCAATTCCCTCAATTGCCCTCAATTCCTGCCTGTAGGCTTCCAGTGGCATCTGATGGGCCACTGTGTGAAACAGGATGCTGGACTAGATGGGCCTTGGGCCTGATCCAGCCCAGCCCATCTTATGTTCATAACACTGTGGTGATTTGCATCAATTCATTCCCAGCTTCCAGTTTGATGCATACTTAGCTAGAAGAACATCTTATTAAACATGGTGGGACTTATTTTAGGGAAAATATGCCTAGGACTGCACTGTTAATCTCTCTGTCAATCACTGAGGTGCCGAGAAGAGACAGATGTGATGGAATATGTTCATTTTAGTGATAGAAGATATATATTACTGTTGCATCATTGTGCTGTTGTTGACAGGAAAATGATATAGAAATAGGTACAGAAAGGAAGAAAGCCTTATCTCTATAGAAATGAATTATGCATCACTAATTAGTGAAGGCTGTGCTGAAATTACAGCTCATTTCCAGCATCACAATTGAAATTTTTCAAACTGTAGTAAAAATGGCATAAACACACAAACACACGTGCGCACACATTTTGTCTTGTAATTTAAAAAAAAATCCTTGCATTTGAATTCAGACTCTCTTCCCTACAATCCTGCAACTCCTTTTTATCTTGCAGTGAGGCCATAATCCTAGTTTTGTGAAACAGCAATCAGTTTCCATGGAAATGAATGGGATGCCATGATTGTAGCACTATGCCTTCACTTGAAGGTCAAGTATGAGGAGAAATGGGGTCACAGAAAGCTACAGATAACCATCAATCACATTCCTTTAGGCAGGTGTCTGGATAAGGGCGAATCTGATGGATCTTGCATGTTTTGAGTAAACATGCTTCTGTTTGTGTGTGCAGGTTGCCGTCAAGAAAGTGGGGGAGAGGAGAGGGGGAGAGAGAGCAAGAGCAGAGGCATAAAATGTTTCTCTTGGAAATGGCTAGCATTTTTATTTTTATGTTACAGCTATATAACACATAAATAAATAGCACATGGAGGCTGTTCTCATGACCTCAGCTGTGTGCTTCTTAGGGATGGGGAGAAGGCAGGTGCTCACCTGCTTTCCTCTGTAGATGAGAGGCGGCTGTCTTGACCTGCACCCTTCCGCACACCCACATGAGCGGCAGCACGGCAGAGGATAAAGCTAGGATGAGGAGAAGGAAGTCCTTCCATATCCCAGTGTGCCCCATGCCAGCAGCTGAGTGCCTGCTCTCAGCAGACCAACTGCTGTACTTGGCACAGCCATTCCTCCCCTCTCCGGCTTGATGCCCCAAATTGCAGTAGGTTGGGGGGATAGCCTGAGGATCGTCTGCGGGGAGAGCAGGCTAAGCCCACTCTCCCCACAGAGCCCAGTAATGCTCTCCACAGTGCTTGTGTGGAGAGACTCTTTGTCTTGCAGTTATTCTGGCTACCTACTAGAGATGTGCACAAATTGGATTTTGTCATTCAATTCAAGCTCGAATCAAATAGCAAAATACTACAATTGATTTGTTGAAACAGTTACCATTGCCAGATGTTTCAACTAATCAACTCAATTTGATTCAAGTGATTTGAGTGATTCTACCATGGGTAACAGTGGGGAATTCAAATCATCCCATTGTTCCCCATGGGTAGATCCTAGGAACACCAAAGTGGGCTGGGTAATAGAGCATTATGGATACTACGTACCACCCAAACCACAAAAGAAATGGGTAAGCAAGTGATTTTATTTATTTATTTATTAAAAATAACACACACACACACCCCAAAACCCCATAGGATACTTTGGGGGGTTGGGGGGAGTTTTAAAAAATTGAACCACCCACTTGTCCATTTCAATTGTGGGCTGGGTGGTAGGTTGCAGCCATCGCGCTATACCATCCAAACTACTCTGGTGTTCCTAGAACCTACCCATGGGGAACAATAGAGTAATTTGCCTTGAAAAATATTGCAGAACAGAAGCACAAAACAGAACACATTTTGCCAAACACGCAGTCCAAAAATGGCCATCTAAGAATAACTGACCCAGAATCCACTGCCATAGCGCCTGTGCTGCAGTAACATCATTGGCAAAAGTTGCTCTCTCACACACAGTTATGAGTCCTTCAATACTGCAAGAGCTGCCACAGCTGTAACCTTAACAGCCAGCAAGAATAGCCATAAGATCAACTAGAACACTAAATTCAGTCACATTTTGACTGAATAGACCTTGCAATGCAGAGTGCAGAGCAGAGCAGTGAGTGAAGCAGAATTAGTCTCAAGGCCAGAAATGGAGCTCATCACAGCAACCACAGAGAGAGAGAGAGAGAGAGAGAGAGAGAGAGAGAGAGAGAGAGAGAGAGAGAGAGGATCTGCCACTATCCATTTCTCATCACAACACCATCTCACAAACAGAGCAAACCACAACTCAAGGAAGGAAGGCACCCAAATTCTGCCTTTGTCTATCTGAGATCCAGCAAAACTAGATAGTTAATAATATATCAGCTTCTGGCACAGCATAATATACTCAGTACTGAGAAGAGAAAACCTCAAAATCGTACCTTCCTTGATTCCTTTCTTCCTTCCCTCCTGATGTATCATTTTCAAGGGGACATTAAGGACTCTCTGAAAACATTGAAATTCTCTCTTTTTTTAATTCCATCCTCCCTCCACCCAGTCAACTGGGGCACAGTTGCCTATGACTACACTTGATTTGTATGATAACAAGCCAACCAAGAAGCAAGGAGATTTTATTTATTTATTTATTTATTTATTTATTTATTTATTTATTATTGTTAAATTTATATATCACCTTTCATTAAAAACAATCCCAAGGTGGTTTGATCTCAAACCAATCAGAAGCCAGTGCCAGAGAACCAATCAGGAAAGGCGGGACTGCTCACCAGAATGGTGCTTGAATCACCTAAACTGATTTGAGCTCGAATCAGCATCAATTCAATTAAAACTTAAATCAGGCCCTGTATTCTAAGGGTGATTCAATTTGAGTTCCAATCACTTGAATCTGCCCAATTAAAGCTCAAATCGATTTGCACATCTATACTACCTATATCATCTTGTTGCTTAGGCTTACACTACATGAGGAAATAAAGGGGTGATGGAACAGAAGGTGGATGGCCTTATAAAGTAAAATTTGGACTATAAAAGATATATAGTTTTATAAAGAGCTTGCAGCCCTACTATTATTATCCAAATTTGTCTAAGATTGTTGAATGAACACACTGCATCACTTATCATTAGTCATTAGAGCTGTAAACTTTGATTCAAGTGTGTCGGATCTCATCTAATGATTGGATTGCAGAAAGAATATCTTCTGAGGAAACCTTAGAAGAAGAATCTTCTCTTATTGATCTAGAAGTAGATTCATTTTCTGCTGACTCTACAGCTTCTCTGACAATTAGAGATAATGGAGGATGAAAGAGACTGTGATGAGAAAGTAAGATAATCTCATCCCATTATCAATTCCCTTGGATATCAGAGTCTCTAAAATCCTTACACATATGTTATCTTGTTGGAAGCAGGAAAAGAAGCAAGAAGGAAAGGTCATCCTGGCAGCATGAAGCAATGGAAGCACCTCTACACAATACCTGAGTGTTGAGTAATCTACAACCCATTTAGGTGAGAGGAACAAAACAGGCAGTAGGGCAGTTTACATGATCAAAAACTGGGTAGGACAAGTGTCCTATCCAGATTCAGGAGCTGTACACACCCCTAAATTTCAATCGTGTGTTAGCAAACAACTAGGTAGGAGGAGGGGAAGTGATCATGTGTGAGGCAGGAGATGAGTAGGACTGCTTTTCCTCTTTGGTAAAAATGCTGAGTACGACGGACGGTACCATTCTACTCCTCACTCCTCAAACCTAATTGTTTGCTCACATACATTTGAAAATAGTGGGGCGGGGATGAACATAGCTCCCAAAGCTGATAGGATGCTTGTCCTACCCAGTTTCTGATAATCAGAACTAGGGGTGTGCATGGAACCGTCTGGCCTGGTTCGATCCAGCCCCCAATCGAAACCCTCCCCCCTCAGTCCGGTCCGGTCCCAGACTGGTCCATGAATTTTTTTGGTTTTTGTCATGCCCTCGAGCTCCGACAGCGAGGAGGAAGGGGAAGCTGTCGGCTTTCCAGCCGAGTCAGGAATGTCTGAAGGGCAGAGCCCGGCTGTCAGCGTTCCTAAGACAGCTGCAGTAAATCCAGCTGATGATTTTAGGCTCAGCAGCCTGAGTCAACAGAAAGCGTGAGGTACCAATCAGAGGGTGAACTGGACATTGGAACACCGCTGACACCGCAACAACACAGGTGTTCTAAACGCAGGACACAATTAGAAATGGTTAGGAGGAGCAAAAGGCTATTGTTGAAGGCTGACAAGCCGTGAATTCCTACCATCTGGGAGCTCTCAGCTTGCTCCATAAATTACAGCTCCAAACTCCGACTCATTGCTGAGATTCAACGTTCGTCATTCAGCCGACAGCGTGCAGCCCAGCCGAGAACTTCCCTGGCTTTGGGCCAGACCTTGACAGTTTTTGTTTTAAAAAATAAAGTTGATTATAAGTACCTTTAGCCCTCTCGGGGGGCTTGCTGAGGCCCCGGGGGTGTGTGTCCACGCGGATTCTCTCTGCCCCCGCCGGCCTTCCTCATCACTGCCGCGGCCGGGTAACTGATCATTTTTGGCCCTTTGGGGCCTCCGTACAAGTGCACGGCTGCCGTGCATGCACCAATGCCCTCTGTAAGGACACACACACACACCCGCGGCCTCAGAAAGCCCCCCGAAAGGGCTAAAGGTACTTATAATCAACTTTATTTTTTAAAAAAAAATTTGCGGACCAGACCCAGTGGTCCAGTTCTGGTCCGACGGAACCGGGGGGTGGTTTGGTTCGACCCCGAATCCCTAGACTGGACTGCCAGACCGGTCCTCACATCCCTAATCAGAACCCACCTTGTGACTGATAAGATTGTATGGATTATCTAGACCCTTTTCAATGTGGCTTTTACCCTAGGTTTGGGACTGAAACTACCTTGGTCGCCCTGATGGATGACCTGTGCCAGGACCTAGGGGGCGTGAGTCCCTGTTAGTTCTGCTGGACCTCTCAGCAGCATTCAGTACCATCGGCCATGGTATCCTTCTGATATAGGGATTGGGGGCAGTGCATTGGAGTGGTTCCAGTCCTTTCTTGGGGTGAGATTCCAGAAATTGGTGCTGGGGGACTTTTACTCGACTCCTTGGACTCTGGTCTATGGGGTCCTGCAAGTCTCAGAACTGTCCCCCATACTGTTGAACATCTACAAGAAACCACTGGGAGAGGACATCAGGAGGTTTGGACTGAAGTGTCATCAATATGCAGATGACACTCAGCTCTACCTTTCTCTGACATAAGATCCTAGGGAAGCAGTGGTTGTACTCAACTGTGGGGCTGGAGGCAGTGATGGGCTGGATGTGGGCTAGCAAACAGGCTAAATCCAGACAAGATGAAGGTCAGTAGAAACACCAGTCAGGATAGGGTGATTCAACCAACTCTAGATGTGGTAGTACTCTCCTTGAAAGAGCAAGTGCACAGTCTAGGGGTGTTGCTGGAGCCAGCTCTACTTCTAGATGCTCAGGTGGAGGCAGTGGCCCAGGGTTCCCTTGCACAGCTTCAGCTAGTGCACCAGCTGCATTCCTTTCTCAATCTGGCCACAGTTACCCATGCCTTAGTCATGTCACAGCTGGATTACTGCAACGTGCTTTACATGAGGCTGCCCTTGAAGAATATTCAGGAACTTCAGTTAGTGTAGAATGCAGCTTCCAGGGTTATCTCTGGAACTCCTCACTCAGAGTATATTACACTTATTTTGAAAGAGCTGTACTGGCTGCCAATTTGTTTCTGGATCCAGTTCAAGGTTATTACCTTTAAAACCCTTAATGGTTTGGGCCCTGAATACCTGAAGGCCAACCTGCTTACAAGGGTTTCTGCCCACCCGACAAGGTCGTCAGAGGGACCCTTGCTCCATGTGCTGAAGTTGAGAGAGACTAAATTGTCATGCATGCTGGACTGTGCCTTCTCTTTTGCTTTCCCCAAGCTCGGGAATGCTCTCCCAGTGAATGTCTGCTCTTTGACATCTGCGGCTGCTTTTGAAAAATCTACTAAAGATCTTTTTATTTGTTCAGGTTTTTAACCTTTAGGGGATGCCAGGTCTCTCAGCAATCCTGCTCCTGGTGGTGGTTGGTTTTTTTTATTTTTTTTTAATGGTTGTTTGAGTCTTATGGTTTTTACTGTTTAACTGATTTTAAAGTTTCAAATTATGTTGTTCAAATTATGTGTCTGTACACATGTACTTGTATATGTGTGAAGGACTGTACATGCATTCATTTGAAAAGTGAACCTGGGAGCAGAACCCCTCAAATGTAGCATACAGAAAGGAAATGTATGTGCATTTAACATAATATGTGAATAGGACTAATATGGACATAACTGTATGCATACCAATCTGAATGTGCAAACATTGCATCAGAAACTCTGACATCAGACTGCCTCCAGTGGGAATCCAGAACATTGCAGCTTCTCCTAGCTTCTAGGCTCTTTGCTGACTCTGCTCATAAAGGTCTGTCATTGGAGCCACTACAGGTTGGAAGAGTATAAGATAGTTCCTGTCAGGAGTACTTACTGCCTCAGTATAAAGGTTCCCTGATCTGGTGTTTATTGCCTAGTCTAGCTCTTGACTTCCATTGTGACTTCTGGCCTGTTTCCTGACTTTGGTTCCTGCCAGCTTCAACTGGTTCCTGACTTCAGCTGGTTGACCCTTGGCATGACTCTGATTACTGCCTCTGCTTGACCTTCTGATCTGACAGACCACCAGTTCTGACCTCTTGCCTGCTTCTGACCCTGTCTCCAGCTGCAACCCTCTCATTCTCTGACAGATCTGCTTGGCTTATCCTCTGGCACGTATCTAGATTCTGACTTCCACCACAATTGCCTGGTGTGATTCTTTGATCTTCTGTACCTGCTCTCCCAGTCCTGGCCTTCAGACCCTTGACCACAGGTCCAGCTGCCCTAGCACTGTATGCAGACTGCCCATGCATTGAACATTACATATTAATAGGGCTTATGAGAGCAGAAAAACCAAATGGTGTACCAAGGCTCACTCCATGATGAAACAAGACAAGGACATATTTAGTTATGATGGACATATGGAACTTCCATATTCAGAGGCAGCATACTGAGGAACAACAGTGGGAGAGCCTAATTGCATTTGCCTTCTGTTGTTGGTTTTCCAGGGGCATCTGTTGACCACCGTGGGAACATAGGAACATAGGAAGCTGCCATATACTGAGTCAGACCATCGGTCCATCTAGCTCAGAATTGTCTACACAGACTGGCAGCGGCTTCTCCAAGGTTGCAGGCAGGAATTTCTCTCAGCCCTATCTTGGAGAAGCCAGGGAGGGAACTTGGAACCTTCTGCTCTTCCCAGAGTGGCTCCATCCCCTGAGGGGGAATATCTTGTAGTGCTCACACTTCTAGTCTCCCTTTCATATGCAACCAGGGCAGACCCTGCTTAGCTAAGGGGGCAAGTCATGCTTGCTACCACAAGACCAGCTCTCCTCCCAGGGAAACAAGATGATGAACTTAGGCCTCAGTCTGGTCTGATCCAGCTTTATGTTATAGTCTTATGCATTGTGAAGGGAAATAGCAACTACTATGAGGCAGCTGCCAAAAGGAGATTGGCTGCTCCTTTTAATCCTTAAATAGTGTTAAATATTTAAATACAGCCTTTGAAAGAAAATGCCCAATGCTGTTGCTGTGCTTCTGGCAAGCCTCCTCCCCATAACAGAGATAAATGGAGATAATGAAAAAGATGGAATTTCTTGTGAAACACATGCCATTTTTATAAATGTATAACAAATAAGGGCTTCAATAACAAAAAATAAATGGAATAATGAGACAAACAAAATGTCTTGCTCATCCCTAACTGCTACTGCTCTGGCTGCCAAGAGAGAAATGGATATGTGGGACCATGATGATTCTTCCGGATTTTTTTCTTATGACTTTGCTACCATCAGCTATGATATCCTTCTGGCCTGCTTTGGGGGATTAGGAAATTGAGGGCACTGCATTGCAGTGGCTCTTCTCTGTCCTGGATTCAGAACATGGTGCTATGGGACTGTTGTTGCTTAGTTTTCTTGGAAATCCAAACTAAACGGATTCAGCAGCAAGAAACAACCAATGCGAGAGATTGTCAAAGGGTATGGATCATCAGTATGTCGATGATCCATTCACTTTATTTCTCTTTTACCTTTTATTTCTCCAAATCAATAAGCCCTATTAATCTGAACACCTCTTCCAATGCCACAAACACTAGCCGACATAAATCTAAGTCAGCTGTTCACCCTGGCCTTATCTAGCATAGCTGTCTGCTCTATTCTGTAGTCAGGTTGAGCCTCAGACTCCAAATATTCACGTTTCGGAGCCCTCCAAGCACTAGCCCAGACTATTTCACATGACATATAGATTAAACAAAACAATGGGTTACATTGTGTGCAGTTCCCTCACAGATGGTAGTGAGCCATTGGAGCTTCCAAGGCAGCCCCCAAGGTTTAGTGGCAGGGCTGCTGCAGAATGCCTTTAAAGTGCTTCTGGGCAGCAGCACAGCAGCACTCCTTTCCATTGGTGTAGGAGGAAAGGTGTAGGAGGCCAGGACCAGCAGGCATAATGCAGCTGTGCTCCCTTCTCACCATGCACATCCAGTCTATCAACTCAGAACACTTGTGCAACCCTAAAGTCTACATTAAGGATCATATATAACGATGGTTACCTCCTATTTATCCATTTTGACACACAACGTTTGACTGAGACACTGGTTATGTATGATCATAATGATTATCCTGCAGGATCCTGACACAGGTAACTGTACAGGATTGTAAGTTACAATAAGCCAGTTCAGACAATACTTTCAACATATGATTAGATTCCTCTACACGTGTACAGATGATCATCCAAACCGGGGGTGGGGGGGATTCTGTATCCAGGATTTAAATATTAGATATAATGTAGGATTTCAAATGTGGGGTAGTCACTATCATGTGATTAGGTGATCGTCCAGATTGTAGGTGGTTCACCCACCTCCCCCACAACCACTGAGTTTGAACTGAACCCAGGATAAGATCATTCACTCTACCCACATTGGTCTGTTCATCTGAATTTGTTTTCCAAGTGGTTATAAAAGAACACAAGTATACTAATCTGTGTTTATACAATATAGAAATATATTGTATATAGATATACAAATGGTGTTTGTTTTTTATGTTTTGTAAACTTGTTGTGCACCGCCCAGAGCCTTTGGATGGGGTGGTCTAGAAATGTAATAAATGAATAAATAAAATAATAAATAATCTTGTGTTTAAAAGTATCATCTGAACTGGCCAAATCTCTCCTCTGAAACCTGAGCACGAAAAACTTTAATAAAGAAAACAAAATACAAATGTTTGGGGTAAAAAGTAGCATTAAATGCTGGGGCATTTACATCAAAATGAACGTTGCTTAGCAGCCACTGAATATAATCCACTTTATTACTGGCCTTTGTAAAAGGCCCAGGGTAGGATGGCTGAAGCATGGCCCTGGAACCATGTGCCAAAATGCAAGAAGGCAAAAAGGAAGGGCATACAACTTCACAGCAGGAACAGGCTCTGCATGGTCAGGGCAAATGACTCATATGCTTGAGAGGCTGGAGCTTTTTACAGACAATGAATAAGCACATGTTCAAGCAAGTTAGAGAAGTGGAAGCACTATTCACTATCACTTCAGAAGGCAGCAAAAGCAATGTCACTTTTGAGTGGCAATAGAATTAGAACAAGCAGTTTTTGAATGAGTTAAAATTAGGAATTGCAGTTCACCATTAATGCAGACAAGAGGTCTTATCAACAATTTCTACTGGTCCTGAAACACCTACCCAAGTGGATTTTTAAACTACTCACTACTTCTCAAATACAAGCAAAAAGTACAATGCTGATTATGAAATAACAACCTCTACAAATGATTCTCGACATTTTTCCAACCTCTGCAGTCATCTAAGCCATGTGCCAAGTGGGTGTAAAATGCTTTTATAGCAAAGTGGTATTTCACACCCACTATGTGCAGATTTAAATGATTTCACAAGGTATAAAAAAGTAGGTCAAATCAATGATCAGAGGACATCAGTCATAAACGATATTCAAAGCAAACAGCTTTAGAAGTCTGCTGTTATTCTGAGATCTTCTGATGCTATCAGAACTTGAAAAGAAATGTCTCTCTCCTCCTTACATTACTTAGTAAGGAGTCATCTTGTATATATTGATAGCACAATCTAAATAATAATAACCCTAAACAGCTTAGGCCCTGGGTATCTAAGAGAGTGTCTTCTTCAGTATGAGCCCCATTGCCCATTGAGGTCATCTGAGGAGGTCCCTCTCCAGTTACCACTAACTCATTTGGTGGCTACATGGAGACAGGCCTTCTCGGTCACTGCCCCGAGATTGTGGAATGTGCTCCCTGCTGAGATACGATCCTTCCCATCTCTGGCAATTTTCAAAAAACACCTGAAAACCCATCTTTTCGCCCAAGCTTTCTCAGCTTCCTAAATGTTTTGGGTTTTAATCTCTGGTTTATTTTAAATCCTTAAATTGTTTTAAGTTTTTTGTATATGTTTTAACTGGTTGTATGCTATTGTAAACCACACAGAGATGAAAGTTAGGGTGGTGTACAAATTATTTGATAAATAATAATAATGATGATAATAATAATAATTCCCATACAGCCTAAGGACAACAAACAGGAGGTCCATAAATACTTAGTGATAATTATGCTTCCATCAATATCTTCCTAATCTCCTTCAGAATTGTCCCTCACAGTTTTCTCAAGAGTTCTTTCACATTTTCTATTGGTACCAAATATTAGGGGTGTGCACAAAACTGGCTGACCTGGTTCAGTTTCGGTCCGAACTGGATTGGGCCAGTTCAGTCTGGCACCCCCTTAACTCCCCTCCCCGGTCGGGTCGGGTCTGGGTGGGGTTGTGAACAATTTTAAAAAATTTTAATTGTACTTACCCCCTCCAGGGGGTTTCTCTTAGGCCATGGGGGGTCTCCAGAGATTCCACTCCCCCCCCAGCTTCCATTATGTTTCAAATCTCCCTGTTCAGACAGTCTTTGGCCCGCTCTGGGCCTCACCCCCACCATGGTGGCCATTTTGGAGGCCACCACACATGCCCAGTGGGCCTCTCCATGGCCAGATCATGACCCAGGCCACGCAGAGGCCCATTGGGCATGCACGGTGGCCTCCAAAATGGCCACCGTGACAGGGGTGAGGCCTGGAATGGGCCAAAGACCGCCCAAACAGGGTGATTTGAAACATAATAGAGGATGGTGGGGGGAGGGGAACCTCCAGAGGACCCCAATCCCATGGCCTCAGATAAGCCCTCCAGAGGAGATAAGTACATTTTTTAAAAAAATCTCCAACACACACACACACACACACACACACCGACTGAGGGGGTGGGGTTCATTTTGACACTGGACCATCAAACTGAACAGGTTCTATGTCAAACCTGTTTGACATTGAATCTGTTCGCACATCCCTACCATATATACCAACCTATATAATTCAGAATTAGGGTCCAAATATGGTTGATGTAAAATATAATAGTGAGTAGTGTTCCATCTTTCAGAGTTTGTTTTTGTATTTACCAGCTGCAGGAAAGCCTGATTCAGATAGGGACTGTGGTGTGTGGGGAGGGAGAAGTTAGTCCTTTCAGTCCACAGCCATCTTGATCCAAACTGGATTTTGCAACTGGGTTTTATTTTTTAAGAAACTGGAAGACACTATGGCCTGGTTCACACCTATGCAGAGTTTGTAACTGTAGTACATCTGAATGTGCAAAACCACATTTAAGGGTCTGAAATTAACTCCAGTTTGCCCAGCCAGACTCCAATTGGGACCTGGGGTTTTCTCTAAGCTTCGCTACCGACAACTGTGGTTTTGCCCCCAAACTGTTACGACAGAAGGCAAACCATTCCCAAAATCCAATCATAGAGGTGGTGGTGCAGACCTGCCCAAGGATGTGGCTCCTCCATGCTTTCGGCACTTTTCACTGGCAGCCACTCAGGGAAAAACTCACACCCCTTCTGTCAGCTGTGCAGCTATGGAGTTGCCAGACTACAGGGACACCAACACACCCTGTCCCAGACTGGCCAGTCTGTCAAGCTGCACAGCCTCTCGGGGGCAACAGTCATGCATGTCCACAAGTACAAACCCACCAAGTGGCAGAACAAGCAGGGCACCCCTTCACGGTGATGGGAGGGGGAAGGCAAAAGGCAAACCCAAGCAGGGAAGCTGGAGCAGCCAACATCTATTTTTCATACAGAAAGGGTGGGGAAGGAGGGCCCAGCCCCCTTCCGGCGGGGGGAATGTTTGCTCCCTAAATCTTACTCATGAGCAGGAAAGTCCACAGTTGAAGCTATTGTGGCAGCAGTGGTTCAGAGTGCGGCAGAAATGCCCATTGGCCCATGGACCTCACGAGAGTGTCAGACTATGGGAAGCAAGGGAGGACACTCCATGCAGGAAAGCTGCGGGGTCAGGCACTTGGGCAAGTGCTGTCCTGGTCTCAGTGAATGCTGCTAAGCCACTGTCAATCCCTGTGCCCTGCCAACCCACCCGTCAATTTGGAGTTGTACACCCTACCCACAGCCCACAGTGTGCAACACCACTTTCCCAGGGTGGCTGTAACTATCTATGGGACTCTCTATGCCCGGGAATCACCACGCCTCGAGATCTCCTTACATACTCTGCAAAACCGCCCCTGGCCTGGGAGTTTCAAATGGCTGGAAGGGTCTCCTCCACAGCCCACTGCCCTCATCATCCATGCATATTCGGAATATGCATGGCATATACCCATGCCTTTTTGGAAGGGCGGTATAAAAATCGAATAAATAATAATAATTAATAAATAATATGGTTTGTGTGGAGGTGCAATAGTTTCTGTGGGGGTGCTATAAATTAATTTATTATTATTATTTCTTGTTTACACAGTAAGACAGATGCTATTGACTGGTTTGTTTTATCCAGAAATTGAGTCCTTCCCAAGAACCTGGGATGGCTGAATTTTATTATCAATATTGATGTTATTATTGCTTTTTGCTTTTTGTAGTTGGCTGATGGTGATTTCTGTGGCCCCTATGGTGTTGAGGTGCTCTTCAAGGTGTTTTGGAATTGCACCCAGGGTGCCGATTACTACTGGGATTATTTTGGTCTTCTTCTGCCACAGCCTTTCAATTTCAATTTGTAGATCTTTGTATTTTGTTATTTTTTCTATTTCTTTGTCTTATATTCTGCTATCCCCTGGTATTGTTATGTCGATTATTTTGACTTCTTTTTCTTTTTTCTCGACTACAGTTTTATCTGATGTATTGTGTGGCAGATGTTTGTCTGTTTGTAGTCAGAAGTCCCATAATATTTTTGCATCTTCATTTTCTACCACTTTTTCAATTTTATGGTCCCACCAATTTCTGGCTGCAGGTAGCTTGTATTTTTTGCAGATGTTCCAGTGTATCATCCCTGCTACCTTGTCATGCCTTTGTTTATAGTCAGTCTTTGTAATCTTTTTACAACAGCTGATTATATGGTCCACTGTTTCATCTGCTTCTTTACAAAGGCGGCACTTGCTGTTTGTTGTTGATTTTTCAACTTTGGCTCTTATTGCATTTGTTCTTAGTGCCTGTTCTTGTGCAGCCAGTATTAAACCCTCTGTTTCTTTCTTCAGGTTGCCATTCTTAAGTCACTTCCAGATCTTGGTGGTGTTTGATTTTCCGGTTATATTGTGCAAATATTGACCATGCAGTCGCTTATTTTTCCATTTTTCTGCTCGGTTCTTGACTTGTTCTTTCTTGTAGGCCTGCTTTGTTACATTGGTGTTGAATAGTTTCTCGTTATTGACCATTTGAAGTGCATCTTCTTCACTGTCCTTTATGTATTCTTCAAGGCCTCTTTTCTCCTCCTCTACTGTTTGATGGATTTGCAGCATTCCTCTTCCACCTGAGCTGCGAGGGAGGTATAGGCTATCTACATCACTGCAGGGGTGCAGAGCATGATTGTTCTGGACAAGCACATTTGTCTAGTCCAAACTCCATTGCTATATCACTACTGAATATATGGACAGTGTTTAGCAGTGATTCGATTTCTGATTGGGACTTTCTATACAACTTCGAATCATCCATAAAGAGCATATGGCTTATTTTACTTGATGTTTTAGATGTTTGGTATCTGAGGCCTGTTTTGTTTAGTATTTGTGAAAGTGGAGTCATGGCAATTACGAACAACAGAAAATTAATAATAATTATTTATTTACATAGTCAGACAGGTGTTATTGACTGGTTTGTTTTATCCAGACATCAAGTCCTTCCCAAGGACCTGAGATGGCTGAATTTTATTATCAGTGATGTTGCTCTAATTATTATTATTATTATTATTATTATTATTATTATTATTATTATTATTTACATTTATAAACTGCCCCATTCAGAGGCTCTGGGCGGTGTACAATTAGTTTAAAAAACATAAAAAACATTTAAAACACACTACTTAAAACAATATAAAACAATTTTAATACAATTTAAAATCAATTAAAAATACTTTAAAACAATTTTAAAACCTTGGAAGGCCAGGCGAAACAAATAAGTCTCTAGGGCTCTCTTAAAGGCCAACAGTGAGCCTAAACTGTGGATATCTGTCAGAGTGCATCCACAGGCCAAGAGCAGCTACAGAGAAGGCCCAGTTCAGAGTCACCACCAGACATACCGGTGGTAAGTGGAGACAGACCTCTCCCTCAGAAGGGATTCCGGTGCAGTCAAGTTCTATTTTTCATACAGAAATGGTGGGGAAGTGGGGCCCAGCCCATTCCCCTTTGGGGGGTTCATGCCTTCAGAGGCTAGCTCATGAGCAGGACAGTTCACTGAGGACAGTCTTGGGTCAGCTGAGATCCTTTTTAAAAGATCCCGAAACCTGACCCAGGACTCATTGGTCAGGCATGAGAGTGACCATTTTCTATACCAACATGTGTATCCCTAGGCAGTGTACATAAGTTAAAATACAACAAATATAAAAACAGGAAAAAATGATGAAAACAATTATTATATAAACCAATTAAAATTAATTAAAAACCTGAAAAAACAGTCTTTTCTCAGGCTTTTAAAGGATCTTTTTAAAAACAGCCAGAGATGGAGAAACTCTGATTTTAACAGTGAGTACTATCCAGAGCACCGGGGCAGCCACAGAGAAGGTCTGGTCCTGGGTAGCCACCAAACAAGCTGGTGGTAGCCATAACCAGACCTCTTCAGATGATCTTACAATGACCTTGGACTTAATCCTGAGTAGCACCCAAGAACTGGTGCATGATGTCCCTTTAGGGAAAATAGTGTGATTAGGCATACATGTGGGGAGAGAATCACCGAGGAAGACTAACAAAGACACTTTGAATTTCAGAAGAGGAAACCTCTCCAAAATGAGTATGGTGAAAAGAAAGCTGAAAGGGAAAATCAGGAGAGTCACTTCACTCCAGAATGCATGGAGTTTAGTCATAACCACAATACTAGAAGCCCAGTTAGATTGTATACCCAAAAGAAGGAAAGGTACCAATAAATCCAGGAGGATGCCAGTATGGCTAACAAGTCAAGGAAGTCAAGGAAGCCATAAAAGGGAAGAAGACTTCCTTCTGAAATTGGAAGGCCTGTGCAAATGAAAAGAACAGAAAGGAACACAAACTCTGGCAAAAGAAATGCATAGTGACAATAAGGGAGGCAAAAAGAGAGTTTGAGGAACATTTAGCTAAAAGCATCAAGGGGAATAATAGAAAATTCTTTGAGTATATCAGAAACAGAAAACCTGCCAGGGAAGCAGTTGGACCATTAGACAATGAGGGAGTGAAAGGGATTATTGAGGAGGATATGGAGGTTGCAGAAAAGCTAATTGAGTTCTTTGGGTCCATCTTCATGGCAGAGGATACGGAACATATACCTAACCCTGAACCAGGCTTTTCTGGGATGGAGGCTAAAGAACTGAATCAGAAAGAAGTGACAAAGGTTGATGTCCTAAACTGTCTGGAAAAACTGAAAACTAGCAAATCTCCAGGATGGATGGCATCCATCCAAGAGTCCTCAAAGAACTCAAATGTGAAATTTCTGACCTCCTTGCAAAAATATATAGTTTATCCTTGCAATCAGGCTCTGTACTGTAGGACTGGAAAGTTGCAAATGTAACACCGATTTCCAAAAAGAGATCCAGAGGCGATCCGGGAAATTACAGGCCGGTTAGCTTAACGTCCATTCCAGGCAAGATGATGGAAAACATCCTCAATGATAAAATTGTAAAGCACATAGAACAACAGGCCTTGCTGGGAGAGAACCAGCATGGTTTCTTTAAAGGTAAATCTTGCCTCACAAACCTTTTGGAGTTCTCTGAGAGTGTCAACAAGTGAGTGGATCAAAGAGATCCAGTTGACATAGTATACCTGGACTTCCAAAAAGTTTCCAACAAAGTTCCTCATCAAAGACTCCTGAGAAAACTTAGCAGTCATGGGATAAGGAGACAACTACCTGTGTGGATTGCTAACTGGTTGAAGGTAGTATAAGATCATCTGTAGGTAGGTAGGTACAGAGGGTAGGTATAAATGGAGAGTTTTCAAAATGGAGGGAAGTAAGAAGTGGGGTCCCCCAGGGATCCGTACTGGGACTGGTGCATTTTAATTTATTCATAAATGATCTCTAAGTAGGGGTAAGCAGTGAGGTCGCCAAATTTGTGGATGATACCAAACTCTTTTGGGTAGTTAAATCCAAAATGGATTGTGAGGAGCTCCAAAAGGATCTCTCCAAACTGGGTAAGTGGATGACAAATTGGCAAATGTGGTCCAGTGTTGGCAAGTGTAAAGTGATGCACATTGGACCAAAAAACCCCAACTTCAAGTAGACATTGATGGGATCTGAGCTGTCAGTGACTGACCAGGAGAGGGATCTTGGTGTCATGGTGGACAGCTCATTGAAAGTGTCAACTCAATGTGCAGCAGATGTGAAAAAGGCCAATTCCATGCTAAGGATCATTATGAAGGGGATTGAATATAAAACTGCTAATATTATAATACCCTTATACAAAATTATGGTGCGGCCACCACACTTGGAATACTACGTAAAATTCTGGTCAACACATCTTAAAAACGACACTGTAGATAGAACTGGAAAAGGTACAGAAGAGGGCAACCAAGATGATCAGGGACCTAGAGCACCTTTCTTATGAAGCAAGGCTACAATACCTGGAGCTATTTAGTTTAGAAAAAAGACGACTGTGGGGAGACATGATAGAGCTCTATAAAATCATGCATGGTGTGGAGAAAGTGGATAGAGAGAAATTCTTTTCCCTCTCCCATAACACTAGAACCAGGGGTCATTCCATGAAATTGATTGCCAGGATATCTAGGACCAACAAACGGAGGTACTTTTTCACACAACGCATACTCAACTTGTGGAATTCACTGCCACACGATTTGGTGACAGCCAACAACCTGGATGGCTTTAAGAGGGATTTGGATAACATCATGGAGGAGAGGTCTATCAATAGCTACTAGCCAGAGAGCTCTGGGCCTCCTCCAGCCTCAAAGGCAGGATGCCTCTGAGTACGAGTTGCAGGGGAGTAACAGCAGGAGAGAGGGCATGCCCTCAACTCCTGCCTGTAGGCTTCCAGCAGCATCTGGTGGGCCACTGTGTTAAAGAGGATGCTGGACTAGATGGGCCTTGGGCCTGAATCCAGCAGGGCTGTTATTATGTTCTTAATATGTGGGTCGATTAATGACAAAGGAGGAACTCTCTTAAAGGCACTCATATCCTTTATGATCATGTGGGCAGGGACTGTATTGTCCAAACTGGCCCTTGGTGTGATTGCACCTATGTTCATTTAAAATGTAGACCTGAGTACAGGCCCCCTAAAATGCAGGGTATCACTGTAAGGGTTTTGAACAGAAGTATAAATAATTTTATGTGCATACAGAGCCGTACAGAGTGCATGTGTGTTGAACGTATCAAGTGAACAGAGCTAGAGGCAGAGCGTAAACATGCAATTTAGCAAAGCATTTTGGAATGAGTATCATCTACCAGCCATTTGTTACTGCAATGGGCTGTTAAGTTTAAAAACTAATTTAGGTAACTGCTGTTCTTAATCTGTAAGATGAGAGCTGAAGGGCTCAAAAACTATCTGTATTATAGGGATTCTTCTGAAATTCTCCCCATCCTGAGATCTGGAGTCTGAATTACCCAGTCTTGTTTCTGAAGAACTGGTGTATTAGAGGGATTCTCTGTTGTTATATATCTAAATGAATTTTGTGAATGTTGTATAGCGCTCTGTCATATGCAGTTTACTGCAACATTGAGTTCTTTCAGTTTATTTGTATCTTTTCTCCTTTTACATTACCAATGCCCATGTGTACATTTATAAAGTACTTCAGAAAAACAGACTAGATGTGTTTACATACAGTAGCTGACATTTAGACTAACCCTTCACTGACATGCCATGGTTTTCTATTGTGCGAGAGAATAGGGGTAATTTTCAGTGATCACCCCTTCCCACTGAAGCTACATGCCATCTGAAACTCATGGGCAAAATTTCAGGAAGAAGAGGCAGGTGTAGAAGAAAGGGGAAATAATGGGAGAGCGCAAGAAAACCCCTCAAACAATGGAAAGCTCTGGCAGAGGGTTAGTCTGGATGTTGGCCACTTTTACACCATATGGAAGAGTGACTAATATGGAAGAGTGAATCCATATGAATGTGCCTGTTTTTTAAAGATTGTCCTCAAAATCTCTGCTTTGGGATCTTCTACAATGGCAAGTATGGGAGAGTCCTACCCCGGATGGTGCCTTCTCAGCAGTATGCATGTATGCATGTATGCATGTATTTCTATACTGCCAAAAACGTGCATCTCTGGGAGGTTTACAATTAAAATCATTTAAAACATTAAATGAGTTAACAATGAAAATCATTTAAAAGACTAAAAACATTTTAAACCCAGTATTAACATTATTTAAAACTATAAATCTAATTAAAAGCCTGTGTGAATAAATGTGTCTTCAGTGCCTTTTTAAAAGTTTGTTTGTTTGTTTATTATTTAAAAATTTATACCGCCCTTCCAAAAGGCTCAGGGTGGTTTATTGCCAGAGATGGGGAGGCTCTAATTTCAACAGGAGCACATTCCAAAGTCCAGGGGCTACAATGGAAAAAGCCCGTTCCCAAGTAGCACTATATTTATGGAATGTCCTCCTAGGAACAGTTTGCTCTGTCTAACCCCTTTCAGCTAATCTTCAGGTGCAATGCAAAGACTCTCTGAGTTGGCTCAGCTGACTTCTTACTTTGTTTATCCCATCAGTTATTTCCAGCTGCCTGATCTATGTATATATGTTCTGCATAGTATATATGTTCTCCAGTCTGTGTTATTGTGTTATCTCTATTGTTTTCATCACAAGGGAAACTAAAGCTGTATCAGCTTTAATTTTAATTTAGTGACTCCATACAGCTACAGTTAATGCACTCTAGTGCAGCCTCAACAAACTGAGCAATAGGCTCAAAAGGGATAGAACAGAGATTGCTCCTCCCTTCAACTGTGTCTCTTTAAGAAACAGACTCGATAATTAATTTAATACATGCATTACATTATAATCTTGACTTTTAGTGTAGTCTATTTTTGTATTATGGAGTTTCAAATTTTATTAGCCAACGTATGGATCTTTTTGATCCAAAAGGCATGATACAAACGATTTAATAAATGAATATAAAATAAATTTCCCACCCCCAATTTTTATTGATGCTGCTGAAGCCAGTATTCAGTTTCTCCATAATTTAATTGTCTCTCTAGTCTTACATTGTAGAATACAGATCAAAATAGCATTGTATAAGAGCTGGGACAAATTTATTTTTAATGTTCCTTATCACAAACAAATACCAGCTGAACCAATATCTGTACACACTGAGATAAAGGATTCTCCTTCAGATAAAAGCTAGTAAGTTTAGATATTGCAAATGTTTCAATTCAGGGTGTCACTATAAACAGGCTTATTTATAATCAAAAATACAGCAGATATAACTTGATAGACCTGGAAGGAAAATATTAATACAAAGACAGAAAAAAACAATGAAATGAGGACGACTAGAAAGGCCTTAATTCAATTTTGTGTGTTTTGTTCAGATTTGCTATGAAAACCTTTTCCTTTGGGGCTGTTAAACCTGGCCTTGTCCACAGTAAAATTTAAATCCTCCTGATTTCAGTGGGAAAGGAATCAAACAGGCTGTATTCTTGTCCTGCCAAGAGAGGGTTCAGCCTTTATAGTACAGTGGACAGAATGTTGGACTTGGGCAGAGATCTGGATTCTCTTCCCTGTTCAGCCACAAAGCTTTTTTTGATATCCTTTGGCAAGTCAGTCTTTCAGCCTAATCTACCTCAGGAGGTTTGTTGAAAGGATAAAAAGGGATGACCCCATGTCTGCTTCCCTTGAAAGAAGGGTAGGAAAGAAATGTGATAAACACATTTTTAAATAAGAGAAATGCTCTGCTCACTGGAATGATACAAGGAAGAAATTTATAGTGTCATATATCCCATTAGATATTTCTGGCTTCAGAACTACATCTGATCATGTGCAATTATTTCTTTAAACAGAAACAGAAGATAGCTGAATCAGGAAATGTAGATAAATATGGCAATCAAGGTGTTTGTAAAAATGGAATATCAGGTGTAAAAAATTAGACAAAGAAGTAACAAAATTAAGATTGTACTGCAATGGCAGCATGACACTAAAAGGGCAAGGGGCAAAAATAGGCAGAGCTGGAGTGTGCCAGGGGATGAGCAGGACTTAGTTGGAACCTTATGCCCATACAGAGGTCAGTTTGCAACAGACAACCTGGAGGTTTTTCACAAATGGCTCCATCCCTCGGGGTATCTGAAGAACGAATCTGCTTCGCAGCAGATTCGAGGCATCTTAATTTGAGGGATTAAATAGCCCATTCGCATTGCCATCAACACCTCCATCAACACCCTCAGAGAAAGCAGAAGCCCCAGAGTTTTTTCAAATGCTGCTGGAAATAGAGGATATTTTAACCCCAGACAGAACTCGAGCTAAGCCAGAATTCGCAGCCTCCCTTCGTAGAAAAACAAAGCCCTGTCTGTCCTGGTCCCTGATAGCCCACTGGGAGGTCGGGTTAAATCCAGTGAATGTGTGGACTGGCACATTCCAATCAGGAGTGGATTCGGGGGGATAGCCCTGTCTGTATAACTTCCATGTGATGCTGCACCAGCCAAGAGTTGCTAAAAGTTAGTATACTCTCACTCACGCCCATGGAGGGCTCAGAAAAACTGCTCCCACTTCCTTCCTCTCTGCCCCACATCCCACAGCTGCAGTGTAAGATAGGATTTGGATTCAAATCATGTTCTGGCATTATGGCCTTGGTACAATTATGACCTGGCTACAGTGGCTGATGTCCAGAGCAATGCTGTACTAGTGCAACAAACAAAGATGCAGATGCGCCAAAAGGTCACATTGCTGAACAGATGCTCAAAGCCTCTCGTGCTCTTGATCTATTTGCACAAGTGTTGTGCTAGCACAGCAGGGGGTAGCAGCTGTTTTTGCATTATTCCCTGCAACACATATGGAGTGAGAAAGAGGTTTCATGGCACAGGCATGTCATGAGTTGTGCAAGCCTATTCTCTGGAATGCAAATCCCTGGCTTAGCAGAACTGACTGGTGCAACATACTTACACTAGTACAAAATAAGTGTGGATGTCGGCCACTGAACCCAGGTCCAGGGCTAGTGTGGGAGTGCCAGCTAGGCCCAACACCCCCCGCCCCACCACCACCACTGGCATGCTTAGTATCCACTCCAACCCCCCTGCTCCCCAGTCCTGAGCACAGCATTTGTTCACCATGGCACATACTGCACCCAGCATTCCCAATCACGGGAAGAAACTCTCTTTCAGTACAGTGTTTGCCATTGCAGACCAATACTGTACTCAGGTAGTGGGAAGCATAGACACCAAGTGCACCAGCAAAGGGACAGGGCTAGCCAGCACATTCATGTCAATCATGTACCATAGTCCATTTAGAATAGTATTGTTAAACCAGTCTTAAAACTAGCTCTCAGGAAGGTTGAACAAATGTCTCCCTCTTTCTGAATCCCACGGTCACTCTAGTGCCCAGAATTCCTTAAATAGAGATGCCAAGAGACTTTATTCACACAAAGATGGACTTTGCCTCTTTACAGACAACATGCTTCTTCTGTCCACCTGGACACATGCATACTGTATTTGCCATCCTAATCTTTCTGCAATTGTTCCTAAGTCCTTTCTTTGCTCGAGATGACTTTCTACAAGTTATTCCAGCTTTAACCTCATGACTGCCTTTGTTCATGGTTGTGCCATGGTTCATTAATTATGACATAATTTATACAGTACTGCTGGTTGACCATTCCCAACAAGTAAAATCCAAATAACATTGTCTTGATCTTAAGAATATACCCCAAGGTGTACTGTTTGTCCATGAAAACAGCAAAGAGATCCATGTATCTAATTAAGTGGGCTCTAGTCCACAAAAGATTATGTGGCCTACGATACATTCATTAGTCTTTCAAGTGCCACAAGACTCTGTTTAGTTTTCACTAAACAGACCAGCATGGCTACCCCTCTGGTATTTGTACATAATACACTTTCATTTCACAGTCATAAACATGACACATGGTTTATTTCAGCAAAATCCTACAAGTGCACTTAAATATTTGCTAAACAAAGCCAGGTGCTCTTCAAAAGACAGGAAAAGTGATTGCAGAAGTTCAGAACTTTCTCTAAGTGTCAGCCATCTCTCTAAAATGCAGCTGAACATTACATCACATCTATTGTGTAAACATCACAGCACTGGATAAAGGCAGCCCTCCAGTGAATTTGGCAGCTTGCTATACCTTTTATTTTGCTTAATAGGGCCCGTTGTCTGGTTATATCCATTTTGCTTCACTGTTACTTGGAAATGGATTACAGTACAATAAACGTCAGATTGTTAAATGGACTTCTCTGACCACAGCTGGTGCCAAATAACAAGCCAAATAACAAGCTATTCAATGGCCTGAAAGAGCAATACTGAGGTAGAAAATAGAAATTAATTCCTTACAGAAAATCATTCTTCCTTCCCTAAAGGACAGGAAGGAAACATGACCCAATGGTCATCTTATCCTTTTGCCTTCAGAACCCTAAAATCTCTGTGCCAACTATACCCTCCCAGCTTAGCTTGGCTTGTTTTCACAGGGATTCAGTCAGGACTGAGTTTAGGATTGCCAGATCTGCAAAAAAGGTAATCCTGGGGAAACTACATTAAAAGTAGCATATTATGGCTGGATGGTCTTTTGTACATTTGCCGCTGGGCACAGGCTGAATATTAATCTAGTAATGAAATGGTGGTGAATCAGTGGCTGACACTGTAATGATAAAAGGCCATTAGAAAGAGCATTACAGCCCCTCCTTACCTAAATTTCAAAGCACACTGTGCTCCTATAAGAGGCAAATAAAGCCATTTTCCGTTAATCTAGTGAGCTATAGGAGGTTTTGCTTTCTCTTGATCCCATGCTTCAGTTTTCCCATCCCTCAATATATTGGATTCCTTTATCAATCTCATTGATATCAAAAAATCTTGATTAATGAGGTACTCATGGAAGGACACTGCGCTCGCTTAAGCAACATTCTTGTGGAAACCAGTTCTGCTACGTTAGGAGCTTGCATTCCAGACCAGTGTTGTGCTTTCGCGAGTACTCTAGTGCAAACAGAGTGCCCGCACAAAAAGACAACTTCCACAAATGCTGTGCTTGTGCCTTTTGTATCAGCACATTTACATGCTCTCCTTTCAGTTGTACAACTGTGTGTGTGTGTGTGTGTGTGTGTGTGTTCCTTGCTTTTGCCTTTCATATGAAGAAGTGGGTTATAAGCCACAAAGGTTCATGCAAATGCATCAGTTAGTCTTAAAGGTGTGGCCTTATTCTTTTTTGTTCCATATAATTCACTAACATGGCATATCACAACTATTTTTACAACTTCTTTTGGTTACATGTGCACTTCGTTAGATGTTAGTATTTTTATTAATACAAAAATATAAACATCTCAAATTGTATCAAAAAACCAACCAAAATAATATTAAATCCCCCTTTTTACCCATATTATAATGATATAGTAACCATTTACCTCAGATAATGGAACACTACATGTAAAGGTGAATATTATCCTGTACATATCTGAATATTACTGTTCCAAAAGGGAATAGATAAAATTTATCTCCTGGCAAACTTGCTTATTGTTTCTCCTTCCTTTGCATTGTTAAAAAAAAAGTTAAACATCACCTTCGAAGTGTAATTTGATAAATCTGCTCTAGTTGGCAGGGCTAATTATTTCCATGCTATAGCTATACATAGTATGGATATAGTCAAGAGACAGGTAAGTAGCTCAAGATATGTAATCAAGATCAACCTTTCAAAACATTTTCTCTTATATACTCAAACAAAGCCATTCTATTAGTATTATTGTACCCTTATAGAATCAGGAAAAGTATGTTAAAGTACAGTCTCTTCTAGGGGTGTGTGAGCTGGGCTTGACAAAGACTGGCTCGACTCAACAGGTTCAGGGTCGAGCTAGTCTGGTCTCAGCCAGTCTAAATTTGAAACAAAACGGGTCCAGTTCAAACTGAGCCAGTTCAGAACTCTAGTGGTAAAAGGAAATCCAGTGAAGATTCCCCTTTACCAGTAAAGGAGCAGGGAACCTTCTCTAAACCTAGAGCAGGTGGGAGGGGAGTCATTTAGTACTTACAAGTAGTAGTGGCAGCCACGGAAGGGGTGGTGGCTTCTCCCCCCCCCCCCGCCTCCCCCAGAGTAGCCTGGGCCACCACCAGCTCAGTTTGGGCCTTCTCCAACCCCGTTGGGGCCTCTTCACACATGCAAAGGCCATTTTTAATGACCTAAAATGCAACATGGTCATGCAACTAGCCTGTGCACATGCCTGAAGGTCACTAGAATGGCCTCCATGCATGAGCAGAGGCCCAAACCGGGGTGGAGAAGGCTCCAATCGGGCTGCTGGTAGCCTGGGATACTCTGGGGGAGGCTGGTGGGGAGGAGACACCACCCCCGCTGCCACAACCACTCCCACTGTCACTGCCGCTAGTACTTGTAAGTACAAAATGACTCCCCTCCCACCCCCTCTAGGTTTAGGGAAGCCCCACCCCACCCCTTTACGGTTAAAGGGGAGCTCCAAAACAGTTCAAACTGGTTTTGGCAGTCACACCAGACCAGGTCCAGTTCTACCAGAGCCAAAACCAAGCTGGGCTGGCTGGGTTTGAATCCGTTCCAGATTCAAACCAAACTGACAAAACCAATTTTGTGCACATCCCTAGCCTCCTCAAACACTATTTACAAACAATCCTCCAAGAAGTTACTCTTCTTAGCGAACAGTTGCTTATCAGTCATTTTAGAGTAACCTGTTCCAAATGTTCAGGACCCAATTAACATCTGCTGCTATTGACTTGAGCAACACCACTTCCAGAAGGTTCACCATGTGAACAATGTCTTACATTGTGGTTCTCTCTGGAATGTGCAAACACATAAGCTCTATTCAGACATTAATGAAAAGATGCTTGTACATAAGTACAACTATCAAAATTTGGGTCAGAAGCCCCGCCCTGATCCATCACTCAACCCTGGCAATGCACTGCTCATGGCTACAGCAATGTTCATCTGAAGAGACAAACACCGTATCAGTGTTGTCAGATGTTTCCATGATCAGGAAGCACCCCAACCTCCCAATCCCAGAAATGCCCACCACCACAGCTATAGCATTTGCTAACCTGCTATATGACATTTGCCTCTGCTAACTTGGCAAAGAGGCACTTTTAACGTGGTGATTCTCTTTATTTAGCAGGGGGAGAGTAACTGGCCCTGTCCACCCCCAGCACAGTACCTTTAGTGACTGTTGCTGGTGTCTATCTTATGTTTCTTTTAGATTGTGAGCCCTTTGGGGGCAGGGATCCATCTTATTTATTTATTATTTCTCTGTGTAAACTGCCCTGAGCCATTTTTGGAAGGGCGGTATAGAAACCAAATGAATGAATAAATAAGTTGTTGTTGTTGTTGTTGTTTGCCTCTTCAGATGAATGCTGCTGTAACCATGAGCAGAGCAAATGAATGCAGCCTACAGAAGGTGGAGTAGAGCCTTCAGCCATGGGTAATATGGTGGGGGTAGGCTCATATAGTGGTCCTTGGAAAGAAAATTGGAGTGTTACAGACTTATCCCTGTTCTCACCTGTGAAATGCCAGCATTTCACAACTTTGACAGAAGCTATTCCTGGATTTTTTCTTCCCTTCTCTTCCCAATGTAAAGCCATTAAAATCTTCAGGATTGCTTTCAGTAGTCACCTGGAAATTGATGCTGATTCCTGGAAATTGTTTATGGATGGGGTGCGGTACAAACAACAAACTCCACATGCATAAATATGAGGCCAAATTGCTCTCACCTTATCTTCTTCCCTTGCCTCCTGAGTTAATACTACTACATGTCTGAGTCTCTTGAGCAACTGAAATGGGTGTCACAAGCTTTGAGTATGCCCAATATCTCCATGGCAACAGCTATCGCTCTGTACCAGGCTGTGTAGCTCTGTGTCCTGTTCACTTAGGCCTGGTCACAGAGTACTTCAGATTACAGCTGTCTGGTGGATATCCATTCCTGAAATGGCAGGGAAAGGCATCTGACTTGGCTTTTTCTTTTTTTTGGTGGCAGCTTGTAATATACTGACATTTCAAAGCATATATGGATATGCACTTCTCCTCTCTTTTCCTCTCTCTTACTGACTGACCTCAAGTACCCATGAAAAAAGTATGCATGAAACTATTAAGATTAGAAAGAGAATTTTTACCTTGAATTTTCTATTGTTAAGGTTCATATTTAATCTGTGCTAAATGGGGAAAAATATTTTAATTTTCTATACACGTTTGTGGGATGATAGCAGAACTGCAACTTCCTAATGTGAGATGAAACTAGGTTTGGCTCTGAAGGGAACATGTGTTGGGAGGGTTAAATAAGCACTTCGCCTTTTAACCAAGCATTCAAACCAAGCATAATTAAAGGTTTGTTTTATCGTGGTCCATATGTTATGTTATGTTTGTGGTTGATATATTTAAAATGCTCATCACAGAGGAATTCAGAATAGATGAGTCAGTTAAAGAAGTCACACAAGTTTTAAAAAGGAGGAAAATGTCACACATTTAGATGGGACACTTGAGGACACGCACAACAAGAATGTCTTGTTGGAAAGGTTTTGAAATGTAATTTATAAGACAATTTTACTAATAGAAAATAGTAGAATAAGATTAGTCGGTTGTGTGAGCAATAGCCTTGAGAATTAAAATGCCTTCTGGGGAAAAAAACAAGTTATTTTGATTTATTTTTTTAAAAATCCTAGGCAAATCTGTTCATATGTTTGTTTTTCCACTTGCTTAAATCGGGGGTGGGGTGGGCGGGCGGAGCTATAATAGGGCAGATGGATTCAAAGAACCTGAGGTGCCCTGCATCTGCGAGTGCCGAGCATCCAGGAGGAGCCACTAAGCTCCCCCTTCCCTCCTCTGGCGGACTGGGGCTCCCGCTGCTGCCACCGCTACATCCAGCCACCTCCTTTGGATGCTCACCCAGCTCCCAGGCCCATCCTCCTTCCATCGGCCAGGCTCCCAGCTGATGGAAGGACATGCATATGCTCTTGGTAGGCCAATGGAAGGGGGGTAGACCTGGGAGTTGGGCAGCAGCAAGCAGAGGCGGCTGGCAGCAGCAGTGATGGTGGGGGTGCCATCTAGGTGAGTGGCCCGCTCGATTGGGGAAGAGAGCAGGGGGGGGAGTGAGTGGAGGTTGTGCATGATAACTCTGCTAACTGTGTAAAGAGTCACCTTTTAAAAGTGGTGATTCTTTTTATTTAGCAGCGGGAGAGCAACTGACTCTATCCATCCCCAGCACAGCATTCTTCCAGTGGCTGTTGTTGGGGTCTATCTTATGTTCCTTTTTTAGATTGTGAGCCCTTTGGGGACAGGAAGCCATATTTATTTATTTATTTATTTATTTAATATCTCTGTAAACTGCTTAAGGAACTTTTGTTGAAAAGCAGACTTTGTCATATTCATATGCTATTATGGGGGGCACCGCCACGAGTTGGGAGACCGCCTGTGTTCCCTATGTGAACACAGGTTCACTCTCCCCTCACTACTCACTGCCTTAAGCATCACGCAGTTTACCTGTCTCTAGTTTTCAGAATAAGTAGAGTCTTATTTTCCAAAGGTCAATAAGTAGATGTGCATTAAAGAGGTTTTTTTAAAAAAATAGTTAGACCTTTAGGACTGCAGCCTGCCAAAGCATTTTGAAGAACAAACCAAAAATATTTCACCTGCTGCACAATCTTTTGCAAACTTGATTCAAATTTCTGGTTGAATCCAGGGATGCTCAAATTATCTTGTCATAACAGATCATGCAACGTTATGTGTTGAAAGTTTCTCTTGTACTTCTCTGATTAAACTTTCTTTTGAATAATACACTCCTACGATGCAATCATATTTAAAAATAACTATGCTGGAGAAAGTTGAACAATTAAAGTTTTAAGACTGTCATGGGGGGGAGAGGGGGATACATACAAGAAAGCTTCACTGTGAAAGATAAATAGGGAAAAGTCACCATGTGACACATCCTATATTGGACATATACCCTTATCCTAAATATGTAAATTATTTTTCAGTTTATTACTGTGATAAACTTGATGCTTCAAATGTCCCTTTTAATATTATGGATAAAATTTGAGATATACCCACATTTAGAAAAACCTCAACATTTTTAATTTGAAGCATATTATATTGCTTTTAATCACAACGTGTAGATAGAACCTCCTATTTATGTTGTTAGTGTAGCCAGAAAACTTCTCGACAGTGTGCTGTCTTCTACATGTAGAAAAAAAGACATCCTCCTTGTGCATTACTTTTTGTGGTTTGATCAAATGTTAGATCCAGGGTCCACTATAGTATATGAGAACATTTTATCTGCCCCTGGCTCATAGTAGACTAGTGAGGAAACTTACACTCCAAGGCAACAATTTGTTGTAGGCAAATCAACATAGTTTTACATTGACAGATTTCACTGAGGGCTGATTCAAATGTTGAAAGTGGGGGAGTCTACAGTGCAAAAGCCTTTACCACATTATTTTCACAAGATGCTGTTTCTGTGAAAAAACTCCCACAGGACAAAAACTTCAAAATTATTAAACCATAGGAAAATAAGATGATAATTTAATCCATGCTCATTATTTTTATTAAGAAAATTATGGGTGATTGGGAAAATACTCCTCATGGTGTGGGCACTGCTCCAGCAAAATACAAAAAGAAAAAAAGATTTAAAAGTGTCAACCAGCATAGACTATGAGGCGGTTCCCACACTCAGTGGGAGCCACCTGGGGAGGGTTTGCGGGGAGAGTGGGCTTAGCCCACTCTCCCTGCAGATGAGCAGTCAGTCTGCTCCGGGCAGTCGCAGCGAGTGCCCACATGACTGCCGGCTCCATCACGGAGCCGGCGGGGCCCGAGGAGTTTGGGGGCCACGTGGCCCCCAGAAGCACCAGCATGCCCTGCGCGAGCATGCAGGACATGCTGGAGAGAACCCCAGGTCAGGAGTCTACTCATGAGTTGCCGCGGCACGGAGCCGGTTTATGTCCATGAATATAGTGGTTTTCCTCAAAACATACAATGGCCCTACTCTTTTGTGATTCCTTGACCTCTATTTTGTTTTGGCCTATATTGTGACCTTCAGTCTTGAGCAGTGTTCTATGTAGCAGGGATTCCCAGATGTTGTTGATTCCCATCATCCCAAATTGTTATGGCTTTTGGCTGGGGATGATGGAAGTTGTAGTCAACAACATCTGGGAATCCTTATTACAGAAACACTTGTCTTGAATTCCGGATGGATTGAGTTCTGGATGGATTTTCTGACTGACTCCATATCTTGCTCTTTATTCAATTCTGCTCTTGTAGCCTGTTTTCTGCATTGAGTTCCATTCTCAAAGTCTAAAACCTCATTCAGATGTTATAAAATTGCCCCAGTGTAGCAGTGTGCAGCAGGGAGAAGGAGGAGAAAGTCCCGCCCCCACCGAGTCAATCAGCAGTGCGCCCCATCACTCACACTTACAGTGGGGCTTATCTGAAGAGGTAAGCATGATGGTGGGGCCTCTCTTGATTGCAAGGTTTAATTAATCCAGTCTCACAATCACAGAAGTGCCTACTATCATGCTTTGGACTCTCCCCTCTTCAGATAAGAAGAGGGAAAGCATGCAAGCATGAGCAGCAAGGCATGCTGCTGATGGACATGGCAGGGGAAGGACTTCCTCCCTTTCATCCTGCAGTATGGGATGAAAGTACATTATAAAATCCCACAGTAGCATGATGAGGATTAAATTGTGCCCTTTCTGCTTTTCTTGGGTTTCAGTCACAATCCAGTTAAAAATGGATTGATTTTATGATGGCTGAAAGTACCACTGGCTTAATTTTTCTTCTGATATGTATGATGCAAAATGAAAGGCCCAGATCAGACATTTAGGTAAGAAACAAAAGTCTTCCCCAGGGTAGAAGATCTACTGCCTCACAAATAATGTGACACATGATGCAGTACTCCACGCAGATTTTGTGTGATTCTTCTGGCTCAAAAAATGGCAGGGGTAGCCAAGGAGAGCATACAGATCAGTTGTCCATCAGGCATCCATCTGACATCTACATCACATGTGATAAACAGGAAAGATGGTGCTGCTTCACCTCCCATCTCACCAAGGTAACATAATTACCCAGTGAAAGTTGACACATCCTTCCAAAGTCAGGATGTCCAGTGAGATCTCTCCATGGTCTTTTTCTATTGTTAACCATCAGCACCACAAGAATGAAAAGAATCAAAGTGGTTTCCAACCTGTCTTGGTGAGTACCATCTTGTTTAAAGAACATAAGAACAGCCCTGCTGGATCAGACCCAAGTCCATCTAGTCCAGCATCCTGTTTCCCACAGTGGCCCACCAGATGCCTCTGAGAAGCCCAGATGAAGGCATGCCCTCTCTTCTGCTGTTGCTCCCCTGCAACTGGTATTTAGAGGCATCTTGCCTCTGAGGCTGGAGGTGGCCTATAGCCACCAGATTAGTAGCCATTGATAGACATGTCCTCATAAATTTGTCTAAGCCCCTCTTAAAGCCACCCAGGAGCTGTATTTGCATGTAATGCATAACTGCGGGTTCAATGGACTCATGGCTCTACTCCCCCTCACTCCCTCTTTCCTGTCCAAATTCAGATGTAATGGAAAGCTCCCTCTCTGCAGTCTTGCTGACTTCAGAGAAGAGGGGGAACTGGCTCTTCAGAGAAGAGGGG
The DNA here is from genome assembly GCF_027244095.1 of Hemicordylus capensis. Classification (NCBI taxonomy): domain Eukaryota; kingdom Metazoa; phylum Chordata; class Lepidosauria; order Squamata; family Cordylidae; genus Hemicordylus; species Hemicordylus capensis. The sequence continues at coordinate 261,008,914 of NC_069660.1, forward strand.
GAACTGTGGGCTTCCTTCTTTCATGAAGGACAGTTCACCCAGCCAATGACAGCTGGGTTGAGGGAGGAGCTTCTCCCCTAAACTCTGGTTAGAGTTAATGCAGCCTACATTTCAGCATTTGCACGTAATGCAGGCTGTGTAAAACCTCAGGTTGGAATGGCACAACTCACTACAACCTGAGGGTACAAATTACAGTTAGGAGAGTGGAACCTTGGGTCACTCTCTGAATGGAACCAGAGTTCTGGGCCAGGCCTGCATTCGAATGTAACGGTCTGGTAACTTATGGCCCCTTCAACTCCAGTTCTGTGTTACATGTGAATGCAGACAGTGTTTTAATGCCAGCAAGACAACATGCATGACAGTGCATTACTGTTTCACTAGAACACCAAAAATATTTGACTAGACTCTAGGGGTCTGCATAAAACCAGCTAGTCCAGTCCGGTTTGATTTTGAACTAGACCTGAACTGGACCAGACCAGTACAGTCTGGCACCCCCTTGAACCCCCACCCCAGATGGGTCCAGTCCAGGGGGTTCTGTGATTTTTTTAAAAAATCGATTTACCCCCTCCAGGGGATTCTCTCAGGTGGTGGTGGGGTCTGTGGATGTTCTCCCTCCCCCCACCAGCCTTTCATCCTCCCTCCCCCCACCAGCCCATTAGGCCGTTCTTTGGCCCATTTGGGCCTTTCCTCTGGTGTGGTGGATATTTTGTACTCAGGCCATGCAGAGGCTCAATGCACAGGCACAGCAGCCTCCAAAATGGCTGCTGCACCAGGGGGAAAGGCCTGAACAGGTCGAAAAATGGCCGAATAGGCTGGTTTTCAAAGGATGGAAGGCTGGCAGAGGGAGTGGGAACCTACGTGGACACACACACCCCTGCACTGCTGCTTTGGAGAACACTCCCCCCCGAGGGGGTAAGTTAATTTAAAAAAAAATTGCAAACCCCCCAAACGGGCCGGGGGTGGGTGGGTTCGATCTGGGGTCAAGCCAAACTGGGGGTGGTTTATTATTATTATTAATTATTAATTCTTGTTTACCCAGTCAGTCAGGTGTTATTGACTGGTTTGTTTTATCCAGACATCGAATCCTTCCCAAGGACCTGGGATGGCTGAATTTTATCATGAATACTGTTGGTTATTATAGATATCATTGCAAAATATAGGCTGTTCCCAGTAAAGTTGCTTTTTGTAATTGGCTGATGGTGATTTCTGTGGCCCCTATGGTGTTGAGGTGCTCTTCAAGTTGTTTTGGAATTGCACCTAGGGTGCCAATTACCACTGGGATTATTTTGGTCTTTTTCTGCCACAGCCTTTCAATTTCAATTTGTAGATCTTTGTATTTTGTGATTTTCTCTATTTCTTTTTTTTTCTATTCTGCTATCCCCTGGTATTGCTATGTTGATTATTTTGACTTGTTTTTCTTTCTCCTCGACTACAGTTCTATCTGGTGTATTGTGTGGCAGATGTTTGTCTGTTTGTAGTCGGAAGTCCCATAATATTTTGGCATCTTCATTAATTATTATTTCTTGTTTACACAGTCAGACAGGTGTTATTGACTGGTTTGTTTTATCCAGACATCGAGTCCTTCCCAAGGACCTGGGATGACTGAATTTTATTATCAATGCTGTTGCTGTTGTTATACCCTGTTTTCCCGAAAGTAAGACCTAGAAGTAATTTATGATGTACCGCTAATTGCCCTAGTGCATTTTTGAGGGCTAAAACTAATATAAGACACTGTCTTATTTTCGGGGAAACACGGTAGATATCGTTGCAGAATATAGGCTGTTCCCAGTAAAGCTGCTTTTGGTTATTGGCTGATGGTGATTTCTGTGGCCCCTATGGTGTTGAGGTGCTCTTCAAGGTCTTTTGGAACTGCACCCAGGGCGCCAATTACCACTGGGATTATTTTGGTGTTTTTCTGCCACAGCCTTTCAATTTCAATTTGTAGATCTTTGTATTTTGTCATTTTTTCTATTTCTTTTTCTTCTATTCTGCTGTCCCCTGGTATTGCTATGTCGATTATTTTAACTTGTTTTTTCTTCTTCTTGACTACAGTTATATCTGGTGTATTGTGTGGCAGATGTTTGTCTGTTTGTAGTCGGAAGTCCCATAATATTTTTACATCTTCATTTTCTTCAACTTTTTCAATTTTATGGTCCCACCAATTTTTGGCTACAGGTATTATTATTTCTTGTTTACACAGTCAGATAGGTGTTATTGACTGGTTTGTTTTATCCAGACATCGAGTCCTTCCCAAGGACCTGGGATGCCAGAGTTTTATTGTCAATTGTTATAGATATTGTCGCAGAATATAGGCTGTTCCCAGTAAAGCTGCTTTTTGTAATTGGCTGATGGTGATTTCTGTGGCCCCTATGGTGTTGAGGTGCTCTTCAAGGTCTTTTGGAACTGCACCCAGGGTGCCAATTACCACTGGGATTATTTTGGTCTTTTTCTGCCACAGCCTTTCAATTTCAATTTGTAGATCTTTGTATTTGGTGATTTTTTCTATTTCTTTTTCTTCTGTTCTGCTATCCCCTGGTATTGCTATGTCGATTATTTTAACTTGTTTTTTCTTCTTCTTGACTACAGTTATATCTGGTGTATTGTGTGGCAGATGTTTGTCTGTTTGTAGTCGGAAGTCCCATAATATTTTTACATCTTCATTTTCTTCAACTTTTTCAATTTTATGGTCCCACCAATTTTTGGCTACAGGTATTATTATTTCTTGTTTACACAGTCAGATAGGTGTTATTGACTGGTTTGTTTTATCCAGACATCGAGTCCTTCCCAAGGACCTGGGATGCCAGAGTTTTATTGTCAATTGTTATAGATATTGTCGCAGAATATAGGCTGTTCCCAGTAAAGCTGCTTTTTGTAATTGGCTGATGGTGATTTCTGTGGCCCCTATGGTGTTGAGGTGCTCTTCAAGGTCTTTTGGAACTGCACCCAGGGTGCCAATTACCACTGGGATTATTTTGGTCTTTTTCTGCCACAGCCTTTCAATTTCAATTTGTAGATCTTTGTATTTGGTGATTTTTTCTATTTCTTTTTCTTCTGTTCTGCTATCCCCTGGTATTGCTATGTCGATTATTTTAACTTGTTTTTTCTTCTTCTTGACTACAGTTATATCTGGTGTATTGTGTGGCAGATGTTTGTCTGTTTGTAGTCGGAAGTCCCATAATATTTTTACATCTTCATTTTCTTCAACTTTTTCAATTTTATGGTCCCACCAATTTTTGGCTACAGGTATTATTATTTCTTGTTTACACAGTCAGATAGGTGTTATTGACTGGTTTGTTTTATCCAGACATCGAGTCCTTCCCAAGGACCTGGGATGCCAGAGTTTTATTGTCAATTGTTATAGATATTGTCGCAGAATATAGGCTGTTCCCAGTAAAGCTGCTTTTTGTAATTGGCTGATGGTGATTTCTGTGGCCCCTATGGTGTTGAGGTGCTCTTCAAGGTCTTTTGGAACTGCACCCAGGGTGCCAATTACCACTGGGATTATTTTGGTCTTTTTCTGCCACAGCCTTTCAATTTCAATTTGTAGATCTTTGTATTTGGTGATTTTTTCTATTTCTTTTTCTTCTGTTCTGCTATCCCCTGGTATTGCTATGTCGATTATTTTAACTTGTTTTTCTTTCTTTCTTCTTCTTCTTCTTCTTGTTATTGTTATTGTTATTGTTATTGATATTGTTATTATTTTACATTTATATCCCGCTCTTCCTCCAAGGAGCCCAGAGCGGTGTACTCCATACTTAAGTTTCTTTTTCACAACAACCCTGTGAAGTAGTTTAGGCTGAGAGAGAAGTGACTGGCCCTGAGTCACCCAGCTAGTATCATGGCTGAATGGGGATTTGAATTTGGGTCTCCCCTAGTCCAGCACTCTAACCACTATACCACGTTTGGCTCAACCCTGAGTCTTCGGACCAGACTGGTTCAACTTCAAACTGGTTTGGTACCAAGTCTGTTCACACATCCCTACAAGACTCCTTTCCTGATTATTCCTGTCCACTTTCACCACTGAACATGGAACAAAGAACTGAAAAGATTATGGAGAACCTTTGTTCTGTTTCTAGGCAACACCACCATATTTAAGGAACACCAGCCATTTGTTGCCACTTATGAATCAGATGATCTTCTAATTATCCCCTAGTGTACCTGTCAGCAGGCTGTTAATATGAGGCTTATTAAGACTTGTGACAGGAGCAGTAGGTGCAAGGTCAAAAATGAATATCTGCAAGAAATTTGTCTGAACGCCTGTAGAATCTGTTTTAGTTTGCCAGGCTTGCCTCCCACTTAGAATATATGTGAGAATGAATGGATATAAGTAATATTAATTTGCAAAGTGATCTCTAGATATGCTTTTGTTTATTTTATCTTGTCTCTGGGATAGGGGACAGAGGGGAGACAAGAGCTGGAAAAATGAGAGGAAAAGTATGCAGGCTTGGGTTTTTATTATTATTTTTAGTGGGGGGGATGTATTTTGATTTATACTGCACTTGAATTTTAATGAATAGCTTCCTGAGAACACATCTGTGCTAAGATGCTTTCCAGCTGTAGCAGATTCATAGGGGATATGTAAAGGGCGAGAATGATTGTGCGTACCCTTTCCCTTGAAAGCTATTTTTAAACTCTCTCACAACAAAGGCCAGTTCTCACATTATTTGGTGACATGGCAAAATGTGTGCAGGGCTTTCCACATTATTTTCACATGGTGAGACATTCCTGTGAAAACCTTCCATGTGGAAAAAATTACTACCAACCCACCCCCCACCCCCCAAAAACAGGGGCCCTTGCATAAAAACAGCTCAGCATATAAAAATGCCATGGCACCGTCACCCACTATATGATGTCTTTAAGATCATTGCACATTGTGTTTAATGCATTGTTTCACCCTGCACTCCCTGGTTTTTTTGTATGGGCTGTATGTATGCATGTATGTATGTAATTTTTATATCAACAAACACCAATATCTCATGGCAATTTACAAGAGTAAAACAATAAACCCACAGATAAAACTGAGCAATTGAAACATTTAAAATAATTCTAAAATGGCAGTAGCAATAATAAAAATAACTTACAACTGGTCAAAGGCTTGTTTAAATAAATGAGTCTTAAGAACTCTTTTAAAGGCTATCAGAAATGGGTAAACTCTTACAACTACAGGGAGTTCATTCCAAGGTCTCAAGGTATCCATAGAAAAGGCCCTGCCCTGAGTCGCCACCAGATGAGCTGGGCAACTGCAGGTGGACCTCTCCAGAAGATCGTAACAAGCAGGGATGGGGGGGGGGTCAGTTCCTGAATCAGGAGGTGCTCTCTCAAATACCCAAACCATTGGTATGTAACCATTTAAAGCCCCAAATCATTTAGGGCTTTATAGGTAATCACCAGAACTTTAGGTTTTCCCCAGACATGTTTGGCAGTAGGGATGTGTGAACTGGCTCATCCTCAAGTCGGTTTGACATCGAGCTGGTCTAGCTCAAGGGCTCACCCTTGAGCTGGACCATGACCAGTTTGGCTCGACACCCCCCCCCCCCCAAGGGCAGTTCGGGACTGGTTCATGGGTTCTACAGTTTTAAAATAAAAAATAAAAATTACCTCCCCCTCCCCAGTGGCCTTGGGGGGTGCTGCTGTGGGAAGGTCTCCAGTGGCTTTCCCTCCCCCTGCTGACCTCCCCCCAGTCTCTCCCAGGCTGTTTCAGCCTGTTTTCAGGTAATTCCGGCCCTTTCTGAGGTGAAAGCAACCATTTTGGAGGTCACTGTGCATGCACCCTGGCAACTTGCGTGTCTGGGTCATTTGCAAGACTGAATGAGAGGTAAAAGTCTCTCACACCTACCGTGGTCCCAGTCTGGACTGGACCCCTCCACCACATGATCTGTTTTCCAAAATGAAGCCAAGACATGAGATATCAAATAATGTGCTACAAACCATGGGTTACAAACTACTATCATGTAGTTTGACCCTAAGAGTCACAAAACTTATAATCACAAAAATGTTTTAATGTAAATGGCATGCAGTACAGAATAACCTTTGTGCATTCAACTAGTGTGAGAATGACATACACCATTTTTCAAATCAATTTAGATCTCAACAGATACAGAATATAAAAAGCAATATACAGACCTCTGTTTAGCTGCTATGCATTTTGAAGCTCAGTTACTTAACCTGAACTTGAATGGACTTACATGAGCTAAAATATAGGCTTGTGCATTTCGATTTGGCCACAAAACATTTTGTGTCCGAAAATGGAATTTTTGGTCATTTTATACACAAATCAAAATAAGAAAATTAAAAATGAAAATTTTTGTAATCAAATCAAAATTACCCTATTTCGGACCTGAATGTTTTGTTCTTTGGAAAAACTCCAGACCTCTATTTCATTATTCATTATTCATTATAGAATACTCATTATTCTATAGACTACTGTGTTAGAATAAACATAATGTTACACAAAGTTACAGAAAGATACTGAGGTACATACATTTGGGATCAGGATGATGCCATTCTTGTTTTTGAATCAAAATACCAAAATACCAAAATACCAAATACTTGTATTTAGCAGCAGAAAAGCTTGCTTTTGTAAAAGCTGATGCTAACACCCTGACCTGCTGTTCTTGCAAAGTGAACATTCATCAATGTCTATTTTTTGTGTCAGGTAAAGTCAGACTTGGAGACTTAAGGGGCCTGCTCCCAAAGTCAAAGAAGCGTGCTTAGAATGACAAATTTCTGAATGTTCTGATATAATCTGAGAATAAACATAAAGCCAGGCCCATGGAGCACAAGTAGACTGTTCCTTAGACTCGTCATGTGATTTCAACTCCTCAGGGAAGGCAACGGCTTATGAGGGTGGTATGAACTCAGCTTCTTGCCCAATTAGATATCCAGTCATTAATTTCCAAACCGTTGAATCTTTCTGTGTAAATAAGCAAGAACCATCTGCTATCTCAATGCCCCCATTTTACAATACACTTCTCTTGAAAATATAATCTTCTAAGCTGATGACCATCACAAGTTTTCAAGTGGACAAAAAGTCTTCAATATGAGGAATATTTCTCACTGTGCTGACCTCCACTCAGTGCTGCACTTTTCCTAGAGTTTGAAGGGAACCCAAGAGAAACAGAGTATTGTTTAGCTCCAGAGCCATTTTGGAATGCATGCATCGAGTGCTAGGAAGCATAGTCTTTTCTATTGCTTTCCCCATAGAGCTCAATAGAGACCGTGTGGAGTATTCCACTTCAACTGAAGCTAACACAGTTATTCAGGGAGCTGCCCTTGGGATGTACCAGAGCACTGGAAAGTAGCTAATGTAACTCTACTTTTCAAAAAGTGATCCGGGGGGATCCGGGAAACTATAGGCTAGTCAGCTTAACTTCGGTGCCAGGTAAATTGATGGAAAGCATACTTGAGAAAATCCAGAATTTCCACTTGAGGCACAAATGACCAGGCTCAAACTATCATACTTGGGACACATTATGCAAAGATCCAGCTCCCTTGAGAAGTCCATAATGCTGGGGAAAGTTGAAGGAAAGAGAAGAAGACGGCCAGCAGCAAGGTGGATGGACTTGATTACGACAGCAATGAATGCACCACTGAGAGACCTTAAAGGCCAAGTTGAAGACAAATAATCCTGGAGAGAATCTATCTATGTGGTCACTAAGAGTCGACACCAACTTGACAGCACTCACTCACTCAATCAATCAATCAATCAATACCTGAGGACAAAATTGTTAAACATATAGAAGAAAAGACCTTGCTGAAGGAGAACCATCATGGCTTCTGCAAGGGCAAGTCTTGCCTCACTAACCTTTTGGAGTTCTTTGAGAATGTCAACAGGTATGTGGATAAAGGTGATCCAGTTGATGTAGTATACTTGGACTTCCAAAAAGCTTTTGATAAAGTTCTGCACCAAAGGCTCTTGACTAAACTTGGCAGTCATGGGATGACGGGACAGGTTCATGTGTGGATCAGTAACTGGTTGAAGGACAGGAAACAGGGTAGGAATAAATGGACAGTTTTCACAGTGGAGAAGTGGTGTCCCTCAGGCATCAGTACTGGAACCAGTGCTCTTTAATTTGTTCATAAAAATGATCTAGAAGTTGGGATAAGCAGTGAAGTGGCCAAAGTTGCAGATGACACTAAACTATTTAGGACAGTGAAATACACAACAAATTGTGAGGAACTCCAAAGTATCTCTCCAAATGGAGTGAGTGGACAACAAAATGGCAAATGCAGTTCAATGTACTTCAGTGTAAAGTGATGCATGTTGGGGCAGCCCCCCCCCCCAACTTCACATAAATGCTGATGGGATCTGAGCTAGCACTGACTGACCAGAAGAGAGATCTTGGGGTCATGGAGGTCAGCTCGTTGAAAGTGTCGAGTCAGTGCATGGAAGCTGTGAAAAAGGCCAATCTCATGCTAGGGATCATTGGGAAGGGGATTGAAAATAAAATTGCTAATATTATCATGTCTTTGTACAAATCTATGGAGTGGCCACGTCTGGAGTACTGCATACAGTTTGGTCACCGTATCTGAAGAAAGATATTGTAGAACTGGAAAATGTGCCAAAGAGGACAACCAAGATGATCAGGGGCATGGAGCACCTTCCTTATGAGGCTAGGCTACAGCATCTGGGGCTCTTTATTTTAAAAAAGACTAAGAGGCAACTAAGGGGAGACATTATCAAGGTGTATAAAATTATGCATGGAGTAGAGAAAGTGGACAGAGAAATTTTTCTCCCTTTCTCACAACACTAGAACCAGGGGCCATCCCATGAAACTGAAGGTTGGGAAATTTAGGACAGACAAGAGGAAGTACTTTTTCACACTGTACATAATTAATCTATGGAATTCTTTGCCATAGGATGTGGTGATGGCTACCAACTTGGATGGCTTCAAAAGGGGATTAAATGCATTTATGGAGGACAGGTCTATCAATGACTACTAGTCTGGTGACTGTGGGCCACCTCCAGCCACAGAGGCATGATGCTTCTCAATACCAGTTGCAGGGGAGTACCAACAGGAGAGAGGACATGCCCTCACCTCTTGCCTGTAGGCTCCCCAGAAACATCTGGTGGGCCACTGTGTGAAACAGGATGCTAGACCAGAAAGGACTTGGGCCTGATCCAGCAGGGCTGTTCTTATGTTCTTAAGACCACTGCATGGACAAATGGCACATTATGGATTAAAGGGATGTGCATTAGTGAACATTTATATGTGGGAAAGTATCCAAAGCCCACATGCTTTCTAAATGAGAGCACACTATACTGGGTCTGTCCTTTCCCACACTCTTAAGAGTAATCAATATATCTGGCTTACTTACGTCCACAGTGGTACAGAGCACAAGTCTTGCCACTGCTGTGGCCCAAACCCCTTATTTCATGTAATTAGGAAATTTGTATTCTCGAAAAGGCATACTATTCTTTCTAAATTATATCTAATTTAATTTAATTTATGGCTGTCCTTCCTTAACAAAATCCTAGCTGTGCATCAATATTCCAATACAACATCTTTGATTTACAGGAAGGAATGAAATGGCTTAGTTAATCATTTCCCAGCTTCAGTGGAAATGAATCATATGCTAGCTGCTCTTTGAATTTCTCTTTAGGTAGAACACTCTGTAACTCCTGCACTGTTTGCAGAAGAGTGAAGCTGGGAGAATACCAGACATGACAATGACTGCTCTTTGACTGTAATTCCAGATGTCTTTTTTCAAAAATCAGCCACAAGGGGCAGGGACAATTTGGATTGGGGCAGTGCAGTGGGAGGGGGTCTAACCATTTCCCCCAGTGCTATACAATTTGCCTCCACCAAAAGGTACTAATTACCTGATCAGTCACAGAGGGAAAATATACACACATAACTTTTCCAGATAAACAGCTGACAGCAGGTTTCAGACGAGCATTTAAGTAGGGATGTGCACAAACCAGTTTGACGCCTCCTTAGGGAAATGCCGAACTGGCTTGGGCACCCACAGCTGAACCAGTTCAGCGGGGCAGAGAGCGGTTGCCTTAAAAAGCAGGTAAGCAGGTCTTTCCCTGTCCCTGTGCCCCACTATCAGGGGTATGGCCAAGTAACCTGGCTGGCATGGTCTATAATGTGTGTGGATGTGTGGTGCGGGTTGACAATCAAGTTGGCATTCTATTCCAACTACACCAATGGAAAGCAGATAATAAAGTGAATGAAGAGCACATTATTCTAGAGTCATCACTAAAGTGGATGGGCCAAGGCCATATCCTCCAAACTTTTGTAGATGAAAATTGGAATATACTTTTAACAGCCAATTCTTGTACCAAGGATTAATGCCTGAGGCCCCACCCATCATTACTACAACATTGCTGCAGACTGTATTCCGCCCGCTATATGTTGTGCACTGCATAGTGCCTCCATGTTGTGCACCCATTCACATGCAGGTGCACTAGAGGCGTGATGCATTCACTGAGAGACTTATTTTCTAGAGACTCTGGGACAGAATGGAATTATTATTTCTTGTTTACACAATCAGACAGGTGTTATTGACTGGTTTGTTTTATCCAGACATCGAGTCCTTCCCAAGGACCTGGGATGCCACAATTTTATTGTCAATTGTTATAGATTTCATCACAGAATATAGGCTGTTCCCAGTAAAGCTGCTTTTTGTAATTGGCTGATGGTGATTTCTGTGGCCCCTATGGTGTTGAGGTGCTCTTCAAGGTCTTTTGGAACTGCACCCAGGGCGCCAATTACCACTGGGATTATTTGGGTCTTTTTCTGCCACAGCCTTTCAATTTCAATTTGTAGATCTTTGTATCTGGTGATTTTTTCTATTTCTTTTTCTTCTATTCTGCTATTATTATTATTATTATTATTATTATTATTATTATTATTATTATTATTTCGATATCTATACTGCCCTTTCAAAGATAGCTCAGGGCGGTTTACACAGAGAAATAATAAATAAATAAGATGGCTCCCTGTCCCCAAAGGGCTCACATTCTAAAACGAAACATAAGATAGACACCAGCAACAGTCACTAGAAGTACTGTGGTGGGGGTGGATAGGGCCACCTCTAGCACTCATGAATGCCACCTCTAGCACTCATGTTTAAAAAAAACTTGAAGAATTTCTGCCAAGAAGCAGAAATAGAGACAAAAAGGGATCGTGCTTTCGCAAAGACAGAGGCAAAAACAGGGACTATCCTGGTTAAAAGGTACAGCTGGATGATTATGATGATTACAGTCTTCAGTGTAAAGAAGAAAGTGTTGCAACATAAGGTACAAAGCACTGATGCAACCACAACACAAATAGTGTGGATCTGCCTGTACTGGGTCTGGGGTTTGGCCCTAGCACCTTAACTGGGACTTCTCTGTGTAATGTATAGAACAGCCAGTAATTCATTATCTCCAGCTACCAGAAGGGACAAAAGAAACTAGGGATGTGCACAGAAGCGGCTGGCCTGGTTCAGTTCAAGTCCAGACTGGACTCAAACCTGACTGGGCCAGTTCGGTCCAGCACCCCCTCGAACACCCCTTGGTTCGGTTCGAAGTTTGAAGGCCCGAATGGGCCGAAAAACCAGCCAAGCGGGCCGGTGGTAGTGATAACGGAGGCTGTGGGGGGAGGGGGAACCTCCATGGACCCGCCCCCCACCACCCCAAGGAACTCCCACAAAGGAGATATGGTTAAAAAAATTAATTTAAAAAATCGTGAACCCCCCAAATGGGATGGTTCGGTTTGACCCCGGACCATCGAACCGAATTGGCTCGATGTTGAACGTGTTCAACGTCAAGCCGGTTTGTACATCCCTAAAAGAAACCATATGCTGATAAAAAGAAAACTGGAATCTTGAATAAATGTGTTTGTTACAAAAAGACAAGATGGTATCAACTGTCAGTCCTATGACATGTGGTGCAAGAACAGCCATAATGACATAAGTCTTTAAAACCTAAATGCATTAAGTTAATAACTATTAACTTACATAGTTATTGCCTTTATTTGCTAGATATGTCCAGCTGCCACGTGTGACTGAAATGAAAGCCATTTTTTCTTGACAAGCCCTAGTTAAAATATTGTGATTATTGCTCTCACTACAGCAAATCAGGCAACTAAAGCAGGCCAAAAGAAGTAAAAAATTCCATGTTAATGTTATACGGTGGTGCCTTTTCCTGACAATGTATCTGTGGGATTAGAAAGCTTGCTAAAAAAATTTTTTAACATCACTGGATCCATAAACCAAATAATTATACACTCTCTAGATTACTTCATCTGTCAGATCACATGACCCACACAAGCAACCCGATCTGCTATAATATTAAGGTTTTTCTTTAAGAATCTTCAGGTACAATCCACTGAGAAATCCTCTTTTCAATCACCAGTGAAATGAATGGGGGCTTGTTAAAGGACTCTGTGTCCTTGAGCAGTTGCTGTTCATTGTGCAGGATAAATTCTTGGTGGATTTTGCCCTTAATTACTAAACAACTAATAGACTTATTCACCTTATTTCCCTATCCTGCTGACAGGATATGCTCAGCCTGGGTAAAGAGCTGGGTGCACTCCTGATTTTCCATCATGTGCTTGCTAGCATCAAGGTAGGAGGAGGGGAGCATGACCGTTTGCAAGGCAGCAACTGGGTAGAACTTTTCCATCTACTTCAGTAAAATGTTGGGGATGAAATCTGGGTAGTGTGCACTCGACCTATCCAGCTCCTACCTTGCACATAATCATGTTGAAGGTAAAGGTAAAGGTAAAGGTAAAGTATGCTGTTAAATCAGTGTTGACTTCTGGTGACCACAGAGCCCTGTGGTTTTCTTTGGTAGAATACAGGAAGGGTTTGCCATTGCCATCTCCCTCACTACATGAGATGATGCCTTTGAGCATCTTCCTATATTGCTGATGCCTGATATAGGTGTTTCCCATAGTCTGGGAAACATATCAGTGGGGATTCAAACTGGCAACCTCTGGCTTGCTAGTCAAGTCATTTCCCTGCTGCGCCATTAGGTGGCTACTAAAATCTCCTACCTGGGCTGGGTTCTTCTCCTACCCTGCCGGCGGTCATATGAACAAGTCTAACGTTTTGTGATGGCTGATTGACTCCAGAGGAGCTGATGCATGGAAATGTCCCGATTTCTCATCATGATGCTCTTTTGAACAGTCATGAGACACCATTATGTATGTCATCAGAAAAAAGTAATTCCCGGCCCACTCTGTATTTCCCTTTACTAAACAAAAAAGAAAAAGAACATCTGACTCATAATAAAAGAGTCCATGCAGCAAGAATACACTTCATGCCATTTCACTAAGCAGTCAGCAGCCTCCTACTATGGCCTGAAGGAAAAGAAGCACAAGCTATCACTGCAGGGCAAGAAATGTTGCTGAACCTTTGGCATGCTTCCCCCTCTAAAAATGACAGAGAAACCCTGTTATTTCTAAGACAATAAAGCAAGGCTTGTTGGAACTTTTACTATTACTATTCTCTAATTCAGACTCCATCAGTAAGAAAGTGACTGTTCTGTCTCTCTCTCTATTAAAATCAATCCTTCTTTGTTCCACTCTGCCTTTGAGGTTTTTCCAGTCCTCAAATAAATTAACAGACTCCTGTTGAGTGAACCCTATAGAAATAAAGCTCTCAAGACTCTCTCCACACATCTGGTACGGACAACGATTTCTGCAGCATATGTAGCATGTTCAGAATTCCAAACTATGCATGCTAACGTAATAACATGAGTATTATAAAGCAAAGTCTTCACTAAATTAACACCCTAAATTAACACTGCATGGTTACAATTCCTTGTAATTATACTGAAGTTTTAGGCACCCTAGGCAAAGTATTACTTTGGTGCCTACCTCCATCTGAGAAGTGTGGATCCCTGAGCATGTCCAGGAGCATGTCCAGGGTCAGCTCCTTTTCTTCTTCAGTCCTCAAGCCCGGAGCCACCCCACACCTCACTCCCTCAGCACCAGGAGGCCAGCACAGGGCCCTGTCAGGTGCGTGGCTTGCTTGTGCCTGAATACCAGAGGGGAGCGAGCAGCCAGCCGGCGGGTAGATAGCATGCATAGGTGCCTGGGGCTACCACTGCTGCCTTTGCTGGTGCATTCAGTTGCTGCCACAGCTGCCTCCTGCTTCTCCCCAGTCTACTCTGCCTCCTCTTCCGTTGCCATTGCCATCTCATCAGTGAAGGGGCCCATTAAAGGGGCGACATCTGCAGTATCGGAGTGGTGGGCTTGGCTCCCCTTCAAATGTGCTGGTCTAGGCAACCGTGATGGGCCTACCCTGGTTGTACAGTTTACTTCATAATGGGGGGGGGATACATTCTTACAGTAAGCACTAACAATGCTAGTGCTGTGAGAGCTATGGGCCCAGCATTAGAATGACTCAATGAATTTCATCAAAAAGGTTTAAAAGGCAAACCTTCCAATTGACAATAATGCCAATAAGGCCTAGATTTAAAAGCAAAGTAAAAGCATTGCTTCTTTTTTATTGTCGATATTTGACAATTTCAGAGAAAAATGCCATACCAATAACATATTCATTTGTATATTTCAGCTATATCCATGTCCTCTCCTTCAAGGAGTTTAGAGCAACATACATGGTCCTTCTCAACTCCATGTGAGGTAGTATGAGCAGAGAGATGTTATAGCTGAGCAACAATTTAAAGCCAGGGCTCCCCATTCCTCATCCACCCATTCAACTGCAACACTCTCAGCACAATCTCGTGCATTTGGGAGAAGAAGAGACAAAAGACAAAAAAGAAAGGGCAAAACAAGCAAGTGGGGGGGGGTGTGAAAATGGAAGAGGCAAAAGCATATCAGTCCAGGAAGGAATGTGGATATTCTCAATCACTGAAGTTCATTGAACTCTGTTTATCAAAGTAAACAACAACAGAACCATGTGCTTGCTAAGGTTATCCTTACTTTGCCTTTTACATGGGGTTATTCACACTTTGCTTCAGGCTTCAGGTTAAATGTGGATCGAAGCCACCGCGAAGTACACTCACGGCATTGAGGGAAGAAGCCCCTCCCCTCTATTCTCAGTTTACTCTAGAAACAAGTACACATGGCAGACGACAGTGTTTTCCTTCCTAGCCAATGGGAGGTTGGGAGAGAGAGAGTTCCCTGAAGAGATCAATCTGCATATCTGAAGAGAACATGCTCTTATCATGCTAATGATTTTATGTCAGCACCTCTCCCTGTTTGCTCCAGAGTTTTCAGGTCAAGTAGCTTAAAAACAGCATTTTTAAAATGCGGACATACATCGAGATAAGTTAGAATTCGCATCACAAAGCCCAATTTGTGTGTGGAGTGGGTCCAAGGATCTTGACGGGAGTTTGGGTGAGTTTGGCTGGTGCGTGAACGCACAAACACTCTCCCATGTGTAAAACCTCATGGTAGTGTGAAAAAATGACCTGTTTGCTAATGAAAGTGCCTAGAAGCTAATGTAACCAGCTTCAGAAACTAATTCAGCCTGCTGGAGACAGACATGGGTGGATATCACTTCTCTAAGTGGCCATGTTGAAGACCATGCTGAGCTAGATTGAGTATTGGTCTGATGAGGGCAATTCTTATGCAGACTAGAGATACTTAGGAACTTCAGAAGAGTTACCGTCTTCTGAGTCAGATCATTGGTCCATCTAGCTCAGCATTGTCTACTCTGATAGCAGCAATCCAGGCTTCGGGCAGAATTTTTCCCAGTCCTACCTGGAGATGCCAGGGATTGAACCTTGGACATTCTGCTTGCTAAGTAAATGCTCTACCACTGAGCTATGGCCTCATCCCCACTCCATCAAGCTAGTACTGCTTGTTGCACCATCAAAAGACTTTGAATTTGTACCATGAATCTGAACACAAAAGCCTGCTTTGTATTCCAGTAGTGAGCTGACTTTCGTTGTATTATTATGTAATGCCACATCAGTGAACAAATGTTACTGAGATGGATGGAAGCACTGGTGGGGGGAGGTGGCCTTCAATCTTCATTTATTACTGAGCACCATGCTTAATGGAGGTTCTCAATTGATTCAATTAAAAAACATGTTAAGCTATATGCAGCCTAATCCTATCCATGTTTTGTCAGAAGTCTAACTGATTTCAATTGGCATTTCATCCTTAATAATTTATTTAGTGGTTTTTAGCTTACTTTCCAGTAGGCTTATGAGATCACCCGGCACTCTGTGTGTGTGTGTGTGTGTCCGTGTGTCCGTGTGTCCCCCCTATCAACTTTGCAATGCCTGGACCAATCTGAACCAAACTGGGTACAGTTGGAGGAACACATAGGGGCACCTCAATAGCGTAGTTTGTGATGATGTCATCCACCCTGATCCAAGATGGCAGATGTGTAAACATTTGAGGCACAAGTGGGCTAACTTGTGGACAGTCTACCTAACTGAACCAAATTTGCTACAGCTGTAGGGTCACATAGTGATGCCCAAATGGCGTGGTGTGTGATGATGTCATCCAACTTGATCCAAGATGGTGGACGTGTGAACTTTTGAGGCATTGGTGCACTAACTTGAGGACTGTCTAACTCATATGAACCAAATTTGATACAGTTGTAGTGAGTGACACACAGGGACACCTCAATGGTATTGTTTGTAATAATGTCATCCACCCTGATCCAAGATGGTGGATACATGAACATTTGAGGTACAAGAGGTCTAGCTTGTGAACCTTGATTTGAACCAAATTTAGTCCAGTTGTAGAGACAGTGAAAGGAAAGTAGGCTGATTAATTCTTACTAGAACAACTTGTTATTAATATCAGGACAAGAGCCTAGATGCGGAAGAGGGAATCTATCCGTACTTTCAATAAATTTTTAGAGGGTAAACTGATTTCAGGACCATTAATCCAAGCTATTTGATCGATTATTTGCCTACAGCTAACAGGTCAATCCTATGAGTTGCATGATCAAATATACATTTGGGATGTGGTATATGGGCTGCTTCTATGGGTACAGGACTATTCACCTATCTAAACCTCAACTATTGTTGACTCTGTAGCATACCAATATGGCCATCCTTGCTGATCTCCCACACCATGTACATTTTAGATGGGAACTCTTGCAATCTGTTGTTCTTTAGGTAAGAGAGAAAATCTCAGGCACTTGGTTCTCACTGAGACCATAGAGCATGTAACCCAATGGCGGATAAGTACATTTGTCTTTACTGCCACTTTGGCCATTCTAAAAGTCTATAGGACACTGCAGAATGTCCTATAGAATTGGGCCATTTACCTTGTCTTCTCCAGTCATCTACTGGAATCTTATTTAAGTATTGTGGAACCAGGCTATTTCCAGAATGTGCGGTATGTGACCTTAATATTTTTACCAACAGACTTGATGTTCATAAGACATGGTATTTCATAATGTCAGCTTTGCCAGGGGCAGAAAATGTTTTGTATCTTTTCTGTCCTTTATCAGCTATGCACTCTAGACAACAATTCTTCATGACAAAAGAAAATGAAATGTTTGTTGGATTTCTGCACAATCTTTTGATCTAGTCAGTGACCAATGAAATCTCTGTATGTGTGTGTGATTGCCGTGTAGAATATGGCTGTCTGAGTGGCATGCACACCTGTTGGGTGTGGTTTGTGATATAATAAGTGACCAATCTGTGCCCAGTCATCTTACAGTAGTAACTTACACTTATTAGTCCAACGTTAACCTTTTTTAAAAGAGAAAAGTACTGGCTCTCTTTAGGATGCTAAGTTGGCCAGGAAATTGTTTGCTTACCCGCATGCCAGGTCACTTAAAAAACCTTTTATAGAAGTGTCATTTTATAAATTACTGAGCCATTTTTGGAAGGGCGGTATATAAACAAACAAACAAATAAATAAAATGTATGTAGTGAAGTTTTATAAAGAGAGGTTATGGGCAGATAGGGAGGTTGTGCACATTACCATTTGCGGCAGGTGGGGAGGGCGCGGGGGGAAGGCAAGTCCAAGCTTACTTTCCCTCCAAATGATCACCAGGCATGTGTGGGCTGCACGGATTGTGCACCCACACGAGCCACACTGCTCCTGGCAGTGCAGCATTTTGGAGGCCAGGAAAATTCATCCTGGCCTCCAGATATCCCACAATGCACTGTGCAATGAGGGCAATCCCCCATGAGTCAGGTGCTCTAAGCCCCCAACGTCGTGTGTGCTTTGGCTGTGTGCAGCCCAAGCACACATACAACCCCAGCTCCAGGGTTAAGGTCATGCTTGCACCCTTAAACCCTGGCTAAAGCCCAGGGTTAAAGGTAAAGCTACCCACAATGGCAGCATGGGATCAGGCCCGATCCCAGCACTCTACATGAGCAGCCCAACCCAGGCTGGGCTGCCCTAGCCTGCGCTGGACTGCTCATGATAACAGCCTTAAGATATTATAATTTTTGTTGCACCATTGTTGCTGAAATATCACTTCTGGAATGTTAGGCATTGATTAAAATTCTGTTGATCCTGCAAAAAAGACCCTTAAAACTATTGATGTGCTGAAGTTTCATCAACAATTTTCAAGGTAAAGGGGGATTTTTGGAAGGCACAAAATACTCCTTGTGGTGGTGGTGGCGGGGGGCAATATGCATTTTTGTTTGTTTGCTGCTATCTGTTGCCATTATGTTCCCCTGCTTTAATACTTCTTTAGCACCATTTCTTCTCCTTCATTACAGCCAGTCAGGGATCATGTAGTCACAACAGCATGTAGCCCATCAGAACTGCAGTGTATGAGCATATCCTAGATGCAGGCAAAGTCATTTCCTTTGCTCTCATTCTGAATAGGTGAAAGAAGTTGTCCCATTGGCAACCGGACTGATGGCAACCAGGCTGATGCCTCCTACTTTGCTGTGTTGTACTGGTTCAATTGCTGAAATCCAGTGTGGCGAAACAGGACATATGGTTGTGGTTGCCTCAAGAACAGATCAAGATATACTCTTCCTGAAAAACACCTTATACCTATTTTGAAAGGGAGTGCTTGTGAAGGGCAAAAACCATTCCTCATCCCCAATTTAGCTAAGCACTACCTCAGCATTGTTAATTTGATAATTAGTGTACTGGAGCAAAGGGAATTCAATTCTTTGTCTGAGTTATTGACACAACTGCAAAACTTCAGCATTAAAGTACTTATTCCTCATAAGCAAAACTCAATCAAAATTTAATCTGCTATAGTTTATACTCCAGGATATACAAAAGAAAGAGAGAGAGGATAGGCAGTCCTAAATATCCATACTTTCAAGTGTGCAGGAAGGAACTAATTAGCGGCCCAGCAAAGGTGGAGTTCACTCTCCCAGTACTCAGCTTTCTCTTTGATGCTGCCACTCACAGCTCTATTTTGCTCTTGTTTATGCAGTGAAACTTGCAAACCCAGGCCACATAATGACAGGACATGTGTAGTTGGAAAAAATTAGGGCCACTTTATTGAATATTTACAAACCCTGCAATGAGGAATCTTAACTAAAGTGCAGGTATCCCCTATGTGGGTCAATCTCATAAGAGGTATGTCCACAGGAGGGTGAAGGACTGGGCTTTGATTTGACTCAGTACCCAGTCCGAACTTCTTCCCTACCATAAGGTTACCTCCATCGAGGAGATCCATGCCAGCCCACCTTATCCCAGGTCGCGAGGCACTGAGCGGCATTCACTGGCATGCATCTGAGTGGGAGCGGATCCAGCCTGAGAGTCGCAAGATCACCAAGCCTTCTTCCATATTCCCACTCACCATAACGGCCCTCCAGCCCCACACCAATGTAAATTAACCTACCCTGACTAGCACTCATCCGGAAAGTGACCGATTAACCCCAGGGACTGCCATAATGAAATCAGTGAGAAGTAGGCGGGAAAAAGGCCCCAACATTAGCCAATCAGCTGAGACCCCCAAAAATCCTACTTGGCCCCAATGGCAACCGGAATATCCCTCACTGAGTCCAGGGGTGGGTTGGAGGGTGCCTGCCCATAGAGCTCTTGAAAGACAGAGCAAAGGAGCCAACTGCTTATGCAGCTGCTCCTTGCATGTGATTGGTCTGCCGGTGTCACAGGCTGAGGGACTAAAATGGCAGCCCGCATGCCGATCTCTCAGGCCAGGCACGCAACTGCGCCCCCCTCCCCCCGCCACTTAGCCCATATCTCTGCTAATGCAGTGAAAGGGGTGAGGAGCAGCTTTCCCTTCATCATACCTTGACCGTAGTCAGCCACATAGCCCTCTCCTTTCTCCTTTCTCTCCTCTCTCCTTTCTCCTTTCTCCCCTTTTCTCCTTTCTCTCCTTTCTCAGCCAGCACGCCCACATTGTATTTCGTTCCATATAATTCCTTTCCTTGAAAAAAAAGCTTCATCCTCATATTAACACACCTGTTGAGAAAACAGTAATTTACATTGCTGCCCATAAAGCTACTTTAAATATAATATGACATGTCAGTTACATTCAGTAAGAGTATATGACATTCCTATGGACAGTCATATACCAGAGATAAGAGTGGGACTCAGTGGGACTTTCTTGAGTTAAAAGACATGGAAAGATTAGTCTGTGAATTTGCCAATCACTTCAAATAATTTGGAGTTCAGCCTGATACCTTTTCTGTTCTCCTTGAAGTCCCAGAATAAAGACCTTCTGTTCTCCCAGGCCTTTTAATATTCTAAACTTCCCCCAGATTGGTTTTGTGCCATGTAAGTTTAGTATCTTTTAAGCTGCTGTCGTATTTGACATTTTTTCTGCTATTGCTCAGTCTTGCTGTTTTATTAACTATTGTGTTTTACTCTGTGTTTTTCTCTTTGTAATTTACTTGGTTGTACAGTGTCCTGGTATTTTTGATGAAATGTAGTATGTAAATGCATTTTCTTAAAAAATAGCCTACAAATAGTGGTTCCAGTAGCCCAACATCTGGACACGCAGATTCAATGATTCTCAAGGAACTAAGGTATCATTCAGTCATCTAAAATCTTTTGGTTTAAGATGAGATTTAAGATGTTTGACATTTTCACTTGTTGTGAAGGAATGAGGCCTAGACCTCCTGGTGGTTGTTGTTGTTTTGTAAATAAGCCTACTTAAATGAATTGTAAATCTGCATTGATTTTTGTGCTTACAAACCCCTTCTCCCTTGTAAAAGTGTTTTGTATTATAGTTGGGTCTCTGTATAGGGTAAAAGTTCAGTTGTGGTTTTGTTTGTTTTACTTTTGGTTTTAGCAAATCTATCAGTTGGGCTTTGAAAGGGGAAATGATTTTAAATTATGGAGGGGATGTTTTGTTGAGTTCTGATTGATTGAACTAAGTAACTGATGTGATGGAAGAAGTGTATATACTGGGGAAGTTTGAGAGGGATTGAGTGCAGTGGAATTGGAGGAGTTCAGTCTGGAGCTGTCTGCTAAAAAGAGCTGGAGTCCACTTGAGTCAGGCTGAGAGAGTCTGCAGAAGAAGAGCTGGCAAAAGGCTACTGGAGAGAGAAACCTGGAAAGAAAAACTGGCAAAAGAAACCTAGGAGAGAACTAAAGAAGCAGAGAACTGGTGGTTGCTGGAGACTGCTGGAGTTGCCCAGCCAGCAAGCCAGGACTTTGAGCTGAAATCACTGAAAGTGGGGGAGTAGCCAGGTTCGGATTGAGCCAGACCTGTGCTATCCTTGAACAAAGAAGTCTGCCCAGCCAGCCAGAGTAAGTAAAGAGAAAGATTCTGAAGGAGAGCCGGTATAGAATGGAGCAGTGTTAAAAAGCCTACAGATTGTTCGTTTCCCTGACTTGCTCTGTGGGTATTATTTTGTGATTTTCTGTAAAGTAATGTTTTAATTGGAACTTTTGTTTTTAGTTTAAAAAAAAAAACCTTCTTGTTAATATAGTAGAGCTTGTTGATTGTCTCCACCCCACGCCTATAGGCCTTTCCACTCTACTCAGGTTTGGTTTGGGCTTTTTGAATTCCTGGAAGGGCTGGTGCAGTGGACTCAGCCTTACCAAAATCCCACTTGGTGGCAGCGGTTTCATGACCTCTGGCCTTCCTTCACAAGTTGATGCACCACTCTGCCACTAACATGGATATAGAGCTGAGAGGAAGTACACTTCCCAAATGTCTTTCTTAATGGCCCTGTCTGCTTTCCCTGTCAACCCTATGGGCTCTGGGGCTGCAGAATAGACCCTCCCAGCACCAGGAATGGGATGAATTTGGCAGAGATAGCCATAATGGCAAAAACAATCACATGAAACATCAACAGGATGCTGTAGATTCATTGGGATTGGAGCTCCCAATGAACAGCCCTAAAGTTTAAGGATAATTTTTCTTGCTGTATCTCAGTCTCTTTACCTGAAATATGCACCAGATTTGAAGGGGTGGTGTCACCTAGTTGATATCTCTGAACTTCCAGGCATATTGGGCAGATTTTATCACCAATAGAATCTCTAGAGCTTATAATGTGAGAATGCGAACACTCATCTTCATCTTGTCTGTCAGAAGCATCTGGTGGGCCACTGTGTGAGGCAGGATGCTGGACTAGATGGTCCTTGAACCTGATCCAGCAGGGCTGTTATTATGTTCTTATTACACTGGCACAACTGTGCCAGTATAGTTAAGTTGGAGGGTGTTTTCCAATGTTCTACCATTAGAAGCCCTGAACATTATATTGCTTATAAAATAAAAACTATTTGTCCAGTCTGCGTAGCCATCACCACACATTCACTAGGTGATAGGAGACACGTCCCCTGCAAATTTGGTGAAGATCCATTGGGAAATGGCTTAGATAGAGCAGTTTAAAGTTTTCCCCCCCTTTTGAACAGGGGTTTAAGGGGTTGGAAACATTTTTTCGGACTGAGGAATTGCTATTTAAATGATTTTGTAGTCCATTTGCACAGTTTCAGCCTTTAGACTGAATGCCACAAAAGTGCCTTTTGTACATCCCCAGGATCCAGTTGATTGATATTTTACAACTGGTCCTCAAAGTTGGGTTTTAAGAGGCAGAAAAATACATTTTTAGTGCTAACAGAGTCTGTGCAGTAGCAAGTTTGAGGTTGCAGTGCCCACAGCGCTGTCCACAATAAACATGGTGGCTAACTCACTGCTCTGCCCTCCAGCTGCCCCAACCCTGCTGCCCGCTGCCACCGCTCCTGCCAGCCACTCCCACCCACCTCACCCATTCAGGAGCACACCTCACTCCAGCCCCAGTAAGCTGGAATTCCCTGCTGACTGCTCCATTCTCTGTCCCCAAGGTTCAAATGGCCTCCACACATGTGCGGACTCTGAAAATCTGTGGAAGGCAGCAGAGCCCCGTGGGCAGGCAGCCAGCAGGGAATACTCCCACCCGCTGCTCTTTTCTGGCACACACTCCTCACCCATTCAGGTGCAAAGGTTGTACACAAGTGGGCTGGGCTCAACATCCAACCGGCATGGTTCAGGTGGTCCAAGTTAGAACTGGACCAGCACCCTGTTCCAGGGGCGTAGCAAGGTTGGAGTGGGCCCAGAGACAAGATTTTAAAATGGGCCCCCTGTCACTGAAGCTCAGCTCATGAAGTAAAGAAATCTTAAATGAGGCTGAAGAGTGGTAACAAAAAGCATAGCAAAATGTGCCACAATAGATCATCATCCCAAATTATCTTTTAAAAGGTTTTGTAAATTGTGGACGATGCAAGTCATTTAATGGTACTAGAGAAAGACATGCTGTCTGATAGCTCCAGGACTTAACACTCACATCAATTTCGGAGGATGAATATAACTGAAGGAAACCCGGGTGGGTGTGCGGCTGGGGGAGTCAGTCATGTGACTTGCCTCTGGGGGGGGCCCAAGGCAGTGGGCCTCCAGACAACTGTCTCCCCTTGCCCTATTATAGTTACACCCCTGCCCTGTTCTACAAACTGATTCACAGACTGGTTCAGGTATACTTGTAAAGGAGAATCCAGCGATTCCCAGTGGTGGTGTAGAGTCTCTGTAGGTGGCAGGGGGCAGTGGCAGCTCTTCAAAGACCCCCCCCTACCCACCAGCCTCCTGAATGACAGCCCAGGAATCACAATGTCATTGTGGTGGCACAAATGTCCTTTGCGCATGTGTGGAGATCACGAAAATGGCCTCTGTGCATGAGCAGAGGCCTGAACCAGGCCGCAGCTCACCCAGACTGTTATTCAGAGGCTGCCCCCCCCCCAAATCTGCCTCAGGAGAATCTCTGCTGCCACTGCGGGCTTTACATTAAAGGTACTTCTGTTCCCACTTCCTTAATTTAGAGAATCCCCCTTTACTTGTAAAAGGCAATCCTCACCAGATTCCCCTTTACAAGTATACCCCCAAACTGGCTTGTGGACCAGTTCAGCCCGGTTTGATGACTGAACCAGACTGGACCCGGTTAATCTAAGCCTGAAGCTGGACTGGGCCAGATCTGTTTGAATCCAGTCTGGATTCGAACCAAACCATACAAACCAGTTCTGTGCACATACCTAGTGGGGTCACACTGTCACTGTTACTGAATCCACTAATTTAATTTACTTTTGATTTTTTCAGGCAGGGTGTGTGTGTGACTTTATCATAGTTGAAGGTTTTACAAAGTTTTTGGTGTACAACATCAGGAAGTTTTACCTTATGGTTTGGGTAAGCTCTCCCTCATAATGTCTAATCATATTTTCCTTTTTAAAATGTCTGAATATTCAGTAATCCAAAAACTTCAGTTCAAATGAGAGTTAAGCTGCTTTACATTTTCACTTGTGCCTTAAAAAGAATGGAAATTGCAAGTTAAGATCCCCATCTTAACTTCAGTGCCGTGTAAGCTATAGAGACTTTGTACAGTCTGGTATATGATGATAGATTTAGAAATGAGGCTCCATGAACCCCACACTTTGCCTTGATCAGAGATGCATCAGGCAGAAATTCATCAGGGGCATTTCTAGGAAGTGATTAGGGAAACTTCACCTGTTAAATGTCTGCCTGGATGCATCGCTCCCCAACCCAATGTGCAACTGAAAGACCAAGGCAAAGTGTGGGTTCATGGAGCCTTATTTCTAAAGCCATCTTCATAAGACTGAACAAAGTCTTTACAGCTTATATGGTGCAGAAGTTAAGATGGGCACCTTAACTTGCAATTTTCATTCTTTTTAGAGTACAAGTGAAAATGTAGAGCAGCTTAATTCTCATTTTAAACTGAAGGTTCTTGCATTACTGAATATTGGCACGATTCTGTCATAAGGCAAATTTCTTTGGTAGGAGTTTTGTTTCACTATGGAAGCTCCCTCTCAGTTGCAAGATAATTTTTCCTTTCTACTGAAAAAACTGTTGATTTTGATCAGTACTTTTTTGCAGGTAACTATAGTGTCTTAAGCCTCATCTGATAAAAATTACTGCCATCCTTTTCCAAATTAATAAATTAATGGGCCTCAATGTATCTTCAAACTCACCAAATACTCAGCCCAACAGAACAATCAGGATCTAAAAACGTTTTCAAAGTTTTATTCTGATTAAGGTTTTTCAAAAACTTGCCTACCAAACAATATTATTACCATACAGTTCTCAAAGGACAAGGTTGGCAGTGTTGAACAGCAAACCTTTTGTAACTCCTTCAACTAAAATGAACTCAGAGTTTTCTTTAAAAATACAAAACTAAATGAAATTAGTGGATGCAGTAACAGTAGCAGTCTGATAGCACCTCATCATTGCTACAATCATGAATGAGGACACCACAAGGAGCAGGCAACTTGGGTTCATTTCAAATTTGTACTTCATTTTTCTTCTTTAAGAAAACAATAAAAAGGAGGGGGATTTGGTGATAGTGATGGTATCACTTTAAGTTAGGCTTTGGAGGGAAACATCCTGGAATGTGAAGGGAGTGGAAGTAACAGTCTCTCACTAAAGGAAGCTGGACCTCAGGAGTGCTGTACAGTTCACCAACCTGAATTGTAAATAAGTGGAACAGCCTTGCCTGATTCTTCATAAGAAACATCACGGTTAGTGAAAAACAACAAGAGCTTTAGACTCAGTGTTCAAAACTAGTATTTCCAGAAATCTCCCACAAATCTCACAGTTCTCCCACTCAATTCAAATCTCTTCAGGATGGTGTTGAGATCAGATCTTTGCTACTGTCTCCATGCTAATATAATATAAGCCTCAGCCTGCTCTCTGAGCCTCTTGAGGTAAAACCTTCTGCCTCCCACCCTCTGAATTTCACCTCTTAAAACCATATATGCAGTAGTAGCCAGTGAGGGCAGTGGTGGGGCCCGGGGTGTGTGTGTGGCAAGAGGCACCTATAAAATTAAGTTAACAGGTGCTTATTAATGTTAGGGCAGCACCTGCAAGCTGCCTCAAGCAGTGGCGCTCCACCTGGGTCCTGTGCGGGGCGATGGTGCCCTTCCTGGTATCCCTGTGGGGTGGCAGTATGATCCTGCCCTCTGTGCATGTGCGGAGCCTCTGTGGCTATGCCCGGAGGGGCACCACTGCTCAAGGCAGTTTGCAGGTGCTGCACTAACATTGGTAAGCATCTGTTAATTTATTTTTAAAGGAGCCTCTCACCATCCCCCTGGTGCTGATCTCACCAGCCGCTACTGCATCTATGGTAACTCATACTCCGCTTATGCCCTCTTATAGGACAAGCCTTCAAATTCTTGGAAACCCAACTCTTTCATGATAGAAACTCTTTCAGGTTAGAAACCTATGAGCTTCGTAGGTTTCTATCCTGAAAGAGTTTCTATTTTAAAAGAGTAATGGGCCCTTTTGTTCTTCTTTTTCTCCTTCCTTCCCTTTGCACACGCCGGTCTTAAGCAAACCGTGGAAAGGTAGAAGGAGGGCTGCTCAAGTTCTCAGAGCGAAGTTGGCCTCTCAGAAGCTGATAAGAGCTCCTCTGACCTTGGTTCTTTTTCTCCTTTTAATAAAGTTGTGGCATATTTTAGAAACTTTCTAGTGTCTGTTTCTTTTCCTGATTTATAGAAAGTAGTTGTTCACAGAGTACCTAGACACTGATCACAGACAGAGCACACCTCCCTTTTAAGCCATAGGCTTCTGCTTAATAGTTAATGGCTGACATGAGGAGGATAACTCAAAGTAGTTCTATTGAAATTAAAAGAGCAAGTTAGGTATTACCTAACTTGTCCCTTTAATTTCAATATGATCACTTTTGAGGAATCTTCCTCCTCCTCATGTCAGCCACTTTCTCTTTCTTGCTGTATTCTGTACATAGTAGGACAAGGGGTTATTGGCATTCTTCTCTTAAACAGACTAGCCAGCAGAACCTTGGCCATGGGGCAGATTATGTGAGAACAGACAGTGCACTTGGTGGGGTGATGGTAGTGGTGATGTTTTTTTATTACGGAATTTTTACATGTCTCCCATGCAGGTGTTGCTTAACTATTCCCTCTTTATTCTGAAGCAAATTCCACTGAATTTAATGGTCCACTGAGTTTAATGGACCCCACCTCCTTCTACAGGTGAAACTCGGAAAATTAGAATATCGTGCAAAAGTCCATTAATTTCAGTAATGCAAATTAAAAGGTGAAACTGATATATCAGACAGACGCATTACATGCAAAGAGAGATAAGTCAAGCCTTAATTTGTTATAATTGTGATGATCATGGCGTACAGCTCATGAAAACCCCAAATCCACAATCTCAGAAAATTAGAATATTACATGGAACCAAGAAGACAAGGATTGAAGAATAGAACAATATCGGACCTCCGAAAAGTATACAGTGTACTGTGCTTGATTGGCCAGCAAACTCGCCTGACCTGACCCCATAGAGAATCTATGGGGCATTGCCAAGAGAAGGATGAGAGACATGAGACCAAACAATGCAGAATTGCTGAAGGCCGCTAATGAAGCATCCTGGTCTTCCATAATACCTCATCAGTGCCACAGGCTGATAGCATCCATGCCACGCTGCATTGAGGCAGTAATTGCTGCAAAAGGGGCCCAAACCAAGTACTGAATACATATGCATGCTTATACTTTTCAGAGGTCCGATATTGTTCTATTCTTCAATCCTTGTCTTCTTGGTTCCATATAATATTCTAATTTTCTGAGATTGTGGATTTGGGGTTTTCATGAGCTGTACGCCATGATCATCACAATTATAACAAATTAAGGCTTGACTTATCTCGCTTTGCATGTAATGCGTCTGTCTCATATATCAGTTTCACCTTTTAATTTGCATTACTGAAATTAATGGACTTTTGCACGATATTCTAATTTTCCGAGTTTCACCTGTAGGTGTGTTTAAAGAATTGCATCCATTCCCACCCAGTGCCAACAAATGACTATTCTGGTATAGATTGCCCTGGAACATGGAGGTTCTACATGACAGCAAAACTGCCTGTGAACATGAAGACTCCATTTCTTCAGTATGGTTAAGTGAAGCTTCCATATTAACAGACAATTTGGCTCTGATGTATAACTTCTATGTTCAAGAACAATCTACACCAGAGTTCACTCTAAGGTCTGGGAAGGGAGAAAAGAGAACCCAAATTCTTGCCTAGGATCCCTGCGGGTCCTGATTCCTATGTGTGTTTCCTAAGCTCCAGTGAAATCAATTGACTTTCTTTCTAGTAATTTAGTCCAAGCTTTTCTAAGGGGCTTTGCTTATCACCTGTGGTGGGGGTGAAAGAAAGGTGATAGTAGGAGAAAACAAAACCCATGAAAGGAAAGGGGTGGGGGCAGGGAATGCTTGTTTAACGATACAAATGCCAGAACCAGGAAGTCACTCATTAGAGATTGTCAAGATTTGCCCCTCCCAACTCTGGCTTCAGAATTCTCAGTGGGCAAAATCAGTTATGCTATTAGCTAACTTTCTCTTAGTTATTATGGGGCTTTTGAACAATAATTACTCAAAAATCACCGGACTGATGTTTTTCAAACCAGCAAAAGGCACCAGTCCTGCACGAACCTGAATTTTGAGGGAATGCTAAAAAGACATCCAACATTTAAAAATATACATTATCTGTGGTGAAAAAAGAATGCCAGCACTTTGACCCCTATTTTTAGTAGGGATGTGCACACAAAACCAGTTTTGCTGCTTTGGCTCCAATCTAAATCAGATTCGAGCCAACCCGGCCCAGTTTAATTTTGGGCCCAGTCAGACCAGACACGGTTTGAGTTTTAATTGAGCCAGTTTGAAGCAGCGGAGCACTCTATGAGTAAAGGGGAATCTGGTGAGGTCAAATTGCATGGTCATGCAAATGGCCTCTGTGTATGTGCAGCGGTCACTAAAATGGCTTCAACATATGCACAGAGGCCCGAACTGGGCCATCGCCAGCCCTGCCTCCTCTCAGGGAGGCAGGCAGGAGTGGGGGGAGCCACCTCCGCCCCCACTGCCCTCACTGTGGCTGCCAACACTGCCGCAACCACAGCTGACGGTACTTGTAAGTAGTTATTTACTCCCCTCCTGCCTGCTCTACCCTTAGGCAAGCCCCCCTGCTACTTTACTGGTAAAGGAGAATCCTCACCAGATTCCCCTGTACCAGCAGAGCTTCAAGCTGGCTCAGTTCGAACCGGGCACAGTTCAACCCTAAACCCGTCGAGCTGGGTCGGCTCGATGTTGAGAAGGCTTGAACCGAGCCGGCTCGCACACCCCTACTTTGTAATAGTAAGAAACCTAAACTGCTATATCTCAGCCATTTTGCAATGAATTTGCACCAAATTTGGAGTGTGTATCCCCTAGTTGATGTGTGCATATTTTCAGAGGGATTTGGTGGGTACATTTGATTGCTTAAGCAATAGAATGTCCAGTGCTTATAATGGTGGAATGTTCAGAACACTTCTCATCTTAACTATACTGTCACAACTGTGCCAGTATAATATTTAATGTTTTTTATCCTAAACATGCAGTAAATTACAAATTTTAATTGTCTACTTTAGAGGCAGAGATTTGGAAGACATGCATATTTTCTTTTTGGACAATAATCAAGATGTCATTGATCTGATTGATAGACAGTTTTCCATTTGTCTCTATTGCTAGATGATTGTTATTGTCTCTCATGCTAGATGATTACAGTCAGCTGTAGATTATATCATTCTAGTTCATAGAACATGAAATCTCTCTCTTCAATACTTTGTTACTTAAATGGACACTGCCTTTGTTGCACATTGCAATAATCTACTAGAAAAGAGAAGAGGAAGAGAGAGGAAGAATGAATATAATCACTTTCTGGACTTTTTTCTCACAAAAAGATTTCCAGTACTCTCTTTCTAGGTCAATAGTTTGCAAAATATTTCATCAAAACTCCCTTTCCTTTTTCCCTCTTGGCCCATTGGAAATAAATGAAAGAAAGTCTGCTTTCAGAAACTTTTCAAATCCCATTACTGGAAACTAAGATCTACTGTCAGAGACTAGCTTTCCTGGATATCTTTCATGCCCGACAATTTATTTTCGACATGACTTTTTATGAAAGCATTTTAGGTTGCAGTGGAAAGATGGAATGTTCAGGGTTCCTTCTTTAAATTTTTCAAGTATTCAAGTATTGTTCAATCAATTCCATTAGAGCAGGACTACTAGCTCTACTAGCAATATTTCAAAAATACTTAACCTCTTCCCCTGTATCATCAAAATTAAAATGTGGAATAAGGATGCCCAGTTTGACCTGTGTTAAACTGTTGTGCCACCTTAAGTGGCACGGCAGGGAAGTGCTTGACTAAAAAGCAGAAGTTTGCCAGTTCAAATCCCTGCTGGTACTATATCGGGCAGCAGCGATATAGGAAGATGCTGAAAGGCATACTGTGCGGGAGGAGGCAATAGTAAACCCCTCCTGTATTCTACCAAAGAAAATCACAGGCCTCTGTGGGCGCCAGGAGTCGAAATCAACTTGATGGCACACTTTACCTTTACCTTTACTACAGTTGTAACACAGCTCTTCAGCCTGAAAACAGGGTCCATCTGCCCAGTGCTGTGACAGCCTACAACATAAAGTCATTGTGGTAGAATGGTAGGAGGGTCTGGAGTATCCAGAGGTTTCAGAACTGGGACTCGAATCTAAACCCTCAGGTTGTAGTGAGCTTTGTCACTGCAACCAGAGATTTCAGGTAGCCTGTGGTATGTCCAAATTTGGAACCTCAGGCTGTTGCCCCTGGAACCAGAGTTGAGGGTAAAGCTCCTCCCTCAACTCTGGTGTGTTTGACTGTGCAGGCTGTCTTCCAGTAAGAAAGAAGCCCTCACAGTCAGCTCCCTCACTTCTCTGCAGTCTTGCTGACTGCAGAGATATTGCTCTCCTGTATGTCTAAATTCAGATGGGAGAGCGGGGGAAGGGGATGTGGAACCCCAGGTTCACTGGATCCGCGGTTCTGCATTATGTGCTGATGCAGCCTTTTCGTCTCTTCTGCATACCACTTCAGTTCAGCATACTCAGCTTGTGAAATCATCTAAGAAACCTCCCCTCCCCCTCCAGTATCTAGCAGCATCTTGGCAAATTTCACATGGAAATGGATCAGATCTAGGTTGGAACATAGTGTTAAGAATTAGATGCACACATTTAAGATACAATTACATGACACATTTAAGAACTGCAACTTTGTAACCACAGGTCTTCATCATCACAGCCCAGAGACAGTGCTGTAAGAAATCAAATTTGATTTCTTCAAATTTGAAAAATAAATAAATTGAGAAATAAATCACCATCACAGCTTAGGTCTAAAGTTTCAAAAATATTTTATTCCAGGATTGGTTGATTTTAAATTAGAATATCTGTCACCCGCACTGTAGCCTTATTCCTTCATGCTTCATCTGTCCAATTATCAAATCCCCTGCTGTAGAGAGAGCATTCTGCTGTGCTAAGGGATTAACTGAACCCTCAAATATGGAATGTGCAGTGCTCCGCATCTTGTAAAATACAGTGACATGCGCACCAGCCAGTTTGATCAAGCACTCAGTGATACACTCTCAAAACCTATACAAATAAGAAGTCCCAAAGATCATCAGAAAAGCCACAGTGCTATGGTTAATGCAGCAAAATATATTATTAAACACTTGACAGATCAGTAGATACTGCAATATATTTGCAACTTCAAACGAAACTGGGGGAAAAAATCATCAAGTAAAATGAAGTTCCAATTTTTCCTTCACAACCCTTCAACAGTCGTACACACTGTAAATAAGCTGTATTTTGTTTGTGAGCAGGTACATCAAACAGACTCTTCCATCAGGCAGAAATAAAAGGACACTGAAGGTCTAAAAGCTGAATCAACAAGAGCTGGATCAATGCAACATAGTGGCTGGATTTAGACGTAACACAAAACCCAAGTTAAACAGGGCAGAGGTTAGAACCCCAGCATGTCTGAATTCATAAAACTAGTTTCACAGCAAAAATGACCTCCAGTTTGCCTAACCAAACTCCAATTTGAACCTTCGGTTTGCACAAAGGTTTGCCACCAAGACCTCCAGTTTGGCTTCCGAAGGGTTACATCTGAACTGGGACACCACCATAACCGTGGTTTCGCACTGATTTTCCAATTGCAATCATAGAGGCAGTGGAGCAGATCCACCCAGGGACATGGTTGTTCTGTGTGCACTGCGGCTCTTACTGGCTGTCTCTCAGCCAAGCACCACACCCCTGCTATCCTCCTCTCTATTTCCCATTCTGCCTCGCCATAGTGACATGTTCTAAAATTTTAAAGAGATAACTCTGTCGGCTACTCTCAGCTTTCTGCCAAGGGGGGCAGGGTGCCCCCTATTGGGAGGTGGAGAAGGACAAGGACAGTGCACAGTGTCAAGGCACTCCAACCCACAGCTGCTCATGTCTCACCACTCCAGCCAAGCTGGTGGCTGCCTGTGAAAATACATGGGTACACACCCCACAGTGCTGCACAGCAGCACAACACTTGAGCAGGCCGCCCTAAAATAGGTTGTAGTGCTCCACAACAGTTGCCTAATGCTTTTGTACATAACACAACTATGCTGCTTGCAGAACAACCCGTGCCGTTTCCCACACACAAACAACAAGGGCAGCCTGGCATAAGAATGGTCAAAAAGCTGCTGCACAGGTGTGTACCAACAGCTGTCACCATTGCCAGGGGTCTGGGTACATGGGAAGTGGTGGGCATGGGGTGCCAATGCACCAACAGCAAGGGCTCTCTTCTCCAGGAGCAGACTATACTGCTGTTAAAAGCCTGGAAGACAGGTTGCCTTTGCTGTGGACACCCTGTAGCATCTCTACATTAATTTCCTGCTGTAAAAAGTGTTACTTGGCCAAAGTGAGGTCGCTGAATGCCAGTGGGCTGCCACCACGGGGGTGTACAGTTTAATTCCAACACACTTACCCCTTCCCTCATGGGCTAACTCTACAAGGTTGTGCATCTCAGTGCTTGTATAGAAGCCGTGATGGGTATGGGTTGGACCCATTGTCCTCTGTACGTGTGAGCCTTGCAGTTGTCTGGAAGGTTGCTCATTAATTTCAGAACCAGCAGGGGTGCTTGAATGAGGGGGTATTTAGGCGAGAGGAACCAAGAATGGGGCACAGATGTTGAGAAAGGAGCCTTCCAAGGTTGCCCTTAACTATTCTCATGCCCCAGCCCACTTCCTCCCTTTCAGCACTAGATGAATCTGTTATTGATGCCCTCCCCAGTTGTCCTTGGTGGTATCTACTGCCCTTCAGCTGCCCCATTGTTTGATGTGTTCCACTGCACTATTGTGTAATTTTTGCAGTAGATACTCTTGATGGAGCCTCAAGGGCATGAGACCAATGTCTCTGCACCTAGCCCTATGTCACTATGTGAGGACTGTTTGCCTGGCCACACCCAGACATATCCAGTCCTGCACGAGTGTGCATGTGGTGGATGACCCATCTCTACACCCGGCCCGATTGCCAGTCATGTGGCCACAGGAGTTTGGTGGGCCAACCTGGGCAACAGGGCAATAATACTCCACCCCTTCATTCGGGACTGCATCCACCTCTGCTTGGCCTGGTGGTCCAGTGGCAACAATTATAATGACCAGCCTGCCGCACACGTCCACCACACTCTCCAGGGTGCTTGAGGTGTCCATGATTTCCATCTTCCCCAGCCCCTCACATGAACCTCCAGCCACCCAACAGCAGGCAGGAGTGCCAAGGAGGGGGGAAACCTCCAGGAATACCAAGGGCCAAGGAGAACCCTTGATTGTCCAGTTCATGGACACTAAAGGACATCACCTCCAAACTGGCCTCTATGCCATTGAGTCAGCAGAGGACAATGATGAGATCCAGATAGGGGACCTGCAACCACTGTCACCCATCCACCTCTTCAAGGATGAAAGTCATGCCTCTCTGATGGACTGTGGGATCCTTGGCAGGGCCAGGACTTGGGATTGGCAGCCCCCAAACCCAAGCCTTGGAAGAGGTTTCAGAGGAGCAGTTTGGCCACACACCACCTGGTCTTGGTGCAGGGCTTGCTACTACAGCTTCTGTACTGACAGATTGGAGGAAAGGAGGCGGTGCTGCCAAGGTATGACAGTACGTGGAGGTTGATGGAGGACACTGACAAGTGACAAATATGGCACACCCAGAGCACTTTGGGGGCAGGTTCAGGATGTCCCAGAGAATGGAGACCATTCTCTGCCAGCAGGACACTGTGATGTGCTGCACAATCTCAATGCGAAAGAGGCTTGCCATAACCGTTTACAAGCTGGCCTACAACGTAAACTACCTGACCCTCAGAAACCTGTTCATGACTGGCAGATCCACCATCTGCAAAACAGTCAGGAAAGCAGTGAATCTCTTGGAGGACATGTTCACATAGGACATGATGCGCATGGGCAATCCAAAGGAGGTGATGGCGGGGTCTAAGGAGAAAGGGTTCCTAGGCATCCTGGTTGTATAGATGGGTCATATGTTGAGATTTTAGGGTCCCCAGAACAGCACGATGAGTACTTTGGGTGGAAGTACTACTACACTATGACCCTGCAAGGTGTGGTGGACTCAATGGGCTGGTTAATCAATGTCTATGCCCGGGTGTCAGGCAGAAGCCACAATACAGCCATTTTCTGGACCTCCTCACTCACCTTCAAGTTCCACAGAGGTACGTTGGTGAACACTGAGCCCGCCCAGGTAGGTGGATGGATGGTGAAGCCAGTAATATTTGGGGACCAGGGATACAGCCTGCAGGAGTTGATGGTCACCCCCTATTGTGCACCCAGAAATGCCCTGGAGAGGAAATTCCACCACAGGCACAGCAGCTTGAGGATCGTGGAGGAGCAGGAATTTGGGAGGTTGAAGGCCCGGGAGCGCACCCTCTGTACCTTTCTGGATGTGGAGGAGGATTTTATACCCAATTTAATTGTGACCTGCTGCATCCTCCACAACATCTGCAAGACCAGGGAAGATGTCCTGCTGGAGGAACCCGTGGACCTGGCCAAATATCCAGAGGACAAGGA
The DNA here is from genome assembly GCF_027244095.1 of Hemicordylus capensis. Lineage (NCBI taxonomy): Eukaryota > Metazoa > Chordata > Lepidosauria > Squamata > Cordylidae > Hemicordylus > Hemicordylus capensis. Next base: position 261,044,113 of record NC_069660.1, read on the forward strand.
TGGCTGCTCCAGTATGCATGGCAGAGGCAGGGATGCTGTGCTGGTGGACCTGGTGGCACAACCACTTAGGATCACTGGCAGCTGTGGAGAGGTGTGGGTGGTGAAAGCAGTCTTTGCAAGACCTTCCTGGGAGCATCTCCCTCTGGCCCACTGCCAAGGTAGGCAGGTGTGTGGTTTTGGAAGAGTGTGCTGCCCTTTAAACTGCCGATGGTAGCATGGGGACATTGCCCACACTTATGGCAGCAGGGGGATTGGAGATTGCAAAAGCCTATCCTTGTCTTGCTAATGAAAGGGCTGCCAATGCATCAATGCACAATAAAGTTACAGAATTCAAAATAAAAGCATTGTGTCTATTTCAAAATGCTAGTGCAGAGCTCTCCCCTCAAACCTGGCCACTGGCAGACAGGACAACAAACAGTTGGTGGGGGGGGTGTTGATGGGGAAGGGAAGGACATGGGATCCCACTTGTAAGTGGTGGGGAGGGCGACAAGCAGCTTGGGGTTTGGATGGGGCAGGGGACACTATGTGATCCTCCTTGACTATGGCAGGGAGGGTGGCAGACAGTTCTGGAGGTCGGATGGGGAAGGGAATCCAATGTAATACCCTTTAGCAGTCAGAGGGAGAGCGATGGGAAGTTTGCGGGGGTTGGATGGAGCTGGGAGGAAGATGGGATCCCCCACCCCACACCAAGACTTGTCCTGTATGTCATGAGCTGTGCTGGGGGTGGATTGTGCATGGGCAGCTTGTTTATGCTCAGTCTGGATGTGTGTGGGCCTGTGGATCCCCAGATTCTCAGAGCAGAGGGTGTGGAGGGAGGGGGATATGAGTTGTTTGGCAACCATGGAAGAGGAATGCCGTGGCCCTAACTCAGGTACCCAACCCTGATGCCATTCACATGCCATGCAGCAGAATGCATGGACCTTTAAATACAATGGCACCCCCACCCATGACAACACCGCCCCCGCCCATGAGTACCTGCCCCTCTGCTGTCAAGTATTTGCCCATTGCTCTGCTGTACATTTCTTAAGACAACATAGCTGGGAGTACAGTGAGGAAGGGCTTAAGCTATCATTGGCCTGAAGAAGTGGCCATCAAAACCAGAGTTAGCCAAACACAAACGCTCCCTTCGAGATTGTGGTCAATCGTGGCCACTCTGCTGGTGTGCTGACGCTTTGCCTAAAGTGTGGCCATGGAACTTGCTGGGATTTGCCTCAGTGGCCAAGCAGCAGGGATGGGCTACCCTTTCCTGGAACTGGAGGTTGCAAGACCACAGTTGGGCAAATGTCTGTGATGCAATTTACAATTTGAAATGGAAACAGTGGCTTCACAACCTCCAGTTTTGTGTTATGTCTGAATTCAGCCAGTGTCTGGCGTGATTTTTTTTTCCTTACTCAGACCATCAAATCAAAATTGTGACAAGCTTCAAAATTACAAAAATAAGGCACAGATTATATTTTATAAGCAGTAGCAGACAGTGAGGTAGTTTCATAGGTGAAACCATCAGTAATTGCTACGTGAAGATTGAATGAAGATGGAAATTCCTGCCTCTACCTTCAGAGGATGCTGGTGCTGTAACCAGCAGTGGTGGCTGGTCAGTTAAGGCAGGAGGGGCTACACACACACACACACACACACACACACACACACACACACACACACCAACCAAAACAAACACGCTAGTAAAGGTTCAGACTTACCAGCAGCCAGGGAATCCTCCAGAGCAGGGAGCTTTCTCCAGCCTATCCTCCCCTGCCTGTAACTTCTTATTTTGGTCTCACTGGCTGGAATAGCTGCTCCTCAAGCTTCTCCAGCCAATCAGATTCCTAGTGGGCTCCTTCTGGCATTGCCCCAAGGAAGAACTAAAATAATGGGTAAAAATTGCACTTCCTGGTTGCTTCAGGGAGTATATTTTTAATACGTATTTTCTGTTCTTCCTGGGGGCAGTGCCAGGAGGAGCCCACTAGGAATCTGATTGGCTGGAGGAGCTTGAGTGGCAGCTGTTCCAGTCAGTAAGACCAAAAGAGGATGTTGCAGGCAGGGGAAGAGGGGCTGGACTGGAGCAAACTCCCTGCTCTAGGATTCCCTGGCTGGTGGTAAGTCTGATCTTTTACTAGTTTGTTTGTAGGGGTGGGGTGCAATCCCTGATTTCTCCCCTCTGTCCCTCTTTCTGCCTTTGACCTTCCTGTTCTGCTTTCTGCCTTTTCTTCCTGATTTTTGCCCTGGCTTTTCTGTTTGTGCCTTCTCCCCCCACTCCCCGCTCCACAAAAGCTTTCTACTTTTGCCCCTGCTTTTTCACCCTTTCTGTTTTCCTCCAAGGTGGCAGGCTTGGGTAAATACCCAAGCCCACTGGTGTGAAGGAAAGGGGTGGGGTAGGCTCCATGCTCAGTGACCAGGTTCTCCTCTCCCCCCACACCCAATGCCTACCAGTCGCTACTGGCAGCCAGCATCACATAAACATTTGATTAGTAATGGGAGAGTTACCACAGTGCAAGCACAGGCTGCAGACATCAGCAGGGACAACTCTCCAGTGCAAAACCATGTGCTTGCATGCCTCTGTTGCCATTTCCCAGCTCCTGAGCATTTAGAGGCCAGCAATGCTTTTATCTATTGAACCACCTCACCAGCTGACACCCAGATATGTGGATGCTCGTGGTCTACCATGTTTCCAAGGTAAAGTGAAAGTTTAAAATGCATGCTGTGATGTCATCGGATGTTTTCCCTTCCCCTGAGGCCATTATCCAATGAACTAGACCAGCCCCTCCACCCAACCTGAAGCAAGCTGCATCAGGCTACCCCAGTATCTTGTCCCATTAACATCAGTGAGACTGCTTAAACTGGATGTAAGCTAGCCAGACTGGAGTAGTCCGTTTCATAACTATAATATTTAAGTGTGTGTGTGTGTGTGTGTGTGTGTGTGTGTGTGTACACACCTTAAGTGGCACAGCGGGGAAATGCTTGACTAACAAGCAGACGGTTGCCAGTTCGAATCCCTGCTGGTACTATATCAGGCAGCAGCGAGATAGGAAGATGCTGAAAGGCATCATCTCATACTGCACAGGAGGAGACAATGGTAATGTCAATGACCATGAGGCTGGTCTTGTGGTAGCAAGCATGACTTGTCCCCTTAGCTAAGCAGGGTCTACCCTGGTTGCATATGAAAGGGAGACTTGATGTGTGAGCACTGTAAAATATTCCCCTCAGGGGATGGAGCTGCTCTGGGAAGAGCATCTAAGTTCCAAGTTCTTTCACTGGCATCTCCAAGATAGGGGTGAGAGACTCCTGCTTGCAACCTTGGAGAAGCCACTGCCAGTCTGTGTAGACAATACTGAGTGAGATGGACCTATAGTCTGACTCAGTATATGGCAGCTTCCTATGTTCCTACATATACATAAAAACACAAATTTAAGTGTTACAGTTAGGGAGACAGGCTACTATACTGGTGCACATCCACACTAAATTACTCATAAGCAGTCACTGAAATTAATAAGACAAGTTTATTTGTCCCATTAATTTCAATGGAAATACTTAGTGCTAACTTTCTGAAGCCTGTCAGTCAGGCTGAAGGGAGAGGTACGCTGAGCTTCAGCAAGTAGCACAGCTAATTAGGAGCAGAGAGAGAGGTCTTCACTCTCCTCCCTCCCTTTGTGCAGCAGACACATTGCCGAGGATGTATCAGCTTCAAGCCAGCAATCCTTGGATGGGGAACATATAGCATGGTTGCACATGGGTAGGCAAAAAGGCTCTGAGTACTCCCTGGAAGCCCTTCAGGTGTCCCTAGAGTTATTATTAGTACCCCCTGTTGGGAACGCTTGCTCTACCTCAGGATTTCCCAACTAGTGTACTCTGGATGTTGCTGAACTACAACTTCCATTATCCCTGGCCACAATAAATTGTAGCTGGGGATAATGGGAGTTGTAGTTTAGCAACATCTGGAGTACCACCAGCTGGTTGCTCTAGCTCGATACTATGGACAGCACCCTTGTTTCCCTATCTCTGCTTCTGCTTCTACCTCCTCTTCTTCCTCTTTATGCAAATAGGAGGTGATGCAGCCACTTGCCTACCTGCTGGGTGGGTGCAAAACATTGTGGTCTCTGCAGCTGGGTCCCCAGTGGGGAAGTGGAGGTTATAGTGGCAGCAGAAGCACCTTGTGCGGCTGTTGAGGCCTCTTGCCCAGCCACTCTTTGGGCCTAGCGGTCACCAAGCTCCAGCTAGCAGCCAGGTAAGAGATCAGCGAGGGAAGGGCGGGATGTATATAACCCTTTGCTTCAAGCACCAAATTGGGCTGCTCCTGGCAGAGAGTCAGGAAATGCTAACACAGTGATGTCACAATATACAGTCTTTTCAGCTGTTACCAGGGAAACAAGAGAAGAAGATGTAGGTTAGCAGCACACCCACCTGCCTTCCTGCAAAATGATGTTTGGGTCTCTGATAATCTATATGAATTTTTTTAAAAAAATTTAGAAGTATACTTCCTTGCAAACTATGAGACTGCATTATCTTCTCTTTGCTCTCCATCTACCAGCTCAAAACCTACTTTAGTTTTTGGGAGATAACAGTTTTGGTACTGTTTATTCTAAAGGCATCTCTGGATTTCTCAATGGGAAGTGTTGTCAGTTGTGTTCACACTTCTACACAGGGTCCTTCAAGCCTTTTTGAGTCCTGGGAAAAGACTGGAATTCTGGGTGTAGGTAGGTGAACGTGTGTCATTCAGGTTCACAATGCAGCTCAAAATGAGGAACTATTCCTGCCCCATTTGCCCTGCTATTTTTTGTTTTTTTAAACATCCAATTCCAAGCCTGTCTAAGAATCACTGGGACTCTGATACATTTGGATCCCTCCCACAACCCCCATGAATTTTATTTTTACATTTATATTGCACTTTTGCTTCAAGGAGCCCAGAGCAATATATATGGTTATGTTTATCCTCACAATAAACCTGTGGGTTAGGTTAGACTGAGAGATACGTGACCAGCCCAGAGTCACCCAGTGGCAGCATTCATACGTAACATGAAACCGGAGGTTGCCAGACCCGCAGATAATTTTTCTAACCGCAAATCACGTTGCAGACGTTTGTGCAACCGCAGTCCAGCAACCTCTGTTTTCAGGGCAGGGGAGCCCCTCCCTCTTCCTGGCCCTCTGAGGTCACAGACCAGTAAGCTCCATAGCAATTGCATCACCAGACTGTGAGCAAGGTGTCAGCACGTCACAAGAGTAGCAATCATTGGCCATGAACCTCAAGGGTGTGTGTAGAGCACAATTGTGCGCTTTTTTTTTTTAATGGTCCACCCGCCCTCAGCAGGGAAAGGGCATTTAAATCCCTTTAAATGCCGTATCATGCAAGCCCTTCTTCTGAAGAGTAAGAGCCCTGAAACAAAACTATCTCACACAAGCACAATTTGAGGGGGATCGGGGGGGGGCACTACTTCTCTGTTGCTCTGGAAAGGGAATAGAACATGATGACTTACCAACAGGGGATATGTATATGTGGGAGGGCAAAGGATCCTGGGGTCTGGCCCACTGTGACCAAGGATGCTCTTGTGAGGGCTCACCCCAGCAAATCAGTCCATGCAGACCAAACCACAATCCTGCCCTCATGGTGGCTTTCCGCCAGTGGACTAGCACTCTTGTGAGAGGTCCAGTCTACTGGGGAGGACCTTTGGCTTCCCAGAACCTTTGGTCCTCAATCAGACTACACGCTCATGAGTTGTGCTAACCCAACAAAAGGGCCCATTTGTGTGGGGCCCCACTTTCTCTGGTTAACAATACCATTTTTGTACAGTGACTCCTCCTTTCCAGGGAATCCTTTCACACACCCAAATGAGATTTTGATGCTCCATGTATCCAGGCGTACCTGGGTCGGCAGACTGGGGAAACACCGGGAACGGGGACAGATCTTTGCTCTCATTCATGATTTCCAAGTTCGGACTGGTGTAGCGCTGCATGCAGGTCTGCTACCATGGGGAATCATGGGAGAGGGGAGCCCCGGGTTCCAGAGACCCAAGGAGAGTGGGGTTGCAATTCTAGGCAAAACCAAAGATGGACATATTCAAATGGGTGGATGGGCTAGCTGAGGGCATGCTCTGACAGCTTCTTCATGGCAGTCACCAAGACAAGGAGAGCTGTTCCCCACAGCTTGCTTGTATAGAGTAATCTGGCTGGGCAGCATATGTGGTCCACCCCGCAAGGCCTGACACTCTTGTGAGAGCGCGGACCATGGAATAAAGGATTGTCATCACACATTATTAATATTTCTACCCAAAACCCCTGCCCCCACAGACAGTTCTTCACATGATTTGTTAAGGGGTATCCCCATGCCTTACACTCTCATGAGTTATCTCATGAATGATGCTCAGAAACATCATTCATCCTCATCACATATGAGGAATCACTCCTTTCACTGGAGCAATGCTGAGTCTGCTGCCTGGCCCTTCTCATGAGTAAGCCCAGGGACTGCACACATTCCCCTATGGGGAAGGGGCTGGGCCAGGCAGAACATAATTATACAAAAAATAGACCTGAGGCATTCAAGAATTCCTTGTTAGGCCTGCCTTTTAAACCTGACCCCAGGCTTTGCCGCCCTGCCATATGTTGTCATCCCGATACTGTAATGGGTTGCCCTGCTTATGTTGCCACCTGGCGTACATGTGCTTGCAAACATACATCTTTGTTGCTTCATTTTTGGAGAGGAAAGCTCTTAGTCGACATCTTTCCATCCTGTCTCCATTCTCTCCTGATTGTCAGGAGGGAGGGACAAGGGACAGAGTAGGAAGAGGGCATGTCCCTGTGTGACTTTGGTGTTTGACAGGCTGATAAACTTGGAATGGGATGTTGCAGCATCAGGTGGATTTGCACCACCATCTCTAAGATTAAGGCTCCAGAGAGTGTACAAAAATGCATTTATGGCACCATCCACGTTTGGATGTAATGCTACCGCCAAAAAACCTCCAGTAATAGTGGTGAAACTCAATATAAACTGAAGGTTCAAGTTGGAGTTTGGTGAGGCAAACTCAAGTCACTTTTGACATGAAACCATGGTTGCATGCATTCAAACATAACCGAGTTCCAATCTCTGCCCTGTTTAACTGTGGGATCATGTTTCATGTCAATGCAGCCAGTGAGTTTCATGGCTGAATTGGGATTTTTGAACTCAGGTCTCACCTGTCCTAATCCAACAACTAAACCACTACACCACACTGGTTCTCAAAACACTGTCCTCTCACATAAGGACATAAGAAAAGCCCTGCTGGATCAGGCCCAAGGCCTATCTAGTCCAGCATCCTGTTTCACACAGAGGTTCACCAGAAGTCTCTGGGAAGCCCACAGACAAGTGCTGAGGGCATGCCCTTTCTCCTACTGTTGCAACTGGTATTTAGAGGCATCCTGCCTCTGAGGCTGGAGGTGAACTATAGCCCTCAGACTAGTAGCTGTTCTCCATGAATTTATCTAAACCTCTCTTAAAGCCATCCATGCTTTATCCACGTGCTTCCTTCCACCACAAGACCTCACCTCCCCTTACACTCACCTTGCTTGATGATTTTGCTTCAGCAGGAGATTGGAGGAATGTCTCTTCTGCTCACCTCTTGCTGTCAGGCCTCAATGTAAGATGCCAGGAGTTCTAGGGATACTTTATTTTGGTCTTTGACCAACTGAAAACACCATACAATATGAGTAACAAAACTAGAATACAGCAGAACACTGTATTGCTAACATTAAAATATTCAGATTTTTTAAAATGGGGGGGGGAGTTGGAATTTGACATTACTTCCTGCTGGACTCTACATGCCATGGGGCAACGTTTAGAAACATTAAAAGTAATAGCTGAACTCTAGTCACAAAGGAGGAGGGAGACATAAAATTCATCAGATCATCCTGGCAAATTCAGTTTTTAAAAGGAGTGATAAGGGAAATACACAGATCACAATAAAAACTGCAACAGGACATGCCCCACTGTCTCAACTGCACCTGAACCACAAGGAATATAATTTTCCTAAATCTGCCTTCTAACACAGTGGAAGGGAGGGCATCACACCTGGACATGGTAAACACCCTCCAATGGATAGGGACTATAAACTTAAATAATCTGCTGGCATAAGGACTGCTAGGAATTGTAGCATTTCAAGCTCTACTGATATGAGTCAACTCCCAATAGCCGACGGACATTCCATGCTGCGGAACACCAGTTATTCCTGCTGGGACTGCTGCAGTTATGCAAGGCAGTCCTGGCACTGCAAGCAATAAAAATAGTGAAACACAAATGTCCGCATGCTGTTTTAGGTCATTGTGCAACTTCCCACTTCTGCAGCACCACCAGGGCTGCCTTTCACATGTGCAGTGAACCTGGTGGATCTCTTAATGCTGGCAGAATGTGAGACAGTGTTTCTTTAAATGCACAGAGGAGCTCCTCCGCTATTCTTAAGTTCCTCCAAACAAGAGGTGGCAACTATACATCCGCAGTGCTGAAACTGTATGAAGCCAAGCCGATAGTGCAGTTACTCTACGGTGCCCAGCTCGGCCCCTTCCTCAACTTTTCCATGCTGGAACACGTGCAATCAAATTCCTACGAGGAGTTCTTCAAGTACCAAGATGTTTATCTAATGCTATCCTGTGACTAGAGACAGGCCCAATGAAAGTGGAGGCAAGGGTATGCATAACCATACTGAACTACTGGCTAAAGCTCTCCCTTTCCCCCTCAGGCCTAGCCCCCCATGTGATGACTTCCAATCCAGTTGAAAACAGACAGCTATGAATAAAATAAAGTCCCTGGGCCTATCCCCGCTTCACTTAGTTAACTTGGGGTACGACCCAGCCAAGGCACTCATCAAACAACGCATTACGAATATAGAGCACCAATCTGGCATAGGCAAGTCCCCTAACTTCCCTGTAAGTGAAGGACTCAGGTATGTCAGCGCCCCCTTGTCATACCTAACCCAATTGGAGGTCGGAGGGCCGTTACACTGGCGTGCTGCCATGTGCTTCCCTCAGCTGTGCTTGAAGGTTGCTATAGGAAGATCCTAATCTCAGAGCATGAGTGACCATGTGGCTCAGGGCAGGTAGAAACATCAGGACATGTTCTTCTGCAGTGCCTGTTCTACAGGGACATCCATGCCTCCCTCATTTTACCACTATTACATGGCTATCCTGGGTGAATGGACCAGTTTTACACCTTTTTCCTTCTCTCCAATAGCAACCCTGCTGCAGTGTCCTACAGTGTCGCCAGTGTCTGTGCAGCAGCGATTAATATCTGACGGACGATGATCACGTGTGCCCAGAGCCCACATCTATGAACTAGAGCAGGGATTCTCAACGTTAGGTCCCCAGATGTTATTGGACTTCAGCTCCCATAATCCCCAGCCCCATTGAACTTTGGTTGGGGATTATGGGAGTTGAAGTCCAATAACATCTGGGGACCCAACATTGAGAATCCCTGAACTAGAGGACAGCCATGGCTACTGCCTTAGTGTGGCAACCCAACAACCTATAGACCCGCAACTTCCTAGCTACTATTTTACTGGCTTATATTTTTGTGTATATTATATGATATCCTTTTAACACATATTAGCTCTTATTATTGTAAATGATTACTGTCATGATTTTATATGTTTTAAATCTTTTAAAACATTTTCTTACTTTATAAGCATGCACACGTGTTCTAGGGTGCTGCTACATGGTTTATTCCTATGCTTCTTATTGCAGCTGTAGTTAAATCAAAATGTTGCCCAGAGTCTACTATGTCTCTTATTAAACCCATAGTTAGATTTTTAGTGTAGTCACATGCCTATTTTTTATATTTTAAATCATTTTATGTTAGTAATGTATTTTAGCATCTTTTATATTTCTTATTGCATATTTTAAATCATCTCATGATAGTCTTAGTGTATAAAATCTATTGCTACTTAGGTTTTAAAATGTACTTTATGCTGGTCTGTGACCATAATAAAGATTGATTGATTGAGTCAGTGTTTCTTGCATCTGGCACACAGTCATGGCAGGGTGCCAGACATCAGGGATGGAGAGATGAAAGTTTGGGAAAGATGGTGTGGAGAGGAAGATTGGTCTTTCCCAACTGCTGGCAAAGATTGTATGGAGTTCCCAAGTTCAACAGCAAAAAGACACTGATGACACTCAACTATATATCTCCTTTTCCTCAAACTCCAGTGAGGCAGGATTTGAGTTAGTAATGTGCTGGATGAAGACTAATAAATTAAAATTCAGTCAAGATAACAGGCTAACTCAGACAATATGCCTATCTGATCCCTCCCATCATGTTTTGGAGGACATGAACATGCACATTCTGCCATCCCGCAGTGTGCTATCCCACAAGCCCCTAGGGATTATGTGTGATGATAATAATGGTCCACTCCTCCACACAGTTATGAGCCTTTGGTATGGCATATTGGAAGGGGGACAGGAAGAACACACTCACACCCTGGAACATTGTGAGAGGAGCAAGTTGCATGTATAGTTCAACATCAAATCATTGATGTTAAGTAGGAGGTCCTCTTAATCATGGCATAGGCATATAGCCTATTCTGAATGGGGTTTCATTCCCCTAAATGAGCAGGCTTACCACTTGTTGATGCTTCGGGAGCTTTGCTTCTTGAGTCTCAACTAGCAGTTGTGGCTAATAGTAGGGGTGTGCATGGACCGTTTGCGGAGGCTCAGTCCAAAGTCAGACCGAACCATCACTCCATGAACCAGTTAGATTGGACCGACCAGCTGGGCCAATCAAACCGGCAAACCAGCTCGAACCAGTTCAAAGCAGTCCATGATCAAACAATTCAAACCAGCCTCCTTCATGGCATACTGGTTCAACCATGAGCCGGTCTGGGCACACCCCTATGTAATAGTGTATTTTTCAGCTGCTGGAAACCATCTGTAACTTCTTGGCAATCAAGACCTTGCTTCCATGGATTATTATGCCATAGATTAAACTGATATAATGAGCTCTAAGGGGTAGCCCTTGAAGACTATCCAGAAATTACAGCTGGTCCAAATGGAGAGGCCTAGCTCCTGACAAGAGCTGGCCATAGATATCATATAATACCTGTTCTTAAAGAGCCATGTTGGTTACTAATTTTTCCCATGCAAAATTTAGGGTGCTAGTTTTATACATTTAAAACTTTACACAATCTGGCAGCTGTTTTCTTATTGTTATTCCAATTGAATTCCTCTTCCAGTATAACTTCCTTAGTCACTACAATCTTCTGAGTCCCCACCTGGTTTAGGTGCAGTGGAGGCTATAAGATTTACCAGACCTTCTTAGTGGTGGTACCTTTCTTGCCCAGAAAGACTTGCCTATCTCTTTCCCTCTCTGCCTTTAGAAAATTGACAAAATCAAGCTTCATTCTAGAACCCATGTCCCTCACTGGGACATAATTAATTTCTGACATCAGCTGTGTTTTTAACTGGAAAAATGTTTCCTTTATTCTTCCCATGCATTTTAGTGTTTAATAATAATAATAATAATAATAATTAATAAATAAAGAACTCTATTTGTTAGCCGCCCCATAACAAATTGTTCTCTGGGCATCTCACAATACAGCATTAAAACATAAAATAATAAAAACATGTAACACATTAAATCATACCAGGCCAAAACGGGGGGGAAAGGAAATACAAAATACAATACAAAGCAATGTTAAAACTCTTTCAAAATCAGTTTAAAAGTCAAATTTAAACATCAAAATTTAAAAGACCTGAGTACACAAAAATGTCTTTACCTGGCATCTAAAAGAACAAAGCAATGAAGCCTGGTGAACCTCACCAGGGAGGCTTTTCCATAAATGGGGTGTGCCCACTGAAGAGGCCCTCTCCCTAGTGTTGCATATATATTGCATGCTTTACCATGTGATTTTAGTATTTGTGCTTGTATTCTTTGTCATTTTATTGTTAGCCACTTGGAGAACATTGCTAAAAGGTAGTTTGTAACTTTGATAACAAAACTGAAAGAGACTAGATTCACATGGTACTGCCTTCACAACAGGCTTCCTGTGTGTTCCTAGAATAAAAAGCACCCAATTTTCTTTAGACTTTATCTGTGCTCCCCATTTGGAACTAAAATATCTATTCAGAATAAAGTGTGAGGAATAACTCAGTACAAGTGGACCATTATCAACAGATTCAATATCTGTGGATTCACATATCTGCGGTCAGGAAAAAGACACCCGACCTCGGCATTCGTGGTGGTGGTGGGGAACTATGCCGACCTCGCATATTCGCAGGTTGGAGGTGGCTGGAAATGACTGTGGAGGTCATTTCCTGACCGTGAAGGTAATTTCCTGCCACCATTTTCTTTGACGGAGCCACAAAATGGTTCCCATCTTTGTTTTAAAAAAAAATAGAAAAAGAAAAAAACCCACCGGTTTTCAGCTGATTTACAGCCAATTTGGGGGCACAGCACGACTCAAGGAGAGCAGAAGACCATGGTAAGAAGCTCTGCACCATGAAAATTGGCTGATTTTGGCCGACCAGGAACCTAAACCCCTGTGATCCCATAGCCCCCAATGACTCAATATTCACGGTTTTCCATATCTGAGGCTGCATCCCAGAACAGAACTCCCACTTATAGCGAGGTTCTCCTGTACTATCTCAAACACAAGGAGAGATATGACACAGAATGATCCAATACCAATACCATTTCTGCAGCCATGCACAGTCAGGACACACAATAATTCCATGTAGGCAGGCACCAGTATAGGTTAACTGTCTTAAAGACGAAGTATAGTGTAGATTGCATATGGCAGTTCTGTTCATAGGCATGAAGCCAATGCACAATGGATCCATTAAATATGACAGCACAAATATAACCTAATTTAAATAGTTTTATGGACTCAGATCATTAAAATGCTCTAATCACACAAGACATTTCCAACTTTTAATTTAAAACATTAATTTAGAATCACCAGTGTAAATCTTCCATAGCTACCATGAGATTATGGTTTCATTTCAGTTTTCTCCCCTAGTAGAAAGGTCCACAAGGAATAATCTACTATTGTATTGATGCCTTGATTAAAGGAAAGAACCTATTTTAAAACTTTAGGCACATCATTAGATTGAAATAATTGGTTTCCCCTACCAAACGTTGGCCTTTTGTTATATATTTAGCCTGGTAGAGTATGAGAATGCTATAGATCTGTGCTTCTTTGAATGTGACCTTCAGTGATATTACTGTCAAAACCCATTATCCACATGAATAAAATTAAAATGGTAATCGCTGCAGCAACAAATACCTATAGAGTCAAGGTACTGCTTCCCTTTGTACATTATTCCAAAATACATTGCTTTCTGAGAAGCTTCTGTTTAAGCAACATAATGGACATGTGGCACTAATGCTTTCTTGAAAGCTTGTTGCACAACTGTCTTAATTTTGAAATAACAAGTTTTCCTTTAGAATACGGCAAATGCTTGCTTGATTCCAGAGAGAATAGGAGACAGTGCTCATGTTTCATTCTCAGTAAAATATTGATGGAGCAACACTGTCAAATTCAATTTAGCAGACTGCACAGTATCTCTTGAATTACTTATCCATGTTGTATGTTTTGGGACATACACAATTATTCACAGTGCTTCAAACCAGGAAGTATTGTGAAGCAGAAAGACTGAATGTTCATTTTACCTGAATGGAATAGCTCTGGGGTTTCCAACTTTGGATCCACCAATGTCGTTTGACTACAGCTCCCATTATACACTGCCAAAGACTATTGAGGCTGAGGATAAGGAGAGCTGTAGTCGAAGAGCATCTGGGGGCCCAAAGCTGGGAATCCTTGTGATAGCTGATTGAAAGAGTTGATTTTATCATTCAGCAACCTAGTATTTTCCTGGGCTGTCAAATTCAGTTGTGGCACAGGCAAAAATGTGTGTAGAGATTAAGCCAGTCGTATGTTGCCAAGCATGAATTGTCCCCTTTGCTAAGCAGGTTCCCTTTGGTTTATATTTGGATGGGTGACTACACTTTAGTGCTGTCTGCTGTAAGATATTTCCCTTGGGGTGGGGCCCTAGTTCAGTGGCAGAGCATCTACTTTGCACTGTTCTGTTCCTAGCACACCCAGGTGGGGCTGGGAAAGATCCCCCACCTGAAACCTTGGAGCCAGTCAGTTTAGACAGTGTTTTATTTTGAAGTTGTTTTTATGGAACTTTTATGATTGTTTTTATCTTGGTGTTAACTGTCTTGGAGTCTTAAGATGAAGGGTGGTATAAAAATAAATACATACAAATATAATGATGAAGATAATAAGAATAAGAATAAACATAGACAATACTGAGCTAGATGGACCTGACATAGGGCTGACATCCTATGTTCCTAACTACTACTGCAGCATCCTAGACAACTCTCCTCATCTTGCCCCTATAGTTTTTAGCAGTCACTAAGGCTATTCACATGTGCAGCCTAACCCAGGCTAGGGCAGACCAGACCAGCATGTGTGAAGTGCCAGGAGAACTGGTGCTTAGCTGAAGTTAAGCTGCGGTTCGCTTAACCTGTGGTTCAAAACCTGTGGTTCACTTAACCTTGGCCAGCAATCGTCTGGGCAGTCACCACTAAGTTAAATGCCACCATTTCTGGCAGTGAGCTGGGGGGAAGGAGTGACTGCACTTGTGCCCCGGGGCATCCTGGGATGCAGAAGGGGGAATTCCTCCTGCTCCCAGCAATTTGCTTCGCTGTGCTGCTGTTCGTGTGGGTGCACGGCGCAGCAAAGACAATGATGGCTGCTGCTCCTCTGCCAAGGAAAGCAGGTGAGTACCTGCTTTCCCTGCAGCCCTCCTAGCAGCGGCTGTGAGGTCGTGTGCATGACCTCACAAGGTTGTATTTGTTCCTAAAACTAAGGCGTGCCTTAGGATGGGACACAGGAGGCCATGGGGGATGGGGCACTATGGAGCAATGGAGGACAATTGTCTCCCAGCCTCCAGGGTCTGGCATCTCATCCTAGGCCAGGGTGCCCCCTTGTCGCCTCACACACACAGCCGGCAAACGAAGCGCTTGCCAGCTGGGTGTGGAAGACACACCCCTCTCCTCACCAGCCAGTGTTTCACTGAAACACTAACTGTGCTTGGGGGGGAGCCCAACCAACCAGTGTTTCCGTGAAATGCTGACTGGAGAGGGATGGGAGAGGGTCCCAACGGACCCTCAGATGCAGGCATTGGCCCCACCCCTGCATCTAATGTCAGATGCAGGTGGGCTGGGCCAGTGCTGAGAACGGAGCCCGTCAGCCCTGGCAGAGCTTCCCTCCCCTAGTCAGCGGCTTGTGGAATTGCTGTCTGGGGAAGGGAAACTCTGCCAGGAATTACAGGCCCCATTCTTGGCATTGGCCCCACCCCTTGTGTCTGACATCAACCTGACATCGGCCCCGCCCTCTTGCATCTGACACCATGAAGCACGCATGATGGTAAAGCCTAGGGAGCAGCGGAGCCACCAGAGGACTTTGTCTTCTGGCCACAGTTAAGGTCCCTACACCCCTGAGAGGAAGGCACCTGTTTCCTGCCCATATGCCACATTTTAATGTGCTTCTACATCACAAAATGCTCTCTGATGAAGAAGCAAAGCTGACTGATTGATCTTAGTTCCTCTCCTTTCAGACACACACTTTAGGCATCTGACACTCACCCAATAAACCCATATAAAATAGAAAAGCACAATTAAAACTGACATACTAAAAACACGAGGCAATAAATGAGCTGCTACTAGGTTATGTGCCAAAGACTACCACAACCAATTATTAATTACTGCCAAACACCTGGCAGCTAAAGTGTGGCTTCACTGCTCTCCTGAACCCATCAAGGAGTGCTGCCAGATGGATTGCTTTTGTAACACATCCCACAACCACAGAGTTATAACATCTTTGTTATAACATCCCTAGCCGTGTAGGTCTTATTTCTCAACTGAGGCAACAAAGAGTAGGTAATGTTCTTAAAAATTATAAGAATCCATAAAGGAAAATATTCCTTGAAATCCATAGAAACTGTTGATTGCTCTGGCTTCTTTAGGAACATAGGGAGTTGTCATCTACTAAGACCATTGGTCTTAGACCATTGGTCTATCTGGCTCAGTATAGTTTACTAGGAACATTTTACTAGGTGGGGTCATGATGGCTCTCCCAACTGTTTGGTAAGGTTGGATCAGATCCAACCATTTTTAACCTGCACAGGTCTATTGTTTAAAATGACAGGCAGTGACTCTCCAAGGTTTCAGGCAGGAGTCCTCCCCAGCCCTGCCTGGAGATGCCAGGGACCTTCTGCATACAAAGCAGACACTCTACTACTGAGCTACAATGCATCCCCTCCTTTGGTACATAGTTTGGGCATTTGGAGAAAAAATGACAATGGGACTCATTGAACCAGTACTCTAAGCTTTCAGCATAGGTCTGCACAGCTTGATATGCACATCAAAGCCTTAGTGTTTGGACTTCTATATCCATTTTTGGAACCATCTGTTGTTTAGAAATATTACATTGTTTCAATGCAACACCAGCATGCAATTTAAGACACATTTAAAGATGAGTAGTTATGAAGACTGGATAGTTTTCTTCTTCTTTCCCTTCCAATAGTAGCTCCTCTACATTATGGGATTATATATCGGAGTATAAACTTTGTGTAACAAGGAAGATGTGGCTAAGAGAGTCAGCACAAAAGGTCACTGTTGACAGTACCTGGCAGAAGTTTTTATTTGATGCTTAAAGCTTCAGGTCACAGACCAAGGACTATGCAGCACAACTGTTATATCCAGACAAGTTCTAGTCCTTTTAAAAGGACATTGTCATTTCTGGCTTTTAAAAAAAGCAATTTGCTTACTACATTAGCATCAATCATAGTATCAGATAATTATGAATATCTGCTGTCATTTTCACCAATATGAGACTGAACACAAAAGTAGCCTGAGGTGTGGACTGCAAGAAGGTTCATCTGTTGCTTTGAAAACATGGTAGTACATCATGGTTGACAACACTCAAGTGTAAAGATGGATGTCTCAAGCTATGTTGATAAACATGGCTCAACTCTGTCACCATGTTCCTAATGGAATTGCCCCAAGGTGATTGGTAAACACCCCCAAAATTACGTTCAGGATTTGCACAGGGAGATCAGCTCAGAGTGGAGCAGTTCCACATCAGAATAAATTTAATGCAAAGTGTTGGTTACAGGAAAATGACTGGCTGAAAAAGAGATGTTCAAAAGCAGACAAGGTTTTATTTGAGGGTAAGGGGTAGAGTGGAATAAGAGAGTTACTAAAAGCAATATTATTACTAAAAATGTGTTATGAGATTAACCATACAAATGCTGAGAGGAAATTTAGCTTAATGTCCAAACTGAAGTAGCTTCTAGACTGGCCAGAGAAAGGAGACTCAGAGAAACAGGCTCTTGGTTTTAGAAAATAAGAGACAGGGATACAGGGTTCTGTTGTTTCTGAGGTGTTCTGAGTGTGGATTCTATGACAGCAAATGAGATTTTCAATGAGACACCATGAATCCACTCTCACTTGCTATCATAGAATCTACACTCAGAACACCTCAGAAACAACAGAACCCTGTACCCCATGGGTTAGCAACCTATGGGGGTGGTTGGAACCCTATGTGCACTACACCACCACTCGCTCTGGGCCACCCCAGAACCCCCCAAGTGCACTTATGGGGCTGCTGAAACCTCCATTATACCTTATGAGGAAAAACCTTAAAGTCGCGTAAACTTCAACAATTCACCAAAAATCAGCCCTCTGCACAAATCCTTTGAAAAAATTCAGGTAGCTTCCTCGCCCCTGCCTGGCACTACCACCAACCCCACACTGCTCTAGGCCACCCCTTTCCCCCTGACGTGAAGCGATACACCCTCCATTATACCTAATGGGGGAAACCTTAAAGACGCATAAACTTCAACAATTCCCCAAAAATCAGCCCTCTGCCCAATCACTCTGCAATTGGGGTGGTAGCCTCCACCCATTAGGCACTACCACCCCACCCCACTCTTTTGGCTTAGATCCCACGTTATGCCCCAAATCTGCCCCAAAGACACTAAAAGTTCAAAAATTCACCACAAATCAGCCCGTTGGCCAATCCCTCTGAAATGTGGGTGGTAGCTTCCACCCATTTGGTACTACCATGCCACCCCACTCTTTTGGCCCCAGGACCCATTTTTTTAATCTGAATCAATTCAGATTCGGATTAATTCGGATCCAAATTGAATCGGGGGTGATTCGGAAGGGCCAGATTCGGCTACAAAACGAATCAGAGGTGTTTCGATTCGGATCCGAATCGAAACACCAAAAATCCGAATTGCACACCCCTATTTGCTGTAGCATCAAAGTGACGGGTCACTCCACAAGGTGGTAACTGAGTGGGCAGCACTGGAGACCAAAGGGAGCACATTGGCTCAAGAATCCTGGGGCAGATATCAGGGTCAAAACATGTCCGGGGGCTGGGGGGGACATTTCAATTGACCTCCTTTCTTGGCTAGGGAAGTTCTGGGGAATCTTAAAAGATCCCATTGTGTTGTCTGCTGTGCTGCAGTACCCCACAATGCATGAATAGGATGATGCATATAGAGTGATTGAACGTTGGGGGGGAACTCCTAGTAAACTAATCATCATTTTAATAGGTACATTTCTATCAACCACTCCAGCCTTCTTTTGATAAGGAGGGAACACTTATACATGGAGTTTTATCTGACTTCCCTGCTGGGATAATTGGCTTTTAGCTTGTTTGAGGTATCTATGCAGGGGAGGTAAACCAAAAGAGGGTCAATTGTGCAGAGAGACCTTGAACAGAGAGTTAACTGTTGTGAGTTAACTTTGGGAGTCTATTTGGGTGTCCCAGCATGGGGAAGGAGCAAGGCAAGCTCCCTTTCAATTTGGCTCACTTGTGGCTGCTGAATCTAGGGGTAACTGTCCCTACTGAGTGACTGTTCCCCAATATGCAAAAAAACAGAGAACACACGATGCTTTGAGGCTCCTGAGCATGTCAAAAGTGAGACCCATATGCCTGCAATCTCAAACATAGGCAGAGTTTAGCTGCAATTAGGAGGATATATAGTTCCATGGCAGAATGATTTTTTGTACTGAATCCACATCCTGGTTCAACCCTGAAAATCTACTTCAACTGAAGGGCATCAGATATAAGTCCTATACCTCTAAAACAGCAAACAAAAATTCCCCACCTTGTTGCTTTCTATTGGGAATGTTGAACTTTGTAAACCAGACCACTAACCAGGTTGATCACAAACTCTGATGTGCCATACAACTGATTCATCAAACCTTTTACCTGTCTCACTAAAGACAATAAGCATATAATCTGTTCACACAGATCTTAAATACTGAGCAAAACATATTGAGGAAAACAAGATAAAAACTTAAATACAGTACTGCATATTCAGTTCTGAACAAAAGATGAAATTTCAGCAAACCAAATTATTTCTTATATTTCCTTTTAAAACAATATTAGTCCCTTTTATTGCTCAAAAATAATGTGCAATGATCCCATTTTGATCATTTGTGTGCACATTATGCAATCTTGCTTCAGCTTAGGAAATGTTTAAGAAGTTTCTTTTAGACAGTATGCAGCATACATTTCACATCCAGTCACTGCTCTTACTAAGTACTGTGTGATTGGTTCAGACCATTAAACATAAGACAAATAATTTTTAGAACTGGGAACCCAGTAATAACATTCAATATACCGCTACCCTTCTTTCTTCTAGTATTTTCATAAAATGTGTTAATAAAAGTTTTGTTTGTGATGATTCACACAGTATATGTAATTAGAGTATGAATAAACAGTAAAAAAAAACCTAAACTGTCTGAGATGTGAATATCACTCTGTTAAGATCATTTTCCAGTATTCTTTCATCTCTTCTTAAAATGTTGTTTTTTTCTCCTTTGTAAATATGGTCTCTAGTTGAGTGACTTAGCAAAATAAAGACAGATGGCAGCGGATTATCTCTAACACTTCTTTGACAGCAGTGCAGTCATTACAGATCTTTCTAATGCACTCGCTACAGCCTTGTCCAACAGAATTTTGTTATAACTTAGTCACAGGCTATGTAGGGAACAGCAAAGCAAAAGCAAATTATTATGACTTACAAGTTTTAAAATGCCACTGTCACTATACATCATATCCAGAAGCCAAACTCCTGCACAGCCTTCAGATGAGGCAAGGGTCAGATATGATGGTGGTAGCCACATGTGTTTATTCACATGTTTAATAATAATAATAAACTTTGTTAGCTGCCCCATAACAAATTGTTCTCTGGGCGGCTCACAACAGCATTAAAACATCACATGATTGCCCCAATCATATATAAAGCTAAGGCTGAGTGGCCTGCTTGTTACATCATAAGCGACATGCAAGGATGGGGAACAGAACCCTTTCCCTTACCTCCCTGCACTTCATCATTTCAGGGACTGGTCTCCCAGCCTGCCTTGCTTTTAGTATTAGACTCTGACTCTAGAAATTCATGAGAAGAAAGTCCTGAGCAATAGAATACATGGAAATAAGGAGGGAATGGGGCAGGATTCAGCTAGCCTCACCTGCATGACCTTTTGATAATGTTGATAAAATAAGAGATTCTGTTGGCCAACCGTGCCATCTAACAATAGAGGTGGTATCAGGTATGGTGTTGGAACTCTTCAGAGAAGAGAGCTGGTCTTGTGATAGCAGCATGAATGGTCTCCTTTGCTAAGCAGGGGGTGCCCTGGTTTGCATTTGAATGGGAGACTACATGTGTGAGCATTATAAGATATTCCCCTTAGGGGATGGGGCTGCTCTGGGATGAGTATTTAAGGTTCCAAGTCCCTTCCCTGGCATCTCCAAGATAGGACTGAGAGAGACTCCTGCTTGCAACCTTAGAGAAACTGTTGCCAGTTTGTGTAGACAATGCTGAGCTAGATGGACCAGTGGTCTGACTTGGTATAAGACAGCTTCCTATGTCCCTACGGTGATAATATATCACCCAGCTTGGATATGGACTATCCAAGCTGGTTTCATACATTCTATTTGGTGATTTGTGCTGGGCAGAATGAGAGTGATCTAAGGCAGAGGAAATGGATATAGCTCCCTTGTCATGAACATGCATAGTATATCAGACATAGCATGAATCAGACATAGGCTGTTGGTGGAAACTGACTGAGACTCTTCATAGCACTGATAGAATAGGGAAAGAGATCTAGACTCAGACTAGTGTCCCTTATAGTATCTCCTTTAGCAGAGGTAGCACTGGGAAGGGCTGTTATTGTTAATAATATTTCAAGATTAAAGTTAAAGTAATATGGTTAAATTACATATTGTGTAATGCAGTTATATAAAACAGTAAACTTATTTTGCTCCTACTAGGAAAGGAGCAATAATGATGCTGAATGGATCTTGGAGAAAGTCATGTCAGAAAGAATGCTGGTGTTTCAAGAATATTAAGCAAGAATCCAATTGGTAAATATACCCTAACTCCCACCCACCCCACCCCCACACACTGTAAATGCCAAAATACTGTATCTGTATAATGGCTGGACTACTTGGCTCTCATAATCAGACTACCTTCCTTAAATGAAGCCTCCAGATTTATGACCCCACTGCAGGCTCTCTGTGACTTGTTTGAATCCTTAATTTGCAAGCCCCCAGAACTCCATTTCAAGTGCCTTCTTATGTCCTATATGAAACATAGGATAGACAAGCATACAGAAAGCATCTGCTGATAAATCATGGGGTTGTTTTTAAAAGTGTGTACCTTATAATATATTATTATAACACATTACAACCTCAAATTCTCCCAGCTTTTTCTATATAATAACATGTTCAGTGGAAAGCTGATACTTGCAATAACCTCCAAATGTCAAACAGTTTCATTTTTTCGCATCACCACCACATCCTAAGCCAATGAGTTAAGTCCTATTTTCGCATTCTGTCATCTCGGTAGATGTGTCAGTGTATTTATCACTGTGTAGGCAGAGGGTAACTTTGCAGATCCCTCTTTTCAAGCAAATGCATAGCCTTGTGAATATTTACCTGAATCAGAGAGATGAATAAAAAGGCATAATTTTGGTTGTATGCAGGATGTCATCAAAATGAATTGCCAGCAAGCTTCCAAAATCATATCTGATCTCAGTTTTTTGTTCATTCCTATTGCCTTCTTAAGGTATTCTTAAACGGATTTATTTTCCATGCTCTGTTCTAATCCAAGGAGTGCTACTGTATTTACCCAAATAGAAGACAACTCTGAATTTAAGACAACTCCCTTAAAAATGCAGGTTAAATACAAGTTATATCCTCTATTTCTTCCCAAAAGGAAGATGACTCTGAATTTAAGATGACACCTCCCTCCCGCCACCTTTCTAACATCAAATAAATTTGGGGGGGGGGAGGGGACCCTAGTTTGGATTCAGTAAATAGGTCACAAAAAAGACCGCACAGAGAGAGAGAGTTAGTTAATTGTAATAACAAAAAGCAGTAAAAATTACTTTTTGCTATATATTTATAGGCATCATTTTTTGCTATGGATTTTGTAGCAACTTCCTTTTGTCCTACTATTTCAAGGCTCCTGTCCTGGGGCATCCAAAAGCTCTCAATTTTAAAGTACAAAATATGAACTACATTATCAGAGTGCCATTTATTAAGGACAACCATCTATATAAAGTGTGCCATGGTTTTCCCCTGTAAATTATCTGTGACTAAGAGCTGGCTCTTTCTTGGTTGTTGTGCATATTTTATATTGCAGACAAAAGCTGCAATTTACACACATGGGTGCCATTCATGAATAACACTATTAGGAATGATTTTATTTCCCCATAACGTTCTTTTATCGTTTCATTAGTTTGCTCTGTCCCACTGTTTCTGAATTCTGGTTTAACTAGGATAATTTCTCAGCTTAAGTCTGGAACTGGGGCAGTGCAGTTTGCCACAGCTTTCAGTTATTTCCATGCATCTGCATTGTTCTCCCCCTTTTACATAGGCATATTGATAAAACAATTGGGGGAGAAACCATCTTTGTACAATTCGCACATGCTTTCTTCCAGTGTTCTGTTAATGTGCATATTCATGGATGGCAGGGGCAGGGAAGCCTGAAGAAATTGAAAGGCGATAAACTGTGCAGGCATAGTGTTCTGTACAAAATGCAAAATTAAAAATACTTGGCATCAAGCAGGTTCAAATACGCTCACATAATTCATGTGTAATAGAACTGGTACCTAAAAATTGTTATTATACTTACTGAATGCAACTTGGAGTACTATTTTAAAAGCAAAATAGAAAAGTGTATTAAAATATATAAAATAAATATAAACTATTTATGTATTTATCATATTTCTTTATATACCACCTGATATCTGTATCTCTAGGCAATGCACACAATTTGAAACAGTACAGTAGTAATAATAATAAAAAAATATTAACAACAACATCAACTTTATTCATTAGCCAACCTGTAACAAATTGTTCTCTGGGTGGCTCACAACACAGCATTAAAATATCAAGTAAAAACACATAACACATAAAAACAATTTCACAGAGTAAAAGTTAAAACCATTTCATAGGATAAAAACAATTTAGCAGTTTAAAATTAATTTCAGTTAAAAGCCTGAGAAAATAAAATGTTTGGGGTATAAATACAGATGAGAAACCACCAGTGCAGATACAGTATCAGGAAATCTAAAGCTGAGAATAAACTGAGGCTGGCAAAGGACAGCGGCTGACATCGAGATTAAGGAATGCTATGGTAGAAGCACATGGGCGTGGAATTTGACAACCTCCCCTTCCTGAAGAAACTCTTTGCCACCTGAAAATATGTCCCTGAGGGCTGTGCAACCCTCAGGGACATATTTATGGTTGTCACCGAACACTTCCAGAGAAGGGAAGGTTCTCAAAATCCACACTCCACACACCTCCCCCACCACACGCACACCGCCTAAGCAGTAGGTAAGCACATAAGAGCAGCCGTGCTGGATCAGGCTCAAGACCTATCTAGTCCAGCATCTTGTTTCAAACAGTGCCTCACCAGATGCCTCTTGGGAAGACCACAGGCAAGAGCGGAGGGCATGCCCTCTCTCCTACTGTTGCTCCTTTGCAACTGGTATTTAGAGGCATCATGCCTTTGAGGCTGGAGGTGGCCTATAGCCCTCAGATTAGTAGCTATTGATAGACTTGTCCTCCATGAATTTATCTAAACCCTTTTTAAAGCTGGCAGTCACCACATCTTGTGGCTGAGAATTCCAGAGGTTAGTTATGCATTGTGTGGAAAAAGTACTTCCTCTTGTTGGTCCTAAATTCCTTGGCAATCAGATGATCCCTGGTCCTAGTGTTATGAGAGGGAGAGAAAACCTCTCTCTATCCACTTTCTCCATACCATGTATGATTTCATAGACCCTTCTCATGTCTCCCCTCAGTCGTCTTTTTTCTAAGCAAAAAAACCCCAGGTGTTGTAGCCTTACCTCAGAAGGAAGGTGCTCTAGGCCCCTGGTCATCTTGTTTGCCCTCTTCTGCACCTTCTCCAGTTCTATAATGTCCTTTCTGAGGTATTGTGACCAGAACTGTGCACAATACTCTAAATGTGGCTGCACCATAGTTTTGAATAAGGGCATTATAATATTAGCAATTTTATTTCCAATCCCCTTTCTAATGATCTCTAGCATGGAGTTGGAGTTTCAGAAGCATTGGCCTCTTTGGAAGCATTGGTGCTTCTTTAGTCTGGATGTCAGCCACTAAGAACCAATGCTTCATTAGTCTGAATGTCAGCCACTAAGTGCAATGGAAGTGGCTGTTTCAGGTATATTTGAAAAAGAAGATAGGCTGACTGCTTAGTCAAGACGGTGGAATGATAATGCGTGACAAAGAAAAGAACGGCTAAGCCCCTGATTTGGGGGTTTAGCAGAAAGAAAAGTAACTGCTAAAGAAAAGGAACAGCTAAACCCCTATCTTGCTTCCAGCTTCTATGAAAAAGAGAGAAAAGTACAACCTCACAATCTCAGCACAGTGGTAGCTGGTGGCTCGTGGGACAAGGGTACTAGGCAGGGCAGGCACTGGAGTTGGAGCCAGCGGTGGGTGTTGCTGGAGGCGGAGCCAGTGGTGGGTGGTGCTAGAGGTGGAGCCAGTGGTGGGTGGTTCTGGAGGCGGAGCCAGTGGTGGGTGACACTGGAGGTGGAGCCAACAGTGGGTGGCACTGGAGGCAGAGCCAATGGTGGGCAGCACTGCAAAACCAGAACCCTCCAAAAGAGCCTTTAGTAGATGACAAAACCATAAGCATCTGGATCAGAGACAACACCATATTAAATAATAAAGACAAACAGAATAATTAGAACTCCAATTCATAGCACAACCAACACACTACACAGGTTACCAACCCAATGGCAGGCAAATCTATCTGAGAATCACTAAAGTTAACAGATAAATATAAAAACACATCTCTTACAAGAATTTTATAGGAAACTAGGCACACAAATCACAGACATCTCTCCAAGGAGCCAAGAAAGCAATATGAGAATAGAAACTAGTGCACCCCATTGTCTGTCAATAACATCAATCACAGTAAAATCGGTAGAGCAAATTTCAGCAACTGAGTAAGAATTGTACAAAAACAGTTTGAAAGGCCCTTAGAAAGCATCCAATTCTACCCTCATTGGGTTTATGGGTTGTTGTTGTTGGGTTTTTCTTGGGGGGGGGGGGGCTTTTTAACTAAGTTTCCAAAGCAGCAAAGCATTATACAATAAAATATAGTCAAATAACAATATTAAAACAGTAAGATATATTCCTTTAAGAATCCAGCTAATTTAAAAACATGTGAGAGAATGAGAAATGCAACTATAGTGTAATTCACTGAAACCGTTGAAATATGCAACACATTTTACAAAATGTCAGTGCAAAGCTGCTTGAAGAGTCATTATATAATCCATAGGAATAAGTGCCTGAAATCATGAGATGGAGAGGATGAAACAACCACTAGGTGCTTGTTTCTTTGAAATCCAAATTCAGCTGATTTCATGCAGATAGTTTAAAAAGGGAAACATTTTTTTAAAAAATCAACCATGACTAGATGCCTTTACACCTGAAGAAGGTCTTCCTCAGTGGCAATGAGAAGGAAGTTTGTCTAGTGTGCACACACACGGCCCTTTCTCCTCAGTCCTGGACCCCTGCTCTCAGGGGTATAGCTGGGGAGAGGGGGGGCGTGTTTACCCCTCTCGCCAGTGGCCCCTCGGAGTGAGGAAGAAGAAAATAGGGAGGGGTGGATCTGGGGGGCCCTCAGGTGGAGCTGGCGGGCAGATTCTTTGAACCCATGTGCCCATTATAGCTACACCCCTGCCTCCTCTCTTTGAAGTGCCCAGCCATGTGTGCACTCAGAGTGTGCACATGTGTGCACTCAGAGCCCTGGTCAGCCAAGATGGAGTCAGGCATAGGCAGGAGATAATTTTCTCCTGGCTGCACCTGCCTCTCTCTCAGCTGACGAGGGCTCTACGTGTGTTTTTCATCCTTTTTTTTTAAATCAAGGGTGGCAATGTGGGAAGAACTGCTCAGCATGTCAGAAGAATCTGCTACCCATCTTGTATAAATTACATGCCAGATTTTCAGCAGGCTTCAACACCAGGAATTGGAAGCAGATTTGCAAAGCAGCTCAGTGCTCATGTCTCCATTGCACTGAACTATTTTGCAGAAATGGCTGAGTGGACAGCACTTTAAAAAAAAGAAAAAGAAAAGCAAAACACAAAACTGACCTTTGAGGGTGATGCAATTTTTGCAAACTAGACCCTCAGAATCTGGTCCAGAAATCTTTTGCCACATTTGGCTCTGTGAGTACAGAAACTGGGTACCTGAAACAGAATATGCAAATAGATATTGTAGGAATCAGCTTGCAAAAACTCAACTGTACTTTGAATGACTAGTAAATGCTATAAATTCAAACATAACACAAGCAAATAAAAGAATTTATGGTCTTAGCAGAGCTTTTTAAACCACAGAGCTTTTAATCTTTGTGCTATTTTCCCCCAAATGACTCGAACGTGTCATGTTTGTTGAATACTTTTGTCACCAACATTTTTTTTTAAAGGCAACGTTAAACATATATTCACGTTGCTTTTGTGAAAGAGCTATTTAAACCATTCTGGCAGCCCAATCCTAAAAACATTTTCTTAGAACTAAGTCCCATGGTGTTCCATAAAACTGATTTCCTGTATGGAACCCTAGAGCAGGGGTTCCCAACCTGTGGTACTCCAGATGTTGCTGAACTACAACTCCCATCACCCCCAGTCACAATAAATTGGGAATCACAGGTTGGGTAACCCTTGCCCTAGAGAACAGCTGCCAGTCATTGCAGACAGTACTCTTAGATGGATCCGTAGTCTGACACAGTATAAAGGAGCAGCTTCATAAGTTCATATATATATAGAGAGAGAGAGAGAGAGAGTTATATAGTTATAGTTATTGTTATTGTTCACCACCTAGAGTCTTTGGAGGAGGCAATATACAAGAAATTTTTAAATAAATAAATATGTTAGTGGTCAATTGTTTAACCTTAGATGCTGGCAAACTGATCTCTGTAACTCCAAGGCCGAGTTCAAGAGATTAGTGGGTGGTCTTGTTCTGACATCAGCTTCTACTATGATTGAGGGGTGAAGAAGAAGGCAAAGCTGAAGGCAATCCATAACTAGCAAGGAGGAGTAGCAACTAGAATACAGTCTCTTGGTTACCCAGGCAATGAGGCTATTCTCACAATGGGGGGAAACTAGGCAAAGGGAGCCAGCCCGGTTTTTCCCCATCGTGAGAACACGGGCGAGCCCGGTGGTTCAATGGCAGCTAGCCCGCCAAAGTAGTCCTACCCTAAAATGCGGTTAGCGGAGTGAGCGCTCCACTAATCCTGTTTTTCCAGTTGTGAGGCACCATGGCACGGCTCCGCATCTTGGCAATTCATGAATAGACCCCCAACCAGGAGGCTGCAGCAAGCCTCCCAGCATCAGGTATCCCCCCAAAATGCCCCACCCACTTGTGAGGGGCATGCTGGGACTTACAGGGGCTGGACGGTCCCCGATCCCTTCCATCCCTACCGGCTCTGTGACGGAGCCGGTAATCGTGAGGGTGGCCAATCTGGCCTCCCAGGGAGGGCTTGATGCTCGTGTGTGGGGAAAGTGGGCTTGACCCACTCTTCCCTCCAAACCCCATCTGGCTCTCCACACTGCTCATGTGGAGAGCCTCTATGTCTCCCTCCAAAAGTCTTCCTAGGAGTCGGAGGGTGTCACCTGACATGTTCTAACTATTCATGTTATGCAACTTCCTTGCTCTCCTCTCTTTGACTAGAGCTGGTTTGTGTTGCATGGCTAGAATCCCAGCTTGACATCCCTCGGCTATCAGGTTCAGAATTCAATGTGTGCTTCAGTCAACACCATGCTGCATTCATCTCTTTGTATGCATGGAATTGCCAGCCTCTGTTTGAATGAATAGGGAAAGCTTTATTGGGCAGCTGTTCACATCTGAATTTCCAGTTTTTCAAATAAATGCTGGTTTAAAGCATAAGAATAGTTTTGTTGGATCAGTTCAAGGGTCTACCAAATTTAGCATCCTGTTGAGCACAGTAGCCAATCAGAAGCCTCTGGAAAGCTGTCAGAATCCACCTTTACCCAGACTTGGAGCCTAATGAGGAGCTGGCAGTGCCTGTGGGGCTTTCAAGTGCTGATTAGCAAGCAATAGTGCCCACAGCTCCAGAGGAACAGTAGAAGCTTGCCCCTCCTGTGAGCATTTCTTTGGAGAAGCCGAAGCTCTTGATCCTGTGCCCCCAACCTGATGACCAGCCTACAGCTTTAGTATATCTTTCCAACTTTCTGCTCTGACTTTGGCTCCTGCCCCAACCCTTGCACAAGACTCAGTATCCTGAGCCTCATCTCAGTAGTTATACAAAAGCCCAGAAGCAGGGCAATAGTTCCTTCCTACCCGCAGCAACTGGTATGCGAAGATGTTTGGGTGCTTTCAGGTGAGCACCATGCATTCTGCCCTCAAGTATGAGCCTCCATGGGCTCAGCTGTGTGAATGGTGTCAGGACTGCAGTTCAAAACTGGTAAGAAGCTGGTAAGGAAATGTCTACTACCTACCTTCAGGGCCAGATGAATCAAATCTTAGGACACTAAAAGAATGTGTTGAGGTACTCTTAGAACCTCTATCCCCTTTGAGAAATCCTGGAGAACAGGTGGGATGTCACAAGATTGGGCAAGGGACTAATCTTCAAAAAAGATCAAAAAGAAAAAGCACCACATATTGTAAGACGTTGTTTCCTGAAAATAACTTCCCACATGAAATGATGCCCAGAGAAGTAGCTGCCATACCACTCATGTAATGTGTGAACAAGTTCATATAAGCATCAGTAATGGCAATGAATATAAAGTAATCATTGAGTTGGGGGCCTTGTTGGCCCTCAATCCAACCCCCTGCTTGATGCAGGAAAATCAGACCTAGAGTATTCCCAACAGAGCCATCTAGCCTCTGTTAGGAGTTCTCCAGTGAGGAAGTGCCCACCCACCTCTAAGTAATTAGTTGCATTGTCAAACTTCTCTCACTGTTACAAAGCTTATCCTAGTGTTCAACTGAAATATCTCTCATTCTTGGAGGCAGAAATATATGTGAATCTGATATTATGTTTGAACTCCGAATCTGAAAGTCATTCAAGAGAAATAGAATGCCCTGATTCTAACTAGTTCCACACATCCAAGCAAGCTTTCGTCTGTGTCTCTGAACAACTGTCCCCATGTCACATGGTCTGTCTCTTTTGAAACTGAGGGGCATTTCAAAATCAGCTTCTGATACAGCACGGGGATCTGTGGATTAAAGTGGGGGAGGTTTTAAAAAAAAGCACCACCGAGCAAGCCCTTGGCACACCTAACAGGTCTCTTCCTTTCCACTGTTCTTTTCATTGACTATTCCTTTATTTTTGCTTTTCAACAGAGCAGTGATTTAATGAGCTTAAAGAAGGCTTTAAGTACTGTAAAGCAATAACATTCTAACCTCCATTTCACAACCGCCACCCAACTGCTTCATGGCTGACTGCAACATTTGGCCTTGTAGCAGTAGTTTAAATTAAACATACTTTAACTAAACATGTTATCAAGGCGCTGCTATGCAATCTCATTTTCTGTTGCTGTATTATGTATAACTGTGTAAACCAATGCCACAGAGCTTTTGTTCAAATGTGCCCACAGAGGTTCTTTTTGGCAACTTCTTAAATAGGAAATAGATGAAGCTTATTAATTCACACTAAATTAAGTCCAATTTCCTATCAAATTATGTGTTATGTTATTAATTTAAATTCCAGAAGACAACTTTGTATTTAAAATGTTTATTGCCATACCGTATTTTACGGACTATAAGACGCTACGGACTATAAGACGCACCTTAATTTTAATCCAGTTTTTCAGAGTTTTAACATATTAAACTGTTAAAACATATAAGACGCTCCTGAATTTTGGCGGATATTATTCGAGGAAAAAAGTGAGTCTTATAGTCCATAAAATACGGTACTTGCCAAGAAAGTATGCATTTATGACACCTCACAACCTTTCTGAGGCAAAGATGACTTTTAAAATTTTATTCATAAACTGTGAATGCATGAGGAGGACATTTTTAAGGCAGGGTGATGCTTGGGAAGGGATCAGAATATAGAGAAAGTAGGTCCACTTGTAAACTCCTGCCAGCTGCCCCCCCCCCCCAGTATATAGAGTATATGCTGGAGGTGGCAATGAAAACTGCTGGTAGCTTGTTGTTTGGGGGAATAGAATCCAATTTGCCACCTTCCATCCCTACTCAAGGTAGTTCAATTTGAATTTGTGCTTGTGTGTCTAGGCATTAATTTAGGTCAAACTACAAATTATGAGGAATACACAATTAGAGCTTCTGCACTAATGCAATTAGCCACCATGGAGAAACAACCCAGATTGAAAATAGCTACTATTTTCCCTGGAAGAAAATCTCCCATTAGTACAAATTGGTCTTTCCCCCCAATGAAAATAGCAACTGCAGAAAGGCCTGATCCAGATCAGGACATGGTTACCTTTCTTGTCACAGTGGCTGCATGCACACATAACTAGAAACTGGAGGTGAAGAAGCCAGAGGTTTACAAACCTGTCCTGTCAGAAGAGTGGCCCGAAGGTTTCCACTGCCAAACTCATATTTGAAACCTTGGGTTGCCGTGAGTTTTACTGCTCATACCCAAGGTTTGCAGCTGCCTGCTATACATCCAAATGTGGAAGTGTAGGCTGCACTGGCTGAAACTGGAATTCAGGGAGGAAGCTCCTCTCTCTGTTCGGCTGTGATTAGCTGTCAGGGCTGTCCTTCATCCCAGAACGAAGCCCACACAATCTGTTCCCCCTCCACTCTGCAGTCTCCCTGACTGCAGTTCAGTTTCTGTTCATTTCATATGAACACAGGCAAGTAAGCATGTGGGGTGGGAAGTGCAACCGCAGGTCCATTAGACCCTCCATTCCATGTTATGTGTGAATGAGGCCAGTGCTAGTCTGGATCCAGAGGGAGCACTGAGCTAGCTGCTTTGCTGGCGATGGCTTGATTTTTTTTAAAGGTCTTCACCCCCACCTTAGCTGTCCTATGGTGGCCTGCACAATCCCAGAAGCATCTAGGCTGCTCAAATACCTAGTAGGGCAGCTAGTGACCCTGAGACTTATTTACAACTGTGAGTGACCCTGAGGCTCATTTACAAATGTGGAGCACAATGACAAAGCAGCTCCCATGATGACAGGGTTACAGAGGGATAGAGATTGGCCACCTATCAGACTGCAATCTCTGTAGGACAATAGCGGGGACATTTGTGGCTCTCACCCATAAGCCATTTTTTAAAATTGGCAGCTGAATTGGGGTATTTTTTTAGGTGGTTGGTTGGTTGTTCATGCATGAAGATTCTCCACATCATCACCAACAGCTGGGCTCATTAGTTGCATTTATATGAGGCATGCCTTGGTTTTGGGATACATATGAGTTTTTCTAATTCCCATCCAAATTGATTGGTCAAGTCCAGAGGACTCAAGGTTAGGGTATTGTTCTGTAAATTACATGGCCATTTTAAACAGTTCAGGCCAATTTTAGCAACACAGCAGCTGTCTACTTTCAGCACCTAGTCCAAGGACTGCCATCTGCACAGGCGTAACATATACTGTACAGTTCTAATATTCTAATAAGTTTGTAATATTCTCACTTTAAATTACCAACAGAAGGCCTTTTTCAGGGGCAAGGGATCTAAATATACACAGATATTGTTAGATGGATAAATTTCCATTGCAAGTGCAATATTTTGAAACTTCAGTGGTATCACCCAACTCAAGTCAGTGCCATGCTTACTCTGACTTCAGTGCCAAAGCCCAGGAAGTGTATGCAGCTGTGATGTCTCCTATCTTTCTATTTAAACTGCCCCTTTCATTATGTTTATCTCTGTTTTAGTTGTCCCCATAGCAGGCATGAGAGGACGGTGGGCAAACAAACCATTACAACTGAAGGGTAAGAGGTGCTACCTCCTAGCTCTTAAGAAGACAGGTGAGTATACAATCTGAATCAGGTACTTATAGGGATTTGTTCAGTTTTCAAGAGAAGGGCTGAAAATTAAAAAGTTAAATGAAGTACAAAATTTGGTTAGTAATTGGTTTCAGTATCATCAGCTAAATTAAATTTATAAAAAGGATCTTAAGGTTGGGTTTGTGGATCAAATGTCGAGATTTGAGAAGGAGCTGTGTGAAAATGATGAAAGATTAGTCTCTAAGATGCATAAGTTGTTGCTTTTGGAGGAGACAAGAGATGAAGTGGTTAAAACGACTATGATAAAGCCCCACCGACCATTGAGGTCATCTGAGGAGGTCCGACTCCAGTTACCGCCAAAATGTTTGATGGCTACACAGAGACTGGCCTTCTCGGTCACTGCCCTGAGAATGTGGAATGTGCTCCCTGCTGAGATACAATCCTCCCCATCTCTGGCAATTTTCAAAAAAATCCTGAAAACCCATCTTTTCACCCAAGCTTTCTTAGCTTCCTAAATTTGGGGTTTTTTAATTTCTGGTTTATTTTAAAATTCAAAACCCAATTTCGGGGTTTTTAATCACTGTAATTGTTTAATTGTTGTTTTAAAATGTTTTTAAATTGTTAATTGTTGTTTTTTAATTTGTTTTAGCTCTTTACTGTTTTAGTGCTTTGTTTTAATTGTAAACCGCCCTGAGCCATTTTGGAAGGGCGGTATACAAATCAAATAAATAAAATAAAATAAAATAAAATAATAATAATAATAATGCTGAAGAAAAAAAATGGAAGTGAATACATCAGGAGAGTTAGAAAAATCCTCAGGTCCAAACTCAATGGCAGGAACACCATACACGCCATAAACACCTGGGCTATACCTGTTATCAGATACACTGCAGGAATAATAGACTGGACCCTGGCAGAGCTAAAGACGCTAGATTGTAAGACCAGGAAAATCATGACCATCAATCATGCTCTGCACCCCCGCAGTGATGTCGATAGGCTATACCTCCCTCGCAGCTCAGGTGGAAGAGGAATGCTGCAAGTCCATCAAACAGTAGAGGAGGAGAAAAGAGGCCTTGAAGAATATATAAAGGACAGTAAAGATGATGCACTTCAAATGGTCAATAACGCAAAACTATTCAACACCAATGAAACAAAGCAGGCCTACAAGAAAGAACAAGTCAAGAACCAAGCAGAAAAATGGAAAAATAAGCGACTGCATGGTCAATATTTGCACAACATAAGTGGAAAATCAGACATCACCAAGACCTGGCAATGGCTTAAGAATGGCAGCTTGAAGAAAGAAACAGAGGGTTTAATACTGGCTGCACAAGAACAGGCACTAAGAACAAATGCAATAAGAGCAAAAGCAGAAAAGTCAACAACAAAAAGCAAGTGCTGCCTTTGTAGAGAAGCAGATGAAACAGTGGACCACCTAATCAGTTGTTGTAAAAAGATCGCACAGACTGACTACAAACAAAGGCATGACAAGGTAGCAGGGATGATACCCTGGAACATCTGCAAAAAATACAAGCTACCTGCAGCCAGAAATTGGTGGGACCATAACATTGAAAAAGTTGTAAAAAAATGATGCAAAAAGATTATGGGACTTCCGACTACAGACAGACAAACATCTGCCACACAATACACCAGATATAACTGTAGTCGAGAAGAAAGAAAAACAAGTCAAAATAATCGACATAGCAATACCAGGGGATAGCAGAATAGAAGAAAAAGAAATAGAAAAAGTCACAAAATACAAAGATCTACAAATTGAAATGGAAAGGCTGTGGCAGAAAAAGACCAAAATAATCCCAGTGGTAATTGGCACCCTAGGTGCAATTCCAAAAGACCTTGAAGAGTACCTCAACACCATAGGGGCCACAGAAATCACCATCAGCCAATTACAAAAAGCAACTTTACTGGGAACAGCCTATATTTTGCAACAATATCTATAATAACCAACAGTACTGATGATAAAATTCAGCCATCCCAGGTCGTTGGGAAGGACTCGATGTCTGGATAAAACAAACCAGTCAATAACACCCGTCTGACTTTGTAAACAAGAAATAACAATAGTTAACGTGAACCGCGCAGGTAAGCAAGCGGGAAGTCAATAATTACTTATGTGTAGAATTAGACAAATGAAAGTAATTTGAATGTAAAAGCTATTGTTAATGTCAAATGAAATTTAAAATGCAAGAAGAAGAAGAAGAAGAAGAAGAAGAAGAAGAAGAAGAAGAAGAAGAAGAAGAAGAAGAAGAAGAAGACAGGTGAGTATCCAGGTTCAAACCAGGAAACCCTACAAACCATTGTAGGACTTAATCATCCATCCTTTCTTCTGCCTACATTCTATTTATTTATTTATTTATTTATTTATTTATTTATTACATTTATACATTTTTATTACATTTTTACATTTAATTTTTCGATTGCCTACATTGTTTTAAGATTTTTGTGTATGTTTTCATTTGTTTTATGTTATTGTTAACTAACCAAAAACAAAAGTTTGGGTGGTGTACAAATCTGATACATACATACATACATACATACATACATACATACATAAACTGCCCTATCCAAATGGCTCTGGGTGGTGCACAACAAAAACCCACAAATCAATCCCCTTAAAAACAATCATTACAAAACAATATAAAGAGAGCATAAAAATCTGTTTAAAAACCATCATTACAGAACAATTTATAAACAGCATAAAACCACTAACAGTTAAAACACTTTAAAAACCCTGGAAGACCAGGCCAAACAGATAAGTTTCAAGGGCTCTCCTGAAAGCCAGAAATTTCAAACAGCAGATTTCTGCTGGGAGTGCATTCCACAGCTGAGGAGCTCCGACAGAGAAGGCCCAACTCTGAGTCAGCACCAGATGCACCAGTGGTCACTGGAGACAGACCTCCTCAAATGACCTTAACACGTGGTGGTGATCATGCAGAAGAAGGCGCTCTCTAAGGTAATCTGGACCTAAGTCATTCAGGGCTTTAAAGGTAATAACCAGCATTTTGTATTTTGCCGGGAAGCTTATCAGCAGCCGGTGTAACTGTTTCAAAACAGGCATATTATGGTCTCTCCGGGTTACCCCAGAGACCAATCTGGCTGCTGCATTTTGAACTAACTGAAGTTTCTGAACTATGTACAAAGGCAGCCTCACATAAAGTGCATTGCAATAATCAAGCCCGGAGGTTACCAGCTGATGCACCACTGTTTTGAGGTTGTCTTCTTCAAGAAATGGATGCAGCTATCGAATCAGTCGAAGCTGATACAAAACACTCCACCATAGCCTCCAGCTGAGATACTAGGGTGCGGCCTGGGTCCAGGAGTACCCTCATCAAGGGGAGTGTAACCCCATCCAGCACAGGAAAATCTAATTCATCCCTCAGATTTTGAACCCCTACAATGAGCACCTCCATCTTGCTTGGATTCAGTTTCAATTTGTTTTCCCTCATCCAGCCCATTACTGCATGTAGGCAGGCATTTAGGGAATGAATGCCATTTCCTGATGATGAAGATGACAAGGAGAAGTAGATGTGGGTGTCATCAGCATACTGATAATACCCAGCACCAAATCTCCTGATGACCTCACCCAGCATTTTCATGTAAATATTAAAAAGCATTGGTGACAGAATGGAGCCCCAAGGGACTCTATATAACAGCTCCTGTTTTGAGGAGCAACTGACACCAAGCTCTACCATCTGGAATCTACCCAAGAGATAGGAACGGAACCACTGCAAAGCAATGCCCCCTATCCCCATCTCCCCCAGGCGATCCAGAAGGATACCATGGTTGATGGTATCAAAAGTTGCTGAGAGATCAAAAAGAAACAGCGGAGTCACATTCCCTCTGTTGATTCCCCTGTAAAGGTCATCCTGTCCTGTAAACAGTCCTGTCTTACTCACTTCCTGTAGCATTTCTTCTTGGCTTTCATTGATGTATTCTGCCAATGCTAGTTTTTCTTCTTCAACAGACTGTCTGACTTGCAACATTTCACGTCCACCTCAGTTTCATAGCAGATACAGCCTATCAACATCACTTCTTGATTGATGGTCATTATTTTCCTGGTTTTCCAATCCAGCACATCCAGTTCTGCTTGTGTCCAATCAACAATACCTGCTTTATATCGGATTACAGGAATTGCCTGTTTATTGATTGCTTTGATAGAGTTACCACCATTAAGTTTTTATTTCAGTGTTTTTCTTACTTGCTTGATACATTCCTTTTTAACTTTGGTCTTCACTTCAGCATGCTTGATCTTGTCACTTTGGAGAATGCTCAAATACTTATAACTCTCCTCAGGTGACAGACACTTTATGCTGTTTCTGTTTGGCATCTCAATTCCTTCACTAGTTGTCATTTTATCTCGATTTATTGCCAATATAGCACATTTGTCCAGTCCAAACTTTATTGTGATATCATGTATTGAGTAATGACTCAATTTCAGATGGTGACTTTCCGTAAAGCTTTAGATCATCCATGAACAGAAGGTGGGAAAGCTTAACTGATATTTTTGAAGTTTCATATCCATGGTTTGTTTTGTTCAAGATAATGGATAGTGAAATTAGGGAGATTACAAAAAGTAAAGGCAACAATGAGTCTCCTTGCAATATTCCTCTCTGGATGTTAACTTCCCTCACTTCTTCTCCATTGACTAGCAAATGAGTCTTCCATGTTTTCATTGCCTTTTTTTAACAAAGTTTTTAATGTTATCATTCACTCCAGTCATATTCAGGCATTTTAAAATCCATTTATGTGGTCATGAGTCAAATGCTTTCTTATAGTCTCCAAGCTACGTTTAGATTCATCTTCCTTCATTTACAATTTCCTAAAACCATTTTGTCAATAAGAAGCTGATCTTTCGTGCCTCTTATTTTTCGACGGAAAACAATTATCATTATCATTATCATCAGCGTATTATATTGAAAACTGCTTTGAGATAATCTGTACTTTTGTATTTTAATTATGCATTTTAAAAATTATATTGTGAAGCACTTTGAGATTATTTTAATGAAAAATGGTATATAAATCAAACAAACAATAAATAAAATGGGTAAGGTGCTTTACAATGGTCATTCTGAGCTGCACAGCCACAAACCACACAGACATCTGCACACCCACATGAAAATCCTCACTGGAGATATACCACCTCAGAGCCTTCAAACCTACCATCCATTCACATGCTTAACTGTATCATTACATCAGAATAATAAGAGTCAGACACTATCGTATTGCTCAGATGGATTTGCAGAGACTGCCATGAGCATACAGAACTCTATGCTGTCAAAGGCTTCCCAGTTCATTTCAGTGATGTGTTTAGCTCCATGTGTGATGGAACCTATGACTAATGGGCTGTATCTCAGTGGCAGAGTCCCAAATTCAATCCCTGGCATCCCTGGGTATGGCTGGAAGATACTCCGGTCTAAAACTCTGGAGAGCTTCCACCAGTTCTGAGTGGAATGCTGAGATGGAAGGGCCAATGGTCTGATTCAGTACAAAACAGATTCCATTGTCCCCCTAGTAGAGCTTTAGATTGTGGCTACTGGATTTAACAGTAATGTTCTAATACTGCTGTCCTCATGAGCACATCACATTATTTGGGGATTATTTATCATTAGCATTAAACCCAGTCACAAGTCTTCCTAAGAAACAATCTGTTCTTAAATTCAGCCGTGCATTCTCCTGTTCATCACGGTTTGCTTCTTTTGCTGCCGCACAAAAGAGGCCCACATGAACTGTTGGGTCACAGTCAAAACTGTGTGAAATAGAATTTGCACAGACAGTAGCTCTTTATCTGTTCACTTTAATACTAGTCAATGAAAACAGTGTTTAAATCCCCCTTTGAAATCCCTGCATTTATACATAAATCCATTATGAACCAAAAGGAAACAGA
This sequence comes from Hemicordylus capensis, assembly GCF_027244095.1. Classification (NCBI taxonomy): domain Eukaryota; kingdom Metazoa; phylum Chordata; class Lepidosauria; order Squamata; family Cordylidae; genus Hemicordylus; species Hemicordylus capensis. Next base: position 261,082,453 of record NC_069660.1, read on the forward strand.
AGCCTGCACTCACAATTTTGAGATTTTTATTTGATGAATGTTTGACACTCTCAAATAAATTTTAGTTTTTTGAGGGTGTGTGTGTGTGTGTGTGTGTGTGTGTGATAGGGCTTTTAGTTAAAAGATTCTTTAGAAAACATTAGAAAAATACTTTCAATGGAGAAAGGAGTAGGCAGTTTCACAGATCTTTCAGAAACAAAATGATAATTGTCAGAAATGAAATAATTGTCATAATGTAGAACCCCAAGATTGAGGAATTCATTTGCAGTGATTTTGCCATGAGCAGAGAGGCTACTTTCAACTCAGTCAGAGTCTGCCTGAGCAGCAGAGTGCACACAAGTGGGAAGGGAGGAGCAATGTTTGCTGCTCTCCTCAGTCTCCGTAAGTATTTTTTGTCTTCCAAGAATATGTCCCTGAGGGATAAGGAAATAAATACATGAACTAGTGCTTCTTGAACCAATGTCCCTTGGAACTATCTTCATGCCTTTGTATCAATGCTATGAAAGACATATTCTTTCTCATCTAAGACCTCAGGGGCATATTTTTGGAAGACAGAGCATCTTCAGGGGGAAGAAAACTAGTGTCTCTCCCCACTCCACCTGCAAGTGCTCTGCTATGCAGGAAGACTCTGAGTTAAGAGCAGCTTCACTGCATCCCCGGATTGCTGCTGTGCATGTCTGCCAACAGAGGCACTCTTACCCCCAGACCTTGGGGCCCTGGTCCGTGGCTTCCAAGTTCTGGGGGGGGGCCCCCAAATGGCTGCGGGACCTCCTGCAGCAACCTGCACTGCTGCCCCACTGCGCTGAACTTCTGTTCCCCCCATAACTTCAGCTGCAATTTGTGCAGCTGAGGGGTGGAGGCCGGGGTGGTGAGCTGAAAAAGCGTCCCCCCCACCCCCTGTCAGCGGCAGGTGGACCGGCTGCTGGGCAGCTTGCAATAATCTATTTCAACTTCACAGGCACGCTGGTGCACCTTGCAATTATCCAGCAGTTGCTCTGGCCATCGCCGCCAGAGGGTGGGGGGAGGCCTGCTCAGCTCACCCCCCACCCCAGCTGCCAACCCTCGGCCACACACATGGCAGCTGAAATTATGGGGGGGGGGTGTTCAGCACAGCAGGGCAGCAGCACAGTGGGTGCAGGTGGTTGCAGAAGGTGCCAAAAACGAAGTTGGGGGGGGTGCGACGGGGTGGTCTGGGCACCAGATTTACCTAGGTGGCCCCTGTCTGCCAACATCACACTACCTATGTGCATGACATTTTGCTAGGAATGAAAAAGACCTCTCTGTCCAAGGGCCTCATAATCTTCATACCTTTCTACCTAAATGGCTTTGGGAAACTTCTGTTGAAATTTGACATACAAATATTCATAATACTGTAACAAAAACAACAACAATATGCATAGGAATGGGCTGCACATAGCTTTAAAAGAATTCTGCAGATTTCCATGGCCAAATGGCTTTCTATTCTTTATTTACCAGGAAAAGTAGAAATATTTAACCAAGCAGATGGTGTTTTAAAAGAATATTTTTGAAAAACCTCAAATGAAAGCACATTCCATCAAGTATTAAAAATTTCTTTCCAGAAATATTGACAAAGTCAACAACAAACATCTGTTGGTGGTAATAATAATAGCCTTGATTGCCTGAGTACCTTTATGAAAACAAAAAATAATATTTCTCATGCTGCAAAATTTAGCATTGCTTAAATTATTTCTTTTTATGTTCCAAATATGAGTATTCCATGGGGTTTTCTTCCAGGCACAATGTAGGCAGGACTGCAGCTCTTTTAATATATATTTCGGTGAAATCGATCCTGTGCCTAAAGTTAACATGTGATGTAATCTATTCGTTTCCTATAACCATGCTATAAACCATCACTGTACTGCATTCACTGCAATAGTGGTCTCAGAACTCTCCATTACTCAACATCTCTGCAGTAGATCATATATAAATTGACCCTCCATCTCACATCTGGAAACATAGTCCATCTAGGTTCATTTAGAAATTATCCATCAATGACAGCTGTGTTGGTGCTTCCAGAGGAGGCAATTACATATTGTATGTCCACAACCAATGTCTCATTGTTTCTCCTAATACTGTCCCCAGAGATCTTGTGTGGATATTGCACAAGCATGTCTACACAGGTCTGAAGCCCTGCTCCTGTTCTAGCCTGCATGAAGGAAAGAAGGAGATAAGCCCCTTGGACAATTTGCTCTCCCTACACTCCATGCAAGGCTGTACAAACTACTAGAAGTAGTTTGCACAAACTACTACTATCTAGAAGTATTAGATTGTTGGGTAGAGACAGATGGGAGTTGAGTATCTGCTACATCTTGCTTCTGTCCAATACTCATTGAAAACAACCATTGGAAAGAGTTCAAAAAATATCTGGGGCTAGTTTGTAGGCTGTCACTTTCCTTTTAAAAAAATTGAAAAAGCTTTCTCCAGTTTTATGAAAAGGTTGGCATTTTCCTCTGGTGTTGATACAGGACAAGTAATCTAGAAGAGGTGTTAGCATCAGAAGAAAAGGTTAATCTTTTCAACAAACTGTAAAGTTAACAAAAAGCAACCTTTATACACCCTCTTCCAGGCCATTGATCTTATGGAATTCAATGTATTAGTTTGATTAGCATTAGAAAAATTAACCCATTGATTAATGAGAAAATTAAGCAATTGATTAATTCTCAATCAATTGCTTACTCAATTTATTGAAGTATCTCAAGCTCTCTTACAAGGATGTCCTGTGAGATTTTGTTTTCTGTCAGCAGCTTGTAAGAATGTCAAAGGCTGCATCCCTATGCATTTTTATCTGCAAGGTTCACTGAATGCAGTGGATTGGGCTGAAAAAGCCACAATACTTTGCTACAGAACTATCTATCTATCTATCTATCTATCTATCTATCTATCTATCGATATCACCACAAACCCACAGATCTGGACCAGAGTGCATTTGCCCCCCCCTCCCCTGCAGAAAAAAAAGATGATGCAATTCCCAGTGGATTCACACAGCTTCTTGACCATTCACAAACTAACTGGGCACAACACATGTTCCTTGCTCCACAGTTTAAACACAAAACCAACTTGGACATACAGTATGGTACATTTGTAAGGGAAAAGAATTAAAACCACAATACATGTCCCTTGCTTCACAGTTCTCATGCAGATGTTTTGGATCATAATAACATAAGAAGAGCCTTGCTGGATCAGGCCCATGGACCATCTAGTCCAGCATCCTGTTTCACACAGTGGCCCACCGGATGCCAATTGGGAGTCCAACGCAGGAGTTGAGGGCATGCTCTTTCTCCTGCTATTACACCCCTGCAACTGTTACTCAGAGGCATCCTGCCTCTGAGGCTGGAGGTGGCCTATAGCCCTCAGACTAGTAGTAGTGTGCACGGACCGGTCCGGAGGCCATTTGGAGGCCTCCGAACTGGTCCGGATCCGGACCGGTCCAGCAGGGGGGTGGCTACCTTTAAGGGCGGGGGGGTAGAACTTACCCCTCCCGCCGCTCTTCCCCCTCCGGCGCTGCTATTAAAATCCAAGTTTTCGGGGCAGCAGCGTTCTTCCCTGCCGCCCCGGCCCCCGTCGTTGCCCGGAAGTAGCTTACAAGCCAACACGCATGCGTGCGGCGCAGCCCGCGCGCCGCGACGCACGCATGCGTGTTGGCTTGTAAGCTACTTCCGGGCAACGATGGGGGCCGGGGCGGCAGGGAAGAACGCTGCCGCCCCGAAAACTTGGATTTTAATAGCAGCGCCGGAGGGGGAAGAGCGGCGGGAGGGGTAAGTTCTACCCCCCCACCCTTAAAGGTAGCCACCACCCCCTTGCCGGTCTGGACGGATCCGGACCGATGCACACCACTACAGACTAGTAGCTGTTGCTAGACCTCTCCTCCATGAAGTTATCCAAACCCTTCTTAAAGACATTCAGGTTTTTGGTTGTCACTGCATCTTGTGGCAGAAAATTCCACAAGTTGGTTATATGTTGTGTGAAAAAGTACTTTTGTTTGTTGGTCCTAAATTTCATGGCGATCAATTTCATGGGATGACCCCTGGTTCTAGTGTTATGGGAGAGGGAGAAGAATTTCTCTCTATCCACTTTCTCCACACCCTGCATGATTTTATAGACCTCTACCATGTCTCCCCGCAGTCGTCTTTTTTTCTAAACTAAAAAGCCCCAGGTGTTGTAGTCTTGCCTCATATGGAAGATGCTCTAGGCCCCTGATCATCTTGGCTGCCCTCTTCTGCACATTTTTCAGTTCTACAATGTCATTCTTTAGATATGGTGACCAGAAGTTGTTGTAATTTTCTGCCATGAAACAAGAGACTCTTATTGGAATCTTTTGAAGTTTTTTAAATTTTTTTAAAAAGCATTTTTAAAAAATCAATAGATTGACCAATCTGCTTCAAACAGAGTCCTGCTAACCTATCTTACAGCTGAGCCTAATTTCAGAACTCTAGGCCAAGCCATTCTGGAAATATAAAAGGGGATTAAAAGTGGGGTGATGTTTACCCTTTTTTGAAGGCAATTGGCAGGTTTCTCCACATGGGGCTGGAATGATGGTTGGGGAGGGGGAGTGTTTTAGTTCCAGAGGTTTTTTAATTTTCCACTTAATGGACATTTTTGAAGTTTTATTCAAATTCAAAAAATCATTAAAAATCAATGAATTGACCTATCTGCTTTGAAATCAGTACACAGAGTTCTATTAATTGTTTCTACACCTGTGCCAAATTTCAGAACTCTAGGACAAGCCATTCCAGATATATAAACATGAACCTCTTTTCCCTTGGAGAAAATCATGGGGCCCTCAAAGAGGGCGGGCACATGGACCTGGGCTCCTAGGTCCATGCCTAATGGTGTCCCTGTTGTGAGGTTTATCAAAACAACTAATCTTACCTATTGCCAGCTTTTGGCCCCATGTTTAACAACTATAGACTCATTTTCTATACATTGACTGACATGCTGTGCAAGAGTACATCAGCCTAGTAATGTTGTATTTGTGTAAATTGTGTTGCAAAAAGGTAAGCCCATATGAAATAATAGGTTTGCTCTTGTGTAATACAATTTGCACAAATGTCGCTTTCTTTTATACAACTTATACAAATTATGCAAATGCAACTTTGTTAGGCTGACATACTTTTGCGCAGTATGTCAACACATTTCTTTCAAGAGATCAAGGTCATTTTAAAGAAACAATATCCAATTTTGTAATCACAATGACATTGTAAGATATTTTCATCTCATTTTAATTAAAGATCGTATATGCTTATAGCAACCATTATGCTGAAATAACGGATTGACTAAAGGTTAACAAAAGAAATACATATCTAAAACATATTATAGGACTAAAATGGGTTAAATATTAAAAGGAGCTTCCAATGGTAGAAATATTTTAATTTGTATTTTGTATATTTCAATATGCTCCTAATACAATTCAGTACAGACAATTGCCATTGGGATTTTTTAATTGGCTTAATATTAGCATACACTATACATAATGCCTAACATTTTGGTTGTAAATATAGATGATTAAAAGGTGAAAAATCCCTTTTTTCCCAACTATGCTATGAAATACTTTGAAGTTTTAAAACTGTTCAACTGTCAAGATTACCATATGGCAAGAGTGTTGCGCAAATATACCAAGGGAATTGATGCTTTGATATAAAGTTTATGATGCCTAGAAGGCTAACTATTTTTAACTACATTTTCTTGTGAACTGTTCCCATTTGCTCTGTAGTGCAGAAATGGACAGCTTTTACCTCTGCGGGAATGTAATAGCAAAGTTTCCACATTTCCTACCATTCTATACTGTCTCAGAATGGATAAATAGCAAAACAACTAAAAATAACTTCAACAGAGCTATATAGCATAAAATGAAAAAGCACAGCACTTTGCTAAAATGGAACTAATGTATATATGGGTAGTTAATTTCACAGCAAGAGTAATTTTCCATTATGGAGTGCAATCACTTTCCCCTTGAATTTCTGGATTTTCTTTTGGTATTTGCACGGTTTTGGAATAAAAAAATCACTCTCTCTCTCTCTGTATCTATATCTATATCTATATTTATTTATCTATCTATACCTATATATCTAAGCTATATCTCAGGTGGTATATAAATATGATAGATAGACAGATAGAAAAAATATCACATATTTTTTTTGCTTCACGTGCTTTTGATCAGGCATGAAATACAACATGGAGAGATATGACTGCTTATTCTGAGATTGTGCTTCGGTGAAATAAGAATGCATATAAGCTTGCTATCTGCCAGCAGAAACTGGGTGGTAGAATAGCATGTTTATTGCCTTGGCTTGGGTGTCTCTAGATATGAAACGAGACACACAAGACTAGGAATGTTTCTGCACAAGCCACACTGAAATGAATGAAAGCTGTGTAAGAGTGAACTTGGGGCCCTGGCTGTCACCTAGCAGAAAGCAGGAGAAGGCACAGAGAAGACACAATTCTGTTCATTCCAGATACTTCATTGCATCAATCATTTGCAAGATGGGATGAGGGAGTTACTGGCTGACTTACAGCACAACAGTACGGCAAGCTAGTAATGTTATACCTGTGCAATTTATGTAAGATGCACAATTTGTGTTAAAATAGAATAAGCCCATTGGAAAGAATGGCTTGCTTTTACATAATACAGTATGTGCAAATTTTGTATTTGCACAACTTGCACAGCTTAAGCAAATGGTACAAATGCAATATTACCAAACTGATGTACTGTTTCGCAGTATGTCCACCACAGATCTCTAGACACTCTTCCCATAGGCAAGGCAAAGATTACTATCTATCTAAATTCCCTGTCATGTTTTTACAGAGGGACAGGACATATTATTGAGTTAATTTTTCCTTCTATAAGGAAACAGTGATCTGGGTGATCACCCTGCATTTGATATCCTCTATATCTAGCAGTTCCATTGCTTCACTTCTTCAGAGCCCCTTCCCCACTTTTTGGACAGAAGACTCTTCTTCTAGCCCTTATCACTTGTCCTCCAAGATCTAATATAATGAGGCCTCACTGACCATGCTGCACCCACCACCCTGAGGGTAATGCCTTCTTCTAGCCAGGTCAAACTCTCCTGTCTGTCTTGATATGTCTCAAGTATCAGTCATCTTGTGCCGGGAGAAGCCATGGGAATGGGGCCATAGCTCAGTGGTAGAGCATCTGCTTTGCATGCAGAAGATTCCAGGTTTAATCCCTGAAGCATCTCCAAGTAGGGCTTGAAAGACTACTGTCTGAAACCCTGGAGTCAGAGTAGATAATACTGAGCTAAATGGACCAGTGATCTGACTCAGTGTCAAGCAATTTTCTATGTGCCAGCCAGGACCTATGATGGAAGAAAACGTGCAGCAAAGCAATTTAGTATCCCAATCTGGCTATCTACCACAGGCTTGCTTTCATTTCAGTAAAATGTGTACATGAGAAGTTCCTAATGCATTGTGCCAGCATGAGTTTTTACACACATGGCTTTTAGTTCACATCTCCTCCGGAATGAAAGGTGCGAGTTCACATATCAGCTGGATTTACCCTGAAGTCGCAGTGAGCTATCAGGGACCAGATCACACACTATTCTGGCTTTCCCTGAATTAGGGCTGCACTTCAGGATTAGCCTGAATTATGTCCAGGGTAAAAAAAAATTCCTCTATTTTGCAGCAGCTTTTTTCTGAAAAAACCCTGAGGTTTCTGGTATGCCCCGATGCTTCTCTGCAATGTGTGGATGGGCCATTGCCAATAAATTGGCTTTCCCCCAAAACTCGCACTTTTGTGGTTCTAAAAAAATATATATAGTTGCAGGGTGGGTTTGCGGAACACCAAGCATCAGCAGAGGGCGCTGCTTGGAAATGGCAACTTGTCTGGCTGGTCTTCCACAAGGAAGGGGAGTTTGACAGCTGTGTTCCTTATGGGCTGCTTTCTCGACTGTGGCTAGCTTTGCTTGGGAAGAATCCAGGCTGTTATTGAAATGGGCTAAACAGAGAGCTGGCGCCCTTTCAGAATCTGTAATAAGAGAAATATAGCAAAGGGCTTTGGACACTGGAAGTACTGCTTGCTGTGTACTTCTTCAAGGCTGACTTCCTTCCCCCTCCCACATAGCCTGCCTTTTCCCAGCAAGCCGGCTGGAACCAAAGGCTGGAGGGGAGAGAAACTACTTGTGATCAATCATGCAGCTCTGGCTGTGTTTACCTAGGATGGAGTGCAGGCAAAATAGTGCCACACATATTTTTGCTGGTGATGGGGAGGCAGTGTTGTGGTGCAGGGAACACAACTTTCGCAGGTAGGCTTTGGGCAGGGGGAGATTGTGTTTGCTTCTGGCTGTGTTAAAAAAAGTATGGTGAATCTAGAAAATCCATTCCAGGCTGAGCTCAGAAAACAGTGTTGGTAGGTGGTGGTGGTGGTGGTGGTAACCCTTATACAGAAAAGATTGGTGCAAGGTTCATTTTGCGGGGGGACTAATGAAGCGGGTGGCTTTTCACCATGTGTTGGAAACTCAGAGCTTAATTTTCAGAAATGAGAGGTGCCGAGACTCAAGTCCAGGATTCAGGTATGACCGCAATAGCACTCTGCACATGCTAAAAGGAGCTTTTTTTCTTGCTTCACTTCGTTTGGAATGGTTCTAGGTGGGCCCTACTACTAATTAAGCCCTGTCAAAATGTGAATTGTCAAGAAGTCAGCCCAGGCTAGCGTCTCCCCAGCTTCTCATTCATTTTTGCAAGTCAAGAAAGGAAACTTTGGGATAATTCATGTGTGTGGTTGGGGAGGAATCACTGAAAAATAGAGCCCATTGATTTTGTTCACACAAATAAATTATCCCAGAGGATCCATCAGTTGTTATGCATGCCATAAGGATAAAAATGATACACACACACACACACACACACACCCAATTGGGAGTGGTTTCTATGCACATCTATGCAGATACATTCGGTGAGATAACACTTCAGGTAAAGCGTTCTGTTGTTTTGACTAGCCAGTCTTGTGGAATGCCAACTGTCAAACTAACAACAACAAAAGGTCTCTCGCCTCCTCCTCTGGGATGTGATTGGTTGGAGAAAAAACCCAGAGAAAGCTGTGGGAATGCACACAGGAAAAAGATCTGCAGGGAATGCGGAGAGGAACCAGCGCTTTGTGAACAGTCCATTTAATTCCCCCAAATTAAACAGCTGTGAATCTGCTGCAAAGCAGATCTGCTCTTCAGATACCCCATGGCTTGGATGAAGCGATTCCTTGCAGCTCCTGCTATCTATCACTCACTGTGTGGACTCTTTGTGTGTTTGCTAAAAGTATAGTTAATATACTTGATTGATTTATCACTTGCGCCAGTCCCACCCACTCCAGGTCCAAAGAGTTGGCCCAACATGACACAATTAAGCCTACTAACCTGAAAACATAATAATGTATGCAGGCAAATCATACCCCCGCCTCCATAGTAATAAGATTTGCTGTTTTTTTAAGGCTAAGTAACTGCTTTTTAATGTTATAGTGTTTATCCTAATCCTGGGGTCTTTAAATTTGCTAAATCATACAGGATAAAATATGGCAAGAGGCATATTTTGTCATTGTATCTGAATGAAATAGTAAAGATGTATCATCAAGTTGGGAGGATTAGCAATAGAGCTTTGTCATATTCATTCTTCAAAATCAGTCATATTAGTAGAAGCTTTGTGAGACATCTGTGCCATAGACTGGAGATGAAATACAAATAAAACCACATAAAGTTATTATAAATGTTGTGTCTACAGAGCTGAGATAAAGACAGTCCATGGGTGAGAATACAAAGTTCTCAGAAATTACAAGACAATAGTAGAGACAAGACAATAGTAAAGAGCCAGCGTGGTATAGTGGTTAGAGTGCTGGACTAGGACCGGGGAGACCCGAGTTCAAATCCCCATTCAGCCATGAAACTAGCTGGGTGACTCTGGGCCAGTCACTTCTCTCTCAGCCTAACCTACTTCACAGGGTTGTTGTGAGGAGAAACTCAAGTATGTAGTACACTGCTCTGGGCTCCTTGGAGGAAGAGCGGGATATAAATGTAAGAATAATAATAGTACCTTTCTATAACTTAGAATACTCAAATGATGTATTAGAAGTTTCCTAGGTATAGACTGGAAATCTACCCAGTCTTAAATGCACCTTCTTACGAATATGAATATGATGACAGAAGTTCCCAAAGTGGTTTACATAGATATAAACAATCAAGTAAGTAAGTAAGTAATTAAGTAAGTAAGTAAATAAAATGGCTCCTTGTCCCCAAAGGGCTCGCAATCTAAAAATAAACATAAGATAGACACCAGCAACAGCCACTGGAGGGATGCTGTGCTGGGGATGGATAGGGCCAGTTGCTCTCCCACTGCTCAATAAAGACAATCACCACTTTTAAAAGGTACCTCTTTGTTCAGTTAGCAGGGGGACCTTCTTATTTCTGCTGGACCATTACAGGAAGGAGTGGGGGAAGCTCTTCTATTTCTTCTCATTCTTCCTTCCAATTAGTCACAATGGCTGTGACACAAACTAGTCATAATATGGCAAACAAGTCTACTGGAGAAGGAAGTGCTCTCTACTCAACTCCAGTATTACAGAAGTATTCAAGATTTCCCTAACAGGCATGTTACACATGAGCTGACAAGCCAATCATATATTCAGGGACAGCCTTATGATGTGTGGCTAAGGCTATTTTGTTAGGCTTTTGCTGCAGCAATAAGAAACAGAAGAGGCTTTCTTTTTTGTGTCACCTTCACATTCATATTACAGCTGCACTGGAACATCAGAAATTAAGAATGGCAAGTTACAATAAGGACAAGGAGATACTGGGGGCATCAAGATAAACCTCTTTCAAGTCAGCCTCTCTCAAGAAAGAGAGGACAAAGAATTCAGTAGGCACAGGGACAGTCATGAAGTGGGTGTCCCAGATCAGATAGTTCAGAGGATATGATAGAGTGGGAAGATCCTATGACCCAGACCCCCGGTGACTTGGTGCTGCTAGGATGCTTGCTTTAGGAGAACCTTAGTCAGCACCTCCACCATGGTCCCAGGACACAGCCCTGCCTCCATCCTCTGACTCACAGGAGCCCTTTGAGGGCCTCCCAGAGTCACTCGAGCCAGTGCCTATGAAATCAAGTGAGGCCCTTTAGAAACCGAGCCATCACCAGGGAAAGGACAGGCCAATTCCTTCTGCCTGGTAGCAGTCTGCTCCAAGGAGTTGCTGGGGCGACATCTATTGTGTATTGTAATAGGCAGTTTTGTGGTCCTGCTTAGAGCTTGTTTGACACTCTCTTGTCAAACAAGGGTAAGCTTTGAATATCCATTTTATCAATCATCCTTCTTTGAATTCATTTCTTTCCAATGATCCCAAATGATTCCACCCTGAGCCATTTTGGAAGGGCAGTATATAAATCGAATAAAAACAAACAAACAAACAAACAAACAAACAATGCTATGAGTTTTCACTTCAGGATTGGCCAGTGCTCTCTATAGACAGTGGAGGGGTGTGTGTGGTGACAGCAGCAGAACCCACCTTTAAAAATTGCCAACGCTGCCACCACTGCCAAGCAGTCAGTGGGCCTGGTCCGGCACTCAACCCAACATCCAGTGGGCCTGGCCCACTCTGCCATGCGGCCTGACCTGCCGTTCAGATGGCTGATTCATCCAAATGTTCATTCCATAAACTCTCTTGCAAACACTAATACTACTCCAGATTTAAAAAGAGTGAAACACTTGTAAGAAATTTCAGAGGAAGCTACTGTTATCCATTAACCATCCACGAATTCTAAATACTCTAGCAGAATTTTTCTCAGCTAAAATGGCTTTAGGCTGATTTCTCTTTTAAAAATGAACAACAAATCCCTCTTATCTATCCTGAGCGAAGGGAAATAAGATTATTTCTTGCTGTTATGTGAAAGAATAAAGCATAGCACAGACCACAAAACTATTCAGGAGAACAGACCCATATAGAGGCAAGTAAACCCAAACACCACTTGGTTCAAAGCAGACAGAGCTCTTGTGGCAACTAGATATGTAAATCATTATATGAAGTAAGCAAGTGAGAGAAACAAATTCACAGAGGATATGTGAATGTAGCTGTGGTAACTCACACAAGGTTATGGGCAAGTGCATGTGTTGAGGCAGGGGCATATCTATAGGGGGCAGGGGGGGCACGTGCCCCGGGCGCCACTTGAAGGGGGGGGCACAATTTCTTAAAATTAAATAATTAAAAAAAAGGGCCACCAAAAACAAAATGGCCACTGGGCATGCTCAAATGGCCTCTGTGAGGCCCTAGGGTATGCCACGCCTCGCAGAGGCCATTTGAGCATGCACAGTGGCCATTTTGTTTTCAGCGGCCATTTTAAAAATATATATATTTTTAAAAATGACCACCGCACATGCTCAAATGGTGCCTGTGAGGCCCTAGAGGCCAGTGGGAGGAGGGGGAAACTTTGCAGACCCCCCACAGCCTTTAAGATGTCCCCCAAAGGGGCTACAGGTAATTTTTTTAAAAAATTAATATAATATGTCACTGTACACATATTCAGATTGGCACTAAGTACAGAGAATAAGGGCTTGTGAATACTGAGCTGAAGTTTATGAGCTGAGATTGTATCCATTTGCTCTTACTTTGCTTCTTGTGATAAGTAAGTTAAATGTGATGTCTTAATAATATGGCTATTAATGGTCAGTTTGTCTTTGAATCAATGTGAAATCCTTAGTATTAAGGCCCACTGGGAGTTTCTTGCTCTTTCTCTCATTTTTACTGTCTTTCTGAAATACTAGAATATATTCCAAGCAGTGACGCAGTTTACTCTGCATATCCTTTAATTATTTTCAGAGTATCTGGGAAAAGTCAAATTCTCCATTTATTTTTAAAACTTATGTAATCGTGATGCTACAATGCATAGCAGAGAATTAGACAGGCACTTCTTTTAGTTTTTCCAAGTACAACTCCGCATAATATTTGGGGATTTCATGAGCCCCAGCATACTGAAATTTGTCGTTTTCCAGCATTTTAACCAGAGCTATCCAAACAAATTAATGATAGCCCCACAATTTGGATAGTTTTAAAAAATAAATCTGAAGTGGTAGATAGGAGCTTGACCACATGTGTGATATTGGTAATTTTTGTAATTTTTTAAATTTTTAAAATAAAAGTTTTCTGAAACATGTGTGTCAGTCAGATGTATGTTGGGGGGGTGGCGGGGGGTGCGGCGGGGGTGGCGCAATTTCAGTGCTTGCCCTGGGCGCCGTTTTCCCTAGTTACGCCACTGTGTTGTGGGTTATTCCAGCTTTTCATGCTTACAATTTCTAATTAGACTTGTAAATAAAACAGGATGTGTTTTATTTAAATAAAAATCTACCTACTCCATAGGTAAGGTAGACTCTTATGCTGAAAGACATGTAGCAAAACCCTGTGCAGTTTTACTCAGAAGTAAGATCCACTAAGTTCAGTGAGCAAGATGCAGACTCTGGTAATCATGACTAAGTCCCATTAATTTAATGGGGCTTACTTAATCATGGTCCATTTCTTTCAATTGTAATTGGTCATCCTAGTCTGGATCCTGCTCCATGAGACTAACTCCTGTCCAATGACACTAATGCCTAAGTAACTATGCAGAGGACTGCATCCTTAGCTTTACACAAGTAAGTGAATCACCATTTTGAAGGACATCTTGCACATTTGGTAAAGATCTATTTAAACTCTCTAAGTGCTAAACAGCTTTTAAAACAGAAAACAATTACAAGGACGTCTCATATCTTGTCCATTGTCATATCTATCAAAATCCATATTTACTCGAATAGAAGATGACTCTGAATTTAAGGTGGCGGCGGTGACCCCACCCCCCAATCTCTAACATAAATAACTTGGGGGGAAACTAGTCTTGGAGGCTATTCACACATGTGCAAAATGTGTGCTCGC